>NC_138903.1:140292162-141750044 GCF_965194825.1 Balaenoptera physalus | reverse complement strand
CCCCAAATAATATTCCTTTACGTGCTAAGGGGTATCTAGAGAGTGGGATAGGTTTAATCACTACCCTAACCCTAACACGTACATTAACCCTAGCCACTACACTAACCCTAACAAGTACCCTAATCCTAACCCGTAACCTAAACCGAGCCCTAACCCTAACACTAAATCTAACAATAAGCTTAACCCATACCCTACGCCGTACCCGAAGCCCTCCCCGATCCCGTACCCTGAGCCGTACCCTAACCCTAACCCTAAGCCTAACCCTAACCCTAGGCTACCCTTGACTGCTTCTGCCTCCAATAGATTTCCTAAGCACTAGTGTTTTAAGGAACAGCTTAAAAAGAGAATCCTAATGTGATTTCTTATAATGGGTGTGTTCCTTATCTTATCCTAGTGTCTAAACTCTTCTCCATGGCTGGACCTCCAAATAATATTTCTTTACGTGCTAAGGGGTATCTAGAGAGTGGGATAGGTTTAATAACTACCCTAAACCTAACACGTTACCCTAACCCTAACCCCTACCCTAACCCTAACACGTACCCTAATCCTAAACCGTACCCTAAACCGAGCCCTAACCCCTAATACTAACCCTAACACTAACCCTAACACATACCCTACGCCATACCCGAAGCCCTCCCCGAACCCGTACCCTAAGCCGTACCCTAAGCCTAACCGTAAGCCTAACCCTAACCCTAGGCTACCCTTGACTGCTTCTGCCTCCAATAGATTTCCTAAGCACTAGTGTTTTAAGGAACAGCCTAAAAAGAGAATCCTAATGTGACTTCTTTATAATGGGTGTGTTTCCTTATCTTATACTAGTGTCTAAACTCTTCTCCATGGCTGGACCTCCAAATAATATTCCTTTACGTGCTAAGGGGTATCTAGAGAGTGGGATAGGTTTAATAACTACCCTAACACTAACGCGTACCCTAACCCTAACCCCTACCCTAACCCTCACACGTACCCTAATCCTAACCCGTACCCTAAACGGAGCCCTAACCCTAACACTAAGCCTAACCCTAACCCTAACCCATAACCTACGCCGTACACGAAGCCCTCCCCGAACCCCTAACCTAAGCCTAACCCTAAGCCTAAACTAACCCTAGACTACCCTTGACTGCTTCTGCATCCAATAGATTTCCTAAACACTAGTGTTTTAAGGAACAGCTTAAAAAGAGAATCCTAATGTGATTTCTTTATAATGGGTGTGTTCCTTATCTTATCCTAGTGTCTAAACTCTTCTCCAGGGCTGGACCCCCAAATAATATTCCTTTACGTGCTAAGGGGTATCTAGAGAGTGGGATAGGTTTAATCACTACCCTAACCCTAACACGTACACTAACCCTAACGACTACCCTAACCCTAACAAGTACCCTAATCCTAACCCGTAACCTAAACCGAGCCCTAAACCTAACACTAACACTAACACTAAGCCTAACCCATACCCTACGCCGTACCCGAAGCCCTCCCCGATCCCGTACCCTAAGCCGTACCCTAACCCTAACCCTAAGCCTAACCCTAACCCTAGGCTACCCTTGACTGCTTCTGCCTCCAATAGATTTCCTAAGCACTAGTGTTTTAAGGAACAGCTTAAAAAGAGAATCCTAATGTGATTTCTTTATAACGGGTGTGTTCCTTATCTTATCCTAGTGTGTAAACTCTTCTCCATGGCTGGACCCCCAAATAATATTCTTTATGTTCTAAGGGGTATCTAGAGAGTGGGATAGGTTTAATAACTACCCTAACCCTAACACGTACCCTAACCCTAACCCCTACCCTAACACTAACACGTACCCTAATCCTAAACTCTACCCTAAAGAAAGCCCTAACCCTAACACTAACCCTAACCCTAACGCTAACCCATACCCTACGCCATACCCGAAGACCTACCCGAACCCGTACCCTAAGCCGTACCCTAACCCTAACCCTAAGCCTATCCCTAACCCTAGGCTACCCTTGACTGCTTCTGCCTCCAATAGATTTCCTAAGCACTAGTGTTTTAAGGAACAGCTTAAAAAGAGAATCCTAATGTGATTTCTTTATAATGGGTGTGTTCCTTATCTTATCCTAGTATCTAAACTCTTCTCCATGGCTGGACCTCCAAATAATATTCCTTTACGTGCTAAGGGGTTTCTAGAGAGTGGGATAGGTTTAATAACTACCCTAAACCTAACACGTACCCTAACCCTAACCCCTACCCTAACCCTAACACGTACCCTAATCCTAAACCGTACCCTAAACCGAGCCCTAACCCTAACACTAACCCTAACCCTAACCCTAACCCATACCCTACGTCGTACCCGAAGCCCTCCCCCAACCCGTACCCTAAGCCGTACCCTAAGCCTAACCCTAAGCCTAACCCTAACCCTAGGCTACCCTTGACTGCTTCTGCCTCCAATAGATTTCCTAAGCACTAGTGTTTTAAGGAACAGCTTAAAAAGAGAATCCTAATGTGATTTCTTTATAATGGGTGTGTTCCTTATCTTATCCTAGTGTCTAAACTCTTCTCCATGGCTGAACCCCAAAATAATATTCCTTTACGTGCTAAGGGGTATCTAGAGAGTGGGATAGGTTTAACAACTACCCTAACCCTAACGCGTATCCTAACCCTTACCCCTATCCTAACCCTAACACGTACCCTAATCCTAACCCGTACCCTAAACCGAGCCCTAACCCTAAAACTAACCCTAACCCTAACCCTAACCCATACCCTACGCCGTACCCGAAGCCCTCCCCGAACCCGTACCCTAAGCCCTACCCTAAGCCTAACCCTAAGCCTAAACCTAACCCTAGGCTACCCTTGACTGCTTCTGCCTCTAATAGATTTCCTAAGCACTAATGTTTTAAAGAAGAGCTTAAAAAGAGAATCCTAATGTGATTTCTTTATAATGGGTGTGTTCCTTATCTTATCCTAGTGTCTAAACTCTTCTCCAGGGCTGGACCCCCAAATAATATTCCTTTACGTGCTAAGGGGTATCTAGAGAGTGGGATAGGTTTAATCACTACCCTAACCCTAACACGTACACTAACCCTAGCCACTACACTAACCCTAACAAGTACCCTAATCCTAACCCGTAACCTAAACCGAGCCCTAACCCTAACACTAAATCTAACAATAAGCTTAACCCATACCCTACGCCGTACCCGAAGCCCTCCCCGATCCCGTACCCTGAGCCGTAACCTAACCCTAACCCTAAGCCTAACCCTAACCCTAGGCTACCCTTGACTGCTTCTGCCTCCAATAGATTTCCTAAGCACTAGTGTTTTAAGGAACAGCTTAAAAAGAGAATCCTAATGTGATTTCTTTATAATGGGTGTGTTCCTTATCTTATCCTAGTGTCTAAACTCTTCTCCATGGCTGGACCTCCAAATAATATTTCTTTACGTGCTAAGGGGTATCTAGAGAGTGGGATAGGTTTAATAACTACCCTAAACCTAACACGTACCCTAACCCTAACCCCTACCCTAACCCTAACACGTACCCTAATCCTAAACCGTACCCTAAACCGAGCCCTAACCCTAATACTAACCCTAACACTAACCCTAACACATACCCTACGCCATACCCGAAGCCCTCCCCGAACCCGTACCCTAAGCCGTACCCTAAGCCTAACCGTAAGCCTAACCCTAACCCTAGGCTACCCTTGACTGCTTCTGCCTCCAATAGATTTCCTAAGCACTAGTGTTTTAAGGAACAGCCTAAAAAGAGAATCCTAATGTGACTTCTTTATAATGGGTGTGTTCCTTATCTTATACTAGTGTCTAAACTCTTCTCCATGGCTGGACCTCCAAATAATATTCCTTTACGTGCTAAGGGGTATCTAGAGAGTGGGATAGGTTTAATAACTACCCTAACACTAACGCGTACCCTAACCCTAACCCCTACCCTAACCCTCACACGTACCCTAATCCTAACCCGTACCCTAAACGGAGCCCTAACCCTAACACTAAGCCTAACCCTAACCCTAACCCATAACCTACGCCGTACACGAAGCCCTCCCCGAACCCCTAACCTAAGGCTAACCCTAAGCCTAAACTAACCCTAGACTACCCTTGACTGCTTCTGCATCCAATAGATTTCCTAAACACTAGTGTTTTAAGGAACAGCTTAAAAAGAGAATCCTAATGTGATTTCTTTATAATGGGTGTGTTCCTTATCTTATCCTAGTGTCTAAACTCTTCTCCAGGGCTGGACCCCCAAATAATATTCCTTTACGTGCTAAGGGGTATCTAGAGAGTGGGATAGGTTTAATCACTACCCTAAACCTAACACGTACACTAACCCTAACGACTACCCTAACCCTAACAAGTACCCTAATCCTAACCCGTAACCTAAACCGAGCCCTAAACCTAACACTAACACTAACACTAAGCCTAACCCATACCCTACGCCGTACCCGAAGCCCTCCCCGATCCCGTACCCTAAGCCGTACCCTAACCCTAACCCTAAGCCTAACCCTAACCCTAGGCTACCCTTGACTGCTTCTGCCTCCAATAGATTTCCTAAGCACTAGTGTTTTAAGGAACAGCTTAAAAAGAGAATCCTAATGTGATTTCTTTATAACGGGTGTGTTCCTTATCTTATCCTAGTGTGTAAACTCTTCTCCATGGCTGGACCCCCAAATAATATTCTTTATGTTCTAAGGGGTATCTAGAGAGTGGGATAGGTTTAATAACTACCCTAACCCTAACACGTACCCTAACCCTAACCCCTACCCTAACACTAACACGTACCCTAATCCTAAACTCTACCCTAAAGAAAGCCCTAACCCTAACACTAACCCTAACCCTAACGCTAACCCATACCCTACGCCATACCCGAAGACCTCCCCGAACCCGTACCCTAAGCCGTACCCTAACCCTAACCCTAAGCCTATCCCTAACCCTAGGCTACCCTTGACTGCTTCTGCCTCCAATAGATTTCCTAAGCACTAGTGTTTTAAGGAACAGCTTAAAAAGAGAATCCTAATGTGATTTCTTTATAATGGGTGTGTTCCTTATCTTATCCTAGTATCTAAACTCTTCTCCATGGCTGGACCTCCAAATAATATTCCTTTACGTGCTAAGGGGTTTCTAGAGAGTGGGATAGGTTTAATAACTACCCTAAACCTAACACGTACCCTAACCCTAACCCCTACCCTAACCCTAACACGTACCCTAATCCTAAACCGTACCCTAAACCGAGCCCTAACCCTAACACTAACCCTAACCCTAACCCTAACACATACCCTACGCCGTACCCGAAGCCCTCCCCGAACCCGTACCCTACGCCGTACCCTAAGCCTAACCCTAAGCCTAACCCTAACCCTAGGCTACCCTTGACTGCTTCTGCCTCCAATAGATTTCCTAAGCACTAGTGTTTTAAGGAACAGCTTAAAAAGAGAATCCTAATGTGATTTCTTTATAATGGGTGTGTTCCTTATCTTATCCTAGTGTCTAAACTCTTCTCCATGGCTGGACCCCCAAATAATATTCCTTTACATGCTAAGGGGTATCTGGAGAGTGGGATAGGTTTAATAACTACCCTAACCCTAACACGTACCCTAACCCTAACACCTACCCTAACCCTAACACGTACCCTAATCCTAAACTGTACCCTAAACCGAGCCCTAACCCTAACACTAACCCTAACCCTAACCCTAACACATACGCTACGCCGTACCCGAAGCCCTCCCCGAACAAGTACCCTAAGCCGTACCCTAAGCCTAACCGTAAGCCTAACCTAACCCTAGGCTACCCTTGACTGCTTCTGCCTCCAATAGATTTCCTAAGAACTAGTGTTTTAAGGAACAGCTTAAAAAGCGATTCCTAATGTGATTTCTTTATCATGTGAGTGTTCCTTATATTATATTAGTGTCTAAACTCTTCTCCATGGCTGGACCCCCAAATAATATTCCTTTACGTGCTAAGGGGTATGTAGAGAGTGGGATAGGTTTAATAACTACCCTAACCCTAATGCGTACCCTAACCCTTACCCCTTTCCTAACTCTAACACGTACCCTAATCCTAACCCGTACCCTAAACCGAGCCCTAACCCTAACACTAACCCTAACCCTAACCCTAACCCATACCCTACGTCGTACCCGAAGCCCTCCCCGAACCCGTACCCTAAGCCGTACCCTAAGCCTAACCCTAAGCCTAACCCTAACCCTAGGCTACCCTTGACTGCTTCTGCCTCCAATAGATTTCCTAAGCACTAGTGTTTTAAGGAACAGCTTAAAAAGAGAATCCTAATGTGATTTCTTTATAATGGGTGTGTTCCTTATCTTATCCTAGTGTCTAAACTCTTCTCCATGGCTGAACCCCAAAATAATATTCCTTTACGTGCTAAGGGGTATCTAGAGAGTGGGATAGGTTTAACAACTACCCTAACCCTAACGCGTACCCTAACCCTTACCCCTATCCTAACCCTAACACGTACCCTAATCCTAACCCGTACCCTAAACCGAGCCCTAACCCTAAAACTAACCCTAACCCTAACCCTAACCCTCTCCGAACCCGTACCCTAAGCCGTACCCTAACCCTAACCCTAAGCCTAACCCTAACCCTAGGCTACCCTTGACTGCTTCTGCCTCCAATAGATTTCCTAAGCACTAGTGTTTTAAGGAACAGCTTAAAAAGAGAATCCTAATGTGATTTCTTTGTAATGGGTGTGTTCCTAATCTTATCCTAGTGTCTAAACTCTTCTCCATGGCTGGACCTCCAAATAATATTCCTTTACGTGCTAAGGGGTTTCTAGAGAGTGGGATAGGTTTAATAACTACCCTAAACCTAACACGTACCCTAACCCTAACCCCTACCCTAACCCTAACACGTACCCTAATCCTAAACCGTACCCTAAACCGAGCCCTAACCCTAACACTAACCCTAACCCTAACCCTAACTCATACCCTACGCCATACCCGAAGCCCTCCCTGAACCCGTACCCTAAGCCATACCCTAAGCCTAACCCTAAGCCTAACCCTAACCCTAGGCTACCCTTGACTGCTTCTGCCTCCAATAGATTTCCTAAGCACTAGTGTTTTAAGGAACAGCTTAAAAAGAGAATCCTAATGTGATTTCTTTATAATGGGTGTGTTCCTTATCTTATCCTAGTGTCTAAACTCTTCTCCATGGCTGAACCCCAAAATAATATTCCTTTACGTGCTAAGGGGTATCTAGAGAGTGGGATAGGTTTAACAACTACCCTAACCCTAACGCGTACCCTAACCCTTACCCCTATCCTAACCCTAACACGTACCCTAATCCTATCCCGTACCCTAAACCGAGCCCTAACCCTAAAACTAACCCTAACCCTAACCCTAACCCATACCCTACGCCGTACCTGAAGCCCTCCCCGAACCCGTACCCTAAGCCCTACCCTAAGCCTAACCCTAAGCCTAAACCTAACCCTAGGCTACCCTTGACTGCTTCTGCCTCCAATAGATTTCTTAAGCACTAATGTTTTAAAGAAGAGCTTAAAAAGAGAATCCTAATGTGATTTCTTTATAATGGGTGTGTTCCTTATCTTATCCAAGTGTCTAAACTCTTCTCCAGGGCTGGACCCCCAAATGATATTCCTTTACGTGCTAAGGGGTTTCTAGAGAGTGGGATAGGTTTAATCACTACCCTAACCCTAACACGTACACTAACCCTAGCCACTACCCTAACCCTAACAAGTACCCTAATCCTAACCCGTAACCTAAACCGAGCCCTAACCCTAACACTAAATCTAACAATAAGCTTAACTCATACCCTACGCCGTACCCGAAGCCCTCCCCGATCCCGTACCCTAAGCCGTACCCTAACCCTAACCCTAAGCCTAACCCTAACCCTAGGCTACCCTTGACTGCTTCTGCCTCCAATAGATTTCCTAAGCACTAGTGTTTTAAGGAACAGCTTAAAAAGAAAATCCTAATGTGACTTCTTTATAAAGGGTGTGTTCCTTATCTTATCCTAGTGTCTAAACTCTTCTCCATGGCTGGACCCCCAAATAATATTCTTTATGTGCTAAGGGGTATCTAGAGAGTGGGATAGGTTTAATAACTACCCTAAACCTAACACGTACCCTAACCCTAACCCCTACCCTAACCCTAACACGTACCCTAATCCTAAAACGTACCCTAAACAAAGCCCTCACCCTAACACTAACCCTAACCCTAACCCTAACCCATACCCTATGCCATACCCGAAGACCTCCCCGAACCCGTACCCTAAGCCGTACCCTAAGCCTAACCGTAAGCCTAACCCTAACCCTAGGCTACCCTTGACTGCTTCTGCCTCCAATAGATTTCCTAAGCACTAGTGTTTTAAGGAACAGCTTAAAAAGAGAATCCTAATGTGATTTCTTTATAATGGGTGTGTTCCTTATCTTATCCTAGTGTCTAAACTCTTCTCCATGGCTGGACCTCCAAATAATATTCCTTTACGTGCTAAAGGGTATCTAGAGAGTGGGATAGGTTTAATAACTACCCTAAACCTAACACGTACCCTAACCCTAACCCCTACCCTAACCCTAACACGTACCCTAATCCTAAACCGTACCCTAAACCGAGCCCTAACCCTAATACTAACCCTAACACTAACCCTAACACATACCCTACGCCATACCCGAAGCCCTCCCCGAACCCGTACCCTAAGCCGTACCCTAAGCCTATCCGTAAGCCTAACCCTAACCCTAGGCTACCCTTGAATGCTTCTGCCTCCAATAGATTTCCTAAGCACTAGTGTTTTAAGGAACAGCCTAAAAAGAGAATCCTAATGTGACTTCTTTATAATGGGTGTGTTCCTTATCTTATACTAGTGTCTAAACTCTTCTCCATGGCTGGACCTCCAAATAATATTCCTTTACCTGCTAAGGGGTATCTAGAGAGTGGGATAGGTTTAATAACTACCCTAACGCTAACGCGTACCCTAACCCTAACCCCTACCCTAACCCTCACACGTACCCTAATCCTAACCCGTACCCTAAACGGAGCCCTAACCCTAACACTAAGCCTAACCCTAACCCTAACCCATAACCTACGCCGTACACGAAGCCCTCCCCGAACCCCTAACCTAAGCCTAACCCTAAGCCTAAACTAACCCTAGACTACCCTTGACTGCTTCTGCATCCAATAGATTTCCTAAACACTAGTGTTTTAAGGAACAGCTTAAAAAGAGAATCCTAATGTGATTTCTTTATAATGGGTGTGTTCCTTATCTTATCCTAGTGTCTAAACTCTTCTCCATGGCTGGACCCCCAAATAATATTCCTTTACGTGCTAAGGGGTATCTAGAGAGTGGGATAGGTTTAATCACTACCCTAACCCTAACACGTACACTAACCCTAACGACTACCCTAACCCTAACAAGTACCCTAATCCTAACCCGTAACCTAAACCGAGCCCTAAACCTAACACTAACACTAACACTAAGCCTAACCCATACCCTACGCCGTACCCGAAGCCCTCCCCGATCCCGTACCCTAAGCCGTACCCTAACCCTAACCCTAAGCCTAACCCTAACCCTAGGCTACCCTTGACTGCTTCTGCCTCCAATAGATTTCCTAAGCACTAGTGTTTTAAGGAACAGCTTAAAAAGAGAATCCTAATGTGATTTCTTTATAACGGGTGTGTTCCTTATCTTATCCTAGTGTGTAAACTCTTCTCCATGGCTGGACCCCCAAATAATATTCTTTATGTTCTAAGGGGTATCTAGAGAGTGGGATAGGTTTAATAACTACCCTAATCCTAACACGTACCCTAACCCTAACCCCTACCCTAACACTAACACGTACCCTAATCCTAAACTCTACCCTAAAGAAAGCCCTAACCCTAACACTAACCCTAACCCTAACGCTAACCCATACCCTACGCCATACCCGAAGACCTCCCAGAACCCGTACCCTAAGCCGTACCCTAACCCTAACCCTAAGCCTATCCCTAACCCTAGGCTACCCTTGACTGCTTCTGCCTCCAATAGATTTCCTAAGCACTAGTGTTTTAAGGAACAGCTTAAAAAGAGAATCCTAATGTGATTTCTTTATAATGGGTGTGTTCCTTATCTTATCCTAGTGTCTAAACTCTTCTCCATGGCTGGACCTCCAAATAATATTCCTTTACGTGCTAAGGGGTTTCTAGAGAGTGGGATAGGTTTAATAACTACCCTAAACCTAACACGTACCCTAACCCTAACCCCTACCCTAACCCTAACACGTACCCTAATCCTAAACCGTACCCTAAACCGAGCCCTAACCCTAACACTAACCCTAACCCTAACCCTAACACATACCCTACGCCGTACCCGAAGCCCTCCCCGAACCCGTACCCTACGCCGTACCCTAAGCCTAACCCTAAGCCTAACCCTAACCCTAGGCTACCCTTGACTGCTTCTGCCTCCAATAGATTTCCTAAGCACTAGTGTTTTAAGGAACAGCTTAAAAAGAGAATCCTAATGTGATTTCTTTATAATGGGTGTGTTCCTTATCTTATCCTAGTGTCTAAACTCTTCTCCATGGCTGGACCCCCAAATAATATTCCTTTACATGCTAAGGGGTATCGAGAGAGTGGGATAGGTTTAATAACTACCCTAACCCTAACACGTACCCTAACCCTAACACCTACCCTAACCCTAACACGTACCCTAATCCTAAACTGTACCCTAAACCGAGCCCTAACCCTAACACTAACCCTAACCCTAACCCTAACACATACGCTACGCCGTACCCGAAGCCCTCCCCGAACAAGTACCCTAAGCCGTACCCTAAGCCTAACCGTAAGCCTAACCTAATCCTAGGCTACCCTTGACTGCTTCTGCCTCCAATAGATTTCCTAAGAACTAGTGTTTTAAGGAACAGCTTAAAAAGCGATTCCTAATGTGATTTCTTTATCATGTGAGTGTTCCTTATATTATATTAGTGTCTAAACTCTTCTCCATGGCTGGACCCCCAAATAATATTCCTTTACGTGCTAAGGGGTATGTAGAGAGTGGGATAGGTTTAATAACTACCCTAACCCTAATGCGTACCCTAACCCTTACCCTTTTCCTAACTCTAACACGTACCCTAATCCTAACCCGTACCCTAAACCGAGCCCTAACCCTAACACTAACCCTAACCCTAACCCTAACCCATACCCTACGTCGTACCCGAAGCCCTCCCCGAACCCGTACCCTAAGCCGTACCCTAAGCCTAACCCTAAGCCTAACCCTAACCCTAGGCTACCCTTGACTGCTTCTGCCTCCAATAGATTTCCTAAGCACTAGTGTTTTAAGGAACAGCTTAAAAAGAGAATCCTAATGTGATTTCTTTATAATGGGTGTGTTCCTTATCTTATCCTAGTGTCTAAACTCTTCTCCATGGCTGAACCCCAAAATAATATTCCTTTACGTGCTAAGGGGTATCTAGAGAGTGGGATAGGTTTAACAACTACCCTAACCCTAACGCGTATCCTAACCCTTACCCCTATCCTAACCCTAACACGTACCCTAATCCTAACCCGTACCCTAAACCGAGCCCTAACCCTAAAACTAACCCTAACCCTAACCCTAACCCATACCCTACGCCGTACCCGAAGCCCTCCCCGAACCCGTACCCTAAGCCCTACCCTAAGCCTAACCCTAAGCCTAAACCTAACCCTAGGCTACCCTTGACTGCTTCTGCCTCTAATAGATTTCCTAAGCACTAATGTTTTAAAGAAGAGCTTAAAAAGAGAATCCTAATGTGATTTCTTTATAATGGGTGTGTTCCTTATCTTATCCTAGTGTCTAAACTCTTCTCCAGGGCTGGACCCCCAAATAATATTCCTTTACGTGCTAAGGGGTATCTACAGAGTGGGATAGGTTTAATCACTACCCTAACCCTAACACGTACACTAACCCTAGCCACTACACTAACCCTAACAAGTACCCTAATCCTAACCCGTAACCTAAACCGAGCCCTAACCCTAACACTAAATCTAACAATAAGCTTAACCCATACCCTACGCCGTACCCGAAGCCCTCCCCGATCCCGTACCCTGAGCCGTACCCTAACCCTAACCCTAAGCCTAACCCTAACCCTAGGCTACCCTTGACTGCTTCTGCCTCCAATAGATTTCCTAAGCACTAGTGTTTTAAGGAACAGCTTAAAAAGAGAATCCTAATGTGATTTCTTTATAATGGGTGTGTTCCTTATCTTATCCTAGTGTCTAAACTCTTCTCCATGGCTGGACCTCCAAATAATATTCCTTTACGTGCTAAGGGGTTTCTAGAGAGTGGGATAGGTTTAATAACTACCCTAAACCTAACACGTACCCTAACCCTAACCCCTACCCTAACCCTAACACGTACCCTAATCCTAAACCGTACCCTAAACCGAGCCCTAACCCTAACACTAACCCTAACCCTAACCCTAACACATACCCTATGCCGTACCCGAAGCCCTCCCCGAACCCGTACCCTACGCCGTACCCTAAGCCTAACCCTAAGCCTAACCCTAACCCTAGGCTACCCTTGACTGCTTCTGCCTCCAATAGATTTCCTAAGCACTAGTGTTTTAAGGAACAGCTTAAAAAGAGAATCCTAATGTGATTTCTTTATAATGGGTGTGTTCCTTATCTTATCCTAGTGTCTAAACTCTTCTCCATGGCTGGACCCCCAAATAATATTCCTTTACATGCTAAGGGGTATCTAGAGAGTGGGATAGGTTTAATAACTACCCTAACCCTAACACGTACCCTAACCCTAACACCTACCCTAACCCTAACACGTACCCTAATCCTAAACTGTACCCTAAACCGAGCCCTAACCCTAACACTAACCCTAACCCTAACCCTAACACATACGCTACGCCGTACCCGAAGCCCTCCCCGAACAAGTACCCTAAGCCGTACCCTAAGCCTAACCGTAAGCCTAACCTAATCCTAGGCTACCCTTGACTGCTTCTGCCTCCAATAGATTTCCTAAGAACTAGTGTTTTAAGGAACAGCTTAAAAAGCGATTCCTAATGTGATTTCTTTATCATGTGAGTGTTCCTTATATTATATTAGTGTCTAAACTCTTCTCCATGGCTGGACCCCCAAATAATATTCCTTTACGTGCTAAGGGGTATGTAGAGAGTGGGATAGGTTTAATAACTACCCTAACCCTAATGCGTACCCTAACCCTTACCCCTTTCCTAACTCTAACACGTACCCTAATCCTAACCCGTACCCTAAACCGAGCCCTAACCCTAACACTAACCCTAACCCTAACCCTAACCCATACCCTACGTCGTACCCGAAGCCCTCCCCGAACCCGTACCCTAAGCCGTACCCTAAGCCTAACCCTAAGCCTAACCCTAACCCTAGGCTACCCTTGACTGCTTCTGCCTCCAATAGATTTCCTAAGCACTAGTGTTTTAAGGAACAGCTTAAAAAGAGAATCCTAATGTGATTTCTTTATAATGGGTGTGTTCCTTATCTTATCCTAGTGTCTAAACTCTTCTCCATGGCTGAACCCCAAAATAATATTCCTTTACGTGCTAAGGGGTATCTAGAGAGTGGGATAGGTTTAACAACTACCCTAACCCTAACGCGTATCCTAACCCTTACCCCTATCCTAACCCTAACACGTACCCTAATCCTAACCCGTACCCTAAACCGAGCCCTAACCCTAAAACTAACCCTAACCCTAACCATAACCCATACCCTACGCCGTACCCGAAGCCCTCCCCGAACCCGTACCCTAAGCCCTACCCTAAGCCTAACCCTAAGCCTAAACCTAACCCTAGGCTACCCTTGACTGCTTCTGCCTCTAATAGATTTCCTAAGCACTAATGTTTTAAAGAAGAGCTTAAAAAGAGAATCCTAATGTGATTTCTTTATAATGGGTGTGTTCCTTATCTTATCCTAGTGTCTAAACTCTTCTCCAGGGCTGGACCCCCAAATAATATTCCTTTACGTGCTAAGGGGTATCTAGAGAGTGGGATAGGTTTAATCACTACCCTAACCCTAACACGTACATTAACCCTAGCCACTACACTAACCCTAACAAGTACCCTAATCCTAACCCGTAACCTAAACCGAGCCCTAACCCTAACACTAAATCTAACAATAAGCTTAACCCATACCCTACGCCGTACCCGAAGCCCTCCCCGATCCCGTACCCTGAGCCGTACCCTAACCCTAACCCTAAGCCTAACCCTAACCCTAGGCTACCCTTGACTGCTTCTGCCTCCAATAGATTTCCTAAGCACTAGTGTTTTAAGGAACAGCTTAAAAAGAGAATCCTAATGTGATTTCTTTATAATGGGTGTGTTCCTTATCTTATCCTAGTGTCTAAACTCTTCTCCATGGCTGGACCTCCAAATAATATTTCTTTACGTGCTAAGGGGTATCTAGAGAGTGGGATAGGTTTAATAACTACCCTAAACCTAACACGTACCCTAACCCTAACCCCTACCCTAACCCTAACACGTACCCTAATCCTAAACCGTACCCTAAACCGAGCCCTAACCCTAATACTAACCCTAACACTAACCCTAACACATACCCTACGCCATACCCGAAGCCCTCCCCGAACCCGTACCCTAAGCCGTACCCTAAGCCTAACCGTAAGCCTAACCCTAACCCTAGGCTACCCTTGACTGCTTCTGCCTCCAATAGATTTCCTAAGCACTAGTGTTTTAAGGAACAGCCTAAAAAGAGAATCCTAATGTGACTTCTTTATAATGGGTGTGTTCCTTATCTTATACTAGTGTCTAAACTCTTCTCCATGGCTGGACCTCCAAATAATATTCCTTTACGTGCTAAGGGGTATCTAGAGAGTGGGATAGGTTTAATAACTACCCTAACACTAACGCGTACCCTAACCCTAACCCCTACCCTAACCCTCACACGTACCCTAATCCTAACCCGTACCCTAAACGGAGCCCTAACCCTAACACTAAGCCTAACCCTAACCCTAACCCATAACCTACGCCGTACACGAAGCCCTCCCCGAACCCCTAACCTAAGCCTAACCCTAAGCCTAAACTAACCCTAGACTACCCTTGACTGCTTCTGCATCCAATAGATTTCCTAAACACTAGTGTTTTAAGGAACAGCTTAAAAAGAGAATCCTAATGTGATTTCTTTATAATGGGTGTGTTCCTTATCTTATCCTAGTGTCTAAACTCTTCTCCAGGGCTGGACCCCCAAATAATATTCCTTTACGTGCTAAGGGGTATCTAGAGAGTGGGATAGGTTTAATCACTACCCTAACCCTAACACGTACACTAACCCTAACGACTACCCTAACCCTAACAAGTACCCTAATCCTAACCCGTAACCTAAACCGAGCCCTAAACCTAACACTAACACTAACACTAAGCCTAACCCATACCCTACGCCGTACCCGAAGCCCTCCCCGATCCCGTACCCTAAGCCGTACCCTAACCCTAACCCTAAGCCTAACCCTAACCCTAGGCTACCCTTGACTGCTTCTGCCTCCAATAGATTTCCTAAGCACTAGTGTTTTAAGGAACAGCTTAAAAAGAGAATCCTAATGTGATTTCTTTATAACGGGTGTGTTCCTTATCTTATCCTAGTGTGTAAACTCTTCTCCATGGCTGGACCCCCAAATAATATTCTTTATGTTCTAAGGGGTATCTAGAGAGTGGGATAGGTTTAATAACTACCCTAACCCTAACACGTACCCTAACCCTAACCCCTACCCTAACACTAACACGTACCCTAATCCTAAACTCTACCCTAAAGAAAGCCCTAACCCTAACACTAACCCTAACCCTAACGCTAACCCATACCCTACGCCATACCCGAAGACCTCCCCGAACCCGTACCCTAAGCCGTACCCTAACCCTAACCCTAAGCCTATCCCTAACCCTAGGCTACCCTTGACTGCTTCTGCCTCCAATAGATTTCCTAAGCACTAGTGTTTTAAGGAACAGCTTAAAAAGAGAATCCTAATGTGATTTCTTTATAATGGGTGTGTTCCTTATCTTATCCTAGTATCTAAACTCTTCTCCATGGCTGGACCTCCAAATAATATTCCTTTACGTGCTAAGGGGTTTCTAGAGAGTGGGATAGGTTTAATAACTACCCTAAACCTAACACGTACCCTAACCCTAACCCCTACCCTAACCCTAACACGTACCCTAATCCTAAACCGTACCCTAAACCGAGCCCTAACCCTAACACTAACCCTAACCCTAACCCTAACCCATACCCTACGTCGTACCCGAAGCCCTCCCCCAACCCGTACCCTAAGCCGTACCCTAAGCCTAACCCTAAGCCTAACCCTAACCCTAGGCTACCCTTGACTGCTTCTGCCTCCAATAGATTTCCTAAGCAATAGTGTTTTAAGGAACAGCTTAAAAAGAGAATCCTAATGTGATTTCTTTATAATGGGTGTGTTCCTTATCTTATCCTAGTGTCTAAACTCTTCTCCATGGCTGAACCCCAAAATAATATTCCTTTACGTGCTAAGGGGTATCTAGAGAGTGGGATAGGTTTAACAACTACCCTAACCCTAACGCGTATCCTAACCCTTACCCCTATCCTAACCCTAACACGTACCCTAATCCTAACCCGTACCCTAAACCGAGCCCTAACCCTAAAACTAACCCTAACCCTAACCCTAACCCATACCCTACGCCGTACCCGAAGCCCTCCCCGAACCCGTACCCTAAGCCCTACCCTAAGCCTAACCCTAAGCCTAAACCTAACCCTAGGCTACCCTTGACTGCTTCTGCCTCTAATAGATTTCCTAAGCACTAATGTTTTAAAGAAGAGCTTAAAAAGAGAATCCTAATGTGATTTCTTTATAATGGGTGTGTTCCTTATCTTATCCTAGTGTCTAAACTCTTCTCCAGGGCTGGACCCCCAAATAATATTCCTTTACGTGCTAAGGGGTATCTAGAGAGTGGGATAGGTTTAATCACTACCCTAACCCTAACACGTACACTAACCCTAGCCACTACACTAACCCTAACAAGTACCCTAATCCTAACCCGTAACCTAAACCGAGCCCTAACCCTAACACTAAATCTAACAATAAGCTTAACCCATACCCTACGCCGTACCCGAAGCCCTCCCCGATCCCGTACCCTGAGCCGTACCCTAACCCTAACCCTAAGCCTAACCCTAACCCTAGGCTACCCTTGACTGCTTCTGCCTCCAATAGATTTCCTAAGCACTAGTGTTTTAAGGAACAGCTTAAAAAGAGAATCCTAATGTGATTTCTTTATAATGGGTGTGTTCCTTATCTTATCCTAGTGTCTAAACTCTTCTCCATGGCTGGACCTCCAAATAATATTTCTTTACGTGCTAAGGGGTATCTAGAGAGTGGGATAGGTTTAATAACTACCCTAAACCTAACACGTACCCTAACCCTAACCCCTACCCAAACCCTAACACGTACCCTAATCCTAAACCGTACCCTAAACCGAGCCCTAACCCTAATACTAACCCTAACACTAACCCTAACACATACCCTACGCCGTACCCGAAGCCCTCCCCGAACCCGTACCCTACGCCGTACCCTAAGCCTAACCCTAAGCCTAACCCTAACCCTAGGCTACCCTTGACTGCTTCTGCCTCCAATAGATTTCCTAAGCACTAGTGTTTTAAGGAACAGCTTAAAAAGAGAATCCTAATGTGATTTCTTTATAATGGGTGTGTTCCTTATCTTATCCTAGTGTCTAAACTCTTCTCCATGGCTGGACCCCCAAATAATATTCCTTTACATGCTAAGGGGTATCTGGAGAGTGGGATAGGTTTAATAACTACCCTAACCCTAACACGTACCCTAACCCTAACACCTACCCTAACCCTAACACGTACCCTAATCCTAAACTGTACCCTAAACCGAGCCCTAACCCTAACACTAACCCTAACCCTAACCCTAACACATACGCTACGCCGTACCCGAAGCCCTCCCCGAACAAGTACCCTAAGCCGTACCCTAAGCCTAACCGTAAGCCTAACCTAACCCTAGGCTACCCTTGACTGCTTCTGCCTCCAATAGATTTCCTAAGAACTAGTGTTTTAAGGAACAGCTTAAAAAGCGATTCCTAATGTGATTTCTTTATCATGTGAGTGTTCCTTATATTATATTAGTGTCTAAACTCTTCTCCATGGCTGGACCCCCAAATAATATTCCTTTACGTGCTAAGGGGTATGTAGAGAGTGGGATAGGTTTAATAACTACCCTAACCCTAATGCGTACCCTAACCCTTACCCCTTTCCTAACTCTAACACGTACCCTAATCCTAACCTGTACCCTAAACCGAGCCCTAACCCTAACACTAACCCTAACCCTAACCCTAACCCATACCCTACGTCGTACCCGAAGCCCTCCCCGAACCCGTACCCTAAGCCGTACCCTAAGCCTAACCCTAAGCCTAACCCTAACCCTAGGCTACCCTTGACTGCTTCTGCCTCCAATAGATTTCCTAAGCACTAGTGTTTTAAGGAACAGCTTAAAAAGAGAATCCTAATGTGATTTCTTTATAATGGGTGTGTTCCTTATCTTATCCTAGTGTCTAAACTCTTCTCCATGGCTGAACCCCAAAATAATATTCCTTTACGTGCTAAGGGGTATCTAGAGAGTGGGATAGGTTTAACAACTACCCTAACCCTAACGCGTACCCTAACCCTTACCCCTATCCTAACCCTAACACGTACCCTAATCCTAACCCGTACCCTAAACCGAGCCCTAACCCTAAAACTAACCCTAACCCTAACCCTAACCCTCTCCGAACCCGTACCCTAAGCCGTACCCTAACCCTAACCCTAAGCCTAACCCTAACCCTAGGCTACCCTTGACTGCTTCTGCCTCCAATAGATTTCCTAAGCACTAGTGTTTTAAGGAACAGCTTAAAAAGAGAATCCTAATGTGATTTCTTTGTAATGGGTGTGTTCCTTATCTTATCCTAGTGTCTAAACTCTTCTCCATGGCTGGACCTCCAAATAATATTCCTTTACGTGCTAAGGGGTTTCTAGAGAGTGGGATAGGTTTAATAACTACCCTAAACCTAACACGTACCCTAACCCTAACCCCTACCCTAACCCTAACACGTACCCTAATCCTAAACCGTACCCTAAACCGAGCCCTAACCCTAACACTAACCCTAACCCTAACCCTAACTCATACCCTACGCCATACCCGAAGCCCTCCCTGAACCCGTACCCTAAGCCATACCCTAAGCCTAACCCTAAGCCTAACCCTAACCCTAGGCTACCCTTGACTGCTTCTGCCTCCAATAGATTTCCTAAGCACTAGTGTTTTAAGGAACAGCTTAAAAAGAGAATCCTAATGTGATTTCTTTATAATGGGTGTGTTCCTTATCTTATCCTAGTGTCTAAACTCTTCTCCATGGCTGAACCCCAAAATAATATTCCTTTACGTGCTAAGGGGTATCTAGAGAGTGGGATAGGTTTAACAACTACCCTAACCCTAACGCGTACCCTAACCCTTACCCCTATCCTAACCCTAACACGTACCCTAATCCTATCCCGTACCCTAAACCGAGCCCTAACCCTAAAACTAACCCTAACCCTAACCCTAACCCATACCCTACGCCGTACCTGAAGCCCTCCCCGAACCCGTACCCTAAGCCCTACCCTAAGCCTAACCCTAAGCCTAAACCTAACCCTAGGCTACCCTTGACTGCTTCTGCCTCCAATAGATTTCTTAAGCACTAATGTTTTAAAGAAGAGCTTAAAAAGAGAATCCTAATGTGATTTCTTTATAATGGGTGTGTTCCTTATCTTATCCAAGTGTCTAAACTCTTCTCCAGGGCTGGACCCCCAAATAATATTCCTTTACGTGCTAAGGGGTTTCTAGAGAGTGGGATAGGTTTAATCACTACCCTAACCCTAACACGTACACTAACCCTAGCCACTACCCTAACCCTAACAAGTACCCTAATCCTAACCCGTAACCTAAACCGAGCCCTAACCCTAACACTAAATCTAACAATAAGCTTAACTCATACCCTACGCCGTACCCGAAGCCCTCCCCGATCCCGTACCCTAAGCCGTACCCTAACCCTAACCCTAAGCCTAACCCTAACCCTAGGCTACCCTTGACTGCTTCTGCCTCCAATAGATTTCCTAAGCACTAGTGTTTTAAGGAACAGCTTAAAAAGAGAATCCTAATGTGACTTCTTTATAAAGGGTGTGTTCCTTATCTTATCCTAGTGTCTAAACTCTTCTCCATGGCTGGACCCCCAAATAATATTCTTTATGTGCTAAGGGGTATCTAGAGAGTGGGATAGGTTTAATAACTACCCTAAACCTAACACGTACCCTAACCCTAACCCCTACCCTAACCCTAACACGTACCCTAATCCTAAAACGTACCCTAAACAAAGCCCTCACCCTAACACTAACCCTAACCCTAAACCTAACCCATACCCTATGCCATACCCGAAGACCTCCCCGAACCCGTACCCTAAGCCGTACCCTAAGCCTAACCGTAAGCCTAACCCTAACCCTAGGCTACCCTTGACTGCTTCTGCCTCCAATAGATTTCCTAAGCACTAGTGTTTTAAGGAACAGCTTAAAAAGAGAATCCTAATGTGATTTCTTTATAATGGGTGTGTTCCTTATCTTATCCTAGTGTCTAAACTCTTCTCCATGGCTGGACCTCCAAATAATATTCCTTTACGTGCTAAGGGGTATCTAGAGAGTGGGATAGGTTTAATAACTACCCTAAACCTAACACGTACCCTAACCCTAACCCCTACCCTAACCCTAACACGTACCCTAATCCTAAACCGTACCCTAAACCGAGCCCTAACCCTAATACTAACCCTAACACTAACCCTAACACATACCCTACGCCATACCCGAAGCCCTCCCCGAACCCGTACCCTAAGCCGTACCCTAAGCCTATCCGTAAGCCTAACCCTAACCCTAGGCTACCCTTGACTGCTTCTGCCTCCAATAGATTTCCTAAGCACTAGTGTTTTAAGGAACAGCCTAAAAAGAGAATCCTAATGTGACTTCTTTATAATGGGTGTGTTCCTTATCTTATACTAGTGTCTAAACTCTTCTCCATGGCTGGACCTCCAAATAATATTCCTTTACGTGCTAAGGGGTATCTAGAGAGTGGGATAGGTTTAATAACTACCCTAACGCTAACGCGTACCCTAACCCTAACCCCTACCCTAACCCTCACACGTACCCTAATCCTAACCCGTACCCTAAACGGAGCCCTAACCCTAACACTAAGCCTAACCCTAACCCTAACCCATAACCTACGCCGTACACGAAGCCCTCCCCGAACCCCTAACCTAAGCCTAACCCTAAGCCTAAACTAACCCTAGACTACCCTTGACTGCTTCTGCATCCAATAGATTTCCTAAACACTAGTGTTTTAAGGAACAGCTTAAAAAGAGAATCCTAATGTGATTTCTTTATAATGGGTGTGTTCCTTATCTTATCCTAGTGTCTAAACTCTTCTCCATGGCTGGACCCCCAAATAATATTCCTTTACGTGCTAAGGGGTATCTAGAGAGTGGGATAGGTTTAATCACTACCCTAACCCTAACACGTACACTAACCCTAACGACTACCCTAACCCTAACAAGTACCCTAATCCTAACCCGTAACCTAAACCGAGCCCTAAACCTAACACTAACACTAACACTAAGCCTAACCCATACCCTACGCCGTACCCGAAGCCCTCCCCGATCCCGTACCCTAAGCCGTACCCTAACCCTAACCCTAAGCCTAACCCTAACCCTAGGCTACCCTTGACTGCTTCTGCCTCCAATAGATTTCCTAAGCACTAGTGTTTTAAGGAACAGCTTAAAAAGAGAATCCTAATGTGATTTCTTTATAACGGGTGTGTTCCTTATCTTATCCTAGTGTGTAAACTCTTCTCCATGGCTGGACCCCCAAATAATATTCTTTATGTTCTAAGGGGTATCTAGAGAGTGGGATAGGTTTAATAACTACCCTAATCCTAACACGTACCCTAACCCTAACCCCTACCCTAACACTAACACGTACCCTAATCCTAAACTCTACCCTAAAGAAAGCCCTAACCCTAACACTAACCCTAACCCTAACGCTAACCCATACCCTACGCCATACCCGAAGACCTCCCCGAACCCGTACCCTAAGCCGTACCCTAACCCTAACCCTAAGCCTATCCCTAACCCTAGGCTACCCTTGACTGCTTCTGCCTCCAATAGATTTCCTAAGCACTAGTGTTTTAAGGAACAGCTTAAAAAGAGAATCCTAATGTGATTTCTTTATAATGGGTGTGTTCCTTATCTTATCCTAGTGTCTAAACTCTTCTCCATGGCTGGACCTCCAAATAATATTACTTTACGTGCTAAGGGGTTTCTAGAGAGTGGGATAGGTTTAATAACTACCCTAAACCTAACACGTACCCTAACCCTAACCCCTACCCTAACCCTAACACGTACCCTAATCCTAAACCGTACCCTAAACCGAGCCCTAACCCTAACACTAACCCTAACCCTAACCCTAACACATACCCTACGCCGTACCCGAAGCCCTCCTCGAACCCGTACCCTACGCCGTACCCTAAGCCTAACCCTAAGCCTAACCCTAACCCTAGGCTACCCTTGACTGCTTCTGCCTCCAATAGATTTCCTAAGCACTAGTGTTTTAAGGAACAGCTTAAAAAGAGAATCCTAATGTGATTTCTTTATAATGGGTGTGTTCCTTATCTTATCCTAGTGTCTAAACTCTTCTCCATGGCTGGACCCCCAAATAATATTCCTTTACATGCTAAGGGGTATCTAGAGAGTGGGATAGGTTTAATAACTACCCTAACCCTAACACGTACCCTAACCCTAACACCTACCCTAACCCTAACACGTACCCTAATCCTAAACTGTACCCTAAACCGAGCCCTAACCCTAACACTAACCCTAACCCTAACCCTAACACATACGCTACGCCGTACCCGAAGCCCTCCCCGAACAAGTACCCTAAGCCGTACCCTAAGCCTAACCGTAAGCCTAACCTAATCCTAGGCTACCCTTGACTGCTTCTGCCTCCAATAGATTTCCTAAGCACTAGTGTTTTAAGGAACAGCTTAAAAAGCGATTCCTAATGTGATTTCTTTATAATGGGTGTGTTCCTTATCTTATCCTAGTGTCTAAACTCTTCTCCATGGCTGAACCCCAAAATAATATTCCTTTACGTGCTAAGGGGTATCTAGAGAGTGGGATAGGTTTAACAACTACCCTAACCCTAACGCGTATCCTAACCCTTACCCCTATCCTAACCCTAACACGTACCCTAATCCTAACCCGTACCCTAAACCGAGCCCTAACCCTAAAACTAACCCTAACCCTAACCCTAACCCATACCCTACGCCGTACCCGAAGCCCTCCCCGAACCCGTACCCTAAGCCCTACCCTAAGCCTAACCCTAAGCCTAAACCTAACCCTAGGCTACCCTTGACTGCTTCTGCCTCTAATAGATTTCCTAAGAACTAATGTTTTAAAGAAGAGCTTAAAAAGAGAATCCTAATGTGATTTCTTTATAATGGGTGTGTTCCTTATCTTATCCTAGTGTCTAAACTCTTCTCCAGGGCTGGACCCCCAAATAATATTCCTTTACGTGCTAAGGGGTATCTAGAGAGTGGGATAGGTTTAATCACTACCCTAACCCTAACACGTACACTAACCCTAGCCACTACCCTAACCCTAACAAGTACCCTAATCCTAACCCGTAACCTAAACCGAGCCCTAACCCTAACACTAAATCTAACAATAAGCTTAACCCATACCCTACGCCGTACCCGAAGCCCTCCCCGATCCCGTACCCTGAGCCGTACCCTAACCCTAACCCTAAGCCTAACCCTAACCCTAGGCTACCCTTGACTGCTTCTGCCTCCAATAGATTTCCTAAGCACTAGTGTTTTAAGGAACAGCTTAAAAAGAGAATCCTAATGTGATTTCTTTATAATGGGTGTGTTCCTTATCTTATCCTAGTGTCTAAACTCTTCTCCATGGCTGGACCTCCAAATAATATTTCTTTACGTGCTAAGGGGTATCTAGAGAGTGGGATAGGTTTAATAACTACCCTAAACCTAACACGTACCCTAACCCTAACCCCTACCCTAACCCTAACACGTACCCTAATCCTAAACCGTACCCTAAACCGAGCCCTAACCCTAATACTAACCCTAACACTAACCCTAACACATACCCTACGCCATACCCGAAGCCCTCCCCGAACCCGTACCCTAAGCCGTACCCTAAGCCTAACCGTAAGCCTAACCCTAACCCTAGGCTACCCTTGACTGCTTCTGCCTCCAATAGATTTCCTAAGCACTAGTGTTTTAAGGAACAGCCTAAAAAGAGAATCCTAATGTGACTTCTTTATAATGGGTGTGTTCCTTATCTTATACTAGTGTCTAAACTCTTCTCCATGGCTGGACCTCCAAATAATATTCCTTTACGTGCTAAGGGGTATCTAGAGAGTGGGATAGGTTTAATAACTACCCTAACGCTAACGCGTACCCTAACCCTAACCCCTACCCTAACCCTCACACGTACCCTAATCCTAACCCGTACCCTAAACGGAGCCCTAACCCTAACACTAAGCCTAACCCTAACCCTAACCCATAACCTACGCCGTACACGAAGCCCTCCCCGAACCCCTAACCTAAGCCTAACCCTAAGCCTAAACTAACCCTAGACTACCCTTGACGGCTTCTGCATCCAATAGATTTCCTAAACACTAGTGTTTTAAGGAACAGCTTAAAAAGAGAATCCTAATGTGATTTCTTTATAATGGGTGTGTTCCTTATCTTATCCTAGTGTCTAAACTCTTCTCCAGGGCTGGACCCCCAAATAATATTCCTTTACGTGCTAAGGGGTATCTAGAGAGTGGGATAGGTTTAATCACTACCCTAACCCTAACACGTACACTAACCCTAACGACTACCCTAACCCTAACAAGTACCCTAATCCTAACCCGTAACCTAAACCGAGCCCTAAACCTAACACTAACACTAACACTAAGCCTAACCCATACCCTACGCCGTACCCGAAGCCCTCCCCGATCCCGTACCCTAAGCCGTACCCTAACCCTAACCCTAAGCCTAACCCTAACCCTAGGCTACCCTTGACTGCTTCTGCCTCCAATAGATTTCCTAAGCACTAGTGTTTTAAGGAACAGCTTAAAAAGAGAATCCTAATGTGATTTCTTTATAACGGGTGTGTTCCTTATCTTATCCTAGTGTGTAAACTCTTCTCCATGGCTGGACCCCCAAATAATATTCTTTATGTTCTAAGGGGTATCTAGAGAGTGGGATAGGTTTAATAACTACCCTAATCCTAACACGTACCCTAACCCTAACCCCTACCCTAACACTAACACGTACCCTAATCCTAAACTCTACCCTAAAGAAAGCCCTAACCCTAACACTAACCCTAACCCTAACGCTAACCCATACCCTACGCCATACCCGAAGACCTCCCCGAACCCGTACCCTAAGCCGTACCCTAACCCTAACCCTAAGCCTATCCCTAACCCTAGGCTACCCTTGACTGCTTCTGCCTCCAATAGATTTCCTAAGCACTAGTGTTTTAAGGAACAGCTTAAAAAGAGAATCCTAATGTGATTTCTTTATAATGGGTGTGTTCCTTATCTTATCCTAGTGTCTAAACTCTTCTCCATGGCTGGACCTCCAAATAATATTCCTTTACGTGCTAAGGGGTTTCTAGAGAGTGGGATAGGTTTAATAACTACCCTAAACCTAACACGTACCCTAACCCTAACCCCTACCCTAACCCTAACACGTACCCTAATCCTAAACCGTACCCTAAACCGAGCCCTAACCCTAACACTAACCCTAACCCTAACCCT
This sequence comes from Balaenoptera physalus, assembly GCF_965194825.1. Classification (NCBI taxonomy): domain Eukaryota; kingdom Metazoa; phylum Chordata; class Mammalia; order Artiodactyla; family Balaenopteridae; genus Balaenoptera; species Balaenoptera physalus. Next base: position 141,724,260 of record NC_138903.1, on the reverse strand, counting down.
AACACATACGCTACGCCGTACCCGAAGCCCTCCCCGAACAAGTACCCTAAGCCGTACCCTAAGCCTAACCGTAAGCCTAACCTAATCCTAGGCTACCCTTGACTGCTTCTGCCTCCAATAGATTTCCTAAGAACTAGTGTTTTAAGGAACAGCTTAAAAAGCGATTCCTAATGTGATTTCTTTATCATGTGAGTGTTCCTTATATTATATTAGTGTCTAAACTCTTCTCCATGGCTGGACCCCCAAATAATATTCCTTTACGTGCTAAGGGGTATGTAGAGAGTGGGATAGGTTTAATAACTACCCTAACCCTAATGCGTACCCTAACCCTTACCCCTTTCCTAACTCTAACACGTACCCTAATCCTAACCCGTACCCTAAACCGAGCCCTAACCCTAACACTAACCCTAACCCTAACCCTAACCCATACCCTACGTCGTACCCGAAGCCCTCCCCGAACCCGTACCCTAAGCCGTACCCTAAGCCTAACCCTAAGCCTAACCCTAACCCTAGGCTACCCTTGACTGCTTCTGCCTCCAATAGATTTCCTAAGCACTAGTGTTTTAAGGAACAGCTTAAAAAGAGAATCCTAATGTGATTTCTTTATAATGGGTGTGTTCCTTATCTTATCCTAGTGTCTAAACTCTTCTCCATGGCTGAACCCCAAAATAATATTCCTTTACGTGCTAAGGGGTATCTAGAGAGTGGGATAGGTTTAACAACTACCCTAACCCTAACGCGTATCCTAACCCTTACCCCTATCCTAACCCTAACACGTACCCTAATCCTAACCCGTACCCTAAACCGAGCCCTAACCCTAAAACTAACCCTAACCCTAACCCTAACCAATACCCTACGCCGTACCCGAAGCCCTCCCCGAACCCGTACCCTAAGCCCTACCCTAAGCCTAACCCTAAGCCTAAACCTAACCCTAGGCTACCCTTGACTGCTTCTGCCTCTAATAGATTTCCTAAGCACTAATGTTTTAAAGAAGAGCTTAAAAAGAGAATCCTAATGTGATTTCTTTATAATGGGTGTGTTCCTTATCTTATCCTAGTGTCTAAACTCTTCTCCAGGGCTGGACCCCCAAATAATATTCCTTTACGTGCTAAGGGGTATCTAGAGAGTGGGATAGGTTTAATCACTACCCTAACCCTAACACGTACACTAACCCTAGCCACTACCCTAACCCTAACAAGTACCCTAATCCTAACCCGTAACCTAAACCGAGCCCTAACCCTAACACTAAATCTAACAATAAGCTTAACCCATACCCTACGCCGTACCCGAAGCCCTCCCCGATCCCGTACCCTGAGCCGTACCCTAACCCTAACCCTAAGCCTAACCCTAACCCTAGGCTACCCTTGACTGCTTCTGCCTCCAATAGATTTCCTAAGCACTAGTGTTTTAAGGAACAGCTTAAAAAGAGAATCCTAATGTGATTTCTTTATAATGGGTGTGTTCCTTATCTTATCCTAGTGTCTAAACTCTTCTCCATGGCTGGACCTCCAAATAATATTTCTTTACGTGCTAAGGGGTATCTAGAGAGTGGGATAGGTTTAATAACTACCCTAAACCTAACACGTACCCTAACCCTAACCCCTACCCTAACCCTAACACGTACCCTAATCCTAAACCGTACCCTAAACCGAGCCCTAACCCTAATACTAACCCTAACCCTAACCCTAACCAATACCCTACGCCGTACCCGAAGCCCTCCCCGAACCCGTACCCTAAGCCCTACCCTAAGCCTAACCCTAAGCCTAAACCTAACCCTAGGCTACCCTTGACTGCTTCTGCCTCTAATAGATTTCCTAAGCACTAATGTTTTAAAGAAGAGCTTAAAAAGAGAATCCTAATGTGATTTCTTTATAATGGGTGTGTTCCTTATCTTATCCTAGTGTCTAAACTCTTCTCCAGGGCTGGACCCCCAAATAATATTCCTTTACGTGCTAAGGGGTATCTAGAGAGTGGGATAGGTTTAATCACTACCCTAACCCTAACACGTACACTAACCCTAGCCACTACCCTAACCCTAACAAGTACCCTAATCCTAACCCGTAACCTAAACCGAGCCCTAACCCTAACACTAAATCTAACAATAAGCTTAACCCATACCCTACGCCGTACCCGAAGCCCTCCCCGATCCCGTACCCTGAGCCGTACCCTAACCCTAACCCTAAGCCTAACCCTAACCCTAGGCTACCCTTGACTGCTTCTGCCTCCAATAGATTTCCTAAGCACTAGTGTTTTAAGGAACAGCTTAAAAAGAGAATCCTAATGTGATTTCTTTATAATGGGTGTGTTCCTTATCTTATCCTAGTGTCTAAACTCTTCTCCATGGCTGGACCTCCAAATAATATTTCTTTACGTGCTAAGGGGTATCTAGAGAGTGGGATAGGTTTAATAACTACCCTAAACCTAACACGTACCCTAACCCTAACCCCTACCCTAACCCTAACACGTACCCTAATCCTAAACCGTACCCTAAACCGAGCCCTAACCCTAATACTAACCCTAACACTAACCCTAACACATACCCTACGCCATACCCGAAGCCCTCCCCGAATCCGTACCCTAAGCCGTACCCTAAGCCTAACCGTAAGCCTAACCCTAACCCTAGGCTACCCTTGACTGCTTCTGCCTCCAATAGATTTCCTAAGCACTAGTGTTTTAAGGAACAGCCTAAAAAGAGAATCCTAATGTGACTTCTTTATAATGGGTGTGTTCCTTATCTTATATTAGTGTCTAAACTCTTCTCCATGGCTGGACCTCCAAATAATATTCCTTTACGTGCTAAGGGGTATCTAGAGAGTGGGATAGGTTTAATAACTACCCTAACGCTAACGCGTACCCTAACCCTAACCCCTACCCTAACCCTCACACGTACCCTAATCCTAACCCGTACCCTAAACGGAGCCCTAACCCTAACACTAAGCCTAACCCTAACCCTAACACATAACCTACGCCGTACACGAAGCCCTCCCCGAACCCCTAACCTAAGCCTAACCCTAAGCCTAAACTAACCCTAGACTACCCTTGACTGCTTCTGCATCCAATAGATTTCCTAAACACTAGTGTTTTAAGGAACAGCTTAAAAAGAGAATCCTAATGTGATTTCTTTATAATGGGTGTGTTCCTTATCTTATCCTAGTGTCTAAACTCTTCTCCAGGGCTGGACCCCCAAATAATATTCCTTTACGTGCTAAGGGGTATCTAGAGAGTGGGATAGGTTTAATCACTACCCTAACCCTAACACGTACACTAACCCTAACGACTACCCTAACCCTAACAAGTACCCTAATCCTAACCCGTAACCTAAACCGAGCCCTAAACCTAACACTAACACTAACACTAAGCCTAACCCATACCCTACGCCGTACCCGAAGCCCTCCCCGATCCCGTACCCTAAGCCGTACCCTAACCCTAACCCTAAGCCTAACCCTAACCCTAGGCTACCCTTGACTGCTTCTGCCTCCAATAGATTTCCTAAGCACTAGTGTTTTAAGGAACAGCTTAAAAAGAGAATCCTAATGTGATTTCTTTATAACGGGTGTGTTCCTTATCTTATCCTAGTGTGTAAACTCTTCTCCATGGCTGGACCCCCAAATAATATTCTTTATGTTCTAAGGGGTATCTAGAGAGTGGGATAGGTTTAATAACTACCCTAACCCTAACACGTACCCTAACCCTAACCCCTACCCTAACACTAACACGTACCCTAATCCTAAACTCTACCCTAAAGAAAGCCCTAACCCTAACACTAACCCTAACCCTAACGCTAACCCATACCCTACGCCATACCCGAAGACCTCCCCGAACCCGTACCCTAAGCCGTACCCTAACCCTAACCCTAAGCCTATCCCTAACCCTAGGCTACCCTTGACTGCTTCTGCCTCCAATAGATTTCCTAAGCACTAGTGTTTTAAGGAACAGCTTAAAAAGAGAATCCTAATGTGATTTCTTTATAATGGGTGTGTTCCTTATCTTATCCTAGTGTCTAAACTCTTCTCCATGGCTGGACCTCCAAATAATATTCCTTTACGTGCTAAGGGGTTTCTAGAGAGTGGGATAGGTTTAATAACTACCCTAAACCTAACACGTACCCTAACCCTAACCCCTACCCTAACCCTAACACGTACCCTAATCCTAAACCGTACCCTAAACCGAGCCCTAACCCTAACACTAACCCTAACCCTAACCCTAACACATACCCTACGCCGTACCCGAAGCCCTCCCCGAACCCGTACCCTACGCCGTACCCTAAGCCTAACCCTCAGCCTAACCCTAACCCTAGGCTACCCTTGACTGCTTCTGCCTCCAATAGATTTCCTAAGCACTAGTGTTTTAAGGAACAGCTTAAAAAGAGAATCCTAATGTGATTTCTTTATAATGGGTGTGTTCCTTATCTTATCCTAGTGTCTAAACTCTTCTCCATGGCTGGACCCCCAAATAATATTCCTTTACATGCTAAGGGGTATCTGGAGAGTGGGATAGGTTTAATAACTACCCTAACCCTAACACGTACCCTAACCCTAACACCTACCCTAACCCTAACACGTACCCTAAAACTAAACTGTACCCTAAACCGAGCCCTAACCCTAACACTAACCCTAACCCTAACCCTAACACATACGCTACGCCGTACCCGAAGCCCTCCCCGAACAAGTACCCTAAGCCGTACCCTAAGCCTAACCGTAAGCCTAACCTAACCCTAGGCTACCCTTGACTGCTTCTGCCTCCAATAGATTTCCTAAGAACTAGTGTTTTAAGGAACAGCTTAAAAAGCGATTCCTAATGTGATTTCTTTATCATGTGAGTGTTCCTTATATTATATTAGTGTCTAAACTCTTCTCCATGGCTGGACCCCCAAATAATATTCCTTTACGTGCTAAGGGGTATGTAGAGAGTGGGATAGGTTTAATAACTACCCTAACCCTAATGCGTACCCTAACCCTTACCCCTTTCCTAACTCTAACACGTACCCTAATCCTAACCCGTACCCTAAACCGAGCCCTAACCCTAACACTAACCCTAACCCTAACCCTAACCCATACCCTACGTCGTACCCGAAGCCCTCCCCGAACCCGTACCCTAAGCCGTACCCTAAGCCTAACCCTAAGCCTAACCCTAACCCTAGGCTACCCTTGACTGCTTCTGCCTCCAATAGATTTCCTAAGCACTAGTGTTTTAAGGAACAGCTTAAAAAGAGAATCCTAATGTGATTTCTTTATAATGGGTGTGTTCCTTATCTTATCCTAGTGTCTAAACTCTTCTCCATGGCTGGACCCCCAAATAATATTCCTTTACATGCTAAGGGGTATCTAGAGAGTGGGATAGGTTTAACAACTACCCTAAACCTAACGCGTACCCTAACCCTTACCCCTATCCTAACCCTAACACGTACCCTAATCCTAACCCGTACCCTAAACCGAGCCCTAACCCTAAAACTAACCCTAACCCTAAACCTAACCCTCTCCGAACCCGTACCCTAAGCCGTACCCTAACCCTAACCCTAAGCCTAACCCTAACCCTAGGCTACCCTTGAGTGCTTCTGCCTCCAATAGATTTCCTAAGCACTAGTGTTTTAAGGAACAGCTTAAAAAGAGAATCCTAATGTGATTTCTTTATAATGGGTGTGTTCCTTATCTTATCCTAGTGTCTAAACTCTTCTCCATGGCTGAACCCCAAAATAATATTCCTTTACGTGCTAAGGGGTATCTAGAGAGTGGGATAGGTTTAACAACTACCCTAACCCTAACGCGTACCCTAACCCTTACCCCTATCCTAACCCTAACACGTACCCTAATCCTATCCCGTACCCTAAACCGAGCCCTAACCCTAAATCTAACCCTAACCCTAACCCTAACCCATACCCTACGCCGTACCTGAAGCCCTCCCCGAACCCGTACCCTAAGCCCTACCCTAAGCCTAACCCTAAGCCTAAACCTAACCCTAGGCTACCCTTGACTGCTTCTGCCTCCAATAGATTTCTTAAGCACTAATGTTTTAAAGAAGAGCTTAAAAAGAGAATCCTAATGTGATTTCTTTATAATGGGTGTGTTCCTTATCTTATCCAAGTGTCTAAACTCTTCTCCAGGGCTGGACCCCCAAATAATATTCCTTTACGTGCTAAGGGGTTTCTAGAGAGTGGGATAGGTTTAATCACTACCCTAACCCTAACACGTACACTAACCCTAGCCACTACCCTAACCCTAACAAGTACCCTAATCCTAACCCGTAACCTAAACCGAGCCCTAACCCTAACACTAAATCTAACAATAAGCTTAACTCATACCCTACGCCGTACCCGAAGCCCTCCCCGATCCCGTACCCTAAGCCGTACCCTAACCCTAACCCTAAGCCTAACCCTAACCCTAGGCTACCCTTGACTGCTTCTGCCTCCAATAGATTTCCTAAGCACTAGTGTTTTAAGGAACAGCTTAAAAAGAGAATCCTAATGTGACTTCTTTATAAAGGGTGTGTTCCTTATCTTATCCTAGTGTCTAAACTCTTCTCCATGGCTGGACCCCCAAATAATATTCTTTATGTGCTAAGGGGTATCTAGAGAGTGGGATAGGTTTAATAACTACCCTAAACCTAACACGTACCCTAACCCTAACCCCTACCCTAACCCTAACACGTACCCTAATCCTAAAACGTACCCTAAACAAAGCCCTCACCCTAACACTAACCCTAACCCTAACCCTAACCCATACCCTATGCCATACCCGAAGACCTCCCCGAATCCGTACCCTAAGCCGTACCCTAACCCTAACCCTAAGCCTAACCCTAACCCTAACCCATAACCTACGCCGTACACGAAGCCCTCCCCGAACCCGTAAACTAAGCCTAACCCTAAGCCTAAACTAACCCTAGGCTACCCTTGACTGCTTCTGCATCCAATAGATTTCCTAAACACTAGTGTTTTAAGGAACAGCTTAAAAAGAGAATCCTAATGTGATTTCTTTATAATGGGTGTGTTCCTTATCTTATCCTAGTGTCTAAACTCTTCTCCAGGGCTGGACCCCCAAATAATATTCCTTTACGTGCTAAGGGGTATCTAGAGAGTGGGATAGGTTTAATCACTACCCTAACCCTAACACGTACACTAACCCTAACGACTACCCTAACCCTAACAAGTACCCTAATCCTAACCCGTAACCTAAACCGAGCCCTAAACCTAACACTAACACTAACACTAAGCCTAACCCATACCCTACGCCGTACCCGAAGCCCTCCCCGATCCCGTACCCTAAGCCGTACCCTAACCCTAACCCTAAGCCTAACCCTAACCCTAGGCTACCCTTGACTGCTTCTGCCTCCAATAGATTTCCTAAGCACTAGTGTTTTAAGGAACAGCTTAAAAAGAGAATCCTAATGTGATTTCTTTATAACGGGTGTGTTCCTTATCTTATCCTAGTGTGTAAACTCTTCTCCATGGCTGGACCCCCAAATAATATTCGTTATGTTCTAAGGTGTATCTAGAGAGTGGGATAGGTTTAATAACTACCCTAACCCTAACACGTACCCTAACCCTAACCCCTACCCTAACACTAACACGTACCCTAATCCTAAACTCTACCCTAAAGAAAGCCCTATCCCTAACACTAACCCTAACCCTAACGCTAACCCATACCCTACGCCATACCCGAAGACCTCCCCGAACCCGTACCCTAAGCCGTACCCTAACCCTAACCCTAAGCCTATCCCTAACCCTAGGCTACCCTTGACTGCTTCTGCCTCCAATAGATTTCCTAAGCACTAGTGTTTTAAGGAAGAGCTTAAAAAGAGAATCCTAATGTGATTTCTTTATAATGGGTGTGTTCCTTATCTTATCCTAGTATCTAAAACTTCTCCATGGCAGGACCCCCAAATAATATTCCTTTACGTGCTAAGGGGTATCTAGAGAGTGGGATAGGTTTAATCACTACCCTAACCCTAACACGTACATTAACCCTAACCACTATCCTAACCCTAACACGTACCTTAATCCTAACACGTACCCTAAACCGAGCCCTATCCCTAACACTAACCCTAAACCTAACCCTAACCCATACCCTCCGCCATACCCGAAGCCCTCCCCGAACCGGAACCCTAAGCCGTACACTAACCCTAACCCTAAGCCTAACCCTAACCCTAGGCTACCCTTGACTGCTTCTGCCTCCAATAGAATTCCTAAGCACTAATGTTTTAAACAAGAGCTTAAAAAGAGAATCCTAATGTGATTTCTTTATAATGGGTGTGTTCCTTATCTTATCCTAGTGTCTAAACTCTTCTCCAGGGCTGGACCCCCAAATAATGTTCCTTTACGTGCTAAGGGGTATGTAGAGAGTGGGATAGGTTTAATCACTACCCTAACCCTAACACGTACACTAACCCTAACGACTACCCTAACCCTAACAAGTACCCTAATCCTAACCCGTAACCTAAACCGAGCCCTAACCTTAAGACTAACACTTACACTAAGCCTAACCCATACCCTACGCCATACCCGAAGCCCTCCCCGATCCCGTACCCTAAGCCGTACCCTAACCCTAACCCTAAGCCTAACCCTAACCCTAGGCTACCCTTGACTGCTTCTGCCTCCAATAGATTTCGTAAGCACTAGTGTTTTAAGTAACAGCTTAAAAAGAGAATTCTAATGTGATTTCTTTATAACGGGTGTGTTCCTTATCTTATCCTAGTGTCTAAACTCTTCTCCATGGCTGGACCCCCAAATAATATTCTTTATGTGCTAAGGGGTATCTAGAGAGTGGGATAGGTTTAATAACTACCCTAACCCTAACACGTACCCTAACCCTAACCCCTACACTAACCCTAACACGTACCCTAATCCTAAACCGTACCCTAAAAAAAGCCCTAACCCTAACCCTAACCCTATCCCATACCCTACGCCGTACCCGAAACCCTCCCCGAACCCGTACCCTACGCCGTACCCTAAGCCTAACCCTAAGCCTAACCCTAACCCTAGGCTACCCTTGACTGCTTCTGCCTCCAATAGATTTCCTAAGCACTAGTGTTTTAAGGAACAGCTTAAAAAGAGAATCCTAATGTGATTTCTTTATAATGGGAGTGTTCCTTATCTTATCCTAGTGTCTAAACTCTTCTCCTTGGCTGGACCCCCAAATAATATTCCTTTACATGCTAAGGGGTATGTAGAGAGTGGGATAGGTTTAATAACTACCCTAACCCTAACACGTACCCTAACCCTAACCCCTACCCTAACCCTAACACGTACCCTAATCCTAAACTGTACCCTAAACCGAGCCCTAACCCTAACACTAACCCTAACCCTAACCCTAACACATACGCTACGCCGTACCCGAAGCCCTCCCCGAACCCGTACCCTAAGCCATACCCTAAGCCTAACCCTAAGCCTAACCCTAAACCTAGGCTACCCTTGACTGCTTCTGCCTCCAATAGATTTCCTAAGCACTAGTGTTTTAAGGAACAGCTTAAAAAGAGAATCCTAATGTGATTTCTTTATAATGGGTGTGTTCCTTATCTTATCCTAGTGTCTAAACTCTTCTCCATGGCTGGACCCCCAAATAATATTCCTTTACATGCTAAGGGGTATCTAGAGAGTGGGATAGGTTTAATAACTACCCTAACCCTAATACGTACCCTAATCCTAACCCCTACCCTAACCGTAACACGTACCCTAATCCTAAACCGTAACCTCAACCGAGCCCTAACCCTAACACTAACCCTAACCCTAACCCTAAACCATACGCTACGCCGTACCCGAAGCCCTCCCCGAACAAGTACCCTAAGCCGTACCCTAAGCCTAACCGTAAGCCTAACCTAACCCTAGGCTACCCTTGCCTGCTTCTGCCTGCAATAGATTTCCTAAGAACTAGTGTTTTAAGGAACAGCTTAAAAAGCGATTCCTAATGTGATTTCTTTATAATGTGAGTGTTCCTTATATTATATTAGTGTCTAAACTCTTCTCCATGGCTGGACCCCCAAATAATATTCCTTTACGTGCTAAGGGGTATGTAGAGAGTGGGATAGGTTTAATAACTACCCTAACCCTAATGCGTACCCTAACTCTTACCCCTTTCCTAACTCTAACACGTACCCTAATCCTAACCCGTACCCTAAACCGAGCCATAACCCTAACACTAACCCTAACCCTAACCCTAACCCATACCCTACGTCGTACCCGAAGCCCTCCCCGAACCCGTACCCTAAGCCGTACCCTAAGACTAACCCTAAGCCTAACCCTAACCCTAGGCTACCCTTGACTGCTTCTGCCTCCAATAGGTTTCCTAAACACTAGTGTTTTAAGGAACAGCTTAAAAAGAGAATTCTAATGTGATTTCTTTATAATGGGTGTTTTCCTTATCTTATCCTAGTATCTAAACTGTTCTCCATGGCTGGATCCCCAAATAATATTCCTTTACGTGCTAAGGGGTATCTAGAGAGTGGGATAGGTTTAATCACTACCCTAACCCTAACACGTACATTAACCCTAACCACTATCCTAACCCTAACACGTACCTTAATCCTAACACGTACCATAAACCGAGCCCTATCCCTAACACTAACCCTAACCCTAAACCTAACCCATACCCTACGCCATACCCGAAGCCCTCCACGAACCCGTACCCTAAGCCGTACCCTAACCCTAACCCTAAGCCTAACCCTATCCCTAGGCTACCCTTGACTGCTTCTGCCTCCAATAGATTTCCTAAGCACTAATGTTTTAAAGAAGAGCTTAAAAAGAGAATCCTAATGTGATTTCTTTATAATGGGTGTGTTCCTTATCTTATCCTAGTGTCTAAACTCTTCTCCAGGGCTGGACCCCCAAATAATATTCCTTTACGTGCTAAGGGGTATCTACAGAGTGGGATAGGTTTAATCACTACCCTAACCCTAACACGTACACTAACCCTAACGACTACCCTAACCCTAACAAGTACCCTAATCCTAACCCGTAACCTAAACCGAGCCCTAACCCTAACACTAACACTAACACTAAGCCTAACCCATACCCTACGCCATACCCGAAGCCCTCCCCGAACCCGTACCCTAAGCCGTACCCTAACCCTAACCCTAAGCCTAACCCTAACCCTAGGCTACCCTTGACTGCTTCTGCCTCCAATAGATTTCCTAAGCACTAGTGTTTTAAGGAACAGCTTAAAAAGAGAATCCTAATGTGATTTCTTTATAACGGGTGTGTTCCTTATCTTATCCTAGTGTCTAAACTCTTCTCCATGGCTGGACCCCCAAATAATATTCTTTATGTTCTAAGGGGTATCTAGAGAGTGGAATAGGTTTAATAACTACCCTAACCCTAACACGTACCCTAACCCTAACCCCTACCCTAACACTAACACGTACCCTAATCCTAAACTGTACACTAAAGAAAGCCCTAACCCTAACACTAACCCTAACCCTAACGCTAACCCATACCCTACGCCATACCCGAAGACCTCCCCGAACCCGTACCCTAAGCCGTACCCTAACCCTAACCCTACGCCTAACCCTAACCTTAGGCTACCCTTGACTGCTTCTGCCTCCAATAGATTTCCTAAGCACTAGTGTTTTAAGGAACAGCTTAAAAAGAGAATCCTAATGTGATTTCTTTATAATGGGTGTGTTCCTTATCTTATCCTAGTGTCTAAACTCTTCTCCAGGGCTGGACCCCCAAATAATATTCCTTTACGTGCTAAGGGGTATCTAGAGAGTGGGATAGGTTTAATCACTACCCTAACCCTAACACGTACACTAACCCTAACGACTACCCTAACCCTAACAAGTACCCTAATCCTAACCCGTAACCTAAACCGAGCCCTAACCCTAACACTAACACTAACACTAAGCCTAACCCATACCCTACGCCGTACCCGAAGGCCTCCCCGATCCCGTAACCTAAGCCGTACCCTAACCCTAACCCTAAGCCTAACCCTAACCCTAGGCTACCCTTGACTGCTTCTGCCTCCAATAGAATTCCTAAGCACTAATGTTTTAAACAAGAGCTTTAAAAGAGAATCCTAATGTGATTTCTTTATAATGGGTGTGTTCCTTATCTTATCCTAGTGTCTAAACTCTTCTCCAGGGCTGGACCCCCAAATAATGTTCCTTTACGTGCTAAGGGGTATGTAGAGAGTGGGATAGGTTTAATCACTACCCTAACCCTAACACGTACACTAACCCTAACGACTACCCTAACCCTAACAAGTACCCTAATCCTAACCCGTAACCTAAACCGAGCCCTAACCTTAAGACTAACACTTACACTAAGCCTAACCCATACCCTACGCCATACCCGAAGCCCTCCCCGATCCCGTACCCTAAGCCGTACCCTAACCCTAACCCTAAGCCTAACCCTAACCCTAGGCTACCCTTGACTGCTTCTGCCTCCAATAGATTTCCTAAGCACTAGTGTTTTAAGTAACAGCTTAAAAAGAGAATTCTAATGTGATTTCTTTATAACGGGTGTGTTCCTTATCTTATCCTAGTGTCTAAACTCTTCTCCATGGCTGGACCCCCAAATAATATTCTTTATGTGCTAAGGGGTATCTAGAGAGTGGGATAGGTTTAATAACTACCCTCACCCTAACACGTACCCTAACCCTAACCCCTACACTAACCCTAACACGTACCCTAATCCTAAACCGTACCCTAAAAAAAGCCCTAACCCTAACACTAACCCTAACCCTAACCCTATCCCATACCCTACGCCGTACCCGAAACCCTCCCCGAACCCGTACCCTACGCCGTACCCTAAGCCTAACCCTAAGCCTAACCCTAACCCTAGGCTACCCTTGACTGCTTCTGCCTCCAATAGATTTCCTAAGCACTAGTGTTTTAAGGAACAGCTTAAAAAGAGAATCCTAATGTGATTTCTTTATAATGGGTGTGTTCCTTATCTTATCCTAGTGTCTAAACTCTTCTCCATGGCTGGACCCCCAAATAATATTCCTTTACATGCTAAGGGGTATCTAGAGAGTGGGATAGGTTTAATAACTACCCTAACCCTAACACGTACCCTAATCCTAACCCCTACCCTAACCGTAACACGTACCCTAATCCTAAACCGTAACCTCAACCGAGCCCTAACTCTAACACTAACCCTAACCCTAACCCTAAACCATACGCTACGCCGTACCCGAAGCCCTCCCCGAACAAGTACCCTAAGCCGTACCCTAAGCCTAACCGTAAGCCTAACCTAACCCTAGGCTACCCTTGACTGCTTCTGCCTGCAATAGATTTCCTAAGAACTAGTGTTTTAAGGAACAGCTTAAAAAGCGATTCCTAATGTGATTTCTTTATAATGTGAGTGTTCCTTATATTATATTAGTGTCTAAACTCTTCTCCATGGCTGGACCCCCAAATAATATTCCTTTACGTGCTAAGGGGTATGTAGAGAGTGGGATAGGTTTAATAACTACCCTAACCCTAATGCGTACCCTAACTCTTACCCCTTTCCTAACTCTAACACGTACCCTAATCCTAACCCGTACCCTAAACCGAGCCCTAACCCTAACACTAACCCTAACCCTAACCCTAACCCATACCCTACGTCGTACCCGAAGCCCTCCCCGAACCCGTACCCTAGGCCGTACCCTAAGCCTAACCCTAAGCCTAACCCTAACCCTAGGCTACCCTTGACTGCTTCTGCCTCCAATAGGTTTCCTAAACACTAGTGTTTTAAGGAACAGCTTAAAAAGAGAATTCTAATGTGATTTCTTTATAATGGGTGTTTTCCTTATCTTATCCTAGTATCTAAACTGTTCTCCATGGCTGGATCCCCAAATAATATTCCTTTACGTGCTAAGGGGTATCTAGAGAGTGGGATAGGTTTAATCACTACCCTAACCCTAACACGTACATTAACCCTAACCACTATCCTAACCCTAACACGTACCTTAATCCTAACACGTACCATAAACCGAGCCCTATCCCTAACACTAACCCTAACCCTAAACCTAACCCATACCCTACGCCATACCCGAAGCCCTCCACGAACCCGTACCCTAAGCCGTACCCTAACCCTAACCCTAAGCCTAACCCTATCCCTAGGCTACCCTTGACTGCTTCTGCCTCCAATAGATTTCCTAAGCACTAATGTTTTAAAGAAGAGCTTAAAAAGAGAATCCTAATGTGATTTCTTTATAATGGGTGTGTTCCTTATCTTATCCTAGTGTCTAAACTCTTCTCCAGGGCTGGACCCCCAAATAATATTCCTTTATGTGCTAAGGGGTATCTACAGAGTGGGATAGGTTTAATCACTACCCTAACCCTAACACGTACACTAACCCTAACGACTACCCTAACCCTAACAAGTACCCTAATCCTAACCCGTAACCTAAACCGAGCCCTAACCCTAACACTAACACTAACACTAAGCCTAACCCATACCCTACGCCATACCCGAAGCCCTCCCCGAACCCGTACCCTAAGCCGTACCCTAACCCTAACCCTAAGCCTAACCCTAACCCTAGGCTACCCTTGACTGCTTCTGCCTCCAATAGATTTCCTAAGCACTAGTGTTTTAAGGAACAGCTTAAAAAGAGAATCCTAATGTGATTTCTTTATAACGGGTGTGTTCCTTATCTTATCCTAGTGTCTAAACTCTTCTCCATGGCTGGACCCCCAAATAATATTCTTTATGTTCTAAGGGGTATCTAGAGAGTGGAATAGGTTTAATAACTACCCTAACCCTAACACGTACCCTAACCCTAACCCCTACCCTAACACTAACACGTACCCTAATCCTAAACTGTACACTAAAGAAAGCCCTAACCCTAACACTAACCCTAACCCTAACGCTAACCCATACCCTACGCCATACCCGAAGACCTCCCCGAACCCGTACCCTAAGCCGTACCCTAACCCTAACCCTACGCCTAACCCTAACCTTAGGCTACCCTTGACTGCTTCTGCCTCCAATAGATTTCCTAAGCACTAGTGTTTTAAGGAACAGCTTAAAAAGAGAATCCTAATGTGATTTCTTTATAATGGGTGTGTTCCTTATCTTATCCTAGTGTCTAAACTCTTCTCCAGGGCTGGACCCCCAAATAATATTCCTTTACGTGCTAAGGGGTATCTAGAGAGTGGGATAGGTTTAATCACTACCCTAACCCTAACACGTACACTAACCCTAACGACTACCCTAACCCTAACAAGTACCCTAATCCTAACCCGTAACCTAAACCGAGCCCTAACCCTAACACTAACACTAACACTAAGCCTAACCCATACCCTACGCCGTACCCGAAGGCCTCCCCGATCCCGTAACCTAAGCCGTACCCTAACCCTAACCCTAAGCCTAACCCTAACCCTAGGCTACCCTTGACTGCTTCTGCCTCCAATAGATTTCCTAAGCACTAGTGTTTTAAGGAACAGCTTAAAAAGAGAATCCTAATGTGATTTCTTTATAACGGGTGTGTTCCTTATCTTATCCTAGTGTGTAAACTCTTCTCCATGGCTGGACCCCCAAATAATATTCTTTATGTTCTAAGGGGTATCTAGAGAGTGGGATAGGTTTAATAACTACCCTAACCCTAACACGTACCCTAACCCTAACCCCTACCCTAACACTAACACGTACCCTAATCTTAAACTGTACCCTAAAGAAAGCCCTAACCCTAACACTAACCCTAACCCTAACGCTAACCCATACCCTACGCCATACCCGAAGACCTCCCCGAACCCGTACCCTAAGCCGTACCCTAACCCTAACCCTAAGCCTAACCCTAACCCTAGGCTACCCTTGACTGCTTCTGCCTCCAATAGATTTCCTAAGCACTAGTGTTTTAAGGAACAGCTTAAAAAGAGAATCCTAATGTGATTTCTTTATAATGGGTGTGTTCCTTATCTTATCCTAGTGTCTAAACTCTTCTCCATGGCTGGACCTCCAAATAATATTCCTTTACGTGCTAAGGGGTTTCTAGAGAGTGGGATAGGTTTAATAACTACCCTAAACCTAACACGTACCCTAACCCTAACCCCTACCCTAACCCTAACACGTACCCTAATCCTAAACCGTACCCTAAACCGAGCCCTAACCCTAACACTAACCCTAACCCTAACCCTAACACATACCCTACGCCATACCCGAAGCCCTCCCTGAACCCGTACCCTAAGCCATACCCTAAGCCTAACCCTAAGCCTAACCCTAACCCTAGGCTACCCTTGACTGCTTCTGCCTCCAATAGATTTCCTAAGCACTAGTGTTTTAAGGAACAGCTTAAAAAGAGAATCCTAATGTGATTTCTTTATAATGGGTGTGTTCCTTATCTTATCCTAGTGTCTAAACTCTTCTCCATGGCTGAACCCCAAAATAATATTCCTTTACGTGCTAAGGGGTATCTAGAGAGTGGGATAGGTTTAACAACTACCCTAACCCTAACGCGTACCCTAACCCTTACCCCTATCCTAACCCTAACACGTACCCTAATCCTAACCCGTACCCTAAACCGAGCCCTAACCCTAAAACTAACCCTAACCCTAACCCTAACCCATACCCTACGCCATACCCGAAGACCTCCCCGAACCCGTAACCTAAGCCTAACCCTAAGCCTAAACTAACCCTAGGCTACCCTTGACTGCTTCTGCATCCAATAGATTTCCTAAACACTAGTGTTTTAAGGAACAGCTTAAAAAGAGAATCCTAATGAGATTTCTTTATAATGGGTGTGTTCCTTATCTTATCCTAGTATCTAAACTCTTCTCCATGGCTGGACCCCCAAATAATATTCCTTTACGTGCTAAGGGGTATCTAGAGAGTGGGATAGGTTTAATCACTACCCTAACCCTAACACGTACATTAACCCTAACCACTATCCTAACCGTAACACGTACCTTAATCCTAACACGTACCCTAAACCGAGCCCTATCCCTAACACTAACCCTAACCATAACCCTAACCCATACCCTACGCCATACCCGAAGCCCTCCCCGAACCCGTACCGTAAGCCGTACCCTAACCCTAACCCTAAGCCTAACCCTAACCCTAGGCTACCCTTGACTGCTTCTGCCTCCAATAGATTTCCTAAGCACTAGTGTTTTAAGGAACAGCTTAAAAAGAGAATCCTAATGTGATTTCTTTATAACGGGTGTGTTCCTTATCTTATCCTAGTGTCTAAACTCTTCTCCATGGCTGGACCCCCAAATAATATACTTTATGTTCTAAGGGGTATCTAGAGAGTGGGATAGGTTTAATATCTACCCTAACCCTAACACGTACCCTAACCCTAACCCCTACCCTAACCCTAACAAGTACCCTAATCCTAAACCGTACCCTAAACAAAGCCGTAACCCTAACACTAACCCTAACCCTAACCCTAACCCATACCCTACGCCATACCCGAAGACCTCCCCGAACCCGTACCCTAAGCCGTACCCTAACCCTAACCCTAAGCCTAAACCTAACCCTAGGCTACCCTTGACTGCTTCTGCCTCCAATAGATTTCCTAAGCACTAGTGTCTTAAGGAACAGCTTAAAAAGAGAATCCTAATGTGATTTCTTTATAATGGGTGTGTTCCTTATCTTATCCTAGTGTCTAAACTCTTCTCCATGGCTGGACCTCCAAATAATATTCCTTTACGTGCTAAGGGGTATCTAGAGAGTGGGATAGGTTTAATAACTACCCTAAACCTAACACGTACCCTAACCCTAACCCCTACCCTAACCCTAACACGTACCCTAATCCTAAACCGTACCCTAAACCGAGCCCTAACCCTAAAACTAACCCTAACCCTAACCCTAACCCAAACCCTACGCCGTACCCGAAGTCCTCCCCGAACCCGTACCCTAAGCCTAACCGTAAGCCTAACCTAACCCTAGGCTACCCTTGACTGCTTCTGCCTCCAATAGATTTCCTAAGAACTAGTGTTTTAAGGAACAGCTTAAAAAGTGATTCCTAATGTGATTTCTTTATAATGTGTGTGTTCCTTATATTATCTTGGTGTCTAAACTCTTCTCCATGGCTGGACCCCCAAATAATATTCCTTTACGTGCTAAGGGGTATCTAGAGAGGGGGATAGTTTTAATAACTACCCTAACCCTAATGCGTACCCTAACCCTTACCCCTTTCCTAACTCTAACACGTACCCTAATCCTAACCCGTACCCTACACCGAGCCCTAACCCTAACACTAACCCTAACCCTAACCCTATCCCATACCCTACGTCGTACCCGAAGCCCTCCCCGAACCCGTACCCTAAGCCGTACCCTAAGCCTAACCCTAAGCCTAACCCTAACCCTAGGCTACCCTTGACTGCTTCTGCCTCCAATAGGTTTCCTAAGCACTACTGTTTAAAGGAACAGCTTAAAAAGAGAATCCTAATGTGATTTCTTAATAATGGGTGTGTTCCTTATCTTATCCTAGTGTCTAAACGCTTCTTCATGGCTGGACCCCCAAATAATATTCCTTTACGTGCTAAGGGGTATCTAGAGAGTGTGATAGGTTTAGTAACTACCCTAACCCTAACGCGTACCCTAACACTAACCCCTACCCTAACCCGCACACGTACCCTAACCCTAACCCCTACCCTAAACCTAACACGTACCCTAATCCTATCCCGTACCCTAAACCGAGCCCTAACCCTAACACTAACCCTAACCCTAAACCTAACCCATACCCTACGCCGTACCCGAAGCCCTCCCCGAACCCGTACCCTAAGACGAACGCTAATCCTAACCCTAAGCCTAACACTAACCCTAGGCTACCCTTGACTGCTTCTGCCTCCAATAGATTTCCTAAGCACTAGTGTTTTAAGGAACAGCTTAAAAAGAGAATCCTAATGAGATTTCTTTATAATGTGTGTGTTCCTTATCTTATCCTAGTGTCTGAACTCTTCTCCATGGCTGGACCTCGAAATAATATTCCTTTACGTGCTAAGGGGTATCTAGAGAGTGGGATAGGTTTAATAACTACCCTAACCCTAACACGTACACTAACCCTAACGACTACCCTAACCCTAACAAGTACCCTAATCCTAACCCGTAACCTAAACCGAGCCCTAACCCTAACACTAACACTAACACTAAGCCTAACCCATACCCTACGCCGTACCCGAAGCCCTCCCCGATCCCGTACCCTAAGCAGTACCCTAACCCTAACCCTAAGCCTAACCCTAACCCTAGCCTACCCTTGACTGCTTCTGCCTCCAATAGATTTCCTAAGCACTAGTGTTTTAAGGAACAGCTTAAAAAGAGAATCCTAATGTGATTTCTTTATAACGGGTGTGTTCCTTATCTTATCCTAGTGTGTAAACTCTTCTCCATGGCTGGACCCCCAAATAATATTCTTTATGTTCTAAGGGGTATCTAGAGAGTGGGATAGGTTTAATATCTACCCTAACCCTAACACGTACCCTAAGCCTAACCCCTACCCTAACCCTAACACGTACCCTAATCCTAAACCGTACCCTAAACAAAGCCCTAACCCTAACACTAACCCTAACCCTTACCCTAACCCATACCCTACGCCATACCCGAAGACCTCCCCGAACCCGTACCCTAAGCCGTACCCTAACCCTAACCCTAAGCCTAAACCTAACCCTAGGCTACCCTTGACTGCTTCTGCCTCCAATAGATTTCCTAAGCACTAGTGTTTTAAGGAACAGCTTAAAAAGAGAATCCTAATGTGATTTCTTTATAATGGGTGTGTTCCTTATCTTATCCTAGTGTCTAAACTCTTCTCCATGGCTGGACCTCCAAATAATATTCCTTTACGTGCTAAGGGGTATCTAGAGAGTGGGATAGGTTTAATAACTACCCTAAACCTAACACGTACCCTAACCCTAACCCCTACCCTAACCCTAACACGTACCCTAATCCTAAACCGTACCCTAAACCGAGCCCTAACCCTAACACTAACCCTAACCCTAACCCTAACCCATACCCTACGCCGTGCCCGAACCCCTCCCTGAACCCGTACCCTAAGCCGTACCCTAAGCCTAACCCTAAGCCTAACCCTAACCCTAGGCTACCCTTGACTGCTTCTGCCTCCAATAGGTTTCCTAAGCACTAGTGTTTTAAGGAACAGCTTAAAAAGAGAATTCTAATGTGATTTCTTTATAATGGGTGTTTTCCTTATCTTATCCTAGTATCTAAACTCTTCTCCATGGCTGGACCCCCAAATAATATTCCTTTACGTGCTAAGGGGTATCTAGAGAGTGGGATAGGTTTAATCACTACCCTAACCCTAACACGTACATTAACCCTAACCACTATCCTAACCGTAACACGTACCTTAATCCTAACACGTACCCTAAACCGAGCCCTATCCCTAACACTAACCCTAACCATAACCCTAACCCATACCCTACGCCATACCCGAAGCCCTCCCCGAACCCGTACCGTAAGCCGTACCCTAACCCTAACCCTAAGCCTAACCCTAACCCTAGGCTACCCTTGACTGCTTCTGCCTCCAATAGATTTCCTAAGCACTAGTGTTTTAAGGAACAGCTTAAAAAGAGAATCCTAATGTGATTTCTTTATAACGGGTGTGTTCCTTATCTTATCCTAGTGTCTAAACTCTTCTCCATGGCTGGACCCCCAAATAATATTCTTTATGTTCTAAGGGGTATCTAGAGAGTGGGATAGGTTTAATATCTACCCTAACCCTAACACGTACCCTAACCCTAACCCCTACCCTAACCCTAACAAGTACCCTAATCCTAAACCGTACCCTAAACAAAGCCGTAACCCTAACACTAACCCTAACCCTAACCCTAACCCATACCCTACGCCATACCCGAAGACCTCCCCGAACCCGTACCCTAAGCCGTACCCTAACCCTAACCCTAAGCCTAAACCTAACCCTAGGCTACCCTTGACTGCTTCTGCCTCCAATAGATTTCCTAAGCACTAGTGTCTTAAGGAACAGCTTAAAAAGAGAATCCTAATGTGATTTCTTTATAATGGGTGTGTTCCTTATCTTATCCTAGTGTCTAAACTCTTCTCCATGGCTGGACCTCCAAATAATATTCCTTTACGTGCTAAGGGGTATCTAGAGAGTGGGATAGGTTTAATAACTACCCTAAACCTAACACGTACCGTAACCCTAACCCCTACCCTAACCCTAACACGTACCCTAATCCTAAACCGTACCCTAAACCGAGCCCTAACCCTAAAACTAACCCTAACCCTAACCCTAACCCATACCCTACGCCGTGCCCGAACCCCTCCCTGAACCCGTACCCTAAGCCGTACCCTAAGCCTAACCCTAAGCCTAACCCTAACCCTAGGCTACCCTTGACTGCTTCTGCCTCCAATAGGTTTCCTAAGCACTAGTGTTTTAAGGAACAGCTTAAAAAGAGAATTCTAATGTGATTTCTTTATAATGGGTGTTTTCCTTATCTTATCCTAGTATCTAAACTCTTCTCCATGGCTGGACCCCCAAATAATATTCCTTTACGTGCTAAGGGGTATCTAGAGAGTGGGATAGGTTTAATCACTACCCTAACCCTAACACGTACATTAACCCTAACCACTATCCTAACCGTAACACGTACCTTAATCCTAACACGTACCCTAAACCGAGCCCTATCCCTAACACTAACCCTAACCATAACCCTAACCCATACCCTACGCCATACCCGAAGCCCTCCCCGAACCCGTACCGTAAGCCGTACCCTAACCCTAACCCTAAGCCTAACCCTAACCCTAGGCTACCCTTGACTGCTTCTGCCTCCAATAGATTTCCTAAGCACTAGTGTTTTAAGGAACAGCTTAAAAAGAGAATCCTAATGTGATTTCTTTATAATGGGTGTGTTCCTTATCTTATCCTAGTGTCTAAACTCTTCTCCATGGCTGGACCCCCAAATAATATTCCTTTACATGCTAAGGGGTATCTAGAGAGTGGGATAGGTTTAATAACTACCCTAACCCTAACACGTACCCTAATCCTAACCCCTACCCTAACCCTAACACGTACCCTAATCCTAAACCATAACCTCAAGCGAGCCCTAACCCTAACACTAACCCTAACCCTAACCCTAACCCAAACCCTACGCCGTACCCGAAGTCCTCCCCGAACCCGTACCCTAAGCCTAACCGTAAGCCTAACCTAACCCTAGGCTACCCTTGACTGCTTCTGCCTCCAATAGATTTCCTAAGAACTAGTGTTTTAAGGAACAGCTTAAAAAGTGATTCCTAATGTGATTTCTTTATAATGTGTGTGTTCCTTATATTATCTTGGTGTCTAAACTCTTCTCCATGGCTGGACCCCCAAATAATATTCCTTTACGTGCTAAGGGGTATCTAGAGAGGGGGATAGTTTTAATAACTACCCTAACCCTAATGCGTACCCTAACCCTTACCCCTTTCCTAACTCTAACACGTACCCTAATCCTAACCCGTACCCTACACCGAGCCCTAACCCTAACACTAACCCTAACCCTAACCCTATCCCATACCCTACGTCGTACCCGAAGCCCTCCCCGAACCCGTACCCTAAGCCGTACCCTAAGCCTAACCCTAAGCCTAACCCTAACCCTAGGCTACCCTTGACTGCTTCTGCCTCCAATAGGTTTCCTAAGCACTACTGTTTAAAGGAACAGCTTAAAAAGAGAATCCTAATGTGATTTCTTAATAATGGGTGTGTTCCTTATCTTATCCTAGTGTCTAAACGCTTCTTCATGGCTGGACCCCCAAATAATATTCCTTTACGTGCTAAGGGGTATCTAGAGAGTGTGATAGGTTTAGTAACTACCCTAACCCTAACGCGTACCCTAACCCTAACCCCTACCCTAACCCGCACACGTACCCTAACCCTAACCCCTACCCTAAACCTAACACGTACCCTAACCCTAACCCCTACCCTAACCCTAACACGTACCCTAATCCTAAACCGTACCCTAAACCGAGCCCTAACCCTAACACTAACCCTAACCCTAACCCTAACCCATACCCTACGCCGTGCCCGAACCCCTCCCTGAACCCGTACCCTAAGCCGTACCCTAAGCCTAACCCTAAGCCTAACCCTAACCCTAGGCTACCCTTGACTGCTTCTGCCTCCAATAGGTTTCCTAAGCACTAGTGTTTTAAGGAACAGCTTAAAAAGAGAATTCTAATGTGATTTCTTTATAATGGGTGTTTTCCTTATCTTATCCTAGTATCTAAACTCTTCTCCATGGCTGGACCCCCAAATAATATTCCTTTACGTGCTAAGGGGTATCTAGAGAGTGGGATAGGTTTAATCACTACCCTAACCCTAACACGTACATTAACCCTAACCACTATCCTAACCGTAACACGTACCTTAATCCTAACACGTACCCTAAACCGAGCCCTATCCCTAACACTAACCCTAACCATAACCCTAACCCATACCCTACGCCATACCCGAAGCCCTCCCCGAACCCGTACCGTAAGCCGTACCCTAACCCTAACCCTAAGCCTAACCCTAACCCTAGGCTACCCTTGACTGCTTCTGCCTCCAATAGATTTCCTAAGCACTAGTGTTTTAAGGAACAGCTTAAAAAGAGAATCCTAATGTGATTTCTTTATAACGGGTGTGTTCCTTATCTTATCCTAGTGTCTAAACTCTTCTCCATGGCTGGACCCCCAAATAATATTCTTTATGTTCTAAGGGGTATCTAGAGAGTGGGATAGGTTTAATATCTACCCTAACCCTAACACGTACCCTAACCCTAACCCCTACCCTAACCCTAACAAGTACCCTAATCCTAAACCGTACCCTAAACAAAGCCGTAACCCTAACACTAACCCTAACCCTAACCCTAACCCATACCCTACGCCATACCCGAAGACCTCCCCGAACCCGTACCCTAAGCCGTACCCTAACCCTAACCCTAAGCCTAAACCTAACCCTAGGCTACCCTTGACTGCTTCTGCCTCCAATAGATTTCCTAAGCACTAGTGTCTTAAGGAACAGCTTAAAAAGAGAATCCTAATGTGATTTCTTTATAATGGGTGTGTTCCTTATCTTATCCTAGTGTCTAAACTCTTCTCCATGGCTGGACCTCCAAATAATATTCCTTTACGTGCTAAGGGGTATCTAGAGAGTGGGATAGGTTTAATAACTACCCTAAACCTAACACGTACCGTAACCCTAACCCCTACCCTAACCCTAACACGTACCCTAATCCTAAACCGTACCCTAAACCGAGCCCTAACCCTAAAACTAACCCTAACCCTAACCCTAACCCATACCCTACGCCGTGCCCGAACCCCTCCCTGAACCCGTACCCTAAGCCGTACCCTAAGCCTAACCCTAAGCCTAACCCTAACCCTAGGCTACCCTTGACTGCTTCTGCCTCCAATAGGTTTCCTAAGCACTAGTGTTTTAAGGAACAGCTTAAAAAGAGAATTCTAATGTGATTTCTTTATAATGGGTGTTTTCCTTATCTTATCCTAGTATCTAAACTCTTCTCCATGGCTGGACCCCCAAATAATATTCCTTTACGTGCTAAGGGGTATCTAGAGAGTGGGATAGGTTTAATCACTACCCTAACCCTAACACGTACATTAACCCTAACCACTATCCTAACCGTAACACGTACCTTAATCCTAACACGTACCCTAAACCGAGCCCTATCCCTAACACTAACCCTAACCATAACCCTAACCCATACCCTACGCCATACCCGAAGCCCTCCCCGAACCCGTACCGTAAGCCGTACCCTAACCCTAACCCTAAGCCTAACCCTAACCCTAGGCTACCCTTGACTGCTTCTGCCTCCAATAGATTTCCTAAGCACTAGTGTTTTAAGGAACAGCTTAAAAAGAGAATCCTAATGTGATTTCTTTATAATGGGTGTGTTCCTTATCTTATCCTAGTGTCTAAACTCTTCTCCATGGCTGGACCCCCAAATAATATTCCTTTACATGCTAAGGGGTATCTAGAGAGTGGGATAGGTTTAATAACTACCCTAACCCTAACACGTACCCTAATCCTAACCCCTACCCTAACCCTAACACGTACCCTAATCCTAAACCATAACCTCAAGCGAGCCCTAACCCTAACACTAACCCTAACCCTAACCCTAACCCAAACCCTACGCCGTACCCGAAGTCCTCCCCGAACCCGTACCCTAAGCCTAACCGTAAGCCTAACCTAACCCTAGGCTACCCTTGACTGCTTCTGCCTCCAATAGATTTCCTAAGAACTAGTGTTTTAAGGAACAGCTTAAAAAGTGATTCCTAATGTGATTTCTTTATAATGTGTGTGTTCCTTATATTATCTTGGTGTCTAAACTCTTCTCCATGGCTGGACCCCCAAATAATATTCCTTTACGTGCTAAGGGGTATCTAGAGAGGGGGATAGTTTTAATAACTACCCTAACCCTAATGCGTACCCTAACCCTTACCCCTTTCCTAACTCTAACACGTACCCTAATCCTAACCCGTACCCTACACCGAGCCCTAACCCTAACACTAACCCTAACCCTAACCCTATCCCATACCCTACGTCGTACCCGAAGCCCTCCCCGAACCCGTACCCTAAGCCGTACCCTAAGCCTAACCCTAAGCCTAACCCTAACCCTAGGCTACCCTTGACTGCTTCTGCCTCCAATAGGTTTCCTAAGCACTACTGTTTAAAGGAACAGCTTAAAAAGAGAATCCTAATGTGATTTCTTAATAATGGGTGTGTTCCTTATCTTATCCTAGTGTCTAAACGCTTCTTCATGGCTGGACCCCCAAATAATATTCCTTTACGTGCTAAGGGGTATCTAGAGAGTGTGATAGGTTTAGTAACTACCCTAACCCTAACGCGTACCCTAACCCTAACCCCTACCCTAACCCGCACACGTACCCTAACCCTAACCCCTACCCTAAACCTAACACGTACCCTAATCCTATCCCGTACCCTAAACCGAGCCCTAACCCTAACACTAACCCTAACCCTAAACCTAACCCATACCCTACGCCGTACCCGAAGCCCTCCCCGAACCCGTACCCTAAGACGAACGCTAATCCTAACCCTAAGCCTAACACTAACCCTAGGCTACCCTTGACTGCTTCTGCCTCCAATAGATTTCCTAAGCACTAGTGTTTTAAGGAACAGCTTAAAAAGAGAATCCTAATGAGATTTCTTTATAATGTGTGTGTTCCTTATCTTATCCTAGTGTCTGAACTCTTCTCCATGGCTGGACCTCGAAATAATATTCCTTTACGTGCTAAGGGGTATCTAGAGAGTGGGATAGGTTTAATAACTACCCTAACCCTAACACGTACACTAACCCTAACGACTACCCTAACCCTAACAAGTACCCTAATCCTAACCCGTAACCTAAACCGAGCCCTAACCCTAACACTAACACTAACACTAAGCCTAACCCATACCCTACGCCGTACCCGAAGCCCTCCCCGATCCCGTACCCTAAGCAGTACCCTAACCCTAACCCTAAGCCTAACCCTAACCCTAGCCTACCCTTGACTGCTTCTGCCTCCAATAGATTTCCTAAGCACTAGTGTTTTAAGGAACAGCTTAAAAAGAGAATCCTAATGTGATTTCTTTATAACGGGTGTGTTCCTTATCTTATCCTAGTGTGTAAACTCTTCTCCATGGCTGGACCCCCAAATAATATTCTTTATGTTCTAAGGGGTATCTAGAGAGTGGGATAGGTTTAATATCTACCCTAACCCTAACACGTACCCTAAGCCTAACCCCTACCCTAACCCTAACACGTACCCTAATCCTAAACCGTACCCTAAACAAAGCCCTAACCCTAACACTAACCCTAACCCTTACCCTAACCCATACCCTACGCCATACCCGAAGACCTCCCCGAACCCGTACCCTAAGCCGTACCCTAACCCTAACCCTAAGCCTAAACCTAACCCTAGGCTACCCTTGACTGCTTCTGCCTCCAATAGATTTCCTAAGCACTAGTGTTTTAAGGAACAGCTTAAAAAGAGAATCCTTATGTGATTTCTTTATAATGGGTGTGTTCCTTATCTTATCCTAGTGTCTAAACTCTTCTCCATGGCTGGACCTCCAAATAATATTCCTTTACGTGCTAAGGGGTATCTAGAGAGTGGGATAGGTTTAATAACTACCCTAAACCTAACACGTACCCTAACCCTAACCCCTACCCTAACCCTAACACGTACCCTAATCCTAAACCGTACCCTAAACCGAGCCCTAACCCTAACACTAACCCTAACCCTAACCCTAACCCATACCCTACGCCGTGCCCGAACCCCTCCCTGAACCCGTACCCTAAGCCGTACCCTAAGCCTAACCCTAAGCCTAACCCTAACCCTAGGCTACCCTTGACTGCTTCTGCCTCCAATAGGTTTCCTAAGCACTAGTGTTTTAAGGAACAGCTTAAAAAGAGAATTCTAATGTGATTTCTTTATAATGGGTGTTTTCCTTATCTTATCCTAGTATCTAAACTCTTCTCCATGGCTGGACCCCCAAATAATATTCCTTTACGTGCTAAGGGGTATCTAGAGAGTGGGATAGGTTTAATCACTACCCTAACCCTAACACGTACATTAACCCTAACCACTATCCTAACCGTAACACGTACCTTAATCCTAACACGTACCCTAAACCGAGCCCTATCCCTAACACTAACCCTAACCATAACCCTAAACCATACCCTACGCCATACCCGAAGCCCTCCCCGAACCCGTACCGTAAGCCGTACCCTAACCCTAACCCTAAGCCTAACCCTAACCCTAGGCTACCCTTGACTGCTTCTGCCTCCAATAGATTTCCTAAGCACTAATGTTTTAAAGAAGAGCTTAAAAAGAGAATCCTAATGTGATTTCTTTATAATGGGTGTGTTCCTTATCTTATCCTAGTGTCTAAACTCTTCTACAGGGCTGGACCTCCAAATAATATTCCTTTACGTGCTAAGGGGTTTCTAGAGAGTGGGATAGGTTTAATTACTACCCTAACCCTAACACGTACACTAACCCTAACGACTACCCTAACCCTAACAAGTACCCTAATCCTAACCCGTAACCTAAACCGAGCCCTAACCCTAACACTAACACTAACACTAAGCCTAACCCATACCCTACGCCGTACCCGAATCCCTCCCCGATCCCGTACCCTAATCCGTACCCTAACCCTAACCCTAAGCCTAACCCTAACCCTAGGCTCCCCTTGACTGCTTCTGCCTCCAATAGATTTCCTAAGCACTAGTGTTTTAAGGAACAGCTTAAAAAGAGAATCCTAATGTGATTTCTTTATAACGGGTGTGTTCCTTATCTTATCCTAGTGTCTAAAGTCTTCTCCATGGCTGGACCCCCAAATAATATTCTTTATGTTCTAAGGGGTATCTAGAGAGTGGGATAGGTTTAATATCTACCCTAACCCTAACACGTACCCTAACCCTAACCCCTACCCTAACCCTAACACATACCCTAATCCTAAACCGTACCCTAAACAAAGCCCTAACCCTAACACTAACCCTAACCCTAACCCTAACCCATACCCTACGCCATACCCGAAGACCTCCCCGAACACATACCCTAAGCCGTACCCTAACCCTAACCCTAAGCCTAACCCTAACCCTAGGCTACCCTTGACTGCTTCTGCCTCCAATAGATTTCCTAAGCACTAGTGTTTTAAGGAACAGCTTAAAAAGAGAATCCTAATGTGATTTCTTTATAATGGGTGTGTTCCTTATCTTATCCTAGTGTCTAAACTCTTCTCCAGGGCTGGACCTCCAAATAATATTCCTTTACGTGCTAAGGGGTTTCTAGAGAGTGGGATAGGTTTAATAACTACCCTAAACCTAACACGTACCCTAACCCTAACCCCTACCCTAACCCTAACACGTACCCTAATCCTAAACCGTACCCTAAACCGAGCCCTAACCCTAACACTAACCCTAACCCTAACCCTAACACATACCCTACGCCATACCTGAAGTCCTCCCCGAACCCGTACCCTAAGCCGTACCCTAAGCCTAACCGTAAGCCTAACCTAACCCTAGGCTACCCTTGACTGCTTCTGCCTCCAATAGATTTCCTAAGAACTAGTGTTTTAAGGAACAGCTTTAAAAAGATTCCTAATGTGATTTCTTTATAATGTGTCTGTTCCTTATATTATCTTAGTGTCTAAACTCTTCTCCATGGCTGGACCCCCAAATAATATTCCTTTACGTGCTAAGGGGTATCTAGAGAGTGGGATAGGTTTAATATCTACCCTAACCCTAACACGTACCCTAACCCTAACCCCTACCCTAACCCTAACACGTACCCTAATCCTAAACCGTACCCTAAACAAAGCCCTAACCCTAACACTAACCCTAACCCTAACCCTAACCCATACCCTACGCCATACCCGAAGACCTCCCCTAACACATAACCTAAGCCGTACCCTAACCCTAACCCTAAGCCTAACCCTAACCCTAGGCTACCCTTGACTGCTTCTGCCTCCAATAGATTTCCTAAGCACTAGTGTTTTAAGGAACAGCTTAAAAAGAGAATCCTAATGTGATTTCTTTATAATGGGTGTGTTCCTTATCTTATCCTAGTGTCTAAACTCTTCTCCAGGGCTGGACCTCCAAATAATATTCCTTTACGTGCTAAGGGGTTTCTAGAGATTGGGATAGGTTTAATAACTACCCTAAACCTAACACTTCCCTAACCCTAACCCCTACCCTAACCCTAACACGTACCCTAATCCTAAACCGTACCCTAAACCGAGCCCTAACCCTAACACTAACCCTAACCCTAACCCTAACACATACCCTACGCCATACCTGAAGTCCTCCCCGAACCCGTACCCTAAGCCGTACCCTAAGCCTAACCGTAAGCCTAACCTAACCCTAGGCTACCCTTGACTGCTTCTGCCTCCAATAGATTTCCTAAGAACTAGTGTTTTAAGGAACAGCTTTAAAAAGATTCCTAATGTGATTTCTTTATAATGTGTGTGTTCCTTATATTATCTTAGTGTCTAAACTCTTCTCCATGGCTGGACCCCCAAATAATATTCCTTTACGTGCTAAGGGGTATCTAGAGAGTGGGATAGGTTTAATAACTACCCTAACCCTAATGCATACCCTAACCCTTACCCCTTTCCTAACTCTAACACGTACCCTAATCCTAACCCGTAACCTACACCGAGCCCTAACCCTAACACTAACCCTAACCCTAACCCTAACCCATACCCTACGTCGTACCCGAAGCCCTCCCCGAACCCGTACCCTAAGCCGTACCCTAAGCCTAACCCTAAGCCTAACCCTAACCCTAGGCTACCCTTGACTGCTTCTGCCTCCAATAGAATTCCTAAGCACTAATGTTTTAAACAAGAGCTTAAAAAGAGAATCCTAATGTGATTTCTTTATAATGGGTGTGTTCCTTATCTTATCCTAGTGTCTAAACTCTTCTCCAGGGCTGGACCTCCAAATAATATTCCTTTACGTGCTAAGGGGTTTCTAGAGAGTGGGATAGGTTTAATTACTACCCTAAACCTAACACGTACCCTAACCCTAACCCCTACCCTAACCCTAACACGTACCCTAATCCTAAACCGTACCCTAAACCGAGCCCTAACCCTAACACTAACCCTAACCCTAACCCTAACCCATACCCTACGCCGTGCCCGAACCCCTCCCTGAACCCGTACCCTAAGCCGTACCCTAAGCCTAACCCTAAGCCTAACCCTAACCCTAGGCTACCCTTGACTGCTTCTGCCTCCAATAGGTTTCCTAAGCACTAGTGTTTTAAGGAACAGCTTAAAAAGAGAATTCTAATGTGATTTCTTTATAACGGGTGTGTTCCTTATCTTATCCTAGTGTCTAAACTCTTCTCCATGGCTGGACCCCCAAATAATATTCTTTATGTGCTAAGGGGTATCTAGAGAGTGGGATAGGTTTAATAACTACCCTAACCCTAACACGTACCCTAACCCTAACCCCTACACTAACCCTAACACGTACCCTAATCCTAAACCGTACCCTAAAAAAAGCCCTAACCCTAACACTAACCCTAACCCTAACCCTATCCCATACCCTACGCCGTACCCGAAACCCTCCCCGAACCCGTACCCTATGCCGTACCCTAAGCCTAACCCTAAGCCTAACCCTAACCCTAGGCTACCCTTGACTGCTTCTGCCTCCAATAGATTTCCTAAGCACTAGTGTTTTAAGGAACAGCTTAAAAAGAGAATCCTAATGTGATTTCTTTATAATGGGAGTGTTCCTTATCTTATCCTAGTGTCTAAACTCTTCTCCATGGCTGGACCCCCAAATAATATTCCTTTACATGCTAAGGGGTATGTAGAGAGTGGGATAGGTTTAATAACTACCCTAACCCTAACACGTACCCTAACCCTAACCCCTACCCTAACCCTAACACGTACCCTAATCCTAAACTGTACCCTAAACCGAGCCCTAACCCTAACACTAACCCTAACCCTAACCCTAACACATACGCTACGCCGTACTCGAAGCCCTCCCCGAACCCGTACCCTAAGCCATACCCTAAGCCTAACCCTAAGCCTAACCCTAAACCTAGGCTACCCTTGACTGCTTCTGCCTCCAATAGATTTCCTAAGCACTAGTGTTTTAAGGAACAGCTTAAAAAGAGAATCCTAATGTGATTTCTTTATAATGGGTGTGTTCCTTATCTTATCCTAGTGTCTAAACTCTTCTCCATGGCTGGACCCCCAAATAATATTCCTTTACATGCTAAGGGGTATCTAGAGAGTGGGATAGGTTTAATAACTACCCTAACCCTAACACGTACCCTAATCCTAACCCCTACCCTAACCGTAACACGTACCCTAATCCTAAACCGTAACCTCAACCGAGCCCTAACCCTAACACTAACCCTAACCCTAACCCTAAACCATACGCTACGCCGTACCCGAAGCCCTCCCCGAACAAGTACCCTAAGCCGTACCCTAAGCCTAACCGTAAGCCTAACCTAACCCTAGGCTACCCTTGACTGCTTCTGCCTGCAATAGATTTCCTAAGAACTAGTGTTTTAAGGAACAGCTTAAAAAGCGATTCCTAATGTGATTTCTTTATAATGTGAGTGTTCCTTATATTATATTAGTGTCTAAACTCTTCTCCATGGCTGGACCCCCAAATAATATTCCTTTACGTGCTAAGGGGTATGTAGAGAGTGGGATAGGTTTAATAACTACCCTAACCCTAATGCGTACCCTAACTCTTACCCCTTTCCTAACTCTAACACGTACCCTAACCCTAACCCCTACCCTAACACTAACACGTACCCTAATCCTAAACCGTACCCTAAACCGAGCCCTAACCCTAACACTAACCCTAACCCTAACCCTAACACATACCCTACGCCATACCCGAAGCCCTCCCCGAACCCGTAACCTAAGCCGTACCCTAAGCCTAACCCTAAGCCTAACCCTAAACCTAGGCTACCCTTGACTGCTTCTGCCTCCAGTAGGTTTCCTAAGCACTAGTGTTTTAAGGAGCAGCTTAAAAAGAGAATTCTAATGTGTTT
Source organism: Balaenoptera physalus (assembly GCF_965194825.1). NCBI lineage: Eukaryota > Metazoa > Chordata > Mammalia > Artiodactyla > Balaenopteridae > Balaenoptera > Balaenoptera physalus. The sequence goes on along the minus strand of NC_138903.1, from coordinate 141,691,880 downwards.
TCTTTATAATGGGTGTTTTCCTTATCTTATCCTAGTATCTAAACTCTTCTCCATGGCTTGACCCCCAAATAATATTCCTTTACGTGCTAAGGGGTATCTAGAGAGTGGGATAGGTTTAATCACTACCCTAACCCTAACACGTACATTAACCCTAACCACTATCCTAACCCTAACACGTACCTTAATCCTAACCCGTACCCTAAACCGAGCCCTATCCCTAACACTAACCCTAACCCTAACGCTAACCCATACCCTACGCCATACCCGAAGACCTCCCCGAACCCGTACCCTAAGCCATACCCTAACCCTAACCCTAAGCCTAACCCTAACCCTAGGCTACCCTTGACTGCTTCTGCCTCCAATAGATTTCCTAAGCACTAGTGTTTTAAGGAACAGCTTAAAAAGAGAATCCTAAGGTGATTTCTTTATAATGGGTGTGTTCCTTATCTTATCCTAGTATCTAAACTCTTCTCCATGGCTTGACCCCCAAATAATATTCCTTTACGTGCTAAGGGGTATCTAGAGAGTGGGATAGGTTTAATAACTACCCTAAACCTAACACGTACCCTAACCCTAACCCCTACCCTAACCCTAACACGTACCCTAATCCTAAACCGTACCCTAAACAAAGCCCTAACCCTAACACTAACCCTAACCCTAACCCTAACCCATACCCTACGCCATACCCGAAGACCTCCCCGAACACATAACCTAAGCCGTACCCTAACCCTAACCCTAAGCCTAACCCTAACCCTAGGCTACCCTTGACTGCTTCTGCCTCCAATAGATTTCCTAAGCACTAGTGTTTTAAGGAACAGCTTAAAAAGAGAATCCTAATGTGATTTCTTTATAATGGGTGTGTTCCTTATCTTATCCTAGTGTCTAAACTCTTCTCCAGGGCTGGACCTCCAAATAATATTCCTTTACGTGCTAAGGGGTTTCTAGAGAGTGGGATAGGTTTAATAACTACCCTAAACCTAACACGTACCCTAACCCTAACCCCTACCCTAACCCTAACACGTACCCTAATCCTAAACCGTACCCTAAACCGAGCCCTAACCCTAACACTAACCCTAACCCTAACCCTAACACATACCCTACGCCATACCTGAAGTCCTCCCCGAACCCGTACCCTAAGCCGTACCCTAAGCCTAACCGTAAGCCTAACCTAACCCTAGGCTACCCTTGACTGCTTCTGCCTCCAATAGATTTCCTAAGAACTAGTGTTTTAAGGAACAGCTTTAAAAAGATTCCTAATGTGATTTCTTTATAATGTGTGTGTTCCTTATATTATCTTAGTGTCTAAACTCTTCTCCATGGCTGGACCCCCAAATAATATTCCTTTACGTGCTAAGGGGTATCTAGAGAGTGGGATAGGTTTAATAACTACCCTAACCCTAATGCATACCCTAACCCTTACCCCTTTCCTAACTCTAACACGTACCCTAATCCTAACCCGTACCCTACACCGAGCCCTAACCCTAACACTAACCCTAACCCTAACCCTAACCCATACCCTACGTCGTACCCGAAGCCCTCCCCGAACCCGTACCCTAAGCCGTACCCTAAGCCTAACCCTAAGCCTAACCCTAACCCTAGGCTACCCTTGACTGCTTCTGCCTCCAATAGAATTCCTAAGCACTAATGTTTTAAACAAGAGCTTAAAAAGAGAATCCTAATGTGATTTCTTTATAATGGGTGTGTTCCTTATCTTATCCTAGTGTCTAAACTCTTCTCCAGGGCTGGACCTCCAAATAATATTCCTTTACGTGCTAAGGGGTTTCTAGAGAGTGGGATAGGTTTAATTACTACCCTAAACCTAACACGTACCCTAACCCTAACCCCTACCCTAACCCTAACACGTACCCTAATCCTAAACCGTACCCTAAACCGAGCCCTAACCCTAACACTAACCCTAACCCTAACCCTAACCCATACCCTACGCCGTGCCCGAACCCCTCCCTGAACCCGTACCCTAAGCCGTACCCTAAGCCTAACCCTAAGCCTAACCCTAACCCTAGGCTACCCTTGACTGCTTCTGCCTCCAATAGGTTTCCTAAGCACTAGTGTTTTAAAGAACAGCTTAAAAAGAGAATTCTAATGTGATTTCTTTATAACGGGTGTGTTCCTTATCTTATCCTAGTGTCTAAACTCTTCTCCATGGCTGGACCCCCAAATAATATTCTTTATGTGCTAAGGGGTATCTAGAGAGTGGGATAGGTTTAATAACTACCCTAACCCTAACACGTACCCTAACCCTAACCCCTACACTAACCCTAACACGTACCCTAATCCTAAACCGTACCCTAAAAAAAGCCCTAACCCTAACACTAACCCTAACCCTAACCCTATCCCATACCCTACGCCGTACCCGAAACCCTCCCCGAACCCGTACCCTATGCCGTACCCTAAGCCTAACCCTAAGCCTAACCCTAACCCTAGGCTACCCTTGACTGCTTCTGCCTCCAATAGATTTCCTAAGCACTAGTGTTTTAAGGAACAGCTTAAAAAGAGAATCCTAATGTGATTTCTTTATAATGGGAGTGTTCCTTATCTTATCCTAGTGTCTAAACTCTTCTCCATGGCTGGACCCCCAAATAATATTCCTTTACATGCTAAGGGGTATGTAGAGAGTGGGATAGGTTTAATAACTACCCTAACCCTAACACGTACCCTAACCCTAACCCCTACCCTAACCCTAACACGTACCCTAATCCTAAACTGTACCCTAAACCGAGCCCTAACCCTAACACTAACCCTAACCCTAACCCTAACACATACGCTACGCCGTACTCGAAGCCCTCCCCGAACCCGTACCCTAAGCCATACCCTAAGCCTAACCCTAAGCCTAACCCTAAACCTAGGCTACCCTTGACTGCTTCTGCCTCCAATAGATTTCCTAAGCACTAGTGTTTTAAGGAACAGCTTAAAAAGAGAATCCTAATGTGATTTCTTTATAATGGGTGTGTTCCTTATCTTATCCTAGTGTCTAAACTCTTCTCCATGGCTGGACCCCCAAATAATATTCCTTTACATGCTAAGGGGTATCTAGAGAGTGGGATAGGTTTAATAACTACCCTAACCCTAACACGTACCCTAATCCTAACCCCTACCCTAACCGTAACACGTACCCTAATCCTAAACCGTAACCTCAACCGAGCCCTAACCCTAACACTAACCCTAACCCTAACCCTAAACCATACGCTACGCCGTACCCGAAGCCCTCCCCGAACAAGTACCCTAAGCCGTACCCTAAGCCTAACCGTAAGCCTAACCTAACCCTAGGCTACCCTTGACTGCTTCTGCCTGCAATAGATTTCCTAAGAACTAGTGTTTTAAGGAACAGCTTAAAAAGCGATTCCTAATGTGATTTCTTTATAATGTGAGTGTTCCTTATATTATATTAGTGTCTAAACTCTTCTCCATGGCTGGACCCCCAAATAATATTCCTTTACGTGCTAAGGGGTATGTAGAGAGTGGGATAGGTTTAATAACTACCCTAACCCTAATGCGTACCCTAACTCTTACCCCTTTCCTAACTCTAACACGTACCCTAACCCTAACCCCTACCCTAACACTAACACGTACCCTAATCCTAAACCGTACCCTAAACCGAGCCCTAACCCTAACACTAACCCTAACCCTAACCCTAACACATACCCTACGCCATACCCGAAGCCCTCCCCGAACCCGTAACCTAAGCCGTACCCTAAGCCTAACCCTAAGCCTAACCCTAACCCTAGGCTACCCTTGACTGCTTCTGCCTCCAGTAGGTTTCCTAAGCACTAGTGTTTTAAGGAGCAGCTTAAAAAGAGAATTCTAATGTGTTTTCTTTATAATGGGTGTTTTCCTTATCTTATCCTAGTATCTAAACTCTTCTCCATGGCTTGACCCCCAAATAATATTCCTTTACGTGCTAAGGGGTATCTAGAGAGTGGGATAGGTTTAATCACTACCCTAACCCTAACACGTACATTAACCCTAACCACTATCCTAACCCTAACACGTACCTTAATCCTAACCCGTACCCTAAACCGAGCCCTATCCCTAACACTAACCCTAACCCTAACGCTAACCCATACCCTACGCCATACCCGAAGACCTCCCCGAACCCGTACCCTAAGCCATACCCTAACCCTAACCCTAAGCCTAACCCTAACCCTAGGCTACCCTTGACTGCTTCTGCCTCCAATAGATTTCCTAAGCACTAGTGTTTTAAGGAACAGCTTAAAAAGAGAATCCTAAGGTGATTTCTTTATAATGGGTGTGTTCCTTATCTTATCCTAGTATCTAAACTCTTCTCCATGGCTTGACCCCCAAATAATATTCCTTTACGTGCTAAGGGGTATCTAGAGAGTGGGATAGGTTTAATAACTACCCTAAACCTAACACGTACCCTAACCCTAACCCCTACCCTAACCCTAACACGTACCCTAATCCTAAACCGTACCCTAAACAAAGCCCTAACCCTAACACTAACCCTAACCCTAACCCTAACCCATACCCTACGCCATACCCGAAGACCTCCCCGAACACATAACCTAAGCCGTACCCTAACCCTAACCCTAAGCCTAACCCTAACCCTAGGCTACCCTTGACTGCTTCTGCCTCCAATAGATTTCCTAAGCACTAGTGTTTTAAGGAACAGCTTAAAAAGAGAATCCTAATGTGATTTCTTTATAATGGGTGTGTTCCTTATCTTATCCTAGTGTCTAAACTCTTCTCCAGGGCTGGACCTCCAAATAATATTCCTTTACGTGCTAAGGGGTTTCTAGAGAGTGGGATAGGTTTAATAACTACCCTAAACCTAACACGTACCCTAACCCTAACCCCTACCCTAACCCTAACACGTACCCTAATCCTAAACCGTACCCTAAACCGAGCCCTAACCCTAACACTAACCCTAACCCTAACCCTAACACATACCCTACGCCATACCTGAAGTCCTCCCCGAACCCGTACCCTAAGCCGTACCCTAAGCCTAACCGTAAGCCTAACCTAACCCTAGGCTACCCTTGACTGCTTCTGCCTCCAATAGATTTCCTAAGAACTAGTGTTTTAAGGAACAGCTTTAAAAAGATTCCTAATGTGATTTCTTTATAATGTGTGTGTTCCTTATATTATCTTAGTGTCTAAACTCTTCTCCATGGCTGGACCCCCAAATAATATTCCTTTACGTGCTAAGGGGTATCTAGAGAGTGGGATAGGTTTAATAACTACCCTAACCCTAATGCATACCCTAACCCTTACCCCTTTCCTAACTCTAACATGTACCATAATCCTAACCCGTACCCTACACCGAGCCCTAACCCTAACACTAACCCTAACCCTAACCCTAACCCATACCCTACGTCGTACCCGAAGCCGTCCCCGAACCCGTAGCCTAAGCCGTACCCTAAGCCTAACCCTAAGCCTAACCCTAACCCTAGGCTACCCTTGACTGCTTCTGCCTCCAATAGGTTTCCTAAGCACTAGTGTTTTAAGGAGCAGCTTAAAAAGAGAATTCTAATGTGTTTTCTTTATAATGGGTGTTTTCCTTATCTTATCCTAGTATCTAAACTCTTCTCCATGGCTGGACCCCCAAATAATATTCCTTTACGTGCTAAGGGGTATCTAGAGAGTGGGATAGGTTTAATCACTACCCTAACCCTAACACGTACATTAACCCTAACCACTATCCTAACCCTAACACGTACCTTAATCCTAACCCGTACCGTAAACCGAGCCCTATCCCTAACACTAACCCTAACCCTAACCCTAACCCATACCCTACGCCGTACCCGAAGCCCTCCCCAAACCCGTACCCTAAGCCGTACGCTAACCCTAACCCTAAGCCTAACCCTAACCCTAGGCTACCCTTGACTGCTTCTGCCTCCAATAGATTTCCTAAGCACTAGTGTTTTAAGGAACAGCATAAAAAGAGAATCCGAATGTGATTTCTTTATAATGGGTGTGTTCCATATCTTATCCTAGTGTCTAAACTCTTCTCCATGGCTGGACCCCCAAATAATATTCTTTATGTTCTAAGGGGTATCTAGAGAGTGGGATAGGTTTAATATCTACCCTAACCCTAACACGTACCCTAACCCTAACCCCTACCCTAACCCTAACACGTACCCTAATCCTAAACCGTACCCTAAACAAAGCCCTAACCCTAACACTAACCCTAACCCTAACCCTAACCCATACCCTACGCCATACCCGAAGACCTCCCCGAACACATAACCTAAGCCGTACCCTAACCCTAACCCTAAGCCTAACCCTAACCCTAGGCTACCCTTGACTGCTTCTGCCTCCAATAGATTTCCTAAGCACTAGTGTTTTAAGGAACAGCTTAAAAAGAGAATCCTAATGTGATTTCTTTATAATGGGTGTGTTCCTTATCTTATCCTAGTGTCTAAACTCTTCTCCAGGGCTGGACCTCCAAATAATATTCCTTTACGTGCTAAGGGGTTTCTAGAGAGTGGGATAGGTTTAATAACTACCCTAAACCTAACACGTACCCTAACCCTAACCCCTACCCTAACCCTAACACGTACCCTAATCCTAAACCGTACCCTAAACCGAGCCCTAACCCTAACACTAACCCTAACCCTAACCCTAACACATACCCTACGCCATACCTGAAGTCCTCCCCGAACCCGTACCCTAAGCCGTACCCTAAGCCTAACCGTAAGCCTAACCTAACCCTAGGCTACCCTTGACTGCTTCTGCCTCCAATAGATTTCCTAAGAACTAGTGTTTTAAGGAACAGCTTTAAAAAGATTCCTAATGTGATTTCTTTATAATGTGTGTGTTCCTTATATTATCTTAGTGTCTAAACTCTTCTCCATGGCTGGACCCACAAATAATATTCCTTTACGTGCTAAGGGGTATCTAGAGAGTGGGATAGGTTTAATAACTACCCTAACCCTAATGCATACCCTAACCCTTACCCCTTTCCTAACTCTAACACGTACCCTAATCCTAACCCGTACCCTACACCGAGCCCTAACCCTAACACTAACCCTAACCCTAACCCTAACCCATACCCTACGTCGTACCCGAAGCCCTCCCCGAACCCGTACCCTAAGCCGTACCCTAAGCCTAACCCTAAGCCTAACCCTAACCCTAGGCTACCCTTGACTGCTTCTGCCTCCAATAGGTTTCCTAAGCACTAGTGTTTTAAGGAGCAGCTTAAAAAGAGAATTCTAAAGTGTTTTCTTTATAATGGGTGTTTTCCTTATCTTATCCTAGTATCTAAACTCTTCTCCATGGCTGGACCCCCAAATAATATTCCTTTACGTGCTAAGGGGTATCTAGAGAGTGGGATAGGTTTAATCACTACCCTAACCCTAACACGTACATTAACCCTAACCACTATCCTAACCCTAACACGTACCTTAATCCTAACCCGTAACGTAAACCGAGCCCTATCCCTAACACTAACCCTAACCCTAACCCTAACCCATACCCTACGCCGTACCCGAAGCCCTCCCCAAACCCGTACCCTAAGCCGTACGCTAACCCTAACCCTAAGCCTAACCCTAACCCTAGGCTACCCTTGACTGCTTCTGCCTCCAATAGATTTCCTAAGCACTAGTGTTTTAAGGAACAGCATAAAAAGAGAATCCGAATGTGATTTCTTTATAATGGGTGTGTTCCATATCTTATCCTAGTTTCTAAACTCTTCTCCATGGCTGGACCCGCAAATAATATTCTTTACGTGCTGAGGGGTATCTAGAGAATGGGATAGGTTTAATAACTACCCTAACCCTAACAAGTACATTAACCCTAACCACTATCCTAACCCTAACACGTACCCTAATCCTAACCCGTACCCTAAACCGAGCCCTAACCCTAACACTAACCCTAACCCTAACCCTAACCCATACCCTACGCCGTGCCCGAACCCCTACCCGAAACCAAACCCTAAGCCGTACCCTAAACCTAACCCTAACCCTAGGCTACCCTTGACTGCTTCTGCCTCCAATAGATTTCCTAAGAACTAGTGTTTTAAGGAACAGCTTAAAAAAGATTCCTAATGTAATTTCTTCATAATGGGTGTGTTCCTTATCTTATCCTAGTGTCTAAACTCTTCTCCATGGCTGGACCTCCAAATAATATTCCTTTACGTGCTAAGGGATATCTAGAGAGTGGGATAGGTTTAATAACCACCCTAACGCTAACGCGTACCCTAACCCTAACCCCTACCCTAACCCTAACACGTACCCTAATCCTAAACCGTACCCTAAACCGAGACCTAACCCTAACACTAACCCTAACCCTAACCCTAACCCATACCCTACGCAGTACCCGAAGTCCTGCCCGAACCCGTACCCTAAGCCGTACCCTAAGCCTAACCGTAAGCCTAAACTAACCCTAGGCTACCCTTGACTGCTTCTGCCTCCAATAGATTTCCTAAGAACTAGTGTTTTAAGGAACAGCTTAAAAAAGATTCTTAATGTGATTTCTTTATAATGTGTGTGTTTCTTATATTATCTTAGTGTCTAAACTCTTCTCCATGGCTGGACCCCCAAATAATATTCCTTTACTTGCTAAGGGGTATCTAGAGAGTGGGATAGGTTTAATAACTACCCTAACCCTAATGCGTACCCTAACCCTTACCCCTTTCCTAACTCTAACACGTACCCTAATCCTAACCCTTACCCTACACCGAGCCCTAACCCTAACACAAACCCTAACCATGACCCTAACCCATACCCTACGTCGTACCCGAAGCCCTCCCCGAACCCGTAACCTAAACCGTACCCTAAGCCTAACCCTAAGCCTAACCCTAACCCTAGGCTACCCTTGACTGCTTCTGCCTCCAGTAGGTTTCCTAAGCACTAGTGTTTTAAGGAGCAGCTTAAAAAGAGAATTCTAATGTGTTTTCTTTATAATGGGTGTTTTCCTTATCTTATCCTAGTATCTAAACTCTTCTCCATGGCTTGACCCCCAAATAATATTCCTTTACGTGCTAAGGGGTATCTAGAGAGTGGGATAGGTTTAACAACTACCCTAACCCTAACGCGTACCCTAACCCTTACCCCTATCCTAACCCTAACACGTACCCTAATCCTAACCCGTACCGTAAACCGAGCCCTAACCCTAAAACTAACCCTAACCCTAACCCTAACCCATACCCTACGCCGTACCCGAAGCCCTCCCCGAACCCGTACCCTAAGCCCTACCCTAAGCCTAACCCTAAGCCTAAACCTAACCCTAGGCTACCTTTGACTGCTTCTGCCTCCAATAGATTTCCTAAGCACTAATGTTTTAAAGAAGAGCTTAAAAAGAGAATCCTAATGTGATTTCTTTATAATGGGTGTGTTCCTTATCTTATCCTAGTGTCTAAACTCTTCTCCAGGGCTGGACCCCCAAATAATATTCCTTTACGTGCTAAGGGGTATCTAGAGAGTGGGATAGGTTTAATCACTACCCTAACCCTAACACGTACACTAACCCTAGCCACTACCCTAACCCTAACAAGTACCCTAATCCTAACCCGTAACCTAAACCGAGCCCTAACCCTAACACTAAATCTAACAATAAGCTTAACCCATACTCTACGCCGTACCCGAAGCCCTCCCCGATCCCGTACCCTAAGCCGTACCCTAACCCTAACCCTAAGCCTAACCCTAACCCTAGGCTACCCTTGACTGCTTCTGCCTCCAATAGATTTCCTAAGCACTAGTGTTTTAAGGAACAGCTTAAAAAGAGAATCCTAATGTGACTTCTTTATAAAGGGTGTGTTCCTTATCTTATCCTAGTGTCTAAACTCTTCTCCATGGCTGGACCCCCAAATAATATTCTTTATGTGCTAAGGGGTATCTAGAGAGTGGGATAGGTTTAATAACTACCCTAAACCTAACACGTACCCTAACCCTAACCCCTACCCTAACCCTAACACGTACCCTAATCCTAAAACGTACCCTAAACAAAGCCCTCACCCTAACACTAACCCTAACCCTAACCCTAACCCATACCCTATGCCATACCCGAAGAACTCCCCGAACCCGTAACCTAAGCCTAACCCTAAGCCTAAACTAACCCTAGGCTACCCTTGACTGCTTTTGCATCCAATAGATTTCCTAAACACTAGTGTTTTAAGGAACAGCTTAAAAAGAGAATCCTAATGAGATTTCTTTATAATGGGTGTGTTCCTTATCTTATCCTAGTGTCTAAACTCTTCTCCAGGGCTGGACCCCCAAATAATATTCCTTTACGTGCTAAGGGGTATCTAGAGAGTGGGATAGGTTTAATAACTACCCTAACCCTAACACGTACACTAACCCTAACGACTACCCTAACCCTAACAAGTACCCTAATCCTAACCCGTAACCTAAACCGAGCCCTAACCCTAACACTAACACTAACACTAAGCCTAACCCATACCCTACGCCGTACCCGAAGCCCTCCCCGATCCCGTACCCTAAGCAGTACCCTAACCCTAACCCTAAGCCTAACCCTAACCCTAGGCTACCCTTGACTGCTTCTGCCTCCAATAGATTTCCTAAGCACTAATGTTTTAAAGAAGAGCTTAAAAAGAGAATCCTAATGTGATTTCTTTATAATGGGTGTGTTCCTTATCTTATCCTAGTGTCTAAACTCTTCTCCAGGGCTGGACCTCCAAATAATATTCCTTTACGTGCTAAGGGGTTTCTAGAGAGTGGGATAGGTTTAATTACTACCCTAAACCTAACACGTACCCTAATCCTAACCCCTACCCTAACCCTAACACGTACCCTAATCCTAAACCATAACCTCAAGCGAGCCCTAACCCTAACACTAACCCTAACCCTAACCCTAACTCAAACCCTACGCCGTACCCGAAGTCCTCCCCGAACCCGTACCCTAAGCCGTACCCTAAGCCTAACCGTAAGCCTAACCTAACCCTAGGCTACCCTTGACTGCTTCTGCCTCCAATAGATTTCCTAAGAACTAGTGTTTTAAGGAACAGCTTAAAAAGTGATTCCTAATGTGATTTCTTTATAATGTGTGTGTTCCTTATATTATCTTAGTGTCTAAACTCTTCTCCATGGCTGGACCCCCAAATAATATTCCTTTACGTGCTAAGGGGTATCTAGAGAGGGGGATAGTTTTAATAACTACCCTAACCCTAATGCGTACCCTAACCCTTACCCCTTTCCTAACTCTAACACGTACCCTAATCCTAACCCGTACCCTACACCGAGCCCTAACCCTAACACTAACCCTAACCCTAACCCATACCCTACGTCGTACCCGAAGCCCTCCCGGAACCCGTACCCTAAGCCGTACCCTAAGCCTAACCCTAAGCCTAACCCTAACCCTAGGCTACCCTTGACTGCTTCTGCCTCCAATAGGTTTCCTAAGCACTACTGTTTAAAGGAACAGCTTAAAAAGAGAATCCTAATGTGATTTCTTAATAATGGGTGTGTTCCTTATCTTATCCTAGTGTCTAAACGCTTCTTCATGGCTGGACCCCCAAATAATATTCCTTTACGTGCTAAGGGGTATCTAGAGAGTGTGATAGGTTTAGTAACTACCCTAACCCTAACGCGTACCCTAACCCTAACCCCTACCCTAACCCTAACAAGTACCCTAATCCTAAACCGTACCCTAAACAAAGCCGTAACCCTAACACTAACCCTAACCCTAACCCTAACCCATACCCTACGCCATACCCGAAGACCTCCCCGAACCCGTACCCTAAGCCGTACCCTAAGCCTAACCCTAAGCCTAAACCTAACCCTAGGCTACCCTTGACTGCTTCTGCCTCCAGTAGGTTTCCTAAGCACTAGTGTTTTAAGGAGCAGCTTAAAAAGAGAATTCTAATGTGTTTTCTTTATAATGGGTGTTTTCCTTATCTTATCCTAGTATCTAAACTCTTCTCCATGGCTTGACCCCCAAATAATATTCCTTTACGTGCTAAGGGGTATCTAGAGAGTGGGATAGGTTTAATCACTACCCTAACCCTAACACGTACATTAACCCTAACCACTATCCTAACCCTAACACGTACCTTAATCCTAACCCGTACCCTAAACCGAGCCCTATCCCTAACACTAACCCTAACCATAACCCTAAACCATACCCTACGCCATACCCGAAGCCCTCCCCGAACCCGTACCGTAAGCCGTACCCTAACCCTAACCCTAAGCCTAACCCTAACCCTAGGCTACCCTTGACTGCTTCTGCCTCCAATAGATTTCCTAAGCACTAATGTTTTAAAGAAGAGCTTAAAAAGAGAATCCTAATGTGATTTCTTTATAATGGGTGTGTTCCTTATCTTATCCTAGTGTCTAAACTCTTCTACAGGGCTGGACCTCCAAATAATATTCCTTTACGTGCTAAGGGGTTTCTAGAGAGTGGGATAGGTTTAATTACTACCCTAACCCTAACACGTACACTAACCCTAACGACTACCCTAACCCTAACAAGTAGCCTAATCCTAACCCGTAACCTAAACCGAGCCCTAACCCTAACACTAACACTAACACTAAGCCTAACCCATACCCTACGCCGTACCCGAATCCCTCCCCGATCCCGTACCCTAATCCGTACCCTAACCCTAACCCTAAGCCTAACCCTAACCCTAGGCTCCCCTTGACTGCTTCTGCCTCCAATAGATTTCCTAAGCACTAGTGTTTTAAGGAACAGCTTAAAAAGAGAATCCTAATGTGATTTCTTTATAACGGGTGTGTTCCTTATCTTATCCTAGTGTCTAAACTCTTCTCCATGGCTGGACCCCCAAATAATATTCTTTATGTTCTAAGGGGTATCTAGAGAGTGGGATAGGTTTAATATCTACCCTAACCCTAACACGTACCCTAACCCTAACCCCTACCCTAACCCTAACACATACCCTAATCCTAAACCGTACCCTAAACAAAGCCCTAACCCTAACACTAACCCTAACCCTAACCCTAACCCATACCCTACGCCATACCCGAAGACCTCCCCGAACACATACCCTAAGCCGTACCCTAACCCTAACCCTAAGCCTAACCCTAACCCTAGGCTACCCTTGACTGCTTCTGCCTCCAATAGATTTCCTAAGCACTAGTGTTTTAAGGAACAGCTTAAAAAGAGAATCCTAATGTGATTTCTTTATAATGGGTGTGTTCCTTATCTTATCCTAGTGTCTAAACTCTTCTCCAGGGCTGGACCTCCAAATAATATTCCTTTACGTGCTAAGGGGTTTCTAGAGAGTGGGATAGGTTTAATAACTACCCTAAACCTAACACGTACCCTAACCCTAACCCCTACCCTAACCCTAACACGTACCCTAATCCTAAACCGTACCCTAAACCGAGCCCTAACCCTAACACTAACCCTAACCCTAACCCTAACACATACCCTACGCCATACCTGAAGTCCTCCCCGAACCCGTACCCTAAGCCGTACCCTAAGCCTAACCGTAAGCCTAACCTAACCCTAGGCTACCCTTGACTGCTTCTGCCTCCAATAGATTTCCTAAGAACTAGTGTTTTAAGGAACAGCTTTAAAAAGATTCCTAATGTGATTTCTTTATAATGTGTCTGTTCCTTATATTATCTTAGTGTCTAAACTCTTCTCCATGGCTGGACCCCCAAATAATATTCCTTTACGTGCTAAGGGGTATCTAGAGAGTGGGATAGGTTTAATATCTACCCTAACCCTAACACGTACCCTAACCCTAACCCCTACCCTAACCCTAACACGTACCCTAATCCTAAACCGTACCCTAAACAAAGCCCTAACCCTAACACTAACCCTAACCCTAACCCTAACCCATACCCTACGCCATACCCGAAGACCTCCCCTAACACATAACCTAAGCCGTACCCTAACCCTAACCCTAAGCCTAACCCTAACCCTAGGCTACCCTTGACTGCTTCTGCCTCCAATAGATTTCCTAAGCACTAGTGTTTTAAGGAACAGCTTAAAAAGAGAATCCTAATGTGATTTCTTTATAATGGGTGTGTTCCTTATCTTATCCTAGTGTCTAAACTCTTCTCCAGGGCTGGACCTCCAAATAATATTCCTTTACGTGCTAAGGGGTTTCTAGAGATTGGGATAGGTTTAATAACTACCCTAAACCTAACACTTCCCTAACCCTAACCCCTACCCTAACCCTAACACGTACCCTAATCCTAAACCGTACCCTAAACCGAGCCCTAACCCTAACACTAACCCTAACCCTAACCCTAACACATACCCTACGCCATACCTGAAGTCCTCCCCGAACCCGTACCCTAAGCCGTACCCTAAGCCTAACCGTAAGCCTAACCTAACCCTAGGCTACCCTTGACTGCTTCTGCCTCCAATAGATTTCCTAAGAACTAGTGTTTTAAGGAACAGCTTTAAAAAGATTCCTAATGTGATTTCTTTATAATGTGTGTGTTCCTTATATTATCTTAGTGTCTAAACTCTTCTCCATGGCTGGACCCCCAAATAATATTCCTTTACGTGCTAAGGGGTATCTAGAGAGTGGGATAGGTTTAATAACTACCCTAACCCTAATGCATACCCTAACCCTTACCCCTTTCCTAACTCTAACACGTACCCTAATCCTAACCCGTAACCTACACCGAGCCCTAACCCTAACACTAACCCTAACCCTAACCCTAACCCATACCCTACGTCGTACCCGAAGCCCTCCCCGAACCCGTACCCTAAGCCGTACCCTAAGCCTAACCCTAAGCCTAACCCTAACCCTAGGCTACCCTTGACTGCTTCTGCCTCCAATAGAATTCCTAAGCACTAATGTTTTAAACAAGAGCTTAAAAAGAGAATCCTAATGTGATTTCTTTATAATGGGTGTGTTCCTTATCTTATCCTAGTGTCTAAACTCTTCTCCAGGGCTGGACCTCCAAATAATATTCCTTTACGTGCTAAGGGGTTTCTAGAGAGTGGGATAGGTTTAATTACTACCCTAAACCTAACACGTACCCTAACCCTAACCCCTACCCTAACCCTAACACGTACCCTAATCCTAAACCGTACCCTAAACCGAGCCCTAACCCTAACACTAACCCTAACCCTAACCCTAACCCATACCCTACGCCGTGCCCGAACCCCTCCCTGAACCCGTACCCTAAGCCGTACCCTAAGCCTAACCCTAAGCCTAACCCTAACCCTAGGCTACCCTTGACTGCTTCTGCCTCCAATAGGTTTCCTAAGCACTAGTGTTTTAAGGAACAGCTTAAAAAGAGAATTCTAATGTGATTTCTTTATAACGGGTGTGTTCCTTATCTTATCCTAGTGTCTAAACTCTTCTCCATGGCTGGACCCCCAAATAATATTCTTTATGTGCTAAGGGGTATCTAGAGAGTGGGATAGGTTTAATAACTACCCTAACCCTAACACGTACCCTAACCCTAACCCCTACACTAACCCTAACACGTACCCTAATCCTAAACCGTACCCTAAAAAAAGCCCTAACCCTAACACTAACCCTAACCCTAACCCTATCCCATACCCTACGCCGTACCCGAAACCCTCCCCGAACCCGTACCCTATGCCGTACCCTAAGCCTAACCCTAAGCCTAACCCTAACCCTAGGCTACCCTTGACTGCTTCTGCCTCCAATAGATTTCCTAAGCACTAGTGTTTTAAGGAACAGCTTAAAAAGAGAATCCTAATGTGATTTCTTTATAATGGGAGTGTTCCTTATCTTATCCTAGTGTCTAAACTCTTCTCCATGGCTGGACCCCCAAATAATATTCCTTTACATGCTAAGGGGTATGTAGAGAGTGGGATAGGTTTAATAACTACCCTAACCCTAACACGTACCCTAACCCTAACCCCTACCCTAACCCTAACACGTACCCTAATCCTAAACCGTAACCTCAACCGAGCCCTAACCCTAACACTAACCCTAACCCTAACCCTAAACCATACGCTACGCCGTACCCGAAGCCCTCCCCGAACAAGTACCCTAAGCCGTACCCTAAGCCTAACCGTAAGCCTAACCTAACCCTAGGCTACCCTTGACTGCTTCTGCCTGCAATAGATTTCCTAAGAACTAGTGTTTTAAGGAACAGCTTAAAAAGCGATTCCTAATGTGATTTCTTTATAATGTGAGTGTTCCTTATATTATATTAGTGTCTAAACTCTTCTCCATGGCTGGACCCCCAAATAATATTCCTTTACGTGCTAAGGGGTATGTAGAGAGTGGGATAGGTTTAATAACTACCCTAACCCTAATGCGTACCCTAACTCTTACCCCTTTCCTAACTCTAACACGTACCCTAATCCTAACCCGTACCCTAAACCGAGCCCTAACCCTAACACTAACCCTAACCCTAACCCTAACCCATACCCTACGTCGTACCCGAAGCCCTCCCCGAACCCGTAACCTAAGCCGTACCCTAAGCCTAACCCTAAGCCTAACCCTAACCCTAGGCTACCCTTGACTGCTTCTGCCTCCAATAGGTTTCCTAAACACTAGTGTTTTAAGGAACAGCTTAAAAAGAGAATTCTAATGTGATTTCTTTATAATGGGTGTTTTCCTTATCTTATCCTAGTATCTAAACTGTTCTCCATGGCTGGATCCCCAAATAATATTCCTTTACGTGCTAAGGGGTATCTAGAGAGTGGGATAGGTTTAATCACTACCCTAACCCTAACACGTACATTAACCCTAACCACTATCCTAACCCTAACACGTACCTTAATCCTAACACGTACCATAAACCGAGCCCTATCCCTAACACTAACCCTAACCCTAAACCTAACCCATACCCTACGCCATACCCGAAGCCCTCCACGAACCCGTACCCTAAGCCGTACCCTAACCCTAACCCTAAGCCTAACCCTATCCCTAGGCTACCCTTGACTGCTTCTGCCTCCAATAGATTTCCTAAGCACTAATGTTTTAAAGAAGAGCTTAAAAAGAGAATCCTAATGTGATTTCTTTATAATGGGTGTGTTCCTTATCTTATCCTAGTGTCTAAACTCTTCTCCAGGGCTGGACCCCCAAATAATATTCCTTTACGTGCTAAGGGGTATCTAGAGAGTGGGATAGGTTTAATCACTACCCTAACCCTAACACGTACACTAACCCTAACGACTACCCTAACCCTAACAAGTACCCTAATCCTAACCCGTAACCTAAACCGAGCCCTAACCCTAACACTAACACTAACACTAAGCCTAACCCATACCCTACGCCATACCCGAAGCCCTCCCCGAACCCGTACCCTAAGCCGTACCCTAACCCTAACCCTAAGCCTAACCCTAACCCTAGGCTACCCTTGACTGCTTCTGCCTCCAATAGATTTCCTAAGCACTAGTGTTTTAAGGAACAGCTTAAAAAGAGAATCCTAATGTGATTTCTTTATAACGGGTGTGTTCCTTATCTTATCCTAGTGTGTAAACTCTTCTCCATGGCTGGACCCCCAAATAATATTCTTTATGTTCTAAGGGGTATCTAGAGAGTGGGATAGGTTTAATAACTACCCTAACCCTAACACGTACCCTAACCCTAACCCCTACCCTAACACTAACACGTACCCTAATCCTAAACTGTACCCTAAAGAAAGCCCTAACCCTAACACTAACCCTAACCCTAACGCTAACCCATACCCTACGCCATACCCGAAGACCTCCCCGAACCCGTACCCTAAGCCGTACCCTAACCCTAACCCTAAGCCTAACCCTAACCCTAGGCTACCCTTGACTGCTTCTGCCTCCAATAGATTTCCTAAGCACTAGTGTTTTAAGGAACAGCTTAAAAAGAGAATCCTAATGTGATTTCTTTATAATGGGTGTGTTCCTTATCTTATCCTACTGTCTAAACTCTTCTCCATGGCTGGACCTCCAAATAATATTCCTTTACGTGCTAAGGGGTTTCTAGAGAGTGGGATAGGTTTAATAACTACCCTAAACCTAACACTTCCCTAACCCTAACCCCTACCCTAACCCTAACACGTACCCTAATCCTAAACCGTACCCTAAACCGAGCCCTAACCCTAACACTAACCCTAACCCTAACCCTAACACATACCCTACGCCATACCTGAAGTCCTCCCCGAACCCGTACCCTAAGCCGTACCCTAAGCCTAACCGTAAGCCTAACCTAACCCTAGGCTACCCTTGACTGCTTCTGCCTCCAATAGATTTCCTAAGAACTAGTGTTTTAAGGAACAGCTTTAAAAAGATTCCTAATGTGATTTCTTTATAATGTGTGTGTTCCTTATATTATCTTAGTGTCTAAACTCTTCTCCATGGCTGGACCCCCAAATAATATTCCTTTACGTGCTAAGGGGTATCTAGAGAGTGGGATAGGTTTAATAACTACCCTAACCCTAATGCATACCCTAACCCTTACCCCTTTCCTAACTCTAACACGTACCCTAATCCTAACCCGTACCCTACACCGAGCCCTAACCCTAACACTAACCCTAACCCTAACCCTAACCAATACCCTACGTCGTACCCGAAGCCCTCCCCGAACCCGTACCCTAAGCCGTACCCTAAGCCTAACCCTAAGCCTAACCCTAACCCTAGGCTACCCTTGACTGCTTCTGCTTCCAATAGAATTCCTAAGCACTAATGTTTTAAACAAGAGCTTAAAAAGAGAATCCTAATGTGATTTCTTTATAATGGGTGTGTTCCTTATCTTATCCTAGTGTCTAAACTCTTCTCCAGGGCTGGACCTCCAAATAATATTCCTTTACGTGCTAAGGGGTTTCTAGAGAGTGGGATAGGTTTAATTACTACCCTAAACCTAACACGTACCCTAACCCTAACCCCTACCCTAACCCTAACACGTACCCTAATCCTAAACCGTACCCTAAACCGAGCCCTAACCCTAACACTAACCCTAACCCTAACCCTAACCCATACCCTACGCCGTGCCCGAACCCCTCCCTGAACCCGTACCCTAAGCCGTACCCTAAGCCTAACCCTAAGCCTAACCCTAACCCTAGGCTACCCTTGACTGCTTCTGCCTCCAATAGGTTTCCTAAGCACTAGTGTTTTAAAGAACAGCTTAAAAAGAGAATTCTAATGTGATTTCTTTATAACGGGTGTGTTCCTTATCTTATCCTAGTGTCTAAACTCTTCTCCATGGCTGGACCCCCAAATAATATTCTTTATGTGCTAAGGGGTATCTAGAGAGTGGGATAGGTTTAATAACTACCCTAACCCTAACACGTACCCTAACCCTAACCCCTACACTAACCCTAACACGTACCCTAATCCTAAACCGTACCCTAAAAAAAGCCCTAACCCTAACACTAACCCTAACCCTAACCCTATCCCATACCCTACGCCGTACCCGAAACCCTCCCCGAACCCGTACCCTATGCCGTACCCTAAGCCTAACCCTAAGCCTAACCCTAACCCTAGGCTACCCTTGACTGCTTCTGCCTCCAATAGATTTCCTAAGCACTAGTGTTTTAAGGAACAGCTTAAAAAGAGAATCCTAATGTGATTTCTTTATAATGGGAGTGTTCCTTATCTTATCCTAGTGTCTAAACTCTTCTCCATGGCTGGACCCCCAAATAATATTCCTTTACATGCTAAGGGGTATGTAGAGAGTGGGATAGGTTTAATAACTACCCTAACCCTAACACGTACCCTAACCCTAACCCCTACCCTAACCCTAACACGTACCCTAATCCTAAACTGTACCCTAAACCGAGCCCTAACCCTAACACTAACCCTAACCCTAACCCTAACACATACGCTACGCCGTACTCGAAGCCCTCCCCGAACCCGTACCCTAAGCCATACCCTAAGCCTAACCCTAAGCCTAACCCTAAACCTAGGCTACCCTTGACTGCTTCTGCCTCCAATAGATTTCCTAAGCACTAGTGTTTTAAGGAACAGCTTAAAAAGAGAATCCTAATGTGATTTCTTTATAATGGGTGTGTTCCTTATCTTATCCTAGTGTCTAAACTCTTCTCCAGGGCTGGACCTCCAAATAATATTCCTTTACGTGCTAAGGGGTTTCTAGAGAGTGGGATAGGTTTAATAACTACCCTAAACCTAACACGTACCCTAACCCTAACCCCTACCCTAACCCTAACACGTACCCTAATCCTAAACCGTACCCTAAACCGAGCCCTAACCCTAACACTAACCCTAACCCTAACCCTAACACATACCCTACGCCATACCTGAAGTCCTCCCCGAACCCGTACCCTAAGCCGTACCCTAAGCCTAACCGTAAGCCTAACCTAACCCTAGGCTACCCTTGACTGCTTCTGCCTCCAATAGATTTCCTAAGAACTAGTGTTTTAAGGAACAGCTTTAAAAAGATTCCTAATGTGATTTCTTTATAATGTGTCTGTTCCTTATATTATCTTAGTGTCTAAACTCTTCTCCATGGCTGGACCCCCAAATAATATTCCTTTACGTGCTAAGGGGTATCTAGAGAGTGGGATAGGTTTAATATCTACCCTAACCCTAACACGTACCCTAACCCTAACCCCTACCCTAACCCTAACACGTACCCTAATCCTAAACCGTACCCTAAACAAAGCCCTAACCCTAACACTAACCCTAACCCTAACCCTAACCCATACCCTACGCCATACCCGAAGACCTCCCCTAACACATAACCTAAGCCGTACCCTAACCCTAACCCTAAGCCTAACCCTAACCCTAGGCTACCCTTGACTGCTTCTGCCTCCAATAGATTTCCTAAGCACTAGTGTTTTAAGGAACAGCTTAAAAAGAGAATCCTAATGTGATTTCTTTATAATGGGTGTGTTCCTTATCTTATCCTAGTGTCTAAACTCTTCTCCAGGGCTGGACCTCCAAATAATATTCCTTTACGTGCTAAGGGGTTTCTAGAGATTGGGATAGGTTTAATAACTACCCTAAACCTAACACTTCCCTAACCCTAACCCCTACCCTAACCCTAACACGTACCCTAATCCTAAACCGTACCCTAAACCGAGCCCTAACCCTAACACTAACCCTAACCCTAACCCTAACACATACCCTACGCCATACCTGAAGTCCTCCCCGAACCCGTACCCTAAGCCGTACCCTAAGCCTAACCGTAAGCCTAACCTAACCCTAGGCTACCCTTGACTGCTTCTGCCTCCAATAGATTTCCTAAGAACTAGTGTTTTAAGGAACAGCTTTAAAAAGATTCCTAATGTGATTTCTTTATAATGTGTGTGTTCCTTATATTATCTTAGTGTCTAAACTCTTCTCCATGGCTGGACCCCCAAATAATATTCCTTTACGTGCTAAGGGGTATCTAGAGAGTGGGATAGGTTTAATAACTACCCTAACCCTAATGCATACCCTAACCCTTACCCCTTTCCTAACTCTAACACGTACCCTAATCCTAACCCGTAACCTACACCGAGCCCTAACCCTAACACTAACCCTAACCCTAACCCTAACCCATACCCTACGTCGTACCCGAAGCCCTCCCCGAACCCGTACCCTAAGCCGTACCCTAAGCCTAACCCTAAGCCTAACCCTAACCCTAGGCTACCCTTGACTGCTTCTGCCTCCAATAGAATTCCTAAGCACTAATGTTTTAAACAAGAGCTTAAAAAGAGAATCCTAATGTGATTTCTTTATAATGGGTGTGTTCCTTATCTTATCCTAGTGTCTAAACTCTTCTCCAGGGCTGGACCTCCAAATAATATTCCTTTACGTGCTAAGGGGTTTCTAGAGAGTGGGATAGGTTTAATTACTACCCTAAACCTAACACGTACCCTAACCCTAACCCCTACCCTAACCCTAACACGTACCCTAATCCTAAACCGTACCCTAAACCGAGCCCTAACCCTAACACTAACCCTAACCCTAACCCTAACCCATACCCTACGCCGTGCCCGAACCCCTCCCTGAACCCGTACCCTAAGCCGTACCCTAAGCCTAACCCTAAGCCTAACCCTAACCCTAGGCTACCCTTGACTGCTTCTGCCTCCAATAGGTTTCCTAAGCACTAGTGTTTTAAGGAACAGCTTAAAAAGAGAATTCTAATGTGATTTCTTTATAACGGGTGTGTTCCTTATCTTATCCTAGTGTCTAAACTCTTCTCCATGGCTGGACCCCCAAATAATATTCTTTATGTGCTAAGGGGTATCTAGAGAGTGGGATAGGTTTAATAACTACCCTAACCCTAACACGTACCCTAACCCTAACCCCTACACTAACCCTAACACGTACCCTAATCCTAAACCGTACCCTAAAAAAAGCCCTAACCCTAACACTAACCCTAACCCTAACCCTATCCCATACCCTTAGCCGTACCCGAAACCCTCCCCGAACCCGTACCCTATGCCGTACCCTAAGCCTAACCCTAAGCCTAACCCTAACCCTAGGCTACCCTTGACTGCTTCTGCCTCCAATAGATTTCCTAAGCACTAGTGTTTTAAGGAACAGCTTAAAAAGAGAATCCTAATGTGATTTCTTTATAATGGGAGTGTTCCTTATCTTATCCTAGTGTCTAAACTCTTCTCCATGGCTGGACCCCCAAATAATATTCCTTTACATGCTAAGGGGTATGTAGAGAGTGGGATAGGTTTAATAACTACCCTAACCCTAACACGTACCCTAACCCTAACCCCTACCCTAACCCTAACACGTACCCTAATCCTAAACTGTACCCTAAACCGAGCCCTAACCCTAACACTAACCCTAACCCTAACCCTAACACATACGCTACGCCGTACTCGAAGCCCTCCCCGAACCCGTACCCTAAGCCATACCCTAAGCCTAACCCTAAGCCTAACCCTAAACCTAGGCTACCCTTGACTGCTTCTGCCTCCAATAGATTTCCTAAGCACTAGTGTTTTAAGGAACAGCTTAAAAAGAGAATCCTAATGTGATTTCTTTATAATGGGTGTGTTCCTTATCTTATCCTAGTGTCTAAACTCTTCTCCATGGCTGGACCCCCAAATAATATTCCTTTACATGCTAAGGGGTATCTAGAGAGTGGGATAGGTTTAATAACTACCCTAACCCTAACACGTACCCTAATCCTAACCCCTACCCTAACCGTAACACGTACCCTAATCCTAAACCGTAACCTCAACCGAGCCCTAACCCTAACACTAACCCTAACCCTAACCCTAAACCATACGCTACGCCGTACCCGAAGCCCTCCCCGAACAAGTACCCTAAGCCGTACCCTAAGCCTAACCGTAAGCCTAACCTAACCCTAGGCTACCCTTGACTGCTTCTGCCTGCAATAGATTTCCTAAGAACTAGTGTTTTAAGGAACAGCTTAAAAAGCGATTCCTAATGTGATTTCTTTATAATGTGAGTGTTCCTTATATTATATTAGTGTCTAAACTCTTCTCCATGGCTGGACCCCCAAATAATATTCCTTTACGTGCTAAGGGGTATGTAGAGAGTGGGATAGGTTTAATAACTACCCTAACCCTAATGCGTACCCTAACTCTTACCCCTTTCCTAACTCTAACACGTACCCTAATCCTAACCCGTACCCTAAACCGAGCCCTAACCCTAACACTAACCCTAACCCTAACCCTAACCCATACCCTACGTCGTACCCGAAGCCCTCCCCGAACCCGTAACCTAAGCCGTACCCTAAGCCTAACCCTAAGCCTAACCCTAACCCTAGGCTACCCTTGACTGCTTCTGCCTCCAATAGGTTTCCTAAACACTAGTGTTTTAAGGAACAGCTTAAAAAGAGAATTCTAATGTGATTTCTTTATAATGGGTGTTTTCCTTATCTTATCCTAGTATCTAAACTGTTCTCCATGGCTGGATCCCCAAATAATATTCCTTTACGTGCTAAGGGGTATCTAGAGAGTGGGATAGGTTTAATCACTACCCTAACCCTAACACGTACATTAACCCTAACCACTATCCTAACCCTAACACGTACCTTAATCCTAACACGTACCATAAACCGAGCCCTATCCCTAACACTAACCCTAACCCTAAACCTAACCCATACCCTACGCCATACCCGAAGCCCTCCACGAACCCGTACCCTAAGCCGTACCCTAACCCTAACCCTAAGCCTAACCCTATCCCTAGGCTACCCTTGACTGCTTCTGCCTCCAATAGATTTCCTAAGCACTAATGTTTTAAAGAAGAGCTTAAAAAGAGAATCCTAATGTGATTTCTTTATAATGGGTGTGTTCCTTATCTTATCCTAGTGTCTAAACTCTTCTCCAGGGCTGGACCCCCAAATAATATTCCTTTACGTGCTAAGGGGTATCTAGAGAGTGGGATAGGTTTAATCACTACCCTAACCCTAACACGTACACTAACCCTAACGACTACCCTAACCCTAACAAGTACCCTAATCCTAACCCGTAACCTAAACCGAGCCCTAACCCTAACACTAACACTAACACTAAGCCTAACCCATACCCTACGCCATACCCGAAGCCCTCCCCGAACCCGTACCCTAAGCCGTACCCTAACCCTAACCCTAAGCCTAACCCTAACCCTAGGCTACCCTTGACTGCTTCTGCCTCCAATAGATTTCCTAAGCACTAGTGTTTTAAGGAACAGCTTAAAAAGAGAATCCTAATGTGATTTCTTTATAACGGGTGTGTTCCTTATCTTATCCTAGTGTGTAAACTCTTCTCCATGGCTGGACCCCCAAATAATATTCTTTATGTTCTAAGGGGTATCTAGAGAGTGGGATAGGTTTAATAACTACCCTAACCCTAACACGTACCCTAACCCTAACCCCTACCCTAACACTAACACGTACCCTAATCCTAAACTGTACCCTAAAGAAAGCCCTAACCCTAACACTAACCCTAACCCTAACGCTAACCCATACCCTACGCCATACCCGAAGACCTCCCCGAACCCGTACCCTAAGCCGTACCCTAACCCTAACCCTAAGCCTAACCCTAACCCTAGGCTACCCTTGACTGCTTCTGCCTCCAATAGATTTCCTAAGCACTAGTGTTTTAAGGAACAGCTTAAAAAGAGAATCCTAATGTGATTTCTTTATAATGGGTGTGTTCCTTATCTTATCCTACTGTCTAAACTCTTCTCCATGGCTGGACCTCCAAATAATATTCCTTTACGTGCTAAGGGGTTTCTAGAGAGTGGGATAGGTTTAATAACTACCCTAAACCTAACACTTCCCTAACCCTAACCCCTACCCTAACCCTAACACGTACCCTAATCCTAAACCGTACCCTAAACCGAGCCCTAACCCTAACACTAACCCTAACCCTAACCCTAACACATACCCTACGCCATACCTGAAGTCCTCCCCGAACCCGTACCCTAAGCCGTACCCTAAGCCTAACCGTAAGCCTAACCTAACCCTAGGCTACCCTTGACTGCTTCTGCCTCCAATAGATTTCCTAAGAACTAGTGTTTTAAGGAACAGCTTTAAAAAGATTCCTAATGTGATTTCTTTATAATGTGTGTGTTCCTTATATTATCTTAGTGTCTAAACTCTTCTCCATGGCTGGACCCCCAAATAATATTCCTTTACGTGCTAAGGGGTATCTAGAGAGTGGGATAGGTTTAATAACTACCCTAACCCTAATGCATACCCTAACCCTTACCCCTTTCCTAACTCTAACACGTACCCTAATCCTAACCCGTACCCTACACCGAGCCCTAACCCTAACACTAACCCTAACCCTAACCCTAACCCATACCCTACGTCGTACCCGAAGCCCTCCCCGAACCCGTACCCTAAGCCGTACCCTAAGCCTAACCCTAAGCCTAACCCTAACCCTAGGCTACCCTTGACTGCTTCTGCCTCCAATAGAATTCCTAAGCACTAATGTTTTAAACAAGAGCTTAAAAAGAGAATCCTAATGTGATTTCTTTATAATGGGTGTGTTCCTTATCTTATCCTAGTGTCTAAACTCTTCTCCAGGGCTGGACCTCCAAATAATATTCCTTTACGTGCTAAGGGGTTTCTAGAGAGTGGGATAGGTTTAATTACTACCCTAAACCTAACACGTACCCTAACCCTAACCCCTACCCTAACCCTAACACGTACCCTAATCCTAAACCGTACCCTAAACCGAGCCCTAACCCTAACACTAACCCTAACCCTAACCCTAACCCATACCCTACGCCGTGCCCGAACCCCTCCCTGAACCCGTACCCTAAGCCGTACCCTAAGCCTAACCCTAAGCCTAACCCTAACCCTAGGCTACCCTTGACTGCTTCTGCCTCCAATAGGTTTCCTAAGCACTAGTGTTTTAAAGAACAGCTTAAAAAGAGAATTCTAATGTGATTTCTTTATAACGGGTGTGTTCCTTATCTTATCCTAGTGTCTAAACTCTTCTCCATGGCTGGACCCCCAAATAATATTCTTTATGTGCTAAGGGGTATCTAGAGAGTGGGATAGGTTTAATAACTACCCTAACCCTAACACGTACCCTAACCCTAACCCCTACACTAACCCTAACACGTACCCTAATCCTAAACCGTACCCTAAAAAAAGCCCTAACCCTAACACTAACCCTAACCCTAACCCTATCCCATACCCTACGCCGTACCCGAAACCCTCCCCGAACCCGTACCCTATGCCGTACCCTAAGCCTAACCCTAAGCCTAACCCTAACCCTAGGCTACCCTTGACTGCTTCTGCCTCCAATAGATTTCCTAAGCACTAGTGTTTTAAGGAACAGCTTAAAAAGAGAATCCTAATGTGATTTCTTTATAATGGGAGTGTTCCTTATCTTATCCTAGTGTCTAAACTCTTCTCCATGGCTGGACCCCCAAATAATATTCCTTTACATGCTAAGGGGTATGTAGAGAGTGGGATAGGTTTAATAACTACCCTAACCCTAACACGTACCCTAACCCTAACCCCTACCCTAACCCTAACACGTACCCTAATCCTAAACTGTACCCTAAACCGAGCCCTAACCCTAACACTAACCCTAACCCTAACCCTAACACATACGCTACGCCGTACTCGAAGCCCTCCCCGAACCCGTACCCTAAGCCATACCCTAAGCCTAACCCTAAGCCTAACCCTAAACCTAGGCTACCCTTGACTGCTTCTGCCTCCAATAGATTTCCTAAGCACTAGTGTTTTAAGGAACAGCTTAAAAAGAGAATCCTAATGTGATTTCTTTATAATGGGTGTGTTCCTTATCTTATCCTAGTGTCTAAACTCTTCTCCATGGCTGGACCCCCAAATAATATTCCTTTACATGCTAAGGGGTATCTAGAGAGTGGGATAGGTTTAATAACTACCCTAACCCTAACACGTACCCTAATCCTAACCCCTACCCTAACCGTAACACGTACCCTAATCCTAAACCGTAACCTCAACCGAGCCCTAACCCTAACACTAACCCTAACCCTAACCCTAAACCATACGCTACGCCGTACCCGAAGCCCTCCCCGAACAAGTACCCTAAGCCGTACCCTAAGCCTAACCGTAAGCCTAACCTAACCCTAGGCTACCCTTGACTGCTTCTGCCTGCAATAGATTTCCTAAGAACTAGTGTTTTAAGGAACAGCTTAAAAAGCGATTCCTAATGTGATTTCTTTATAATGTGAGTGTTCCTTATATTATATTAGTGTCTAAACTCTTCTCCATGGCTGGACCCCCAAATAATATTCCTTTACGTGCTAAGGGGTATGTAGAGAGTGGGATAGGTTTAATAACTACCCTAACCCTAATGCGTACCCTAACTCTTACCCCTTTCCTAACTCTAACACGTACCCTAACCCTAACCCCTACCCTAACACTAACACGTACCCTAATCCTAAACCGTACCCTAAACCGAGCCCTAACCCTAACACTAACCCTAACCCTAACCCTAACACATACCCTACGCCATACCCGAAGCCCTCCCCGAACCCGTAACCTAAGCCGTACCCTAAGCCTAACCCTAAGCCTAACCCTAACCCTAGGCTACCCTTGACTGCTTCTGCCTCCAGTAGGTTTCCTAAGCACTAGTGTTTTAAGGAGCAGCTTAAAAAGAGAATTCTAATGTGTTTTCTTTATAATGGGTGTTTTCCTTATCTTATCCTAGTATCTAAACTCTTCTCCATGGCTTGACCCCCAAATAATATTCCTTTACGTGCTAAGGGGTATCTAGAGAGTGGGATAGGTTTAATCACTACCCTAACCCTAACACGTACATTAACCCTAACCACTATCATAACCCTAACACGTACCTTAATCCTAACCCGTACCCTAAACCGAGCCCTATCCCTAACACTAACCCTAACCCTAACGCTAACCCATACCCTACGCCATACCCGAAGACCTCCCCGAACCCGTACCCTAAGCCATACCCTAACCCTAACCCTAAGCCTAACCCTAACCCTAGGCTACCCTTGACTGCTTCTGCCTCCAATAGATTTCCTAAGCACTAGTGTTTTAAGGAACAGCTTAAAAAGAGAATCCTAAGGTGATTTCTTTATAATGGGTGTGTTCCTTATCTTAGCCTAGTATCTAAACTCTTCTCCATGGCTTGACCCCCAAATAATATTCCTTTACGTGCTAAGGGGTATCTAGAGAGTGGGATAGGTTTAATAACTACCCTAAACCTAACACGTACCCTAACCCTAACCCCTACCCTAACCCTAACACGTACCCTAATCCTAAACCGTACCCTAAACAAAGCCCTAACCCTAACACTAACCCTAACCCTAACCCTAACCCATACCCTACGCCATACCCGAAGACCTCCCCGAACACATAACCTAAGCCGTACCCTAACCCTAACCCTAAGCCTAACCCTAACCCTAGGCTACCCTTGACTGCTTCTGCCTCCAATAGATTTCCTAAGCACTAGTGTTTTAAGGAACAGCTTAAAAAGAGAATCCTAATGTGATTTCTTTATAATGGGTGTGTTCCTTATCTTATCCTAGTGTCTAAACTCTTCTCCAGGGCTGGACCTCCAAATAATATTCCTTTACGTGCTAAGGGGTTTCTAGAGAGTGGGATAGGTTTAATAACTACCCTAAACCTAACACGTACCCTAACCCTAACCCCTACCCTAACCCTAACACGTACCCTAATCCTAAACCGTACCCTAAACCGAGCCCTAACCCTAACACTAACCCTAACCCTAACCCTAACACATACCCTACGCCATACCTGAAGTCCTCCCCGAACCCGTACCCTAAGCCGTACCCTAAGCCTAACCGTAAGCCTAACCTAACCCTAGGCTACCCTTGACTGCTTCTGCCTCCAATAGATTTCCTAAGAACTAGTGTTTTAAGGAACAGCTTTAAAAAGATTCCTAATGTGATTTCTTTATAATGTGTGTGTTCCTTATATTATCTTAGTGTCTAAACTCTTCTCCATGGCTGGACCCCCAAATAATATTCCTTTACGTGCTAAGGGGTATCTAGAGAGTGGGATAGGTTTAATAACTACCCTAACCCTAATGCATACCCTAACCCTTACCCCTTTCCTAACTCTAACACGTACCCTAATCCTAACCCGTACCCTACACCGAGCCCTAACCCTAACACTAACCCTAACCCTAACCCTAACCCATACCCTACGTCGTACCCGAAGCCCTCCCCGAACCCGTACCCTAAGCCGTACCCTAAGCCTAACCCTAAGCCTAACCCTAACCCTAGGCTACCCTTGACTGCTTCTGCCTCCAATAGAATTCCTAAGCACTAATGTTTTAAACAAGAGCTTAAAAAGAGAATCCTAATGTGATTTCTTTATAATGGGTGTGTTCCTTATCTTATCCTAGTGTCTAAACTCTTCTCCAGGGCTGGACCTCCAAATAATATTCCTTTACGTGCTAAGGGGTTTCTAGAGAGTGGGATAGGTTTAATTACTACCCTAAACCTAACACGTACCCTAACCCTAACCCCTACCCTAACCCTAACACGTACCCTAATCCTAAACCGTACCCTAAACCGAGCCCTAACCCTAACACTAACCCTAACCCTAACCCTAACCCATACCCTACGCCGTGCCCGAACCCCTCCCTGAACCCGTACCCTAAGCCGTACCCTAAGCCTAACCCTAAGCCTAACCCTAACCCTAGGCTACCCTTGACTGCTTCTGCCTCCAATAGGTTTCCTAAGCACTAGTGTTTTAAAGAACAGCTTAAAAAGAGAATTCTAATGTGATTTCTTTATAACGGGTGTGTTCCTTATCTTATCCTAGTGTCTAAACTCTTCTCCATGGCTGGACCCCCAAATAATATTCTTTATGTGCTAAGGGGTATCTAGAGAGTGGGATAGGTTTAATAACTACCCTAACCCTAACACGTACCCTAACCCTAACCCCTACACTAACCCTAACACGTACCCTAATCCTAAACCGTACCCTAAAAAAAGCCCTAACCCTAACACTAACCCTAACCCTAACCCTATCCCATACCCTACGCCGTACCCGAAACCCTCCCCGAACCCGTACCCTATGCCGTACCCTAAGCCTAACCCTAAGCCTAACCCTAACCCTAGGCTACCCTTGACTGCTTCTGCCTCCAATAGATTTCCTAAGCACTAGTGTTTTAAGGAACAGCTTAAAAAGAGAATCCTAATGTGATTTCTTTATAATGGGAGTGTTCCTTATCTTATCCTAGTGTCTAAACTCTTCTCCATGGCTGGACCCCCAAATAATATTCCTTTACATGCTAAGGGGTATGTAGAGAGTGGGATAGGTTTAATAACTACCCTAACCCTAACACGTACCCTAACCCTAACCCCTACCCTAACCCTAACACGTACCCTAATCCTAAACTGTACCCTAAACCGAGCCCTAACCCTAACACTAACCCTAACCCTAACCCTAACACATACGCTACGCCGTACTCGAAGCCCTCCCCGAACCCGTACCCTAAGCCATACCCTAAGCCTAACCCTAAGCCTAACCCTAAACCTAGGCTACCCTTGACTGCTTCTGCCTCCAATAGATTTCCTAAGCACTAGTGTTTTAAGGAACAGCTTAAAAAGAGAATCCTAATGTGATTTCTTTATAATGGGTGTGTTCCTTATCTTATCCTAGTGTCTAAACTCTTCTCCATGGCTGGACCCCCAAATAATATTCCTTTACATGCTAAGGGGTATCTAGAGAGTGGGATAGGTTTAATAACTACCCTAACCCTAACACGTACCCTAATCCTAACCCCTACCCTAACCGTAACACGTACCCTAATCCTAAACCGTAACCTCAACCGAGCCCTAACCCTAACACTAACCCTAACCCTAACCCTAAACCATACGCTACGCCGTACCCGAAGCCCTCCCCGAACAAGTACCCTAAGCCGTACCCTAAGCCTAACCGTAAGCCTAACCTAACCCTAGGCTACCCTTGACTGCTTCTGCCTGCAATAGATTTCCTAAGAACTAGTGTTTTAAGGAACAGCTTAAAAAGCGATTCCTAATGTGATTTCTTTATAATGTGAGTGTTCCTTATATTATATTAGTGTCTAAACTCTTCTCCATGGCTGGACCCCCAAATAATATTCCTTTACGTGCTAAGGGGTATGTAGAGAGTGGGATAGGTTTAATAACTACCCTAACCCTAATGCGTACCCTAACTCTTACCCCTTTCCTAACTCTAACACGTACCCTAACCCTAACCCCTACCCTAACACTAACACGTACCCTAATCCTAAACCGTACCCTAAACCGAGCCCTAACCCTAACACTAACCCTAACCCTAACCCTAACACATACCCTACGCCATACCCGAAGCCCTCCCCGAACCCGTAACCTAAGCCGTACCCTAAGCCTAACCCTAAGCCTAACCCTAACCCTAGGCTACCCTTGACTGCTTCTGCCTCCAGTAGGTTTCCTAAGCACTAGTGTTTTAAGGAGCAGCTTAAAAAGAGAATTCTAATGTGTTTTCTTTATAATGGGTGTTTTCCTTATCTTATCCTAGTATCTAAACTCTTCTCCATGGCTTGACCCCCAAATAATATTCCTTTACGTGCTAAGGGGTATCTAGAGAGTGGGATAGGTTTAATCACTACCCTAACCCTAACACGTACATTAACCCTAACCACTATCCTAACCCTAACACGTACCTTAATCCTAACCCGTACCCTAAACCGAGCCCTATCCCTAACACTAACCCTAACCCTAACGCTAACCCATACCCTACGCCATACCCGAAGACCTCCCCGAACCCGTACCCTAAGCCATACCCTAACCCTAACCCTAAGCCTAACCCTAACCCTAGGCTACCCTTGACTGCTTCTGCCTCCAATAGATTTCCTAAGCACTAGTGTTTTAAGGAACAGCTTAAAAAGAGAATCCTAAGGTGATTTCTTTATAATGGGTGTGTTCCTTATCTTATCCTAGTATCTAAACTCTTCTCCATGGCTTGACCCCCAAATAATATTCCTTTACGTGCTAAGGGGTATCTAGAGAGTGGGATAGGTTTAATAACTACCCTAAACCTAACACGTACCCTAACCCTAACCCCTACCCTAACCCTAACACGTACCCTAATCCTAAACCGTACCCTAAACAAAGCCCTAACCCTAACACTAACCCTAACCCTAACCCTAACCCATACCCTACGGCATACCCGAAGACCTCCCCGAACACATAACCTAAGCCGTACCCTAACCCTAACCCTAAGCCTAACCCTAACCCTAGGCTACCCTTGACTGCTTCTGCCTCCAATAGATTTCCTAAGCACTAGTGTTTTAAGGAACAGCTTAAAAAGAGAATCCTAATGTGATTTCTTTATAATGGGTGTGTTCCTTATCTTATCCTAGTGTCTAAACTCTTCTCCAGGGCTGGACCTCCAAATAATATTCCTTTACGTGCTAAGGGGTTTCTAGAGAGTGGGATAGGTTTAATAACTACCCTAAACCTAACACGTACCCTAACCCTAACCCCTACCCTAACCCTAACACGTACCCTAATCCTAAACCGTACCCTAAACCGAGCCCTAACCCTAACACTAACCCTAACCCTAACCCTAACACATACCCTACGCCATACCTGAAGTCCTCCCCGAACCCGTACCCTAAGCCGTACCCTAAGCCTAACCGTAAGCCTAACCTAACCCTAGGCTACCCTTGACTGCTTCTGCCTCCAATAGATTTCCTAAGAACTAGTGTTTTAAGGAACAGCTTTAAAAAGATTCCTAATGTGATTTCTTTATAATGTGTGTGTTCCTTATATTATCTTAGTGTCTAAACTCTTCTCCATGGCTGGACCCCCAAATAATATTCCTTTACGTGCTAAGGGGTATCTAGAGAGTGGGATAGGTTTAATAACTACCCTAACCCTAATGCGTACCCTAACTCTTACCCCTTTCCTAACTCTAACACGTACCCTAACCCTAACCCCTACCCTAACACTAACACGTACCCTAATCCTAAACCGTACCCTAAACCGAGCCCTAACCCTAACACTAACCCTAACCCTAACCCTAACACATACCCTACGCCATACCCGAAGCCCTCCCCGAACCCGTAACCTAAGCCGTACCCTAAGCCTAACCCTAAGCCTAACCCTAACCCTAGGCTACCCTTGACTGCTTCTGCCTCCAGTAGGTTTCCTAAGCACTAGTGTTTTAAGGAGCAGCTTAAAAAGAGAATTCTAATGTGTTTTCTTTATAATGGGTGTTTTCCTTATCTTATCCTAGTATCTAAACTCTTCTCCATGGCTTGACCCCCAAATAATATTCCTTTACGTGCTAAGGGGTATCTAGAGAGTGGGATAGGTTTAATCACTACCCTAACCCTAACACGTACATTAACCCTAACCACTATCCTAACCCTAACACGTACCTTAATCCTAACCCGTACCCTAAACCGAGCCCTATCCCTAACACTAACCCTAACCCTAACGCTAACCCATACCCTACGCCATACCCGAAGACCTCCCCGAACCCGTACCCTAAGCCATACCCTAACCCTAACCCTAAGCCTAACCCTAACCCTAGGCTACCCTTGACTGCTTCTCCTCCAATAGATTTCCTAAGCACTAGTGTTTTAAGGAACAGCTTAAAAAGAGAATCCTAAGGTGATTTCTTTATAATGGGTGTGTTCCTTATCTTATCCTAGTATCTAAACTCTTCTCCATGGCTTGACCCCCAAATAATATTCCTTTACGTGCTAAGGGGTATCTAGAGAGTGGGATAGGTTTAATAACTACCCTAAACCTAACACGTACCCTAACCCTAACCCCTACCCTAACCCTAACACGTACCCTAATCCTAAACCGTACCCTAAACAAAGCCCTAACCCTAACACTAACCCTAACCCTAACCCTAACCCATACCCTACGCCATACCCGAAGACCTCCCCGAACACATAACCTAAGCCGTACCCTAACCCTAACCCTAAGCCTAACCCTAACCCTAGGCTACCCTTGACTGCTTCTGCCTCCAATAGATTTCCTAAGCACTAGTGTTTTAAGGAACAGCTTAAAAAGAGAATCCTAATGTGATTTCTTTATAATGGGTGTGTTCCTTATCTTATCCTAGTGTCTAAACTCTTCTCCAGGGCTGGACCTCCAAATAATATTCCTTTACGTGCTAAGGGGTTTCTAGAGAGTGGGATAGGTTTAATAACTACCCTAAACCTAACACGTACCCTAACCCTAACCCCTACCCTAACCCTAACACGTACCCTAATCCTAAACCGTACCCTAAACCGAGCCCTAACCCTAACACTAACCCTAACCCTAACCCTAACACATACCCTACGCCATACCTGAAGTCCTCCCCGAACCCGTACCCTAAGCCGTACCCTAAGCCTAACCGTAAGCCTAACCTAACCCTAGGCTACCCTTGACTGCTTCTGCCTCCAATAGATTTCCTAAGAACTAGTGTTTTAAGGAACAGCTTTAAAAAGATTCCTAATGTGATTTCTTTATAATGTGTGTGTTCCTTATATTATCTTAGTGTCTAAACTCTTCTCCATGGCTGGACCCCCAAATAATATTCCTTTACGTGCTAAGGGGTATCTAGAGAGTGGGATAGGTTTAATAACTACCCTAACCCTAATGCATACCCTAACCCTTACCCCTTTCCTAACTCTAACATGTACCATAATCCTAACCCGTACCCTACACCGAGCCCTAACCCTAACACTAACCCTAACCCTAACCCTAACCCATACCCTACGTCGTACCCGAAGCCGTCCCCGAACCCGTACCCTAAGCCGTACCCTAAGCCTAACCCTAAGCCTAACCCTAACCCTAGGCTACCCTTGACTGCTTCTGCCTCCAATAGGTTTCCTAAGCACTAGTGTTTTAAGGAGCAGCTTAAAAAGAGAATTCTAATGTGTTTTCTTTATAATGGGTGTTTTCCTTATCTTATCCTAGTATCTAAACTCTTCTCCATGGCTGGACCCCCAAATAATATTCCTTTACGTGCTAAGGGGTATCTAGAGAGTGGGATAGGTTTAATCACTACCCTAACCCTAACACGTACATTAACCCTAACCACTATCCTAACCCTAACACGTACCTTAATCCTAACCCGTACCGTAAACCGAGCCCTATCCCTAACACTAACCCTAACCCTAACCCTAACCCATACCCTACGCCGTACCCGAAGCCCTCCCCAAACCCGTACCCTAAGCCGTACGCTAACCCTAACCCTAAGCCTAACCCTAACCCTAGGCTACCCTTGACTGCTTCTGCCTCCAATAGATTTCCTAAGCACTAGTGTTTTAAGGAACAGCATAAAAAGAGAATCCGAATGTGATTTCTTTATAATGGGTGTGTTCCATATCTTATCCTAGTGTCTAAACTCTTCTCCATGGCTGGACCCCCAAATAATATTCTTTATGTTCTAAGGGGTATCTAGAGAGTGGGATAGGTTTAATATCTACCCTAACCCTAACCCTAACCCTAACCCTAACCCCTACCCTAACCCTAACACGTACCCTAATCCTAAACCGTACCCTAAACAAAGCCCTAACCCTAACACTAACCCTAACCCTAACCCTAACCCATACCCTACGCCATACCCGAAGACCTCCCCGAACACATAACCTAAGCCGTACCCTAACCCTAACCCTAAGCCTAACCCTAACCCTAGGCTACCCTTGACTGCTTCTGCCTCCAATAGATTTCCTAAGCACTAGTGTTTTAAGGAACAGCTTTAAAAAGATTCCTAATGTGATTTCTTTATAATGTGTGTGTTCCTTATATTATCTTAGTGTCTAAACTCTTCTCCATGGCTGGACCCACAAATAATATTCCTTTACGTGCTAAGGGGTATCTAGAGAGTGGGATAGGTTTAATAACTACCCTAACCCTAATGCATACCCTAACCCTTACCCCTTTCCTAACTCTAACACGTACCCTAATCCTAACCCGTACCCTACACCGAGCCCTAACCCTAACACTAACCCTAACCCTAACCCTAACCCATACCCTACGTCGTACCCGAAGCCCTCCCCGAACCCGTACCCTAAGCCGTACCCTAAGCCTAACCCTAAGCCTAACCCTAACCCTAGGCTACCCTTGACTGCTTCTGCCTCCAATAGGTTTCCTAAGCACTAGTGTTTTAAGGAGCAGCTTAAAAAGAGAATTCTAAAGTGTTTTCTTTATAATGGGTGTTTTCCTTATCTTATCCTAGTATCTAAACTCTTCTCCATGGCTGGACCCCCAAATAATATTCCTTTACGTGCTAAGGGGTATCTAGAGAGTGGGATAGGTTTAATCACTACCCTAACCCTAACACGTACATTAACCCTAACCACTATCCTAACCCTAACACGTACCTTAATCCTAACCCGTAACGTAAACCGAGCCCTATCCCTAACACTAACCCTAACCCTAACCCTAACCCATACCCTACGCCGTACCCGAAGCCCTCCCCAAACCCGTACCCTAAGCCGTACGCTAACCCTAACCCTAAGCCTAACCCTAACCCTAGGCTACCCTTGACTGCTTCTGCCTCCAATAGATTTCCTAAGCACTAGTGTTTTAAGGAACAGCATAAAAAGAGAATCCGAATGTGATTTCTTTATAATGGGTGTGTTCCATATCTTATCCTAGTTTCTAAACTCTTCTCCATGGCTGGACCCGCAAATAATATTCTTTACGTGCTGAGGGGTATCTAGAGAATGGGATAGGTTTAATAACTACCCTAACCCTAACAAGTACATTAACCCTAACCACTATCCTAACCCTAACACGTACCCTAATCCTAACCCGTACCCTAAACCGAGCCCTAACCCTAACACTAACCCTAACCCTAACCCTAACCCATACCCTACGCCGTGCCCGAACCCCTACCCGAAACCAAACCCTAAGCCGTACCCTAAACCTAACCCTAACCCTAGGCTACCCTTGACTGCTTCTGCCTCCAATAGATTTCCTAAGAACTAGTGTTTTAAGGAACAGCTTAAAAAAGATTCCTAATGTAATTTCTTCATAATGGGTGTGTTCCTTATCTTATCCTAGTGTCTAAACTCTTCTCCATGGCTGGACCTCCAAATAATATTCCTTTACGTGCTAAGGGATATCTAGAGAGTGGGATAGGTTTAATAACCACCCTAACGCTAACGCGTACCCTAACCCTAACCCCTACCCTAACCCTAACACGTACCCTAATCCTAAACCGTACCCTAAACCGAGACCTAACCCTAACACTAACCCTAACCCTAACCCTAACCCATACCCTACGCAGTACCCGAAGTCCTGCCCGAACCCGTACCCTAAGCCGTACCCTAAGCCTAACCGTAAGCCTAAACTAACCCTAGGCTACCCTTGACTGCTTCTGCCTCCAATAGATTTCCTAAGAACTAGTGTTTTAAGGAACAGCTTAAAAAAGATTCTTAATGTGATTTCTTTATAATGTGTGTGTTTCTTATATTATCTTAGTGTCTAAACTCTTCTCCATGGCTGGACCCCCAAATAATATTCCTTTACTTGCTAAGGGGTATCTAGAGAGTGGGATAGGTTTAATAACTACCCTAACCCTAATGCGTACCCTAACCCTTACCCCTTTCCTAACTCTAACACGTACCCTAATCCTAACCCTTACCCTACACCGAGCCCTAACCCTAACACAAACCCTAACCATGACCCTAACCCATACCCTACGTCGTACCCGAAGCCCTCCCCGAACCCGTAACCTAAACCGTACCCTAAGCCTAACCCTAAGCCTAACCCTAACCCTAGGCTACCCTTGACTGCTTCTGCCTCCAGTAGGTTTCCTAAGCACTAGTGTTTTAAGGAGCAGCTTAAAAAGAGAATTCTAATGTGTTTTCTTTATAATGGGTGTTTTCCTTATCTTATCCTAGTATCTAAACTCTTCTCCATGGCTTGACCCCCAAATAATATTCCTTTACGTGCTAAGGGGTATCTAGAGAGTGGGATAGGTTTAACAACTACCCTAACCCTAACGCGTACCCTAACCCTTACCCCTATCCTAACCCTAACACGTACCCTAATCCTAACCCGTACCGTAAACCGAGCCCTAACCCTAAAACTAACCCTAACCCTAACCCTAACCCATACCCTACGCCGTACCCGAAGCCCTCCCCGAACCCGTACCCTAAGCCCTACCCTAAGCCTAACCCTAAGCCTAAACCTAACCCTAGGCTACCTTTGACTGCTTCTGCCTCCAATAGATTTCCTAAGCACTAATGTTTTAAAGAAGAGCTTAAAAAGAGAATCCTAATGTGATTTCTTTATAATGGGTGTGTTCCTTATCTTATCCTAGTGTCTAAACTCTTCTCCAGGGCTGGACCCCCAAATAATATTCCTTTACGTGCTAAGGGGTATCTAGAGAGTGGGATAGGTTTAATCACTACCCTAACCCTAACACGTACACTAACCCTAGCCACTACCCTAACCCTAACAAGTACCCTAATCCTAACCCGTAACCTAAACCGAGCCCTAACCCTAACACTAAATCTAACAATAAGCTTAACCCATACCCTACGCCGTACCCGAAGCCCTCCCCGATCCCGTACCCTAAGCCGTACCCTAACCCTAACCCTAAGCCTAACCCTAACCCTAGGCTACCCTTGACTGCTTCTGCCTCCAATAGATTTCCTAAGCACTAG
Organism: Balaenoptera physalus; assembly: GCF_965194825.1. Classification (NCBI taxonomy): domain Eukaryota; kingdom Metazoa; phylum Chordata; class Mammalia; order Artiodactyla; family Balaenopteridae; genus Balaenoptera; species Balaenoptera physalus. The sequence continues at coordinate 141,653,052 of NC_138903.1, read as the reverse complement.
TGTTTTAAGGAACAGCTTAAAAAGAGAATCCTAATGTGACTTCTTTATAAAGGGTGTGTTCCTTATCTTATCCTAGTGTCTAAACTCTTCTCCATGGCTGGACCCCCAAATAATATTCTTTATGTGCTAAGGGGTATCTAGAGAGTGGGATAGGTTTAATAACTACCCTAAACCTAACACGTACCCTAACCCTAACCCCTACCCTAACCCTAACACGTACCCTAATCCTAAAACGTACCCTAAACAAAGCCCTCACCCTAACACTAACCCTAACCCTAACCCTAACCCATACCCTATGCCATACCCGAAGAACTCCCCGAACCCGTAACCTAAGCCTAACCCTAAGCCTAAACTAACCCTAGGCTACCCTTGACTGCTTTTGCATCCAATAGATTTCCTAAACACTAGTGTTTTAAGGAACAGCTTAAAAAGAGAATCCTAATGAGATTTCTTTATAATGGGTGTGTTCCTTATCTTATCCTAGTGTCTAAACTCTTCTCCAGGGCTGGACCCCCAAATAATATTCCTTTACGTGCTAAGGGGTATCTAGAGAGTGGGATAGGTTTAATAACTACCCTAACCCTAACACGTACACTAACCCTAACGACTACCCTAACCCTAACAAGTACCCTAATCCTAACCCGTAACCTAAACCGAGCCCTAACCCTAACACTAACACTAACACTAAGCCTAACCCATACCGTACGCCGTACCCGAAGCCCTCCCCGATCCCGTACCCTAAGCAGTACCCTAACCCTAACCCTAAGCCTAACCCTAACCCTAGGCTACCCTTGACTGCTTCTGCCTCCAATAGATTTCCTAAGCACTAATGTTTTAAAGAAGAGCTTAAAAAGAGAATCCTAATGTGATTTCTTTATAATGGGTGTGTTCCTTATCTTATCCTAGTGTCTAAACTCTTCTCCAGGGCTGGACCTCCAAATAATATTCCTTTACGTGCTAAGGGGTTTCTAGAGAGTGGGATAGGTTTAATTACTACCCTAAACCTAACACGTACCCTAATCCTAACCCCTACCCTAACCCTAACACGTACCCTAATCCTAAACCATAACCTCAAGCGAGCCCTAACCCTAACACTAACCCTAACCCTAACCCTAACTCAAACCCTACGCCGTACCCGAAGTCCTCCCCGAACCCGTACCCTAAGCCGTACCCTAAGCCTAACCGTAAGCCTAACCTAACCCTAGGCTACCCTTGACTGCTTCTGCCTCCAATAGATTTCCTAAGAACTAGTGTTTTAAGGAACAGCTTAAAAAGTGATTCCTAATGTGATTTCTTTATAATGTGTGTGTTCCTTATATTATCTTAGTGTCTAAACTCTTCTCCATGGCTGGACCCCCAAATAATATTCCTTTACGTGCTAAGGGGTATCTAGAGAGGGGGATAGTTTTAATAACTACCCTAACCCTAATGCGTACCCTAACCCTTACCCCTTTCCTAACTCTAACACGTACCCTAATCCTAACCCGTACCCTACACCGAGCCCTAACCCTAACACTAACCCTAACCCTAACCCATACCCTACGTCGTACCCGAAGCCCTCCCGGAACCCGTACCCTAAGCCGTACCCTAAGCCTAACCCTAAGCCTAACCCTAACCCTAGGCTACCCTTGACTGCTTCTGCCTCCAATAGGTTTCCTAAGCACTACTGTTTAAAGGAACAGCTTAAAAAGAGAATCCTAATGTGATTTCTTAATAATGGGTGTGTTCCTTATCTTATCCTAGTGTCTAAACGCTTCTTCATGGCTGGACCCCCAAATAATATTCCTTTACGTGCTAAGGGGTATCTAGAGAGTGTGATAGGTTTAGTAACTACCCTAACCCTAACGCGTACCCTAACCCTAACCCCTACCCTAACCCTAACAAGTACCCTAATCCTAAACCGTACCCTAAACAAAGCCGTAACCCTAACACTAACCCTAACCCTAACCCTAACCCATACCCTACGCCATACCCGAAGACCTCCCCGAACCCGTACCCTAAGCCGTACCCTAAGCCTAACCCTAAGCCTAAACCTAACCCTAGGCTACCCTTGACTGCTTCTGCCTCCAGTAGGTTTCCTAAGCACTAGTGTTTTAAGGAGCAGCTTAAAAAGAGAATTCTAATGTGTTTTCTTTATAATGGGTGTTTTCCTTATCTTATCCTAGTATCTAAACTCTTCTCCATGGCTTGACCCCCAAATAATATTCCTTTACGTGCTAAGGGGTATCTAGAGAGTGGGATAGGTTTAATCACTACCCTAACCCTAACACGTACATTAACCCTAACCACTATCCTAACCCTAACACGTACCTTAATCCTAACCCGTACCCTAAACCGAGCCCTATCCCTAACACTAACCCTAACCCTAACCCTAACCCATACCCTACGCCGTACCCGAAGCCCTCCCCGAACCCGTACCCTAAGCCGTACGCTAACCCTAACCCTAAGCCTAACCCTAACCCTAGGCTACCCTTGACTGCTTCTGCCTCCAATAGATTTCCTAAGCACTAGTGTTTTAAGGAACAGCTTAAAAAGAGAATCCTAATGTGATTTCTTTATAATGGGTGTGTTCCTTATCTTATCCTAGTGTCTAAACTCTTCTCCATGGCTGGACCTCCAAATAATATACCTTTACGTGCTAAGGGGTATCTAGAGAGTGGGGTAGGTTTAATAACTACCCTAACGCTAACGCGTACCCTAACCCTAACCCCTACCCTAACCCTAACACGTACCCTAATCATAAACCGTACCCTAAACCGAGACCTAACCCTAACACTAACCCTAACCCTAACCCTAACCCATACCCTACGCCATACCCGAAGCCCTCCCCGAACACGTACCCTAAGCCGTACCCTAACCCTAACCCTAAGCCTAACCCTAACCCTAGGCTACCCTTGACTGCTTCTGCCTCCAATAGATTTCCTAAGCACTAGTGTTTTAAGGAACAGCTTAAAAAGAGAATCCTAATGTGATTTCTTTATAACGGGTGTGTTCCTTATCTTATCCTAGTGTGTAAACTCTTCTCCATGGCTGGACCCCCAAATAATATTCTTTATGTTCTAAGGGGTATCTAGAGAGTGGGATAGGTTTAATAACTACCCTAACCCTAACACGTACCCTAACCCTAACCCCTACCCTAACACTAACACGTACCCTAATCCTAAACTGTACCCTAAAGAAAGCCCTAACCCTAACACTAACCCTAACCCTAACGCTAACCCATACCCTACGCCATACCCGAAGACCTCCCCGAACCCGTACCCTAAGCCGTACCCTAACCCTAACCCTAAGCCTAACCCTAACCCTAGGCTACCCTTGACTGCTTCTGCCTCCAATAGATTTCCTAAGCACTAGTGTTTTAAGGAACAGCTTAAAAAGAGAATCCTAATGTGATTTCTTTATAATGGGTGTGTTCCTTATCTTATCCTACTGTCTAAACTCTTCTCCATGGCTGGACCTCCAAATAATATTCCTTTACGTGCTAAGGGGTTTCTAGAGAGTGGGATAGGTTTAATAACTACCCTAAACCTAACACTTCCCTAACCCTAACCCCTACCCTAACCCTAACACGTACCCTAATCCTAAACCGTACCCTAAACCGAGCCCTAACCCTAACACTAACCCTAACCCTAACCCTAACACATACCCTACGCCATACCTGAAGTCCTCCCCGAACCCGTACCCTAAGCCGTACCCTAAGCCTAACCGTAAGCCTAACCTAACCCTAGGCTACCCTTGACTGCTTCTGCCTCCAATAGATTTCCTAAGAACTAGTGTTTTAAGGAACAGCTTTAAAAAGATTCCTAATGTGATTTCTTTATAATGTGTGTGTTCCTTATATTATCTTAGTGTCTAAACTCTTCTCCATGGCTGGACCCCCAAATAATATTCCTTTACGTGCTAAGGGGTATCTAGAGAGTGGGATAGGTTTAATAACTACCCTAACCCTAATGCATACCCTAACCCTTACCCCTTTCCTAACTCTAACACGTACCCTAATCCTAACCCGTACCCTACACCGAGCCCTAACCCTAACACTAACCCTAACCCTAACCCTAACCCATACCCTACGTCGTACCCGAAGCCCTCCCCGAACCCGTACCCTAAGCCGTACCCTAAGCCTAACCCTAAGCCTAACCCTAACCCTAGGCTACCCTTGACTGCTTCTGCCTCCAATAGAATTCCTAAGCACTAATGTTTTAAACAAGAGCTTAAAAAGAGAATCCTAATGTGATTTCTTTATAATGGGTGTGTTCCTTATCTTATCCTAGTGTCTAAACTCTTCTCCAGGGCTGGACCTCCAAATAATATTCCTTTACGTGCTAAGGGGTTTCTAGAGAGTGGGATAGGTTTAATTACTACCCTAAACCTAACACGTACCCTAACCCTAACCCCTACCCTAACCCTAACACGTACCCTAATCCTAAACCGTACCCTAAACCGAGCCCTAACCCTAACACTAACCCTAACCCTAACCCTAACCCATACCCTACGCCGTGCCCGAACCCCTCCCTGAACCCGTACCCTAAGCCGTACCCTAAGCCTAACCCTAAGCCTAACCCTAACCCTAGGCTACCCTTGACTGCTTCTGCCTCCAATAGGTTTCCTAAGCACTAGTGTTTTAAAGAACAGCTTAAAAAGAGAATTCTAATGTGATTTCTTTATAACGGGTGTGTTCCTTATCTTATCCTAGTGTCTAAACTCTTCTCCATGGCTGGACCCCCAAATAATATTCTTTATGTGCTAAGGGGTATCTAGAGAGTGGGATAGGTTTAATAACTACCCTAACCCTAACACGTACCCTAACCCTAACCCCTACACTAACCCTAACACGTACCCTAATCCTAAACCGTACCCTAAAAAAAGCCCTAACCCTAACACTAACCCTAACCCTAACCCTATCCCATACCCTACGCCGTACCCGAAACCCTCCCCGAACCCGTACCCTATGCCGTACCCTAAGCCTAACCCTAAGCCTAACCCTAACCCTAGGCTACCCTTGACTGCTTCTGCCTCCAATAGATTTCCTAAGCACTAGTGTTTTAAGGAACAGCTTAAAAAGAGAATCCTAATGTGATTTCTTTATAATGGGAGTGTTCCTTATCTTATCCTAGTGTCTAAACTCTTCTCCATGGCTGGACCCCCAAATAATATTCCTTTACATGCTAAGGGGTATGTAGAGAGTGGGATAGGTTTAATAACTACCCTAACCCTAACACGTACCCTAACCCTAACCCCTACCCTAACCCTAACACGTACCCTAATCCTAAACTGTACCCTAAACCGAGCCCTAACCCTAACACTAACCCTAACCCTAACCCTAACACATACGCTACGCCGTACTCGAAGCCCTCCCCGAACCCGTACCCTAAGCCATACCCTAAGCCTAACCCTAAGCCTAACCCTAAACCTAGGCTACCCTTGACTGCTTCTGCCTCCAATAGATTTCCTAAGCACTAGTGTTTTAAGGAACAGCTTAAAAAGAGAATCCTAATGTGATTTCTTTATAATGGGTGTGTTCCTTATCTTATCCTAGTGTCTAAACTCTTCTCCATGGCTGGACCCCCAAATAATATTCCTTTACATGCTAAGGGGTATCTAGAGAGTGGGATAGGTTTAATAACTACCCTAACCCTAACACGTACCCTAATCCTAACCCCTACCCTAACCGTAACACGTACCCTAATCCTAAACCGTAACCTCAACCGAGCCCTAACCCTAACACTAACCCTAACCCTAACCCTAAACCATACGCTACGCCGTACCCGAAGCCCTCCCCGAACAAGTACCCTAAGCCGTACCCTAAGCCTAACCGTAAGCCTAACCTAACCCTAGGCTACCCTTGACTGCTTCTGCCTGCAATAGATTTCCTAAGAACTAGTGTTTTAAGGAACAGCTTAAAAAGCGATTCCTAATGTGATTTCTTTATAATGTGAGTGTTCCTTATATTATATTAGTGTCTAAACTCTTCTCCATGGCTGGACCCCCAAATAATATTCCTTTACGTGCTAAGGGGTATGTAGAGAGTGGGATAGGTTTAATAACTACCCTAACCCTAATGCGTACCCTAACTCTTACCCCTTTCCTAACTCTAACACGTACCCTAACCCTAACCCCTACCCTAACACTAACACGTACCCTAATCCTAAACCGTACCCTAAACCGAGCCCTAACCCTAACACTAACCCTAACCCTAACCCTAACACATACCCTACGCCATACCCGAAGCCCTCCCCGAACCCGTAACCTAAGCCGTACCCTAAGCCTAACCCTAAGCCTAACCCTAACCCTAGGCTACCCTTGACTGCTTCTGCCTCCAGTAGGTTTCCTAAGCACTAGTGTTTTAAGGAGCAGCTTAAAAAGAGAATTCTAATGTGTTTTCTTTATAATGGGTGTTTTCCTTATCTTATCCTAGTATCTAAACTCTTCTCCATGGCTTGACCCCCAAATAATATTCCTTTACGTGCTAAGGGGTATCTAGAGAGTGGGATAGGTTTAATCACTACCCTAACCCTAACACGTACATTAACCCTAACCACTATCATAACCCTAACACGTACCTTAATCCTAACCCGTACCCTAAACCGAGCCCTATCCCTAACACTAACCCTAACCCTAACGCTAACCCATACCCTACGCCATACCCGAAGACCTCCCCGAACCCGTACCCTAAGCCATACCCTAACCCTAACCCTAAGCCTAACCCTAACCCTAGGCTACCCTTGACTGCTTCTGCCTCCAATAGATTTCCTAAGCACTAGTGTTTTAAGGAACAGCTTAAAAAGAGAATCCTAAGGTGATTTCTTTATAATGGGTGTGTTCCTTATCTTAGCCTAGTATCTAAACTCTTCTCCATGGCTTGACCCCCAAATAATATTCCTTTACGTGCTAAGGGGTATCTAGAGAGTGGGATAGGTTTAATAACTACCCTAAACCTAACACGTACCCTAACCCTAACCCCTACCCTAACCCTAACACGTACCCTAATCCTAAACCGTACCCTAAACAAAGCCCTAACCCTAACACTAACCCTAACCCTAACCCTAACCCATACCCTACGCCATACCCGAAGACCTCCCCGAACACATAACCTAAGCCGTACCCTAACCCTAACCCTAAGCCTAACCCTAACCCTAGGCTACCCTTGACTGCTTCTGCCTCCAATAGATTTCCTAAGCACTAGTGTTTTAAGGAACAGCTTAAAAAGAGAATCCTAATGTGATTTCTTTATAATGGGTGTGTTCCTTATCTTATCCTAGTGTCTAAACTCTTCTCCAGGGCTGGACCTCCAAATAATATTCCTTTACGTGCTAAGGGGTTTCTAGAGAGTGGGATAGGTTTAATAACTACCCTAAACCTAACACGTACCCTAACCCTAACCCCTACCCTAACCCTAACACGTACCCTAATCCTAAACCGTACCCTAAACCGAGCCCTAACCCTAACACTAACCCTAACCCTAACCCTAACACATACCCTACGCCATACCTGAAGTCCTCCCCGAACCCGTACCCTAAGCCGTACCCTAAGCCTAACCGTAAGCCTAACCTAACCCTAGGCTACCCTTGACTGCTTCTGCCTCCAATAGATTTCCTAAGAACTAGTGTTTTAAGGAACAGCTTTAAAAAGATTCCTAATGTGATTTCTTTATAATGTGTGTGTTCCTTATATTATCTTAGTGTCTAAACTCTTCTCCATGGCTGGACCCCCAAATAATATTCCTTTACGTGCTAAGGGGTATCTAGAGAGTGGGATAGGTTTAATAACTACCCTAACCCTAATGCATACCCTAACCCTTACCCCTTTCCTAACTCTAACACGTACCCTAATCCTAACCCGTACCCTACACCGAGCCCTAACCCTAACACTAACCCTAACCCTAACCCTAACCCATACCCTACGTCGTACCCGAAGCCCTCCCCGAACCCGTACCCTAAGCCGTACCCTAAGCCTAACCCTAAGCCTAACCCTAACCCTAGGCTACCCTTGACTGCTTCTGCCTCCAATAGAATTCCTAAGCACTAATGTTTTAAACAAGAGCTTAAAAAGAGAATCCTAATGTGATTTCTTTATAATGGGTGTGTTCCTTATCTTATCCTAGTGTCTAAACTCTTCTCCAGGGCTGGACCTCCAAATAATATTCCTTTACGTGCTAAGGGGTTTCTAGAGAGTGGGATAGGTTTAATTACTACCCTAAACCTAACACGTACCCTAACCCTAACCCCTACCCTAACCCTAACACGTACCCTAATCCTAAACCGTACCCTAAACCGAGCCCTAACCCTAACACTAACCCTAACCCTAACCCTAACCCATACCCTACGCCGTGCCCGAACCCCTCCCTGAACCCGTACCCTAAGCCGTACCCTAAGCCTAACCCTAAGCCTAACCCTAACCCTAGGCTACCCTTGACTGCTTCTGCCTCCAATAGGTTTCCTAAGCACTAGTGTTTTAAAGAACAGCTTAAAAAGAGAATTCTAATGTGATTTCTTTATAACGGGTGTGTTCCTTATCTTATCCTAGTGTCTAAACTCTTCTCCATGGCTGGACCCCCAAATAATATTCTTTATGTGCTAAGGGGTATCTAGAGAGTGGGATAGGTTTAATAACTACCCTAACCCTAACACGTACCCTAACCCTAACCCCTACACTAACCCTAACACGTACCCTAATCCTAAACCGTACCCTAAAAAAAGCCCTAACCCTAACACTAACCCTAACCCTAACCCTATCCCATACCCTACGCCGTACCCGAAACCCTCCCCGAACCCGTACCCTATGCCGTACCCTAAGCCTAACCCTAAGCCTAACCCTAACCCTAGGCTACCCTTGACTGCTTCTGCCTCCAATAGATTTCCTAAGCACTAGTGTTTTAAGGAACAGCTTAAAAAGAGAATCCTAATGTGATTTCTTTATAATGGGAGTGTTCCTTATCTTATCCTAGTGTCTAAACTCTTCTCCATGGCTGGACCCCCAAATAATATTCCTTTACATGCTAAGGGGTATGTAGAGAGTGGGATAGGTTTAATAACTACCCTAACCCTAACACGTACCCTAACCCTAACCCCTACCCTAACCCTAACACGTACCCTAATCCTAAACTGTACCCTAAACCGAGCCCTAACCCTAACACTAACCCTAACCCTAACCCTAACACATACGCTACGCCGTACTCGAAGCCCTCCCCGAACCCGTACCCTAAGCCATACCCTAAGCCTAACCCTAAGCCTAACCCTAAACCTAGGCTACCCTTGACTGCTTCTGCCTCCAATAGATTTCCTAAGCACTAGTGTTTTAAGGAACAGCTTAAAAAGAGAATCCTAATGTGATTTCTTTATAATGGGTGTGTTCCTTATCTTATCCTAGTGTCTAAACTCTTCTCCATGGCTGGACCCCCAAATAATATTCCTTTACATGCTAAGGGGTATCTAGAGAGTGGGATAGGTTTAATAACTACCCTAACCCTAACACGTACCCTAATCCTAACCCCTACCCTAACCGTAACACGTACCCTAATCCTAAACCGTAACCTCAACCGAGCCCTAACCCTAACACTAACCCTAACCCTAACCCTAAACCATACGCTACGCCGTACCCGAAGCCCTCCCCGAACAAGTACCCTAAGCCGTACCCTAAGCCTAACCGTAAGCCTAACCTAACCCTAGGCTACCCTTGACTGCTTCTGCCTGCAATAGATTTCCTAAGAACTAGTGTTTTAAGGAACAGCTTAAAAAGCGATTCCTAATGTGATTTCTTTATAATGTGAGTGTTCCTTATATTATATTAGTGTCTAAACTCTTCTCCATGGCTGGACCCCCAAATAATATTCCTTTACGTGCTAAGGGGTATGTAGAGAGTGGGATAGGTTTAATAACTACCCTAACCCTAATGCGTACCCTAACTCTTACCCCTTTCCTAACTCTAACACGTACCCTAACCCTAACCCCTACCCTAACACTAACACGTACCCTAATCCTAAACCGTACCCTAAACCGAGCCCTAACCCTAACACTAACCCTAACCCTAACCCTAACACATACCCTACGCCATACCCGAAGCCCTCCCCGAACCCGTAACCTAAGCCGTACCCTAAGCCTAACCCTAAGCCTAACCCTAACCCTAGGCTACCCTTGACTGCTTCTGCCTCCAGTAGGTTTCCTAAGCACTAGTGTTTTAAGGAGCAGCTTAAAAAGAGAATTCTAATGTGTTTTCTTTATAATGGGTGTTTTCCTTATCTTATCCTAGTATCTAAACTCTTCTCCATGGCTTGACCCCCAAATAATATTCCTTTACGTGCTAAGGGGTATCTAGAGAGTGGGATAGGTTTAATCACTACCCTAACCCTAACACGTACATTAACCCTAACCACTATCCTAACCCTAACACGTACCTTAATCCTAACCCGTACCCTAAACCGAGCCCTATCCCTAACACTAACCCTAACCCTAACGCTAACCCATACCCTACGCCATACCCGAAGACCTCCCCGAACCCGTACCCTAAGCCATACCCTAACCCTAACCCTAAGCCTAACCCTAACCCTAGGCTACCCTTGACTGCTTCTGCCTCCAATAGATTTCCTAAGCACTAGTGTTTTAAGGAACAGCTTAAAAAGAGAATCCTAAGGTGATTTCTTTATAATGGGTGTGTTCCTTATCTTATCCTAGTATCTAAACTCTTCTCCATGGCTTGACCCCCAAATAATATTCCTTTACGTGCTAAGGGGTATCTAGAGAGTGGGATAGGTTTAATAACTACCCTAAACCTAACACGTACCCTAACCCTAACCCCTACCCTAACCCTAACACGTACCCTAATCCTAAACCGTACCCTAAACAAAGCCCTAACCCTAACACTAACCCTAACCCTAACCCTAACCCATACCCTACGGCATACCCGAAGACCTCCCCGAACACATAACCTAAGCCGTACCCTAACCCTAACCCTAAGCCTAACCCTAACCCTAGGCTACCCTTGACTGCTTCTGCCTCCAATAGATTTCCTAAGCACTAGTGTTTTAAGGAACAGCTTAAAAAGAGAATCCTAATGTGATTTCTTTATAATGGGTGTGTTCCTTATCTTATCCTAGTGTCTAAACTCTTCTCCAGGGCTGGACCTCCAAATAATATTCCTTTACGTGCTAAGGGGTTTCTAGAGAGTGGGATAGGTTTAATAACTACCCTAAACCTAACACGTACCCTAACCCTAACCCCTACCCTAACCCTAACACGTACCCTAATCCTAAACCGTACCCTAAACCGAGCCCTAACCCTAACACTAACCCTAACCCTAACCCTAACACATACCCTACGCCATACCTGAAGTCCTCCCCGAACCCGTACCCTAAGCCGTACCCTAAGCCTAACCGTAAGCCTAACCTAACCCTAGGCTACCCTTGACTGCTTCTGCCTCCAATAGATTTCCTAAGAACTAGTGTTTTAAGGAACAGCTTTAAAAAGATTCCTAATGTGATTTCTTTATAATGTGTGTGTTCCTTATATTATCTTAGTGTCTAAACTCTTCTCCATGGCTGGACCCCCAAATAATATTCCTTTACGTGCTAAGGGGTATCTAGAGAGTGGGATAGGTTTAATAACTACCCTAACCCTAATGCGTACCCTAACTCTTACCCCTTTCCTAACTCTAACACGTACCCTAACCCTAACCCCTACCCTAACACTAACACGTACCCTAATCCTAAACCGTACCCTAAACCGAGCCCTAACCCTAACACTAACCCTAACCCTAACCCTAACACATACCCTACGCCATACCCGAAGCCCTCCCCGAACCCGTAACCTAAGCCGTACCCTAAGCCTAACCCTAAGCCTAACCCTAACCCTAGGCTACCCTTGACTGCTTCTGCCTCCAGTAGGTTTCCTAAGCACTAGTGTTTTAAGGAGCAGCTTAAAAAGAGAATTCTAATGTGTTTTCTTTATAATGGGTGTTTTCCTTATCTTATCCTAGTATCTAAACTCTTCTCCATGGCTTGACCCCCAAATAATATTCCTTTACGTGCTAAGGGGTATCTAGAGAGTGGGATAGGTTTAATCACTACCCTAACCCTAACACGTACATTAACCCTAACCACTATCCTAACCCTAACACGTACCTTAATCCTAACCCGTACCCTAAACCGAGCCCTATCCCTAACACTAACCCTAACCCTAACGCTAACCCATACCCTACGCCATACCCGAAGACCTCCCCGAACCCGTACCCTAAGCCATACCCTAACCCTAACCCTAAGCCTAACCCTAACCCTAGGCTACCCTTGACTGCTTCTCCTCCAATAGATTTCCTAAGCACTAGTGTTTTAAGGAACAGCTTAAAAAGAGAATCCTAAGGTGATTTCTTTATAATGGGTGTGTTCCTTATCTTATCCTAGTATCTAAACTCTTCTCCATGGCTTGACCCCCAAATAATATTCCTTTACGTGCTAAGGGGTATCTAGAGAGTGGGATAGGTTTAATAACTACCCTAAACCTAACACGTACCCTAACCCTAACCCCTACCCTAACCCTAACACGTACCCTAATCCTAAACCGTACCCTAAACAAAGCCCTAACCCTAACACTAACCCTAACCCTAACCCTAACCCATACCCTACGCCATACCCGAAGACCTCCCCGAACACATAACCTAAGCCGTACCCTAACCCTAACCCTAAGCCTAACCCTAACCCTAGGCTACCCTTGACTGCTTCTGCCTCCAATAGATTTCCTAAGCACTAGTGTTTTAAGGAACAGCTTAAAAAGAGAATCCTAATGTGATTTCTTTATAATGGGTGTGTTCCTTATCTTATCCTAGTGTCTAAACTCTTCTCCAGGGCTGGACCTCCAAATAATATTCCTTTACGTGCTAAGGGGTTTCTAGAGAGTGGGATAGGTTTAATAACTACCCTAAACCTAACACGTACCCTAACCCTAACCCCTACCCTAACCCTAACACGTACCCTAATCCTAAACCGTACCCTAAACCGAGCCCTAACCCTAACACTAACCCTAACCCTAACCCTAACACATACCCTACGCCATACCTGAAGTCCTCCCCGAACCCGTACCCTAAGCCGTACCCTAAGCCTAACCGTAAGCCTAACCTAACCCTAGGCTACCCTTGACTGCTTCTGCCTCCAATAGATTTCCTAAGAACTAGTGTTTTAAGGAACAGCTTTAAAAAGATTCCTAATGTGATTTCTTTATAATGTGTGTGTTCCTTATATTATCTTAGTGTCTAAACTCTTCTCCATGGCTGGACCCCCAAATAATATTCCTTTACGTGCTAAGGGGTATCTAGAGAGTGGGATAGGTTTAATAACTACCCTAACCCTAATGCATACCCTAACCCTTACCCCTTTCCTAACTCTAACATGTACCATAATCCTAACCCGTACCCTACACCGAGCCCTAACCCTAACACTAACCCTAACCCTAACCCTAACCCATACCCTACGTCGTACCCGAAGCCGTCCCCGAACCCGTACCCTAAGCCGTACCCTAAGCCTAACCCTAAGCCTAACCCTAACCCTAGGCTACCCTTGACTGCTTCTGCCTCCAATAGGTTTCCTAAGCACTAGTGTTTTAAGGAGCAGCTTAAAAAGAGAATTCTAATGTGTTTTCTTTATAATGGGTGTTTTCCTTATCTTATCCTAGTATCTAAACTCTTCTCCATGGCTGGACCCCCAAATAATATTCCTTTACGTGCTAAGGGGTATCTAGAGAGTGGGATAGGTTTAATCACTACCCTAACCCTAACACGTACATTAACCCTAACCACTATCCTAACCCTAACACGTACCTTAATCCTAACCCGTACCGTAAACCGAGCCCTATCCCTAACACTAACCCTAACCCTAACCCTAACCCATACCCTACGCCGTACCCGAAGCCCTCCCCAAACCCGTACCCTAAGCCGTACGCTAACCCTAACCCTAAGCCTAACCCTAACCCTAGGCTACCCTTGACTGCTTCTGCCTCCAATAGATTTCCTAAGCACTAGTGTTTTAAGGAACAGCATAAAAAGAGAATCCGAATGTGATTTCTTTATAATGGGTGTGTTCCATATCTTATCCTAGTGTCTAAACTCTTCTCCATGGCTGGACCCCCAAATAATATTCTTTATGTTCTAAGGGGTATCTAGAGAGTGGGATAGGTTTAATATCTACCCTAACCCTAACACGTACCCTAACCCTAACCCCTACCCTAACCCTAACACGTACCCTAATCCTAAACCGTACCCTAAACAAAGCCCTAACCCTAACACTAACCCTAACCCTAACCCTAACCCATACCCTACGCCATACCCGAAGACCTCCCCGAACACATAACCTAAGCCGTACCCTAACCCTAACCCTAAGCCTAACCCTAACCCTAGGCTACCCTTGACTGCTTCTGCCTCCAATAGATTTCCTAAGCACTAGTGTTTTAAGGAACAGCTTAAAAAGAGAATCCTAATGTGATTTCTTTATAATGGGTGTGTTCCTTATCTTATCCTAGTGTCTAAACTCTTCTCCAGGGCTGGACCTCCAAATAATATTCCTTTACGTGCTAAGGGGTTTCTAGAGAGTGGGATAGGTTTAATAACTACCCTAAACCTAACACGTACCCTAACCCTAACCCCTACCCTAACCCTAACACGTACCCTAATCCTAAACCGTACCCTAAACCGAGCCCTAACCCTAACACTAACCCTAACCCTAACCCTAACACATACCCTACGCCATACCTGAAGTCCTCCCCGAACCCGTACCCTAAGCCGTACCCTAAGCCTAACCGTAAGCCTAACCTAACCCTAGGCTACCCTTGACTGCTTCTGCCTCCAATAGATTTCCTAAGAACTAGTGTTTTAAGGAACAGCTTTAAAAAGATTCCTAATGTGATTTCTTTATAATGTGTGTGTTCCTTATATTATCTTAGTGTCTAAACTCTTCTCCATGGCTGGACCCCCAAATAATATTCCTTTACGTGCTAAGGGGTATCTAGAGAGTGGGATAGGTTTAATAACTACCCTAACCCTAATGCATACCCTAACCCTTACCCCTTTCCTAACTCTAACACGTACCCTAATCCTAACCCGTACCCTACACCGAGCCCTATCCCTAACACTAACCCTAACCCTAACCCTAACCCATACCCTACGCCGTACCCGAAGCCCTCCCCAAACCCGTACCCTAAGCCGTACGCTAACCCTAACCCTAAGCCTAACCCTAACCCTAGGCTACCCTTGACTGCTTCTGCCTCCAATAGATTTCCTAAGCACTAGTGTTTTAAGGAACAGCATAAAAAGAGAATCCGAATGTGATTTCTTTATAATGGGTGTGTTCCATATCTTATCCTAGTTTCTAAACTCTTCTCCATGGCTGGACCCGCAAATAATATTCTTTACGTGCTGAGGGGTATCTAGAGAATGGGATAGGTTTAATAACTACCCTAACCCTAACAAGTACATTAACCCTAACCACTATCCTAACCCTAACACGTACCCTAATCCTAACCCGTACCCTAAACCGAGCCCTAACCCTAACACTAACCCTAACCCTAACCCTAACCCATACCCTACGCCGTGCCCGAACCCCTACCCGAAACCAAACCCTAAGCCGTACCCTAAACCTAACCCTAACCCTAGGCTACCCTTGACTGCTTCTGCCTCCAATAGATTTCCTAAGAACTAGTGTTTTAAGGAACAGCTTAAAAAAGATTCCTAATGTAATTTCTTCATAATGGGTGTGTTCCTTATCTTATCCTAGTGTCTAAACTCTTCTCCATGGCTGGACCTCCAAATAATATTCCTTTACGTGCTAAGGGATATCTAGAGAGTGGGATAGGTTTAATAACCACCCTAACGCTAACGCGTACCCTAACCCTAACCCCTACCCTAACCCTAACACGTACCCTAATCCTAAACCGTACCCTAAACCGAGACCTAACCCTAACACTAACCCTAACCCTAACCCTAACCCATACCCTACGCAGTACCCGAAGTCCTGCCCGAACCCGTACCCTAAGCCGTACCCTAAGCCTAACCGTAAGCCTAAACTAACCCTAGGCTACCCTTGACTGCTTCTGCCTCCAATAGATTTCCTAAGAACTAGTGTTTTAAGGAACAGCTTAAAAAAGATTCTTAATGTGATTTCTTTATAATGTGTGTGTTTCTTATATTATCTTAGTGTCTAAACTCTTCTCCATGGCTGGACCCCCAAATAATATTCCTTTACTTGCTAAGGGGTATCTAGAGAGTGGGATAGGTTTAATAACTACCCTAACCCTAATGCGTACCCTAACCCTTACCCCTTTCCTAACTCTAACACGTACCCTAATCCTAACCCTTACCCTACACCGAGCCCTAACCCTAACACAAACCCTAACCATGACCCTAACCCATACCCTACGTCGTACCCGAAGCCCTCCCCGAACCCGTAACCTAAACCGTACCCTAAGCCTAACCCTAAGCCTAACCCTAACCCTAGGCTACCCTTGACTGCTTCTGCCTCCAGTAGGTTTCCTAAGCACTAGTGTTTTAAGGAGCAGCTTAAAAAGAGAATTCTAATGTGTTTTCTTTATAATGGGTGTTTTCCTTATCTTATCCTAGTATCTAAACTCTTCTCCATGGCTTGACCCCCAAATAATATTCCTTTACGTGCTAAGGGGTATCTAGAGAGTGGGATAGGTTTAACAACTACCCTAACCCTAACGCGTACCCTAACCCTTACCCCTATCCTAACCCTAACACGTACCCTAATCCTAACCCGTACCGTAAACCGAGCCCTAACCCTAAAACTAACCCTAACCCTAACCCTAACCCATACCCTACGCCGTACCCGAAGCCCTCCCCGAACCCGTACCCTAAGCCCTACCCTAAGCCTAACCCTAAGCCTAAACCTAACCCTAGGCTACCTTTGACTGCTTCTGCCTCCAATAGATTTCCTAAGCACTAATGTTTTAAAGAAGAGCTTAAAAAGAGAATCCTAATGTGATTTCTTTATAATGGGTGTGTTCCTTATCTTATCCTAGTGTCTAAACTCTTCTCCAGGGCTGGACCCCCAAATAATATTCCTTTACGTGCTAAGGGGTATCTAGAGAGTGGGATAGGTTTAATCACTACCCTAACCCTAACACGTACACTAACCCTAGCCACTACCCTAACCCTAACAAGTACCCTAATCCTAACCCGTAACCTAAACCGAGCCCTAACCCTAACACTAAATCTAACAATAAGCTTAACCCATACCCTACGCCGTACCCGAAGCCCTCCCCGATCCCGTACCCTAAGCCGTACCCTAACCCTAACCCTAAGCCTAACCCTAACCCTAGGCTACCCTTGACTGCTTCTGCCTCCAATAGATTTCCTAAGCACTAGTGTTTTAAGGAACAGCTTAAAAAGAGAATCCTAATGTGACTTCTTTATAAAGGGTGTGTTCCTTATCTTATCCTAGTGTCTAAACTCTTCTCCATGGCTGGACCCCCAAATAATATTCTTTATGTGCTAAGGGGTATCTAGAGAGTGGGATAGGTTTAATAACTACCCTAAACCTAACACGTACCCTAACCCTAACCCCTACCCTAACCCTAACACGTACCCTAATCCTAAAACGTACCCTAAACAAAGCCCTCACCCTAACACTAACCCTAACCCTAACCCTAACCCATACCCTATGCCATACCCGAAGAACTCCCCGAACCCGTAACCTAAGCCTAACCCTAAGCCTAAACTAACCCTAGGCTACCCTTGACTGCTTTTGCATCCAATAGATTTCCTAAACACTAGTGTTTTAAGGAACAGCTTAAAAAGAGAATCCTAATGAGATTTCTTTATAATGGGTGTGTTCCTTATCTTATCCTAGTGTCTAAACTCTTCTCCAGGGCTGGACCCCCAAATAATATTCCTTTACGTGCTAAGGGGTATCTAGAGAGTGGGATAGGTTTAATAACTACCCTAACCCTAACACGTACACTAACCCTAACGACTACCCTAACCCTAACAAGTACCCTAATCCTAACCCGTAACCTAAACCGAGCCCTAACCCTAACACTAACACTAACACTAAGCCTAACCCATACCCTACGCCGTACCCGAAGCCCTCCCCGATCCCGTACCCTAAGCAGTACCCTAACCCTAACCCTAAGCCTAACCCTAACCCTAGGCTACCCTTGACTGCTTCTGCCTCCAATAGATTTCCTAAGCACTAATGTTTTAAAGAAGAGCTTAAAAAGAGAATCCTAATGTGATTTCTTTATAATGGGTGTGTTCCTTATCTTATCCTAGTGTCTAAACTCTTCTCCAGGGCTGGACCTCCAAATAATATTCCTTTACGTGCTAAGGGGTTTCTAGAGAGTGGGATAGGTTTAATTACTACCCTAAACCTAACACGTACCCTAATCCTAACCCCTACCCTAACCCTAACACGTACCCTAATCCTAAACCATAACCTCAAGCGAGCCCTAACCCTAACACTAACCCTAACCCTAACCCTAACTCAAACCCTACGCCGTACCCGAAGTCCTCCCCGAACCCGTACCCTAAGCCGTACCCTAAGCCTAACCGTAAGCCTAACCTAACCCTAGGCTACCCTTGACTGCTTCTGCCTCCAATAGATTTCCTAAGAACTAGTGTTTTAAGGAACAGCTTAAAAAGTGATTCCTAATGTGATTTCTTTATAATGTGTGTGTTCCTTATATTATCTTAGTGTCTAAACTCTTCTCCATGGCTGGACCCCCAAATAATATTCCTTTACGTGCTAAGGGGTATCTAGAGAGGGGGATAGTTTTAATAACTACCCTAACCCTAATGCGTACCCTAACCCTTACCCCTTTCCTAACTCTAACACGTACCCTAATCCTAACCCGTACCCTACACCGAGCCCTAACCCTAACACTAACCCTAACCCTAACCCATACCCTACGTCGTACCCGAAGCCCTCCCGGAACCCGTACCCTAAGCCGTACCCTAAGCCTAACCCTAAGCCTAACCCTAACCCTAGGCTACCCTTGACTGCTTCTGCCTCCAATAGGTTTCCTAAGCACTACTGTTTAAAGGAACAGCTTAAAAAGAGAATCCTAATGTGATTTCTTAATAATGGGTGTGTTCCTTATCTTATCCTAGTGTCTAAACGCTTCTTCATGGCTGGACCCCCAAATAATATTCCTTTACGTGCTAAGGGGTATCTAGAGAGTGTGATAGGTTTAGTAACTACCCTAACCCTAACGCGTACCCTAACCCTAACCCCTACCCTAACCCTAACAAGTACCCTAATCCTAAACCGTACCCTAAACAAAGCCGTAACCCTAACACTAACCCTAACCCTAACCCTAACCCATACCCTACGCCATACCCGAAGACCTCCCCGAACCCGTACCCTAAGCCGTACCCTAAGCCTAACCCTAAGCCTAAACCTAACCCTAGGCTACCCTTGACTGCTTCTGCCTCCAGTAGGTTTCCTAAGCACTAGTGTTTTAAGGAGCAGCTTAAAAAGAGAATTCTAATGTGTTTTCTTTATAATGGGTGTTTTCCTTATCTTATCCTAGTATCTAAACTCTTCTCCATGGCTTGACCCCCAAATAATATTCCTTTACGTGCTAAGGGGTATCTAGAGAGTGGGATAGGTTTAATCACTACCCTAACCCTAACACGTACATTAACCCTAACCACTATCCTAACCCTAACACGTACCTTAATCCTAACCCGTACCCTAAACCGAGCCCTATCCCTAACACTAACCCTAACCCTAACCCTAACCCATACCCTACGCCGTACCCGAAGCCCTCCCCGAACCCGTACCCTAAGCCGTACGCTAACCCTAACCCTAAGCCTAACCCTAACCCTAGGCTACCCTTGACTGCTTCTGCCTCCAATAGATTTCCTAAGCACTAGTGTTTTAAGGAACAGCTTAAAAAGAGAATCCTAATGTGATTTCTTTATAATGGGTGTGTTCCTTATCTTATCCTAGTGTCTAAACTCTTCTCCATGGCTGGACCTCCAAATAATATACCTTTACGTGCTAAGGGGTATCTAGAGAGTGGGGTAGGTTTAATAACTACCCTAACGCTAACGCGTACCCTAACCCTAACCCCTACCCTAACCCTAACACGTACCCTAATCATAAACCGTACCCTAAACCGAGACCTAACCCTAACACTAACCCTAACCCTAACCCTAACCCATACCCTACGCCATACCCGAAGCCCTCCCCGAACACGTACCCTAAGCCGTACCCTAACCCTAACCCTAAGCCTAACCCTAACCCTAGGCTACCCTTGACTGCTTCTGCCTCCAATAGATTTCCTAAGCACTAGTGTTTTAAGGAACAGCTTAAAAAGAGAATCCTAATGTGATTTCTTTATAATGGGTGTGTTCCTTATCTTATCCTAGTGTCTAAACTCTTCTCCATGGCTGGACCCCCAAATAATATTCTTTATGTTCTAAGGGGTATCTAGAGAGTGGGATAGGTTTAATATCTACCCTAACCCTAACACGTACCCTAACCCTAACCCCTACCCTAACCCTAACACGTACCCTAATCCTAAACCGTACCCTAAACAAAGCCCTAACCCTAACACTAACCCTAACCCTAACCCTAACCCATACCCTACGCCATACCCGAAGACCTCCCGGAACACATACCCTAAGCCGTACCCTAACCCTAACCCTAAGCCTAACCCTAACCCTAGGCTACCCTTGACTGCTTCTGCCTCCAATAGATTTCCTAAGCACTAGTGTTTTAAGGAACAGCTTAAAAAGAGAATCCTAATGTGATTTCTTTATAATGGGTGTGTTCCTTATCTTATCCTAGTGTCTAAACTCTTCTCCAGGGCTGGACCTCCAAATAATATTCCTTTACGTGCTAAGGGGTTTCTAGAGAGTGGGATAGGTTTAATAACTACACTAAACCTAACACGTACCCTAACCCTAACCCCTACCCTAACCCTAACACGTACCCTAATCCTAAACCGTACCCTAAACCGAGCCCTAACCCTAACACTAACCCTAACCCTAACCCTAACACATACCCTACGCCATACCTGAAGTCCTCCCCGAACCCGTACCCTAAGCCGTACCCTAAGCCTAACCGTAAGCCTAACCTAACCCTAGGCTACCCTTGACTGCTTCTGCCTCCAATAGATTTCCTAAGAACTAGTGTTTTAAGGAACAGCTTTAAAAAGATTCCTAATGTGATTTCTTTATAATGTGTGTGTTCCTTATATTATCTTAGTGTCTAAACTCTTCTCCATGGCTGGACCCCCAAATAATATTCCTTTACGTGCTAAGGGGTATCTAGAGAGTGGGATAGGTTTAATAACTACCCTAACCCTAATGCATACCCTAACCCTTACCCCTTTCCTAACTCTAACACGTACCCTAATCCTAACCCGTACCCTACACCGAGCCCTAACCCTAACACTAACCCTAACCCTAACCCTAACCCATACCCTACGTCGTACCCGAAGCCCTCCCCGAACCCGTACCCTAAGCCGTACCCTAAGCCTAACCCTAAGCCTAACCCTAACCCTAGGCTACCCTTGACTGCTTCTGCCTCCAATAGGTTTCCTAAGCACTAGTGTTTTAAGGAGCAGCTTAAAAAGAGAATTCTAAAGTGTTTTCTTTATAATGGGTGTTTTCCTTATCTTATCCTAGTATCTAAACTCTTCTCCATGGCTGGACCCCCAAATAATATTCCTTTACGTGCTAAGGGGTATCTAGAGAGTGGGATAGGTTTAATCACTACCCTAACCCTAACACGTACATTAACCCTAACCACTATCCTAACCCTAACACGTACCTTAATCCTAACCTGTACCGTAAACCGAGCCCTATCCCTAACACTAACCCTAACCCTAACCCTAACCCATACCCTACGCCGTACCCGAAGCCCTCCCCAAACCCGTACCCTAAGCCGTACGCTAACCCTAACCCTAAGCCTAACCCTAACCCTAGGCTACCCTTGACTGCTTCTGCCTCCAATAGATTTCCTAAGCACTAGTGTTTTAAGGAACAGCATAAAAAGAGAATCCGAATGTGATTTCTTTATAATGGGTGTGTTCCATATCTTATCCTAGTGTCTAAACTCTTCTCCATGGCTGGACC
The DNA here is from genome assembly GCF_965194825.1 of Balaenoptera physalus. NCBI lineage: Eukaryota > Metazoa > Chordata > Mammalia > Artiodactyla > Balaenopteridae > Balaenoptera > Balaenoptera physalus. Next base: position 141,630,975 of record NC_138903.1, on the reverse strand, counting down.
CGCAAATAATATTCTTTACGTGCTGAGGGGTATCTAGAGAATGGGATAGGTTTAATAACTACCCTAACCCTAACAAGTACATTAACCCTAACCACTATCCTAACCCTAACACGTACCCTAATCCTAACCCGTACCCTAAACCGAGCCCTAACCCTAACACTAACCCTAACCCTAACCCTAACCCATACCCTACGCCGTGCCCGAACCCCTACCCGAAACCAAACCCTAAGCCGTACCCTAAACCTAACCCTAACCCTAGGCTACCCTTGACTGCTTCTGCCTCCAATAGATTTCCTAAGAACTAGTGTTTTAAGGAACAGCTTAAAAAAGATTCCTAATGTGATTTCTTCATAATGGGTGTGTTCCTTATCTTATCCTAGTGTCTAAACTCTTCTCCATGGCTGGACCTCCAAATAATATTCCTTTACGTGCTAAGGGATATCTAGAGAGTGGGATAGGTTTAATAACCACCCTAACGCTAACGCGTACCCTAACCCTAACCCCTACCCTAACCCTAACACGTACCCTAATCCTAAACCGTACCCTAAACCGAGACCTAACCCTAACACTAACCCTAACCCTAACCCTAACCCATACCCTACGCAGTACCCGAAGTCCTGCCCGAACCCGTACCCTAAGCCGTACCCTAAGCCTAACCGTAAGCCTAAACTAACCCTAGGCTACCCTTGAATGCTTCTGCCTCCAATAGATTTCCTAAGAACTAGTGTTTTAAGGAACAGCTTAAAAAAGATTCCTAATGTGATTTCTTTATAATGTGTGTGTTTCTTATATTATCTTAGTGTCTAAACTCTTCTCCATGGCTGGACCCCCAAATAATATTCCTTTACTTGCTAAGGTGTATCTAGAGAGTGGGATAGGTTTAATAACTACCCTAACCCTAATGCGTACCCTAACCCTTACCCCTTTCCTAACTCTAACACGTACCCTAATCCTAACCCTTACCCTACACCGAGCCCTAACCCTAACACAAACCCTAACCCTGACCCTAACCCATACCCTACGTCGTACCCGAAGCCCTCCCCGAACCCGTAACCTAAGCCGTACCCTAAGCCTAACCCTAAGCCTAACCCTAACCCTAGGCTACCCTTGACTGCTTCTGCCTCCAGTAGGTTTCCTAAGCACTAGTGTTTTAAGGAGCAGCTTAAAAAGAGAATTCTAATGTGTTTTCTTTATAATGGGTGTTTTCCTTATCTTATCCTAGTATCTAAACTCTTCTCCATGGCTTGACCCCCAAATAATATTCCTTTACGTGCTAAGGGGTATCTAGAGAGTGGGATAGGTTTAATCACTACCCTAACCCTAACACGTACATAAACCCTAACCACTATCCTAACCCTAACACGTACCTTAATCCTAACCCGTACCCTAAACCGAGCCCTATCCCTAACACTAACCCTAACCCTAACCCTAACCCATACCCTACGCCGTACCGGAAGCCCTCCCCGAACCCGTACCCTAAGCCGTACGCTAACCCTAACCCTAAGCCTAACCCTAACCCTAGGCTACCCTTGACTGCTTCTGCCTCCAATAGATTTCCTAAGCACTAGTGTTTTAAGGAACAGCTTAAAAAGAGAATCCTAATGTGATTTCTTTATAATGGGTGTGTTCCTTATCTTATCCTAGTGTCTAAACTCTTCTCCATGGCTGGACCTCCAAATAATATACCTTTACGTGCTAAGGGGTATCTAGAGAGTGGGGTAGGTTTAATAACTACCCTAACGCTAACGCGTACCCTAACCCTAACCCCTACCCTAACCCTAACACGTACCCTAATACTAAACCGTACCCTAAACCGAGACCTAACCCTAACACTAACCCTAACCCTAACCCTAACCCATACCCTACGCCATACCCGAAGCCCTCCCCGAACACGTACCCTAAGCCGTAAACTAACCCTAACCCTAAGCCTAACCCTAACCCTAGGCTACCCTTGATTGCTTCTGCCTCCAATAGATTTCCTAAGCACTAATGTTTTAAAGAAGAGCTTAAAAAGAGAATCCTAATGTGATTTCTTTATAATGGGTGTGTTCCTTATCTTATCCTAGTGTCTAAACTCTTCTCCAGGGCTGGACCTCCAAATAATATTCCTTTACGTGCTAAGGGGTTTCTAGAGAGTGGGATAGGTTTAATTACTACCCTAAACCTAACACGTACCCTAACCCTAACACCTACCCTAACCCTAACACGTACCCTAATCCTAAACCGTACCCTAAACCGAGCCCTAACCCTAACACTAACCCTAACCCTAACCCTAACCCATACCCTACGTCGTACCCGAAGCCCTCCCCGAACCCGTACCCTAAGCCGTACCCTAAGCCTAACCCTAAGCCTAACCCTAATCCTAGGCTACCCTTGACTGCTTCTGCCTCCAATAGGTTTCCTAATCACTACTGTTTAAAGGAACAGTTTAAAAAGAGAATCCTAATGTGATTTCTTAATAATGGGTGTGTTCCTTATCTTATCCTAGTGTCTAAACGCTTCTTCATGGCTGGACCCCCAAATAATATTCCTTTACGTGCTAAGGGGTATCTAGAGAGTGTGATAGGTTTAGTAATTACCCTAACCCTAACGCGTACCCTAACCCTAACCCCTACCCTAACCCTCACACGTACCCTAACCCTAACCCCTACCCTAAACCTAACACGTACCCTAATCCTAACCCGTACCCTAAACCGAGCCCTAACCCTAACACTAACCCTAACCCTAAACCTAACCCATACCCTACGCCGTACCCGAAGCCCTCCCCGAACCCGTACCCTAAGACGAACGCTAATCCTAACCCTAAGCCTAACCCTAACCCTAGGCTACCCTTGACTGCTTCTGCCTCCAATAGATTTCCTAAGCACTAGTGTTTTAAGGAACAGCTTAAAAAGAGAATCCTAATGAGATTTCTTTATAATGTGTGTGTTCCTTATCTTATCCTAGTGTCTAAACTCTTCTCCATGGCTGGACCTCGAAATAATATTCCTTTACGTGCTAAGGGGTGTCTAGAGAGTGGGATAGGTTTAATAACTACCCTAACCCTAACACGTACACTAACCCTAACGACTACCCTAACCCTAACAAGTACCCTAATCCTAACCCGTAACCTAAACCGAGCCCTAACCCTAACACTAACACTAACACTAAGCCTAACCCATACCCTACGCCGTACCCGAAGCCCTCCCCGATCCCGTATCCTAAGCAGTACCCTAACCCTAACCCTAAGCCTAACCCTAACCCTAGGCTACCCTTGACTGCTTCTGCCTCCAATAGATTTCCTAAGCACTAGTGTTTTAAGGAACAGCTTAAAAAGAGAATCCTAATGTGATTTCTTTATAATGGGTGTGTTCCTTATCTTATCCTAGTGTCTAAACTCTTCTCCATGGCTGGACCTCCAAATAATATTCCTTTACGTGCTAAGGGGTATCTAGAGAGTGGGATAGGTTTAATAACTACCCTAAACCTAACACGTACCCTAACCCTAACCCCTACCCTAACCCTAACACGTACCCTAATCCTAAACCGTACCCTAAACCGAGCCCTATCCCTAACACTAACCCTAACACTAACCCTAACCCATACCCTACGCCGTGCCCGAACCCCTCCCTGAACCCGTACCCTAAGCCGTACCCTAAGCCTAACCCTAAGCCTAACCCTAACCCTAGGCTACCCTTGACTGTTTCTGCCTCCAATAGGTTTCCTAAGCACTAGTGTTTTAAGGAACAGCTTAAAAAGAGAATTCTAATGTGATTTCTTTATAATGGGTGTTTTCCTTATCTTATCCTAGTATCTAAACTCTTCTCCATGGCTGGACCCCCAAATAATATTCCTTTACGTGCTAAGGGGTATCTAGAGAGTGGGATAGGTTTAATCACTACCCTAACCCTAACACGTACATTAACCCTAACCACTATCCTAACCGTAACACGTACCTTAATCCTAACACGTACCCTAAACCGAGCCCTATCCCTAACACTAACCCTAACCATAACCCTAAACCATACCCTACGCCATACCCGAAGCCCTTCCCGAACCCGTACCGTAAGCCGTACCCTAACCCTAACCCTAAGCCTAACCCTAACCATAGGCTACCCTTGACTGCTTCTGCCTCCAATAGATTTCCTAAGCACTAATGTTTTAAAGAAGAGCTTAAAAAGAGAATCCTAATGTGATTTCTTTATAATGGGTGTGTTCCTTATCTTATCCTAGTGTCTAAACTCTTCTCCAGGGCTGGACCTCCAAATAATATTCCTTTACGAGCTAAGGGGTTTCTAGAGAGTGGGATAGGTTTAATTACTACCCTAAACCTAACACGTACCCTAACCCTAACCCCTACCCTAACCCTAACACGTACCCTAATCCTAAACCGTACCCTAAACCGAGCCCTAACCCTAACACTAACCCTAACCCTAACCCTAACACATACCCTACGCCGTACCCGAAGCCCTCCCCGAACCCGTACCCTAAGCCGTACCCTAAGCATAACCCTAAGCCTAACCCTAACCCTAGGCTACCCTTGACTGCTTCTGCCTCCAATAGATTTCCTAAGCACTAGTGTTTTAAGGAACAGCTTAAAAAGAGAATCCTAATGTTATTTCTTTATAATGGGTGTGTTCCTTATCTTATCCTAGTGTCTAAACTCTTCTCCATGACTGGACCCCAAATAATATTCCTTTACATGCTAAGGGGTATCTAGAGAGTGGGATAGGTTTAATAACTACCCTAACCCTAACACGTACCCTAATCCTAACCCCTACCCTAACCCTAACACGTACCCTAATCCTAAACCGTAACCTAAACCGAGCCCTAACCCTAACACAAACCCTAACCCTAACCCTAACCCATACCCTACGCCGTACCCGAAGTCCTCCCCGAACCCGTACCCTAAGCCGTACCCTAAGCCTAACCGTAAGCCTAACCTAACCCTAGGCAACCCTTGACTGCTTCTGCCTCCAATAGATTTCCTAAGTACTAGTGTTTTAAGGAACAGCTTAAAAAAGATTCCTAATGTGATTTATTTATAATGTGTGTGTTTCTTATATTATCTTAGTGTCTAAACTCTTCTCCATGGCTGGACCCCCAAATAATATTCCTTTACGTGCTAAGGGGTATCTAGAGAGTGGGATAGGTTTAATAACTACCCTAACCCTAATGCGTACCCTAACCCTTACCCCTTTCCTAACTCTAACACGTACCCTAATCCTAACCCGTACCCTACACCGAGCCCTAACACTAACCCTAACCCTAACCCTAACCCATACCCTACGTCGTACCCGAAGCCCTCCCCGAACCCGTACCCTAAGCCGTACCCTAAGCCTAACCCTAAGCCTAACCCTAACCCTAGGCTACCCTTGACTGCTTCTGCCTCCAATAAGTTTCCTAAGCACTAGTGTTTTAAGGAGCAGCTTAAAAAGAGAATTCTAATGTGTTTTCTTTATAATGGGTGTTTTCCTTATCTTATCCTAGTATCTAAACTCTTCTCCATGGCTGGACCCCCAAATAATATTCCTTTACGTGCTAAGGGGTATCTAGAGAGTGGGATAGGTTTAATCACTACCCTAACCCTAACACGTACATTAACCCTAACCACTATCCTAACCCTAACACGTACCTTAATCCTAACCCGTACCCTAAACCGAGCCCTATCCCTAACACTAACCCTAACCCTAACCCTAACCCATACCCTACGCCGTACCCGAAGCCCTCCCCGAACCCGTACCCTAAGCCGTACGCTAACCCTAACCCTAAGCCTAACCCTAACCCTAGGCTACCCTTGACTGCTTCTGCCTCCAATAGATTTCCTAAGCACTAGTGTTTTAAGGAACAGCATAAAAAGAGAATCCTAATGTGATTTCTTTATAATGGGTGTGTTCCATATCTTATCCTAGTGTCTAAACTCTTCTCCATGGCTGGACCCGCAAATAATATTCTTTACGTGCTGAGGGGTATCTAGAGAATGGGATAGGCTTAATAACTACCCTAAACCTAACACGTACATTAACCCTAACCACTATCCTAACCCTAACACGTACCCTAATCCTAACACGTACCCTAAACCGAGCCCTAACCCTAACACTAACCCTAACCCTAACCCTAACCCATACCCTACGCCGTGCCCGAACCCATACCCGAACCCATACCCTAAGCCGTACCCTAACCCTAACCCTAACCCTAGGCTACCCTTGACTGCTTCTGCCTCCAATAGATATCCTAAGCACTAGTGTTTTAAGGAACAGCTTAAAAAGAGAATCCTAATGTGATTTCTTTATAACGGGTGTGTTCCTTATCTTATCCTAGTGTCTAAACTCTTCTCCATGGCTGGACCCCCAAATAATATTCTTTATGTTCTAAGGGGTATCTAGAGAGTGGGATAGATTTAATTACTACCCTAACCCTAACACGTACACTAACCCTAACGACTACCCTAACCCTAACAAGTACCCTAATCCTAACCCGTAACCTAAACCGAGCCCTAACCCTAACACTAACACTAACACTAAGCCTAACCCATACCCTACGCCGTACCCGAATCCCTCCCCGATCCCGTACCCTAATCCGTACCCTAACCCTTACCCTAAGCCTAACCCTAACCCTAGGCTACCCTTGACTGCTTCTGCCTCCAATAGATTTCCTAAGCACTAGTGTTTTAAGGAACAGCTTAAAAAGAGAATCCTAATGTGATTTCTTTATAACGGGTGTGTTCCTTATCTTATCCTAGTGTCTAAACTCTTCTCCATGGCTGGACCCCCAAATAATATTCTTTATGTTCTAAGGGGTATCTAGAGAGTGGGATAGGTTTAATATCTACCCTAACCCTAACACGTACCCTAACCCTAACCCCTACCCTAACCCTAACACGTACCCTAATCCTAAACCGTACCCTAAACAAAGCCCTAACCCTAACACTAACCCTAACCCTAACCCTAACCCATACCCTACGCCATACCCGAAGACCTCCCCGAACACATACCCTAAGCCGTACCCTAACCCTAACCCTAAGCCTAACCCTAACCCTAGGCTACCCTTGACTGCTTCTGCCTCCAATAGATTTCCTAAGCACTAATGTTTTAAAGAAGAGCTTAAAAAGAGAATCCTAATGTGATTTCTTTATAATGGGTGTGTTCCTTATCTTATCCTAGTGTCTAAACTCTTCTCCAGGGCTGGACCTCCAAATAATATTCCTTTACGTGCTAAGGGGTTTCTAGAGAGTGGGATAGGTTTAATAACTACCCTAAACCTAACACGTACCCTAACCCTAACCCCTACCCTAACCCTAACACGTACCCTAATCCTAAACCGTACCCTAAACCGAGCCCTAACCCTAACACTAACCCTAACCCTAACCCTAACACATACCCTACGCCATACCCGAAGTCCTCCCCGAACCCGTACCCTAAGCCTAACCGTAAGCCTAACCTAACCCTAGGCTACCCTTGACTGCTTCTGCCTCCAATAGATTTCCTAAGAACTAGTGTTTTAAGGAACAGCTTTAAAAAGATTCCTAATGTGATTTCTTTATAATGTGTGTGTTCCTTATATTATCTTAGTGTCTAAACTCTTCTCCATGGCTGGACCCCCAAATAATATTCCTTTACGTGCTAAGGGGTATCTAGAGAGTGGGATAGGTTTAATAACTACCCTAACCCTAATGCATAACCTAACCCTTACCCCTTTCCTAACTCTAACACGTACCCTAATCCTAACCCGTACCCTACACCGAGCCCTAACCCTAACACTAACCCTAACCCTAACCCTAACCCATACCCTACGTCGTACCCGAAGCCCTCCCCGAACCCGTACCCTAAGCCGTACCCTAAGCCTAACCCTAAGCCTAACCCTAACCCTAGGCTACCCTTGACTGCTTCTGCCTCCAATAGGTTTCCTAAGCACTAGTGTTTTAAGGAGCAGCTTAAAAAGAGAATTCTAATGTGTTTTCTTTATAATGGGTGTTTTCCTTATCTTATCCTAGTATCTAAACTCTTCTCCATGGCTGGACCCCCAAATAATATTCCTTTACGTGCTAAGGGGTATCTAGAGAGTGGGATAGGTTTAATCACTACCCTAACCCTAACACGTACATTAATCCTAACCACTATCCTAACCCTAACACGTACCTTAATCCTAACCCGTACCGTAAACCGAGCCCTATCCCTAACACTAACCCTAAGCCTAACCCTAACCCATACCCTACGCCGTGCCCGAACCCTTACCCGAAACCAAACCCTAAGCCGTACCCTAAACTAACCCTAACCCTAGGCTACCCTTGACTGCTTCTGCCTCCAATAGATTTCCTAAGAACTAGTGTTTTAAGGAACAGCTTAAAAAAGATTCCTAATGTGATTTCTTCATAATGGGTGTGTTCCTTATCTTATCCTAGTGTCTAAACTCTTCTCCATGGCTGGACCTCCAAATAATATTCCTTTACGTGCTAAGGGATATCTAGAGAGTGGGATAGGTTTAATAACAACCCTAACGCTAACGCGTACCCTAACCCTAACCCCTACCCTAACCCTAACACGTACCCTAATCCTAAACCGTACCCTAAACCGAGACCTAACCCTAACACTAACCCTAACCCTAACCCTAACCCATACCCTACGCAGTACCCGAAGTCCTGCCCGAACCCGTACCCTAAGCCGTACCCTAAGCCTAACCGTAAGCCTAAACTAACCCTAGGCTACCCTTGACTGCTTCTGCCTCCAATAGATTTCCTAAGAACTAGTGTTTTAAGGAACAGCTTAAAAAAGATTCCTAATGTGATTTCTTTATAATGTGTGTGTTTCTTATATTATCTTAGTGTCTAAACTCTTCTCCATGGCTGGACCCCCAAATAATATTCCTTTACTTGCTAAGGGGTATCTAGAGAGTGGGATAGGTTTAATAACTACCCTAACCCTAATGCGTACCCTAACCCTTACCCCTTTCCTAACTCTAACACGTACGCTAATCCTAACCCTTACCCTACACCGAGCCCTAACCCTAACACAAACCCTAACCCTAACCCTAACCCATACCCTACGTCGTACCCGAAGCCCTCCCCGAACCCGTACCCTAAGCCGTACCCTAAGCCTAACCCTAAGCCTAACCCTAACCCTAGGCTACCCTTGACTGCTTCTGCCTCCAATAGGTTTCCTAAGCACTAGTGTTTTAAGGAGCAGCTTAAAAAGAGAATTCTAATGTGTTTTCTTTATAATGGGTGTTTTCCTTATCTTATCCTAGTATCTAAACTCTTCTCCATGGCTTGACCCCCAAATAATATTCCTTTACGTGCTAAGGGGTATCTAGAGAGTGGGATAGGTTTAACAACTACCCTAACCCTAACGCGTACCCTAACCCTTACCCCTATCCTAACCCTAACACGTACCCTAATCCTAACCCGTACCGTAAACCGAGCCCTAACCCTAAAACTAACCCTAACCCTAACCCTAACCCATACCCTACGCCGTACCCGAAGCCCTCCCCGAACCCGTACCCTAAGCCCTACCCTAAGCCTAACCCTAAGCCTAAACCTAACCCTAGGCTACCTTTGACTGCTTCTGCCTCCAATAGATTTCCTAAGCACTAATGTTTTAAAGAAAAGCTTAAAAAGAGAATCCTAATGTGATTTCTTTATAATGGGTGTGTTCCTTATCTTATCCTAGTGTCTAAACTCTTCTCCAGGGCTGGACCCCCAAATAATATTCCTTTACGTGCTAAGGGGTATCTAGAGAGTGGGATAGGTTTAATCACTACCCTAACCCTAACACGTACACTAACCCTAGCCACTACCCTAACCCTAACAAGTACCCTAATCCTAACCCGTACCCTAAACCGAGCCCTATCCCTAACACTAACCCTAACCCTAACCCTAACCCATACCCTACGCCGTACCCGAAGCCCTCCCCGAACCCGTACCCTAAGCCGTACGCTAACCCTAACCCTAAGCCTAACCCTAACCCTAGGCTACCCTTGACTGCTTCTGCCTCCAATAGATTTCCTAAGCACTAGTGTTTTAAGGAACAGCTTAAAAAGAGAATCCTAATGTGATTTCTTTATAATGGGTGTGTTCCTTATCTTATCCTAGTGTCTAAACTCTTCTCCATGGCTGGACCTCCAAATAATATACCTTTACGTGCTAAGGGGTATCTAGAGAGTGGGGTAGGTTTAATAACTACCCTAACGCTAACGCGTACCCTAACCCTAACCCCTACCCTAACCCTAACACGTACCCTAATCCTAAACCGTACCCTAAACCGAGACCTAACCCTAACACTAACCCTAACCCTAACCCTAACCCATACCCTACGCCATACCCGAAGCCCTCCCCGAACACGTACCCTAAGCCGTACCCTAACCCTAACCCTAAGCCTAACCCTAACCCTAGGCTACCCTTGACTGCTTCTGCCTCCAATAGATTTCCTAAGCACTAGTGTTTTAAGGAACAGCTTAAAAAGAGAATCCTAATGTGATTTCTTTATAATGGGTGTGTTCCTTATCTTATCCTAGTGTCTAAACTCTTCTCCATGGCTGGACCCCCAAATAATATTCTTTATGTTCTAAGGGGTATCTAGAGAGTGGGATAGGTTTAATATCTACCCTAACCCTAACACGTACCCTAACCCTAACCCCTACCCTAACCCTAACACGTACCCTAATCCTAAACCGTACCCTAAACAAAGCCCTAACCCTAACACTAACCCTAACCCTAACCCTAACCCATACCCTACGCCATACCCGAAGACCTCCCCGAACACATACCCTAAGCCGTACCCTAACCCTAACCCTAAGCCTAACCCTAACCCTAGGCTACCCTTGACTGCTTCTGCCTCCAATAGATTTCCTAAGCACTAGTGTTTTAAGGAACAGCTTAAAAAGAGAATCCTAATGTGATTTCTTTATAATGGGTGTGTTCCTTATCTTATCCTAGTGTCTAAACTCTTCTCCAGGGCTGGACCTCCAAATAATATTCCTTTACGTGCTAAGGGGTTTCTAGAGAGTGGGATAGGTTTAATAACTACCCTAAACCTAACACGTACCCTAACCCTAACCCCTACCCTAACCCTAACACGTACCCTAATCCTAAACCGTACCCTAAACCGAGCCCTAACCCTAACACTAACCCTAACCCTAACCCTAACACATACCCTACGCCATACCTGAAGTCCTCCCCGAACCCGTACCCTAAGCCGTACCCTAAGCCTAACCGTAAGCCTAACCTAACCCTAGGCTACCCTTGACTGCTTCTGCCTCCAATAGATTTCCTAAGAACTAGTGTTTTAAGGAACAGCTTTAAAAAGATTCCTAATGTGATTTCTTTATAATGTGTGTGTTCCTTATATTATCTTAGTGTCTAAACTCTTCTCCATGGCTGGACCCCCAAATAATATTCCTTTACGTGCTAAGGGGTATCTAGAGAGTGGGATAGGTTTAATAACTACCCTAACCCTAATGCATACCCTAACCCTTACCCCTTTCCTAACTCTAACACGTACCCTAATCCTAACCCGTACCCTACACCGAGCCCTAACCCTAACACTAACCCTAACCCTAACCCTAACCCATACCCTACGTCGTACCCGAAGCCCTCCCCGAACCCGTACCCTAAGCCGTACCCTAAGCCTAACCCTAAGCCTAACCCTAACCCTAGGCTACCCTTGACTGCTTCTGCCTCCAATAGGTTTCCTAAGCACTAGTGTTTTAAGGAGCAGCTTAAAAAGAGAATTCTAAAGTGTTTTCTTTATAATGGGTGTTTTCCTTATCTTATCCTAGTATCTAAACTCTTCTCCATGGCTGGACCCCCAAATAATATTCCTTTACGTGCTAAGGGGTATCTAGAGAGTGGGATAGGTTTAATCACTACCCTAACCCTAACACGTACATTAACCCTAACCACTATCCTAACCCTAACACGTACCTTAATCCTAACCTGTACCGTAAACCGAGCCCTATCCCTAACACTAACCCTAACCCTAACCCTAACCCATACCCTACGCCGTACCCGAAGCCCTCCCCAAACCCGTACCCTAAGCCGTACGCTAACCCTAACCCTAAGCCTAACCCTAACCCTAGGCTACCCTTGACTGCTTCTGCCTCCAATAGATTTCCTAAGCACTAGTGTTTTAAGGAACAGCATAAAAAGAGAATCCGAATGTGATTTCTTTATAATGGGTGTGTTCCATATCTTATCCTAGTGTCTAAACTCTTCTCCATGGCTGGACCCGCAAATAATATTCTTTACGTGCTGAGGGGTATCTAGAGAATGGGATAGGTTTAATAACTACCCTAACCCTAACAAGTACATTAACCCTAACCACTATCCTAACCCTAACACGTACCCTAATCCTAACCCGTACCCTAAACCGAGCCCTAACCCTAACACTAACCCTAACCCTAACCCTAACCCATACCCTACGCCGTGCCCGAACCCCTACCCGAAACCAAACCCTAAGCCGTACCCTAAACCTAACCCTAACCCTAGGCTACCCTTGACTGCTTCTGCCTCCAATAGATTTCCTAAGAACTAGTGTTTTAAGGAACAGCTTAAAAAAGATTCCTAATGTGATTTCTTCATAATGGGTGTGTTCCTTATCTTATCCTAGTGTCTAAACTCTTCTCCATGGCTGGACCTCCAAATAATATTCCTTTACGTGCTAAGGGATATCTAGAGAGTGGGATAGGTTTAATAACCACCCTAACGCTAACGCGTACCCTAACCCTAACCCCTACCCTAACCCTAACACGTACCCTAATCCTAAACCGTACCCTAAACCGAGACCTAACCCTAACACTAACCCTAACCCTAACCCTAACCCATACCCTACGTCGTACCCGAAGCCCTCCCCGAACCCGTACCCTAAGCCGTACCCTAAGCCTAACCCTAAGCCTAACCCTAATCCTAGGCTACCCTTGACTGCTTCTGCCTCCAATAGGTTTCCTAATCACTACTGTTTAAAGGAACAGTTTAAAAAGAGAATCCTAATGTGATTTCTTAATAATGGGTGTGTTCCTTATCTTATCCTAGTGTCTAAACGCTTCTTCATGGCTGGACCCCCAAATAATATTCCTTTACGTGCTAAGGGGTATCTAGAGAGTGTGATAGGTTTAGTAACTACCCTAACCCTAACGCGTACCCTAACCCTAACCCCTACCCTAACCCTCACACGTACCCTAACCCTAACCCCTACCCTAAACCTAACACGTACCCTAATCCTAACCCGTACCCTAAACCGAGCCCTAACCCTAACACTAACCCTAACCCTAAACCTAACCCATACCCTACGCCGTACCCGAAGCCCTCCCCGAACCCGTACCCTAAGACGAACGCTAATCCTAACCCTAAGCCTAACCCTAACCCTAGGCTACCCTTGACTGCTTCTGCCTCCAATAGATTTCCTAAGCACTAGTGTTTTAAGGAACAGCTTAAAAAGAGAATCCTAATGAGATTTCTTTATAATGTGTGTGTTCCTTATCTTATCCTAGTGTCTAAACTCTTCTCCATGGCTGGACCTCGAAATAATATTCCTTTACGTGCTAAGGGGTGTCTAGAGAGTGGGATAGGTTTAATAACTACCCTAACCCTAACACGTACACTAACCCTAACGACTACCCTAACCCTAACAAGTACCCTAATCCTAACCCGTAACCTAAACCGAGCCCTAACCCTAACACTAACACTAACACTAAGCCTAACCCATACCCTACGCCGTACCCGAAGCCCTCCCCGATCCCGTATCCTAAGCAGTACCCTAACCCTAACCCTAAGCCTAACCCTAACCCTAGGCTACCCTTGACTGCTTCTGCCTCCAATAGATTTCCTAAGCACTAGTGTTTTAAGGAACAGCTTAAAAAGAGAATCCTAATGTGATTTCTTTATAATGGGTGTGTTCCTTATCTTATCCTAGTGTCTAAACTCTTCTCCATGGCTGGACCTCCAAATAATATTCCTTTACGTGCTAAGGGGTATCTAAAGAGTGGGATAGGTTTAATAACTACCCTAAACCTAACACGTACCCTAACCCTAACCCCTACCCTAACCCTAACACGTACCCTAATCCTAAACCGTACCCTAAACCGAGCCCTAACCCTAACACTAACCCTAACACTAACCCTAACCCATACCCTACGCCGTGCCCGAACCCCTCCCTGAACCCGTACCCTAAGCCGTACCCTAAGCCTAACCCTAAGCCTAACCCTAACCCTAGGCTACCCTTGACTGTTTCTGCATCCAATAGGTTTCCTAAGCACTAGTGTTTTAAGGAACAGCTTAAAAAGAGAATTCTAATGTGATTTCTTTATAATGGGTGTTTTCCTTATCTTATCCTAGTATCTAAACTCTTCTCCATGGCTGGACCCCCAAATAATATTCCTTTACGTGCTAAGGGGTATCTAGAGAGTGGGATAGGTTTAATCACTACCCTAACCCTAACACGTACATTAACCCTAACCACTATCCTAACCGTAACACGTACCTTAATCCTAACACGTACCCTAAACCGAGCCCTATCCCTAACACTAACCCTAACCATAACCCTAAACCATACCCTACGCCGTACCCGAAGTCCTCCCCGAACCCGTACCCTAAGCCGTACCCTAAGCCTAACCGTAAGCCTAACCTAACCCTAGGCTACCCTTGACTGCTTCTGCCTCCAATAGATTTCCTAAGTACTAGTGTTTTAAGGAACAGCTTAAAAAAGATTCCTAATGTGATTTATTTATAATGGGTGTGTTCCTTATATTATCTTAGTGTCTAAACTCTTCTCCATGGCTGGACCCCCAAATAATATTCCTTTACGTGCTAAGGGGTATCTAGAGAGTGGGATAGGTTTAATAACTACCCTAACCCTAATGCGTACCCTAACCCTTACCCCTTTCCTAACTCTAACACGTACCCTAATCCTAACCCGTACCCTACACCGAGCCCTAACACTAACCCTAACCCTAACCCTAACCCATACCCTACGTCGTACCCGAAGCCCTCCCCGAACCCGTACCCTAAGCCGTACCCTAAGCCTAACCCTAAGCCTAACCCTAACCCTAGGCTACCCTTGACTGCTTCTGCCTCCAATAAGTTTCCTAAGCACTAGTGTTTTAAGGAGCAGCTTAAAAAGAGAATTCTAATGTGTTTTCTTTATAATGGGTGTTTTCCTTATTTTATCCTAGTATCTAAACTCTTCTCCATGGCTGGACCCCCAAATAATATTCCTTTACGTGCTAAGGGGTATCTAGAGAGTGGGATAGGTTTAATCACTACCCTAACCCTAACACGTACATTAACCCTAACCACTATCCTAACCCTAACACGTACCTTAATCCTAACCCGTACCCTAAACCGAGCCCTATCCCTAACACTAACCCTAACCCTAACACTAACCCATACCCTACGCCGTACCCGAAGCCCTCCCCGAACCCGTACCCTAAGCCGTACGCTAACCCTAACCCTAAGCCTAACCCTAACCCTAGGCTACCCTTTACTGCTTCTGCCTCCAATAGATTTCCTAAGCACTAGTGTTTTAAGGAACAGCATAAAAAGAGAATCCTAATGTGATTTCTTTATAATGGGTGTGTTCCATATCTTATCCTAGTGTCTAAACTCTTCTCCATGGCTGGACCCGCAAATAATATTCTTTACGTGCTGAGGGGTATCTAGAGAATGGGATAGGCTTAATAACTACCCTAAACCTAACACGTACATTAACCCTAACCACTATCCTAACCCTAACACGTACCCTAATCCTAACACGTACCCTAAACCGAGCCCTAACCCTAACACTAACCCTAACCCTAACCCTAACCCATACCCTACGCCGTGCTCGAACCCATACCCGAACCCATACCCTAAGCCGTACCCTAACCCTAACCCTAACCCTAGGCTACCCTTGACTGCTTCTGCCTCCAATAGATTTCCTAAGCACTAGTGTTTTAAGGAACAGCTTAAAAAGAGATTCCTGGGCTTCCCTGGTGGTGCAGTGGTTGAGAGTCTGCCTGCCAATGCAGGGGGACACGGGTTCGAGCCCTGGTCTGGGAAGATCCCACATGCCGCGGAGCAACTGGGCCCGTGAGCCACAACTACTGAGCCTGCGCGTCTGGAGCCTGTGCTCCACAACAGGAGAGGCCGCGATAGTGAGAGGCCCGCGCACCGCGATGAAGAGTGGCCCCCGCATGCCACAACAGGAGAAAGCCCTCGCACAGAAACGAAGACCCAACACAGCCAAAAATAAATAATAAATAAATAATAAATAAGTTTAAAAAATTTAAAAAAAAAAAAAAAAAAAAAACAAAAAGAGAATCCTAATGTGATTTTTTTTATAATGGGTGTGTTCCTTATCTTATCCTAGTGTCTAAACTCTTCTCCATGGCTGGACCTCCAAATAATATTCCTTTACGTGCTAAGGGGTATCTAGAGAGTGGGATAGGTTTAATAACTACCCTAAACCTAACACGTACACTAACCCTAACGACTACCCTAACCCTAACAAGTACCCTAATCCTAACCCGTAACCTAAACCGAGCCCTAACCCTAACACTAACACTAACACTAAGCCTAACCCATACCCTACGCCGTACCCGAAGCCCTCCCCGATCCCGTACCCTAAGCAGTACCCTAACCCTAACCCTAAGCCTAACCCTAACCCTAGGCTACCCTTGACTGCTTCTGCCTCCAATAGATTTCCTAAGCACTAGTATTTTAAGGAACAGCTTAAAAAGAGAATCCTAATGTGATTTCTTTATAATGGGTGTGTTCCTTATCTTATCCTAGTGTCTAAACTGTTCTCCATGGCTGGACCTCCAAATAATATTCCTTTACGTGCTAAGGGGTATCTAGAGAGTGGGATAGGTTTAATAACTACCCTAAACCTAACACGTACCCTAACCCTAACCCCTACCCTAACCCTAACACGTACCCTAATCCTAAACCGTACCCTAAACCGAGCCCTAACCCTAACACTAACCCTAACCCTAACCCTAACCCATACCCTACGCCGTGCCCGAACCCCTCCCTGAACCCGTACCCTAAGCCGTACCCTAAGCCTAACCCTAACCCTAGGCTACCCTTGACTGCTTCTGCCTCCAATAGGTTTCCTAAGCACTAGTGTTTTAAGGAACAGCTTAAAAAGAGAATTCTAATGTGATTTCTTTATAATGGGTGTTTTCCTTATCTTATCCTGGTATCTAAACTCTTCTCCATGGCTGGACCCCCAAATAATATTCCTTTACGTGCTAAGGGGTATCTAGAGAGTGGGATAGGTTTAATCACTACCCTAACCCTAACACGTATATTAACCCTAACCACTATCCTAACCGTAACACGTACCTTAATCCTAACACGTACCCTAAACCGAGCCCTATCCCTAACACTAACCCTAACCATAACCCTAAACCATACCCTACGCCATACCCGAAGCCCTCCACGAACCCGTACCGTAAGCCGTACCCTAACCCTAACCCTAAGCCTAACCCTAACCCTAGGCTACCCTTGACTGCTTCTGCCTCCAATAGAATTCCTAAGCACTAATGTTTTAAAGAAGAGCTTAAAAAGAGAATCCTAATGTGATTTCTTTATAATGGGTGTGTTCCTTATCTTATCCTAGTGTCTAAACTCTTCTCCAGGGCTGGACCTCCAAATAATATTCCTTTACGTGCTAAGGGGTTTCTAGAGAGTGGGATAGGTTTAATTACTACCCTAAACCTAACACGTACCCTAACCCTAACCCCTACCCTAACCCTAACACGTACCCTAATCCTAAACCGTACCCTAAACCGAGCCCTAACCCTAACACTAACCCTAACCCTAACCCTAACACATACCCTACGCCGTACCCGAAGCCCTCCCCGAACCCGTACCCTAAGCCGTACCCTAAGCATAACCCTAAGCCTAACCCTAACCCTAGGCTACCCTTGACTGCTTCTGCCTCCAATAGATTTCCTAAGCACTAGTGTTTTAAGGAACAGCTTAAAAAGAGAATCCTAATGTGATTTCTTTATAATGGGTGTGTTCCTTATCTTATCCTAGTGTCTAAACTCTTCTCCATGGCTGGACCCCCAAATAATATTCCTTTACATGCTAAGGGGTATCTAGAGAGTGGGATAGGTTTAATAACTACCCTAACCCTAACACGTACCCTAATCCTAACCCCTACCCTAACCCTAACACGTACCCTAATCCTAAACCGTAACCTAAACCGAGCCCTAACGCTAACACAAACCCTAACCCTAACCCTAACCCATACCCTACGCCGTACCCGAAGTCCTCCCCGAACCCGTACACTAAGCCGTACCCTAAGCCTAACCGTAAGCCTAACCTAACCCTAGGCTACCCTTGACTGCTTCTGCGTCCAATAGATTTCCTAAGTACTAGTGTTTTAAGGAACAGCTTAAAAAAGATTCCTAATGTGATTTATTTATAATGTGTGTGTTCCTTATATTATCTTAGTGTCTAAACTCTTCTCCATGGCTGGACCCCCAAATAATATTCCTTTACGTGCTAAGGGGTATCTAGAGAGTGGGATAGGTTTAATAACTACACTAACCCTAATGCGTACCCTAACCCTTACCCCTTTCCTAACTCTAACACGTACCCTAATCCTAACCCGTACCCTACACCGAGCCCTAACACTAACCCTAACCCTAACCCTAACCCATACCCTACGTCGTACCCGAAGCCCTCCCCGAACCCGTACCCTAAGCCGTACCCTAAGCCTAACCCTAAGCCTAACCCTAACCCTAGGCTACCCTTGACTGCTTCTGCCTCCAATAAGTTTCCTAAGCACTAGTGTTTTAAGGAGCAGCTTAAAAAGAGAATTCTAATGTGTTTTCTTTATAATGGGTGTTTTCCTTATCTTATCCTAGTATCTAAACTCTTCTCCATGGCTGGACCCCCAAATAATATTCCTTTACGTGCTAAGGGGTATCTAGAGAGTGGGATAGGTTTAATCACTACCCTAACCCTAACACGTACATTAACCCTAACCACTATCCTAACCCTAACACGTACCTTAATCCTAACCCGTACCCTAAACCGAGCCCTATCCCTAACACTAACCCTAACCCTAACACTAACCCATACCCTACGCCGTACCCGAAGCCCTCCCCGAACCCGTACCCTAAGCCGTACGCTAACCCTAACCCTAAGCCTAACCCTAACCCTAGGCTACCCTTGACTGCTTCTGCCTCCAATAGATTTCCTAAGCACTAGTGTTTTAAGGAACAGCATAAAAAGAGAATCCTAATGTGATTTCTTTATAATGGGTGTGTTCCATATCTTATCCTAGTGTCTAAACTCTTCTCCATGGCTGGACCCGCAAATAATATTCTTTACGTGCTGAGGGGTATCTAGAGAATGGGATAGGCTTAATAACTACCCTAAACCTAACAGGTACATTAACCCTAACCACTATCCTAACCCTAACACGTACCCTAATCCTAACACGTACCCTAAACCGAGCCCTAACCCTAACACTAACCCTAACCCTAACCCTAACCCATACCCTACGCCGTGCCCGAACCCATACCCGAACCCATACCCTAAGCCGTACCCTAACCCTAACCCTAACCCTAGGCTACCCTTGACTGCTTCTGCCTCCAATAGATATCCTAAGCACTAGTGTTTTAAGGAACAGCTTAAAAAGAGAATCCTAATGTGATTTCTTTATAACGGGTGTGTTCCTTATCTTATCCTAGTGTCTAAACTCTTCTCCATGGCTGGACCCCCAAATAATATTCTTTATGTTCTAAGGGGTATCTAGAGAGTGGGATAGGTTTAATATCTACCCTAACCCTAACACGTACCCTAACCATAACCCCTACCCTAACCCTAACACGTACCGTAATCCTAAACCGTACCTTAAACAAAGCCCTAACCCTAACACTAACCCTAACCCTAACCCTAACCCATACCCTACGCCATACCCGAAGACCTCCCCGAACACATACCCTAAGCCGTACCCTAACCCTAACCCTAAGCCTAACCCTAACCCTAGGATACCCTTGACTGCTTCTGCCTCCAATAGATTTCCTAAGCACTAGTGTTTTAAGGAACAGCTTAAAAAGAGAATCCTAATGTGATTTCTTTATAATGGGTGTGTTCCTTATCTTATCCTAGTGTCTAAACTCTTCTCCATGGTTGGACATCCAAATAATATTCCTTTACGTGCTACGGGGTATCTAGAGAGTGGGATATGTTTAATAACTACCCTAAACCTAACACGTACCCTAACCCTAACCCCTACCCTAACCCTAACACGTACCCTAATCCTAAACCGTACCCTAAACCGAGCCCTAACCCTAACACTAACCCTAACCCTAACCCTAACCCATACCCTACGCCGTGCCCGAACCCCTACCCGAACCCATACCCTAAGCCGTACCCTAACCCTAACCCTAACCCTAGGCTACCCTTGACTGCTTCTGCCTGCAATAGATTTCCTAAGCACTAGTGTTTTAAGGAACAGCTTAAAAAGAGAATCCTAATGTGATTTCTTTATAACGGGTGTGTTCCTTATCTTATCCTAGTGTCTAAACTCTTCTCCATGGCTGGACCCCCAAATAATATTCTTTATGTTCTAAGGGGTATCTAGAGAGTGGGATAGCTTTAATATCTACCCTAACCGTAACACGTACCCTAACCCTAACCCCTACCCTAACCCTAACACGTACCCTAATCCTAAACCGAACCCTAAACAAAGCCCTAACCCTAACATTAACCCTAACCCTAACCCTAACCCATACCCTACGCCATACCCGAAGACCTCCCCGAACCCGTACCCTAAGCCATACCCTAAGCCTAACCCTAAGCCCAACCCTAACCCTAGGCTACCCTTGACTGCTTCTGCCTCCAATAGGTTTCCTAAGCACTAGTGTTTTAAAGAAGAGCTTAAAAAGAGAATCCTAATGTGATTTCTTTATAATGGGTGTGTTCCTTATCTTATCCTAGTGTCTAAACTCTTCTCCAGGGCTGGACCTCCAAATAATATTCCTTTACGTGCTAAGGGGTTTCTAGAGAGTGGGATAGGTTTAATAACTACCCTAAACCTAACACGTACCCTAACCCTAACCCCTACCCTAACCCTAACACGTACCCTAATCCTAAACCGTACCCTAAACCGAGCCCTAACCCTAACACTAACCCTAACCCTAACCCTAACACATACCCTACGCCATACCCGAAGTCCTCCCCGAACCCGTACCCTAAGCCTAACCGTAAGCCTAACCTAACCCTAGGCTACCCTTGACTGCTTCTGCCTCCAATAGATTTCCTAAGAACTAGTGTTTTAAGGAACAGCTTTAAAAAGATTCCTAATGTGATTTCTTTATAATGTGTGTGTTCCTTATATTATCTTAGTGTCTAAACTCTTCTCCATGGCTGGACCCCCAAATAATATTCCTTTACGTGCTAAGGGGTATCTAGAGAGTGGGATAGGTTTAATAACTACCCTAACCCTAATGCATAACCTAACCCTTACCCCTTTCCTAACTCTAACACGTACCCTAATCCTAACCCGTACCCTACACCGAGCCCTAACCCTAACACTAACCCTAACCCTAACCCTAACCCATACCCTACGTCGTACCCGAAGCCCTCCCCGAACCCGTACCCTAAGCCGTACCCTAAGCCTAACCCTAAGCCTAACCCTAACCCTAGGCTACCCTTGACTGCTTCTGCCTCCAATAGGTTTCCTAAGCACTAGTGTTTTAAGGAGCAGCTTAAAAAGAGAATTCTAATGTGTTTTCTTTATAATGGGTGTTTTCCTTATCTTATCCTAGTATCTAAACTCTTCTCCATGGCTGGACCCCCAAATAATATTCCTTTACGTGCTAAGGGGTATCTAGAGAGTGGGATAGGTTTAATCACTACCCTAACCCTAACACGTACATTAATCCTAACCACTATCCTAACCCTAACACGTACCTTAATCCTAACCCGTACCGTAAACCGAGCCCTATCCCTAACACTAACCCTAAGCCTAACCCTAACCCATACCCTACGCCGTACCCGAAGCCCTCCCCAAACCCGTACCCTAAGCCGTACGCTAACCCTAACCCTAAGCCTAACCCTAACCCTAGGCTACCCTTGACTGCTTCTGCCTCCAATAGATTTCCTAAGCACTAGTGTTTTAAGGAACAGCATAAAAAGAGAATCCTAATGTGATTTCTTTATAATGGGTGTGTTCCATATCTTATCCTAGTGTCTAAACTCTTCTCCATGGCTGGACCCGAAAATAATATTCTTTACGTGCTGAGGGGTATCTAGAGAATGGGATAGGTTTAATAACTACCCTAACCCTAACACGTACATTAACCCTAACCACTATCCTAACCCTAACACGTACCCTAATCCTAACCCGTACCCTAAACCGAGCCCTAACCCTAACACTAACCCTAACCCTAACCCTAACCCATACCCTACGCCGTGCCCGAACCCTTACCCGAAACCAAACCCTAAGCCGTACCCTAAACTAACCCTAACCCTAGGCTACCCTTGACTGCTTCTGCCTCCAATAGATTTCCTAAGAACTAGTGTTTTAAGGAACAGCTTAAAAAAGATTCCTAATGTGATTTCTTCATAATGGGTGTGTTCCTTATCTTATCCTAGTGTCTAAACTCTTCTCCATGGCTGGACCTCCAAATAATATTCCTTTACGTGCTAAGGGATATCTAGAGAGTGGGATAGGTTTAATAACAACCCTAACGCTAACGCGTACCCTAACCCTAACCCCTACCCTAACCCTAACACGTACCCTAATCCTAAACCGTACCCTAAACCGAGACCTAACCCTAACACTAACCCTAACCCTAACCCTAACCCATACCCTACGCAGTACCCGAAGTCCTGCCCGAACCCGTACCCTAAGCCGTACCCTAAGCCTAACCGTAAGCCTAAACTAACCCTAGGCTACCCTTGACTGCTTCTGCCTCCAATAGATTTCCTAAGAACTAGTGTTTTAAAGAACAGCTTAAAAAAGATTCCTAATGTGATTTCTTTATAATGTGTGTGTTTCTTATATTATCTTAGTGTCTAAACTCTTCTCCATGGCTGGACCCCCAAATAATATTCCTTTACTTGCTAAGGGGTATCTAGAGAGTGGGATAGGTTTAATAACTACCCTAACCCTAATGCGTACCCTAACCCTTACCCCTTTCCTAACTCTAACACGTACGCTAATCCTAACCCTTACCCTACACCGAGCCCTAACCCTAACACAAACCCTAACCCTAACCCTAACCCATACCCTACGTCGTACCCGAAGCCCTCCCCGAACCCGTAACCTAAGCCGTACCCTAAGCCTAACCCTAAGCCTAACCCTAACCCTAGGCTACCCTTGACTGCTTCTGCCTCCAATAGGTTTCCTAAGCACTAGTGTTTTAAGGAGCAGCTTAAAAAGAGAATTCTAATGTGTTTTCTTTATAATGGGTGTTTTCCTTATCTTATCCTAGTATCTAAACTCTTCTCCATGGCTTGACCCCCAAATAATATTCCTTTACATGCTAAGGGGTATCTAGAGAGTGGGATAGGTTTAATCACTACCCTAACCCTAACACGTACATTAACCCAAACCACTATCCTAACCCTAACACGTACCTTAATCCTAACCCGTACCCTAAACCGAGCCCTATCCCTAACACTAACCCTAACCCTAACCCTAACCCATACCCTACGCCGTACACGAAGCCCTCCCCGAACCCGTACCCTAAGCCGTACGCTAACCCTAACCCTAAGCCTAACCCTAACCCTAGGCTACCCTTGACTGCTTCTGCCTCCAATAGATTTCCTAAGCACTAGTGTTTTAAGGAACAGCTTAAAAAGAGAATCCTAATGTGATTTCTGTATAATGGGTGTGTTCCTTATCTTATCCTAGTGTCTAAACTCTTCTCCATGGCTGGACCTCCAAATAATATTCCTTTACGTGCTAAGGGGTATCTAGAGAGTGGGGTAGGTTTAATAACTACCCTAACGCTAACGCGTACCCTAACCCTAACCCCTACCCTAACCCTAACACGTACCCTAATCCTAAACCGTACCCTAAACCGAGACCTAACCCTAACACTAACCCTAACCCTAACCCTAACCCATACCCTACGCCATACCCGAAGCCCTCCCCGAACCCATACCCTAAGCCGTACCCTAAGCCGTACCCTAAGCCTAAGCCTAACCCTAGGCTACCCTTGACTGCTTCTGCCTCCAATAGATTTCCTAAGCACTAGTGTTTTAAGGAACAGCTTAAAAAGAGAATCCTATTGTGATTTCTTTATAATGGGTGTGTTCCTTATCTTATCCTAGTGTCTAAACTCTTCTCCATGGCTGGACCCCCAAATAATATTCCTTTACGTGCTAAGGTGTATCTACAGAGTGGGATAGGTTTAATAACTACCCTAACCCTAACGCGTACCCTAACCCTAACCCCTACCCTAACCCTAACATGTACCCTAATCCTAACCCGTACCCTAAACCGAGCCCTAAGCCTAACACTAACCCTAACCCTAACCCTAACACATACCCTACGCCATACCAGAAGTCCTCCCCGAACCCGTACCCTAAGCCGTACCCTAAGCCTAACCGTAAGCCTAACCTAACCCTAGGCTACCCTTGACTGCTTCTGCCTCCAATAGATTTCCTAAGAAATAGTGTTTTAAGGAACAGCTTTAAAAAGATTCCTAATGTGATTTCTTTATAATGTGTGTGTTCCTTATATTATCTTAGTGTCTAAACTCTTCTCCATGGCTGGACCCCCAAATAATATTCCTTTACGTGCTAAGGGGTATCTAGAGAGTGGGATAGGTTTAATAACTACCCTAACCCTAACGCGTACCCTAACCCTAACCCCTACCCTAACCCTAACACGTACCGTAATCCTAACCAATACCCTAAACCGAGCCCTAACGCTAACACTAACCCTAACCCTAACCCTAACCCATACCCTACGCCGTACCCGAAGCCCTTCCCGAACCCGTACCCTAAGCCGTACCCTAAGCCGTACCCTAAGCCTAACCCTAACTTTAGGCTACCCTTGACTGCTTCTGCCTCCAATAGATTTCCTAAGCACTAGTGTTTTAAGGAACAGCTTAAAAAGAGAATCCTAATGTGATTTCTTTATAATGGGTGTGTTCCTTAACTTATCCTAGTGTCTAAACTCTTCTCCATGGCTGGACCCCCAAATAATATTCCTTTACGTGCTAAGGGGTATCTAGAGAGTGGGATAGATTTAATAACTGCCCTAACCCTAATGCGTACCCTAACCCTAACCCCTACCCTAACCCTAACACGTAACCGAATCCTAACCCGTACCCTAAACGGAGCCCTAACCCTAACACTAACCCTAACCCTAACCCTAACCCATACCCTACGCCGTACCCGAACCCCTCCCCGACCCCGTACCCTAAGCCGTCCCCTAAGCCTAACCCCAAGCCTAACCCTAACCCTAGGCTACCCTTGACTGCTTCTGCCTCCAATAGATTTCCTAAGCACTAGTGTTTTAAGGAACAGCTTAAAAAGAGAATCCTAATGTGATTTCTTTATAATGGGTGTGTTCCTTATCTTATCCTAGTATCTAAACTCTTCTCCAGGGCTGGACCTCCAAATAATATTCCTTTACGTGCTAAGGGGTTTCTAGAGAGTGGGATAGGTTTAATTACTACCCTAAACCTAACACGTACCCTAACCCTAACCCCTACCCTAACCCTAACACGTACCCTAATCCTAAACCGTACCCTAAACCGAGCCCTAACCCTAACACTAACCCTAACCCTAACCCTAACACATACCCTACGCCGTACCCGAAGCCCTCCCCGAACCCGTACCCTAAGCCGTACCCTAAGCATAACCCTAAGCCTAACCCTAACCCTAGGCTACCCTTGACTGCTTCTGCCTCCAATAGATTTCCTAAGCATTAGTGTTTTAAGGAACAGCTTAAAAAGAGAATCCTAATGTGATTTCTTTATAATGGGTGTGTTCCTTATCTTATCCTAGTGTCTAAACTCTTCTCCATGGCTGGACCCCCAAATAATATTCCTTTACATGCTAAGGGGTATCTAGAGAGTGGGATAGGTTTAATAACTACCCTAACCCTAACACGTACCCTAATCCTAACCCCTACCCTAACCCTAACACGTACCCTAATCCTAAACCGTAACCTAAACCGAGCCCTAACCCTAACACAAACCCTAACCCTAACCCTAACACATACCCTACGCCGTACCCGAAGTCCTCCCCGAACCCGTACACTAAGCCATACCCTAAGCCTAACCGTAAGCCTAACCTAACCCTAGGCTACCCTTGACTGCTTCTGCCTCCAATAGATTTCCTAAGTACTAGTGTTTTAAGGAACAGCTTAAAAAAGATTCCTAATGTGATTTATTTATAATGTGTGTGTTCCTTATATTATCTTAGTGTCTAAACTCTTCTCCATGGCTGGACCCCCAAATAATATTCCTTTACGTGCTAAGGGGTATCTAGAGAGTGGGATAGGTTTAATAACTACACTAACCCTAATGCGTACCCTAACCCTTACCCCTTTCCTAACTCTAACACGTACCCTAATCCTAACCCGTACCCTACACCGAGCCCTAACACTAACCCTAACCCTAACCCTAACCCATACCCTACGTCGTACCCGAAGCCCTCCCCGAACCCGTACCCTAAGCCGTACCCTAAGCCTAACCCTAAGCCAAACCCTAACCCTAGGCTACCCTTGACTGCTTCTGCCTCCAATAGGTTTCCTAAGCACTAGTGTTTTAAGGAGCAGCTTAAAAAGAGAATTCTAATGTGTTTTCTTTATAATGGGTGTTTTCCTTATCTTATCCTAGTATCTAAACTCTTCTCCATGGCTGGACCCCCAAATAATATTCCTTTACGTGCTAAGGTGTATCTAGAGAGTGGGATAGGTTTAATCACTACCCTAACCCTAACACGTACATTAACCCTAACCACTATCCTAACCCTAACACGTACCTTAATCCTAACCCGTACCCTAAACCGAGCCCTATCCCTAACACTAACCCTAACCCTAACCCTAACCCATACCCTACGCCGTACCCGAAGCCCTCCCCGAACCCGTACCCTAAGCCGTACTCTAACCCTAACCCTAAGCCTAACCCTAACCCTAGGCTACCCTTGACTGCTTCTGCCTCCAATAGATTTCCTAAGCACTAGTGTTTTAAGGAACAGCATAAAAAGAGAATCCTAATGTGATTTCTTTATAATGGGTGTGTTCCATATCTTATCCTAGTGTCTAAACTCTTCTCCATGGCTGGACCCGCAAATAATATTCTTTACGTGCTGAGGGGTATCTAGAGAATGGGATAGGCTTAATAACTACCCTAAACCTAACACGTACATTAACCCTATCCACTATCCTAACCCTAACACGTACCCTAATCCTAACACGTACCCTATACCGAGCCCTAACCCTAACACTAACCCTAACCCTAACCCTAACCCATACCCTACGCCGTGCCCGAACCCATATCCGAACCCATACCCTAAGCCGTACCCTAACCCTAACCCTAACCCTAGGCTACCCTTGACTGCTTCTGCCTCCAATAGATTTCCTAAGCACTAGTGTTTTAAGGAACAGCTTAAAAAGAGAATCCTAATGTGATTTTTTTATAATGGGTGTGTTCCTTATCTTATCCTAGTGTCTAAACTCTTCTCCATGGCTGGACCTCCAAATAATATTCCTTTACGTGCTAAGGGGTATCTACAGAGTGGGATAGGTTTAATAACTACCCTAACCCTAACACGTACACTAACCCTAACGACTACCCTAACCCTAACAAGTACCCTAATCCTAACCCGTAACCTAAACCGAGCCCTAACCCTAACACTAACACTAACACTAAGCCTAACCCATACCCTACGCCATACCCGAATCCCTCCCCGATCCCGTACCCTAATCCGTACCCTAACCCTAACCCTAAGCCTAACCCTAACCCTAGGCTACCCTTGACTGCTTCTGCCTCCAATAGATATCCTAAGCACTAGTGTTTTAAGGAACAGCTTAAAAAGAGAATCCTAATGTGATTTCTTTATAACGGGTGTGTTCCTTATCTTATCCTAGTGTCTAAACTCTTCTCCATGGCTGGACCCCCAAATAATATTCTTTATGTTCTAAGGGGTATCTAGAGAGTGGGATAGGTTTAATATCTACCCTAACCCTAACACGTACCCTAACCCTAACCCCTACCCTAACCCTAACACGTACCCTAATCCTAAACCGTACCCTAAACAAAGCCCTAACCCTAACACTAACCCTAACCCTAACCCTAACCCATACCCTACGCCATACCCGAAGACCTCCCCGAACACATACCCTAAGCCGAACCCTAACCCTAACCCTAAGCCTAACCCTAACCCTAGGCTACCCTTGACTGCTTCTGCCTCCAATAGATTTCCTAAGCACTAGTGTTTTAAGGAACAGCTTAAAAAGAGAATCCTAATGTGATTTCTTTATAATGGGTGTGTTCCTTATCTTATCCTAGTGTCTAAACTCTTCTCCATGGCTGGACCTCCAAATAATATTCCTTTACGTGCTACGGGGTATCTAGAGAGTGGGATATGTTTAATAACTACCCTAAACCTAACACGTACCCTAACCCTAACCCCTACCCTAACCCTAACACGTACCCTAATCCTAAACCGTACCCTAAACCGAGCCCTAACCCTAACACTAACCCTAACCCTAACCCTAACCCATACCCTACGCCGTGCCCGAACCCCTACCCGAACCCATACCCTAAGCCGTACCCTAACCCTAACCCTAACCCTAGGCTACCCTTGACTGCTTCTGCCTCCAATAGATATCCTAAGCACTAGTGTTTTAAGGAACAGCTTAAAAAGAGAATCCTAATGTGATTTCTTTATAACGGGTGTGTTCCTTATCTTATCCTAGTGTCTAAACTGTTCTCCATGGCTGGACCCCCAAATAATATTCTTTATGTTCTAAGGGGTATCTAGAGAGTGGGATAGGGTTAATATCTACCCTAACCCTAACACGTACCCTAACCCTAACCCCTACCCTAACCCTAACACGTACCCAATCCTAAACCGTACCCTAAACAAAGCCCTAACCCTAACACTAACCCTAACCCTAACCCTAACCCATACCCTACGCCATACCCGAAGACCTCCCCGAACACATACCCTAAGCCGTACCCTAAGCCTAACCCTAAGCCTAACCCTAACCCTAGGCTACCCTTGACTGCTTCTGCCTCCAATAGGTTTCCTAAGCACTAGTGTTTTAAGGAACAGCTTAAAAAGAGAATCCTAATGTGATTTCTTTATAATGGGTGTGTTCCTTATCTTATCCTAGTGTCTAAACTCTTCTCCATGGCTGGACCTCCAAATAATATTCCTTTACGTGCTACGGGGTATCTAGAGAGTGGGATATGTTTAATAACTACCCTAAACCTAACACGTACCCTAACCCTAACCCCTACCCTAACCCTAACACGTACCCTAATCCTAAACCGTACCCTAAACCGAGCCCTAACCCTAACACTAACCCTAACCCTAACCCTAACCCATACCCTACGCCGTGCCCGAACCCCTACCCGAACCCATACCCTAAGCCGTACCCTAACCGTAACCCTAACCCTAGGCTACCCTTGACTGCTTCTGCCTCCAATAGATTTCCTAAGCACTAGTGTTTTAAGGAACAGCTTAAAAAGAGAATCCTAATGTGATTTCTTTATAACGGGTGTGTTCCTTATCTTATCCTAGTGTCTAAACTCTTCTCCATGGCTGGACCCCCAAATAATATTCTTTATGTTCTAAGGGGTATCTAGAGAGTGGGATAGGTTTAATTACTACCCTAACCCTAACACGTACACTAACCCTAACGACTACCCTAACCCTAACAAGTACCCTAATCCTAACCCGTAACCTAAACCGAGCCCTAACCCTAACACTAACACTAACACTAAGCCTAACCCATACCCTACGCCGTACCCGAAGACCTCCCCGAACCCGTACCCTAAGCCATACCCTAAGCCTAACCCTAAGCCTAACCCTAACCCTAGGCTACCCTTGACTGCTTCTGCCTCCAATAGGTTTCCTAAGCACTAGTGTTTTAAGGAACAGCTTAAAAAGAGAATTCTAATGTGATTTCTTTATAATGGGTGTTTTCCTTATCTTCTCCTAGTATCTAAACTCTTCTCCATGGCTGGACCCCCAAATATTATTACTTTACGTGCTAAGGGGTATCTAGAGAGTGGGATAGGTTTAATTACTACCCTAACCCTAACACGTACACTAACCCTAACGACTACCCTAAACCTAACAAGTACCCTAATCCTAACCCGTAACCTAAACCGAGCCCTAACCCTAACACTAACACTAACACTAAGCCTAACCCATACCCTACGCCGTACCCGAATCCCTCCCCGATCCCGTACCCTAATCCGTACCCTAACCCTAACCCTAAGCCTAACCCTAACCCTAGGCTACCCTTGACTGCTTCTGCCTCCAATAGATTTCCTAAGCACTAGTGTTTTAAGGAACAGCTTAAAAAGAGAATCCTAATGTGATTTCTTTATAACGGGTGTGTTCCTTATCTTATCCTAGTGTCTAAACTCTTCTCCATGGCTGGACCCCCAAATAATATTCTTTATGTTCTAAGGGGTATCTAGAGAGTGGGATAGGTTTAATATCTACCCTAACCCTAACACGTACCCTAACCCTAACCCCTACCCTAACACTAACACGTACCCTAATCCTAAACCGTACCCTAAACAAAGCCCTAACCCTAACACTAACCCTAACCCTAACCCTAACCCATACCCTACGCCGTACCCGAAGCCCTCCCCGAACCCGTACCCTAAGCCGTACGCTAACCCTAACCCTAAGCCTAACCCTAACCCTAGGCTACCCTTGACTGCTTCTGCCTCCAATAGATTTCCTAAGCACTAGTGCTTTAAGGAACAGCTTAAAAAGAGAATCCTAATGTGATTTCTTTATAATGGGTGTGTTCCTTATCTTATCCTAGTGTCTAAACTCTTCTCCATGGCTGGACCTCCAAATAATATTCCTTTACGTGCTAAGGGGTATCTAGAGAGTGGGGTAGGTTTAATAACTACACTAACGCTAACGCGTACCCTAACCCTAACCCCTACCCTAACCCTAACACCTACCCTAATCCTAATCCGTACCCTAAACCGAGACCTAACCCTAACACTAACCCTAACCCTAACCCTAACCCGTACCCTACGCCATACCCGAAGCCCTCCCCGAACCCATACCCTAAGCCGTACCCTAAGCCGTACCCTAAGCCTAAGCCTAACCCTAGGCTACCCTTGACTGCTTCTGCCTCCAATAGATTTCCTAAGCACTAGTGTTTTAAGGAACAGCTTAAAAAGAGAATCCTGGGCTTCCCTGGTGGTGCAGTGGTTGAGAGTCTGCCTGCCAATGCAGGGGGACACGGGTTCGAGCCCTGGTCTGGGAAGATCCCACATGCCGCGGAGCAACTGGGCCCGTGAGCCACAACTACTGAGCCTGCGCGTCTGGAGCCTGTGCTCCACAACAGGAGAGGCCGCGATAGTGAGAGGCCCGCGCACCGCGATGAAGAGTGGCCCCCGCATGCCACAACTGGAGAAAGCCCTCGCACAGAAACGAAGACCCAACACAGCCAAAAATAAATAATAAATAAATAATAAATAAGTTTAAAAAATTTAAAAAAAAAAAAAAAAAAAAAACAAAAAGAGAATCCTAATGTGATTTTTTTTATAATGGGTGTGTTCCTTATCTTATCCTAGTGTCTAAACTCTTCTCCATGGCTGGACCTCCAAATAATATTCCTTTACGTGCTAAGGGGTATCTAGAGAGTGGGATAGGTTTAATAACTACCCTAAACCTAACACGTACACTAACCCTAACGACTACCCTAACCCTAACAAGTACCCTAATCCTAACCCGTAACCTAAACCGAGCCCTAACCCTAACACTAACACTAACACTAAGCCTAACCCATACCCTACGCCGTACCCGAAGCCCTCCCCGATCCCGTACCCTAAGCAGTACCCTAACCCTAACCCTAAGCCTAACCCTAACCCTAGGCTACCCTTGACTGCTTCTGCCTCCAATAGATTTCCTAAGCACTAGTGTTTTAAGGAACAGCTTAAAAAGAGAATCCTAATGTGATTTCTTTATAATGGGTGTGTTCCTTATCTTATCCTAGTGTCTAAACTGTTCTCCATGGCTGGACCTCCAAATAATATTCCTTTACGTGCTAAGGGGTATCTAGAGAGTGGGATAGGTTTAATAACTACCCTAAACCTAACACGTACCCTAACCCTAACCCCTACCCTAACCCTAACACGTACCCTAATCCTAAACCGTACCCTAAACCGAGCCCTAACCCTAACACTAACCCTAACCCTAACCCTAACCCATACCCTACGCCGTGCCCGAACCCCTCCCTGAACCCGTACCCTAAGCCGTACCCTAAGCCTAACCCTAAGCCTAACCCTAACCCTAGGCTACCCTTGACTGCTTCTGCCTCCAATAGGTTTCCTAAGCACTAGTGTTTTAAGGAACAGCTTAAAAAGAGAATTCTAATGTGATTTCTTTATAATGGGTGTTTTCCTTATCTTATCCTGGTATCTAAACTCTTCTCCATGGCTGGACCCCCAAATAATATTCCTTTACGTGCTAAGGGGTATCTAGAGAGTGGGATAGGTTTAATCACTACCCTAACCCTAACACGTATATTAACCCTAACCACTATCCTAACCGTAACACGTACCTTAATCCTAACACGTACCCTAAACCGAGCCCTATCCCTAACACTAACCCTAACCATAACCCTAAACCATACCCTACGCCATACCCGAAGCCCTCCCCGAACCCGTACCGTAAGCCGTACCCTAACCCTAACCCTAAGCCTAACCCTAACCCTAGGCTACCCTTGACTGCTTCTGCCTCCAATAGAATTCCTAAGCACTAATGTTTTAAAGAAGAGCTTAAAAAGAGAATCCTAATGTGATTTCTTTATAATGGGTGTGTTCCTTATCTTATCCTAGTGTCTAAACTCTTCTCCAGGGCTGGACCTCCAAATAATATTCCTTTACGTGCTAAGGGGTTTCTAGAGAGTGGGATAGGTTTAATTACTACCCTAAACCTAACACGTACCCTAACCCTAACCCCTACCCTAACCCTAACACGTACCCTAATCCTAAACCGTACCCTAAACCGAGCCCTAACCCTAACACTAACCCTAACCCTAACCCTAACACATACCCTACGCCGTACCCGAAGCCCTCCCCGAACCCGTACCCTAAGCCGTACCCTAAGCATAACCCTAAGCCTAACCCTAACCCTAGGCTACCCTTGACTGCTTCTGCCTCCAATAGATATCCTAAGCACTAGTGTTTTAAGGAACAGCTTAAAAAGAGAATCCTAATGTGATTTCTTTATAACGGGTGTGTTCCTTATCTTATCCTAGTGTCTAAACTCTTCTCCATGGCTGGACCCCCAAATAATATTCTTTATGTTCTAAGGGGTATCTAGAGAGTGGGATAGGTTTAATATCTACCCTAACCCTAACACGTACCCTAACCATAACCCCTACCCTAACCCTAACACGTACCGTAATCCTAAACCGTACCCTAAACAAAGCCCTAACCCTAACACAAACCCTAACCCTAACCCTAACCCATACCCTACGCCGTACCCGAAGTCCTCCCCGAACCCGTACACTAAGCCGTACCCTAAGCCTAACCGTAAGCCTAACCTAACCCTAGGCTACCCTTGACTGCTTCTGCGTCCTATAGATTTCCTAAGTACTAGTGTTTTAAGGAACAGCTTAAAAAAGATTCCTAATGTGATTTATTTATAATGTGTGTGTTCCTTATATTATCTTAGTGTCTAAACTCTTCTCCATGGCTGGACCCCCAAATAATATTCCTTTACGTGCTAAGGGGTATCTAGAGAGTGGGATAGGTTTAATAACTACACTAACCCTAATGCGTACCCTAACCCTTACCCCTTTCCTAACTCTAACACGTACCCTAATCCTAACCCGTACCCTACACCGAGCCCTAACACTAACCCTAACCCTAACCCTAACCCATACCCTACGTCGTACCCGAAGCCCTCCCCGAACCCGTACCCTAAGCCGTACCCTAAGCCTAACCCTAAGCCTAACCCTAACCCTAGGCTACCCTTGACTGCTTCTGCCTCCAATAGGTTTCCTAAGCACTAGTGTTTTAAGGAGCAGCTTAAAAAGAGAATTCTAATGTGTTTTCTTTATAATGGGTGTTTTCCTTATCTTATCCTAGTATCTAAACTCTTCTCCATGGCTGGACCCCCAAATAATATTCCTTTACGTGCTAAGGGGTATCTAGAGAGTGGGATAGGTTTAATCACTACCCTAACCCTAACACGTACATTAACCCTAACCACTATCCTAACCCTAACACGTACCTTAATCCTAACCCGTACCCTAAACCGAGCCCTATCCCTAACACTAACCCTAACCCTAACCCTAACCCATACCCTACGCCGTACCCGAAGCCCTCCCCGAACCCGTACCCTAAGCCGTACGCTAACCCTAACCCTAAGCCTAACCCTAACCCTAGGCTACCCTTGACTGCTTCTGCCTCCAATAGATTTCCTAAGCACTAGTGTTTTAAGGAACAGCATAAAAAGAGAATCCTAATGTGATTTCTTTATAATGGGTGTGTTCCATATCTTATCCTAGTGTCTAAACTCTTCTCCATGGCTGGACCCGCAAATAATATTCTTTACGTGCTGAGTGGTATCTAGAGAATGGGATAGGCTTAATAACTACCCTAAACCTAACACGTACATTAACCCTAACCACTATCCTAACCCTAACACGTACCCTAATCCTAACACGTACCCTAAACCGAGCCCTAACCCTAACACTAACCCTAACCCTAACCCTAACCCATACCCTAAGCCGTGCCCGAACCCATACCCGAACCCATACCCTAAGCCGTACCCTAACCCTAACCCTAACCCTAGGCTACCCTTGACTGCTTCTGCCTCCAATAGATATCCTAAGCACTAGTGTTTTAAGGAACAGCTTAAAAAGAGAATCCTAATGTGATTTCTTTATAACGGGTGTGTTCCTTATCTTATCCTAGTGTCTAAACTCTTCTCCATGGCTGGACCCCCAAATAATATTCTTTATGTTCTAAGGGGTATCTAGAGAGTGGGATAGGTTTAATATCTACCCTAACCCTAACACGTACCCTAACCATAACCCCTACCCTAACCCTAACACGTACCGTAATCCTAAACCGTACCCTAAACAAAGCCCTAACCCTAACACTAACCCTAACCCTAACCCTAACCCATACCCTACGCCATACCCGAAGACCTCCCCGAACACATACCCTAAGCCGTACCCTAACCCTAACCCTAAGCCTAACCCTAACCCTAGGATACCCTTGACTGCTTCTGCCTCCAATAGATTTCCTAAGCACTAGTGTTTTAAGGAACAGCTTAAAAAGAGAATCCTAATGTGATTTCTTTATAATGGGTGTGTTCCTTATCTTATCCTAGTGTCTAAACTCTTCTCCATGGCTGGACCTCCAAATAATATTCCTTTACGTGCTACGGGGTATCTAGAGAGTGGGATATGTTTAATAACTACCCTAAACCTTACACGTACCCTAACCCTAACCCCTACCCTAACCCTAACACGTACCCTAATCCTAAACCGTACCCTAAACCGAGCCCTAACCCTAACACTAACCCTAACCCTAACCCATACCCTACGCCGTGCCCGAACCCCTACCCGAACCCATACCCTAAGCCGTACCCTAACCCTAACCCTAACCCTAGGCTACCCTTGACTGCTTCTGCCTGCAATAGATTTCCTAAGCACTAGTGTTTTAAGGAACAGCTTAAAAAGAGAATCCTAATGTGATTTCTTTATAACGGGTGTGTTCCTTATCTTATCCTAGTGTCTAAACTCTTCTCCATGGCTGGACCCCCAAATAATATTCTTTATGTTCTAAGGGGTATCTAGAGAGTGGGATAGCTTTAATATCTACCCTAACCGTAACACGTACCCTAACCCTAACCCCTACCCTAACCCTAACACGTACCCTAATCCTAAACCGAACCCTAAACAAAGCCCTAACCCTAACATTAACCCTAACCCTAACCCTAACCCATACCCTACGCCATACCCGAAGACCTCCCCGAACCCGTACCCTAAGCCATACCCTAAGCCTAACCCTAAGCCTAACCCTAACCCTAGGCTACCCTTGACTGCTTCTGCCTCCAATAGGTTTCCTAAGCACTAGTGTTTTAAGGAACAGCTTAAAAAGAGAATTCTAATGTGATTTCTTTATAATGGGTGTTTTCCTTATCTTATCCTAGTATCTAAACTCTTCTCCATGGCTGGACCCCCAAATATAATTCCTTTACGTGCTAAGGGGTATCTAGAGAGTGGGATAGATTTAATTACTACCCTAACCCTAACACGTACACTAACCCTAACGACTACCCTAACCCTAACAAGTACCCTAATCCTAACCCGTAACCTAAACCGAGCCCTAACCCTAACACTAACACTAACACTAAGCCTAACCCATACCCTACGCCGTACCCGAATCCCTCCCCGATCCCGTACCCTAATCCGTACCCTAACCCTTACCCTAAGCCTAACCCTAACCCTAGGCTACCCTTGACTGCTTCTGCCTCCAATAGATTTCCTAAGCACTAGTGTTTTAAGGAACAGCTTAAAAAGAGAATCCTAATGTGATTTCTTTATAACGGGTGTGTTCCTTATCTTATCCTAGTGTCTAAACTCTTCTCCATGGCTGGACCCCCAAATAATATTCTTTATGTTCTAAGGGGTATCTAGAGAGTGGGATAGGTTTAATATCTACCCTAACCCTAACACGTACCCTAACCCTAACCCCTACCCTAACCCTAACACGTACCCTAATCCTAAACCGTACCCTAAACAAAGCCCTAACCCTAACACTAACCCTAACCCTAACCCTAACCCATACCCTACGCCATACCCGAAGACCTCCCCGAACACATACCCTAAGCCGTACCCTAACCCTAACCCTAAGCCTAACCCTAACCCTAGGCTACCCTTGACTGCTTCTGCCTCCAATAGATTTCCTAAGCACTAATGTTTTAAAGAAGAGCTTAAAAAGAGAATCCTAATGTGATTTCTTTATAATGGGTGTGTTCCTTATCTTATCCTAGTGTCTAAACTCTTCTCCAGGGCTGGACCTCCAAATAATATTCCTTTACGTGCTAAGGGGTTTCTAGAGAGTGGGATAGGTTTAATAACTACCCTAAACCTAACACGTACCCTAACCCTAACCCCTACCCTAACCCTAACACGTACCCTAATCCTAAACCGTACCCTAAACCGAGCCCTAACCCTAACACTAACCCTAACCCTAACCCTAACACATACCCTACGCCATACCCGAAGTCCTCCCCGAACCCGTACCCTAAGCCTAACCGTAAGCCTAACCTAACCCTAGGCTACCCTTGACTGCTTCTGCCTCCAATAGATTTCCTAAGAACTAGTGTTTTAAGGAACAGCTTTAAAAAGATTCCTAATGTGATTTCTTTATAATGTGTGTGTTCCTTATATTATCTTAGTGTCTAAACTCTTCTCCATGGCTGGACCCCCAAATAATATTCCTTTACGTGCTAAGGGGTATCTAGAGAGTGGGATAGGTTTAATAACTACCCTAACCCTAATGCATAACCTAACCCTTACCCCTTTCCTAACTCTAACACGTACCCTAATCCTAACCCGTACCCTACACCGAGCCCTAACCCTAACACTAACCCTAACCCTAACCCTAACCCATACCCTACGTCGTACCCGAAGCCCTCCCCGAACCCGTACCCTAAGCCGTACCCTAAGCCTAACCCTAAGCCTAACCCTAACCCTAGGCTACCCTTGACTGCTTCTGCCTCCAATAGGTTTCCGAAGCACTAGTGTTTTAAGGAGCAGCTTAAAAAGAGAATTCTAATGTGTTTTCTTTATAATGGGTGTTTTCCTTATCTTATCCTAGTATCTAAACTCTTCTCCATGGCTGGACCCCCAAATAATATTCCTTTACGTGCTAAGGGGTATCTAGAGAGTGGGATAGGTTTAATCACTACCCTAACCCTAACACGTACATTAATCCTAACCACTATCCTAACCCTAACACGTACCTTAATCCTAACCCGTAACGTAAACCGAGCCCTATCCCTAACACTAACCCTAAGCCTAACCCTAACCCATACCCTACGCCGTACCCGAAGCCCTCCCCAAACCCGTACCCTAAGCCGTACGCTAACCCTAACCCTAAGCCTAACCCTAACCCTAGGCTACCCTTGACTGCTTCTGCCTCCAATAGATTTCCTAAGCACTAGTGTTTTAAGGAACAGCATAAAAAGAGAATCCTAATGTGATTTCTTTATAATGGGTGTGTTCCATATCTTATCCTAGTGTCTAAACTCTTCTCCATGGCTGGACCCGCAAATAATATTCTTTACGTGCTGAGGGGTATCTAGAGAATGGGATAGGTTTAATAACTACCCTAACCCTAACACGTACATTAACCCTAACCACTATCCTAACCCTAACACGTACCCTAATCCTAACCCGTACCCTAAACCGAGCCCTAACCCTAACACTAACCCTAACCCTAACCCTAACCCATACCCTACGCCGTGCCCGAACCCCTACCCGAAACCAAACCCTAAGCCGTACCCTAAACCTAACCCTAACCCTAGGCTACCCTTGACTGCTTCTGCCTCCAATAGATTTCCTAAGAACTAGTGTTTTAAGGAACAGCTTAAAAAAGATTCCTAATGTGATTTCTTCATAATGGGTGTGTTCCTTATCTTATCCTAGTGTCTAAACTCTTCTCCATGGCTGGACCTCCAAATAATATTCCTTTACGTGCTAAGGGATATCTAGAGAGTGGGATAGGTTTAATAACAACCCTAACGCTAACGCGTACCCTAACCCTAACCCCTACCCTAAACCTAACACGTACCCTAATCCTAAACCGTACCCTAAACCGAGACCTAACCCTAACACTAACCCTAACCCTAACCCTAACCCATACCCTACGCAGTACCCGAAGTCCTGCCCGAACCCGTACCCTAAGCCGTACCCTAAGCCTAACCGTAAGCCTAAACTAACCCTAGGCTACCCTTGACTGCTTCTGCCTCCAATAGATTTCCTAAGAACTAGTGTTTTAAGGAACAGCTTAAAAAAGATTCCTAATGTGATTTCTTTATAATGTGTGTGTTTCTTATATTATCTTAGTGTCTAAACTCTTCTCCATGGCTGGACCCCCAAATAATATTCCTTTACTTGCTAAGGGGTATCTAGAGAGTGGGATAGGTTTAATAACTACCCTAACCCTAATGCGTACCCTAACCCTTACCCCTTTCCTAACTCTAACACGTACGCTAATCCTAACCCTTACCCTACACCGAGCCCTAACCCTAACACAAACCCTAACCCTAACCCTAACCCATACCCTACGTCGTACCCGAAGCCCT
The DNA here is from genome assembly GCF_965194825.1 of Balaenoptera physalus. Taxonomy (NCBI): domain Eukaryota; kingdom Metazoa; phylum Chordata; class Mammalia; order Artiodactyla; family Balaenopteridae; genus Balaenoptera; species Balaenoptera physalus. The sequence continues at coordinate 141,591,491 of NC_138903.1, read as the reverse complement.
CCCCGAACCCGTAACCTAAGCCGTACCCTAAGCCTAACCCTAAGCCTAACCCTAACCCTAGGCTACCCTTGACTGCTTCTGCCTCCAATAGGTTTCCTAAGCACTAGTGTTTTAAGGAGCAGCTTAAAAAGAGAATTCTAATGTGTTTTCTTTATAATGGGTGTTTTCCTTATCTTATCCTAGTATCTAAACTCTTCTCCATGGCTTGACCCCCAAATAATATTCCTTTACGTGCTAAGGGGTATCTAGAGAGTGGGATAGGTTTAATCACTACCCTAACCCTAACACGTACATTAACCCAAACCACTATCCTAACCCTAACACGTACCTTAATCCTAACCCGTACCCTAAACCGAGCCCTATCCCTAACACTAACCCTAACCCTAACCCTAACCCATACCCTACGCCGTACCCGAAGCACTCCCCGAACCCGTACCCTAAGCCGTACGCTAACCCTAACCCTAAGCCTAACCCTAACCCTAGGCTACCCTTGACTGCTTCTGCCTCCAATAGATTTCCTAAGCACTAGTGTTTTAAGGAACAGCTTAAAAAGAGAATCGTAATGTGATTTCTTTATAATGGGTGTGTTCCTTATCTTATCCTAGTGTCTAAACTCTTCTCCATGGCTGGACCTCCAAATAATATTCCTTTACGTGCTAAGGGGTATCTAGAGAGTGGGGTAGGTTTAATAACTACCCTAACGCTAACGCGTACCCTAACCCTAACCCCTACCCTAACCCTAACACGTACCCTAATCCTAAACCGTACCCTAAACCGAGACCTAACCCTAACACTAACCCTAACCCTAACCCTAACCCATACCCTACGCCATACCCGAAGCCCTCCCCGAACCCATACCCTAAGCCGTACCCTAAGCCGTACCCTAAGCCTAAGCCTAACCCTAGGCTACCCTTGACTGCTTCTGCCTCCAATAGATTTCCTAAGCACTAGTGTTTTAAGGAACAGCTTAAAAAGAGAATCCTAATGTGATTTCTTTATAATGGGTGTGTTCCTTATCTTATCCTAGTGTCTAAACTCTTCTCCATGGCTGGACCCCCAAATAATATTCCTTTACGTGCTAAGGTGTATCTACAGAGTGGGATAGGTTTAATAACTACCCTAACCCTAACGCGTACCCTAACCCTAACCCCTACCCTAACCCTAACATGTACCCTAATCCTAACCCGTATCCTAAACCGAGCCCTAAGCCTAACACTAACCCTAACCCTAACCCTAACACATACCCTACGCCATACCCGAAGTCCTCCCCGAACCCGTACCCTAAGCCGTACCCTAAGCCTAACCGTAAGCCTAACCTAACCCTAGGCTACCCTTGACTGCTTCTGCCTCCAATAGATTTCCTAAGAACTAGTGTTTTAAGGAACAGCTTTAAAAAGATTCCTAATGTGATTTCTTTATAATGTGTGTGTTCCTTATATTATCTTAGTGTCTAAACTCTTCTCCATGGCTGGACCCCCAAATAATATTCCTTTACGTGCTAAGGGGTATCTAGAGAGTGGGATAGGTTTAATAACTACCCTAACCCTAACGCGTACCCTAACCCTAACCCCTACCCTAACCCTAACACGTAACCGAATCCTAACCCGTACCCTAAACGGAGCCCTAACCCTAACACTAACCCTAACCCTAACCCTAACCCATACCCTACGCCGTACCCGAACCCCTCCCCGAACCCGTACCCTAAGCCGTCCCCTAAGCCTAACCCCAAGCCTAACCCTAACCCTAGGCTACCCTTGACTGCTTCTGCCTCCAATAGATTTCCTAAGCACTAGTGTTTTAAGGAACAGCTTAAAAAGAGAATCCTAATGTGATTTCTTTATAATGGGTGTGTTCCTTATCTTATCCTAGTATCTAAACTCTTCTCCAGGGCTGGACCTCCAAATAATATTCCTTTACGTGCTAAGGGGTTTCTAGAGAGTGGGATAGGTTTAATTACTACCCTAAACCTAACACGTACCCTAACCCTAACCCCTACCCTAACCCTAACACGTACCCTAATCCTAAACCGTACCCTAAACCGAGCCCTAACCCTAACACTAACCCTAACCCTAACCCTAACACATACCCTACGCCGTACCCGAAGCCCTCCCCGAACCCGTACCCTAAGCCGTACCCTAAGCATAACCCTAAGCCTAACCCTAACCCTAGGCTACCCTTGACTGCTTCTGCCTCCAATAGATTTCCTAAGCACTAGTGTTTTAAGGAACAGCTTAAAAAGAGAATCCTAATGTGATTTCTTTATAATGGGTGTGTTCCTTATCTTATCCTAGTGTCTAAACTCTTCTCCATGGCTGGACCCCCAAATAATATTCCTTTACATGCTAAGGGGTATCTAGAGAGTGGGATAGGTTTAATAACTACCCTAACCCTAACACGTACCCTAATCCTAACCCCTACCCTAACCCTAACACGTACCCTAATCCTAAACCGTAACCTAAACCGAGCCCTAACCCTAACACAAACCCTAACCCTAACCCTAACACATACCCTACGCCGTACCCGAAGTCCTCCCCGAACCCGTACACTAAGCCATACCCTAAGCCTAACCGTAAGCCTAACCTAACCCTAGGCTACCCTTGACTGCTTCTGCCTCCAATAGATTTCCTAAGTACTAGTGTTTTAAGGAACAGCTTAAAAAAGATTCCTAATGTGATTTATTTATAATGTGTGTGTTCCTTATATTATCTTAGTGTCTAAACTCTTCTCCATGGCTGGACCCCCAAATAATATTCCTTTACGTGCTAAGGGGTATCTAGAGAGTGGGATAGGTTTAATAACTACCCTAACCCTAATGCGTACCCTAACCCTTACCCCTTTCCTAACTCTAACACGTACCCTAATCCTAACCCGTACCCTACACCGAGCCCTAACACTAACCCTAACCCTATCCCTAACCCATACCCTACGTCGTACCCGAAGCCCTTCCCGAACCCGTACCCTAAGCCGTACCCTAAGCCTAACCCTAAGCCAAACCCTAACCCTAGGCTACCCTTGACTGCTTCTGCCTCCAATAGGTTTCCTAAGCACTAGTGTTTTAAGGAGCAGCTTAAAAAGAGAATTCTAATGTGTTTTCTTTATAATGGGTGTTTTCCTTATCTTATCCTAGTATCTAAACTCTTCTCCATGGCTGGACCCCCAAATAATATTCCTTTACGTGCTAAGGTGTATCTAGAGAGTGGGATAGGTTTAATCACTACCCTAACCCTAACACGTACATTAACCCTAACCACTATCCTAACCCTAACACGTACCTTAATCCTAACCCGTACCCTAAACCGAGCCCTATCCCTAACACTAACCCTAACCCTAACCCTAACCCATACCCTACGCCGTACCCGAAGCCCTCCCCGAACCCGTACCCTAAGCCGTACTCTAACCCTAACCCTAAGCCTAACCCTAACCCTAGGCTACCCTTGACTGCTTCTGCCTCCAATAGATTTCCTAAGCACTAGTGTTTTAAGGAACAGCATAAAAAGAGAATCCTAATGTGATTTCTTTATAATGGGTGTGTTCCATATCTTATCCTAGTGTCTAAACTCTTCTCCATTGCTGGACCCGCAAATAATATTCTTTACGTGCTGAGGGGTATCTAGAGAATGGGATAGGCTTAATAACTACCCTAAACCTAACACGTACATTAACCCTATCCACTATCCTAACCCTAACACGTACCCTAATCCTAACACGTACCCTAAACCGAGCCCTAACCCTAACACTAACCCTAACCCTAACCCTAACCCATACCCTACGCCGTGCCCGAACCCATATCCGAACCCATACCCTAAGCCGTACCCTAACCCTAACCCTAACCCTAGGCTACCCTTGACTGCTTCTGCCTTCAATAGATTTCCTAAGCACTAGTGTTTTAAGGAACAGCTTAAAAAGAGAATCCTAATATGATTTTTTTATAATGGGTGTGTTCCTTATCTTATCCTAGTGTCTAAACTCTTCTCCATGGCTGGACCTCCAAATAATATTCCTTTACGTGCTAAGGGGTATCTACAGAGTGGGATAGGTTTAATAACTACCCTAACCCTAACACGTACACTAACCCTAACGACTACCCTAACCCTAACAAGTACCCTAATCCTAACCCGTAACCTAAACCGAGCCCTAACCCTAACACTAACACTAACACTAAGCCTAACCCATACCCTACGCCATACCCGAATCCCTCCCCGATCCCGTACCCTAATCCGTACCCTAACCCTAACCCTAAGCCTAACCCTAACCCTAGGCTACCCTTGACTGCTTCTGCCTCCAATAGATATCCTAAGCACTAGTGTTTTAAGGAACAGCTTAAAAAGAGAATCCTAATGTGATTTCTTTATAACGGGTGTGTTCCTTATCTTATCCTAGTGTCTAAACTCTTCTCCATGGCTGGACCCCCAAATAATATTCTTTATGTTCTAAGGGGTATCTAGAGAGTGGGATAGGTTTAATATCTACCCTAACCCTAACACGTACCCTAACCCTAACCCCTACCCTAACCCTAACACGTACCCTAATCCTAAACCGTACCCTAAACAAAGCCCTAACCCTAACACTAACCCTAACCCTAACCCTAACCCATACCCTACGCCATACCCGAAGACCTCCCCGAACACATACCCTAAGCCGAACCCTAACCCTAACCCTAAGCCTAACCCTAACCCTAGGCTACCCTTGACTGCTTCTGCCTCCAATAGATTTCCTAAGCACTAGTGTTTTAAGGAACAGCTTAAAAAGAGAATCCTAATGTGATTTCTTTATAATGGGTGTGTTCCTTATCTTATCCTAGTGTCTAAACTCTTCTCCATGGCTGGACCTCCAAATAATATTCCTTTACGTGCTACGGGGTATCTAGAGAGTGGGATATGTTTAATAACTACCCTAACCCTAACACGTACCCTAACCCTAACCCCTACCCTAACCCTAACACGTACCCTAATCCTAAACCGTACCCTAAACCGAGCCCTAACCCTAACACTAACCCTAACCCTAACCCTAACCCATACCCTACGCCATGCCCGAACCCCTACCCGAACCCATACCCTAAGCCGTACCCTAACCCTAACCCTAACCCTAGGCTACCCTTGACTGCTTCTGCCTCCAATAGATATCCTAAGCACTAGTGTTTTAAGGAACAGCTTAAAAAGAGAATCCTAATGTGATTTCTTTATAACGGGTGTGTTCCTTATCTTATCCTAGTGTCTAAACTGTTCTCCATGGCTGGACCCCCAAATAATATTCTTTATGTTCTAAGGGGTATCTAGAGAGTGGGATAGGGTTAATATCTACCCTAACCCTAACACGTACCCTAACCCTAACCCCTACCCTAACCCTAACACGTACCCAATCCTAAACCGTACCCTAAACAAAGCCCTAACCCTAACACTAACCCTAACCCTAACCCTAACCCATACCCTACGCCATACCCGAAGACCTCCCCGAACACATACCCTAAGCCGTACCCTAAGCCTAACCCTAAGCCTAACCCTAACCCTAGGCTACCCTTGACTGCTTCTGCCTCCAATAGGTTTCCTAAGCACTAGTGTTTTAAGGAACAGCTTAAAAAGAGAATCCTAATGTGATTTCTTTATAATGGGTGTGTTCCTTATCTTATCCTAGTGTCTAAACTCTTCTCCATGGCTGGACCTCCAAATAATATTCCTTTACGTGCTACGGGGTATCTAGAGAGTGGGATATGTTTAATAACTACCCTAAACCTAACACGTACCCTAACCCTAACCCCTACCCTAACCCTAACACGTACCCTAATCCTAAACCGTACCCTAAACCGAGCCCTAACCCTAACACTAACCCTAACCCTAACCCTAACCCATACCCTACGCCGTGCCCGAACCCCTACCCGAACCTATACCCTAAGCCGTACCCTAACCCTAACCCTAACCCTAGGCTACCCTTGACTGCTTCTGCCTCCAATAGATTTCCTAAGCACTAGTGTTTTAAGGAACAGCTTAAAAAGAGAATCCTAATGTGATTTCTTTATAACGGGTGTGTTCCTTATCTTATCCTAGTGTCTAAACTCTTCTCCATGGCTGGACCCCCAAATAATATTCTTTATGTTCTAAGGGGTATCTAGAGAGTGGGATAGGTTTAATTACTACCCTAACCCTAACACGTACACTAACCCTAACGACTACCCTAACCCTAACAAGTACCCTAATCCTAACCCGTAACCTAAACCGAGCCCTAACCCTAACACTAACACTAACACTAAGCCTAACCCATACCCTACGCCGTACCCGAAGACCTCCCCGAACCCGTACCCTAAGCCATACCCTAAGCCTAACCCTAAGCCTAACCCTAACCCTAGGCTACCCTTGACTGCTTCTGCCTCCAATAGGTTTCCTAAGCACTAGTGTTTTAAGGAACAGCTTAAAAAGAGAATTCTAATGTGATTTCTTTATAATGGGTGTTTTCCTTATCTTATCCTAGTATCTAAACTCTTCTCCATGGCTGGACCCCCAAATATTATTACTTTACGTGCTAAGGGGTATCTAGAGAGTGGGATAGGTTTAATTACTACCCTAACCCTAACACGTACACTAACCCTAACGACTACCCTAAACCTAACAAGTACCCTAATCCTAACCCGTAACCTAAACCGAGCCCTAACCCTAACACTAACACTAACACTAAGCCTAACCCATACCCTACGCCGTACCCGAATCCCTCCCCGATCCTGTACCCTAATCCGTACCCTAACCCTAACCCTAAGCCTAACCCTAACCCTAGGCTACCCTTGACTGCTTCTGCCTCCAATAGATTTCCTAAGCACTAGTGTTTTAAGGAACAGCTTAAAAAGAGAATCCTAATGTGATTTCTTTATAACGGGTGTGTTCCTTATCTTATCCTAGTGTCTAAACTCTTCTCCATGGCTGGACCCCCAAATAATATTCTTTATGTTCTAAGGGGTATCTAGAGAGTGGGATAGGTTTAATATCTACCCTAACCCTAACACGTACCCTAACCCTAACCCCTACCCTAACCCTAACACCTACCCTAATCCTAATCCGTACCCTAAACCGAGACCTAACCCTAACACTAACCCTAACCCTAACCCGTACCCTACGCCATACCCGAAGCCCTCCCCGAACCCATACCCTAAGCCGTACCCTAAGCCGTACCCTAAGCCTAAGCCTAACCCTAGGCTACCCTTGACTGCTTCTGCCTCCAATAGATTTCCTAAGCACTAGTGTTTTAAGGAACAGCTTAAAAAGAGAATCCTAATGTGATTTCTTTATAATGGGTGTGTTCCTTATCTTATCCTAGTGTCTAAACTCTTCTCGATGGCTGGACCCCCAAATAATATTCCTTTGCGTGCTAAGGTGTATCTACAGAGTGGGATAGGTTTAATAACTACCCTAACCCTAATGCGTACCCTAACCCTAACTCCTACCCTAACCCTAACATGTACCCTAATCCTAACCCGTACCCTAAACCGAGCCCTAACCCTAACACTAACCCTAACCCTAACCCTAACACATACCCTACGCCATACCCGAAGTCCTCCCCGAACCCGTACCCTAAGCCGTATCCTAAGCCTAACCGTAAGCCTAACCTAACCCTAGGCTACACTTGACTGCTTCTGCCTCCAATAGATTTCCTAAGAACTAGTGTTTTAAGGAACAGCTTTAAAAAGATTCCTAATGTGATTTCTTTATAATGTGTGAGTTCCTTATATTATCTTAGTGTCTAAACTCTTCTCCATGGCTGGACCCCCAAATAATATTCCTTTACGTGCTAAGGGGTATCTAGAGAGTGGGATAGCTTTAATAACTACCCTAACCCTAATGCATACCCTAACCCTTACCCCTTTCCTAACTCTAACACGTACCCTAATCCTAACCCGTACCCTACACCGAGCCCTAACCCTAACACTAACCCTAACCCTAACCCTAACCCATACCGTACGTCGTACCCGAAGCCCTCCCCGAACCCGTACCCTAAGCCGTACCCTAAGCCTAACCCTAAGCCTAACCCTAACCCTAGGCTACCCTTGATTGCTTCTGCCTCCAATAGGTTTCCTAAGCACTAGTGTTTTAAGGAGCAGCTTAAAAAGAGAATTCTAATGTGTTTTCTTTATAATGGGTGTTTTCCTTATCTTATCCTAGTATCTAAACTCTTCTCCATGGCTGGACCCCCAAATAATATTCCTTTACGTGCTAAGGGGTATCTAGAGAGTGGGATAGGTTTATTCACTACCCTAACCCTAACACGTACATTAACCCTAACCACTATCCTAACCCTAACACGTACCTTAATCCTAACCCGTACCGTAAACCGAGCCCTATCCCTAACACTAACCCTAAGCCTAACCCTAACCCATACCCTACGCCGTACCCGAAGCCCTCCCCAAACCCGTACCCTAAGCCGTACGCTAACCCTAACCCTAAGCCTAACCCTAACCCTAGGCTACCCTTGACTGCTTCTGCCTCCAATAGATTTCCTAAGCACTAGTGTTTTAAGGAACAGCATAAAAAGAGAATCCTAATGTGATTTCTTTATAATGGGTGTGTTCCATATCTTATCCTAGTGTCTAAACTCTTCTCCATGGCTGGACCCGCAAATAATATTCTTTACGTGCTGAGGGGTATCTAGAGAATGGGATAGGTTTAATAACTACCCTAACCCTAACACGTACATTAACCCTAACCACTATCCTAACCCTAACACGTACCTTAATCCTAACCCGTACCCTAAACCGAGCCCTATCCCTAACACTAACCCTAAACCTAACCCTAACCCATACCCTACGCCGTACCCGAAGCCCTCCCCGAACCCGTACCCTAAGCCGTACGCTAACCCTAACCCTAAGCCTAACCCTAACCCTAGGCTACCCTTGACTGCTTCTGCCTCCAATAGATTTCCTAAGCACTAGTGTTTTAAGGAACAGCTTAAAAAGAGAATCCTAATGTGATTTCTTTATAATGGGTGTGTTCCTTATCTTATCCTAGTGTCTAAACTCTTCTCCATGGCTGGACCTCCAAATAATATTCCTTTACGTGCTAAGGGGTATCTAGAGAGTGGGGTAGGTTTAATAACTACCCTAACGCTAACGCGTACCCTAACCCTAACCCCTACCCTAACCCTAACACGTACCCTAATCCTAAACCGTACCCTAAACCGAGACCTAACCCTAACACTAACCCTAACCCTAACCCTAACCCATACCCTACGCCATACCCGAAGCCCTCCCCGAACCCATACCCTAAGCCGTACCCTAAGCCGTACCCTAAGCCTAAGCCTAACCCTAGGCTACCCTTGACTGCTTCTGCCTCCAATAGATTTCCTGAGCACTAGTGTTTTAAGGAACAGCTTAAAAAGAGAATCCTAATGTGATTTCTTTATAATGGGTGTGTTCCTTATCTTATCCTAGTGTCTAAACTCTTCTCGATGGCTGGACCCCCAAATAATATTCCTTTACGTGCTAAGGTGTATCTACAGAGTGGGATAGGTTTAATAACTACCCTAACCCTAACGCGTACCCTAACCCTAACTCCTACCCTAACCCTAACATGTACCCTAATCCTAACCCGTACCCTAAACCGAGCCCTAACCCTAACACTAAACCTAACCCTAACCCTAACACATACCCTACGCCATACCCGAAGTCCTCCCCGAACCCGTACCCTAAGCCGTATCCTAAGCCTAACCGTAAGCCTAACCTAACCCTAGGCTACCCTTGACTGCTTCTGCCTCCAATAGATTTCCTAAGAACTAGTGTTTTAAGGAACAGCTTTAAAAAGATTCCTAATGTGATTTCTTTATAATGTGTGTGTTCCTTATATTATCTTAGTGTCTAAACTCTTCTCCATGGCTGGACCCCCAAATAATATTCCTTTACGTGCTAAGGGGTATCTAGAGAGTGGGATAGGTTTAATAACTACCCTAACCCTAATGCATACCCTAACCCTTACCCCTTTCCTAACTCTAACACGTACCCTAATCCTAACCCGTACCCTACACCGAGCCCTAACCCTAACACTAACCCTAACCCTAACCCTAACCCATACCCTACGTCGTACCCGAAGCCCTCCCCGAACCCGTACCCTAAGCCGTACCCTAAGCCTAACCCTAAGCCTAACCCTAACCCTAGGCTACCCTTGACTGCTTCTGCCTCCAATAGATTTCCTAAGCACTAGTGTTTTAAGGAACAGCATAAAAAGAGAATCCTAATGTGATTTCTTTATAATGGGTGTGTTCCATATCTTATCCTAGTGTCTAAACTCTTCTCCATGGCTGGACCCGCAAATAATATTCTTTACGTGCTGAGGGGTATCTAGAGAATGGGATAGGTTTAATAACTACCCTAACCCTAACACGTACATTAACCCTAACCACTATCCTAACCCTAACACGTACCCTAATCCTAACCCGTACCCTAAACCGAGCCCTAACCCTAACACTAACCCTAACCCTAACCCTAACCCATACCCTACGCCGTGCCCGAACCCCTACCCGAAACCAAACCCTAAGCCGTACCCTAAACCTAACCCTAACCCTAGGCTACCCTTGACTGCTTCTGCCTCCAATAGATTTCCTAAGAACTAGTGTTTTAAGGAACAGCTTAAAAAAGATTCCTAATGTGATTTCTTCATAATGGGTGTGTTCCTTATCTTATCCTAGTGTCTAAACTCTTCTCCATGGCTGGACCTCCAAATAATATTCCTTTACGTGCTAAGGGATATCTAGAGAGTGGGATAGGTTTAATAACCACCCTAACGCTAACGCGTACCCTAACCCTAAACCCTACCCTAACCCTAACACGTACCCTAATCCTAAACCGTACCCTAAACCGAGACCTAACCCTAACACTAACCCTAACCCTAACCCTAACCCATACCCTACGCAGTACCCGAAGTCCTGCCCGAACCCGTACCCTAAGCCGTACCCTAAGCCTAACCGTAAGCCTAAACTAACCCTAGGCTACCCTTGACTGCTTCTGCCTCCAATAGATTTCCTAAGAACTAGTGTTTTAAGGAACAGCTTAAAAAAGATTCCTAATGTGATTTCTTTATAATGTGTGTGTTTCTTATATTATCTTAGTGTCTAAACTCTTCTCCATGGCTGGACCCCCAAATAATATTCGTTTACTTGCTAAGGGGTATCTAGAGAGTGGGATAGGTTTAATAACTACCCTAACCCTAATGCGTACCCTAACCCTTACCCCTTTCCTAACTCTAACACGTACCCTAATCCTAACCCTTACCCTACACCGAGCCCTAACCCTAACACAAACCCTAACCCTAACCCTAACCCATACCCTACGTCGTACCCGAAGCCCTCCCCGAACCCGTAACCTAAGCCGTACCCTAAGCCTAACCCTAAGCCTAACCCTAACCCTAGGCTACCCTTGACTGCTTCTGCCTCCAATAGGTTTCCTAAGCACTAGTGTTTTAAGGAGCAGCTTAAAAAGAGAATTCTAATGTGTTTTTTTTATAATGGGTGTTTTCCTTATCTTATCCTAGTATCTAAACTCTTCTCTATGGCTTGACTCCCAAATAATATTCCTTTACGAGCTAAGGGGTATCTAGAGAGTGGGATAGGTTTAATCACTACCCTAACCCTAACACGTACATTAACCCTAACCACTATCCTAACCCTAACACGTACCTTAATCCTAAACCGTACCCTAAACCGAGACCTAACCCTAACACTAACCCTAACCCTAACCCTAACCCATACCCTACGCCATACCCGAAGCCCTCCCCGAACCCATACCCTAAGCCGTACCCTAAGCCGTACCCTAAGCCTAAGCCTAACCCTAGGCTACCCTTGACTGCTTCTGCCTCCAATAGATTTCCTAAGCACTAGTGTTTTAAGGAACAGCTTAAAAAGAGAATTCTAATGTGATTTCTTTATAATGGGTGTGTTCCTTATCTTATCCTAGTGTCTAAACTCTTCTCGATGGCTGGACCCCCAAATAATATTCCTTTACGTGCTAAGGTGTATCTAGAGAGTGGGATAGGTTTAATAACTACCCTAACCCTAACGCGTACCCTAACCCTAACCCCTACCCTAACCCTAACATGTACCCCAATCCTAACCCGTACCCTAAACCGAGCCCTAACCCTAACACTAACCCTAACCCTAACCCTAACCCAAACCCTACGCCGTTCCCGAACCCCTCCCCAAACCCGTACCCTAAGCCGTACCCTAAGCCTAACCCTAAGCCTAACCCTAACCCTAGGCTACCCTTGACTGCTTCTGCCTCCAATAGATTTCCTAAGCACTAGTGTTTTAAGGAACAGCTTAAAAAGAGAATCCTAATGTGATTTCTTTATAATGGGTGTGTTCCTTATCTTATCCTAGTGTCTAAACTCTTCTCCATGGCTGGACCCCCAAATAATATTCCTTTACGTGCTAAGGGGTATCTAGAGAGTGGGATAGGTTTAATAACTACCCTAACCCTAACGCGTACCCTAACCCTAACCCCTACCCTAACCCTAACACGTACCCTAATCCTAACCCGTACCCCAAACCGAGCCCTAACCCTAACACTCACCCTAACCCTAACCCATACCCTACGCCATACCCGAAGCCCTCCCCGAACCCGTACCCTAAGCCGTACCCTAAGCCGTACCCTAAGCCTAACCCTAACCCTAGGCTACCCTTGACTGCTTCTGCCTCCAATAGATTTCCTAAGCACTAGTGTTTTAAGGAACAGCTTAAAAAGAGAATCCTAATGTGATTTCTTTATAATGGGTGTGTTCCTTATCTTATCCTAGTGTCTAAACTCTTCTCCATGGCTGGACCGCCAAATAATATTCCTTTACGTGCTAAGGGGTATCTAGAGAGTGGGATAGGTTTAATAACTACCCTAACACTAACGCGTACCCTAACCCTAACCCCTACCCTAACACTAACACGTACCCTAATCCTAACCAATACCCTAAAACGAGCCCTAACACTAACACTAACCCTAACCCTAACACTAACCCATACCCTACGCCGTACCCGAAGCCCTCCTCAAATCCGTACCCTAAGCCGTACCCTAAGCCGTACCCTAATCCTAACCCTAACCCTAGGCTACCCTTGACTGCTTCTGCCTCCAATAGATTTCCTAAGCACTAGTGTTTTAAGGAACAGCTTAAAAAGAGAATCCTAATGTGATTTCTTTATAATGGGTGTGTTCCTTATCTTATCCTAGTGTCTAAACTCTTCTCCATGGCTGGACCCCCAAATAATATTCCTTTACGTGCTAAGGTGTATCTAGAGAGTGGAATAGGTTTAATAACTACCCTAACCCTAACGCGTACCCTAAACCTAACCCCTACCCTAACCCTAACATATACCCTAATCCTAACCCGTACCCTAAACCGAGCCCTAACCCTAACACTAACCCTAACCCTAACCCTAACCCATACCCTACGCCGTACCCGAAGCCCTCCCCGAACCCGTACCCTAAGCCGTACTCTAAGCCTCACCCCAAGCCTAACCCTAACCCTAGGCTACCCTTGACTGCTTCTGCCTCCAATAGATTTCCTAAGCACTAGTGTTTTAAGGAACAGCTTAAAAAGAGAATCCTAATGTGATTTCTTTATAATGGGTGTGTTCCTTATCTTATCCTAGTGTCTAAACTCTTCTCCATGGCTGGACCTCCAAATAATATTCCTTTACGTGCTAAGGGGTATCTAGAGAGGGGGATAGGTTTAATAACTACCCTAACACTAACGCGTACCCTAACCCTAACCCCTACCCTAACACTAACACGTACCCTAATCCTAACCAATACCCTAAAACGAGCCCTAACACTAACACTAACCCTAACACTAACCGTAACCCATAACCTACGCTGTACCCGAAGTCCTCCCCGAACCCGTACCCTAAGCCGTACCCTAAGCCGTACCCTAAGCCTAAGCCTAACCCTAGGCTACCCTTGACTGCTTCTGCCTCCAATAGATTTCCTAAGCACTAGTGTTTTAAGGAACAGCTTAAAAAGAGAATCCTAATGTGATTTCTTTATAATGGGTGTGTTCCTTATCTTATCCTAGTGTCTAAACTCTTCTCGATGGCTGGACCCCCAAATAATATTCCTTTACGTGCTAAGGTGTATCTAGAGAGTGGGATAGGTTTAATAACTACCCTAACCCTAACGCGTACCCTAACCCTAACCCCTACCCTAACCCTAACATGTACCCTAATCCTAACCCGTACCCTAAACCGAGCCCTAACCCTAACATTAACCCTAACCCTAACCCTAACCCATACCCTACGCCGTACCCGAAACCCTCCCCGAACCCGTACCCTAAGCCGTACCCTAAGCCGTACCCTAAGCCTAACCCTAACCCTAGGCTACCCTTGACTGCTTCTGCCTCCAATAGATTTCCTAAGCACTAGTGTTTTAAGGAACAGCTTAAAAAGAGAATCCTAATGTGATTTCTTTATAATGGGTGTGTTCCTTATCTTATCCTAGTGTCTAAACTCTTCTCCATGGCTGGACCCCCAAATAATATTCCTTTACGTGCTAAGGGGTATCTAGAGAGTGGGATAGGTTTAATAACTACCCTAACCCTAACGCGTACCCTAACCTTAATCCCTACCCTAACCCTAACACGTACCCTAATCCTAACCCGTACCCTAAACCGAGCCCTAACCCTAACACTAACCCTAACCCTAACCCTAACCCATACCCTACGCCGTACCCGAAGCCCTCCCCGAACCCGTACCCTAAGCCGTACCCTAAGCCGTACCCTAAGCCTAACCCTAACCCTAGGCTACCCTTGACTGCTTCTGCCTCCAATAGATTTCCTAAGCACTAGTGTTTTAAGGAACAGCTTAAAAAGAGAATCCTAATGTGATTTCTTTATAATGGGTGTGTTCCTTATCTTATCCTAGTGTCTAAACTCTTCTCCATGGCTGGACCTCCAAATAATATTCCTTTATGTGCTAAGGGGTATCTAGAGAGTGGGATAGGTTTAATAACTACCCTAACACTAACGCGTACCCTAACCCTAACCCCTACCCTAACCATAACACGTACCCTAATCCTAAACCCGGGCTCGGTGTAGGGTACGGGTTAGGATTAGGGTACGTGTTAGAGTTAGGAAAGGGGTAAGGGTTAGGGTATGCATTAGGGTTAGGGTAGTTATTAAACCTATCCCACTCTCTAGATACCCCTTAGCACATAAAGGAATATTATTTGGGGGTCCAGCCATGGAGAAGAGTTTAGACACTAAAATAATATAAGGAACACACACATTATAAAGAAATCACATTAGGAATCTTTTTAAAGCTGTTCCTTAAAACACTAGTTCTTAGGAAATCTATTGGAGGCAGAAGCAGTCAAGGGTAGCCTAGGGTTAGGTTAGGCTTACGGTTAGGCTTAGGGTACGGCTTAGGGTACGGGTTCGGGGAGGACTTCGGGTATGGCATAGGGTATGTGTTAGGGTTAGGGTTAGGGTTAGTGTTAGGCTTAGGGCTCGGTTTAGGGTACGGGTTAGGATTAGGGTACATGTTAGGGTTAGGGTAGGGGTTAGGGTTAGGGTACGCGTTAGGGTTAGGGTAGTTATTAAACCTATCCCACTCTGTAGATACACCTTAGCACGTAAAGGAATATTATTTGGGGGTCCAGCCATCGAGAAGAGTTTAGACACTAGGATAAGATAAGGAACACACCCATTATAAAGAAATCACAATAGGATTCTCTTTTTAAGCTGTTCCTTAAAACACTAGTGCTTAGGAAATCTATTGGAGGCAGAAGCAGTCAAGTATCTAGAGAATGGGATAGGTTTAATAACTACGCTAACCCTAACACGTACATTAACCCTAACCACTATCCTAACCCTAACACGTACCCTAATCCTAACCCGTACCCTAAACCGAGCCCTAACCCTAACACTAACCCTAACCCTAACCCTAACCCATACCCTACGCCGTGCCCGAACCCCTACCCGAAAACAAACCCTAAGCCGTACCCTAAACCTAACCCTAACCCTAGGCTACCCTTGACTGCTTCTGCCTCCAATAGATTTCCTAAGAACTAGTGTTTTAAGGAACAGCTTAAAAAAGATTCCTAATGTGATTTCTTCATAATGGGTGTGTTCCTTATCTTATCCTAGTGTCTAAACTCTTCTCCATGGCTGGACCTCCAAATAATATTCCTTTACGTGCTAAGGGATATCTAGAGAGTGGGATAGGTTTAATAACCACCCTAACGCTAACGCGTACCCTAACCCTAACCCCTACCCTAACCCTATCACGTACCCTAATCCTAAACCGTACCCTAAACCGAGACATAACCCTAACACTAACCCTAACCCTAACCCTAACCCATACCCTACGCAGTACCCGAAGTCCTGCCCGAACCCGTACCCTAAGCCGTACCCTAAGCCTAACCGTAAGCCTAAACTAACCCTAGGCTACCCTTGACTGCTTCTGCCTCCAATAGATTTCCTAAGCACTAGTGTTTTAAGGAACAGCTTAAAAAGAGAATCCTAATGTGATTTCTTTACAATGGGTGTGTTCCTTATCTTATCCTAGTGTCTAAACTCTTCTCCATGGCTGGACCTCCAAATAATATTCCTTTACGTGCTAAGGGGTATCTAGAGACTGGGATAGGTTTAATAACTACCCTAACACTAACGCGTACCCTAACCCTAACCCCTACCCTAACCCTAACACGTACCCTAATCCTAACCAATACCCTAAACCGAGCCCTAACCCTAACACTAACCCTAACCGTAACCCTAACCCATACCCTACGCCGTACCCGAAGCCCTCCCCGAACCGGTACCCTAAGCCGTACCCTAAGCCTAACCCTAACCCTAGGCTACCCTTGACTGCTTCTGTCTCCAATAGATTTTCTAAGCACTAGTGTTTTAAGGAACAGCTTAAAAAGAGAATCATAATGTGATTTCTTTATAATGGGTGTGTTCCTTATCTTATCCTAGTGTCTAAACTCTTCTCCATGGCTGGACCTCCAAATAATATTCCTTTATGTGCTAAGGGGTATCTAGAGAGTGGGATAGGTTTAATAACTACCCTAACACTAACGCGTACCCTAACCCTAACCCCTACCCTAACCCTAACACGTACCCTAATCCTAACCCGTACCCTAAACCGAACCCTAACCCTAACACTAACCCTAACCCTAACCCTAAGCCATACCCTACGCCGTACCCGAATCCCTCACCGAACCCGTACCCTAAGCCGTACCCTAAGCCGTACCCTAAGCCTAAGCCTAACCCTAGGCTACCCTTGACTGCTTCTGCCTCCAATAGATTTCCTAAGCACTAGTGTTTTAAGGAACAGCTTAAAAAGAGAATCCTAATGTGATTTCTTTATAATGGGTGTGTTCCTTATCTTATCCTAGTGTCTAAACTCTTCTCGATGGCTGGACCCCCAAATAATATTCCTTTACGTGCTAAGGTGTATCTAGAGAGTGGGATAGGTTTAATAACTACCCTAACCCTAACGCGTACCCTAACCCTAACCCCTACCCTAACCCTAACATGTACCCTAATCCTAACCCGTACCCTAAACCGAGCCCTAACCCTAACATTAACCCTAACCCTAACCCTAACCCATACCCTACGCCGTACCCGAAACCCTCCCCGAACCCGTACCCTAAGCCGTACCCTAAGCCGTACCCTAAGCCTAACCCTAACCCTAGGCTACCCTTGACTGCTTCTGCCTCCAATAGATTTCCTAAGCACTAGTGTTTTAAGGAACAGCTTAAAAAGAGAATCCTAATGTGATTTCTTTATAATGGGTGTGTTCCTTATCTTATCCTAGTGTCTAAACTCTTCTCCATGGCTGGACCCCCAAATAATATTCCTTTACGTGCTAAGGGGTATCTAGAGAGTGGGATAGGTTTAATAACTACCCTAACCCTAACGCGTACCCTAACCTTAATCCCTACCCTAACCCTAACACGTACCCTAATCCTAACCCGTACCCTAAACCGAGCCCTAACCCTAACACTAACCCTAACCCTAACCCTAACCCATACCCTACGCCGTACCCGAAGCC
This sequence comes from Balaenoptera physalus, assembly GCF_965194825.1. NCBI lineage: Eukaryota > Metazoa > Chordata > Mammalia > Artiodactyla > Balaenopteridae > Balaenoptera > Balaenoptera physalus. The sequence goes on along the minus strand of NC_138903.1, from coordinate 141,573,488 downwards.
CTCCCCGAACCCGTACCCTAAGCCGTACCCTAAGCCGTACCCTAAGCCTAACCCTAACCCTAGGCTACCCTTGACTGCTTCTGCCTCCAATAGATTTCCTAAGCACTAGTGTTTTAAGGAACAGCTTAAAAAGAGAATCCTAATGTGATTTCTTTATAATGGGTGTGTTCCTTATCTTATCCTAGTGTCTAAACTCTTCTCCATGGCTGGACCTCCAAATAATATTCCTTTATGTGCTAAGGGGTATCTAGAGAGTGGGATAGGTTTAATAACTACCCTAACACTAACGCGTACCCTAACCCTAACCCCTACCCTAACCATAACACGTACCCTAATCCTAAACCCGGGCTCGGTGTAGGGTACGGGTTAGGATTAGGGTACGTGTTAGAGTTAGGAAAGGGGTAAGGGTTAGGGTATGCATTAGGGTTAGGGTAGTTATTAAACCTATCCCACTCTCTAGATACCCCTTAGCACATAAAGGAATATTATTTGGGGGTCCAGCCATGGAGAAGAGTTTAGACACTAAAATAATATAAGGAACACACACATTATAAAGAAATCACATTAGGAATCTTTTTAAAGCTGTTCCTTAAAACACTAGTTCTTAGGAAATCTATTGGAGGCAGAAGCAGTCAAGGGTAGCCTAGGGTTAGGTTAGGCTTACGGTTAGGCTTAGGGTACGGCTTAGGGTACGGGTTCGGGGAGGACTTCGGGTATGGCATAGGGTATGTGTTAGGGTTAGGGTTAGGGTTAGTGTTAGGCTTAGGGCTCGGTTTAGGGTACGGGTTAGGATTAGGGTACATGTTAGGGTTAGGGTAGGGGTTAGGGTTAGGGTACGCGTTAGGGTTAGGGTAGTTATTAAACCTATCCCACTCTGTAGATACACCTTAGCACGTAAAGGAATATTATTTGGGGGTCCAGCCATCGAGAAGAGTTTAGACACTAGGATAAGATAAGGAACACACCCATTATAAAGAAATCACAATAGGATTCTCTTTTTAAGCTGTTCCTTAAAACACTAGTGCTTAGGAAATCTATTGGAGGCAGAAGCAGTCAAGTATCTAGAGAATGGGATAGGTTTAATAACTACCCTAACCCTAACACGTACATTAACCCTAACCACTATCCTAACCCTAACACGTACCCTAATCCTAACCCGTACCCTAAACCGAGCCCTAACCCTAACACTAACCCTAACCCTAACCCTAACCCATACCCTACGCCGTGCCCGAACCCCTACCCGAAAACAAACCCTAAGCCGTACCCTAAACCTAACCCTAACCCTAGGCTACCCTTGACTGCTTCTGCCTCCAATAGATTTCCTAAGAACTAGTGTTTTAAGGAACAGCTTAAAAAAGATTCCTAATGTGATTTCTTCATAATGGGTGTGTTCCTTATCTTATCCTAGTGTCTAAACTCTTCTCCATGGCTGGACCTCCAAATAATATTCCTTTACGTGCTAAGGGATATCTAGAGAGTGGGATAGGTTTAATAACCACCCTAACGCTAACGCGTACCCTAACCCTAACCCCTACCCTAACCCTATCACGTACCCTAATCCTAAACCGTACCCTAAACCGAGACATAACCCTAACACTAACCCTAACCCTAACCCTAACCCATACCCTACGCAGTACCCGAAGTCCTGCCCGAACCCGTACCCTAAGCCGTACCCTAAGCCTAACCGTAAGCCTAAACTAACCCTAGGCTACCCTTGACTGCTTCTGCCTCCAATAGATTTCCTAAGCACTAGTGTTTTAAGGAACAGCTTAAAAAGAGAATCCTAATGTGATTTCTTTACAATGGGTGTGTTCCTTATCTTATCCTAGTGTCTAAACTCTTCTCCATGGCTGGACCTCCAAATAATATTCCTTTACGTGCTAAGGGGTATCTAGAGACTGGGATAGGTTTAATAACTACCCTAACACTAACGCGTACCCTAACCCTAACCCCTACCCTAACCCTAACACGTACCCTAATCCTAACCAATACCCTAAACCGAGCCCTAACCCTAACACTAACCCTAACCGTAACCCTAACCCATACCCTACGCCGTACCCGAAGCCCTCCCCGAACCGGTACCCTAAGCCGTACCCTAAGCCTAACCCTAACCCTAGGCTACCCTTGACTGCTTCTGTCTCCAATAGATTTTCTAAGCACTAGTGTTTTAAGGAACAGCTTAAAAAGAGAATCATAATGTGATTTCTTTATAATGGGTGTGTTCCTTATCTTATCCTAGTGTCTAAACTCTTCTCCATGGCTGGACCTCCAAATAATATTCCTTTATGTGCTAAGGGGTATCTAGAGAGTGGGATAGGTTTAATAACTACCCTAACACTAACGCGTACCCTAACCCTAACCCCTACCCTAACCCTAACACGTACCCTAATCCTAACCCGTACCCTAAACCGAACCCTAACCCTAACACTAACCCTAACCCTAACCCTAAGCCATACCCTACGCCGTACCCGAATCCCTCACCGAACCCGTACCCTAAGCCGTACCCTAAGCCTAACCCTAAGCCTAACCCTAACCCTAGGCTACCCTTGACTGCTTCTGCCTCCAATAGATTTCCTAAGCACTAGTGTTTTAAGGAACAACTTAAAAAGAGAATCCTAATGTCATTTCTTTATAATGTGTGTGTTCCTTATCTTATCCTAGTGTCTAAACTCTTCTCCATGGCTGGACCTCCAAATAATATTCCTTTACGTGCTGAGGGGTATCTAGAGAGTGGGATAGGTTTAATAACTACCCTAACACTAACGCGTACCCTAACCCTAACCCCTACCCTAACACTAACTCGTACCCTAATCCTAAACAATACCCTAAACCGAGCCCTAACCCTAACACTAACCCTAACCCTAACCCTAACCCATACCCTACGCCGTACCCGAAGCCCTCCCCGAACCCGTACCCTAAGCCGTACCCTAAGCCGTACCCTAAGCCTAACCCTAACCCTAGGCTACCCTTGACTGCTTCTGCCTCCAATAGATTTCCTAAGCACTAGTGTTTTAAGGAACAGCTTAAAATGAGAATCCTAATGTGATTTCTTTATAATGGGTGTGTTCATTATCTTATCCTAGTGTGTAAACTCTTCTCCATGGCTGGACCTCCAAATAATATTCCTTTACGTGCTAAGGGGTATCTAGAGAGTGGGTTAGGTTTAATAACTACCCTAACACTAATGCGTACCCTAACCCTAACCCCTACCATATCGCTAACAAGTACCCTAATCCTAACCAATACCCTAAACCGAGCCCTAACCCTAACACTAACCCTAACCCTAACCCTAACCCATACCCTACGCCGTACCCGAAGCCCTCCCCGAACCCGTACCCTAAGCCGTACCCTAAGCCGTACCCTAAGCCTAACCCTAACCCTAGGCTACCCTTGACTGCTTCTGCCTCCAATAGATTTCCTAAGCACTAGTGTTTTAAGGAACAGCTTAAAAAGAGAATCCTAATGTGATTTCTTTATAATGGGTGTGTTCCTTATCTTATCCTAGTGTCTAAACTCTTCTCCATGGCTGAACCGCCAAATAATATTCCTTGACGTGCTAAGGTGTATCTAGAGAGTGGGATAGGTTTAATAACTACCCTAACCCTAACGGGTACCCTAACCCTAACCCCTACCCTAACCCTAACACGTACCCTAATCCTAAACCCGGGCTCGGTGTAGGGTACGTGTTAGGATTAGGGTACGTGTTAGAGTTAGGGAAGGGGTAAGGGTTAGGGTATGCATTAGGGTTAGGGTAGTTATTAAACCTATCCCACTCTCTAGATACCCCTTTGCACATAAAGGAATATTATTTGGGGGTCCAGCCATGGAGAAGAGTTTAGACACTAAAATAATATAAGGAACACACACATTATAAAGAAATCACATTAGGAATCTTTTTAAAGCTGTTCCTTAAAACACTAGTTCTTAGGAAATCTATTGGAGGCAGAAGCAGTCAAGTGTAGCCTAGGGTTAGGTTAGGCTTACGGTTAGGCTTAGGGTACGGCTTAGGGTACGGGTTCGGGGAGGACTTCGGGTATGGCGTAGGGTATGTGTTAGGGTTAGGGTTAGGGTTACTGTTAGGCTTAGGGCTCGGTTTAGGGTACAGTTTAGGATTAGGGTACATGTTAGGGTTAGGGTAGGGGTTAGGGTTAGGGTACGCGTTAGGGTTAGGGTAGTTATTAAACCTATCCCACTCTGTAGATACACCTTAGCACGTAAAGGAATATTATTTGGGGGTCCAGCCATCGAGAAGAGTTTAGACACTAGGATAAAATAAGGAACACACCCATTATAAAGAAATCACATTAGGATTCTCTTTTTAAGCTGTTCCTTAAAACACTAGTGCTTAGGAAATCTATTGGAGGCAGAAGCAGTCAAGTATCTAGAGAATGGGATAGGTTTAATAACTACCCTAACCCTAACACGTACATTAACCCTAACCACTATCCTAACCCTAACACGTACCCTAATCCTAACCCGTACCCTAAACCGAGCCCTAACCCTAACACTAACCCTAACCCTAACCCTAACCCATACCCTACGCCGTGCCCGAACCCCTACCCGAAACCAAACCCTAAGCCGTACCCTAAACCTAACCCTAACCCTAGGCTACCCTTGACTGCTTCTGCCTCCAATAGATTTCCTAAGAACTAGTGTTTTAAGGAACAGCTTAAAAAAGATTCCTAATGTGATTTCTTTATAATGTGTGTGTTTCTTATATTATCTTAGTGTCTAAACTCTTCTCCATGGCTGGACCCCCAAATAATATTCGTTTACTTGATAAGGGGTATCTAGAGAGTGGGATAGGTTTAATAACTACCCTAACCCTAATGCGTACCCTAACCCTTACCCCTTTCCTAACTCTAACACGTACCCTAATCCTAACCCTTACCCTACACCGAGCCCTAACCCTAACACAAACCCTAACCCTAACCCTAACCCATACCCTACGTCGTACCCGAAGCCCTCCCCGAACCCGTAACCTAAGCCGTACCCTAAGCCTAACCCTAAGCCTAACCCTAACCCTAGGCTACCCTTGACTGCTTCTGCCTCCAATAGGTTTCCTAAGCACTAGTGTTTTAAGGAGCAGCTTAAAAAGAGAATTCTAATGTGTTTTTTTTATAATGGGTGTGTTCCTTATCTTATCCTAGTATCTAAACTCTTCTCTATGGCTTGACCCCCAAATAATATTCCTTTACGAGCTAAGGGGTATCTAGAGAGTGGGATAGGTTTAATCACTACCCTAACCCTAACACGTACATTAACCCTAACCACTATCCTAACCCTAACACGTACCTTAATCCTAAACCGTACCCTAAACCGAGACCTAACCCTAACACTAACCCTAACCCTAACCCTAACCCATACCCTACGCCATACCCGAAGCCCTCCCCGAACCCATACCCTAAGCCGTACCCTAAGCCGTACCCTAAGCCTAAGCCTAACCCTAGGCTACCCTTGACTGCTTCTGCCTCCAATAGATTTCCTAAGCACTAGTGTTTTAAGGAACAGCTTAAAAAGAGAATTCTAATGTGATTTCTTTATAATGGGTGTGTTCCTTATCTTATCCTAGTGTCTAAACTCTTCTCGATGGCTGGACCCCCAAATAATATTCCTTTACGTGCTAAGGTGTATCTAGAGAGTGGGATAGGTTTAATAACTACCCTAACCCTAACGCGTACCCTAACCCTAACCCCTACCCTAACCCTAACATGTACCCCAATCCTAACCCGTACCCTAAACCGAGCCCTAACCCTAACACTAACCCTAACCCTAACCCTAACCCAAACCCTACGCCGTTCCCGAACCCCTCCCCAAACCCGTACCCTAAGCCGTACCCTAAGCCTAACCCTAAGCCTAACCCTAACCCTAGGCTACCCTTGACTGCTTCTGCCTCCAATAGATTTCCTAAGCACTAGTGTTTTAAGGAACAGCTTAAAAAGAGAATCCTAATGTGATTTCTTTATAATGGGTGTGTTCCTTATCTTATCCTAGTGTCTAAACTCTTCTCCATGGCTGGACCCCCAAATAATATTCCTTTACGTGCTAAGGGGTATCTAGAGAGTGGGATAGGTTTAATAACTACCCTAACCCTAACGCGTACCCTAACCCTAACCCCTACCCTAACCCTAACACGTACCCTAATCCTAACCCGTACCCCAAACCGAGCCCTAACCCTAACACTCACCCTAACCCTAACCCATACCCTACGCCATACCCGAAGCCCTCCCCGAACCCGTACCCTAAGCCGTACCCTAAGCCGTACCCTAAGCCTAACCCTAACCCTAGGCTACCCTTGACTGCTTCTGCCTCCAATAGATTTCCTAAGCACTAGTGTTTTAAGGAACAGCTTAAAAAGAGAATCCTAATGTGATTTCTTTATAATGGGTGTGTTCCTTATCTTATCCTAGTGTCTAAACTCTTCTCCATGGCTGGACCGCCAAATAATATTCCTTTACGTGCTAAGGGGTATCTAGAGAGTGGGATAGGTTTAATAACTACCCTAACCCTAACGCGTACCCTAACCCTAACCCTTACCCTAACCCTAACACGTACCCTAATCCTAACCCGTACCCTAAACCGAGCCCTAACCCTAACACTAACCCTAACCCTAACCCTAACCCATACCCTACGCCGTACCCGAAGCCCTCACCGAACCCGTACCCTAAGCCGTACCCTAAGCCTAACCCTAAGCCTAACCCTAACCCTAGGCTACCCTTGACTGCTTCTGCCTCCAATAGATTTCCTAAGCACTAGTGTTTTAAGGAACAGCTTAAAAAGAGAATCCTAATGTGATTTCTTTATAATGGGTGTGTTCCTTATCTTATCCTAGTGTCTAAACTCTTCTCCATGGCTGGACCTCCAAATAATATTCCTTTACGTGCTAAGGGGTATCTAGAGAGTGGGATAGGTTTAATAACTACCCTAACACTAACGCGTACCCTATCCCTAACCCCTACCCTAACACTAACACGTACCCTAATCCTAACCAATACCCTAAAACGAGCCCTAACACTAACACTAACCCTAACCCTAACACTAACCCATACCCTACGCCGTACCCGAAGCCCTCCCCAAATCCGTACCCTAAGCCGTACCCTAAGCCGTACCCTAATCCTAACCCTAACCCTAGGCTACCCTTGACTGCTTCTGCCTCCAATAGATTTCCTAAGCACTAGTGTTTTAAGGAACAGCTTAAAAAGAGAATCCTAATGTGATTTCTTTATAATGGGTGTGTTCCTTATCTTATCCTAGTGTCTAAACTCTTCTCCATGGCTGGACCCCCAAATAATATTCCTTTACGTGCTAAGGTGTATCTAGAGAGTGGAATAGGTTTAATAACTACCCTAACCCTAACGCGTACCCTAAACCTAACCCCTACCCTAACCCTAACATATACCCTAATCCTAACCCGTACCCTAAACCGAGCCCTAACCCTAACACTAACCCAAACCCTAACCCTAACCCATACCCTACGCCGTACCCGAAGCCCTCCCCGAACCCGTACCCTAAGCCGTACTCTAAGCCTCACCCCAAGCCTAACCCTAACCCTAGGCTACCCTTGACTGCTTCTGCCTCCAATAGATTTCCTAAGCACTAGTGTTTTAAGGAACAGCTTAAAAAGAGAATCCTAATGTGATTTCTTTATAATGGGTGTGTTCCTTATCTTATCCTAGTGTCTAAACTCTTCTCCATGGCTGGACCGCCTAATAATATTCCTTGACGTGCTAAGGTGTATCTAGAGAGTGGGATAGGTTTAATAACTACCCTAACCCTAACGCGTACCCTAACCCTAACCCCTACCCTAACCCTAACACATACCCTAATCCTAACCCGTACCCTAAACCGAACCCTAACCCTAACACTAACCCTAACCCTAACCCTAACCCATACCCTACGCCGTACCAGAAGCCCTCCACTAACCCGTACCCTAAGCCGTACCCTAAGCCTAACCCTAAGCCTAACCCTAACCCTTGGCTACCCTTGACTGCTTCTGCCTCCAATAGATTTCCTAAGCACTAGTGTTTTAAGGAACAGCTTAAAAAGAGAATCCTAATGTGATTTCTTTATAATGGGTGTGTTCCTTATCTTGTCCTAGTGTCTAAACTCTTCTCCATGGCTGGACCTCCAAATAATATTCCTTTACGTGCTAAGGGGTATCTAGAGAGTGGGTTAGGTTTAATAACTACCCTAACACTAACGCGTACCCTAACCCTAAACCCTACCCTAACCCTAACACGTACCCTAATCCTAACCAATACCCTATACCGAGCCCTAACCCTAACACTAACCCTAACCCTAACCCTAACCCATACCCTACGCCGTACCAGAAGCCCTCCACGAACCCGTACCCTAAGCCGTACCCTAAGCCTAACCCTAAGCCTAACCCTAACCCTAGGCTACCCTTGACTGCTTCTGCCTCCAATAGATTTCCTAAGCACTAGTGTTTTAAGGAACAGCTTAAAAAGAGAATCCTAATGTGATTTCTTTATAATGGGTGTGTTCCTTATCTTATCCTAGTGTCTAAGCTCTTCTCAATGGCTGGACCTCCAAATAATATTCCTTTACTTGCTAAGGGGTACCTAGAGAGTGGGTTAGGTTTAATAACTACCCTAACACTAACGCTTACCCTAACCCTAAACCCTACCCTTTCGCTAACACGTACCCTAATCCTAACCCGTACCCTAAACCGAGCCCTAACCCTAACACTAACCCTAACCCTAACCCTAACCCATACCCTACGCCGTACCCGAAGCCCTCCCCGAACCCGTACCCTAAGCCGTACCCTAAGCCGTACCCTAAGCCTAACCCTAACCCTAGGCTACCCTTGACTGCTTCTGCCTCCAATAGATTGCCTAAGCACTAGTGTTTTAAGGAACAGCTTAAAAAGAGAATCCTAATGTGATTTCTTTATAATGGGTGTGTTCCTTATCTTATCCTAGTGTCTAAACTCTTCTCCATGGCTGAACCGCCAAATAATATTCCTTGACGTGCTAAGGTGTATCTAGAGAGTGGGATAGGTTTAATAACTACCCTAACCCTAACGCGTACCCTAACCCTAACCCCTACCCTAACCCTAACACGTACCCTAATCCTAACCCGACCCTAAACCGAGCCCTAACCCTAACACTAACCCTAACCCTAACCCTAACCCATACCCTACGCCGTACCCGAAGCCCTCACCGAAACCGTACCCTAAGCCGTACCCTAAGCCTAACCCTAAGCCTAAACCTAACCCTAGGCTACCCTTGACTGCTTCTGCCTCCAATAGATTTCCTAAGCACTAGTGTTTTAAGGAACAGCTTAAAAAGAGAATCCTAATGTGATTTCTTTATAATGGGTGTGTTCCTTATCTTATCCTAGTGTCTAAACTCTTCTCCATGGCTGGACCTCCAAATAATATTCCTTTACGTGCCAAGGGGTATCTAGAGACTGGGATAGGTTTAATAACTACCCTAACACTAACGCGTACCCTAACCCTATCCCCTACCCTAACCCTAACACGTACCCTAATCCTAACCAATACCCTAAACCGAGCCCTAACCCTAACACTAACCCTAACCCTAACCCTAACCCATACCCTACGCCGTACCCGAAGCCCTCCCCGAACCCTTACCCTAAGCTGTACCCTAAGCCGTACTCTAAGCCTAAACCTAACCCTAGGCTACCCTTGACTGCTTCTGCCTCCAATATATTTCCTAAGCACTAGTGTTTTAAGGAACAACTTAAAAAGAGAATCCTAATGTGATTTCTTTATAATGGGTGTGTTCCTTATCTTATCCTAGTGTCTAAACTCTTCTCCATGGCTGCACCTCCAAATAATATTCCTTTACGTGCTAAGGGGTATCTAGAGAGTGGGATAGGTTTAATAATTACCCTAACACTAAAGCGTACCCTAACCCTAATCCCTACCCTAACCCTAACACGTACCCTAATCCTAACCAATACCCTAAACCGAGCCCTAACCCTAACACTAACCCTAACCCTAACCCTAACCCATACCCTACGCCGTACCCGAAGCCCTCCCCGAACCCGTACCCTAAGCCGTACCCTAAGCCGTACGCTAAGCCTAACCCTAACCCTAGGCTACCCTTGACTGCTTCTGCCTCCAATAGATTTCCTAAGCACTAGTGTTTTAAGGAACAGCTTAAAAAGAGAATCCTAATGTGATTTCTTTATAATGGGTGTGTTCCTTATCTTATCCTAGTGTCTAAACTCTTCTCCATGGCTGGACCCCGAAATAATATTCCTTTACGTGCTAAGGTGTATCTAGAGAGTGGGATAGGTTTACTAACTACCCTAACCCTAACGCGTACCCTAACCCTAACCCCTACCCTAACCCTAACACGTACCCTAATCCTAACCCGTACCCTAAACCGAACCCTAACCCTAACACTAACCCTAACCCTAACCCTAAGCCATACCCTACGCCGTAGCCGAATCCCTCACCGAACCCGTACCCTAAGCCGTACCCTAAGCCTAACCCTAAGCCTAACCCTAACCCTAGGCTACCCTTGACTGCTTCTGCCTCCAATAGATTTCCTAAGCACTAGTGTTTTAAGGAACAACTTAAAAAGAGAATCCTAATGTCATTTCTTTATAATGTGTGTGTTCCTTATCTTATCCTAGTGTCTAAACTCTTCTCCATGGCTGGACCTCCAAATAATATTCCTTTACGTGCTGAGGGGTATCTAGAGAGTGGGATAGGTTTAATAACTACCCTAACACTAACGCGTACCCTAACCCTAACCCCTACCCTAACACTAACTCGTACCCTAATCCTAAACAATACCCTAAACCGAGCCCTAACCCTAACACTAACCCTAACCCTAACCCTAACCCCTACCCTACGCCGTACCCGAAGCCCTCCCCGAACCCGTACCCTAAGCCGTACCCTAAGCCGTACCCTAAGCCTAACCCTAACCCTAGGCTACCCTTGACTGCTTCTGCCTCCAATAGATTTCCTAAGCACTAGTGTTTTAAGGAACAGCTTAAAATGAGAATCCTAATGTGATTTCTTTATAATGGGTGTGTTCATTATCTTATCCTAGTGTGTAAACTCTTCTCCATGGCTGGACCTCCAAATAATATTCCTTTACGTGCTAAGGGGTATCTAGAGAGTGGGTTAGGTTTAATAACTACCCTAACACTAATGCGTACCCTAACCCTAACCCCTACCATATCGCTAACACGTACCCTAATCCTAACCAATACCCTAAACCGAGCCCTAACCCTAACACTAACCCTAACCCTAACCCTAACCCATACCCTACGCCGTACCAGAAGCCCTCCCCGAACCCGTACCCTAAGCCGTACCCTAAGCCTAACCCTAAACGTAGGCTACCCTTGAATGCTTCTGCCTCCAATAGATTTCCTAAGCAGTAGTGTTTTAAGGAACAGCTTAAAAAGAGAATCCTAATGTGATTTCTTTATAATGGGTGTGTTCCTTATCTTATCCTAGTGTGTAAATTCTTCTCCATGCCTGGACCTCCAAATAATATTCCTTTACGTGCTAAGGGGTATCTAGAGAGTGGGATAGCTTTAATAACTACCCTAACACTAACGCGTACCCTAACCCTAACCCCTACCCTAACCCTAACACCTACCCTAATCCTAACCAATACCCTAAACCGAGCCCTAACCCTAACACTAACCCTAACCCTAACCCTAACCCATACCCTACGCCGTACCCGAAGCCATCCCCGAACCCGTACCCTAAGCCGTACCCTAAGCCTAACCCTAACCCTAGGCTACCCTTGACTGCTTCTGCCTCCAATAGATTTCCTAAGCACTAGTGTTTTAAGGAACAGCTTAAAAAGAGAATCCTAATGTGATTTCTTTACAATGGGTGTGTTCCTTATCTTATCCTAGTGTCTAAACTCTTCTCCATGGCTGGACCTCCAAATAATATTCCTTTACGTGCTAAGGGGTATCTAGAGACTGGGATAGGTTTAATAACTACCCTAACACTAACGCGTACCCTAACCCTAACCCCTACCCTAACCCTAACACGTACCCTAATCCTAACCAATACCCTAAACCGAGCCCTAACCCTAACACTAACCCTAACCGTAACCCTAACCCATACCCTACGCCGTACCCGAAGCCCTCCCTGAACCGGTACCCTAAGCCGTACCCTAAGCCTAACCCTAACCCTAGGCTACCCTTGACTGCTTCTGTCTCCAATAGATTTTCTAAGCACTAGTGTTTTAAGGAACAGCTTAAAAAGAGAATCATAATGTGATTTCTTTATAATGGGTGTGTTCCTTATCTTATCCTAGTGTCTAAACTCTTCTCCATGGCTGGACCTCCAAATAATATTCCTTTATGTGCTAAGGGGTATCTAGAGAGTGGGATAGGTTTAATAACTACCCTAACACTAACGCGTACCCTAACCCTAACCCCTACCCTAACCATAACACGTACCCTAATCCTAAACCCGGGCTCGGTGTAGGGTACGGGTTAGGATTAGGGTACGTGTTAGAGTTAGGAAAGGGGTAAGGGTTAGGGTATGCATTAGGGTTAGGGTAGTTATTAAACCTATCCCACTCTCTAGATACCCCTTAGCACATAAAGGAATATTATTTGGGGGTCCAGCCATGGAGAAGAGTTTAGACACTAAAATAATATAAGGAACACACACATTATAAAGAAATCACATTAGGAATCTTTTTAAAGCTGTTCCTTAAAACACTAGTTCTTAGGAAATCTATTGGAGGCAGAAGCAGTCAAGGGTAGCCTAGGGTTAGGTTAGGCTTACGGTTAGGCTTAGGGTACGGCTTAGGGTACGGGTTCGGGGAGGACTTCGGGTATGGCGTAGGGTATGTGTTAGGGTTAGGGTTAGGGTTACTGTTAGGCTTAGGGCTCGGTTTAGGGTACGGGTTAGGATTAGGGTACATGTTAGGGTTAGGGTAGGGGTTAGGGTTAGGGTACGCGTTAGGGTTAGGGTAGTTATTAAACCTATCCCACTCTGTAGATACACCTTCGCACGTAAAGGAATATTATTTGGGGGTCCAGCCATCGAGAAGAGTTTAGACACTAGGATAAGATAAGGAACACACCCATTATAAAGAAATCACAATAGGATTCTCTTTTTAAGCTGTTCCTTAAAACACTAGTGCTTAGGAAATCTATTGGAGGCAGAAGCAGTCAAGTATCTAGAGAATGGGATAGGTTTAATAACTACCCTAACCCTAACACGTACATTAACCCTAACCACTATCCTAACCCTAACACGTACCCTAATCCTAACCCGTACCCTAAACCGAGCCCTAACCCTAACACTAACCCTAACCCTAACCCTAACCCATACCCTACGCCGTGCCCGAACCCCTACCCGAAACCAAACCCTAAGCCGTACCCTAAACCTAACCCTAACCCTAGGCTACCCTTGACTGCTTCTGCCTCCAATAGATTTCCTAAGAACTAGTGTTTTAAGGAACAGCTTAAAAAAGATTCCTGATGTGATTTCTTCATAATGGGTGTGTTCCTTATCTTATCCTAGTGTCTAAACTCTTCTCCATGGCTGGACCTCCAAATAATATTCCTTTACGTGCTAAGGGATATCTAGAGAGTGGGATAGGTTTAATAACCACCCTAACGCTAACGCGTACCCTAACCCCTACCCTAACCCTAACACGTACCCTAATCCTAAACCGTACCCTAAACCGAGACCTAACCCTAACACTAACCCTAACCCTAACCCTAACCCATACCCTACGCAGTACCCGAAGTCCTGCCCGAACCCGTACCCTAAGCCGTACCCTAAGCCTAACCGTAAGCCTAAACTAACCCTAGGCTACCCTTGACTGCTTCTGCCTCCAATAGATTTCCTAAGCACTAGTGTTTTAAGGAACAGCTTAAAAAGAGAATCCTAATGTGATTTCTTTATAATGGGTGTGTTCCTTATCTTATCCTAGTGTCTAAACTCTTCTCGATGGCTGGACCCCCAAATAATATTCCTTTACGTGCTAAGGTGTATCTAGAGAGTGGGATAGGTTTAATAACTACCCTAACCCTAACGCGTACCCTAACCCTAACCCCTACCGTAACCCTAACATGTACCCTAATCCTAACCCGTACCCTAAACCGAGCCCTAACCCTAACACTAACCCTAACCCTAACCCTAAACCAAACCCTACGCCGTTCCCGAACCCCTCCCCAAACCCGTACCCTAAGCCGTACCCTAAGCCTAACCCTAAGCCTAACCCTAACCCTAGGCTACCCTTGACTGCTTCTGCCTCCAATAGATTTCCTAAGCACTAGTGTTTGAAGGAACAGCTTAAAAAGAGAATCCTAATGTGATTTCTTTATAATGGGTGTGTTCCTTATCTTATCCTAGTGTCTAAACTCTTCTCCATGGCTGGACCCCCAAATAATATTCCTTTACGTGCTAAGGGGTATCTAGAGAGTGGGATAGGTTTAATAACTACCCTAACCCTAACGCGTACCCTAACCCTAACCCCTACCCTAACCCTAACACGTACCCTAATCCTAACCCGTACCCCAAACCGAGCCCTAACCCTAACACTCACCCTAACCCTAACCCATACCCTACGCCATACCCGAAGCCCTCCCCGAACCCGTACCCTAAGCCGTACCCTAAGCCGTACCCTAAGCCTAACCCTAACCCTAGGCTACCCTTGACTGCTTCTGCCTCCAATAGATTTCCTAAGCACTAGTGTTTTAAGGAACAGCTTAAAAAAGAATCCTAATGTGATTTCTTTATAATGGGTGTGTTCCTTATCTTATCCTAGTGTCTAAACTCTTCTCCATGGCTGGACCGCCAAATAATATTCCTTTACGTGCTAAGGGGTATCTAGAGAGTGGGATAGGTTTAATAACTACCCTAACCCTAACGCGTACCCTAACCCTAACCCCTACCCTAACCCTAACACGTACCCTAATCCTAACCCGTACCCTAAACCGAGCCCTAACCCTAACACTAACCCTAACCCTAACCCTAACCCATACCCTACGCCGTACCCGAAGCCCTCACCGAACCCGTACCCTAAGCCGTACCCTAAGCCTAACCCTAAGCCTAACCCTAACCCTAGGCTACCCTTGACTGCTTCTGCCTCCAATAGATTTCCTAAGCACTAGTGTTTTAAGGAACAGCTTAAAAAGAGAATCCTAATGTGATTTCTTTATAATGGGTGTGTTCCTTATCTTATCCTAGTGTCTAAACTCTTCTCCAAGGCTGGACCTCCAAATAATATTCCTTTACGTGCTAAGGTGTATCTAGAGAGTGGGATAGGTTTACTAACTACCCTAACCCTAACGCGTACCCTAACCCTAACCCCTACCCTAACCCTAACACGTACCCTAATCCTAACCCGTACCCTAAACCGAACCCTAACCCTAACACTAACCCTAACCCTAACCCTAAGCCATACCTTACGCCGTACCCGAATCCCTCACCGAACCCGTACCCTAAGCCGTACCCTAAGCCTAACCCTAAGCCTAACCCTAACCCTAGGCTACCCTTGACTGCTTCTGCCTCCAATAGATTTCCTAAGCACTAGTGTTTTAAGGAACAGCTTAAAAAGAGAATCCTAATGTGATTTCTTTACAATGGGTGTGTTCCTTATCTTATCCTAGTGTCTAAACTCTTCTCCATGGCTGGACCTCCAAATAATATTCCTTTACGTGCTAAGGGGTATCTAGAGACTGGGATAGGTTTAATAACTACCCTAACACTAACGCGTACCCTAAACCTAACCCCTACCCTAACCCTAACACGTACCCTAATCCTAACCAATACCCTAAACCGAGCCCTAACCCTAACACTAACCCTAACCGTAACCCTAACCCATACCCTACGCCGTACCCGAAGCCCTCCCCGAACCGGTACCCTAAGCCGTACCCTAAGCCTAACCCTAACCCTAGGCTACCCTTGACTGCTTCTGTCTCCAATAGATTTTCTAAGCACTAGTGTTTTAAGGAACAGCTTAAAAAGAGAATCCTAATGTGATTTCTTTATAATGGGTGTGTTCCTTATCTTATCCTAGTGTCTAAACTCTTCTCCATGGCTGGACCTCCAAATAATATTCCTTTATGCGCTAAGGGGTATCTAGAGAGTGGGATAGGTTTAATAACTACCCTAACACTAACGCGTACCCTAACCCTAACCCCTACCCTAACCATAACACGTACCCTAATCCTAAACCCGGGCTCGGTGTAGGGTACGGGTTAGGATTAGGGTACGTGTTAGAGTTAGGAAAGGGGTAAGGGTTAGGGTATGCATTAGGGTTAGGGTAGTTATTAAACCTATCCCACTCTCTAGATACCCCTTAGCACATAAAGGAATATTATTTGGGGGTCCAGCCATGGAGAAGAGTTTAGACACTAAAATAATATAAGGAACACACACATTATAAAGAAATCACATTAGGAATCTTTTTAAAGCTGTTCCTTAAAACACTAGTTCTTAGGAAATCTATTGGAGGCAGAAGCAGTCAAGGGTAGCCTAGGGTTAGGTTAGGCTTACGGTTAGGCTTAGGGTACGGCTTAGGGTACGGGTTCGGGGAGGACTTCGGGTATGGCGTAGGGTATGTGTTAGGGTTAGGGTTAGGGTTACTGTTAGGCTTAGGGCTCGGTTTAGGGTACGGGTTAGGATTAGGGTACATGTTAGGGTTAGGGTAGGGGTTAGGGTTAGGGTACGCGTTAGGGTTAGGGTAGTTATTAAACCTATCCCACTCTGTAGATACACCTTAGCACGTAAAGGAATATTATTTGGGGGTCCAGCCATCGAGAAGAGTTTAGACACTAGGATAAGATAAGGAACACACCCATTATAAAGAAATCACAATAGGATTCTCTTTTTAAGCTGTTCCTTAAAACACTAGTGCTTAGGAAATCTATTGGAGGCAGAAGCAGTCAAGTATCTAGAGAATGGGATAGGTTTAATAACTACCCTAACCCTAACACGTACATTAACCCTAACCACTATCCTAACCCTAACACGTACCCTAATCCTAACCCGTACCCTAAACCGAGCCCTAACCCTAACACTAACCCTAACCCTAACCCTAACCCATACCCTACGCCGTGCCCGAACCCCTACCCGAAACCAAACCCTAAGCCGTACCCTAAACCTAACCCTAACCCTAGGCTACCCTTGACTGCTTCTGCCTCCAATAGATTTCCTAAGAACTAGTGTTTTAAGGAACAGCTTAAAAAAGATTCCTAATGTGATTTCTTCATAATGGGTGTGTTCCTTATCTTATCCTAGTGTCTAAACTCTTCTCCATGGCTGGACCTCCAAATAATATTCCTTTACGTGCTAAGGGATATCTAGAGAGTGGGATAGGTTTAATAACCACCCTAACGCTAACGCGTACCCTAACCCTAACCCCTACCCTAACCCTATCACGTACCCTAATCCTAAACCGTACCCTAAACCGAGACATAACCCTAACACTAACCCTAACCCTAACCCTAACCCATACCCTACGCAGTACCCGAAGTCCTGCCCGAACCCGTACCCTAAGCCGTACCCTAAGCCTAACCGTAAGCCTAAACTAACCCTAGGCTACCCTTGACTGCTTCTGCCTCCAATAGATTTCCTAAGCACTAGTGTTTTAAGGAACAGCTTAAAAAGAGAATCCTAATGTGATTTCTTTACAATGGGTGTGTTCCTTATCTTATCCTAGTGTCTAAACTCTTCTCCATGGCTGGACCTCCAAATAATATTCCTTTACGTGCTAAGGGGTATCTAGAGACTGGGATAGGTTTAATAACTACCCTAACACTAACGCGTACCCTAACCCTAACCCCTACCCTAACCCTAACACGTACCCTAATCCTAACCAATACCCTAAACCGAGCCCTAACCCTAACACTAACCCTAACCGTAACCCTAACCCATACCCTACGCCGTACCCGAAGCCCTCCCCGAACCGGTACCCTAAGCCGTACCCTAAGCCTAACCCTAACCCTAGGCTACCCTTGACTGCTTCTGTCTCCAATAGATTTTCTAAGCACTAGTGTTTTAAGGAACAGCTTAAAAAGAGAATCATAATGTGATTTCTTTATAATGGGTGTGTTCCTTATCTTATCCTAGTGTCTAAACTCTTCTCCATGGCTGGACCTCCAAATAATATTCCTTTATGTGCTAAGGGGTATCTAGAGAGTGGGATAGGTTTAATAACTACCCTAACACTAACGCGTACCCTAACCCTAACCCCTACCCTAACCCTAACACGTACCCTAATCCTAACCCATACCCTAAACCGAACCCTAACCCTAACACTAACCCTAACCCTAACCCTAAGCCATACCCTACGCCGTACCCGAATCCCTCACCGAACCCGTACCCTAAGCCGTACCCTAAGCCTAACCCTAAGCCTAACCCTAACCCTAGGCTACCCTTGACTGCTTCTGCCTCCAATAGATTTCCTAAGCACTAGTGTTTTAAGGAACAACTTAAAAAGAGAATCCTAATGTCATTTCTTTATAATGTGTGTGTTCCTTATCTTATCCTAGTGTCTAAACTCTTCTCCATGGCTGGACCTCCAAATAATATTCCTTTACGTGCTGAGGGGTATCTAGAGAGTGGGATAGGTTTAATAACTACCCTAACACTAACGCGTACCCTAACCCTAACCCCTACCCTAACACTAACTCGTACCCTAATCCTAAACAATACCCTAAACCGAGCCCTAACCCTAACACTAACCCTAACCCTAACCCTAACCCATACCCTACGCCGTACCCGAAGCCCTCCCCGAACCCGTACCCTAAGCCGTACCCTAAGCCGTACCCTAAGCCTAACCCTAACCCTAGGCTACCCTTGACTGCTTCTGCCTCCAATAGATTTCCTAAGCACTAGTGTTTTAAGGAACAGCTTAAAATGAGAATCCTAATGTGATTTCTTTATAATGGGTGTGTTCATTATCTTATCCTAGTGTGTAAACTCTTCTCCATGGCTGGACCTCCAAATAATATTCCTTTACGTGCTAAGGGGTATCTAGAGAGTGGGTTAGGTTTAATAACTACCCTAACACTAATGCGTACCCTAACCCTAACCCCTACCATATCGCTAACAAGTACCCTAATCCTAACCAATACCCTAAACCGAGCCCTAACCCTAACACTAACCCTAACCCTAACCCTAACCCATACCCTACGCCGTACCAGAAGCCCTCCCCGAACCCGTACCCTAAGCCGTACCCTAAGCCTAACCCTAAACGTAGGCTACCCTTGAATGCTTCTGCCTCCAATAGATTTCCTAAGCAGTAGTGTTTTAAGGAACAGCTTAAAAAGAGAATCCTAATGTGATTTCTTTATAATGGGTGTGTTCCTTATCTTATCCTAGTGTGTAAATTCTTCTCCATGGCTGGACCTCCAAATAATATTCCTTTACGTGCTAAGGGGTATCTAGAGACTGGGATAGGTTTAATAACTACCCTAACACTAACGCGTACCCTAAACCTAACCCCTACCCTAACCCTAACACGTACCCTAATCCTAACCAATACCCTAAACCGAGCCCTAACCCTAACACTAACCCTAACCGTAACCCTAACCCATACCCTACGCCGTACCCGAAGCCCTCCCCGAACCGGTACCCTAAGCCGTACCCTAAGCCTAAGCCTAACCCTAGGCTACCCTTGACTGCTTCTGTCTCCAATAGATTTTCTAAGCACTAGTGTTTTAAGGAACAGCTTAAAAAGAGAATCCTAATGTGATTTCTTTATAATGGGTGTGTTCCTTATCTTATCCTAGTGTCTAAACTCTTCTCCATGGCTGGACCTCCAAATAATATTCCTTTATGTGCTAAGGGGTATCTAGAGAGTGGGATAGGTTTAATAACTACCCTAACACTAACGCGTACCCTAACCCTAACCCCTACCCTAACCATAACACGTACCCTAATCCTAAACCCGGGCTCGGTGTAGGGTACGGGTTAGGATTAGGGTACGTGTTAGAGTTAGGAAAGGGGTAAGGGTTAGGGTATGCATTAGGGTTAGGGTAGTTATTAAACCTATCCCACTCTCTAGATACCCCTTAGCACATAAAGGAATATTATTTGGGGGTCCAGCCATGGAGAAGAGTTTAGACACTAAAATAATATAAGGAACACACACATTATAAAGAAATCACATTAGGAATCTTTTTAAAGCTGTTCCTTAAAACACTAGTTCTTAGGAAATCTATTGGAGGCAGAAGCAGTCAAGGGTAGCCTAGGGTTAGGTTAGGCTTACGGTTAGGCTTAGGGTACGGCTTAGGGTACGGGTTCGGGGAGGACTTCGGGTATGGCGTAGGGTATGTGTTAGGGTTAGGGTTAGGGTTACTGTTAGGCTTAGGGCTCGGTTTAGGGTACGGGTTAGGATTAGGGTACATGTTAGGGTTAGGGTAGGGGTTAGGGTTAGGGTACGCGTTAAGGTTAGGGTAGTTATTAAACCTATCCCACTCTGTAGATACACCTTAGCACGTAAAGGAATATTATTTGGGGGTCCAGCCATCGAGAAGAGTTTAGACACTAGGATAAGATAAGGAACACACCCATTATAAAGAAATCACAATAGGATTCTCTTTTTAAGCTGTTCCTTAAAACACTAGTGCTTAGGAAATCTATTGGAGGCAGAAGCAGTCAAGTATCTAGAGAATGGGATAGGTTTAATAACTACCCTAACCCTAACACGTACATTAACCCTAACCACTATCCTAACCCTAACACGTACCCTAATCCTAACCCGTACCCTAAACCGAGCCCTAACCCTAACACTAACCCTAACCCTAACCCTAACCCATACCCTACGCCGTGCCCGAACCCCTACCCGAAACCAAACCCTAAGCCGTACCCTAAACCTAACCCTAACCCTAGGCTACCCTTGACTGCTTCTGCCTCCAATAGATTTCCTAAGAACTAGTGTTTTAAGGAACAGCTTAAAAAAGATTCCTAATGTGATTTCTTCATAATGGGTGTGTTCCTTATCTTATCCTAGTGTCTAAACTCTTCTCCATGGCTGGACCTCCAAATAATATTCCTTTACGTGCTAAGGGATATCTAGAGAGTGGGATAGGTTTAATAACCACCCTAACGCTAACGCGTACCCTAACCCTAACCCCTACCCTAACCCTATCACGTACCCTAATCCTAAACCGTACCCTAAACCGAGACCTAACCCTAACACTAACCCTAACCCTAACCCTAACTCATACCCTACGCAGTACCCGAAGTCCTGCCCGAACCCGTACCCTAAGCCGTACCCTAAGCCTAACCGTAAGCCTAAACTAACCCTAGGCTACCCTTGACTGCTTCTGCCTCCAATAGATTTCCTAAGCACTAGTGTTTTAAGGAACAGCTTAAAAAGAGAATCCTAATGTGATTTCTTTACAATGGGTGTGTTCCTTATCTTATCCTAGTGTCTAAACTCTTCTCCATGGCTGGACCTCCAAATAATATTCCTTTACGTGCTAAGGGGTATCTAGAGACTGGGATAGGTTTAATAACTACCCTAACACTAACGCGTACCCTAACCCTAACCCCTACCCTAACCCTAACACGTACCCTAATCCTAACCAATACCCTAAACCGAGCCCTAACCCTAACACTGACCCTAACCGTAACCCTAACCCATACCCTACGCCGTACCCGAAGCCCTCCCCGAACCGGTACCCTAAGCCGTACCCTAAGCCTAACCCTAACCCTAGGCTACCCTTGACTGCTTCTGTCTCCAATAGATTTTCTAAGCATTAGTGTTTTAAGGAACAGCTTAAAAAGAGAATCATAATGTGATTTCTTTATAATGGGTGTGTTCCTTATCTTATCCTAGTGTCTAAACTCTTCTCCATGGCTGGACCTCCAAATAATATTCCTTTATGTGCTAAGGGGTATCTAGAGAGTGGGATAGGTTTAATAACTACCCTAACACTAACGCGTACCCTAACCCTAACCCCTACCCTAACCATAACACGTACCCTAATCCTAAACCCGGGCTCGGTGTAGGGTACGGGTTAGGATTAGGGTACGTGTTAGAGTTAGGAAAGGGGTAAGGGTTAGGATATGCATTAGGGTTAGGGTAGTTATTAAACCTATCCCACTCTCTAGATACCCCTTAGCACATAAAGGAATATTATTTGGGGGTCCAGCCATGGAGAAGAGTTTAGACACTAAAATAATATAAGGAACACACACATTATAAAGAAATCACATTAGGAATCTTTTTAAAGCTGTTCCTTAAAACACTAGTTCTTAGGAAATCTATTGGAGGCAGAAGCAGTCAAGGGTAGCCTAGGGTTAGGTTAGGCTTACGGTTAGGCTTAGGGTACGGCTTAGGGTACGGGTTCGGGGAGGACTTCGGGTATGGCATAGGGTATGTGTTAGGGTTAGGGTTAGGGTTACTGTTAGGCTTAGGGCTCGGTTTAGGGTACGGGTTAGGATTAGGGTACATGTTAGGGTTAGGGTAGGGGTTAGGGTTAGGGTACGCGTTAGGGTTAGGGTAGTTATTAAACCTATCCCACTCTGTAGATACACCTTAGCACGTAAAGGAATATTATTTGGGGGTCCAGCCATCGAGAAGAGTTTAGACACTAGGATAAGATAAGGAACACACCCATTATAAAGAAATCACAATAGGATTCTCTTTTTAAGCTGTTCCTTAAAACACTAGTGCTTAGGAAATCTATTGGAGGCAGAAGCAGTCAAGTATCTAGAGAATGGGATAGGTTTAATAACTACCCTAACCCTAACACGTACATTAACCCTAACCACTATCCTAACCCTAACACGTACCCTAATCCTAACCCGTACCCTAAACCGAGCCCTAACCCTAACACTAACCCTAACCCTAACCCTAACCCATACCCTACGCCGTGCCCGAACCCCTACCCGAAACCAAACCCTAAGCCGTACCCTAAACCTAACCCTAACCCTAGGCTACCCTTGACTGCTTCTGCCTCCAATAGATTTCCTAAGAACTAGTGTTTTAAGGAACAGCTTAAAAAAGATTCCTAATGTGATTTCTTCATAAGGGGTGTGTTCCTTATCTTATCCTAGTGTCTAAACTCTTCTCCATGGCTGGACCTCCAAATAATATTCCTTTACGTGCTAAGGGATATCTAGAGAGTGGGATAGGTTTAATAACCACCCTAACGCTAACGCGTACCCTAACCCCTACCCTAACCCTAACACGTACCCTAATCCTAAACCGTACCCTAAACCGAGACCTAACCCTAACACTAACCCTAACCCTACCCCTAACCCATACCCTACGCAGTACCAGAAGTCCTGCCCGAACCCGTACCCTAAGCCGTACCCTAAGCCTAACCGTAAGCCTAAACTAACCCTAGGCTACCCTTGACTGCTTCTGCCTCCAATAGATTTCCTAAGCACTAGTGTTTTAAGGAACAGCTTAAAAAGAGAATCCTAATGTGATTTCTTTATAATGGGTGTGTTCCTTATCTTATCCTAGTGTCTAAACTCTTCTCGATGGCTGGACCCCCAAATAATATTCCTTTACGTGCTAAGGTGTATCTAGAGGGTGGGATAGGTTTAATAACTACCCTAACCCTAACGCGTACCCTAACCCTAACCCCTACCGTAACCCTAACATGTACCCTAATCCTAACCCGTACCCTAAACCGAGCCCTAACCCTAACACTAACCCTAACCCTAACCCTAACCCAAACCCTACGCCGTTCCCGAACCCCTCCCCAAACCCGTACCCTAAGCCGTACCCTAAGCCTAACCCTAAGCCTAACCCTAACCCTAGGCTACCCTTGACTGCTTCTGCCTCCAATAGATTTCCTAAGCACTAGTGTTTGAAGGAACAGCTTAAAAAGAGAATCCTAATGTGATTTCTTTATAATGGGTGTGTTCCTTATCTTATCCTAGTGTCTAAACTCTTCTCCATGGCTGGAACCCCAAATAATATTCCTTTACGTGCTAAGGGGTATCTAGAGAGTGGGATAGGTTTAATAACTACCCTAACCCTAACGCGTACCCTAACCCTAACCCCTACCCTAACCCTAACACGTACCCTAATCCTAACCCGTACCCCAAACCGAGCCCTAACCCTAACACTCACCCTAACCCTAACCCATACCCTACGCCATACCCGAAGCCCTCCCCGAACCCGTACCCTAAGCCGTACCCTAAGCCGTACCCTAAGCCTAACCCTAACCCTAGGCTACCCTTGACTGCTTCTGCCTCCAATAGATTTCCTAAGCACTAGTGTTTTAAGGAACAGCTTAAAAAGAGAATCCTAATGTGATTTCTTTATAATGGGTGTGTTCCTTATCTTATCCTAGTGTCTAAACTCTTCTCCATGGCTGGACCGCCAAATAATATTCCTTTACGTGCTAAGGGGTATCTAGAGAGTGGGATAGGTTTAATAACTACCCTAACCCTAACGCGTACCCTAACCCTAACCCCTACCCTAACCCTAACACGTACCCTAATCCTAACCCGTACCCTAAACCGAGCCCTAACCCTAACACTAACCCTAACCCTAACCCTAACCCATACCCTACGCCGTACCCGAAGCCCTCACCGAACCCGTACCCTAAGCCGTACCCTAAGCCTAACCCTAAGCCTAACCCTAACCCTAGGCTACCCTTGACTGCTTCTGCCTCCAATAGATTTCCTAAGCACTAGTGTTTTAAGGAACAGCTTAAAAAGAGAATCCTAATGTGATTTCTTTATAATGGGTGTGTTCCTTATCTTATCCTAGTGTCTAAACTCTTCTCCATGGCTGGACCTCCAAATAATATTCCTTTACGTGCTAAGGGGTATCTAGAGAGTGGGATAGGTTTAATAACTACCCTAACACTAACGCGTACCCTAACCCTAACCCCTACCCTAACACTAACAAGTACCCTAATCCTAACCAATACCCTAAAACGAGCCCTAACACTAACACTAACCCTAACCCTAACCCTAACCCATACCCTACGCCGTACCCGAAGCCCTCCCCAAATCCGTACCCTAAGCCGTACCCTAAGCCGTACCCTAATCCTAACCCTAACCCTAGGCTACCCTTGACTGCTTCTGCCTCCAATAGATTTCCTAAGCACTAGTGTTTTAAGGAACAGCTTAAAAAGAGAATCCTAATGTGATTTCTTTATAATGGGTGTGTTCCTTATCTTATCCTAGTGTCTAAACTCTTCTCCATGGCTGGACCTCCAAATAATATTCCTTTACGTGCTAAGGGGTATCTAGAGAGTGGGGTAGCTTTAATAACTACCCTAACACTAACGCGTACCCTAACCCTAACCCCTACCCTAACCCTAACACCTACCCTAATCCTAACCAATACCCTAAACCGAGCCCTAACCCTAACACTAACCCTAACCCTAACCCTAACCCATACCCTACGCCGTACCCGAAGCCATCCCCGAACCCGTACCCTAAGCCGTACCCTAAGCCTAACCCTAACCCTAGGCTACCCTTGACTGCTTCTGCCTCCAATAGATTTCCTAAGCACTAGTGTTTTAAGGAACAGCTTAAAAAGAGAATCCTAATGTGATTTCTTTACAATGGGTGTGTTCCTTATCTTATCCTAGTGTCTAAACTCTTCTCCATGGCTGGACCTCCAAATAATATTCCTTTACGTGCTAAGGGATATCTAGAGAGTGGGATAGGTTTAATAACCACCCTAACGCTAACGCGTACCCTAACCCTAACCCCTACCCTAACCCTATCACGTACCCTAATCCTAAACCGTACCCTAAACCGAGACCTAACCCTAACACTAACCCTAACCCTAACCCTAACCCATACCCTACGCAGTACCCGAAGTCCTGCCCGAACCCGTACCCTAAGCCGTACCCTAAGCCTAACCGTAAGCCTAAACTAACCCTAGGCTACCCTTGACTGCTTCTGCCTCCAATAGATTTCCTAAGCACTAGTGTTTTAAGGAACAGCTTAAAAAGAGAATCCTAATGTGATTTCTTTACAATGGGTGTGTTCCTTATCTTATGCTAGTGTCTAAACTCTTCTCCATGGCTGGACCTCCAAATAATATTCCTTTAGGTGCTAAGGGGTATCTAGAGACTGGGATAGGTTTAATAACTACCCTAACACTAACGCGTACCCTAACCCTAACCCCTACCCTAACCCTAACACGTACCCTAATCCTAACCAATACCCTAAACCGAGCCCTAACCCTAACACTAACCCTAACCGTAACCCTAACCCATACACTACGCCGTACCCGAAGCCCTCCCCGAACCGGTACCCTAAGCCGTACCCTAAGCCTAACCCTAACCCTAGGCTACCCTTGACTGCTTCTGTCTCCAATAGATTTTCTAAGCACTAGTGTTTTAAGGAACAGCTTAAAAAGAGAATCATAATGTGATTTCTTTATAATGGGTGTGTTCCTTATCTTATCCTAGTGTCTAAACTCTTCTCCATGGCTGGACCACCAAATAATATTCCTTTATGTGCTAAGGGGTATCTAGAGAGTGGGATAGGTTTAATAACTACCCTAACACTAACGCGTACCCTAACCCTAACCCCTACCCTAACCATAACACGTACCCTAATCCTAAACCCGGGCTCGGTGTAGGGTACGGGTTAGGATTAGGGTACGTGTTAGAGTTAGGAAAGGGGTAAGGGTTAGGGTATGCATTAGGGTTAGGGTAGTTATTAAACCTATCCCACTCTCTAGATACCCCTTAGCACATAAAGGAATATTATTTGGGGGTCCAGCCATGGAGAAGAGTTTAGACACTAAAATTATATAAGGAACACACACATTATAAAGAAATCACATTAGGAATCTTTTTAAAGCTGTTCCTTAAAACACTAGTTCTTAGGAAATCTATTGGAGGCAGAAGCAGTCAAGGGTAGCCTAGGGTTAGGTTAGGCTTACGGTTAGGCTTAGGGTACGGCTTAGGGTACGGGTTCGGGGAGGACTTCGGGTATGGCGTAGGGTATGTGTTAGGGTTAGGGTTAGGGTTACTGTTAGGCTTAGGGCTCGGTTTAGGGTACGGGTTAGGATTAGGGTACATGTTAGGGTTAGGGTAGGGGTTAGGGTTAGGGTACGCGTTAGGGTTAGGGTAGTTATTAAACCTATCCCACTCTGTAGATACAGCTTAGCACGTAAAGGAATATTATTTGGGGGTCCAGCCATCGAGAAGAGTTTAGACACTAGGATAAGATAAGGAACACACCCATTATAAAGAAATCACAATAGGATTCTCTTTTTAAGCTGTTCCTTAAAACACTAGTGCTTAGGAAATCTATTGGAGGCAGAAGCAGTCAAGTATCTAGAGAATGGGATAGGTTTAATAACTACCCTAACCCTAACACGTACATTAACCCTAACCACTATCCTAACCCTAACACGTACCCTAATCCTAACCCGTACCCTAAACCGAGCCCTAACCCTAACACTAACCCTAACCCTAACCCTAACCCATACCCTACGCCGTGCCCGAACCCCTACCCGAAACCAAACCCTAAGCCGTACCCTAAACCTAACCCTAACCCTAGGCTACCCTTGACTGCTTCTGCCTCCAATAGATTTCCTAAGAACTAGTGTTTTAAGGAACAGCTTAAAAAAGATTCCTAATGTGATTTCTTCATAATGGGTGTGTTCCTTATCTTATCCTAGTGTCTAAACTCTTCTCCATGGCTGGACCTCCAAATAATATTCCTTTACGTGCTAAGGGATATCTAGAGAGTGGGATAGGTTTAATAACCACCCTAACGCTAACGCGTACCCTAACCCCTACCCTAACCCTAACACGTACCCTAATCCTAAACCGTACCCTAAACCGAGACCTAACCCTAACACTAACCCTAACCCTAACCCTAACCCATACCGTACGCAGTACCCGAAGTCCTGCCCGAACCCGTACCCTAAGCCGTACCCTAAGCCTAACCGTAAGCCTAAACTAACCCTAGGCTACCCTTGACTGCTTCTGCCTCCAATAGATTTCCTAAGCACTAGTGTTTTAAGGAACAGCTTAAAAAGAGAATCCTAATGTGATTTCTTTATAATGGGTGTGTTCCTTATCTTATCCTAGTGTCTAAACTCTTCTCGATGGCTGGACCCCCAAATAATATTCCTTTACGTGCTAAGGTGTATCTACAGAGTGGGATAGGTTTAATAACTACCCTAACCCTAACGCGTACCCTAACCCTAACCCCTACCGTAACCCTAACATGTACCCTAATCCTAACCCGTACCCTAAACCGAGCCCTAACCCTAACACTAACCCTAACCCTAACCCTAACCCTAACCCTACGCCGTTCCCGAACCCCTCCCCAAACCCGTACCCTAAGCCGTACCCTAAGCCTAACCCTAAGCCTAACCCTAACCCTAGGCTACCCTTGACTGCTTCTGCCTCCAATAGATTTCCTAAGCACTAGTGTTTGAAGGAACAGCTTAAAAAGAGAATCATAATGTGATTTCTTTATAATGGGTGTGTTCCTTATCTTATCCTAGTGTCTAAACTCTTCTCCATGGCTGGACCCCCAAATAATATTCCTTTACGTGCTAAGGGGTATCTAGAGAGTGGGATAGGTTTAATAACTACCCTAACCCTAACGCGTACCCTAACCCTAACCCCTACCCTAACCCTAACACGTACCCTAATCCTAACCCGTACCCCAAACCGAGCCCTAACCCTAACACTCACCCTAACCCTAACCCATACCCTACGCCATACCCGAAGCCCTCCCCGAACCCGTACCCTAAGCCGTACCCTAAGCCGTACCCTAAGCCTAACCCTAACCCTAGGCTACCCTTGACTGCTTCTGCCTCCAATAGATTTCCTAAGCACTAGTGTTTTAAGGAACAGCTTAAAAAGAGAATCCTAATGTGATTTCTTTATAATGGGTGTGTTCCTTATCTTATCCTAGTGTCTAAACTCTTCTCCATGGCTGGACCGCCAAATAATATTCCTTTACGTGCTAAGGGGTATCTAGAGAGTGGGATAGGTTTAATAACTACCCTAACCCTAACGCGTACCCTAACCCTAACCCCTACCCTAACCCTAACACGTACCCTAATCCTAACCCGTACCCTAAACCGAGCCCTAACCCTAACACTAACCCTAACCCTAACCCTAACCCATACCCTACGCCGTACCCGAAGCCCTCACCGAACCCGTACCCTAAGCCGTACCCTAAGCCTAACCCTAAGCCTAACCCTAACCCTAGGCTACCCTTGACTGCTTCTGCCTCCAATAGATTTCCTAAGCACTAGTGTTTTAAGGAACAGCTTAAAAAGAGAATCCTAATGTGATTTCTTTATAATGGGTGTGTTCCTTATCTTATCCTAGTGTCTAAACTCTTCTCCATGGCTGGACCTCCAAATAATATTCCTTTACGTGCTAAGGGGTATCTAGAGAGTGGGATAGGTTTAATAACTACCCTAACACTAACGCGTACCCTAACCCTAACCCCTACCCTAACACTAACACGTACCCTAATCCTAACCAATACCCTAAAACGAGCCCTAACACTAACACTAACCCTAACCCTAACCCTAACCCATACCCTACGCCGTACCCGAAGCCCTCCCCAAATCCGTACCCTAAGCCGTACCCTAAGCCGTACCCTAATCCTAACCCTAACCCTAGGCTACCCTTGACTGCTTCTGCCTCCAATAGATTTCCTAAGCACTAGTGTTTTAAGGAACAGCTTAAAAAGAGAATCCTAATGTGATTTCTTTATAATGGGTGTGTTCCTTATCTTATCCTAGTGTCTAAACTCTTCTCCATGGCTGGACCCCCAAATAATATTCCTTTACGTGCTAAGGTGTATCTAGAGAGTGGAATAGGTTTAATAACTACCCTAACCCTAACGCGTACCCTAAACCTAACCCCTACCCTAACCCTAACATGTACCCTAATCCTAACCCGTACCCTAAACCGAGCCCTAACCCTAACTCTAACCCTAACCCTAACCCTAACCCATACCCTACGCCGTACCCGAAGCCCTCCCCGAACCCGTACCCTAAGCCGTACTCTAAGCCTCACCCCAAGCCTAACCCTAACCCTAGGCTACCCTTGACTGCTTCTGCCTCCAATAGATTTCCTAAGCACTAGTGTTTTAAGGAACAGCTTAAAAAGAGAATCCTAATGTGATTTCTTTATAATGGGTGTGTTCCTTATCTTATCCTAGTGTCTAAACTCTTCTCCATGGCTGGACCTCCAAATAATATTCCTTTACGTGCTAAGGGGTATCTAGAGAGGGGGATAGGTTTAATAACTACCCTAACACTAACGCGTACCCTAACCCTAACCCCTACCCTAACCCTAACACGTACCGTAATCCTAACCAATACCCTAAACCGAGCCCTAACGCTAACACTAACCCTAACCCTAACCCTAACCCATAACCTACGCCGTACCCGAAGCCCTTCCCGAACCCGTACCCTAAGCCGTACCCTAAGCCGTACTCTAAGCCTAACCCTAACTTTAGGCTACCCTTGACTGCTTCTGCCTCCAATAGATTTCCTAAGCACTAGTGTTTTAAGGAACAGCTTAAAAAGAGAATCCTAATGTGATTTCTTTATAATGGGTGTGTTCCTTAACTTATCCTAGTGTCTAAACTCTTCTCCATGGCTGGACCTCCAAATAATATTCCTTTACGTGCTGAGGGGTATCGAGAGAGTGGGATAGTTTTAATAACTACCCTAACACTAACGCGTACCCTAACCCTAACCCCTACCCTAACACTAACTCGTACCCTAATCCTAAACAATACCCTAAACCGAGCCCTAACCCTAACACTAACCCTAACCCTAACCCTAACCCATACCCTACGCCGTACCCGAAGCCCTCCCCGAACCCGTTCCCTAAGCCGTACCCTAAGCCGTACCCTAAGCCTAACCCTAACCCTAGGCTACCCTTGACTGCTTCTGCCTCCAATAGATTTCCTAAACACTAGTGTTTTAAGGAACAGCTTAAAAAGAGAATCCTAATGTGATTTCTTTATAATGGGTGTGTTCCTTATCTTATCCTAGTGTGTAAACTCTTCTCCATAGCTGGACCTCCAAATAATATTCCTGTACGTGCTAAGGGGAATCTAGAGAGTGGGTTAGGTTTAATAACTACCCTAACACTAATGCGTACCCTAACCCTAACCCCTACCCTATCGCTAACACGTACCCTAATCCTAACCAATACCCTAAACCGAGCCCTAACCCTAACACTAACCCTAACCCTAACCCTAACCCATACCCTACGCCGTACCAGAAGCCCTCCCCGTACCCGTACCCTAAGCCGTACCCTAAGCCTAACCCTAAGCCTAACCCTAACCCTAGGCTACCCTTGACTGCTTCTGCCTCCAATAGATTTCCTAAGCACTAGTGTTTGAAGGAACAGCTTAAAAAGAGAATCCTAATGTGATTTCTTTATAATGGGTGTGTTCCTTATCTTATCCTAGTGTCTAAACTCTTCTCCATGGCTGGAACCCCAAATAATATTCCTTTACGTGCTAAGGGGTATCTAGAGAGTGGGATAGGTTTAATAACTACCCTAACCCTAACGCGTACCCTAACCCTAACCCCTACCCTAACCCTAACACGTACCCTAATCCTAACCCGTACCCCAAACCGAGCCCTAACCCTAACACTCACCCTAACCCTAACCCATACCCTACGCCATACCCGAAGCCCTCCCCGAACCCGTACCCTAAGCCGTACCCTAAGCCGTACCCTAAGCCTAACCCTAACCCTAGGCTACCCTTGACTGCTTCTGCCTCCAATAGATTTCCTAAGCACTAGTGTTTTAAGGAACAGCTTAAAAAGAGAATCCTAATGTGATTTCTTTATAATGGGTGTGTTCCTTATCTTATCCTAGTGTCTAAACTCTTCTCCATGGCTGGACCGCCAAATAATATTCCTTTACGTGCTAAGGGGTATCTAGAGAGTGGGATAGGTTTAATAACTACCCTAACCCTAACGCGTACCCTAACCCTAACCCCTACCCTAACCCTAACACGTACCCTAATCCTAACCCGTACCCTAAACCGAGCCCTAACCCTAACACTAACCCTAACCCTAACCCTAACCCATACCCTACGCCGTACCCGAAGCCCTCACCGAACCCGTACCCTAAGCCGTACCCTAAGCCTAACCCTAAGCCTAACCCTAACCCTAGGCTACCCTTGACTGCTTCTGCCTCCAATAGATTTCCTAAGCACTAGTGTTTTAAGGAACAGCTTAAAAAGAGAATCCTAATGTGATTTCTTTATAATGGGTGTGTTCCTTATCTTATCCTAGTGTCTAAACTCTTCTCCATGGCTGGACCTCCAAATAATATTCCTTTACGTGCTAAGGGGTATCTAGAGAGTGGGATAGGTTTAATAACTACCCTAACACTAACGCGTACCCTAACCCTAACCCCTACCCTAACACTAACAAGTACCCTAATCCTAACCAATACCCTAAAACGAGCCCTAACACTAACACTAACCCTAACCCTAACCCTAACCCATACCCTACGCCGTACCCGAAGCCCTCCCCAAATCCGTACCCTAAGCCGTACCCTAAGCCGTACCCTAATCCTAACCCTAACCCTAGGCTACCCTTGACTGCTTCTGCCTCCAATAGATTTCCTAAGCACTAGTGTTTTAAGGAACAGCTTAAAAAGAGAATCCTAATGTGATTTCTTTATAATGGGTGTGTTCCTTATCTTATCCTAGTGTCTAAACTCTTCTCCATGGCTGGACCTCCAAATAATATTCCTTTACGTGCTAAGGGGTATCTAGAGAGTGGGGTAGCTTTAATAACTACCCTAACACTAACGCGTACCCTAACCCTAACCCCTACCCTAACCCTAACACCTACCCTAATCCTAACCAATACCCTAAACCGAGCCCTAACCCTAACACTAACCCTAACCCTAACCCTAACCCATACCCTACGCCGTACCCGAAGCCATCCCCGAACCCGTACCCTAAGCCGTACCCTAAGCCTAACCCTAACCCTAGGCTACCCTTGACTGCTTCTGCCTCCAATAGATTTCCTAAGCACTAGTGTTTTAAGGAACAGCTTAAAAAGAGAATCCTAATGTGATTTCTTTACAATGGGTGTGTTCCTTATCTTATCCTAGTGTCTAAACTCTTCTCCATGGCTGGACCTCCAAATAATATTCCTTTACGTGCTAAGGGATATCTAGAGAGTGGGATAGGTTTAATAACCACCCTAACGCTAACGCGTACCCTAACCCTAACCCCTACCCTAACCCTATCACGTACCCTAATCCTAAACCGTACCCTAAACCGAGACCTAACCCTAACACTAACCCTAACCCTAACCCTAACCCATACCCTACGCAGTACCCGAAGTCCTGCCCGAACCCGTACCCTAAGCCGTACCCTAAGCCTAACCGTAAGCCTAAACTAACCCTAGGCTACCCTTGACTGCTTCTGCCTCCAATAGATTTCCTAAGCACTAGTGTTTTAAGGAACAGCTTAAAAAGAGAATCCTAATGTGATTTCTTTACAATGGGTGTGTTCCTTATCTTATGCTAGTGTCTAAACTCTTCTCCATGGCTGGACCTCCAAATAATATTCCTTTAGGTGCTAAGGGGTATCTAGAGACTGGGATAGGTTTAATAACTACCCTAACACTAACGCGTACCCTAACCCTAACCCCTACCCTAACCCTAACACGTACCCTAATCCTAACCAATACCCTAAACCGAGCCCTAACCCTAACACTAACCCTAACCGTAACCCTAACCCATACACTACGCCGTACCCGAAGCCCTCCCCGAACCGGTACCCTAAGCCGTACCCTAAGCCTAACCCTAACCCTAGGCTACCCTTGACTGCTTCTGTCTCCAATAGATTTTCTAAGCACTAGTGTTTTAAGGAACAGCTTAAAAAGAGAATCATAATGTGATTTCTTTATAATGGGTGTGTTCCTTATCTTATCCTAGTGTCTAAACTCTTCTCCATGGCTGGACCACCAAATAATATTCCTTTATGTGCTAAGGGGTATCTAGAGAGTGGGATAGGTTTAATAACTACCCTAACACTAACGCGTACCCTAACCCTAACCCCTACCCTAACCATAACACGTACCCTAATCCTAAACCCGGGCTCGGTGTAGGGTACGGGTTAGGATTAGGGTACGTGTTAGAGTTAGGAAAGGGGTAAGGGTTAGGGTATGCATTAGGGTTAGGGTAGTTATTAAACCTATCCCACTCTCTAGATACCCCTTAGCACATAAAGGAATATTATTTGGGGGTCCAGCCATGGAGAAGAGTTTAGACACTAAAATTATATAAGGAACACACACATTATAAAGAAATCACATTAGGAATCTTTTTAAAGCTGTTCCTTAAAACACTAGTTCTTAGGAAATCTATTGGAGGCAGAAGCAGTCAAGGGTAGCCTAGGGTTAGGTTAGGCTTACGGTTAGGCTTAGGGTACGGCTTAGGGTACGGGTTCGGGGAGGACTTCGGGTATGGCGTAGGGTATGTGTTAGGGTTAGGGTTAGGGTTACTGTTAGGCTTAGGGCTCGGTTTAGGGTACGGGTTAGGATTAGGGTACATGTTAGGGTTAGGGTAGGGGTTAGGGTTAGGGTACGCGTTAGGGTTAGGGTAGTTATTAAACCTATCCCACTCTGTAGATACAGCTTAGCACGTAAAGGAATATTATTTGGGGGTCCAGCCATCGAGAAGAGTTTAGACACTAGGATAAGATAAGGAACACACCCATTATAAAGAAATCACAATAGGATTCTCTTTTTAAGCTGTTCCTTAAAACACTAGTGCTTAGGAAATCTATTGGAGGCAGAAGCAGTCAAGTATCTAGAGAATGGGATAGGTTTAATAACTACCCTAACCCTAACACGTACATTAACCCTAACCACTATCCTAACCCTAACACGTACCCTAATCCTAACCCGTACCCTAAACCGAGCCCTAACCCTAACACTAACCCTAACCCTAACCCTAACCCATACCCTACGCCGTGCCCGAACCCCTACCCGAAACCAAACCCTAAGCCGTACCCTAAACCTAACCCTAACCCTAGGCTACCCTTGACTGCTTCTGCCTCCAATAGATTTCCTAAGAACTAGTGTTTTAAGGAACAGCTTAAAAAAGATTCCTAATGTGATTTCTTCATAATGGGTGTGTTCCTTATCTTATCCTAGTGTCTAAACTCTTCTCCATGGCTGGACCTCCAAATAATATTCCTTTACGTGCTAAGGGATATCTAGAGAGTGGGATAGGTTTAATAACCACCCTAACGCTAACGCGTACCCTAACCCCTACCCTAACCCTAACACGTACCCTAATCCTAAACCGTACCCTAAACCGAGACCTAACCCTAACACTAACCCTAACCCTAACCCTAACCCATACCGTACGCAGTACCCGAAGTCCTGCCCGAACCCGTACCCTAAGCCGTACCCTAAGCCTAACCGTAAGCCTAAACTAACCCTAGGCTACCCTTGACTGCTTCTGCCTCCAATAGATTTCCTAAGCACTAGTGTTTTAAGGAACAGCTTAAAAAGAGAATCCTAATGTGATTTCTTTATAATGGGTGTGTTCCTTATCTTATCCTAGTGTCTAAACTCTTCTCGATGGCTGGACCCCCAAATAATATTCCTTTACGTGCTAAGGTGTATCTACAGAGTGGGATAGGTTTAATAACTACCCTAACCCTAACGCGTACCCTAACCCTAACCCCTACCGTAACCCTAACATGTACCCTAATCCTAACCCGTACCCTAAACCGAGCCCTAACCCTAACACTAACCCTAACCCTAACCCTAACCCTAACCCTACGCCGTTCCCGAACCCCTCCCCAAACCCGTACCCTAAGCCGTACCCTAAGCCTAACCCTAAGCCTAACCCTAACCCTAGGCTACCCTTGACTGCTTCTGCCTCCAATAGATTTCCTAAGCACTAGTGTTTGAAGGAACAGCTTAAAAAGAGAATCATAATGTGATTTCTTTATAATGGGTGTGTTCCTTATCTTATCCTAGTGTCTAAACTCTTCTCCATGGCTGGACCCCCAAATAATATTCCTTTACGTGCTAAGGGGTATCTAGAGAGTGGGATAGGTTTAATAACTACCCTAACCCTAACGCGTACCCTAACCCTAACCCCTACCCTAACCCTAACACGTACCCTAATCCTAACCCGTACCCCAAACCGAGCCCTAACCCTAACACTCACCCTAACCCTAACCCATACCCTACGCCATACCCGAAGCCCTCCCCGAACCCGTACCCTAAGCCGTACCCTAAGCCGTACCCTAAGCCTAACCCTAACCCTAGGCTACCCTTGACTGCTTCTGCCTCCAATAGATTTCCTAAGCACTAGTGTTTTAAGGAACAGCTTAAAAAGAGAATCCTAATGTGATTTCTTTATAATGGGTGTGTTCCTTATCTTATCCTAGTGTCTAAACTCTTCTCCATGGCTGGACCGCCAAATAATATTCCTTTACGTGCTAAGGGGTATCTAGAGAGTGGGATAGGTTTAATAACTACCCTAACCCTAACGCGTACCCTAACCCTAACCCCTACCCTAACCCTAACACGTACCCTAATCCTAACCCGTACCCTAAACCGAGCCCTAACCCTAACACTAACCCTAACCCTAACCCTAACCCATACCCTACGCCGTACCCGAAGCCCTCACCGAACCCGTACCCTAAGCCGTACCCTAAGCCTAACCCTAAGCCTAACCCTAACCCTAGGCTACCCTTGACTGCTTCTGCCTCCAATAGATTTCCTAAGCACTAGTGTTTTAAGGAACAGCTTAAAAAGAGAATCCTAATGTGATTTCTTTATAATGGGTGTGTTCCTTATCTTATCCTAGTGTCTAAACTCTTCTCCATGGCTGGACCTCCAAATAATATTCCTTTACGTGCTAAGGGGTATCTAGAGAGTGGGATAGGTTTAATAACTACCCTAACACTAACGCGTACCCTAACCCTAACCCCTACCCTAACACTAACACGTACCCTAATCCTAACCAATACCCTAAAACGAGCCCTAACACTAACACTAACCCTAACCCTAACCCTAACCCATACCCTACGCCGTACCCGAAGCCCTCCCCAAATCCGTACCCTAAGCCGTACCCTAAGCCGTACCCTAATCCTAACCCTAACCCTAGGCTACCCTTGACTGCTTCTGCCTCCAATAGATTTCCTAAGCACTAGTGTTTTAAGGAACAGCTTAAAAAGAGAATCCTAATGTGATTTCTTTATAATGGGTGTGTTCCTTATCTTATCCTAGTGTCTAAACTCTTCTCCATGGCTGGACCCCCAAATAATATTCCTTTACGTGCTAAGGTGTATCTAGAGAGTGGAATAGGTTTAATAACTACCCTAACCCTAACGCGTACCCTAAACCTAACCCCTACCCTAACCCTAACATGTACCCTAATCCTAACCCGTACCCTAAACCGAGCCCTAACCCTAACTCTAACCCTAACCCTAACCCTAACCCATACCCTACGCCGTACCCGAAGCCCTCCCCGAACCCGTACCCTAAGCCGTACTCTAAGCCTCACCCCAAGCCTAACCCTAACCCTAGGCTACCCTTGACTGCTTCTGCCTCCAATAGATTTCCTAAGCACTAGTGTTTTAAGGAACAGCTTAAAAAGAGAATCCTAATGTGATTTCTTTATAATGGGTGTGTTCCTTATCTTATCCTAGTGTCTAAACTCTTCTCCATGGCTGGACCTCCAAATAATATTCCTTTACGTGCTAAGGGGTATCTAGAGAGGGGGATAGGTTTAATAACTACCCTAACACTAACGCGTACCCTAACCCTAACCCCTACCCTAACCCTAACACGTACCGTAATCCTAACCAATACCCTAAACCGAGCCCTAACGCTAACACTAACCCTAACCCTAACCCTAACCCATAACCTACGCCGTACCCGAAGCCCTTCCCGAACCCGTACCCTAAGCCGTACCCTAAGCCGTACTCTAAGCCTAACCCTAACTTTAGGCTACCCTTGACTGCTTCTGCCTCCAATAGATTTCCTAAGCACTAGTGTTTTAAGGAACAGCTTAAAAAGAGAATCCTAATGTGATTTCTTTATAATGGGTGTGTTCCTTAACTTATCCTAGTGTCTAAACTCTTCTCCATGGCTGGACCTCCAAATAATATTCCTTTACGTGCTGAGGGGTATCGAGAGAGTGGGATAGTTTTAATAACTACCCTAACACTAACGCGTACCCTAACCCTAACCCCTACCCTAACACTAACTCGTACCCTAATCCTAAACAATACCCTAAACCGAGCCCTAACCCTAACACTAACCCTAACCCTAACCCTAACCCATACCCTACGCCGTACCCGAAGCCCTCCCCGAACCCGTTCCCTAAGCCGTACCCTAAGCCGTACCCTAAGCCTAACCCTAACCCTAGGCTACCCTTGACTGCTTCTGCCTCCAATAGATTTCCTAAACACTAGTGTTTTAAGGAACAGCTTAAAAAGAGAATCCTAATGTGATTTCTTTATAATGGGTGTGTTCCTTATCTTATCCTAGTGTGTAAACTCTTCTCCATAGCTGGACCTCCAAATAATATTCCTGTACGTGCTAAGGGGAATCTAGAGAGTGGGTTAGGTTTAATAACTACCCTAACACTAATGCGTACCCTAACCCTAACCCCTACCCTATCGCTAACACGTACCCTAATCCTAACCAATACCCTAAACCGAGCCCTAACCCTAACACTAACCCTAACCCTAACCCTAACCCATACCCTACGCCGTACCAGAAGCCCTCCCCGTACCCGTACCCTAAGCCGTACCCTAAGCCTAACCCTAAGCCTAACCCTAACCTTAGGCTACCCTTGGATGCTTCTGCCTCCAATAGATTTCCTAAGCACTAGTGTTTTAAGGAACAGCTTAAAAAGAGAATCCTAATGTGATTTCTTTATAATGGGTGTGTTCCTTATCTTATCCTAGTGTCTAAACTCTTCTCGATGGCTGGACCCCCAAAAATATTCCTTTACGTGCTAAGGTGTATCTAGAGAGTGGGATAGGTTTAATAACTACCCTAACCCTAACACGTACATTAACCCTAACCACTATCCTAACCCTAACACGTACCCTAATCCTATCCCGTACCCTAAACCGAGCCCTAACCCTAACACTAACCCTAACCCTAACCCTAACCCATACCCTACGCCGTGCCCGAACCCCTACCCGAAACCAAACCCTAAGCCGTACCCTAAACCTAACCCTAACCCTAGGCTACCCTTGACTGCTTCTGCCTCCAATAGATTTCCTAAGAACTAGTGTTTTAAGGAACAGCTTAAAAAAGATTCCTAATGTGATTTCTTCATAATGGGTGTGTTCCTTATCTTATCCTAGTGTCTAAACTCTTCTCCATGGCTGGACCTCCAAATAATATTCCTTTACGTGCTAAGGGATATCTAGAGAGTGGGATAGGTTTAATAACCACCCTAACGCTAACGCGTACCCTAACCCTAACACCTACCCTAACCCTAACACGTACCCTAATCCTAACCCTTACCCTACACCGAGCCCTAACCCTAACACAAACCCTAACCCTAACCCTAACCCATACCCTACGTCGTACCCGAAGCCCTCCCCGAACCCGTAACCTAAGCCGTACCCTAAGCCTAACCCTAAGCCTAACCCTAACCCTAGGCTACCCTTGACTGCTTCTGCCTCCAATAGGTTTCCTAAGCACTAGTGTTTTAAGGAGCAGCTTAAAAAGAGAATTCTAATGTGTTTTCTTTATAATGGGTGTTTTCCTTATCTTATCCTAGTATCTAAACTCTTCTCTATGGCTTGACCCCCAAATAATATTCCTTTACGAGCTAAGGGGTATCTAGAGAGTGGGATAGGTTTAATCACTACCCTAACCCTAACACGTACATTAAACCTAACCACTATCCTAACCCTAACACGTACCTTAATCCTAACCCGTACCCTAAACCGAGCCCTATCCCTAACACTAACCCTAACCCTAACCCTAACCCATACCCTACGCCGTACCCGAAGCCCTCCCCGAACCCGTACCCTAAGCCGTACGCTAACCCTAACCCTAAGCCTAACCCTAACCCTAGGCTACCCTTGACTGCTTCTGCCTCCAATAGATTTCCTAAGCACTAGTGTTTTAAGGAACAGCTTAAAAAGAGAATCCTAATGTGATTTCTTTATAATGGGTGTGTTCCTTATCTTATCCTAGTGTCTAAACTCTTCTCCATGGCTGGACCTCCAAATAATATTCCTTTACGTGCTAAGGGGTATCTAGAGAGTGGGGTAGGTTTAATAACTACCCTAACGCTAACGCGTACACTAACCCTAACCCCTACCCTAACCCTAACACGTACCCTAATCCTAAACCGTACCCTAAACCGAGACCTAACCCTAACACTAACCCTAACCCTAACCCTAACCCATACCCTACGCCATACCCGAAGCCCTCCCCGAACCCATACCCTAAGCCGTACCCTAAGCCGTACCCTAAGCCTAAGCCTAACCCTAGGCTACCCTTGACTGCTTCTGCCTCCAATAGATTTCCTAAGCACTAGTGTTTTAAGGAACAGCTTAAAAAGAGAATCCTAATGTGATTTCTTTATAATGGGTGTGTTCCTTATCTTATCCTAGTGTCTAAACTCTTCTCGATGGCTGGACCCCCAAATAATATTCCTTTACGTGCTAAGGTGTATCTAGAGAGTGGGATAGGTTTAATAACTACCCTAACCCTAACGCGTACCCTAACCCTAACCCCTACCCTAACCCTAACATGTACCCTAATCCTAACCCGTACCCTAAACCGAGCCCTAACCCTAACACTAACCCTAACACAAACCCTACGCCGTTCCCGAACCCCTCCCCAAACCCGTACCCTAAGCCGTACCCTAAGCCTAACCCTAAGCCTAACCCTAACCCTAGGCTACCCTTGACTGCTTCTGCCTCCAATAGATTTCCTAAGCACTAGTGTTTGAAGGAACAGCTTAAAAAGAGAATCCTAATGTGATTTCTTTATAATGGGTGTGTTCCTTATCTTATCCTAGTGTCTAAACTCTTCTCCATGGCTGGACCCCCAAATAATATTCCTTTACGTGCTAAGGGGTATCTAGAGAGTGGGATAGGTTTAATAACTACCCTAACCCTAACGCGTACCCTAACCCTAACCCCTACCCTAACCCTAACACGTACCCTAATCCTAACCCGTACCCCAAACCGAGCCCTAACCCTAACACTCACCCTAACCCTAACCCATACCCTACGCCATACCCGAAGCCCTCCCCGAACCCGTACTCTAAGCCGTACCCTAAGCCGTACCCTAAGCCTAACCCTAACCCTAGGCTACCCTTGACTGCTTCTGCCTCCAATAGATTTCCTAAGCACTAGTGTTTTAAGGAACAGCTTAAAAAGAGAATCCTAATGTGATTTCTTTATAATGGGTGTGTTCCTTATCTTATCCTAGTGTCTAAACTCTTCTCCATGGCTGGACCGCCAAATAATATTCCTTTACGTGCTAAGGGGTATCTAGAGAGTGGGATAGGTTTAATAACTACCCTAACCCTAACGCGTACCCTAACCCTAACCCCTACCCTAACCCTAACACGTACCCTAATCCTAACCCGTACCCTAAACCGAGCCCTAACCCTAACACAAACCCTAACCCTAACCCTAACCCATACCCTACGCCGTACCCGAAGCCCTCACCGAACCCGTACCCTAAGCCGTACCCTAAGCCTAACCCTAAGCCTAACCCTAACCCTAGGCTACCCTTGACTGCTTCTGCCTCCAATAGATTTCCTAAGCACTAGTGTTTTAAGGAACAGCTTAAAAAGAGAATCGTAATGTGATTTCTTTATAATGGGTGTGTTCCTTATCTTATCCTAGTGTCTAAACTCTTCTCCATGGCTGGACCTCCAAATAATATTCCTTTACGTGCTAAGGGGTATCTAGAGAGAGGGATAGGTTTAATAACTACCCTAACACTAACGCGTACCCTAACCCTAACCCCTACCCTAACACTAACACGTACCCTAATCCTAACCAATACCCTAAAACGAGCCCTAACACTAACACTAACCCTAACCCTAACCCTAACCCATACCCTACGCCGTACCCGAAGCCCTCCCCAAATCCGTACCCTAAGCCGTACCCTAAGCCGTACCCTAAGCCTAACCCTAACCCTAGGCTACCCTTGACTGCTTCTGCCTCCAATAGATTTCCTAAGCACTAGTGTTTTAAGGAACAGCTTAAAAAGAGAATCCTAATGTGATTTCTTTATAATGGGTGTGTTCCTTATCTTATCCTAGTGTCTAAACTCTTCTCCATGGCTGGACCCCCAAATAATATTCCTTTACGTGCTAAGGTGTATCTAGAGAGTGGAATAGGTTTAATAACTACCCTAACCCTAACGCGTACCCTAAACCTAACCCCTACCCTAACCCTAACATGTACCCTATTCCTAACCCGTACCCTAAACCGAGCCCTAACCCTAACACTAACCCTAACCCTAACCCTAACCCATACCCTACGCCGTACCCGAAGCCCTCCCCGAACCTGTACCCTAAGCCGTACTCTAAGCCTCACCCCAAGCCTAACCCTAACCCTAGGCTACCCTTGACTGCTTCTGCCTCCAATAGATTTCCTAAGCACTAGTGTTTTAAGGAACAGCTTAAAAAGAGAATCCTAATGTGATTTCTTTATAATGGGTGTGTTCCTTATCTTATCCTAGTGTCTAAACTCTTCTCCATGGCTGGACCGCCTAATAATATTCCTTGACGTGCTAAGGTGTATCTAGAGAGTGGGATAGGTTTAATAACTACCCTAACCCTAACGCGTACCCTAACCCTAACCCCTACCCTAACCCTAGCACGT
This sequence comes from Balaenoptera physalus, assembly GCF_965194825.1. Taxonomy (NCBI): domain Eukaryota; kingdom Metazoa; phylum Chordata; class Mammalia; order Artiodactyla; family Balaenopteridae; genus Balaenoptera; species Balaenoptera physalus. The sequence continues at coordinate 141,530,719 of NC_138903.1, read as the reverse complement.
ACCCTAATCCTAACCCGTACCCTAAACCGAACCCTAACCCTAACACTAACCCTAACCCTAACCCTAAGCCATACCCTACGCCGTACCCGAATCCCTCACCGAACCCGTACCCTAAGCCGTACCCTAAGCCTAACCCTAAGCCTAACCCTAACCCTAGGCTACCCTTGACTGCTTCTGCCTCCAATAGATTTCCTAAGCACTAGTGTTTTAAGGAACAACTTAAAAAGAGAATCCTAATGTCATTTCTTTAAAATGTGTGTGTTCCTTATCTTATCCTAGTGTCTAAACTCTTCTCCATGGCTGGACCTCCAAATAATATTCCTTTACGTGCTGAGGGGTATCTAGAGAGTGGGATAGGTTTAATAACTACCCTAACACTAACGCGTACCCTAACCCTAACCCCTACCCTAACACTAACTCGTACCCTAATGCTAAACAATACCCTAAACCGAGCCCTAACCCTAACCCTAACCCTAACCCATACCCTACGCCGTACCCGAAGCCCTCCCCGAACCCGTACCCTAAGCCGTACCCTAAGCCGTACCCTAAGCCTAACCCTAACCCTAGGCTACCCTTGACTGCTTCTGCCTCCAATAGATTTCCTAAACACTAGTGTTTTAAGGAACAGCTTAAAAAGAGAATCCTAATGTGATTTCTTTATAATGGGTGTGTTCCTTATCTTATCCTAGTGTGTAAACTCTTCTCCATAGCTGGACCTCCAAATAATATTCCTGTACGTGCTAAGGGGTATCTAGAGAGTGGGTTAGGTTTAATAACTACCCTAACACTAATGCGTACCCTAACCCTAACCCCTACCCTATCGCTAACACGTACCCTAATCCTAACCAATACCCTAAACCGAGCCCTAACCCTAACACTAACCCTAACCCTAACCCTAACCCATAACCTACGCCGTACCAGAAGCCCTCCCCGTATCCGTACCCTAAGCCGTACCCTAAGCCTAACACTAAGCCTAACCCTAACCTTAGGCTACCCTTGGATGCTTCTGCCTCCAATAGATTTCCTAAGCACTAGTGTTTTAAGGAACAGCTTAAAAAGAGAATCCTAATGTGATTTCTTTATAATGGGTGTGTTCCTTATCTTATCCTAGTGTCTAAACTCTTCTCCATGGCTGGACCTCCAAATAATATTCCTTTATGTGCTAAGGGGTATCTAGAGAATGGGATAGGTTTAATAACTACCCTAACACTAATGCGTACCCTAACCCTAACCCCTACCCTAACCATAACACGTACCTTAATCCTAACCAATACCCTAAACCGAGCCCTAACCCTAACACTAACCCTAACCCTAACCCTAACCCATACCCTACGCCGTACCCGAAGCCCTCCCCAAACCCGTACCCTAAGCCGTACCCTAAGCCGTACCCTAAGCCTAACCCTAACCCTAGGCTACCCTTGACTGCTTCTGCCTCCAATAGATTTCCTAAGCACTAGTGTTTTAAGGAACAGCTTAAAAAGAGAATCCTAATGTGATTTCTTTATAATGGGTGTGTTCCTTATCTTATCCTAGTGTCTAAACTCTTCTCCATGGCTGGACCTCCAAATAATATTCCTTTACGTGCTAAGGGGTATCTAGAGACTGGGATAGGTTTAATAACTACCCTAACACTAACGCGTACCCTAACCCTAACCCCTACCCTAACCCTAACACGTACCCTAATCCTAAACAATACCCTAAACCGAGCCCTAACCCTAACACTAACCCTAACCCTAACCCTAACCCATACCCAACGCCGTACCCGAAGCCCTCCCCTAACTGGTACCCTAAGCCGTACCCTAAGCCGTACCCTAAGCCTAACCCTAACCCTAGGCTACCCTTGACTGCTTCTGCCTCCAATAGATTTTCTAAGCACTAGTGTTTTAAGGAACAGCTTAAAAAGAGAATCCTAATGTGATTTCTTTATAATGGGTGTGTTCCTTATCTTGTCCTAGTGTCTAAACTCTTCTCCATGGCTGGACCTCCAAATAATATTCCTTTACGTGCTAAGGGGTATCTAGAGAGTGGGTTAGGTTTAATAACTACCCTAACACTAACACGTACCCTAACCCTAAACCCTACCCTAACCCTAACACGTACCCTAATCCTAACCAATACCCTATACCGAGCCCTAACCCTAACACTAACCCTAACCCTAACCCTAACCCATACCCTACGCCGTACCAGAAGCCCTCCACGAACCCGTACCCTAAGCCGTACCCTAAGCCTAACCCTAAGCCTAACCCTAACCCTAGGCTACCCTTGACTGCTTCTGCCTCCAATAGATTTCCTAAGCACTAGTGTTTTAAGGAACAGCTTAAAAAGAGAATCCTAATGTGATTTCTTTATAATGGGTGTGTTCCTTATCTTATCCTAGTGTCTAAACTCTTCTCCATGGCTGGACCTCCAAATAATATTCCTTTACGTGCTAAGGGGTATCTAGAGAGTGGGTTAGGTTTAATAACTACCCTAACACTAACGCGTACCCTAACCCTAAACCCTACCCTATCGCTAACACGTACCCTAATCCTAACCCGTACCCTAAACCGAGCCCTAACCCTAACACTAACCCTAACCCTAACCCTAAACCATACCCTACGCCGTACCCGAAGCCCTCCCCGAACCCGTTCCCTAAGCCGTACCCTAAGCCGTACCCTAAGCCTAACCCTAACCCTAGGCTACCCTTGACTGCTTCTGCCTCCAATAGATTTCCTAAGCACTAGTGTTTTAAGGAACAGCTTAAAAAGAGAATCCTAATGTGATTTCTTTATAATGGGTGTGTTCCTTATCTTATCCTAGTGTCTAAACTCTTCTCCATGGCTGAACCGCCAAATAATATTCCTTGACGTGCTAAGGTGTATCTAGAGAGTGGGATAGGTTTAATAACTACCCTAACCCTAACGGGTACCCTAACCCTAACCCCTACCCTAACCCTAACACGTACCCTAATCCTAACCCGTACCCTAAACCGAGCCCTAACCCTAACACTAACCCTAACCCTAACCCTAACCCATACCCTACGCCGTACCCGAAGCCCTCCCCGAACCCGTACCCTAAGCCGTACCCTAAGCCGTACGCTAAGCCTAACCCTAACCCTAGGCTACCCTTGACTGCTTCTGCCTCCAATAGATTTCCTAAGCACTAGTGTTTTAAGGAACAGCTTAAAAAGAGAATCCTAATGTGATTTCTTTATAATGGGTGTGTTCCTTATCTTATCCTAGTGTCTAAACTCTTCTCCATGGCTGGACCCCGAAATAATATTCCTTTACGTGCTAAGGTGTATCTAGAGAGTGGGATAGGTTTACTAACTACCCTAACCCTAACGTGTACCGTAACCCTAACCCCTACCCTAACCCTAACACGTACCCTAATCCTAACCCGTACCCTAAACCGAACCCTAACCCTAACACTAACCCTAACCCTAACCCTATGCCATACCCTACGCCGTACCCGAATCCCTCACCGAACCCGTACCCTAAGCCGTACCCTAAGCCTAACCCTAAGCCTAACCCTAACCCTAGGCTACCCTTGACTGCTTCTGCCTCCAATAGATTTCCTAAGCACTAGTGTTTTAAGGAACAACTTAAAAAGAGAATCCTAATGTCATTTCTTTATAATGTGTGTGTTCCTTATCTTATCCTAGTGTCTAAACTCTTCTCCATGGCTGGACCTCCAAATAATATTCCTTTACGTGCTGAGGGGTATCTAGAGAGTGGGATAGGTTTAATAACTACCCTAACACTAACGCGTACCCTAACCCTAACCCCTACCCTAACACTAACTCGTACCCTAATCCTAAACAATACCCTAAACCGAGCCCTAACCCTAACACTAACCCTAACCCTAACCCTAACCCATACCCTACGCCGTACCCGAAGCCCTCCCCGAACCCGTACCCTAAGCCGTACCCTAAGCCGTACCCTAAGCCTAACCCTAACCCTAGGCTACCCTTGGATGCTTCTGCCTCCAATAGATTTCCTAAGCACTAGTGTTTTAAGGAACAGCTTAAAAAGAGAATCCTAATGTGATTTCTTTATAATGGGTGTGTTCCTTATCTTATCCTAGTGTCTAAACTCTTCTCCATGGCTGGACCTCCAAATAATATTCCTTTATGTGCTAAGGGGTATCTAGAGAATGGGATAGGTTTAATAACTACCCTAACACTAATGCGTACCCTAACCATAACCCCTACCCTAACCATAACACGTACCTTAATCCTAACCAATACCCTAAACCGAGCCCTAACCCTAACACTAACTCTAACCCTAACCCTAACCCATACCCTACGCCGTACCCGAAGCCATCCCCAAACCCGTACCCTAAGCCGTACCCTAAGCCGTACCCTAAGCCGTACCCTAACCCTAGGCTACCCTTGACTGCTTCTGCCTCCAATAGATTTCCTAAGCACTAGTGTTTTAAGGAACAGCTTAAAAAGAGAATCCTAATGTGATTTCTTTATAATGGGTGTGTTCCTTATCTTATCCTAGTGTCTAAACTCTTCTCCATGGCTGGACCTCCAAATAATATTCCTTTACGTGCTAAGGGGTATCTAGAGACTGGGATAGGTTTAATAACTACCCTAACACTAACGCGTACCCTAACCCTAACCCCTACCCTAACCCTAACACGTATCCTAATCCTAAACAATACCCTAAACCGAGCCCTAACCCTAACACTAACCCTAACCCTAACCCTAACCCATACCCTACGCCGTACCCGAAGCCCTCCCCGAACTGGTACCCTAAGCCGTACCCTAAGCCGTACCCTAAGCCTAACCCTAACCCTAGGCTACCCTTGACTGCTTCTGCCTCCAATAGATTTCCTAAGCACTAGTGTTTTAAGGAACAGCTTAAAAAGAGAATCCTAATGTGATTTCTTTATAATGGGTGTGTTCCTTATCTTATCCTAGTGTCTAAACTCTTCTCCATGGCTGGACCTCCAAATAATATTCCTTTACGTGCTAAGGGGTATCTAGAGAGTGGGTTAGGTTTAATAACTACCCTAACACTAACGCGTACCCTAACCCTAAACCCTACCCTATCGCTAACACGTACCCTAATCCTAACCCGTACCCTAAACCGAGCCCTAACCCTAACACTAACCCTAACCCTAACCCTAACCCATAACCTACGCCGTACCCGAAGCCCTCCCCGAACCCGTACCCTAAGCCGTACCCTAAGCCGTACCCTAAGCCTAACCCTAACCCTAGGCTACCCTTGACTGCTTCTGCCTCCAATAGATTTCCTAAGCACTAGTGTTTTAAGGAACAGCTTAAAAAGAGAATCCTAATGTGATTTCTTTATAATGGGTGTGTTCCTTATCTTATCCTAGTGTCTAAACTCTTCTCCATGGCTGAACCGCCAAATAATATTCCTTGACGTGCTAAGGTGTATCTAGAGAGTGGGATAGGTTTAATAACTACCCTAACCCTAACGGGTACCCTAACCCTAACCCCTACCCTAACCCTAACACGTACCCTAATCCTAACCCGTACCCTAAACCGAGCCCTAACCCTAACACTAACCCTAACCCTAACCCTAACCCATACCCTACGCCGTACCCGAAGCCCTCCCCGAACCCGTACCCTAAGCCGTACCCTAAGCCGTACGCTAAGCCTAACCCTAACCCTAGGCTACCCTTGACTGCTTCTGCCTCCAATAGATTTCCTAAGCACTAGTGTTTTAAGGAACAGCTTAAAAAGAGAATCCTAATGTGATTTCTTTATAATGGGTGTGTTCCTTATCTTATCCTAGTGTCTAAACTCTTCTCCATGGCTGGACCCCGAAATAATATTCCTTTACGTGCTAAGGTGTATCTAGAGAGTGGGATAGGTTTACTAACTACCCTAACCCTAACGCGTACCCTAACCCTAACCCCTACCCTAACCCTAACACGTACCCTAATCCTAACCCGTACCCTAAACCGAACCCTAACCCTAACACTAACCCTAACCCTAACCCTAAGCCATACCCTACGCCGTACCCGAATCCCTCACCGAACCCGTACCCTAAGCCGTACCCTAAGCCTAACCCTAAGCCTAACCCTAACCCTAGGCTACCCTTGACTGCTTCTGCCTCCAATAGATTTCCTAAGCACTAGTGTTTTAAGGAACAACTTAAAAAGAGAATCCTAATGTCATTTCTTTATAATGTGTGTGTTCCTTATCTTATCCTAGTGTCTAAACTCTTCTCCATGGCTGGACCTCCAAATAATATTCCTTTACGTGCTGAGGGGTATCTAGAGAGTGGGATAGGTTTAATAACTACCCTAACACTAACGCGTACCCTAACCCTAACCCCTACCCTAACACTAACTCGTACCCTAATCCTAAACAATACCCTAAACCGAGCCCTAACCCTAACATTAACCCTAACCCATACCCTACGCCGTACCCGAAGCCCTCCCCGAACCCGTACCCTAAGCCGTACCCTAAGCCGTACCCTAAGCCTAACCCTAACCCTAGGCTACCCTTGACTGCTTCTGCCTCCAATAGATTTCCTAAACACTAGTGTTTTAAGGAACAGCTTAAAAAGAGAATCCTAATGTGATTTCTTTATAATGGGTGTGTTCCTTATCTTATCCTAGTGTGTAAACTCTTCTCCATAGCTGGAACTCCAAATAATATTCCTGTAAGTGCTAAGGGGTATCTAGAGAGTGGGTTAGGTTTAATAACTACCCTAACACTAATGCGTACCCTAACCCTAACCCCTACCCTATCGCTAACACGTACCCTAATCCTAACCAATACCCTAAACCGAGCCCTAACCCTAACACTAACCCTAACCCTAACCCTAACCCATACCCTACGCCGTACCAGAAGCCCTCCCCGTACCCGTACCCTAAGCCGTACCCTAAGCCTAACCCTAAGCCTAACCCTAACCTTAGGCTACCCTTGGATGCTTCTGCCTCCAATAGATTTCCTAAGCACTAGTGTTTTAAGGAACAGCTTAAAAAGAGAATCCTAATGTGATTTCTTTATAATGGGTGTGTTCCTTATCTTATCCTAGTGTCTAAACTCTTCTCCATGGCTGGACCTCCAAATAATATTCCTTTACGTGCTGAGGGGTATCTAGAGAGTGGGATAGGTTTAATAACTACCCTAACACTAACGCGTACCCTAACCCTAACCCCTACCCTAACACTAACTCGTACCCTAATCCTAAACAATACCCTAAACCGAGCCCTAACCCTAACCCTAACCCTAACCCATACCCTACGCCGTACCCGAAGCCCTCCCCGAACCCGTACCCTAAGCCGTACCCTAAGCCGTACCCTAAGCCTAACCCTAACCCTAGGCTACCCTTGACTGCTTCTGCCTCCAATAGATTTCCTAAACACTAGTGTTTTAAGGAACAGCTTAAAAAGAGAATCCTAATGTGATTTCTTTATAATGGGTGTGTTCCTTATCTTATCCTAGTGTGTAAACTCTTCTCCATAGCTGGACCTCCAAATAATATTCCTGTACGTGCTAAGGGGTATCTAGAGAGTGGGTTAGGTTTAATAACTACCCTAACACTAATGCGTACCCTAACCCTAACCCCTACCCTATCGCTAACACGTACCCTAATCCTAACCAATACCCTAAACCGAGCCCTAACCATAACACTAACCCTAACCCTAACCCTAACCCATACCCTACGCCGTACCAGAAGCCCTCTCCGTACCCGTACCCTAAGCCGTACCCTAAGCCTAACCCTAAGCCTAACCCTAACCTTAGGCTACCCTTGGATGCTTCTGCCTCCAATAGATTTCCTAAGCACTAGTGTTTTAAGGAACAGCTTAAAAAGAGAATCCTAATGTGATTTCTTTATAATGGGTGTGTTCCTTATCTTATCCTAGTGTCTAAACTCTTCTCCATGGCTGGACCTCCAAATAATATTCCTTTATGTGCTAAGGGGTATCTAGAGAGTCGGTTAGGTTTAATAACTACCCTAACACTAACGTGTACCCTAACCCTAAACCCTACCCTAACCCTAACACGTACCCTAATCCTAACCAATACCCTATACCGAGCCCTAACCCTAACACTAACCCTAACCCTAACCCTAACCCATACCCTACGCCGTACCCGAAGCCCTCCACGAACCCGTACCCTAAGCCGTACCCTAAGCCTAACCCTAAGCCTAACCCTAACCCTAGGCTACCCTTGACTGCTTCTGCCTCCAATAGATTTCCTAAGCACTAGTGTTTTAAGGAACAGCTTAAAAAGAGAATCCTAATGTGATTTCTTTATAATGGGTGTGTTCCTTATCTTATCCTAGTGTCTAAACTCTTCTCCATGGCTGGACCTCCGAATAATATTCCTTTACGTGCTAAGGGGTATCTAGAGAGTGGGTTAGGTTTAATAACTACCCTAACACTAACGCGTACCCTAACCCTAAACCCTACCCTATCGCTAACACGTACCCTAATCCTAACCCGTACCCTAAACCGAGCCCTAACCCTAACACTAACCCTAACCCTAACCCTAACCCATACCCTACGCCGTACCCGAAGCCCTCCCCGAACCCGTACCCTAAGCCGTACCCTAAGCCGTACCCTAAGCCTAACCCTAACCCTAGGCTACCCTTGACTGCTTCTGCCTCCAATAGATTTCCTAAGCACTAGTGTTTTAAGGAACAGCTTAAAAAGAGAATCCTAATGTGATTTCTTTATAATGGGTGTGTTCCTTATCTTATCCTAGTGTCCAAACTCTTCTCCATGGCTGAACCGCCAAATAATATTCCTTGACGTGCTAAGGTGTATCTAGAGAGTGGGATAGGTTTAATAACTACCCTAACCCTAACGGGTACCCTAACCCTAACCCCTACCCTAACCCTAACACGTACCCTAATCCTAACCCGTACCCTAAACCGAGCCCTAACCCTAACACTAACCCTAAACCTAACCCTAACCCATACCCTACGCCGTACCCGAAGCTCTCCCCGAACCCGTACCCTAAGCCGTACCCTAAGCCGTACGCTAAGCCTAACCCTAACCCTAGGCTACCCTTGACTGCTTCTGCCTCCAATAGATTTCCTAAGCACTAGTGTTTTAAGGAACAGCTTAAAAAGAGAATCCTAATGTGATTTCTTTATAATGGGTGTGTTCCTTATCTTATCCTAGTGTCTAAACTCTTCTCCATGGCTGGACCCCGAAATAATATTCCTTTACGTGCTAAGGTGTATCTAGAGAGTGGGATAGGTTTACTAACTACCCTAACCCTAACGCGTACCCTAACCCTAACCCCTACCCTAACCCTAACACGTACCCTAATCCTAACCCGTACCCTAAACCGAACCCTAACCCTAACACTAACCCTAACCCTAACCCTAACCCATACCCTACGCCGTACCAGAAGCCCTCCACGAACCCGTACCCTAAGCCGTACCCTAAGCCTAACCCTAAGCCTAACCCTAACCCTAGGCTACCCTTGACTGCTTCTGCCTCCAATAGATTTCCTAAGCACTAGTGTTTTAAGGAACAACTTAAAAAGAGAATCCTAATGTGATTTCTTTATAATGGGTGTGTTCCTTATCTTATCCTAGTGTGTAAACTCTTCTCCATGGCTGGACCTCCAAATAATATTCCTTTACGTGCTAAGGGGTATCTAGAGAGTGGGTTAGGTTTAATAACTACCCTAACACTAATGCGTACCCTAACCCTAACCCCTACCCTATCGCTAACACGTACCCTAATCCTAACCAATACCCTAAACCGAGCCCTAACCCTAACACTAACCCTAACCCTAACCCTAACCCATACCCTACGCCGTACCAGAAGCCCTCCCCGAACCCGAACCCTAAGCCGTACCCTAAGCCTAACCCTAAGCCTAACCCTAACCCTAGGCTACCCTTGGATGCTTCTGCCTCCAATAGATTTCCTAAGCACTAGTGTTTTAAGGAACAGCTTAAAAGAGAATCCTAATGTGATTTCTTTATAATGGGTGTGTTCCTTATCTTATCCTAGTGTCTAAACTCTTCTCCATGGCTGGACCTCCAAATAATATTCCTTTATGTGCTAAGGGGTATCTATAGAATGGGATAGGTTTAATAACTACCCTAACACTAATGCGTACCCTAACCCTAACCCCTACCCTAACCATAACACGTACCTTAATCCTAACCAATACCCTAAACCGAGCCCTAACCCTAACACTAACTCTAACCCTAACCCTAACCCATACCCTACGCCGTACCCGAAGCCATCCCCAAACCCGTACCCTAAGCCGTACCCTAAGCCGTACCCTAACCCTAGGCTACCCTTGACTGCTTCTGCCTCCAATAGATTTCCTAAGCACTAGTGTTTTAAGGAACAGCTTAAAAAGAGAATCCTAATGTGATTTCTTTATAATGGGTGTGTTCCTTATCTTATCCTAGTGTCTAAACTCTTCTCCATGGCTGGACCTCCAAATAATATTCCTTTACGTGCTAAGGGGTATCTAGAGAGTGGGTTAGGTTTAATAACTACCCTAACACTAACGCGTACCCTAACCCTAAACCCTACCCTATCGCTAACACGTACCCTAATCCTAACCCGTACCCTAAACCGAGCCCTAACCCTAACACTAACCCTAACCCTAACCCTAACCCATACCCTACGCCGTACCCGAAGCCCTCCCCGAACCCGTACCCTAAGCCGTACCCTAAGCCGTACCCTAAGCCTAACCCTAACCCTAGGCTACCCTTGACTGCTTCTGCCTCCAATAGATTTCCTAAGCACTAGTGTTTTAAGGAACAGCTTAAAAAGAGAATCCTAATGTGATTTCTTTATAATGGGTGTGTTCCTTATCTTATCCTAGTGTCTAAACTCTTCTCCATGGCTGAACCACCAAATAATATTCCTTGACGTGCTAAGGTGTATCTAGAGAGTGGGATAGGTTTAATAACTACCCTAACCCTAATGCGTACCCTAACCCTAACCCCTACCCTAACCCTAACACGTACCCTAATCCTAACCCTTACCGTAAACCGAGCCCTAACCCTAACACTAAACCTTACCCTAACCCTAACCCATACCCTACGCCGTACCCGAACCCCTCCCCGAACCCGTACCCTAAGCCGTCTCCTAAGCCTAACCCCAAGCCTAACCGTAACCCTAGGCTACCCTTGACTGCTTCTGCCTCCAATAGATTTCCTAAGCACTAGTGTTTTAAGGAACAGCTTAAAAAGAGAATCCTAATGTGATTTCTTTATAATGGGTGTGTTCCTTATCTTATCCTAGTGTCTAAACTCTTCTCCATGGCTGGACCTCCAAATAATATTCCTTTACGTGCTAAGGGGTATCTAGAGAGTGGGATAGGTTTAATAACTACCCGAACACTAACGCGTACCCTAACCCTAACCCCTACCCTAACACTAACACGTACCCTAATCCTAACCAATACCCTAAAACGAGCCCTAACACTAACACTAACCCTAACCCTAACCGTAACCCATAACCTACGCCATACCCGAAGTCCTCCCCGAACCCGTACCCTAAGCCGTACCCTAAGCCGTACCCTAAGCCTAAGCCTAACCCTAGGCTACCCTTGACAGCTTCTGCCTCCAATAGATTTCCTAAGCACTAGTGTTTTAAGGAACAGCTTAAAAAGAGAATCCTAATGTGATTTCTTTATAATGGGTGTGTTCCTTATCTTATCCTAGTGTCTAAACTCTTCTCGATGGCTGGACCCCCAAATAATATTCCTTTACGTGCTAAGGTGTATCTAGAGAGTGGGATAGGTTTAATAACTACCCTAACCCTAACGCGTACCCTAACCCTAACCCCTACCCTAACCCTAACATGTACCCTAATCCTAACCCGTACCCTAAACCGAGCCCTAACCCTAACACTAACCCTAACCCTAACCCTAACCCATACCCTACGCCGTATCCGAAACCCTCCCCGAACCCGTACCCTAAGCCGTACCCTAAGCCGTACCCTAAGCCTAACCCTAACCCTAGGCTACCCTTGACTGCTTCTGCCTCCAATAGATTTCCTAAGCACTAGTGTTTTAAGGAACAGCTTAAAAAGAGAATCCTAATGTGATTTCTTTATAATGGGTGTGTTCCTTATCTTATCCTATTGTCTAAACTCTTCTCCATGGCTGGACCCCCAAATAATATTCCTTTACGTGCTAAGGGGTATCTAGAGAGTGGGATAGGTTTAATAACTACCCTAACCCTAACGCGTACCCTAACCTTAACCCCTACCCTAACCCTAACACGTACCCTAATCCAAACCCGTACCCTAAACCGAGCCCTGACCCTAACACTAACCCTAACCCTAACCCTAACCCATACCCTATGCCGTACCCGAAGCCCTCCCCGAACCCGTACCCTAAGCCGTACCCTAAGCCGTACCCTAAGCCTAACCCTAACCCTAGGCTACCCTTGACTGCTTCTGCCTCCAATAGATTTCCTAAGCACTAGTGTTTTAAGGAACAGCTTAAAAAGAGAATCCTAATGTGATTTCTTTATAATGGGTGTGTTCCTTATCTTATCCTAGTGTCTAAACTCTTCTCCATGGCTGGACCGCCTAATAATATTCCTTGACGTGCTAAGGTGTATCTAGAGAGTGGGATAGGTTTAATAACTACCCTAACCCTAACGCGTACCCTAACCCTAACCCCTACCCTAACCCTAACACGTACCCTAATCCTAACCCGTACCCTAAACCGAACCCTAACCCTAACACTAACCCTAACCCTAACCCTAAGCCATACCCTACGCCGTACCCGAATCCCTCACCGAACCCGTACCCTAAGCCGTACCCTAAGCCTAACCCTAAGCCTAACCCTAACCCTAGGCTACCCTTGACTGCTTCTGCCTCCAATAGATTTCCTAAGCACTAGTGTTTTAAGGAACAACTTAAAAAGAGAATCCTAATGTCATTTCTTTATAATGTGTGTGTTCCTTATCTTATCCTAGTGTCTAAACTCTTCTCCATGGCTGGACCTCCAAATAATATTCCTTTACGTGCTGAGGGGTATCTAGAGAGTGGGATAGGTTTAATAACTACCCTAACACTAACGCGTACCCTAACCCTAACCCCTACCCTAACACTAACTCGTACCCTAATCCTAAACAATACCCTAAACCGAGCCCTAACCCTAACCCTAACCCTAACCCATACCCTACGCCGTACCCGAAGCCCTCCCCGAACCCGTACCCTAAGCCGTACCCTAAGCCGTACCCTAAGCCTAACCCTAACCCTAGGCTACCCTTGACTGCTTCTGCCTCCAATAGATTTCCTAAACACTAGTGTTTTAAGGAACAGCTTAAAAAGAGAATCCTAATGTGATTTCTTTATAATGGGTGTGTTCCTTATCTTATCCTAGTGTGTAAACTCTTCTCCATAGCTGGACCTCCAAATAATATTCCTGTACGTGCTAAGGGGTATCTAGAGAGTGGGTTAGGTTTAATAACTACCCTAACACTAATGCGTACCCTAACCCTAACCCCTACCCTATCGCTAACACGTACCCTAATCCTAACCAATACCCTAAACCGAGCCCTAACCCTAACACTAACCCTAACCCTAACCCTAACCCATACCCTACGCCGTACCAGAAGCCCTCTCCGTACCCGTACCCTAAGCCGTACCCTAAGCCTAACCCTAAGCCTAACCCTAACCTTAGGCTACCCTTGGATGCTTCTGCCTCCAATAGATTTCCTAAGCACTAGTGTTTTAAGGAACAGCTTAAAAAGAGAATCCTAATGTGATTTCTTTATAATGGGTGTGTTCCTTATCTTATCCTAGTGTCTAAACTCTTCTCCATGGCTGGACCTCCAAATAATATTCCTTTATGTGCTAAGGGGTATCTAGAGAATGGGATAGGTTTAATAACTACCCTAACACTAATGCGTACCCTAACCCTAACCCCTACCCTAACCATAACACGTACCCTAATCCTAACCCGTACCCTAAACCGAGCCCTAACCCTAACACTAACCCTAAACCTAACCCTAACCCATACCCTACGCCGTACCCGAAGCTCTCCCCGAACCCGTACCCTAAGCCGTACCCTAAGCCGTACGCTAAGCCTAACCCTAACCCTAGGCTACCCTTGACTGCTTCTGCCTCCAATAGATTTCCTAAGCACTAGTGTTTTAAGGAACAGCTTAAAAAGAGAATCCTAATGTGATTTCTTTATAATGGGTGTGTTCCTTATCTTATCCTAGTGTCTAAACTCTTCTCCATGGCTGGACCCCGAAATAATATTCCTTTACGTCCTAAGGTGTATCTAGAGAGTGGGATAGGTTTACTAACTACCCTAACCCTAACACGTACCCTAACCCTAACCCCTACCCTAACCCTAACACGTACCCTAATCCTAACCCGTACCCTAAACCGAACCCTAACCCTAACACTAACCCTAACCCTAACCCTAACCCATACCCTACGCCGTACCAGAAGCCCTCCACGAACCCGTACCCTAAGCCGTACCCTAAGCCTAACCCTAAGCCTAACCCTAACCCTAGGCTACCCTTGACTGCTTCTGCCTCCAATAGATTTCCTAAGCACTAGTGTTTTAAGGAACAACTTAAAAAGAGAATCCTAATGTGATTTCTTTATAATGGGTGTGTTCCTTATCTTATCCTAGTGTGTAAACTCTTCTCCATGGCTGGACCTCCAAATAATATTCCTTTACGTGCTAAGGGGTATCTAGAGAGTGGGTTAGGTTTAATAACTACCCTAACACTAATGCGTACCCTAACCCTAACCCCTACCCTATCGCTAACACGTACCCTAATCCTAACCAATACCCTAAACCGAGCCCTAACCCTAACACTAACCCTAACCCTAACCCTAACCCATACCCTACGCCGTACCAGAAGCCCTCCCCGAACCCGAACCCTAAGCCGTACCCTAAGCCTAACCCTAAGCCTAACCCTAACCCTAGGCTACCCTTGGATGCTTCTGCCTCCAATAGATTTCCTAAGCACTAGTGTTTTAAGGAACAGCTTAAAAGAGAATCCTAATGTGATTTCTTTATAATGGGTGTGTTCCTTATCTTATCCTAGTGTCTAAACTCTTCTCCATGGCTGGACCTCCAAATAATATTCCTTTATGTGCTAAGGGGTATCTAGAGAATGGGATAGGTTTAATAACTACCCTAACACTAATGCGTACCCTAACCCTAAACCCTACCCTAACCATAACACGTACCTTAATCCTAACCAATACCCTAAACCGAGCCCTAACCCTAACACTAACTCTAACCCTAACCCTAACCCATACCCTACGCCGTACCCGAAGCCATCCCCAAACCCGTACCCTAAGCCGTACCCTAAGCCGTACACTAACCCTAGGCTACCCTTGACTGCTTCTGCCTCCAATAGATTTCCTAAGCACTAGTGTTTTAAGGAACAGCTTAAAAAGAGAATCCTAATGTGATTTCTTTATAATGGGTGTGTTCCTTATCTTATCCTAGTGTCTAAACTCTTCTCCATGGCTGGACCTCCAAATAATATTCCTTTACGTGCTAAGGGGTATCTAGAGAGTGGGTTAGGTTTAATAACTACCCTAACACTAACGCGTACCCTAACCCTAAACCCTACCCTATCGCTAACACGTACCCTAATCCTAACCCGTACCCTAAACCGAGCCCTAACCCTAACACTAACCCTAACCCTAACCCTAACCCATACCCTACGCCGTACCCGAAGCCCTCCCCGAACCCGTACCCTAAGCCGTACCCTAAGCCTAACCCTAACCCTAGGCTACCCTTGACTGCTTCTGCCTCCAATAGATTTCCTAAGCACTAGTGTTTTAAGGAACAGCTTAAAAAGAGAATCCTAATGTGATTTCTTTATAATGGGTGTGTTCCTTATCTTATCCTAGTGTCTAAACTCTTCTCCATGGCTGAACCACCAAATAATATTCCTTGACGTGCTAAGGTGTATCTAGAGAGTGGGATAGGTTTAATAACTACCCTAACCCTAATGCGTACCCTAACCCTAACCCCTACCCTAACCCTAACACGTACCCTAATCCTAACCCTTACCGTAAACCGAGCCCTAACCCTAACACTAAACCTTACCCTAACCCTAACCCATACCCTACGCCGTACCCGAACCCCTCCCCGAACCCGTACCCTAAGCCGTCTCCTAAGCCTAACCCCAAGCCTAACCCTAACCCTAGGCTACCCTTGACTGCTTCTGCCTCCAATAGATTTCCTAAGCACTAGTGTTTTAAGGAACAGCTTAAAAAGAGAATCCTAATGTGATTTCTTTATAATGGGTGTGTTCCTTATCTTATCCTAGTGTCTAAACTCTTCTCCATGGCTGGACCTCCAAATAATATTCCTTTACGTGCTAAGGGGTATCTAGAGAGTGGGATAGGTTTAATAACTACCCGAACACTAACGCGTACCCTAACCCTAACCCCTACCCTAACACTAACACGTACCCTAATCCTAACCAATACCCTAAAACGAGCCCTAACACTAACACTAACCCTAACCCTAACCGTAACCCATAACCTACGCCATACCCGAAGTCCTCCCCGAACCCGTACCCTAAGCCGTACCCTAAGCCGTACCCTAAGCCTAAGCCTAACCCTAGGCTACCCTTGACAGCTTCTGCCTCCAATAGATTTCCTAAGCACTAGTGTTTTAAGGAACAGCTTAAAAAGAGAATCCTAATGTGATTTCTTTATAATGGGTGTGTTCCTTATCTTATCCTAGTGTCTAAACTCTTCTCGATGGCTGGACCCCCAAATAATATTCCTTTACGTGCTAAGGTGTATCTAGAGAGTGGGATAGGTTTAATAACTACCCTAACCCTAACGCGTACCCTAACCCTAACCCCTACCCTAACCCTAACATGTACCCTAATCCTAACCCGTACCCTAAACCGAGCCCTAACCCTAACACTAACCCTAACCCTAACCCTAACCCATACCCTACGCCGTATCCGAAACCCTCCCCGAACCCGTACCCTAAGCCGTACCCTAAGCCGTACCCTAAGCCTAACCCTAACCCTAGGCTACCCTTGACTGCTTCTGCCTCCAATAGATTTCCTAAGCACTAGTGTTTTAAGGAACAGCTTAAAAAGAGAATCCTAATGTGATTTCTTTATAATGGGTGTGTTCCTTATCTTATCCTATTGTCTAAACTCTTCTCCATGGCTGGACCCCCAAATAATATTCCTTTACGTGCTAAGGGGTATCTAGAGAGTGGGATAGGTTTAATAACTACCCTAACCCTAACGCGTACCCTAACCTTAACCCCTACCCTAACCCTAACACGTACCCTAATCCAAACCCGTACCCTAAACCGAGCCCTGACCCTAACACTAACCCTAACCCTAACCCTAACCCATACCCTACGCCGTACCCGAAGCCCTCCCCGAACCCGTACCCTAAGCCGTACCCTAAGCCGTACCCTAAGCCTAACCCTAACCCTAGGCTACCCTTGACTGCTTCTGCCTCCAATAGATTTCCTAAGCACTAGTGTTTTAAGGAACAGCTTAAAAAGAGAATCCTAATGTGATTTCTTTATAATGGGTGTGTTCCTTATCTTATCCTAGTGTCTAAACTCTTCTCCATGGCTGGACCGCCTAATAATATTCCTTGACGTGCTAAGGTGTATCTAGAGAGTGGGATAGGTTTAATAACTACCCTAACCCTAACGCGTACCCTAACCCTAACCCCTACCCTAACCCTAACACGTACCCTAATCCTAACCCGTACCCTAAACCGAACCCTAACCCTAACACTAACCCTAACCCTAACCCTAAGCCATACCCTACGCCGTACCCGAATCCCTCACCGAACCCGTACCCTAAGCCGTACCCTAAGCCTAACCCTAAGCCTAACCCTAACCCTAGGCTACCCTTGACTGCTTCTGCCTCCAATAGATTTCCTAAGCACTAGTGTTTTAAGGAACAACTTAAAAAGAGAATCCTAATGTCATTTCTTTATAATGTGTGTGTTCCTTATCTTATCCTAGTGTCTAAACTCTTCTCCATGGCTGGACCTCCAAATAATATTCCTTTACGTGCTGAGGGGTATCTAGAGAGTGGGATAGGTTTAATAACTACCCTAACACTAACGCGTACCCTAACCCTAACCCCTACCCTAACACTAACTCGTACCCTAATCCTAAACAATACCCTAAACCGAGCCCTAACCCTAACCCTAACCCTAACCCATACCCTACGCCGTACCCGAAGCCCTCCCCGAACCCGTACCCTAAGCCGTACCCTAAGCCGTACCCTAAGCCTAACCCTAACCCTAGGCTACCCTTGACTGCTTCTGCCTCCAATAGATTTCCTAAACACTAGTGTTTTAAGGAACAGCTTAAAAAGAGAATCCTAATGTGATTTCTTTATAATGGGTGTGTTCCTTATCTTATCCTAGTGTGTAAACTCTTCTCCATAGCTGGACCTCCAAATAATATTCCTGTACGTGCTAAGGGGTATCTAGAGAGTGGGTTAGGTTTAATAACTACCCTAACACTAATGCGTACCCTAACCCTAACCCCTACCCTATCGCTAACACGTACCCTAATCCTAACCAATACCCTAAACCGAGCCCTAACCCTAACACTAACCCTAACCCTAACCCTAACCCATACCCTACGCCGTACCAGAAGCCCTCTCCGTACCCGTACCCTAAGCCGTACCCTAAGCCTAACCCTAAGCCTAACCCTAACCTTAGGCTACCCTTGGATGCTTCTGCCTCCAATAGATTTCCTAAGCACTAGTGTTTTAAGGAACAGCTTAAAAAGAGAATCCTAATGTGATTTCTTTATAATGGGTGTGTTCCTTATCTTATCCTAGTGTCTAAACTCTTCTCCATGGCTGGACCTCCAAATAATATTCCTTTATGTGCTAAGGGGTATCTAGAGAATGGGATAGGTTTAATAACTACCCTAACACTAATGCGTACCCTAACCCTAACCCCTACCCTAACCATAACACGTACCTTAATCCTAACCAATACCCTAAACCGAGCCCTAACCCTAACACTAACCCTAACCCTAACCCTAACCCATACCCAACGCCGTACCCGAAGCCCTCCCCAAACCCGTACCCTAAGCCGTACCCTAAGCCGTACCCTAAGCCTAACCCTAACCCTAGGCTACCCTTGACTGCTTCTGCCTCCAATAGATTTCCTAAGCACTAGTGTTTTAAGGAACAGCTTAAAAAGAGAATCCTAATGTGATTTCTTTATAATGGGTGTGTTCCTTATCTTATCCTAGTGTCTAAACTCTTCTCCATGGCTGGACCTCCAAATAATATTCCTTTACGTGCTAAGGGGTATCTAGAGACTGGGATAGGTTTAATAACTACCCTAACACTAACGCGTACCCTAACCCTAACCCCTACCCTAACCCTAACACGTACCCTAATCCTAACCAATACCCTAAACCGAGCCCTAACCCTAACACTAACCCTAACCCTAACCCTAACCCATACCCTACGCCATACCCGAAGCCCTCCCCGAACCGGTACCCTAAGCCGTACCCTAAGCCGTACCCTAAGCCTAACCCTAACCCTAGGCTACCCTTGACTGCTTCTGCCTCCAATAGATTTTCTAAGCACTAGTGTTTTAAGGAACAGCTTAAAAAGAGAATCCTAATGTGATTTCTTTATAATGGGTGTGTTCCTTATCTTATCCTAGTGTCTAAACTCTTCTCCACGGCTGGACCTCCAAATAATATTCCTTTACGTGCTAAGGGGTATCTAGAGAGTGGGTTACGTTTAATAACTACCCTAACACTAACGTGTACCCTAACCCTAAACCCTACCCTAACCCTAACACGTACCCTAATCCTAACCAATACCCTATACCGAGCCCTAACCCTAACACTAACCCTAACCCTAACCCTAACCCATACCCTACGCCGTACCAGAAGCCCTCCACGAACCCGTACCCTAAGCCGTACCCTAAGCCTAACCCTAAGCCTAACCCTAACCCTAGGCTACCCTTGACTGCTTCTGCCTCCAATAGATTTCCTAAGCACTAGTGTTTTAAGGAACAGCTTAAAAAGAGAATCCTAATGTGATTTCTTTATAATGGGTGTGTTCCTTATCTTATCCTAGTGTCTAAACTCTTCTCCATGGCTGGACCTCCAAATAATATTCCTTTACGTGCTAAGGGGTATCTAGAGAGTGGGTTAGGTTTAATAACTACCCTAACACTAACGCGTACCCTAACCCTAAACCCTACCCTATCGCTAACACGTACCCTAATCCTAACCCGTACCCTAAACCGAGCCCTAACCCTAACACTAACCCTAACCCTAACCCTAACCCGTACCCTACGCCGTACCCGAAGCCCTCCCCGAACCCGTACCCTAAGCCGTACCAAGCCGTACCCTAAGCCTAACCCTAACCCTAGGCTACCCTTGACTGCTTCTGCCTCCAATAGATTTCCTAAGCACTAGTGTTTTAAGGAACAGCTTAAAAAGAGAATCCTAATGTGATTTCTTTATAATGGGTGTGTTCCTTATCTTATCCTAGTGTCTAAACTCTTCTCCATGGCTGAACCGCCAAATAATATTCCTTGACGTGCTAAGGTGTATCTAGAGAGTGGGATAGGTTTAATAACTACCCTAACCCTAACGGGTACCCTAACCCTAACCCCTACCCTAACCCTAACACGTACCCTAATTCTAACCCGTACCCTAAACCGAGCCCTAACCCTAACACTAACCCTAACCCTAACCCTAACCCATACCCTACGCCGTACCCGAAGCCCTCCCCGAACCCGTACCCTAAGCCGTACCCTAAGCCGTACGCTAAGCCTAACCCTAACCCTAGGCTACCCTTGACTGCTTCTGCCTCCAATAGATTTCCTAAGCACTAGTGTTTTAAGGAACAGCTTAAAAAGAGAATCCTAATGTGATTTCTTTATAATGGGTGTGTTCCTTATCTTATCCTAGTGTCTAAACTCTTCTCCATGCCTGGACCCCGAAATAATATTCCTTTACGTGCTAAGGTGTATCTAGAGAGTGGGATAGGTTTACTAACTACCCTAACCCTAACGCGTACCCTAACCCTAACCCCTACCCTAACCCTAACACGTACCCTAATCCTTACCCGTACCCTAAACCGAACCCTAACCCTAACACTAACCCTAATCCTAACCCTAAGCCATACCCTACGCCGTACCCGAATCCCTCACCGAACCCGTACCCTAAGCCGTACCCTAAGCCTAACCCTAAGCCTAACCCTAACCCTAGGCTACCCTTGACTGCTTCTGCCTCCAATAGATTTCCTAAGCACTAGTGTTTTAAGGAACAATTTAAAAAGAGAATCCTAATATCATTTCTTTATTATGTGTGTGTTCCTTATCTTATCCTAGTGTCTAAACTCTTCTCCATGGCTGGACCTCCAAATAATATTCCTTTACGTGCTGAGGGGTATCTAGAGAGTGGGTTAGGTTTAATAACTACCCTAACACTAATGCGTACCCTAACCCTAACCCCTACCCTATCGCTAACACGTACCCTAATCCTAACCAATACCCTAAACCGAGCCCTAACCCTAACACTAACCCTAACCCTAACCCTAACCCATACCCTACGCCGTACCAGAAGCCCTCCCCGAACCCGAACCCTAAGCCGTACCCTAAGCCTAACCCTAAGCCTAACCCTAACCCTAGGCTACCCTTGGATGCTTCTGCCTCCAATAGATTTCCTAAGCACTAGTGTTTTAAGGAACAGCTTAAGAAGAGAATCCTAATGTGATTTCTTTATAATGTGTGTGTTCCTTATCTTATCCTAGTGTCTAAACTCTTCTCCATGGCTGGACCTCCAAATAATATTCCTTTATGTGCTAAGGGGTATCTAGAAAATGGGATAGGTTTAATAACTACCCTAACACTAATGCGTACCCTAACCCTAACCCCTACCCTAACCATAACACGTACCTTAATCCTAACCAATACCCTAAACCGAGCCCTAACCCTAACACTAACTCTAACCCTAACCCTAACCCATACCCTACGCCGTACCCGAAGCCATCCCCAAACCCGTACCCTAAGCCGTACCCTAAGCCGTACCCTAAGCCGTACCCTAACGCTAGGCTACCCTTGACTGCTTCTGCCTCCAATAGATTTCCTAAGCACTAGTGTTTTAAGGAACAGCTTAAAAAGAGAATCCTAATGTGATTTCTTTATAATGGGTGTGTTCCTTATCTTATCCTAGTGTCTAAACTCTTCTCCATGGCTGGACCTCCAAATAATATTCCTTTACGTGCTAAGGGGTATCTAGAGACTGGGATAGGTTTAATAACTACCCTAACACTAACGCGTACCCTAACCCTAACCCCTACCCTAACCCTAACACGTACCCTAATCCTAAACAATACCCTAAACCGAGCCCTAACCCTAACACTAACCCTAACCCTAACCCATACCCTACGCCGTACCCGAAGCCCTCCCCGAACTGGTACCCTAAGCCGTACCCTAAGCCGTACCCTAAGCCTAACCCTAACCCTAGGCTACCCTTGACTGCTTCTGCCTCCAATAGATTTTCTAAGCACTAGTGTTTTAAGGAACAGCTTAAAAAGAGAATCCTAATGTGATTTCTTTATAATGGGTGTGTTCCTTATCTTATCCTAGTGTCTAAACTCTTCTCCATGGCTGGACCTCCAAATAATATTCCTTTACGTGCTAAGGGGTATCTAGAGAGTGGGTTAGGTTTAATAACTACCCTAACACTAACACGTACCCTAACCCTAAACCCTACCCTAACCCTAACACGTACCCTAATCCTAACCAATACCCTATACCGAGCCCTAACCCTAACACTAACCCTAACCCTAACCCTAACCCATACCCTACGCCGTACCAGAAGCCCTCCACGAACCCATACCCTAAGCCGTACCCTAAGCCTAACCCTAAGCCTAACCCTAACCCTAGGCTACCCTTGACTGCTTCTGCCTCCAATAGATTTCCTAAGCACTAGTGTTTTAAGGAACAGCTTAAAAAAGATTCCTAATGTGATTTCTTCATAATGGGTGTGTTCCTTATCTTATCCTAGTGTCTAAACTCTTCTCCATGGCTGGACCTCCAAATAATATTCCTTTACGTGCTAAGGGGTATCTAGAGAGTGGGTTAGGTTTAATAACTACCCTAACACTAACGCGTACCCTAACCCTAAACCCTACCCTATCGCTAACACGTACCCTAATCCTAACCCGTACCCTAAACCGAGCCCTAACCCTAACACTAACCCTAACCCGTACCCTACGCCGTACCCGAAGCCCTCCCCGAACCCGTACCCTAAGCCGTACCCTAAGCCGTACCCTAAGCCTAACCCTAACCCTAGGCTACCCTTGACTGCTTCTGCCTCCAATAGATTTCCTAAGCACTAGTGTTTTAAGGAACAGCTTAAAAAGAGAATCCTAATGTGATTTCTTTATAATGGGTGTGTTCCTTATCTTATCCTAGTGTCTAAACTCTTCTCCATGGCTGAACCGCCAAATAATATTCCTTGACGTGCTAAGGTGTATCTAGAGAGTGGGATAGGTTTAATAACTACCCTAACCCTAACGGGTACCCTAACCCTAACCCCTACCCTAACCCTAACACGTACCCTAATTCTAACCCGTACCCTAAACCGAGACCTAACCCTAACACTAACCCTAACCATAACCCTAACCCATACCCTACGCCGTACCCGAAGCCCTCCCCGAACCCGTACCCTAAGCCGTACCCTAAGCCGTACGCTAAGCCTAACCCTAACCCTAGGCTACCCTTGACTGCTTCTGCCTCCAATAGATTTCCTAAGCACTAGTGTTTTAAGGAACAGCTTAAAAAGAGAATCCTAATGTGATTTCTTTATAATGGGTGTGTTCCTTATCTTATCCTAGTGTCTAAACTCTTCTCCATGCCTGGACCCCGAAATAATATTCCTTTACGTGCTAAGGTGTATCTAGAGAGTGGGATAGGTTTACTAACTACCCTAACCCTAACGCGTACCCTAACCCTAACCCCTACCCTAACCCTAACACGTACCCTAATCCTTACCCGTACCCTAAACCGAACCCTAACCCTAACACTAACCCTAATCCTAACCCTAAGCCATACCCTACGCCGTACCCGAATCCCTCACCGAACCCGTACCCTAAGCCGTACCCTAAGCCTAACCCTAAGCCTAACCCTAACCCTAGGCTACCCTTGACTGCTTCTGCCTCCAATAGATTTCCTAAGCACTAGTGTTTTAAGGAACAATTTAAAAAGAGAATCCTAATATCATTTCTTTATTATGTGTGTGTTCCTTATCTTATCCTAGTGTCTAAACTCTTCTCCATGGCTGGACCTCCAAATAATATTCCTTTACGTGCTGAGGGGTATCTAGAGAGTGGGTTAGGTTTAATAACTACCCTAACACTAATGCGTACCCTAACCCTAACCCCTACCCTATCGCTAACACGTACCCTAATCCTAACCAATACCCTAAACCGAGCCCTAACCCTAACACTAACCCTAACCCTAACCCTAACCCATACCCTACGCCGTACCAGAAGCCCTCCCCGAACCCGAACCCTAAGCCGTACCCTAAGCCTAACCCTAAGCCTAACCCTAACCCTAGGCTACCCTTGGATGCTTCTGCCTCCAATAGATTTCCTAAGCACTAGTGTTTTAAGGAACAGCTTAAGAAGAGAATCCTAATGTGATTTCTTTATAATGTGTGTGTTCCTTATCTTATCCTAGTGTCTAAACTCTTCTCCATGGCTGGACCTCCAAATAATATTCCTTTATGTGCTAAGGGGTATCTAGAGAATGGGATAGGTTTAATAACTACCCTAACACTAATGCGTACCCTAACCCTAACCCCTACCCTAACCATAACACGTACCTTAATCCTAACCAATACCCTAAACCGAGCCCTAACCCTAACACTAACTCTAACCCTAACCCTAACCCATACCCTACGCCGTACCCGAAGCCATCCCCAAACCCGTACCCTAAGCCGTACCCTAAGCCGTACCCTAAGCCGTACCCTAACCCTAGGCTACCCTTGACTGCTTCTGCCTCCAATAGATTTCCTAAGCACTAGTGTTTTAAGGAACAGCTTAAAAAGAGAATCCTAATGTGATTTCTTTATAATGGGTGTGTTCCTTATCTTATCCTAGTGTCTAAACTCTTCTCCATGGCTGGACCTCCAAATAATATTCCTTTACGTGCTAAGGGGTATCTAGAGACTGGGATAGGTTTAATAACTACCCTAACACTAACGCGTACCCTAACCCTAACCCCTACCCTAACCCTAACACGTACCCTAATCCTAAACAATACCCTAAACCGAGCCCTAACCCTAACACTAACCCTAACCCTAACCCATACCCTACGCCGTACCCGAAGCCCTCCCCGAACTGGTACCCTAAGCCGTACCCTAAGCCGTACCCTAAGCCTAACCCTAACCCTAGGCTACCCTTGACTGCTTCTGCCTCCAATAGATTTTCTAAGCACTAGTGTTTTAAGGAACAGCTTAAAAAGAGAATCCTAATGTGATTTCTTTATAATGGGTGTGTTCCTTATCTTATCCTAGTGTCTAAACTCTTCTCCATGGCTGGACCTCCAAATAATATTCCTTTACGTGCTAAGGGGTATCTAGAGAGTGGGTTAGGTTTAATAACTACCCTAACACTAACACGTACCCTAACCCTAAACCCTACCCTAACCCTAACACGTACCCTAATCCTAACCAATACCCTATACCGAGCCCTAACCCTAACACTAACCCTAACCCTAACCCTAACCCATACCCTACGCCGTACCAGAAGCCCTCCACGAACCCATACCCTAAGCCGTACCCTAAGCCTAACCCTAAGCCTAACCCTAACCCTAGGCTACCCTTGACTGCTTCTGCCTCCAATAGATTTCCTAAGCACTAGTGTTTTAAGGAACAGCTTAAAAAGAGAATCCTAATGTGATTTCTTTATAATGGGTGTGTTCCTTATCTTATCCTAGTGTCTAAACTCTTCTCCATGGCTGGACCTCCAAATAATATTCCTTTACGTGCTAAGGGGTATCTAGAGAGTGGGATAGGTTTAATAACTACCCTAACACTAACGCGTACCCTAACCCTAACCCCTACCCTAACCCTAACACGTACCCTAATCCTAACCAATACCCTAAACCGAGCCCTAACCCTAACACTAACCCTAACCCTAACCCTAACCCATACCCTACACCGTACCCGAAGCCCTCCCGGAACCCGTACCCTAAGCCGTACCCTAAGCCGTACGCTAAGCCTAACCCTAACCCTAGGCTACCCTTGACTGCTTCTGCCTCCAATAGATTTCCTAAGCACTAGTGTTTTAAGGAACAGCTTAAAAAGAGAATCCTAATGTGATTTCTTTATAATGGGTGTGTTCCTTATCTTATCCTAGTGTCTAAACTCTTCTCCATGGCTGGACCCCGAAATAATATTCCTTTACGTGCTAAGGGGTATCTAGAGAATGGGATAGGTTTAATAACTACCCTAACACTAACGCGTACCCTAACCCTAACCCCTACCCTAACCCTAACACGTACCCTAATCCTAACCCGTACCCTAAACCGAGCCCTAACCCTAACACTAACCCTAACCCTAACCCTAACCCATACCCTACGCCGTACCCGAAGCCCTCACCGAACCCGTACCCTAAGCCGTACCCTAAGCCTAACCCTAAGCCTAAACCTAACCCTAGGCTACCCTTGACTGCTTCTGCCTCCAATAGATTTCCTAATCACTAGTGTTTTAAGGAACAGCTTAAAAAGAGAATCCTAATGTGATTTCTTTATAATGGGTGTGTTCCTTATCTTATCCTAGTGTCTAAACTCTTCTCCATGGCTGGACCTCCAAATAATATTCCTTTACGTGCTAAGGGGTATCTAGAGACTGGGATAGGTTTAATAACTGCCCTAACACTAACGCGTACCCTAACCCTATCCCCTACCCTAACCCTAACACGTACCCTAATCCTAACCAATACCCTAAACCGAGTCCTAACCCTAACACTAACCCTAAACCTAACCCTAACCCATACCCTACGCCGTACCCGAAGCCCTCCCCGAACCCTTACCCTAAGCTGTACCCTAAGCCGTACTCTAAGCCTAAACCTAACCCTAGGCTACCCTTGACTGCTTCTGCCTCCAATATATTTCCTAAGCACTAGTGTTTTAAGGAACAACTTAAAAAGAGAATCCTAATGTGATTTCTTTATAATGGGTGTGTTCCTTATCTTATCCTAGTGTCTAAACTCTTCTCCATGGCTGCACCTCCAAATAATATTCCTTTACGTGCTAAGGGGTATCTAGAGAGTGGGATAGGTTTAATAACTACCCTAACACTAACGCGTACCCTAACCCTAACCCCTACCCTAACCCTAACACGTACCCTAATCCTAACCAATACCCTAAACCGAGCCCTAACCCTAACACTAACCCTAACCCTAACCCTAACCCATACCCTACGCCGTACCCGAAGCCCTCCCGGAACCCGTACCCTAAGCCGTACCCTAAGCCGTACGCTAAGCCCAACCCTAACCCTAGGCTACCCTTGACTGCTTCTGCCTCCAATAGATTTCCTAAGCACTAGTGTTTTAAGGAACAGCTTAAAAAGAGAATCCTAATGTGATTTCTTTATAATGGGTGTGTTCCTTATCTTATCCTAGTGTCTAAACTCTTCTCCATGGCTGGACCCCGAAATAATATTCCTTTACGTGCTAAGGTGTATCTAGAGAGTGAGATAGGTTTACTAACTACCCTAACCCTAACGCGTACCCTAACCCTAACCCCTACCCTAACCCTAACACGTACCCTAATCCTAACCCGTACCCTAAACCGAACCCTAACCCTAACACTAACCCTAACCCTAACCCTAAGCCATACCCTACGCCGTACCCGAATCCCTCACCGAACCCGTACCCTAAGCCGTACCCTAAGCCTAACCCTAAGCCTAACCCTAACCCTAGGCTACCCTTGACTGCTTCTGCCTCCAATAGATTTCCTAAGCACTAGTGTTTTAAGGAACAACTTAAAAAGAGAATCCTAATGTAATTTCTTTATAATGTGTGTGTTCCTTATCTTATCCTAGTGTCTAAACTCTTCTCCATGGCTGGACCTCCAAATAATATTCCTTTACGTGCTGAGGGGTATCTAGAGAGTGGGATAGGTTTAATAACTACCCTAACACTAACGCGTACCCTAACCCTAACCCCTACCCTAACACTAACTCGTACACTAATCCTAAACAATACCCTAAACCGAGCCCTAACCCTAACACTAACCCTAACCCTAACCCTAACCCATACCCTACGCCGTACTCGAAGCCCTCCCCGAACCCGTACCCTAAGCCGTACCCTAAGCCGTACCCTAAGCCTAACCCTAACCCTAGGGTACCCTTGACTGCTTCTGCCTCCAATAGATTTCCTAAGCACTAGTGTTTTAAGGAACAGCTTAAAATGAGAATCCTAATGTGATTTCTTTATAATGGGTGTGTTCATTATCTTATCCTAGTGTGTAAACTCTTCTCCATGGCTGGACCTCCAAATAATATTCCTTTACGTGCTAAGGGGTATCTAGAGAGTGGGTTAGGTTTAATAACTACCCTAACACTAATGCGTACCCTAACCCTAACCCCTACCCTATCGCTAACACGTACCCTAATCCTAACCAATACCCTAAACCGAGCCCTAACCCTAACACTAAACCTAACCCTAACCCTAACCCATACCCTACGCCGTACCAGAACCCCTCCCCGAACCCGTACCCTAAGCCGTACCCTAAGGCTAACCCTAAACGTAGGCTACCCTTGAATGCTTCTGCCTCCAATAGATTTCCTAAGCAGTAGTGTTTTAAGGAACAGCTTAAAAAGTGAATCCTAATGTGATTTCTTTATAATGGGTGTGTTCCTTATCTTATCCTAGTGTCTAAATTCTTCTCCATGGCTGGACCTCCAAATAATATTCCTTTACGTGCTAAGGGGTATCTAGAGAGTGGGATAGCTTTAATAACTACCCTAACACTAACGCGTACCCTAACCATAACCCCTACCCTAACCCTAACACCTACCCTAATCCTAACCAATACCCTAAACCGAGCCCTAACCCTAACACTAACCCTAACCCTAACCCTAACCCATACCCTACGCCGTACCAGAAGCCCTCCACGAACCCGTACCCTAAGCCGTACCCTAAGCCGTACCCTAAGCCTAACCCTAACCCTAGGCTACCCTTGACTGCTTCTGCCTCCAATAGATTTCCTAAGCACTAGTGTTTTAAGGAACAGCTTAAAAAGAGAATCCTAATGTGATTTCTTTACAATGGGTGTGTTCCTTATCTTATCCTAGTGTCTAAACTCTTCTCCATGGCTGGACCTCCAAATAATATTCCTTTACGTGCTTAGGGGTATCTAGAGACTGGGATAGGTTTAATAACTACCCTAACACTAACGCGTACCCTGACCCTAACCCCTACCCTAACCCTAACACGTACCCTAATCCTAACCAATACCCTAAACCGAGCCCTAACCCTAACACTAACCCTAACCGTAACCCTAACCCATACCCTACGCCGTACCCGAAGCCCTCCCCGAACCGGTACCCTAAGCCGTACCCTAAGCCGTACCCTAAGCCTAACCCTAACCCTAGGCTACCCTTGACTGCTTCTGTCTCCAATAGATTTTCTAAGCACTAGTGTTTTAAGGAACAGCTTAAAAAGAGAATCCTAATGTGATTTCTTTATAATGGGTGTGTTCCTTATCTTATGCTAGTGTCTAAACTCTTCTCCATGGCTGAACCTCCAAATAATATTCCTTTACGTGCTAAGGGGTATCTAGAGAGTGGGTTAGGTTTAATAACTACCCTAACACTAACGCGTACCCTAACCCTAAACCCTACCCTAACCCTAACACGTACCCTAATCCTAACCAATACCCTATACCGAGCCCTAACCCTAACACTAACCCTAACCCTAACCCTAACCCATACCCTACGCCGTACCAGAAGCCCTCCCCGAACCCGTACCCTAAGCCTTACCCTAAGCCTAACCCTAAGCCTAACCCTAACCCTAGGCTACCCTTGGATGCTTCTGCCTCCAATAGATTTCCTAAGCACTAGTGTTTTAAGGAACAGCTTAAAAAGAGAATCCTAATGTGATTTCTTTATAATGGGTGTGTTCCTTATCTTATCCTAGTGTCTAAACTCTTCTCCATGGCTGGACCTCCAAATAATATTCCTTTATGTGCTAAGGGGTATCTAGAGAGTGGGATAGGTTTAAAAACTAACCTAACACTAACGCGTACCCTAACCCTAACCCCTACCCTAACCATAACACGTACCTTAATCCTAACCAATACCCTAAACCGAGCCCTAACCCTAACACCAACTCTAACCCTAACCCTAACCCATACCCTACGCCGTACCCGAAGCCATCCCCAAACCCGTACCCTAAGACGTACCCTAAGCCGTACCCTAAGCCGTACCCTAACCCTAGGCTACCCTTGAGTGCTTCTGCCTCCAATAGATTTCCTAAGCACTAGTGTTTTAAGGAACAGCTTAAAAAGAGAATCCTAATGTGATTTCTTTATAATGGGTGTGTTCCTTATCTTATCCTAGTGTCTAAACTCTTCTCCATGGCTGGACCTCCAAATAATATTCCTTTACGTGCTAAGGGGTATCTAGAGACTGGGATAGGTTTAATAACTACCCTAACACTAACGCGTACCCTAACCCTAACCCCTACCCTAACCCTAACACGTACCCTAATCCTAAACAATACCCTAAACCGAGCCCTAACCCTAACACTAACCCTAACCCTAACCCTAACCCATACCCTACGCCGTACCCGAAGCCCTCCCCGAACTGGTACCCTAAGCCGTACCCTAAGCCGTACCCTAAGCCTAACCCTAACCCTAGGCTACCCTTGACTGCTTCTGCCTCCAATAGATTTTCTAAGCACTAGTGTTTTAAGGAACAGCTTAAAAAGAGAATCCTAATGTGATTTCTTTATAATGGGTGTGTTCCTTATCTTGTCCTAGTGTCTAAACTCTTCTCCATGGCTGGACCTCCAAATAATATTCCTTTACGTGCTAAGGGGTATCTAGAGAGTGGGTTAGGTTTAATAACTACCCTAACACTAACACGTACCCTAACCCTAAACCCTTCCCTAACCCTAACACGTACCCTAATCCTAACCAATACACTATACCGAGCCCTAACCCTAACACTAACCCTAACCCTAACCCTAACACATACCCTACGCCGTACCCGAAGCCCTCCCCGAACCCGTACCCTAAGCCGTACCCTAAGCCGTACCCTAAGCCTAACCCTAACCCTAGGCTACCCTTGACTGCTTCTGCCTCCAATAGATTTCCTAAGCACTAGTGTTTTAAGGAACAGCTTAAAAAGAGAATCCTAATGTGATTTCTTTATAATGGGTGTGTTCCTTATCTTATCCTAGTGTCTAAACTCTTCTCCATGGCTGAACCACCAAATAATATTCCTTGACGTGCTAAGGTGTATCTAGAGAGTGGGATAGGTTTAATAACTACCCTAACCCTAATGCGTACCCTAACCCTAACCCCTACCCTAACCCTAACACGTACCCTAATCCTAACCCTTACCCTAAACCGAGCCCTAACCCTAACACTAACCCTAAACCTAACCCTAACCCATACCCTACGCCGTATCCGAAACCCTCCCCGAACCCGTACCCTAAGCCGTGCCCTAAGCCGTACCCTAAGCCTAACCCTGACCCTAGGCTACCCTTGACTGCTTCTGCCTCCAATAGATTTCCTAAGCACTAGTGTTTTAAGGAACAGCTTAAAAAGAGAATCCTAATATGATTTCTTTATAATGGGTGTGTTCCTTATCTTATCCTAGTGTCTAAACTCTTCTCCATGGCTGGACCGCCTAATAATATTCCTTGACGTGCTAAGGTGTATCTAGAGAGTGGGATAGGTTTAATAACTACCCTAACCCTATCGCGTACCCTAACCCTAACCCCTACCCTAACCCTAACACGTACCCTAATCCTAACCCGTACCCTAAACCGAACCCTAACCCTAACACTAACCCTAACCCTAAGCCATACCCTACGCCGTACCCGAATCCCTCACCGAACCCGTACCCTAAGCCGTACCCTAAGCCTAACCCTAAGCCTAACCCTAACCCTAGGCTACCCTTGACTGCTTCTGCCTCCAATAGATTTCCTAAGCACTAGTGTTTTAAGGAACAACTTAAAAAGAGAATCCTAATGTCATTTCTTTATAATGTGTGTGTTCCTTATCTTATCCTAGTGTCTAAACTCTTCTCCATGGCTGGACCTCCAAATAATATTCCTTTACGTGCTGAGGGGTATCTAGAGAGTGGGATAGGTTTAATAACTACCCTAACACTAACGCGTACCCTAACCCTAACCCCTACCCTAACACTAACTCGTACCCTAATCCTAAACAATACCCTAAACCGAGCCCTAACCCTAACCCTAACCCATACCCTACGCCGTACCCGAAGCCCTCCCCGAACCCGTACCCTAAGCCGTACCCTAAGCCGTACCCTAAGCCTAACCCTAACCCTAGGCTACCCTTGACTGCTTCTGCCTCCAATAGATTTCCTAAACACTAGTGTTTTAAGGAACAGCTTAAAAAGAGAATCCTAATGTGATTTCTTTATAATGGGTGTGTTCCTTATCTTATCCTAGTGTGTAAACTCTTCTCCATAGCTGGACCTCCAAATAATATTCCTGTACGTGCTAAGGGGTATCTAGAGAGTGGGTTAGGTTTAATAACTACCCTAACACTAATGCGTACCCTAACCCTAACCCCTACCCTATCGCTAACACGTACCCTAATCCTAACCAATACCCTAAACCGAGCCCTAACCCTAACACTAACCCTAACCCTAACCCTAACCCATACCCTACGCCGTACCAGAAGCCCTCCCCGTACCCGTACCCTAAGCCGTACCCTAAGCCTAACCCTAAGCCTAACCCTAACCTTAGGCTACCCTTGGATGCTTCTGCCTCCAATAGATTTCCTAAGCACTAGTGTTTTAAGGAACAGCTTAAAAAGAGAATCCTAATGTGATTTCTTTATAATGGGTGTGTTCCTTATCTTATCCTAGTGTCTAAACTCTTCTCCATGGCTGGACCTCCAAATAATATTCCTTTATGTGCTAAGGGGTATCTAGAGAATGGGATAGGTTTAATAACTACCCTAACACTAATGCGTACCCTAACCCTAAGCCCTACCCTAACCATAACACGTACCTTAATCCTAACCAATACCCTAAACCGAGCCCTAACCCTAACACTAACCCTAACCCTAACCCTAACCCATACCCTACGCCGTACCCGAAGCCCTCCCCAACCCCGTACCCTAAGCCGTACCCTAAGCCTAACCCTAACCCTAGGCTACCCTTGACTGCTTCTGCCTCCAATAGATTTCCTAACCACTAGTGTTTTAAGGAACAGCTTAAAAAGAGAATCCTAATGTGATTTCTTTATAATGGGTGTGTTCCTTATCTTATCCTAGTGTCTAAACTCTTCTCCATGGCTGAACCGCCAAATAATATTCCTTGACGTGCTAAGGTGTATCTAGAGAGTGGGATAGGTTTAATAACTACCCTAACCCTAACGGGTACCCTAACCCTAACCCCTACCCTAACCCTAACACGTACCCTAATCCTAACCCGTACCCTAAACCGAGCCCTAACCCTAACACTAACCCTAACCCTAACCCTAACCCATACCCTACGCCGTACCCGAAGCCCTCCCCGAACCCGTACCCTAAGCCGTACCCTAAGCCGTACGCTAAGCCTAACCCTAACCCTAGGCTACCCTTGACTGCTTCTGCCTCCAATAGATTTCCTAAGCACTAGTGTTTTAAGGAACAGCTTAAAAAGAGAATCCTAATGTGATTTCTTTATAATGGGTGTGTTCCTTATCTTATCCTAGTGTCTAAACTCTTCTCCATGGCTGGACCCCGGAATAATATTCCTTT
Organism: Balaenoptera physalus; assembly: GCF_965194825.1. Lineage (NCBI taxonomy): Eukaryota > Metazoa > Chordata > Mammalia > Artiodactyla > Balaenopteridae > Balaenoptera > Balaenoptera physalus. The sequence goes on along the minus strand of NC_138903.1, from coordinate 141,496,807 downwards.
ACGTGCTAAGGTGTATCTAGAGAGTGGGATAGGTTTACTAACTACCCTAAGCCTAACGCGTACCCTAACCCTAACCCCTACCCTAACCCTAACACGTACCCTAATCCTAACCCGTACCCTAAACCGAACCCTAACGCTAACACTAACCCTAACCCTAACCCTAAGCCATACCCTACGCCGTACCCGAATCCCTCACCGAACCCGTACCCTAAGCCGTACCCTAAGCCTAACCCTAAGCCTAACCCTAACCCTAGGCTACCCTTGACTGCTTCTGCCTCCAATAGATTTCCTAAGCACTAGGGTTTTAAGGAACAACTTAAAAAGAGAATCCTAATGTCATTTCTTTATAATGTGTGTGTTCCTTATCTTATCCTAGTGTCTAAACTCTTCTCCATGGCTGGACCTCCAAATAATATTCCTTTACGTGCTGAGGGGTATCTAGAGAGTGGGATAGGTTTAATAACTACCCTAACACTAACGCGTACCCTAACCCTAACCCCTACCCTAACACTAACTCGTACCCTAATCCTAAACAATACCCTAAACCGAGCCCTAACCCTAACACTAACCCTAACCCTAACTCTAACCCATACCCTACGCCGTACCCGAAGCCCTCCCCGAACCCGTACCCTAAGCCGTACCCTAAGCCGTACCCTAAGCCTAACCCTAACCCTAGGCTACCCTTGACTGCTTCTGCCTCCAATAGATTTCCTAAACACTAGTGTTTTAAGGAACAGCTTAAAAAGAGAATCCTAATGTGATTTCTTTATAATGGGTGTGTTCCTTATCTTATCCTAGTGTGTAAACTCTTCTCCATGGCTGGACCTCCAAATAATATTCCTTTACGTGCTAAGGGGTATCTAGAGAGTGGGTTAGGTTTAATAACTACCCTAACACTAACGCGTACCCTAACCCTAACCCCTACCCTATCGCTAACACGTACCCTAATCCTAACCAATACCCTAAACCGAGCCCTAACCCTAACACTAACCCTAACCCTAACCCTAACCCATACCCTACGCCGTACCAGAAGCCCTCCCCGAACCCGAACCCTAAGCCGTACCCTAAGCCTAACCCTAAGCCTAACCCTAACCCTAGGCTACCCTTGACTGCTTCTGCCTCCAATAGATTTCCTAAGCACTAGTGTTTTAAGGAACAGCTTAAAAAGAGAATCCTAATGTGATTTCTTTATAATGGGTGTGTTCCTTATCTTATCCTAGTGTCTAAACTCTTCTCCATGGCTGAACCACCAAATAATATTCCTTGACGTGCTAAGGTGTATCTAGAGAGTGGGATAGGTTTAATAACTACCCTAACCCTAATGCGTACCCTAACCCTAACCCCTACCCTAACCATAACACGTACCCTAATACTAACCCTTACCCTAAACCGAGCCCTAACCCTAACACTAACCCTAACCCTAACCCTAACCCATACCCTACGCCGTACCCGAAGCCCTCACCGAACCCGTACCCTAAGCCGTACCCTAAGCCTAACCCTAAGCCGTACCCTAACCCTAGGCTACCCTTGACTGCTTCTGCCTCCAATAGATTTCCTAAGCACTAGTGTTTTAAGGAACAGCTTAAAAAGAGAATCCTAATGTGATTTCTTTATAATGGGTGTGTTCCTTATCTTATCCTAGTGTCTAAACTCTTCTCCATGGCTGGACCTCCAAATAATATTCCTTTACGTGCTAAGGGGTATCTAGAGACTGGGATAGGTTTAACAACTACCCTAACACTAACGCGTACCCTAACCCTAACCCCTACCCTAACCCTAACACGTACCCTATTCCTAAACAATACCCTAAACCGAGCCCTAACCCTAACACTAACCCTAACCCTAACCCTAACCCATACCCTACGCCGTACCCGAAGCCCTCCCCGAACTGGTACCCTAAGCCGTACCCTAAGCCGTACCCTAAGCCTAACCCTAACCCTAGGCTACCCTTGACTGCTTCTGCCTCCAATAGATTTCCTAAGCACTAGTGTTTTAAGGAACAGCTTAAAAAGAGAATCCTAATGTGATTTCTTTATAATGGGTGTGTTCCTTATCTTATCCTAGTGTCTAAACTCTTCTCCATGGCTGGACCTCCAAATAATATTCCTTTACGTGCTAAGGGGTATCTAGAGAGTGGGATAGGTTTAATAACTACCCTAACACTAACGCGTACCCTAACCCTAACCCCTACCCTAACCCTAACACGTACCCTAATCCTAACCAATACCCTAAACCGAGCCCTAACCCTAACACTAACCCTAACCCTAACCCTAACCCATACCCTACACCGTACCCGAAGCCCTCCCGGAACCCGTACCCTAAGCCGTACCCTAAGCCGTACGCTAAGCCTAACCCTAACCCTAGGCTACCCTTGACTGCTTCTGCCTCCAATAGATTTCCTAAGCACTAGTGTTTTAAGGAACAGCTTAAAAAGAGAATCCTAATGTGATTTCTTTATAATGGGTGTGTTCCTTATCTTATCCTAGTGTCTAAACTCTTCTCCATGGCTGGACCCCGAAATAATATTCCTTTACGTGCTAAGGGGTATCTAGAGAATGGGATAGGTTTAATAACTACCCTAACACTAACGCGTACCCTAACCCTAACCCCTACCCTAACCCTAACACGTACCCTAATCCTAACCCGTACCCTAAACCGAGCCCTAACCCTAACACTAACCCTAACCCTAACCCTAACCCATACCCTACGCCGTACCCGAAGCCCTCACCGAACCCGTACCCTAAGCCGTACCCTAAGCCGTACCCTAAGCCTAACCCTAACCCTAGGCTACCCTTGACTGCTTCTGCCTCCAATAGATTTCCTAAGCACTAGTGTTTTAAGGAACAGCTTAAAATGAGAATCCTAATGTGATTTCTTTATAATGGGTGTGTTCATTATCTTATCCTAGTGTGTAAACTCTTCTCCATGGCTGGACCTCCAAATAATATTCCTTTACGTGCTAAGGGGTATCTAGAGAGTGGGTTAGGTTTAATAACTACCCTAACACTAATGCGTACCCTAACCCTAACCCCTACCCTATCGCTAACACGTACCCTAATCCTAACCAATACCCTAAACCGAGCCCTAACCCTAACACTAAACCTAACCCTAACCCTAACCCATACCCTACGCCGTACCAGAACCCCTCCCCGAACCCGTACCCTAAGCCGTACCCTAAGGCTAACCCTAAACGTAGGCTACCCTTGAATGCTTCTGCCTCCAATAGATTTCCTAAGCAGTAGTGTTTTAAGGAACAGCTTAAAAAGTGAATCCTAATGTGATTTCTTTATAATGGGTGTGTTCCTTATCTTATCCTAGTGTCTAAATTCTTCTCCATGGCTGGACCTCCAAATAATATTCCTTTACGTGCTAAGGGGTATCTAGAGAGTGGGATAGCTTTAATAACTACCCTAACACTAACGCGTACCCTAACCATAACCCCTACCCTAACCCTAACACCTACCCTAATCCTAACCAATACCCTAAACCGAGCCCTAACCCTAACACTAACCCTAACCCTAACCCTAACCCATACCCTACGCCGTACCAGAAGCCCTCCACGAACCCGTACCCTAAGCCGTACCCTAAGCCGTACCCTAAGCCTAACCCTAACCCTAGGCTACCCTTGACTGCTTCTGCCTCCAATAGATTTCCTAAGCACTAGTGTTTTAAGGAACAGCTTAAAAAGAGAATCCTAATGTGATTTCTTTACAATGGGTGTGTTCCTTATCTTATCCTAGTGTCTAAACTCTTCTCCATGGCTGGACCTCCAAATAATATTCCTTTACGTGCTTAGGGGTATCTAGAGACTGGGATAGGTTTAATAACTACCCTAACACTAACGCGTACCCTGACCCTAACCCCTACCCTAACCCTAACACGTACCCTAATCCTAACCAATACCCTAAACCGAGCCCTAACCCTAACACTAACCCTAACCGTAACCCTAACCCATACCCTACGCCGTACCCGAAGCCCTCCCCGAACCGGTACCCTAAGCCGTACCCTAAGCCGTACCCTAAGCCTAACCCTAACCCTAGGCTACCCTTGACTGCTTCTGTCTCCAATAGATTTTCTAAGCACTAGTGTTTTAAGGAACAGCTTAAAAAGAGAATCCTAATGTGATTTCTTTATAATGGGTGTGTTCCTTATCTTATGCTAGTGTCTAAACTCTTCTCCATGGCTGAACCTCCAAATAATATTCCTTTACGTGCTAAGGGGTATCTAGAGAGTGGGTTAGGTTTAATAACTACCCTAACACTAACGCGTACCCTAACCCTAAACCCTACCCTAACCCTAACACGTACCCTAATCCTAACCAATACCCTATACCGAGCCCTAACCCTAACACTAACCCTAACCCTAACCCTAACCCATACCCTACGCCGTACCAGAAGCCCTCCCCGAACCCGTACCCTAAGCCGTACCCTAAGCCTAACCCTAAGCCTAACCCTAACCCTAGGCTACCCTTGGATGCTTCTGCCTCCAATAGATTTCCTAAGCACTAGTGTTTTAAGGAACAGCTTAAAAAGAGAATCCTAATGTGATTTCTTTATAATGGGTGTGTTCCTTATCTTATCCTAGTGTCTAAACTCTTCTCCATGGCTGGACCTCCAAATAATATTCCTTTATGTGCTAAGGGGTATCTAGAGAGTGGGATAGGTTTAAAAACTACCCTAACACTAACGCGTACCCTAACCCTAACCCCTACCCTAACCATAACACGTACCTTAATCCTAACCAATACCCTAAACCGAGCCCTAACCCTAACACCAACTCTAACCCTAACCCTAACCCATACCCTACGCCGTACCCGAAGCCATCCCCAAACCCGTACCCTAAGACGTACCCTAAGCCGTACCCTAAGCCGTACCCTAACCCTAGGCTACCCTTGAGTGCTTCTGCCTCCAATAGATTTCCTAAGCACTAGTGTTTTAAGGAACAGCTTAAAAAGAGAATCCTAATGTGATTTCTTTATAATGGGTGTGTTCCTTATCTTATCCTAGTGTCTAAACTCTTCTCCATGGCTGGACCTCCAAATAATATTCCTTTACGTGCTAAGGGGTATCTAGAGACTGGGATAGGTTTAATAACTACCCTAACACTAACGCGTACCCTAACCCTAACCCCTACCCTAACCCTAACACGTACCCTAATCCTAAACAATACCCTAAACCGAGCCCTAACCCTAACACTAACCCTAACCCTAACCCTAACCCATACCCTACGCCGTACCCGAAGCCCTCCCCGAACTGGTACCCTAAGCCGTACCCTAAGCCGTACCCTAAGCCTAACCCTAACCCTAGGCTACCCTTGACTGCTTCTGCCTCCAATAGATTTTCTAAGCACTAGTGTTTTAAGGAACAGCTTAAAAAGAGAATCCTAATGTGATTTCTTTATAATGGGTGTGTTCCTTATCTTGTCCTAGTGTCTAAACTCTTCTCCATGGCTGGACCTCCAAATAATATTCCTTTACGTGCTAAGGGGTATCTAGAGAGTGGGTTAGGTTTAATAACTACCCTAACACTAACACGTACCCTAACCCTAAACCCTTCCCTAACCCTAACACGTACCCTAATCCTAACCAATACACTATACCGAGCCCTAACCCTAACACTAACCCTAACCCTAACCCTAACACATACCCTACGCCGTACCCGAAGCCCTCCCCGAACCCGTACCCTAAGCCGTACCCTAAGCCGTACCCTAAGCCTAACCCTAACCCTAGGCTACCCTTGACTGCTTCTGCCTCCAATAGATTTCCTAAGCACTAGTGTTTTAAGGAACAGCTTAAAAAGAGAATCCTAATGTGATTTCTTTATAATGGGTGTGTTCCTTATCTTATCCTAGTGTCTAAACTCTTCTCCATGGCTGAACCACCAAATAATATTCCTTGACGTGCTAAGGTGTATCTAGAGAGTGGGATAGGTTTAATAACTACCCTAACCCTAATGCGTACCCTAACCCTAACCCCTACCCTAACCCTAACACGTACCCTAATCCTAACCCTTACCCTAAACCGAGCCCTAACCCTAACACTAACCCTAAACCTAACCCTAACCCATACCCTACGCCGTATCCGAAACCCTCCCCGAACCCGTACCCTAAGCCGTGCCCTAAGCCGTACCCTAAGCCTAACCCTGACCCTAGGCTACCCTTGACTGCTTCTGCCTCCAATAGATTTCCTAAGCACTAGTGTTTTAAGGAACAGCTTAAAAAGAGAATCCTAATGTGATTTCTTTATAATGGGTGTGTTCCTTATCTTATCCTAGTGTCTAAACTCTTCTCCATGGCTGGACCGCCTAATAATATTCCTTGACGTGCTAAGGTGTATCTAGAGAGTGGGATAGGTTTAATAACTACCCTAACCCTATCGCGTACCCTAACCCTAACCCCTACCCTAACCCTAACACGTACCCTAATCCTAACCCGTACCCTAAACCGAACCCTAACCCTAACACTAACCCTAACCCTAACCCTAAGCCATACCCTACGCCGTACCCGAATCCCTCACCGAACCCGTACCCTAAGCCGTACCCTAAGCCTAACCCTAAGCCTAACCCTAACCCTAGGCTACCCTTGACTGCTTCTGCCTCCAATAGATTTCCTAAGCACTAGTGTTTTAAGGAACAACTTAAAAAGAGAATCCTAATGTCATTTCTTTATAATGTGTGTGTTCCTTATCTTATCCTAGTGTCTAAACTCTTCTCCATGGCTGGACCTCCAAATAATATTCCTTTACGTGCTGAGGGGTATCTAGAGAGTGGGATAGGTTTAATAACTACCCTAACACTAACGCGTACCCTAACCCTAACCCCTACCCTAACACTAACTCGTACCCTAATCCTAAACAATACCCTAAACCGAGCCCTAACCCTAACCCTAACCCATACCCTACGCCGTACCCGAAGCCCTCCCCGAACCCGTACCCTAAGCCGTACCCTAAGCCGTACCCTAAGCCTAACCCTAACCCTAGGCTACCCTTGACTGCTTCTGCCTCCAATAGATTTCCTAAACACTAGTGTTTTAAGGAACAGCTTAAAAAGAGAATCCTAATGTGATTTCTTTATAATGGGTGTGTTCCTTATCTTATCCTAGTGTGTAAACTCTTCTCCATAGCTGGACCTCCAAATAATATTCCTGTACGTGCTAAGGGGTATCTAGAGAGTGGGTTAGGTTTAATAACTACCCTAACACTAATGCGTACCCTAACCCTAACCCCTACCCTATCGCTAACACGTACCCTAATCCTAACCAATACCCTAAACCGAGCCCTAACCCTAACACTAACCCTAACCCTAACCCTAACCCATACCCTACGCCGTACCAGAAGCCCTCCCCGTACCCGTACCCTAAGCCGTACCCTAAGCCTAACCCTAAGCCTAACCCTAACCTTAGGCTACCCTTGGATGCTTCTGCCTCCAATAGATTTCCTAAGCACTAGTGTTTTAAGGAACAGCTTAAAAAGAGAATCCTAATGTGATTTCTTTATAATGGGTGTGTTCCTTATCTTATCCTAGTGTCTAAACTCTTCTCCATGGCTGGACCTCCAAATAATATTCCTTTATGTGCTAAGGGGTATCTAGAGAATGGGATAGGTTTAATAACTACCCTAACACTAATGCGTACCCTAACCCTAAGCCCTACCCTAACCATAACACGTACCTTAATCCTAACCAATACCCTAAACCGAGCCCTAACCCTAACACTAACCCTAACCCTAACCCTAACCCATACCCTACGCCGTACCCGAAGCCCTCCCCAACCCCGTACCCTAAGCCGTACCCTAAGCCTAACCCTAACCCTAGGCTACCCTTGACTGCTTCTGCCTCCAATAGATTTCCTAACCACTAGTGTTTTAAGGAACAGCTTAAAAAGAGAATCCTAATGTGATTTCTTTATAATGGGTGTGTTCCTTATCTTATCCTAGTGTCTAAACTCTTCTCCATGGCTGAACCGCCAAATAATATTCCTTGACGTGCTAAGGTGTATCTAGAGAGTGGGATAGGTTTAATAACTACCCTAACCCTAACGGGTACCCTAACCCTAACCCCTACCCTAACCCTAACACGTACCCTAATCCTAACCCGTACCCTAAACCGAGCCCTAACCCTAACACTAACCCTAACCCTAACCCTAACCCATACCCTACGCCGTACCCGAAGCCCTCCCCGAACCCGTACCCTAAGCCGTACCCTAAGCCGTACGCTAAGCCTAACCCTAACCCTAGGCTACCCTTGACTGCTTCTGCCTCCAATAGATTTCCTAAGCACTAGTGTTTTAAGGAACAGCTTAAAAAGAGAATCCTAATGTGATTTCTTTATAATGGGTGTGTTCCTTATCTTATCCTAGTGTCTAAACTCTTCTCCATGGCTGGACCCCGGAATAATATTCCTTTACGTGCTAAGGTGTATCTAGAGAGTGGGATAGGTTTACTAACTACCCTAAGCCTAACGCGTACCCTAACCCTAACCCCTACCCTAACCCTAACACGTACCCTAATCCTAACCCGTACCCTAAACCGAACCCTAACGCTAACACTAACCCTAACCCTAACCCTAAGCCATACCCTACGCCGTACCCGAATCCCTCACCGAACCCGTACCCTAAGCCGTACCCTAAGCCTAACCCTAAGCCTAACCCTAACCCTAGGCTACCCTTGACTGCTTCTGCCTCCAATAGATTTCCTAAGCACTAGTGTTTTAAGGAACAACTTAAAAAGAGAATCCTAATGTCATTTCTTTATAATGTGTGTGTTCCTTATCTTATCCTAGTGTCTAAACTCTTCTCCATGGCTGGACCTCCAAATAATATTCCTTTACGTGCTGAGGGGTATCTAGAGAGTGGGATAGGTTTAATAACTACCCTAACACTAACGCGTACCCTAACCCTAACCCCTACCCTAACACTAACTCGTACCCTAATCCTAAACAATACCCTAAACCGAGCCCTAACCCTAACACTAACCCTAACCCTAACTCTAACCCATACCCTACGCCGTACCCGAAGCCCTCCCCGAACCCGTACCCTAAGCCGTACCCTAAGCCGTACCCTAAGCCTAACCCTAACCCTAGGCTACCCTTGACTGCTTCTGCCTCCAATAGATTTCCTAAACACTAGTGTTTTAAGGAACAGCTTAAAAAGAGAATCCTAATGTGATTTCTTTATAATGGGTGTGTTCCTTATCTTATCCTAGTGTGTAAACTCTTCTCCATGGCTGGACCTCCAAATAATATTCCTTTACGTGCTAAGGGGTATCTAGAGAGTGGGTTAGGTTTAATAACTACCCTAACACTAACGCGTACCCTAACCCTAACCCCTACCCTATCGCTAACACGTACCCTAATCCTAACCAATACCCTAAACCGAGCCCTAACCCTAACACTAACCCTAACCCTAACCCTAACCCATACCCTACGCCGTACCAGAAGCCCTCCCCGAACCCGAACCCTAAGCCGTACCCTAAGCCTAACCCTAAGCCTAACCCTAACCCTAGGCTACCCTTGACTGCTTCTGCCTCCAATAGATTTCCTAAGCACTAGTGTTTTAAGGAACAGCTTAAAAAGAGAATCCTAATGTGATTTCTTTATAATGGGTGTGTTCCTTATCTTATCCTAGTGTCTAAACTCTTCTCCATGGCTGAACCACCAAATAATATTTCTTGACGTGCTAAGGTGTATCTAGAGAGTGGGATAGGTTTAATAACTACCCTAACCCTAATGCGTACCCTAACCCTAACCCCTACCCTAACCATAACACGTACCCTAATACTAACCCTTACCCTAAACCGAGCCCTAACCCTAACACTAACCCTAACCCTAACCCTAACCCATACCCTACGCCGTACCCGAAGCCCTCACCGAACCCGTACCCTAAGCCGTACCCTAAGCCTAACCCTAAGCCGTACCCTAACCCTAGGCTACCCTTGACTGCTTCTGCCTCCAATAGATTTCCTAAGCACTAGTGTTTTAAGGAACAGCTTAAAAAGAGAATCCTAATGTGATTTCTTTATAATGGGTGTGTTCCTTATCTTATCCTAGTGTCTAAACTCTTCTCCATGGCTGGACCTCCAAATAATATTCCTTTACGTGCTAAGGGGTATCTAGAGACTGGGATAGGTTTAACAACTACCCTAACACTAACGCGTACCCTAACCCTAACCCCTACCCTAACCCTAACACGTACCCTATTCCTAAACAATACCCTAAACCGAGCCCTAACCCTAACACTAACCCTAACCCTAACCCTAACCCATACCCTACGCCGTACCCGAAGCCCTCCCCGAACTGGTACCCTAAGCCGTACCCTAAGCCGTACCCTAAGCCTAACCCTAACCCTAGGCTACCCTTGACTGCTTCTGCCTCCAATAGATTTTCTAAGCACTAGTGTTTTAAGGAAGAGCTTAAAAAGAGAATCCTAATGTGATTTCTTTATAATGGGTGTGTTCCTTATCTTATCCTAGTGTTCTAAACTCTTCTCCATGGCTGGACCTCCAAATAATATTCCTTTACGTGCTAAGGGGTATCTAGAGAGTGGGTTAGGTTTAATAACTACCCTAACACTAACACGTACCCTAACCCTAAACCCTACCCTAACCCTAACACGTACCCTAATCCTAACCAATACCCTATACCGAGCCCTAACCCTAACACTAACCCTAACCCTAACCCTAACCCATACCCTACGCCGTACCAGAAGCCCTCCACGAACCCGTACCCTAAGCCGTACCCTAAGCCTAACCCTAAGCCTAACCCTAACACTAGGCTACCCTTGACTGCTTCTGCCTCCAATATATTTCCTAAGCACTAGTGTTTTAAGGAACAACTTAAAAAGAGAATCCTAATGTGATTTCTTTATAATGGGTGTGTTCCTTATCTTATCCTAGTGTCTAAACTCTTCTCCATGGCTGCACCTCCAAATAATATTCCTTTACGTGCTAAGGGGTATCTAGAGAGTGGGATAGGTTTAATAACTACCCTAACACTAACGCGTACCCTAACCCTAACCCCTACCCTAACCCTAACACGTACCCTAATCCTAACCAATACCCTAAACCGAGCCCTAACCTTAACACTAACCCTAACCCTAACCCTAACCCATACCCTACGCCGTACCCGAAGTCCTCCCCGAACCCGTACCCTAAGCCGTACCCTAAGCCGTACGCTAAGCCTAACCCTAACCCTAGGCTACCCTTGACGGCTTCTGCCTCCAATAGATTTCCTAAGCACTAGTGTTTTAAGGAACAGCTTAAAAAGAGAATCCTAATGTGATTTCTTTATAATGGGTGTGTTCCTTATCTTATCCTAGTGTCTAAACTCTTCTCCATGGCTGGACCCCGAAATAATATTCCTTTACGTGCTAAGGTGTATCTAGAGAGTGGGATAGGTTTACTGACTACCCTAACCCTAACGCGTACCCTAACCCTAACCCCTACCCTAACCCTAACACGTACCCTAATCCTAACCCGTACCCTAAACCGAACCCTAACCCTAACACTAACCCTAACCCTAACCCTAAGCCATACCCTACGCCGTACCCGAATCCCTCACTGAACCCGTACCCTAAGCCGTACCCTAAGCCTAAACCTAAGCCTAACCCTAACCCTAGGCTACTCTTGACTGCTTCTGCCTCCAATAGATTTCCTAAGCACTAGTGTTTTAAGGAACAACTTAAAAAGAGAATCCTAATGTCATTTCTTTATAATGTGTGTGTTCCTTATCTTATCCTAGTGTCTAAACTCTTCTCCATGGCTGGACCTCCAAATAATATTCCTTTACGTGCTGAGGGGTATCTAGAGAATGGGATAGGTTTAATAACTACCCTAACACTAACGCGTACCCTAACCCTAACCCCTACCCTAACCATAACACGTACCTTAATCCTAACCAATACCCTAAACCGAGCCCTAACCCTAACACCAACTCTAACCCTAACCCTAACCCATACCCTACGCCGTACCCGAAGCCATCCCCAAACCCGTACCCTAAGACGTACCCTAAGCCGTACCCTAAGCCGTACCCTAACCCTAGGCTACCCTTGAGTGCTTCTGCCTCCAATAGATTTCCTAAGCACTAGTGTTTTAAGGAACAGCTTAAAAAGAGAATCCTAATGTGATTTCTTTATAATGGGTGTGTTCCTTATCTTATCCTAGTGTCTAAACTCTTCTCCATGGCTGGACCTCCAAATAATATTCCTTTACGTGCTAAGGGGTATCTAGAGACTGGGATAGGTTTAATAACTACCCTAACACTAACGCGTACCCTAACCCTAACCCCTACCCTAACCCTAACACGTACCCTAATCCTAAACAATACCCTAAACCGAGCCCTAACCCTAACACTAACCCTAACCCTAACCCTAACCCATACCCTACGCCGTACCCGAAGCCCTCCCCGAACTGGTACCCTAAGCCGTACCCTAAGCCGTACCCTAAGCCTAACCCTAACCCTAGGCTACCCTTGACTGCTTCTGCCTCCAATAGATTTTCTAAGCACTAGTGTTTTAAGGAACAGCTTAAAAAGAGAATCCTAATGTGATTTCTTTATAATGGGTGTGTTCCTTATCTTGTCCTAGTGTCTAAACTCTTCTCCATGGCTGGACCTCCAAATAATATTCCTTTACGTGCTAAGGGGTATCTAGAGAGTGGGTTAGGTTTAATAACTACCCTAACACTAACACGTACCCTAACCCTAAACCCTTCCCTAACCCTAACACGTACCCTAATCCTAACCAATACACTATACCGAGCCCTAACCCTAACACTAACCCTAACCCTAACCCTAACACATACCCTACGCCGTACCCGAAGCCCTCCCCGAACCCGTACCCTAAGCCGTACCCTAAGCCGTACCCTAAGCCTAACCCTAACCCTAGGCTACCCTTGACTGCTTCTGCCTCCAATAGATTTCCTAAGCACTAGTGTTTTAAGGAACAGCTTAAAAAGAGAATCCTAATGTGATTTCTTTATAATGGGTGTGTTCCTTATCTTATCCTAGTGTCTAAACTCTTCTCCATGGCTGAACCACCAAATAATATTCCTTGACGTGCTAAGGTGTATCTAGAGAGTGGGATAGGTTTAGTAACTACCCTAACCCTAATGCGTACCCTAACCCTAACCCCTACCCTAACCCTAACACGTACCCTAATCCTAACCCTTACCCTAAACCGAGCCCTAACCCTAACACTAACCCTAAACCTAACCCTAACCCATACCCTACGCCGTATCCGAAACCCTCCCCGAACCCGTACCCTAAGCCGTGCCCTAAGCCGTACCCTAAGCCTAACCCTGACCCTAGGCTACCCTTGACTGCTTCTGCCTCCAATAGATTTCCTAAGCACTAGTGTTTTAAGGAACAGCTTAAAAAGAGAATCCTAATGTGATTTCTTTATAATGGGTGTGTTCCTTATCTTATCCTAGTGTCTAAACTCTTCTCCATGGCTGGACCGCCTAATAATATTCCTTGACGTGCTAAGGTGTATCTAGAGAGTGGGATAGGTTTAATAACTACCCTAACCCTATCGCGTACCCTAACCCTAACCCCTACCCTAACCCTAACACGTACCCTAATCCTAACCCGTACCCTAAACCGAACCCTAACCCTAACACTAACCCTAACCCTAACCCTAAGCCATACCCTACGCCGTACCCGAATCCCTCACCGAACCCGTACCCTAAGCCGTACCCTAAGCCTAACCCTAAGCCTAACCCTAACCCTAGGCTACCCTTGACTGCTTCTGCCTCCAATAGATTTCCTAAGCACTAGTGTTTTAAGGAACAACTTAAAAAGAGAATCCTAATGTCATTTCTTTATAATGTGTGTGTTCCTTATCTTATCCTAGTGTCTAAACTCTTCTCCATGGCTGGACCTCCAAATAATATTCCTTTACGTGCTGAGGGGTATCTAGAGAGTGGGATAGGTTTAATAACTACCCTAACACTAACGCGTACCCTAACCCTAACCCCTACCCTAACACTAACTCGTACCCTAATCCTAAACAATACCCTAAACCGAGCCCTAACCCTAACCCTAACCCATACCCTACGCCGTACCCGAAGCCCTCCCCGAACCCGTACCCTAAGCCGTACCCTAAGCCGTACCCTAAGCCTAACCCTAACCCTAGGCTACCCTTGACTGCTTCTGCCTCCAATAGATTTCCTAAACACTAGTGTTTTAAGGAACAGCTTAAAAAGAGAATCCTAATGTGATTTCTTTATAATGGGTGTGTTCCTTATCTTATCCTAGTGTGTAAACTCTTCTCCATAGCTGGACCTCCAAATAATATTCCTGTACGTGCTAAGGGGTATCTAGAGAGTGGGTTAGGTTTAATAACTACCCTAACACTAATGCGTACCCTAACCCTAACCCCTACCCTATCGCTAACACGTACCCTAATCCTAACCAATACCCTAAACCGAGCCCTAACCCTAACACTAACCCTAACCCTAACCCTAACCCATACCCTACGCCGTACCAGAAGCCCTCCCCGTACCCGTACCCTAAGCCGTACCCTAAGCCTAACCCTAAGCCTAACCCTAACCTTAGGCTACCCTTGGATGCTTCTGCCTCCAATAGATTTCCTAAGCACTAGTGTTTTAAGGAACAGCTTAAAAAGAGAATCCTAATGTGATTTCTTTATAATGGGTGTGTTCCTTATCTTATCCTAGTGTCTAAACTCTTCTCCATGGCTGGACCTCCAAATAATATTCCTTTATGTGCTAAGGGGTATCTAGAGAATGGGATAGGTTTAATAACTACCCTAACACTAATGCGTACCCTAACCCTAAGCCCTACCCTAACCATAACACGTACCTTAATCCTAACCAATACCCTAAACCGAGCCCTAACCCTAACACTAACCCTAACCCTAACCCTAACCCATACCCTACGCCGTACCCGAAGCCCTCCCCAACCCCGTACCCTAAGCCGTACCCTAAGCCGTACCCTAAGCCTAACCCTAACCCTAGGCTACCCTTGACTGCTTCTGCCTCCAATAGATTTCCTAAGCACTAGTGTTTTAAGGAACAGCTTAAAAAGAGAATCCTAATGTGATTTCTTTATAATGGGTGTGTTCCTTATCTTATCCTAGTGTCTAAACTCTTCTCCATGGCTGGACCCCGGAATAATATTCCTTTACGTGCTAAGGTGTATCTAGAGAGTGGGATAGGTTTACTAACTACCCTAACCCTAACGCGTACCCTAACCCTAACCCCTACCCTAACCCTAACACGTACCCTAATCCTAACCCGTACCCTAAACCGAACCCTAACCCTAACACTAACCCTAACCCTAACCCTAAGCCATACACTACGCCGTACCCGAATCCCTCACCGAACCCGTACCCTAAGCCGTACCCTAAGCCTAACCCTAAGCCTAACCCTAACCCTAGGCTACCCTTGACTGCTTCTGCCTCCAATAGATTTCCTAAGCACTAGTGTTTTAAGGAACAACTTAAAAAGAGAATCCTAATGTCATTTCTTTATAATGTGTGTGTTCCTTATCTTATCCTAGTGTCTAAACTCTTCTCCATGGCTGGACCTCCAAATAATATTCCTTTACGTGCTGAGGGGTATCTAGAGAGTGGGATAGGTTTAATAACTACCCTAACACTAACGCGTACCCTAACCCTAACCCCTACCCTAACACTAACTCGTACCCTAATCCTAAACAATACCCTAAACCGAGCCCTAACCCTAACACTAACCCTAACCCTAACTCTAACCCATACCCTACGCCGTACCCGAAGCCCTCCCCGAACCCGTACCCTAAGCCGTAGCCTAAGCCGTACCCTAAGCCTAACCCTAACCCTAGGCTACCCTTGACTGCTTCTGCCTCCAATAGATTTCCTAAACACTAGTGTTTTAAGGAACAGCTTAAAAAGAGAATCCTAATGTGATTTCTTTATAATGGGTGTGTTCCTTATCTTATCCTAGTGTGTAAACTCTTCTCCATGGCTGGACCTCCAAATAATATTCCTTTACGTGCTAAGGGGTATCTAGAGAGTGGGTTAGGTTTAATAACTACCCTAACACTAACGCGTACCCTAACCCTAACCCCTACCCTATCGCTAACACGTACCCTAATCCTAACCAATACCCTAAACCGAGCCCTAACCCTAACACTAACCCTAACCCTAACCCTAACCCATACCCTACGCCGTACCAGAAGCCCTCCCCGAACCCGAACCCTAAGCCGTACCCTAAGCCTAACCCTAAGCCTAACCCTAACCCTAGGCTACCCTTGACTGCTTCTGCCTCCAATAGATTTCCTAAGCACTAGTGTTTTAAGGAACAGCTTAAAAAGAGAATCCTAATGTGATTTCTTTATAATGGGTGTGTTCCTTATCTTATCCTAGTGTCTAAACTCTTCTCCATGGCTGGACCCCCAAATAATATTCCTTGACGTGCTAAGGTGTATCTAGAGAGTGGGATAGGTTTAATAACTACCCTAACCCTAACGCGTACCCTAACCCTATCCCCTACCCTAACCCTAACACGTACCCTAATCCTAACCCGTACCCTAAACCGAACCCTAACCCTAACACTAACCCTAACCCTAACCCTAACCCATACCCTACGCCGTACCAGAAGCCCTCCACGAACCCGTACCCTAAGCCGTACCCTAAGCCTAACCCTAAGCCTAACCCTAACCCTAGGCTACCCTTGACTGCTTCTGCCTCCAATAGATTTCCTAAGCACTAGTGTTTTAAGGAACAACTTAAAAAGAGAATCCTAATGTGATTTCTTTATAATGGGTGTGTTCCTTATCTTATCCTAGTGTGTAAACTCTTCTCCATGGCTGGACCTCCAAATAATATTCCTTTACGTGCTAAGGGGTATCTAGAGAGTGGGTTAGGTTTAATAACTACCCTAACACTAATGCGTACCCTAACCCTAACCCCTACCCTATCGCTAACACGTACCCTAATCCTAACCAATACCCTAAACCGAGCCCTAACCCTAACACTAACCCTAACCCTAACCCTAACCCATACCCTACGCCGTACCAGAAGCCCTCCCCGAACCCGAACCCTAAGCCGTACCCTAAGCCTAACCCTAAGCCTAACCCTAACCCTAGGCTACCCTTGGATGCTTCTGCCTCCAATAGATTTCCTAAGCACTAGTGTTTTAAGGAACAGCTTAAAAGAGAATCCTAATGTGATTTCTTTATAATGGGTGTGTTCCTTATCTTATCCTAGTGTCTAAACTCTTCTCCATGGCTGGACCTCCAAATAATATTCCTTTATGTGCTAAGGGGTATCTAGAGAATGGGATAGGTTTAATAACTACCCTAACACTAATGCGTACCCTAACCCTAAACCCTACCCTAACCATAACACGTACCTTAATCCTAACCAATACCCTAAACCGAGCCCTAACCCTAACACTAACTCTAACCCTAACCCTAACCCATACCCTACGCCGTACCCGAAGCCATCCCCAAACCCGTACCCTAAGCCGTACCCTAAGCCGTACACTAACCCTAGGCTACCCTTGACTGCTTCTGCCTCCAATAGATTTCCTAAGCACTAGTGTTTTAAGGAACAGCTTAAAAAGAGAATCCTAATGTGATTTCTTTATAATGGGTGTGTTCCTTATCTTATCCTAGTGTCTAAACTCTTCTCCATGGCTGGACCTCCAAATAATATTCCTTTACGTGCTAAGGGGTATCTAGAGAGTGGGTTAGGTTTAATAACTACCCTAACACTAACGCGTACCCTAACCCTAAACCCTACCCTATCGCTAACACGTACCCTAATCCTAACCCGTACCCTAAACCGAGCCCTAACCCTAACACTAACCCTAACCCTAACCCTAACCCATACCCTACGCCGTACCCGAAGCCCTCCCCGAACCCGTACCCTAAGCCGTACCCTAAGCCTAACCCTAACCCTAGGCTACCCTTGACTGCTTCTGCCTCCAATAGATTTCCTAAGCACTAGTGTTTTAAGGAACAGCTTAAAAAGAGAATCCTAATGTGATTTCTTTATAATGGGTGTGTTCCTTATCTTATCCTAGTGTCTAAACTCTTCTCCATGGCTGAACCACCAAATAATATTCCTTGACGTGCTAAGGTGTATCTAGAGAGTGGGATAGGTTTAATAACTACCCTAACCCTAATGCGTACCCTAACCCTAACCCCTACCCTAACCCTAACACGTACCCTAATCCTAACCCTTACCGTAAACCGAGCCCTAACCCTAACACTAAACCTTACCCTAACCCTAACCCATACCCTACGCCGTACCCGAACCCCTCCCCGAACCCGTACCCTAAGCCGTCTCCTAAGCCTAACCCCAAGCCTAACCCTAACCCTAGGCTACCCTTGACTGCTTCTGCCTCCAATAGATTTCCTAAGCACTAGTGTTTTAAGGAACAGCTTAAAAAGAGAATCCTAATGTGATTTCTTTATAATGGGTGTGTTCCTTATCTTATCCTAGTGTCTAAACTCTTCTCCATGGCTGGACCTCCAAATAATATTCCTTTACGTGCTAAGGGGTATCTAGAGAGTGGGATAGGTTTAATAACTACCCGAACACTAACGCGTACCCTAACCCTAACCCCTACCCTAACACTAACACGTACCCTAATCCTAACCAATACCCTAAAACGAGCCCTAACACTAACACTAACCCTAACCCTAACCGTAACCCATAACCTACGCCATACCCGAAGTCCTCCCCGAACCCGTACCCTAAGCCGTACCCTAAGCCGTACCCTAAGCCTAAGCCTAACCCTAGGCTACCCTTGACAGCTTCTGCCTCCAATAGATTTCCTAAGCACTAGTGTTTTAAGGAACAGCTTAAAAAGAGAATCCTAATGTGATTTCTTTATAATGGGTGTGTTCCTTATCTTATCCTAGTGTCTAAACTCTTCTCGATGGCTGGACCCCCAAATAATATTCCTTTACGTGCTAAGGTGTATCTAGAGAGTGGGATAGGTTTAATAACTACCCTAACCCTAACGCGTACCCTAACCCTAACCCCTACCCTAACCCTAACATGTACCCTAATCCTAACCCGTACCCTAAACCGAGCCCTAACCCTAACACTAACCCTAACCCTAACCCTAACCCATACCCTACGCCGTATCCGAAACCCTCCCCGAACCCGTACCCTAAGCCGTACCCTAAGCCGTACCCTAAGCCTAACCCTAACCCTAGGCTACCCTTGACTGCTTCTGCCTCCAATAGATTTCCTAAGCACTAGTGTTTTAAGGAACAGCTTAAAAAGAGAATCCTAATGTGATTTCTTTATAATGGGTGTGTTCCTTATCTTATCCTATTGTCTAAACTCTTCTCCATGGCTGGACCCCCAAATAATATTCCTTTACGTGCTAAGGGGTATCTAGAGAGTGGGATAGGTTTAATAACTACCCTAACCCTAACGCGTACCCTAACCTTAACCCCTACCCTAACCCTAACACGTACCCTAATCCAAACCCGTACCCTAAACCGAGCCCTGACCCTAACACTAACCCTAACCCTAACCCTAACCCATACCCTACGCCGTACCCGAAGCCCTCCCCGAACCCGTACCCTAAGCCGTACCCTAAGCCGTACCCTAAGCCTAACCCTAACCCTAGGCTACCCTTGACTGCTTCTGCCTCCAATAGATTTCCTAAGCACTAGTGTTTTAAGGAACAGCTTAAAAAGAGAATCCTAATGTGATTTCTTTATAATGGGTGTGTTCCTTATCTTATCCTAGTGTCTAAACTCTTCTCCATGGCTGGACCGCCTAATAATATTCCTTGACGTGCTAAGGTGTATCTAGAGAGTGGGATAGGTTTAATAACTACCCTAACCCTAACGCGTACCCTAACCCTAACCCCTACCCTAACCCTAACACGTACCCTAATCCTAACCCGTACCCTAAACCGAACCCTAACCCTAACACTAACCCTAACCCTAACCCTAAGCCATACCCTACGCCGTACCCGAATCCCTCACCGAACCCGTACCCTAAGCCGTACCCTAAGCCTAACCCTAAGCCTAACCCTAACCCTAGGCTACCCTTGACTGCTTCTGCCTCCAATAGATTTCCTAAGCACTAGTGTTTTAAGGAACAACTTAAAAAGAGAATCCTAATGTCATTTCTTTATAATGTGTGTGTTCCTTATCTTATCCTAGTGTCTAAACTCTTCTCCATGGCTGGACCTCCAAATAATATTCCTTTACGTGCTGAGGGGTATCTAGAGAGTGGGATAGGTTTAATAACTACCCTAACACTAACGCGTACCCTAACCCTAACCCCTACCCTAACACTAACTCGTACCCTAATCCTAAACAATACCCTAAACCGAGCCCTAACCCTAACCCTAACCCTAACCCATACCCTACGCCGTACCCGAAGCCCTCCCCGAACCCGTACCCTAAGCCGTACCCTAAGCCGTACCCTAAGCCTAACCCTAACCCTAGGCTACCCTTGACTGCTTCTGCCTCCAATAGATTTCCTAAACACTAGTGTTTTAAGGAACAGCTTAAAAAGAGAATCCTAATGTGATTTCTTTATAATGGGTGTGTTCCTTATCTTATCCTAGTGTGTAAACTCTTCTCCATAGCTGGACCTCCAAATAATATTCCTGTACGTGCTAAGGGGTATCTAGAGAGTGGGTTAGGTTTAATAACTACCCTAACACTAATGCGTACCCTAACCCTAACCCCTACCCTATCGCTAACACGTACCCTAATCCTAACCAATACCCTAAACCGAGCCCTAACCCTAACACTAACCCTAACCCTAACCCTAACCCATACCCTACGCCGTACCAGAAGCCCTCTCCGTACCCGTACCCTAAGCCGTACCCTAAGCCTAACCCTAAGCCTAACCCTAACCTTAGGCTACCCTTGGATGCTTCTGCCTCCAATAGATTTCCTAAGCACTAGTGTTTTAAGGAACAGCTTAAAAAGAGAATCCTAATGTGATTTCTTTATAATGGGTGTGTTCCTTATCTTATCCTAGTGTCTAAACTCTTCTCCATGGCTGGACCTCCAAATAATATTCCTTTATGTGCTAAGGGGTATCTAGAGAATGGGATAGGTTTAATAACTACCCTAACACTAATGCGTACCCTAACCCTAACCCCTACCCTAACCATAACACGTACCTTAATCCTAACCAATACCCTAAACCGAGCCCTAACCCTAACACTAACCCTAACCCTAACCCTAACCCATACCCAACGCCGTACCCGAAGCCCTCCCCAAACCCGTACCCTAAGCCGTACCCTAAGCCGTACCCTAAGCCTAACCCTAACCCTAGGCTACCCTTGACTGCTTCTGCCTCCAATAGATTTCCTAAGCACTAGTGTTTTAAGGAACAGCTTAAAAAGAGAATCCTAATGTGATTTCTTTATAATGGGTGTGTTCCTTATCTTATCCTAGTGTCTAAACTCTTCTCCATGGCTGGACCTCCAAATAATATTCCTTTACGTGCTAAGGGGTATCTAGAGACTGGGATAGGTTTAATAACTACCCTAACACTAACGCGTACCCTAACCCTAACCCCTACCCTAACCCTAACACGTACCCTAATCCTAACCAATACCCTAAACCGAGCCCTAACCCTAACACTAACCCTAACCCTAACCCTAACCCATACCCTACGCCATACCCGAAGCCCTCCCCGAACCGGTACCCTAAGCCGTACCCTAAGCCGTACCCTAAGCCTAACCCTAACCCTAGGCTACCCTTGACTGCTTCTGCCTCCAATAGATTTTCTAAGCACTAGTGTTTTAAGGAACAGCTTAAAAAGAGAATCCTAATGTGATTTCTTTATAATGGGTGTGTTCCTTATCTTATCCTAGTGTCTAAACTCTTCTCCACGGCTGGACCTCCAAATAATATTCCTTTACGTGCTAAGGGGTATCTAGAGAGTGGGTTACGTTTAATAACTACCCTAACACTAACGTGTACCCTAACCCTAAACCCTACCCTAACCCTAACACGTACCCTAATCCTAACCAATACCCTATACCGAGCCCTAACCCTAACACTAACCCTAACCCTAACCCTAACCCATACCCTACGCCGTACCAGAAGCCCTCCACGAACCCGTACCCTAAGCCGTACCCTAAGCCTAACCCTAAGCCTAACCCTAACCCTAGGCTACCCTTGACTGCTTCTGCCTCCAATAGATTTCCTAAGCACTAGTGTTTTAAGGAACAGCTTAAAAAGAGAATCCTAATGTGATTTCTTTATAATGGGTGTGTTCCTTATCTTATCCTAGTGTCTAAACTCTTCTCCATGGCTGGACCTCCAAATAATATTCCTTTACGTGCTAAGGGGTATCTAGAGAGTGGGTTAGGTTTAATAACTACCCTAACACTAACGCGTACCCTAACCCTAAACCCTACCCTATCGCTAACACGTACCCTAATCCTAACCCGTACCCTAAACCGAGCCCTAACCCTAACACTAACCCTAACCCTAACCCTAACCCGTACCCTACGCCGTACCCGAAGCCCTCCCCGAACCCGTACCCTAAGCCGTACCAAGCCGTACCCTAAGCCTAACCCTAACCCTAGGCTACCCTTGACTGCTTCTGCCTCCAATAGATTTCCTAAGCACTAGTGTTTTAAGGAACAGCTTAAAAAGAGAATCCTAATGTGATTTCTTTATAATGGGTGTGTTCCTTATCTTATCCTAGTGTCTAAACTCTTCTCCATGGCTGAACCGCCAAATAATATTCCTTGACGTGCTAAGGTGTATCTAGAGAGTGGGATAGGTTTAATAACTACCCTAACCCTAACGGGTACCCTAACCCTAACCCCTACCCTAACCCTAACACGTACCCTAATTCTAACCCGTACCCTAAACCGAGCCCTAACCCTAACACTAACCCTAACCCTAACCCTAACCCATACCCTACGCCGTACCCGAAGCCCTCCCCGAACCCGTACCCTAAGCCGTACCCTAAGCCGTACGCTAAGCCTAACCCTAACCCTAGGCTACCCTTGACTGCTTCTGCCTCCAATAGATTTCCTAAGCACTAGTGTTTTAAGGAACAGCTTAAAAAGAGAATCCTAATGTGATTTCTTTATAATGGGTGTGTTCCTTATCTTATCCTAGTGTCTAAACTCTTCTCCATGCCTGGACCCCGAAATAATATTCCTTTACGTGCTAAGGTGTATCTAGAGAGTGGGATAGGTTTACTAACTACCCTAACCCTAACGCGTACCCTAACCCTAACCCCTACCCTAACCCTAACACGTACCCTAATCCTTACCCGTACCCTAAACCGAACCCTAACCCTAACACTAACCCTAATCCTAACCCTAAGCCATACCCTACGCCGTACCCGAATCCCTCACCGAACCCGTACCCTAAGCCGTACCCTAAGCCTAACCCTAAGCCTAACCCTAACCCTAGGCTACCCTTGGATGCTTCTGCCTCCAATAGATTTCCTAAGCACTAGTGTTTTAAGGAACAGCTTAAGAAGAGAATCCTAATGTGATTTCTTTATAATGTGTGTGTTCCTTATCTTATCCTAGTGTCTAAACTCTTCTCCATGGCTGGACCTCCAAATAATATTCCTTTATGTGCTAAGGGGTATCTAGAAAATGGGATAGGTTTAATAACTACCCTAACACTAATGCGTACCCTAACCCTAACCCCTACCCTAACCATAACACGTACCTTAATCCTAACCAATACCCTAAACCGAGCCCTAACCCTAACACTAACTCTAACCCTAACCCTAACCCATACCCTACGCCGTACCCGAAGCCATCCCCAAACCCGTACCCTAAGCCGTACCCTAAGCCGTACCCTAAGCCGTACCCTAACGCTAGGCTACCCTTGACTGCTTCTGCCTCCAATAGATTTCCTAAGCACTAGTGTTTTAAGGAACAGCTTAAAAAGAGAATCCTAATGTGATTTCTTTATAATGGGTGTGTTCCTTATCTTATCCTAGTGTCTAAACTCTTCTCCATGGCTGGACCTCCAAATAATATTCCTTTACGTGCTAAGGGGTATCTAGAGACTGGGATAGGTTTAATAACTACCCTAACACTAACGCGTACCCTAACCCTAACCCCTACCCTAACCCTAACACGTACCCTAATCCTAAACAATACCCTAAACCGAGCCCTAACCCTAACACTAACCCTAACCCTAACCCATACCCTACGCCGTACCCGAAGCCCTCCCCGAACTGGTACCCTAAGCCGTACCCTAAGCCGTACCCTAAGCCTAACCCTAACCCTAGGCTACCCTTGACTGCTTCTGCCTCCAATAGATTTTCTAAGCACTAGTGTTTTAAGGAACAGCTTAAAAAGAGAATCCTAATGTGATTTCTTTATAATGGGTGTGTTCCTTATCTTATCCTAGTGTCTAAACTCTTCTCCATGGCTGGACCTCCAAATAATATTCCTTTACGTGCTAAGGGGTATCTAGAGAGTGGGTTAGGTTTAATAACTACCCTAACACTAACACGTACCCTAACCCTAAACCCTACCCTAACCCTAACACGTACCCTAATCCTAACCAATACCCTATACCGAGCCCTAACCCTAACACTAACCCTAACCCTAACCCTAACCCATACCCTACGCCGTACCAGAAGCCCTCCACGAACCCATACCCTAAGCCGTACCCTAAGCCTAACCCTAAGCCTAACCCTAACCCTAGGCTACCCTTGACTGCTTCTGCCTCCAATAGATTTCCTAAGCACTAGTGTTTTAAGGAACAGCTTAAAAAAGATTCCTAATGTGATTTCTTCATAATGGGTGTGTTCCTTATCTTATCCTAGTGTCTAAACTCTTCTCCATGGCTGGACCTCCAAATAATATTACTTTACGTGCTAAGGGGTATCTAGAGAGTGGGTTAGGTTTAATAACTACCCTAACACTAACGCGTACCCTAACCCTAAACCCTACCCTATCGCTAACACGTACCCTAATCCTAACCCGTACCCTAAACCGAGCCCTAACCCTAACACTAACCCTAACCCTAACCCTAACCCGTACCCTACGCCGTACCCGAAGCCCTCCCCGAACCCGTACCCTAAGCCGTACCCTAAGCCGTACCCTAAGCCTAACCCTAACCCTAGGCTACCCTTGACTGCTTCTGCCTCCAATAGATTTCCTAAGCACTAGTGTTTTAAGGAACAGCTTAAAAAGAGAATCCTAATGTGATTTCTTTATAATGGGTGTGTTCCTTATCTTATCCTAGTGTCTAAACTCTTCTCCATGGCTGAACCGCCAAATAATATTCCTTGACGTGCTAAGGTGTATCTAGAGAGTGGGATAGGTTTAATAACTACCCTAACCCTAACGGGTACCCTAACCCTAACCCCTACCCTAACCCTAACACGTACCCTAATTCTAACCCGTACCCTAAACCGAGACCTAACCCTAACACTAACCCTAACCCTAACCCTAACCCATACCCTACGCCGTACCCGAAGCCCTCCCCGAACCCGTACCCTAAGCCGTACCCTAAGCCGTACGCTAAGCCTAACCCTAACCCTAGGCTACCCTTGACTGCTTCTGCCTCCAATAGATTTCCTAAGCACTAGTGTTTTAAGGAACAGCTTAAAAAGAGAATCCTAATGTGATTTCTTTATAATGGGTGTGTTCCTTATCTTATCCTAGTGTCTAAACTCTTCTCCATGCCTGGACCCCGAAATAATATTCCTTTACGTGCTAAGGTGTATCTAGAGAGTGGGATAGGTTTACTAACTACCCTAACCCTAACGCGTACCCTAACCCTAACCCCTACCCTAACCCTAACACGTACCCTAATCCTTACCCGTACCCTAAACCGAACCCTAACCCTAACACTAACCCTAATCCTAACCCTAAGCCATACCCTACGCCGTACCCGAATCCCTCACCGAACCCGTACCCTAAGCCGTACCCTAAGCCTAACCCTAAGCCTAACCCTAACCCTAGGCTACCCTTGACTGCTTCTGCCTCCAATAGATTTCCTAAGCACTAGTGTTTTAAGGAACAATTTAAAAAGAGAATCCTAATATCATTTCTTTATTATGTGTGTGTTCCTTATCTTATCCTAGTGTCTAAACTCTTCTCCATGGCTGGACCTCCAAATAATATTCCTTTACGTGCTGAGGGGTATCTAGAGAGTGGGTTAGGTTTAATAACTACCCTAACACTAATGCGTACCCTAACCCTAACCCCTACCCTATCGCTAACACGTACCCTAATCCTAACCAATACCCTAAACCGAGCCCTAACCCTAACACTAACCCTAACCCTAACCCTAACCCATACCCTACGCCGTACCAGAAGCCCTCCCCGAACCCGAACCCTAAGCCGTACCCTAAGCCTAACCCTAAGCCTAACCCTAACCCTAGGCTACCCTTGGATGCTTCTGCCTCCAATAGATTTCCTAAGCACTAGTGTTTTAAGGAACAGCTTAAGAAGAGAATCCTAATGTGATTTCTTTATAATGTGTGTGTTCCTTATCTTATCCTAGTGTCTAAACTCTTCTCCATGGCTGGACCTCCAAATAATATTCCTTTATGTGCTAAGGGGTATCTAGAGAATGGGATAGGTTTAATAACTACCCTAACACTAATGCGTACCCTAACCCTAACCCCTACCCTAACCATAACACGTACCTTAATCCTAACCAATACCCTAAACCGAGCCCTAACCCTAACACTAACTCTAACCCTAACCCTAACCCATACCCTACGCCGTACCCGAAGCCATCCCCAAACCCGTACCCTAAGCCGTACCCTAAGCCGTACCCTAAGCCGTACCCTAACCCTAGGCTACCCTTGACTGCTTCTGCCTCCAATAGATTTCCTAAGCACTAGTGTTTTAAGGAACAGCTTAAAAAGAGAATCCTAATGTGATTTCTTTATAATGGGTGTGTTCCTTATCTTATCCTAGTGTCTAAACTCTTCTCCATGGCTGGACCTCCAAATAATATTCCTTTACGTGCTAAGGGGTATCTAGAGACTGGGATAGGTTTAATAACTACCCTAACACTAACGCGTACCCTAACCCTAACCCCTACCCTAACCCTAACACGTACCCTAATCCTAAACAATACCCTAAACCGAGCCCTAACCCTAACACTAACCCTAACCCTAACCCATACCCTACGCCGTACCCGAAGCCCTCCCCGAACTGGTACCCTAAGCCGTACCCTAAGCCGTACCCTAAGCCTAACCCTAACCCTAGGCTACCCTTGACTGCTTCTGCCTCCAATAGATTTTCTAAGCACTAGTGTTTTAAGGAACAGCTTAAAAAGAGAATCCTAATGTGATTTCTTTATAATGGGTGTGTTCCTTATCTTATCCTAGTGTCTAAACTCTTCTCCATGGCTGGACCTCCAAATAATATTCCTTTACGTGCTAAGGGGTATCTAGAGAGTGGGTTAGGTTTAATAACTACCCTAACACTAACACGTACCCTAACCCTAAACCCTACCCTAACCCTAACACGTACCCTAATCCTAACCAATACCCTATACCGAGCCCTAACCCTAACACTAACCCTAACCCTAACCCTAACCCATACCCTACGCCGTACCAGAAGCCCTCCACGAACCCATACCCTAAGCCGTACCCTAAGCCTAACCCTAAGCCTAACCCTAACCCTAGGCTACCCTTGACTGCTTCTGCCTCCAATAGATTTCCTAAGCACTAGTGTTTTAAGGAACAGCTTAAAAAGAGAATCCTAATGTGATTTCTTTATAATGGGTGTGTTCCTTATCTTATCCTAGTGTCTAAACTCTTCTCCATGGCTGGACCTCCAAATAATATTCCTTTACGTGCTAAGGGGTATCTAGAGAGTGGGATAGGTTTAATAACTACCCTAACACTAACGCGTACCCTAACCCTAACCCCTACCCTAACCCTAACACGTACCCTAATCCTAACCAATACCCTAAACCGAGCCCTAACCCTAACACTAACCCTAACCCTAACCCTAACCCATACCCTACACCGTACCCGAAGCCCTCCCGGAACCCGTACCCTAAGCCGTACCCTAAGCCGTACGCTAAGCCTAACCCTAACCCTAGGCTACCCTTGACTGCTTCTGCCTCCAATAGATTTCCTAAGCACTAGTGTTTTAAGGAACAGCTTAAAAAGAGAATCCTAATGTGATTTCTTTATAATGGGTGTGTTCCTTATCTTATCCTAGTGTCTAAACTCTTCTCCATGGCTGGACCCCGAAATAATATTCCTTTACGTGCTAAGGGGTATCTAGAGAATGGGATAGGTTTAATAACTACCCTAACACTAACGCGTACCCTAACCCTAACCCCTACCCTAACCCTAACACGTACCCTAATCCTAACCCGTACCCTAAACCGAGCCCTAACCCTAACACTAACCCTAACCCTAACCCTAACCCATACCCTACGCCGTACCCGAAGCCCTCACCGAACCCGTACCCTAAGCCGTACCCTAAGCCTAACCCTAAGCCTAAACCTAACCCTAGGCTACCCTTGACTGCTTCTGCCTCCAATAGATTTCCTAATCACTAGTGTTTTAAGGAACAGCTTAAAAAGAGAATCCTAATGTGATTTCTTTATAATGGGTGTGTTCCTTATCTTATCCTAGTGTCTAAACTCTTCTCCATGGCTGGACCTCCAAATAATATTCCTTTACGTGCTAAGGGGTATCTAGAGACTGGGATAGGTTTAATAACTGCCCTAACACTAACGCGTACCCTAACCCTATCCCCTACCCTAACCCTAACACGTACCCTAATCCTAACCAATACCCTAAACCGAGTCCTAACCCTAACACTAACCCTAAACCTAACCCTAACCCATACCCTACGCCGTACCCGAAGCCCTCCCCGAACCCTTACCCTAAGCTGTACCCTAAGCCGTACTCTAAGCCTAAACCTAACCCTAGGCTACCCTTGACTGCTTCTGCCTCCAATATATTTCCTAAGCACTAGTGTTTTAAGGAACAACTTAAAAAGAGAATCCTAATGTGATTTCTTTATAATGGGTGTGTTCCTTATCTTATCCTAGTGTCTAAACTCTTCTCCATGGCTGCACCTCCAAATAATATTCCTTTACGTGCTAAGGGGTATCTAGAGAGTGGGATAGGTTTAATAACTACCCTAACACTAACGCGTACCCTAACCCTAACCCCTACCCTAACCCTAACACGTACCCTAATCCTAACCAATACCCTAAACCGAGCCCTAACCCTAACACTAACCCTAACCCTAACCCTAACCCATACCCTACGCCGTACCCGAAGCCCTCCCGGAACCCGTACCCTAAGCCGTACCCTAAGCCGTACGCTAAGCCCAACCCTAACCCTAGGCTACCCTTGACTGCTTCTGCCTCCAATAGATTTCCTAAGCACTAGTGTTTTAAGGAACAGCTTAAAAAGAGAATCCTAATGTGATTTCTTTATAATGGGTGTGTTCCTTATCTTATCCTAGTGTCTAAACTCTTCTCCATGGCTGGACCCCGAAATAATATTCCTTTACGTGCTAAGGTGTATCTAGAGAGTGAGATAGGTTTACTAACTACCCTAACCCTAACGCGTACCCTAACCCTAACCCCTACCCTAACCCTAACACGTACCCTAATCCTAACCCGTACCCTAAACCGAACCCTAACCCTAACACTAACCCTAACCCTAACCCTAAGCCATACCCTACGCCGTACCCGAATCCCTCACCGAACCCGTACCCTAAGCCGTACCCTAAGCCTAACCCTAAGCCTAACCCTAACCCTAGGCTACCCTTGACTGCTTCTGCCTCCAATAGATTTCCTAAGCACTAGTGTTTTAAGGAACAACTTAAAAAGAGAATCCTAATGTAATTTCTTTATAATGTGTGTGTTCCTTATCTTATCCTAGTGTCTAAACTCTTCTCCATGGCTGGACCTCCAAATAATATTCCTTTACGTGCTGAGGGGTATCTAGAGAGTGGGATAGGTTTAATAACTACCCTAACACTAACGCGTACCCTAACCCTAACCCCTACCCTAACACTAACTCGTACACTAATCCTAAACAATACCCTAAACCGAGCCCTAACCCTAACACTAACCCTAACCCTAACCCTAACCCATACCCTACGCCGTACTCGAAGCCCTCCCCGAACCCGTACCCTAAGCCGTACCCTAAGCCGTACCCTAAGCCTAACCCTAACCCTAGGGTACCCTTGACTGCTTCTGCCTCCAATAGATTTCCTAAGCACTAGTGTTTTAAGGAACAGCTTAAAATGAGAATCCTAATGTGATTTCTTTATAATGGGTGTGTTCATTATCTTATCCTAGTGTGTAAACTCTTCTCCATGGCTGGACCTCCAAATAATATTCCTTTACGTGCTAAGGGGTATCTAGAGAGTGGGTTAGGTTTAATAACTACCCTAACACTAATGCGTACCCTAACCCTAACCCCTACCCTATCGCTAACACGTACCCTAATCCTAACCAATACCCTAAACCGAGCCCTAACCCTAACACTAAACCTAACCCTAACCCTAACCCATACCCTACGCCGTACCAGAACCCCTCCCCGAACCCGTACCCTAAGCCGTACCCTAAGGCTAACCCTAAACGTAGGCTACCCTTGAATGCTTCTGCCTCCAATAGATTTCCTAAGCAGTAGTGTTTTAAGGAACAGCTTAAAAAGTGAATCCTAATGTGATTTCTTTATAATGGGTGTGTTCCTTATCTTATCCTAGTGTCTAAATTCTTCTCCATGGCTGGACCTCCAAATAATATTCCTTTACGTGCTAAGGGGTATCTAGAGAGTGGGATAGCTTTAATAACTACCCTAACACTAACGCGTACCCTAACCATAACCCCTACCCTAACCCTAACACCTACCCTAATCCTAACCAATACCCTAAACCGAGCCCTAACCCTAACACTAACCCTAACCCTAACCCTAACCCATACCCTACGCCGTACCAGAAGCCCTCCACGAACCCGTACCCTAAGCCGTACCCTAAGCCGTACCCTAAGCCTAACCCTAACCCTAGGCTACCCTTGACTGCTTCTGCCTCCAATAGATTTCCTAAGCACTAGTGTTTTAAGGAACAGCTTAAAAAGAGAATCCTAATGTGATTTCTTTACAATGGGTGTGTTCCTTATCTTATCCTAGTGTCTAAACTCTTCTCCATGGCTGGACCTCCAAATAATATTCCTTTACGTGCTTAGGGGTATCTAGAGACTGGGATAGGTTTAATAACTACCCTAACACTAACGCGTACCCTGACCCTAACCCCTACCCTAACCCTAACACGTACCCTAATCCTAACCAATACCCTAAACCGAGCCCTAACCCTAACACTAACCCTAACCGTAACCCTAACCCATACCCTACGCCGTACCCGAAGCCCTCCCCGAACCGGTACCCTAAGCCGTACCCTAAGCCGTACCCTAAGCCTAACCCTAACCCTAGGCTACCCTTGACTGCTTCTGTCTCCAATAGATTTTCTAAGCACTAGTGTTTTAAGGAACAGCTTAAAAAGAGAATCCTAATGTGATTTCTTTATAATGGGTGTGTTCCTTATCTTATGCTAGTGTCTAAACTCTTCTCCATGGCTGAACCTCCAAATAATATTCCTTTACGTGCTAAGGGGTATCTAGAGAGTGGGTTAGGTTTAATAACTACCCTAACACTAACGCGTACCCTAACCCTAAACCCTACCCTAACCCTAACACGTACCCTAATCCTAACCAATACCCTATACCGAGCCCTAACCCTAACACTAACCCTAACCCTAACCCTAACCCATACCCTACGCCGTACCAGAAGCCCTCCCCGAACCCGTACCCTAAGCCTTACCCTAAGCCTAACCCTAAGCCTAACCCTAACCCTAGGCTACCCTTGGATGCTTCTGCCTCCAATAGATTTCCTAAGCACTAGTGTTTTAAGGAACAGCTTAAAAAGAGAATCCTAATGTGATTTCTTTATAATGGGTGTGTTCCTTATCTTATCCTAGTGTCTAAACTCTTCTCCATGGCTGGACCTCCAAATAATATTCCTTTATGTGCTAAGGGGTATCTAGAGAGTGGGATAGGTTTAAAAACTAACCTAACACTAACGCGTACCCTAACCCTAACCCCTACCCTAACCATAACACGTACCTTAATCCTAACCAATACCCTAAACCGAGCCCTAACCCTAACACCAACTCTAACCCTAACCCTAACCCATACCCTACGCCGTACCCGAAGCCATCCCCAAACCCGTACCCTAAGACGTACCCTAAGCCGTACCCTAAGCCGTACCCTAACCCTAGGCTACCCTTGAGTGCTTCTGCCTCCAATAGATTTCCTAAGCACTAGTGTTTTAAGGAACAGCTTAAAAAGAGAATCCTAATGTGATTTCTTTATAATGGGTGTGTTCCTTATCTTATCCTAGTGTCTAAACTCTTCTCCATGGCTGGACCTCCAAATAATATTCCTTTACGTGCTAAGGGGTATCTAGAGACTGGGATAGGTTTAATAACTACCCTAACACTAACGCGTACCCTAACCCTAACCCCTACCCTAACCCTAACACGTACCCTAATCCTAAACAATACCCTAAACCGAGCCCTAACCCTAACACTAACCCTAACCCTAACCCTAACCCATACCCTACGCCGTACCCGAAGCCCTCCCCGAACTGGTACCCTAAGCCGTACCCTAAGCCGTACCCTAAGCCTAACCCTAACCCTAGGCTACCCTTGACTGCTTCTGCCTCCAATAGATTTTCTAAGCACTAGTGTTTTAAGGAACAGCTTAAAAAGAGAATCCTAATGTGATTTCTTTATAATGGGTGTGTTCCTTATCTTGTCCTAGTGTCTAAACTCTTCTCCATGGCTGGACCTCCAAATAATATTCCTTTACGTGCTAAGGGGTATCTAGAGAGTGGGTTAGGTTTAATAACTACCCTAACACTAACACGTACCCTAACCCTAAACCCTTCCCTAACCCTAACACGTACCCTAATCCTAACCAATACACTATACCGAGCCCTAACCCTAACACTAACCCTAACCCTAACCCTAACACATACCCTACGCCGTACCCGAAGCCCTCCCCGAACCCGTACCCTAAGCCGTACCCTAAGCCGTACCCTAAGCCTAACCCTAACCCTAGGCTACCCTTGACTGCTTCTGCCTCCAATAGATTTCCTAAGCACTAGTGTTTTAAGGAACAGCTTAAAAAGAGAATCCTAATGTGATTTCTTTATAATGGGTGTGTTCCTTATCTTATCCTAGTGTCTAAACTCTTCTCCATGGCTGAACCACCAAATAATATTCCTTGACGTGCTAAGGTGTATCTAGAGAGTGGGATAGGTTTAATAACTACCCTAACCCTAATGCGTACCCTAACCCTAACCCCTACCCTAACCCTAACACGTACCCTAATCCTAACCCTTACCCTAAACCGAGCCCTAACCCTAACACTAACCCTAAACCTAACCCTAACCCATACCCTACGCCGTATCCGAAACCCTCCCCGAACCCGTACCCTAAGCCGTGCCCTAAGCCGTACCCTAAGCCTAACCCTGACCCTAGGCTACCCTTGACTGCTTCTGCCTCCAATAGATTTCCTAAGCACTAGTGTTTTAAGGAACAGCTTAAAAAGAGAATCCTAATGTGATTTCTTTATAATGGGTGTGTTCCTTATCTTATCCTAGTGTCTAAACTCTTCTCCATGGCTGGACCGCCTAATAATATTCCTTGACGTGCTAAGGTGTATCTAGAGAGTGGGATAGGTTTAATAACTACCCTAACCCTATCGCGTACCCTAACCCTAACCCCTACCCTAACCCTAACACGTACCCTAATCCTAACCCGTACCCTAAACCGAACCCTAACCCTAACACTAACCCTAACCCTAAGCCATACCCTACGCCGTACCCGAATCCCTCACCGAACCCGTACCCTAAGCCGTACCCTAAGCCTAACCCTAAGCCTAACCCTAACCCTAGGCTACCCTTGACTGCTTCTGCCTCCAATAGATTTCCTAAGCACTAGTGTTTTAAGGAACAACTTAAAAAGAGAATCCTAATGTCATTTCTTTATAATGTGTGTGTTCCTTATCTTATCCTAGTGTCTAAACTCTTCTCCATGGCTGGACCTCCAAATAATATTCCTTTACGTGCTGAGGGGTATCTAGAGAGTGGGATAGGTTTAATAACTACCCTAACACTAACGCGTACCCTAACCCTAACCCCTACCCTAACACTAACTCGTACCCTAATCCTAAACAATACCCTAAACCGAGCCCTAACCCTAACCCTAACCCATACCCTACGCCGTACCCGAAGCCCTCCCCGAACCCGTACCCTAAGCCGTACCCTAAGCCGTACCCTAAGCCTAACCCTAACCCTAGGCTACCCTTGACTGCTTCTGCCTCCAATAGATTTCCTAAACACTAGTGTTTTAAGGAACAGCTTAAAAAGAGAATCCTAATGTGATTTCTTTATAATGGGTGTGTTCCTTATCTTATCCTAGTGTGTAAACTCTTCTCCATAGCTGGACCTCCAAATAATATTCCTGTACGTGCTAAGGGGTATCTAGAGAGTGGGTTAGGTTTAATAACTACCCTAACACTAATGCGTACCCTAACCCTAACCCCTACCCTATCGCTAACACGTACCCTAATCCTAACCAATACCCTAAACCGAGCCCTAACCCTAACACTAACCCTAACCCTAACCCTAACCCATACCCTACGCCGTACCAGAAGCCCTCCCCGTACCCGTACCCTAAGCCGTACCCTAAGCCTAACCCTAAGCCTAACCCTAACCTTAGGCTACCCTTGGATGCTTCTGCCTCCAATAGATTTCCTAAGCACTAGTGTTTTAAGGAACAGCTTAAAAAGAGAATCCTAATGTGATTTCTTTATAATGGGTGTGTTCCTTATCTTATCCTAGTGTCTAAACTCTTCTCCATGGCTGGACCTCCAAATAATATTCCTTTATGTGCTAAGGGGTATCTAGAGAATGGGATAGGTTTAATAACTACCCTAACACTAATGCGTACCCTAACCCTAAGCCCTACCCTAACCATAACACGTACCTTAATCCTAACCAATACCCTAAACCGAGCCCTAACCCTAACACTAACCCTAACCCTAACCCTAACCCATACCCTACGCCGTACCCGAAGCCCTCCCCAACCCCGTACCCTAAGCCGTACCCTAAGCCTAACCCTAACCCTAGGCTACCCTTGACTGCTTCTGCCTCCAATAGATTTCCTAACCACTAGTGTTTTAAGGAACAGCTTAAAAAGAGAATCCTAATGTGATTTCTTTATAATGGGTGTGTTCCTTATCTTATCCTAGTGTCTAAACTCTTCTCCATGGCTGAACCGCCAAATAATATTCCTTGACGTGCTAAGGTGTATCTAGAGAGTGGGATAGGTTTAATAACTACCCTAACCCTAACGGGTACCCTAACCCTAACCCCTACCCTAACCCTAACACGTACCCTAATCCTAACCCGTACCCTAAACCGAGCCCTAACCCTAACACTAACCCTAACCCTAACCCTAACCCATACCCTACGCCGTACCCGAAGCCCTCCCCGAACCCGTACCCTAAGCCGTACCCTAAGCCGTACGCTAAGCCTAACCCTAACCCTAGGCTACCCTTGACTGCTTCTGCCTCCAATAGATTTCCTAAGCACTAGTGTTTTAAGGAACAGCTTAAAAAGAGAATCCTAATGTGATTTCTTTATAATGGGTGTGTTCCTTATCTTATCCTAGTGTCTAAACTCTTCTCCATGGCTGGACCCCGGAATAATATTCCTTTACGTGCTAAGGTGTATCTAGAGAGTGGGATAGGTTTACTAACTACCCTAAGCCTAACGCGTACCCTAACCCTAACCCCTACCCTAACCCTAACACGTACCCTAATCCTAACCCGTACCCTAAACCGAACCCTAACGCTAACACTAACCCTAACCCTAACCCTAAGCCATACCCTACGCCGTACCCGAATCCCTCACCGAACCCGTACCCTAAGCCGTACCCTAAGCCTAACCCTAAGCCTAACCCTAACCCTAGGCTACCCTTGACTGCTTCTGCCTCCAATAGATTTCCTAAGCACTAGGGTTTTAAGGAACAACTTAAAAAGAGAATCCTAATGTCATTTCTTTATAATGTGTGTGTTCCTTATCTTATCCTAGTGTCTAAACTCTTCTCCATGGCTGGACCTCCAAATAATATTCCTTTACGTGCTGAGGGGTATCTAGAGAGTGGGATAGGTTTAATAACTACCCTAACACTAACGCGTACCCTAACCCTAACCCCTACCCTAACACTAACTCGTACCCTAATCCTAAACAATACCCTAAACCGAGCCCTAACCCTAACACTAACCCTAACCCTAACTCTAACCCATACCCTACGCCGTACCCGAAGCCCTCCCCGAACCCGTACCCTAAGCCGTACCCTAAGCCGTACCCTAAGCCTAACCCTAACCCTAGGCTACCCTTGACTGCTTCTGCCTCCAATAGATTTCCTAAACACTAGTGTTTTAAGGAACAGCTTAAAAAGAGAATCCTAATGTGATTTCTTTATAATGGGTGTGTTCCTTATCTTATCCTAGTGTGTAAACTCTTCTCCATGGCTGGACCTCCAAATAATATTCCTTTACGTGCTAAGGGGTATCTAGAGAGTGGGTTAGGTTTAATAACTACCCTAACACTAACGCGTACCCTAACCCTAACCCCTACCCTATCGCTAACACGTACCCTAATCCTAACCAATACCCTAAACCGAGCCCTAACCCTAACACTAACCCTAACCCTAACCCTAACCCATACCCTACGCCGTACCAGAAGCCCTCCCCGAACCCGAACCCTAAGCCGTACCCTAAGCCTAACCCTAAGCCTAACCCTAACCCTAGGCTACCCTTGACTGCTTCTGCCTCCAATAGATTTCCTAAGCACTAGTGTTTTAAGGAACAGCTTAAAAAGAGAATCCTAATGTGATTTCTTTATAATGGGTGTGTTCCTTATCTTATCCTAGTGTCTAAACTCTTCTCCATGGCTGAACCACCAAATAATATTCCTTGACGTGCTAAGGTGTATCTAGAGAGTGGGATAGGTTTAATAACTACCCTAACCCTAATGCGTACCCTAACCCTAACCCCTACCCTAACCATAACACGTACCCTAATACTAACCCTTACCCTAAACCGAGCCCTAACCCTAACACTAACCCTAACCCTAACCCTAACCCATACCCTACGCCGTACCCGAAGCCCTCACCGAACCCGTACCCTAAGCCGTACCCTAAGCCTAACCCTAAGCCGTACCCTAACCCTAGGCTACCCTTGACTGCTTCTGCCTCCAATAGATTTCCTAAGCACTAGTGTTTTAAGGAACAGCTTAAAAAGAGAATCCTAATGTGATTTCTTTATAATGGGTGTGTTCCTTATCTTATCCTAGTGTCTAAACTCTTCTCCATGGCTGGACCTCCAAATAATATTCCTTTACGTGCTAAGGGGTATCTAGAGACTGGGATAGGTTTAACAACTACCCTAACACTAACGCGTACCCTAACCCTAACCCCTACCCTAACCCTAACACGTACCCTATTCCTAAACAATACCCTAAACCGAGCCCTAACCCTAACACTAACCCTAACCCTAACCCTAACCCATACCCTACGCCGTACCCGAAGCCCTCCCCGAACTGGTACCCTAAGCCGTACCCTAAGCCGTACCCTAAGCCTAACCCTAACCCTAGGCTACCCTTGACTGCTTCTGCCTCCAATAGATTTCCTAAGCACTAGTGTTTTAAGGAACAGCTTAAAAAGAGAATCCTAATGTGATTTCTTTATAATGGGTGTGTTCCTTATCTTATCCTAGTGTCTAAACTCTTCTCCATGGCTGGACCTCCAAATAATATTCCTTTACGTGCTAAGGGGTATCTAGAGAGTGGGATAGGTTTAATAACTACCCTAACACTAACGCGTACCCTAATCCTAACCCCTACCCTAACCCTAACACGTACCCTAATCCTAACCAATACCCTAAACCGAGCCCTAACCCTAACACTAACCCTAACCCTAACCCTAACCCATACCCTACACCGTACCCGAAGCCCTCCCGGAACCCGTACCCTAAGCCGTACCCTAAGCCGTACGCTAAGCCTAACCCTAACCCTAGGCTACCCTTGACTGCTTCTGCCTCCAATAGATTTCCTAAGCACTAGTGTTTTAAGGAACAGCTTAAAAAGAGAATCCTAATGTGATTTCTTTATAATGGGTGTGTTCCTTATCTTATCCTAGTGTCTAAACTCTTCTCCATGGCTGGACCCCGAAATAATATTCCTTTACGTGCTAAGGGGTATCTAGAGAATGGGATAGGTTTAATAACTACCCTAACACTAACGCGTACCCTAACCCTAACCCCTACCCTAACCCTAACACGTACCCTAATCCTAACCCGTACCCTAAACCGAGCCCTAACCCTAACACTAACCCTAACCCTAACCCTAACCCATACCCTACGCCGTACCCGAAGCCCTCCCCGAACCCGTACCCTAAGCCGTACCCTAAGGCTAACCCTAAACGTAGGCTACCCTTGAATGCTTCTGCCTCCAATAGATTTCCTAAGCAGTAGTGTTTTAAGGAACAGCTTAAAAAGTGAATCCTAATGTGATTTCTTTATAATGGGTGTGTTCCTTATCTTATCCTAGTGTCTAAATTCTTCTCCATGGCTGGACCTCCAAATAATATTCCTTTACGTGCTAAGGGGTATCTAGAGAGTGGGATAGCTTTAATAACTACCCTAACACTAACGCGTACCCTAACCATAACCCCTACCCTAACCCTAACACCTACCCTAATCCTAACCAATACCCTAAACCGAGCCCTAACCCTAACCCTAACCCTAACCCATACCCTACGCCGTACCAGAAGCCCTCCACGAACCCGTACCCTAAGCCGTACCCTAAGCCGTACCCTAAGCCTAACCCTAACCCTAGGCTACCCTTGACTGCTTCTGCCTCCAATAGATTTCCTAAGCACTAGTGTTTTAAGGAACAGCTTAAAAAGAGAATCCTAATGTGATTTCTTTACAATGGGTGTGTTCCTTATCTTATCCTAGTGTCTAAACTCTTCTCCATGGCTGGACCTCCAAATAATATTCCTTTACGTGCTTAGGGGTATCTAGAGACTGGGATAGGTTTAATAACTACCCTAACACTAACGCGTACCCTGACCCTAACCCCTACCCTAACCCTAACACGTACCCTAATCCTAACCAATACCCTAAACCGAGCCCTAACCCTAACACTAACCCTAACCGTAACCCTAACCCATACCCTACGCCGTACACGAAGCCCTCCCCGAACCGGTACCCTAAGCCGTACCCTAAGCCGTACCCTAAGCCTAACCCTAACCCTAGGCTACCCTTGACTGCTTCTGTCTCCAATAGATTTTCTAAGCACTAGTGTTTTAAGGAACAGCTTAAAAAGAGAATCCTAATGTGATTTCTTTATAATGGGTGTGTTCCTTATCTTATGCTAGTGTCTAAACTCTTCTCCATGGCTGAACCTCCAAATAATATTCCTTTACGTGCTAAGGGGTATCTAGAGAGTGGGTTAGGTTTAATAACTACCCTAACACTAACGCGTACCCTAACCCTAAACCCTACCCTAACCCTAACACGTACCCTAATCCTAACCAATACCCTATACCGAGCCCTAACCCTAACACTAACCCTAACCCTAACCCTAACCCATACCCTACGCCGTACCAGAAGCCCTCCCCGAACCCGTACCCTAAGCCGTACCCTAAGCCTAACCCTAAGCCTAACCCTAACCCTAGGCTACCCTTGGATGCTTCTGCCTCCAATAGATTTCCTAAGCACTAGTGTTTTAAGGAACAGCTTAAAAAGAGAATCCTAATGTGATTTCTTTATAATGGGTGTGTTCCTTATCTTATCCTAGTGTCTAAACTCTTCTCCATGGCTGGACCTCCAAATAATATTCCTTTATGTGCTAAGGGGTATCTAGAGAGTGGGATAGGTTTAAAAACTACCCTAACACTAACGCGTACCCTAACCCTAACCCCTACCCTAACCATAACACGTACCTTAATCCTAACCAATACCCTAAACCGAGCCCTAACCCTAACACCAACTCTAACCCTAACCCTAACCCATACCCTACGCCGTACCCGAAGCCATCCCCAAACCCGTACCCTAAGACGTACCCTAAGCCGTACCCTAAGCCGTACCCTAACCCTAGGCTACCCTTGAGTGCTTCTGCCTCCAATAGATTTCCTAAGCACTAGTGTTTTAAGGAACAGCTTAAAAAGAGAATCCTAATGTGATTTCTTTATAATGGGTGTGTTCCTTATCTTATCCTAGTGTCTAAACTCTTCTCCATGGCTGGACCTCCAAATAATATTCCTTTACGTGCTGAGGGGTATCTAGAGAGTGGGATAGGTTTAATAACTACCCTAACACTAACGCGTACCCTAACCCTAACCCCTACCCTAACACTAACTCGTACCCTAATCCTAAACAATACCCTAAACCGAGCCCTAACCCTAACCCTAACCCATACCCTACGCCGTACCCGAAGCCCTCCCCGAACCCGTACCCTAAGCCGTACCCTAAGCCGTACCCTAAGCCTAACCCTAACCCTAGGCTACCCTTGACTGCTTCTGCCTCCAATAGATTTCCTAAACACTAGTGTTTTAAGGAACAGCTTAAAAAGAGAATCCTAATGTGATTTCTTTATAATGGGTGTGTTCCTTATCTTATCCTAGTGTGTAAACTCTTCTCCATAGCTGGACCTCCAAATAATATTCCTGTACGTGCTAAGGGGTATCTAGAGAGTGGGTTAGGTTTAATAACTACCCTAACACTAATGCGTACCCTAACCCTAACCCCTACCCTATCGCTAACACGTACCCTAATCCTAACCAATACCCTAAACCGAGCCCTAACCCTAACACTAACCCTAACCCTAACCCTAACCCATACCCTACGCCGTACCAGAAGCCCTCCCCGTACCCGTACCCTAAGCCGTACCCTAAGCCTAACCCTAAGCCTAACCCTAACCTTAGGCTACCCTTGGATGCTTCTGCCTCCAATAGATTTCCTAAGCACTAGTGTTTTAAGGAACAGCTTAAAAAGAGAATCCTAATGTGATTTCTTTATAATGGGTGTGTTCCTTATCTTATCCTAGAGTCTAAACTCTTCTCCATGGCTGGACCTCCAAATAATATTCCTTTATGTGCTAAGGGGTATCTAGAGAATAGGATAGGTTTAATAACTACCCTAACACTAATGCGTACCCTAACCCTAAGCCCTACCCTAACCATAACACGTACCTTAATCCTAACCAATACCCTAAACCGAGCCCTAACCCTAACACTAACCCTAACCCTAACCCTAACCCATACCCTACGCCGTACCCGAAGCCCTCCCCAACCCCGTACCCTAAGCCGTACCCTAAGCCTAACCCTAACCCTAGGCTACCCTTGACTGCTTCTGCCTCCAATAGATTTCCTAACCACTAGTGTTTTAAGGAACAGCTTAAAAAGAGAATCCTAATGTGATTTCTTTATAATGGGTGTGTTCCTTATCTTATCCTAGTGTCTAAACTCTTCTCCATGGCTGAACCGCCAAATAATATTCCTTGACGTGCTAAGGTGTATCTAGAGAGTGGGATAGGTTTAATAACTACCCTAACCCTAACGGGTACCCTAACCCTAACCCCTACCCTAACCCTAACACGTACCCTAATCCTAACCCGTACCCTAAACCGAGCCCTAACCCTAACACTAACCCTAACCCTAACCCTAACCCATACCCTACGCCGTACCCGAAGCCCTCCCCGAACCCGTACCCTAAGCCGTACCCTAAGCCGTACGCTAAGCCTAACCCTAACCCTAGGCTACCCTTGACTGCTTCTGCCTCCAATAGATTTCCTAAGCACTAGTGTTTTAAGGAACAGCTTAAAAAGAGAATCCTAATGTGATTTCTTTATAATGGGTGTGTTCCTTATCTTATCCTAGTGTCTAAACTCTTCTCCATGGCTGGACCCCGGAATAATATTCCTTTACGTGCTAAGGTGTATCTAGAGAGTGGGATAGGTTTACTAACTACCCTAAGCCTAACGCGTACCCTAACCCTAACCCCTACCCTAACCCTAACACGTACCCTAATCCTAACCCGTACCCTAAACCGAACCCTAACGCTAACACTAACCCTAACCCTAACCCTAAGCCATACCCTACGCCGTACCCGAATCCCTCACCGAACCCGTACCCTAAGCCGTACCCTAAGCCTAACCCTAAGCCTAACCCTAACCCTAGGCTACCCTTGACTGCTTCTGCCTCCAATAGATTTCCTAAGCACTAGTGTTTTAAGGAACAACTTAAAAAGAGAATCCTAATGTCATTTCTTTATAATGTGTGTGTTCCTTATCTTATCCTAGTGTCTAAACTCTTCTCCATGGCTGGACCTCCAAATAATATTCCTTTACGTGCTGAGGGGTATCTAGAGAGTGGGATAGGTTTAATAACTACCCTAACACTAACGCGTACCCTAACCCTAACCCCTACCCTAACACTAACTCGTACCCTAATCCTAAACAATACCCTAAACCGAGCCCTAACCCTAACACTAACCCTAACCCTAACTCTAACCCATACCCTACGCCGTACCCGAAGCCCTCCCCGAACCCGTACCCTAAGCCGTACCCTAAGCCGTACCCTAAGCCTAACCCTAACCCTAGGCTACCCTTGACTGCTTCTGCCTCCAATAGATTTCCTAAACACTAGTGTTTTAAGGAACAGCTTAAAAAGAGAATCCTAATGTGATTTCTTTATAATGGGTGTGTTCCTTATCTTATCCTAGTGTGTAAACTCTTCTCCATGGCTGGACCTCCAAATAATATTCCTTTACGTGCTAAGGGGTATCTAGAGAGTGGGTTAGGTTTAATAACTACCCTAACACTAACGCGTACCCTAACCCTAACCCCTACCCTATCGCTAACACGTACCCTAATCCTAACCAATACCCTAAACCGAGCCCTAACCCTAACACTAACCCTAACCCTAACCCTAACCCATACCCTACGCCGTACCAGAAGCCCTCCCCGAACCCGAACCCTAAGCCGTACCCTAAGCCTAACCCTAAGCCTAACCCTAACCCTAGGCTACCCTTGACTGCTTCTGCCTCCAATAGATTTCCTAAGCACTAGTGTTTTAAGGAACAGCTTAAAAAGAGAATCCTAATGTGATTTCTTTATAATGGGTGTGTTCCTTATCTTATCCTAGTGTCTAAACTCTTCTCCATGGCTGAACCACCAAATAATATTTCTTGACGTGCTAAGGTGTATCTAGAGAGTGGGATAGGTTTAATAACTACCCTAACCCTAATGCGTACCCTAACCCTAACCCCTACCCTAACCATAACACGTACCCTAATACTAACCCTTACCCTAAACCGAGCCCTAACCCTAACACTAACCCTAACCCTAACCCTAACCCATACCCTACGCCGTACCCGAAGCCCTCACCGAACCCGTACCCTAAGCCGTACCCTAAGCCTAACCCTAAGCCGTACCCTAACCCTAGGCTACCCTTGACTGCTTCTGCCTCCAATAGATTTCCTAAGCACTAGTGTTTTAAGGAACAGCTTAAAAAGAGAATCCTAATGTGATTTCTTTATAATGGGTGTGTTCCTTATCTTATCCTAGTGTCTAAACTCTTCTCCATGGCTGGACCTCCAAATAATATTCCTTTACGTGCTAAGGGGTATCTAGAGACTGGGATAGGTTTAACAACTACCCTAACACTAACGCGTACCCTAACCCTAACCCCTACCCTAACCCTAACACGTACCCTATTCCTAAACAATACCCTAAACCGAGCCCTAACCCTAACACTAACCCTAACCCTAACCCTAACCCATACCCTACGCCGTACCCGAAGCCCTCCCCGAACTGGTACCCTAAGCCGTACCCTAAGCCGTACCCTAAGCCTAACCCTAACCCTAGGCTACCCTTGACTGCTTCTGCCTCCAATAGATTTTCTAAGCACTAGTGTTTTAAGGAAGAGCTTAAAAAGAGAATCCTAATGTGATTTCTTTATAATGGGTGTGTTCCTTATCTTATCCTAGTGTTCTAAACTCTTCTCCATGGCT
The DNA here is from genome assembly GCF_965194825.1 of Balaenoptera physalus. Classification (NCBI taxonomy): domain Eukaryota; kingdom Metazoa; phylum Chordata; class Mammalia; order Artiodactyla; family Balaenopteridae; genus Balaenoptera; species Balaenoptera physalus. The sequence goes on along the minus strand of NC_138903.1, from coordinate 141,452,732 downwards.
GGACCTCCAAATAATATTCCTTTACGTGCTAAGGGGTATCTAGAGAGTGGGTTAGGTTTAATAACTACCCTAACACTAACACGTACCCTAACCCTAAACCCTACCCTAACCCTAACACGTACCCTAATCCTAACCAATACCCTATACCGAGCCCTAACCCTAACACTAACCCTAACCCTAACCCTAACCCATACCCTACGCCGTACCAGAAGCCCTCCACGAACCCGTACCCTAAGCCGTACCCTAAGCCTAACCCTAAGCCTAACCCTAACACTAGGCTACCCTTGACTGCTTCTGCCTCCAATATATTTCCTAAGCACTAGTGTTTTAAGGAACAACTTAAAAAGAGAATCCTAATGTGATTTCTTTATAATGGGTGTGTTCCTTATCTTATCCTAGTGTCTAAACTCTTCTCCATGGCTGCACCTCCAAATAATATTCCTTTACGTGCTAAGGGGTATCTAGAGAGTGGGATAGGTTTAATAACTACCCTAACACTAACGCGTACCCTAACCCTAACCCCTACCCTAACCCTAACACGTACCCTAATCCTAACCAATACCCTAAACCGAGCCCTAACCTTAACACTAACCCTAACCCTAACCCTAACCCATACCCTACGCCGTACCCGAAGTCCTCCCCGAACCCGTACCCTAAGCCGTACCCTAAGCCGTACGCTAAGCCTAACCCTAACCCTAGGCTACCCTTGACGGCTTCTGCCTCCAATAGATTTCCTAAGCACTAGTGTTTTAAGGAACAGCTTAAAAAGAGAATCCTAATGTGATTTCTTTATAATGGGTGTGTTCCTTATCTTATCCTAGTGTCTAAACTCTTCTCCATGGCTGGACCCCGAAATAATATTCCTTTACGTGCTAAGGTGTATCTAGAGAGTGGGATAGGTTTACTGACTACCCTAACCCTAACGCGTACCCTAACCCTAACCCCTACCCTAACCCTAACACGTACCCTAATCCTAACCCGTACCCTAAACCGAACCCTAACCCTAACACTAACCCTAACCCTAACCCTAAGCCATACCCTACGCCGTACCCGAATCCCTCACTGAACCCGTACCCTAAGCCGTACCCTAAGCCTAAACCTAAGCCTAACCCTAACCCTAGGCTACTCTTGACTGCTTCTGCCTCCAATAGATTTCCTAAGCACTAGTGTTTTAAGGAACAACTTAAAAAGAGAATCCTAATGTCATTTCTTTATAATGTGTGTGTTCCTTATCTTATCCTAGTGTCTAAACTCTTCTCCATGGCTGGACCTCCAAATAATATTCCTTTACGTGCTGAGGGGTATCTAGAGAATGGGATAGGTTTAATAACTACCCTAACACTAACGCGTACCCTAACCCTAACCCCTACCCTAACCATAACACGTACCTTAATCCTAACCAATACCCTAAACCGAGCCCTAACCCTAACACCAACTCTAACCCTAACCCTAACCCATACCCTACGCCGTACCCGAAGCCATCCCCAAACCCGTACCCTAAGACGTACCCTAAGCCGTACCCTAAGCCGTACCCTAACCCTAGGCTACCCTTGAGTGCTTCTGCCTCCAATAGATTTCCTAAGCACTAGTGTTTTAAGGAACAGCTTAAAAAGAGAATCCTAATGTGATTTCTTTATAATGGGTGTGTTCCTTATCTTATCCTAGTGTCTAAACTCTTCTCCATGGCTGGACCTCCAAATAATATTCCTTTACGTGCTAAGGGGTATCTAGAGACTGGGATAGGTTTAATAACTACCCTAACACTAACGCGTACCCTAACCCTAACCCCTACCCTAACCCTAACACGTACCCTAATCCTAAACAATACCCTAAACCGAGCCCTAACCCTAACACTAACCCTAACCCTAACCCTAACCCATACCCTACGCCGTACCCGAAGCCCTCCCCGAACTGGTACCCTAAGCCGTACCCTAAGCCGTACCCTAAGCCTAACCCTAACCCTAGGCTACCCTTGACTGCTTCTGCCTCCAATAGATTTTCTAAGCACTAGTGTTTTAAGGAACAGCTTAAAAAGAGAATCCTAATGTGATTTCTTTATAATGGGTGTGTTCCTTATCTTGTCCTAGTGTCTAAACTCTTCTCCATGGCTGGACCTCCAAATAATATTCCTTTACGTGCTAAGGGGTATCTAGAGAGTGGGTTAGGTTTAATAACTACCCTAACACTAACACGTACCCTAACCCTAAACCCTTCCCTAACCCTAACACGTACCCTAATCCTAACCAATACACTATACCGAGCCCTAACCCTAACACTAACCCTAACCCTAACCCTAACACATACCCTACGCCGTACCCGAAGCCCTCCCCGAACCCGTACCCTAAGCCGTACCCTAAGCCGTACCCTAAGCCTAACCCTAACCCTAGGCTACCCTTGACTGCTTCTGCCTCCAATAGATTTCCTAAGCACTAGTGTTTTAAGGAACAGCTTAAAAAGAGAATCCTAATGTGATTTCTTTATAATGGGTGTGTTCCTTATCTTATCCTAGTGTCTAAACTCTTCTCCATGGCTGAACCACCAAATAATATTCCTTGACGTGCTAAGGTGTATCTAGAGAGTGGGATAGGTTTAGTAACTACCCTAACCCTAATGCGTACCCTAACCCTAACCCCTACCCTAACCCTAACACGTACCCTAATCCTAACCCTTACCCTAAACCGAGCCCTAACCCTAACACTAACCCTAAACCTAACCCTAACCCATACCCTACGCCGTATCCGAAACCCTCCCCGAACCCGTACCCTAAGCCGTGCCCTAAGCCGTACCCTAAGCCTAACCCTGACCCTAGGCTACCCTTGACTGCTTCTGCCTCCAATAGATTTCCTAAGCACTAGTGTTTTAAGGAACAGCTTAAAAAGAGAATCCTAATGTGATTTCTTTATAATGGGTGTGTTCCTTATCTTATCCTAGTGTCTAAACTCTTCTCCATGGCTGGACCGCCTAATAATATTCCTTGACGTGCTAAGGTGTATCTAGAGAGTGGGATAGGTTTAATAACTACCCTAACCCTATCGCGTACCCTAACCCTAACCCCTACCCTAACCCTAACACGTACCCTAATCCTAACCCGTACCCTAAACCGAACCCTAACCCTAACACTAACCCTAACCCTAACCCTAAGCCATACCCTACGCCGTACCCGAATCCCTCACCGAACCCGTACCCTAAGCCGTACCCTAAGCCTAACCCTAAGCCTAACCCTAACCCTAGGCTACCCTTGACTGCTTCTGCCTCCAATAGATTTCCTAAGCACTAGTGTTTTAAGGAACAACTTAAAAAGAGAATCCTAATGTCATTTCTTTATAATGTGTGTGTTCCTTATCTTATCCTAGTGTCTAAACTCTTCTCCATGGCTGGACCTCCAAATAATATTCCTTTACGTGCTGAGGGGTATCTAGAGAGTGGGATAGGTTTAATAACTACCCTAACACTAACGCGTACCCTAACCCTAACCCCTACCCTAACACTAACTCGTACCCTAATCCTAAACAATACCCTAAACCGAGCCCTAACCCTAACCCTAACCCATACCCTACGCCGTACCCGAAGCCCTCCCCGAACCCGTACCCTAAGCCGTACCCTAAGCCGTACCCTAAGCCTAACCCTAACCCTAGGCTACCCTTGACTGCTTCTGCCTCCAATAGATTTCCTAAACACTAGTGTTTTAAGGAACAGCTTAAAAAGAGAATCCTAATGTGATTTCTTTATAATGGGTGTGTTCCTTATCTTATCCTAGTGTGTAAACTCTTCTCCATAGCTGGACCTCCAAATAATATTCCTGTACGTGCTAAGGGGTATCTAGAGAGTGGGTTAGGTTTAATAACTACCCTAACACTAATGCGTACCCTAACCCTAACCCCTACCCTATCGCTAACACGTACCCTAATCCTAACCAATACCCTAAACCGAGCCCTAACCCTAACACTAACCCTAACCCTAACCCTAACCCATACCCTACGCCGTACCAGAAGCCCTCCCCGTACCCGTACCCTAAGCCGTACCCTAAGCCTAACCCTAAGCCTAACCCTAACCTTAGGCTACCCTTGGATGCTTCTGCCTCCAATAGATTTCCTAAGCACTAGTGTTTTAAGGAACAGCTTAAAAAGAGAATCCTAATGTGATTTCTTTATAATGGGTGTGTTCCTTATCTTATCCTAGTGTCTAAACTCTTCTCCATGGCTGGACCTCCAAATAATATTCCTTTATGTGCTAAGGGGTATCTAGAGAATGGGATAGGTTTAATAACTACCCTAACACTAATGCGTACCCTAACCCTAAGCCCTACCCTAACCATAACACGTACCTTAATCCTAACCAATACCCTAAACCGAGCCCTAACCCTAACACTAACCCTAACCCTAACCCTAACCCATACCCTACGCCGTACCCGAAGCCCTCCCCAACCCCGTACCCTAAGCCGTACCCTAAGCCGTACCCTAAGCCTAACCCTAACCCTAGGCTACCCTTGACTGCTTCTGCCTCCAATAGATTTCCTAAGCACTAGTGTTTTAAGGAACAGCTTAAAAAGAGAATCCTAATGTGATTTCTTTATAATGGGTGTGTTCCTTATCTTATCCTAGTGTCTAAACTCTTCTCCATGGCTGGACCCCGGAATAATATTCCTTTACGTGCTAAGGTGTATCTAGAGAGTGGGATAGGTTTACTAACTACCCTAACCCTAACGCGTACCCTAACCCTAACCCCTACCCTAACCCTAACACGTACCCTAATCCTAACCCGTACCCTAAACCGAACCCTAACCCTAACACTAACCCTAACCCTAACCCTAAGCCATACCCTACGCCGTACCCGAATCCCTCACCGAACCCGTACCCTAAGCCGTACCCTAAGCCTAACCCTAAGCCTAACCCTAACCCTAGGCTACCCTTGACTGCTTCTGCCTCCAATAGATTTCCTAAGCACTAGTGTTTTAAGGAACAACTTAAAAAGAGAATCCTAATGTCATTTCTTTATAATGTGTGTGTTCCTTATCTTATCCTAGTGTCTAAACTCTTCTCCATGGCTGGACCTCCAAATAATATTCCTTTACGTGCTGAGGGGTATCTAGAGAGTGGGATAGGTTTAATAACTACCCTAACACTAACGCGTACCCTAACCCTAACCCCTACCCTAACACTAACTCGTACCCTAATCCTAAACAATACCCTAAACCGAGCCCTAACCCTAACACTAACCCTAACCCTAACTCTAACCCATACCCTACGCCGTACCCGAAGCCCTCCCCGAACCCGTACCCTAAGCCGTAGCCTAAGCCGTACCCTAAGCCTAACCCTAACCCTAGGCTACCCTTGACTGCTTCTGCCTCCAATAGATTTCCTAAACACTAGTGTTTTAAGGAACAGCTTAAAAAGAGAATCCTAATGTGATTTCTTTATAATGGGTGTGTTCCTTATCTTATCCTAGTGTGTAAACTCTTCTCCATGGCTGGACCTCCAAATAATATTCCTTTACGTGCTAAGGGGTATCTAGAGAGTGGGTTAGGTTTAATAACTACCCTAACACTAACGCGTACCCTAACCCTAACCCCTACCCTATCGCTAACACGTACCCTAATCCTAACCAATACCCTAAACCGAGCCCTAACCCTAACACTAACCCTAACCCTAACCCTAACCCATACCCTACGCCGTACCAGAAGCCCTCCCCGAACCCGAACCCTAAGCCGTACCCTAAGCCTAACCCTAAGCCTAACCCTAACCCTAGGCTACCCTTGACTGCTTCTGCCTCCAATAGATTTCCTAAGCACTAGTGTTTTAAGGAACAGCTTAAAAAGAGAATCCTAATGTGATTTCTTTATAATGGGTGTGTTCCTTATCTTATCCTAGTGTCTAAACTCTTCTCCATGGCTGAACCACCAAATAATATTCCTTGACGTGCTAAGGTGTATCTAGAGAGTGGGATAGGTTTAATAACTACCCTAACCCTAATGCGTACCCTAACCCTAACCCCTACCCTAACCATAACACGTACCCTAATACTAACCCTTACCCTAAACCGAGCCCTAACCCTAACACTAACCCTAACCCTAACCCTAACCCATACCCTACGCCGTACCCGAAGCCCTCACCGAACCCGTACCCTAAGCCGTACCCTAAGCCTAACCCTAAGCCGTACCCTAACCCTAGGCTACCCTTGACTGCTTCTGCCTCCAATAGATTTCCTAAGCACTAGTGTTTTAAGGAACAGCTTAAAAAGAGAATCCTAATGTGATTTCTTTATAATGGGTGTGTTCCTTATCTTATCCTAGTGTCTAAACTCTTCTCCATGGCTGGACCTCCAAATAATATTCCTTTACGTGCTAAGGGGTATCTAGAGACTGGGATAGGTTTAACAACTACCCTAACACTAACGCGTACCCTAACCCTAACCCCTACCCTAACCCTAACACGTACCCTATTCCTAAACAATACCCTAAACCGAGCCCTAACCCTAACACTAACCCTAACCCTAACCCTAACCCATACCCTACGCCGTACCCGAAGCCCTCCCCGAACTGGTACCCTAAGCCGTACCCTAAGCCGTACCCTAAGCCTAACCCTAACCCTAGGCTACCCTTGACTGCTTCTGCCTCCAATAGATTTTCTAAGCACTAGTGTTTTAAGGAAGAGCTTAAAAAGAGAATCCTAATGTGATTTCTTTATAATGGGTGTGTTCCTTATCTTATCCTAGTGTTCTAAACTCTTCTCCATGGCTGGACCTCCAAATAATATTCCTTTACGTGCTAAGGGGTATCTAGAGAGTGGGTTAGGTTTAATAACTACCCTAACACTAACACGTACCCTAACCCTAAACCCTACCCTAACCCTAACACGTACCCTAATCCTAACCAATACCCTATACCGAGCCCTAACCCTAACACTAACCCTAACCCTAACCCTAACCCATACCCTACGCCGTACCAGAAGCCCTCCACGAACCCGTACCCTAAGCCGTACCCTAAGCCTAACCCTAAGCCTAACCCTAACCCTAGGCTACCCTTGACTGCTTCTGCCTCCAATATATTTCCTAAGCACTAGTGTTTTAAGGAACAACTTAAAAAGAGAATCCTAATGTGATTTCTTTATAATGGGTGTGTTCCTTATCTTATCCTAGTGTCTAAACTCTTCTCCATGGCTGCACCTCCAAATAATATTCCTTTACGTGCTAAGGGGTATCTAGAGAGTGGGATAGGTTTAATAACTACCCTAACACTAACGCGTACCCTAACCCTAACCCCTACCCTAACCCTAACACGTACCCTAATCCTAACCAATACCCTAAACCGAGCCCTAACCCTAACACTAACCCTAACCCTAACCCTAACCCATACCCTACGCCGTACCCGAAGCCCTCCCCGAACCCGTACCCTAAGCCGTACCCTAAGCCGTACGCTAAGCCTAACCCTAACCCTAGGCTACCCTTGACTGCTTCTGCCTCCAATAGATTTCCTAAGCACTAGTGTTTTAAGGAACAGCTTAAAAAGAGAATCCTAATGTGATTTCTTTATAATGGGTGTGTTCCTTATCTTATCCTAGTGTCTAAACTCTTCTCCATGGCTGGACCCCGAAATAATATTCCTTTACGTGCTAAGGTGTATCTAGAGAGTGGGATAGGTTTACTGACTACCCTAACCCTAACGCGTACCCTAACCCTAACCCCTACCCTAACCCTAACACGTACCCTAATCCTAACCCGTACCCTAAACCGAACCCTAACCCTAACACTAACCCTAACCCTAACCCTAAGCCATACCCTACGCCGTACCCGAATCCCTCACTGAACCCGTACCCTAAGCCGTACCCTAAGCCTAAACCTAAGCCTAACCCTAACCCTAGGCTACCCTTGACTGCTTCTGCCTCCAATAGATTTCCTAAGCACTAGTGTTTTAAGGAACAACTTAAAAAGAGAATCCTAATGTCATTTCTTTATAATGTGTGTGTTCCTTATCTTATCCTAGTGTCTAAACTCTTCTCCATGGCTGGACCTCCAAATAATATTCCTTTACGTGCTGAGGGGTATCTAGAGAATGGGATAGGTTTAATAACTACCCTAACACTAACGCGTACCCTAACCCTAACCCCTACCCTAACCCTAACACGTACCCTAAACCTAACCCGTACCCTAAACCGAGCCCTAACCCTAACACTAACCCTAACCCTAACCCTAACCCATACCCTACGCCGTACCCGAAGCCCTCACCGAACCCGTACCCTAAGCCGTACCCTAAGCCGTACCCTAAGCCGTACCCTAACCCTAGGCTACCCTTGACTGCTTCTGCCTCCAATAGATTTCCTAAGCACTAGTGTTTTAAGGAACAGCTTAAAAAGAGAATCCTAATGTGATTTCTTTATAATGGGTGTGTTCCTTATCTTATCCTAGTGTCTAAACTCTTCTCCATGGCTGGACCTCCAAATAATATTCCTTTACGTGCTAAGGGGTATCTAGAGACTGGGATAGGTTTAATAACTACCCTAACACTAACGCGTACCCTAACCCTAACCCCTACCCTAACCCTAACACGTACCCTAAACCTAAACAATACCCTAAACCGAGCCCTAACCCTAACACTAACCCTAACCCTAACCCTAACCCATACCCTACGCCGTACCCGAAGCCCTCCCCGAACTGGTACCCTAAGCCGTACCCTAAGCCGTACCCTAAGCCTAACCCTAACCCTAGGCTACCCTTGACTGCTTCTGCCTCCAATAGATTTTCTAAGCACTAGTGTTTTAAGGAACAGCTTAAAAAGAGAATCCTAATGTGATTTCTTTATAATGGGTGTGTTCCTTATCTTATCCTAGTGTCTAAACTCTTCTCCATGGCTGGACCTCCAAATAATATTCCTTTACGTGCTAAGGGGTATCTAGAGAGTGGGTTAGGTTTAATAACTACCCTAACACTAACACGTACCCTAACCCTAAACCCTACCCTAACCCTAACACGTACCCTAATCCTAACCAATACCCTATACCGAGCCCTAACCCTAACACTAACCCTAACCCTAACCCTAACCCATACCCTACGCCGTACCCGAAGCCCTCACCGAACCCGTACCCTAAGCCGTACCCTAAGCCTAACCCTAAGCCTAAACCTAACCCTAGGCTACCCTTGACTGCTTCTGCCTCCAATAGATTTCCTAAGCACTAGTGTTTTAAGGAACAGCTTAAAAAGAGAATCCTAATGTGATTTCTTTATAATGGGTGTGTTCCTTATCTTATCCTACTGTCTAAACTCTTCTCCATGGCTGGACCTCCAAATAATATTCCTTTACGTGCTAAGGGGTATCTAGAGACTGGGATAGGTTTAATAACTACCCTAACACTAATGCGTACCCTAACCCTATCCCCTACCCTAACCCTAACACGTACCCTAATCCTAACCAATACCCTAAACCGAGCCCTAACCCTAACACTAACCCTAACACTAACCCTAACCCATACCCTACGCCGTACCCGAAGCCCTCCCCGAACCCTTACCCTAAGCTGTACCCTAAGCCGTACTCTAAGCCTAAACCTAACCCTAGGCTACCCTTGACTGCTTCTGCCTCCAATATATTTCCTAAGCACTAGTGTTTTAAGGAACAACTTAAAAAGAGAATCCTAATGTGATTTCTTTATAATGGGTGTGTTCCTTATCTTATCCTAGTGTCTAAACTCTTCTCCATGGCTGCACCTCCAAATAATATTCCTTTACGTGCTAAGGGGTATCTAGAGAGTGGGATAGGTTTAATAACTACCCTAACACTAACGCGTACCCTAACCCTAACCCCTACCCTAACCCTAATACGTACCCTAATCCTAACCAATACCCTAAACCGAGCCCTAACCCTAACACTAACCCTAACCCTAACCCTAACCCATACCCTACGCCGTACCCGAAGCCCTCCCCGAACCCGTACCCTAAGCCGTACCCTAAGCCGTACGCTAAGCCTAACCCTAACCCTAGGCTACCCTTGACTGCTTCTGCCTCCAATAGATTTCCTAAGCACTAGTGTTTTAAGGAACAGCTTAAAAAGAGAATCCTAATGTGATTTCTTTATAATGGGTGTGTTCCTTATCTTATCCTAGTGTCTAAACTCTTCTCCATGGCTGGACCCCGGAATAATATTCCTTTACGTGCTAAGGTGTATCTAGAGAGTGGGATAGGTTTACTAACTACCCTAACCCTAACGCGTACCCTAACCCTAACCCCTACCCTAACCCTAACACGTACCCTAATCCTAACCCGTACCCTAAACCGAACCCTAACCCTAACACTAACCCTAACCCTAACCCTAAGCCATACCCTACGCCGTACCCGAATCCCTCACCGAACCCGTACCCTAAGCCGTACCCTAAGCCTAACCCTAAGCCTAACCCTAACCCTAGGCTACCCTTGACTGCTTCTGCCTCCAATAGATTTCCTAAGCACTAGTGTTTTAAGGAACAACTTAAAAAGAGAATCCTAATGTCATTTCTTTATAATGTGTGTGTTCCTTATCTTATCCTAGTGTCTAAACTCTTCTCCATGGCTGGACCTCCAAATAATATTCCTTTACGTGCTGAGGGGTATCTAGAGAGTGGGATAGGTTTAATAACTACCCTAACACTAACGCGTACCCTAACCCTAACCCCTACCCTAACACTAACTCGTACCCTAATCCTAAACAATACCCTAAACCGAGCCCTAACCCTAACACTAACCCTAACCCTAACTCTAACCCATACCCTACGCCGTACCCGAAGCCCTCCCCGAACCCGTACCCTAAGCCGTACCCTAAGCCGTACCCTAAGCCTAACCCTAACCCTAGGCTACCCTTGACTGCTTCTGCCTCCAATAGATTTCCTAAACACTAGTGTTTTAAGGAACAGCTTAAAAAGAGAATCCTAATGTGATTTCTTTATAATGGGTGTGTTCCTTATCTTATCCTAGTGTGTAAACTCTTCTCCATGGCTGGACCTCCAAATAATATTCCTTTACGTGCTAAGGGGTATCTAGAGAGTGGGTTAGGTTTAATAACTACCCTAACACTAACGCGTACCCTAACCCTAACCCCTACCCTATCGCTAACACGTACCCTAATCCTAACCAATACCCTAAACCGAGCCCTAACCCTAACACTAACCCTAACCCTAACCCTATCCCATACCCTACGCCGTACCAGAAGCCCTCCCCGAACCCGAACCCTAAGCCGTACCCTAAGCCTAACCCTAAGCCTAACCCTAACCCTAGGCTACCCTTGACTGCTTCTGCCTCCAATAGATTTCCTAAGCACTAGTGTTTTAAGGAACAGCTTAAAAAGAGAATCCTAATGTGATTTCTTTATAATGGGTGTGTTCCTTATCTTATCCTAGTGTCTAAACTCTTCTCCATGGCTGAACCACCAAATAATATTCCTTGACGTGCTAAGGTGTATCTAGAGAGTGGGATAGGTTTAATAACTACCCTAACCCTAATGCGTACCCTAACCCTAACCCCTACCCTAACCATAACACGTACCCTAATACTAACCCTTACCCTAAACCGAGCCCTAACCCTAACACTAACCCTAACCCTAACCCTAACCCATACCCTACGCCGTACCCGAAGCCCTCACCGAACCCGTATCCTAAGCCGTACCCTAAGCCTAACCCTAAGCCGTACCCTAACCCTAGGCTACCCTTGACTGCTTCTGCCTCCAATAGATTTCCTAAGCACTAGTGTTTTAAGGAACAGCTTAAAAAGAGAATCCTAATGTGATTTCTTTATAATGGGTGTGTTCCTTATCTTATCCTAGTGTCTAAACTCTTCTCCATGGCTGGATCTCCAAATAATATTCCTTTACGTGCTAAGGGGTATCTAGAGACTGGGATAGGTTTAACAACTACCCTAACACTAACGCGTACCCTAACCCTAACACCTACCCTAACCCTAACACGTACCCTATTCCTAAACAATACCCTAAACCGAGCCCTAACCCTAACACTAACCCTAACCCTAACCCTAACCCATACCCTACGCCGTACCCGAAGCCCTCCCCGAACTGGTACCCTAAGCCGTACCCTAAGCCGTACCCTAAGCCTAACCCTAACCCTAGGCTACCCTTGACTGCTTCTGCCTCCAATAGATTTTCTAAGCACTAGTGTTTTAAGGAAGAGCTTAAAAAGAGAATCCTAATGTGATTTCTTTATAATGGGTGTGTTCCTTATCTTATCCTAGTGTCTAAACTCTTCTCCATGGCTGGACCTCCAAATAATATTCCTTTACGTGCTAAGGGGTATCTAGAGAGTGGGTTAGGTTTAATAACTACCCTAACACTAACACGTACCCTAACCCTAAACCCTACCCTAACCCTAACACGTACCCTAATCCTAACCAATACCCTATACCGAGCCCTAACCCTAACACTAACCCTAACCCTAACCCTAACCCATACCCTACGCCGTACCAGAAGCCCTCCACGAACCCGTACCCTAAGCCGTACCCTAAGCCTAACCCTAAGCCTAACCCTAACCCTAGGCTACCCTTGACTGCTTCTGCCTCCAATATATTTCCTAAGCACTAGTGTTTTAAGGAACAACTTAAAAAGAGAATCCTAATGTGATTTCTTTATAATGGGTGTGTTCCTTATCTTATCCTAGTGTCTAAACTCTTCTCCATGGCTGCACCTCCAAATAATATTCCTTTACGTGCTAAGGGGTATCTAGAGAGTGGGATAGGTTTAATAACTACCCTAACACTAACGCGTACCCTAACCCTAACCCCTACCCTAACCCTAACACGTACCCTAATCCTAACCAATACCCTAAACCGAGCCCTAACCCTAACACTAACCCTAACCCTAACCCTAACCCATACCCTACGCCGTACCCGAAGCCCTCCCCGAACCCGTACCCTAAGCCGTACCCTAAGCCGTACGCTAAGCCTAACCCTAACCCTAGGCTACCCTTGACTGCTTCTGCCTCCAATAGATTTCCTAAGCACTAGTGTTTTAAGGAACAGCTTAAAAAGAGAATCCTAATGTGATTTCTTTATAATGGGTGTGTTCCTTATCTTATCCTAGTGTCTAAACTCTTCTCCATGGCTGGACCCTGAAATAATATTCCTTTACGTGCTAAGGTGTATCTAGAGAGTGGGATAGGTTTACTAACTACCCTAACCCTAACGCGTACCCTAACCCTAACCCCTACCCTAACCCTAACACGTACCCTAATCCTAACCCGTACCCTAAACCGAACCCTAACCTTAACACTAACCCTAACCCTAACCCTAAGCCATACCCTACGCCGTACCCGAATCCCTCACTGAACCCGTACCCTAAGCCGTACCCTAAGCCTAAACCTAAGCCTAACCCTAACCCTAGGCTACCCTTGACTGCTTCTGCCTCCAATAGATTTCCTAAGCACTAGTGTTTTAAGGAACAACTTAAAAAGAGAATCCTAATGTCATTTCTTTATAATGTGTGTGTTCCTTATCTTATCCTAGTGTCTAAACTCTTCTCCATGGCTGGACCTCCAAATAATATTCCTTTACGTGCTGAGGGGTATCTAGAGAATGGGATAGGTTTAATAACTACCCTAACACTAACGCGTACCCTAACCCTAACCCCTACCCTAACCCTAACACGTACCCTAATCCTAACCCGTACCCTAAACCGAGCCCTAACCCTAACACTAACCCTAACCCTAACCCTAACCCATACCCTACGCCGTACCCGAAGCCCTCACCGAATCTGTACCCTAAGCCGTACCCTAAGCCGTACCCTAAGCCGTACCCTAACCCTAGGCTACCCTTGACTGCTTCTGCCTCCAATAGATTTCCTAAGCACTAGTGTTTTAAGGAACAGCTTAAAAAGAGAATCCTAATGTGATTTCTTTATAATGGGTGTGTTCCTTATCTTATCCTAGTGTCTAAACTCTTCTCCATGGCTGGACCTCCAAATAATATTCCTTTACGTGCTAAGGGGTATCTAGAGACTGGGATAGGTTTAATAACTACCCTAACACTAACGCGTACCCTAACCCTAACCCCTACCCTAACCCTAACACGTACCCTAAACCTAAACAATACCCTAAACCGAGCCCTAACCCTAACACTAACCCTAACCCTAACCCTAACCCATACCCTACGCCGTACCCGAAGCCCTCCCCGAACTGGTACCCTAAGCCGTACCCTAAGCCGTACCCTAAGCCTAACCCTAACCCTAGGCTACCCTTGACTGCTTCTGCCTCCAATAGATTTTCTAAGCACTAGTGTTTTAAGGAACAGCTTAAAAAGAGAATCCTAATGTGATTTCTTTATAATGGGTGTGTTCCTTATCTTATCCTAGTGTCTAAACTCTTCTCCATGGCTGGACCTCCAAATAATATTCCTTTACGTGCTAAGGGGTATCTAGAGAGTGGGTTAGGTTTAATAACTACCCTAACACTAACACGTACCCTAACCCTAAACCCTACCCTAACCCTAACACGTACCCTAATCCTAACCAATACCCTATACCGAGCCCTAACCCTAACACTAACCCTAATCCTAACCCTAACCCATACCCTACGCCGTACCCGAAGCCCTCACCGAACCCGTACCCTAAGCCGTACCCTAAGCCTAACCCTAAGCCTAAACCTAACCCTAGGCTACCCTTGACTGCTTCTGCCTCCAATAGATTTCCTAAGCACTAGTGTTTTAAGGAACAGCTTAAAAAGAGAATCCTAATGTGATTTCTTTATAATGGGTGTGTTCCTTATCTTATCCTAGTGTCTAAACTCTTCTCCATGGCTGGACCTCCAAATAATATTCCTTTACGTGCTAAGGGGTATCTAGAGACTGGGATAGGTTTAATAACTACCCTAACACTAATGCGTACCCTAACCCTATCCCCTACCCTAACCCTAACACGTACCCTAATCCTAACCAATACCCTAAACCGAGCCCTAACCCTAACACTAACCCTAACACTAACCCTAACCCATACCCTACGCCGTACCCGAAGCCCTCCCCGAACCCTTACCCTAAGCTGTACCCTAAGCCGTACTCTAAGCCTAAACCTAACCCTAGGCTACCCTTGACTGCTTCTGCCTCCAATATATTTCCTAAGCACTAGTGTTTTAAGGAACAACTTAAAAAGAGAATCCTAATGTGATTTCTTTATAATGGGTGTGTTCCTTATCTTATCCTAGTGTCTAAACTCTTCTCCATGGCTGCACCTCCAAATAATATTCCTTTACGTGCTAAGGGGTATCTAGAGAGTGGGATAGGTTTAATAACTACCCTAACACTAACGCGTACCCTAACCCTAACCCCTACCCTAACCCTAATACGTACCCTAATCCTAACCAATACCCTAAACCGAGCCCTAACCCTAACACTAACCCTAACCCTAACCCTAACCCATACCCTACGCCGTACCCGAAGCCCTCCCCGAACCCGTACCCTAAGCCGTACCCTAAGCCGTACGCTAAGCCTAACCCTAACCCTAGGCTACCCTTGACTGCTTCTGCCTCCAATAGATTTCCTAAGCACTAGTGTTTTAAGGAACAGCTTAAAAAGAGAATCCTAATGTGATTTCTTTATAATGGGTGTGTTCCTTATCTTATCCTAGTGTCTAAACTCTTCTCCATGGCTGGACCCCGAAATAATATTCCTTTACTTGCTAAGGTGTATCTAGAGAGTGGGATAGGTTTACTAACTACCCTAACCCTAACGCGTACCCTAACCCTAACCCCTACCCTAACCCTAACACGTACCCTAATCCTAACCCGTACCCTAAACCGAACCCTAACCCTAACACTAACCCTAACCCTAACCCTAAGCCATACCCTACCCTGTACCCGAATCCCTCACCGAACCCGTACCCTAAGCCGTACCCTAAGCCTAACCCTAAGCCTAACCCTAACCCTAGGCTACCCTTGACTGCTTCTGCCTCCAATAGATTTCCTAAGCACTAGTGTTTTAAGGAACAACTTAAAAAGAGAATCCTAATGTGATTTCTTTATAATGGGTGTGTTCCTTATCTTATCCTAGTGTCTAAACTCTTCTCCATGGCTGCACCTCCAAATAATATTCCTTTACGTGCTAAGGGGTATCTAGAGAGTGGGATAGGTTTAATAACTACCCTAACACTAACGCGTACCCTAACCCTAACCCCTACCCTAACCCTAACACGTACCCTAATCCTAACCAATACCCTAAACCGAGCCCTAACCCTAACACTAACCCTAACCCTAACCCTAACCCATACCCTACGCCGTACCCGAAGCCCTCCCCGAACCCGTACCCTAAGCCGTACCCTAAGCCGTACCCTAAGCCTAACCCTAACCCTAGGCTACCCTTGACTGCTTCTGCCTCCAATAGATTTCCTAAGCACTAGTGTTTTAAGGAACAGCTTAAAAAGAGAATCCTAATGTGATTTCTTTATAATGGGTGTGTTCCTTATCTTTTCCTAGTGTCTAAACTCTTCTCCATGGCTGGACCTCCAAATAATATTCCTTTACTTGCTAAGGGGTATCTAGAGACTGGGATAGGTTTAATAACTACCCTAACACTAACGCGTACCCTAACCCTAACCCCTACCCTAACCCTAACACGTACCCTAATCCTAACCAATACCCTAAACCGAGCCCTAACCCTAACACTAACCCTAACCCTAACCCTAAACCATACCCTACGCCGTACCCGAAGCCCTCCCCGAACCGGTACCCTAAGCCGTACCCTAAGCCGTACCCTAAGCCTAACCCTAACCCTAGGCTACCCTTGACTGCTTCTGCCTCCAATAGATTTTCTAAGCACTAGTGTTTTAAGGAACAGCTTAAAAAGAGAATCCTAATGTGATTTCTTTATAATGGGTGTGTTCCTTATCTTATCCTAGTGTCTAAACTCTTCTCCATGGCTGGACCTCCAAATAATATTCCTTTACGTGCTAAGGGGTATCTAGAGAGTGGGTTAGGTTTAATAACTACCCTAACACTAACGCGTACCC
Organism: Balaenoptera physalus; assembly: GCF_965194825.1. Classification (NCBI taxonomy): domain Eukaryota; kingdom Metazoa; phylum Chordata; class Mammalia; order Artiodactyla; family Balaenopteridae; genus Balaenoptera; species Balaenoptera physalus. The sequence continues at coordinate 141,435,781 of NC_138903.1, read as the reverse complement.
TAACCCTAAACCCTACCCTAACCCTAACACGTACCCTAATCCTAACCAATACCCTATACCGAGCCCTAACCCTAACACTAACCCTAACCCTAACCCTAACCCATACCCTACGCCGTACCAGAAGCCCTCCACGAACCCGTACCCTAAGCCGTACCCTAAGCCTAACCCTAAGCCTAACCCTAACCCTAGGCTACCCTTGACTGCTTCTGCCTCCAATAGATTTCCTAAGCACTAGTGTTTTAAGGAACAGCTTAAAAAGAGAATCCTAATGTGATTTCTTTATAATGGGTGTGTTCCTTATCTTATCCTAGTGTCTAAACTCTTCTCCATGGCTGGACCTCCAAATAATATTCCTTTACGTGCTAAAGGGTATCTAGAGAGTGGGTTAGGTTTAATAACTACCCTAACACTAACGCGTACCCTAACCCTAAACCCTACCCTATCGCTAACACGTACCCTAATCCTAACCAATACCCTAAACCGAGCCCTAACCCTATCACTAACCCTAACCCTAACCCTAACCCATACCCTACGCTGTACCAGAAGCCCTCCCCGAACCCGTACCCTAAGCCGTACCCTAAGCCTAACCCTAATCCTAACCCTAAACCTAGGCTACCCTTGAATGCTTCTGCCTCAAATAGATTTCCTAAGCACTAGTGTTTTAAGGAACAGCTTAAAAAGAGAATCCTAATGTGATTTGTTTATAATGGGTGTGTTCCTTATCTTATCCTAGTGTCTAAATTCTTCTCCAGGGCTGTACCTCCAAATAATATTCCTTTACGTGCTAAGGGGTATCTAGAGAGTGGGATAGCTTTAATAACTACCCTAACACTAACGCGTACCCTAACCCTAACCCCTACCCTAACCCTAACACGTACCCTAATCCTAACCAATACCCTAAACCGAGCCCTAACCCTAACACTAACCCTAACCCTAACCCTAACCCTAACCCATACCCTACGCCGTACCCGAAGCCATCCCCGAACCCGTACCCTAAGCCGTACCCTAAGCCGTACCCTAAGCCTAACCCTAACCCTAGGCTACCCTTGACTGCTTCTGCCTCCAATAGATTTCCTAAGCACTAGTGTTTTAAGGAACAGCTTAAAAAGGGAATCCTAATGTGATTTCTTTATAATGGGTGTGTTCCTTATCTTATCCTAGTGTCTAAACTCTTCTCCATGGCTGGACCTCCAAATAATATTCCTTTACGTGCTAAGGGGTATCTAGAGATTGGGATAGGTTTAATAACTACCCTAACACTAACGCGTATCCTAACCCTAACCCCTACCCTAACCCTAACACGTACCCTAACCCTAACCAATACCCTAAGCCGAGCCCTAACCCTAACACTAACCCTAACCCTAACCCTAACCCATACCCTAAGCCGTACACGAAGCCCTCCCCAAACCCGTACCCTAAGCCGTACCCTAAGCCGTACCCTAAGCCTAACCCTAACACTAGGCTACCCTTGACTGCTTCTGCCTCCAATAGATTTCCTAAGCACTAGTATTTTAAGGAACAGCTTAAAAAGAGAATCCTAATGTGATTTCTTTATAATGGGTGTGTTCCTTATCTTATCCTAGTGTCTAAACTCTTCTCCATGGCTGGACCTCCAAATAATATTCCTTTACGTGCTAAGGGGTATCTAGAGAGTGGGATAGGTTTAATAACTACCCTAACCCTAACGCGTACCCTAACCCTATCCCCTACCCTAACCCTAACACGTACCCTAATCCTAACCCGTACCCTAAACCGAGCCCTAACCCTAACACTAACCCTAACCCTAATCCTAACCCATACCCTACGCTGTACCCGAAGCCCTCACCGAACCCGTACCCTAAGCCATACCCTAAGCCTAACCCTAAGCCTATCCCTAACCCTAGGCTACCCTTGACTGCTTTTGCCTCCAATAGATTTCCTAAGCACTAGTGTTTTAAGGAACAGCTTAAAAAGAGAATCCTAATGTGATTTCTTTATAATGGGTGTGTTCCTTATCTTATCCTAGTGTCTAAACTCTTCTCCATGGCTGGACCTCCAAATAATATTCCTTTACGTGCTAAGGGGTATCTACAGAGTGGGATAGGTTTAATAACTACCCTAACACTAACGCGTACCCTAACCCTAACCCCTACCCTAACACTAACTCGTACACTAATCCTAAACAATACCCTAAACCGAGCCCTAACCCTAACACTAACCCTAACCCTAACCCTAACCCATACCCTACGCCGTACCAGAAGCCCTCCCCGAACCCGTACCCTAAGCCGTACCCTAAGCCGTACCCTAAGCCTAACCCTAACCCTAGGCTACCCTTGACTGCTTCTGCCTCCAATAGATTTCCTAAGCACTAGTGTTTTAAGGAACAGCTTAAAATGAGAATCCTAATGTGATTTCTTTATAATGGGTGTGTTCATTATCTTATCCTAGTGTGTAAACTCTTCTCCATGGCTGGACCTCCAAATAATATTCCTTTACGTGCTAAGGGGTATCTAGAGAGTGGGTTAGGTTTAATAACTACCCTAACACTAATGCGTACCCTAACCCTAACCCCTACCCTATCGCTAAAACGTACCCTAATCCTAACCAATACCCTAAACCGAGCCCTAACCCTAACACTAACCCTAACCCTAACCCTAACCCATACCCTACGCCGTACCAGAAGCCCTCCCCGAACCCGTACCCTAAGCCGTACCCTAAGCCTAACCCTAAACGTAGGCTACCCTTGAATGCTTCTGCCTCCAATAGATTTCCTAAGCAGTAGTGTTTTAAGGAACAGCTTAAAAAGAGAATCCTAATGTGATTTCTTTATAATGGGTGTGTTCCTTATCTTATCCTAGTGTCTAAATTCTTCTCCATGGCTGGACCTCCAAATAATATTCCTTTACGTGCTAAGGGGTATCTAGAGAGTGGGATAGCTTTAATAACTACCCTAACACTAACGCGTACCCTAACCCTAACCCCTACCCTAACCCTAACACCTACCCTAATCCTAACCAATACCCTAAACCGAGCCCTAACCCTAACACTAACCCTAACCCTAACCCTAACCCATACCCTACACCGTACCCGAAGCCATCCCCGAACCCGTACCCTAAGCCGTACCCTAAGCCGTACCCTAAGCCTAACCCTAACCCTAGGCTACCCTTGACTGCTTCTGCCTCCAATAGATTTCCTAAGCACTAGTGTTTTAAGGAACAGCTTAAAAAGAGAATCCTAATGTGATTTCTTTACAATGGGTGTGTTCCTTATCTTATCCTAGTGTCTAAACTCTTCTCCATGGCTGGACCTCCAAATAATATTCCTTTACGTGCTAAGGGGTATCTAGAGACTGGGATAGGTTTAATAACTACCCTAACACTAACGCGTACCCTAACCCTAACCCCTACCCTAACCCTAACACGTACCCTAATCCTAACCAGTACCCTAAACCGAGCCCTAACCCTAACACTAACCCTAACCGTAACCCTAACCCATACCCTACGCCGTACCCGAAGCCCTCCCCGAACCGGTACCCTAAGCCGTACCCTAAGCCGTACCCTAAGCCTAACCCTAACCCTAGGCTACCCTTGACTGCTTCTGTCTCCAATAGATTTTCTAAGCACTAGTGTTTTAAGGAACAGCTTAAAAAGAGAATCCTAATGTGATTTCTTTATAATGGGTGTGTTCCTTATCTTATGCTAGTGTCTAAACTCTTCTCCATGGCTGAACCTCCAAATAATATTCCTTTACGTGCTAAGGGGTATCTAGAGAGTGGGTTAGGTTTAATAACTACCCTAACACTAACGCGTACCCTAACCCTAAACCCTACCCTAACCCTAACACGTACCCTAATCCTAACCAATACCCTATACCGAACCCTAACCCTAACACTAACCCTAACCCTAACCCTAACCCATACCCTACGCCGTACCAGAAGCCCTCCCCGAACCCGTACCCTAAGCCGTACCCTAAGCCTAACCCTAAGCCTAACCCTAACCCTAGGCTACCCTTGGATGCTTCTGCCTCCAATAGATTTCCTAAGCACGAGTGTTTTAAGGAACAGCTTAAAAAGAGAATCCTAATGTGATTTCTTTATAATGGGTGTGTTCCTTATCTTATCCTAGTGTCTAAACTCTTCTCCATGGCTGGACCTCCAAATAATATTCCTTTATGTGCTAAGGGGTATCTAGAGAGTGGGATAGGTTTAATAACTACCCTAACACTAACGCGTACCCTAACCCTAACCCCTACCCTAACCATAACACGTACCTTAATCCTAACCAATACCCTAAACCGAGCCCTAACCCTAACACTAACCCTAACCCTAACCCTAACCCATACCCTACGCCGTACCCGAAGCCCTCCCCGAACCCGTACCCTAAGCCGTACCCTAAGCCGTACCCTAAGCCTAACCCTAACCCTAGGCTACCCTTGACTGCTTCTGCCTCCAATAGATTTCCTAAGCACTAGTGTTTTAAGGAACAGCTTAAAAAGAGAATCCTAATGTGATTTCTTTATAATGGGTGTGTTCCTTATCTTATCCTAGTGTCTAAACTCTTCTCCATGGCTGGACCTCCAAATAATATTCCTTTACGTGCTAAGGGGTATCTAGAGACTGGGATAGGTTTAATAACTACCCTAATACTAACGCGTACCCTAACCCTAACCCCTACCCTAACCCTAACACGTACCCTAATCCTAACCAATACCCTAAACCGAGCCCTAACCCTAACACTAACCCTAATCCTAACCCTAACCCATACCCTACGCCGTACCCGAAGCCCTCCCCGAACTGGTACCCTAAGCCGTACCCTAAGCCGTACCCTAAGCCTAACCCTAACCCTAGGCTACCCTTGACTGCTTCTGCCTCCAATAGATTTTCTAAGCACTAGTGTTTTAAGGAACAGCTTAAAAAGAGAATCCTAATGTGATTTCTTTATAATGGGTGTGTTCCTTATCTTATCCTAGTGTCTAAACTCTTCTCCATGGCTGCACCTCCAAATAATATTCCTTTACGTGCTAAGGGGTATCTAGAGAGTGGGATAGGTTTAATAACTACCCTAACACTAACGCGTACCCTAACCCTAACCCCTACCCTAACCCTAACACGTACCCTAATCCTAACCAATACCCTAAACCGAGCCCTAACCCTAACACTAACCCTAACCCTAACCCTAACCCATACCCTACGCCGTACCCGAAGCCCTCCCCGAACCCGTACCCTAAGCCGTACCCTAAGCCGTACCCTAAGCCTAACCCTAACCCTAGGCTACCCTTGACTGCTTCTGCCTCCAATAGATTTCCTAAGCACTAGTGTTTTAAGGAACAGCTTAAAAAGAGAATCCTAATGTGATTTCTTTATAATGGGTGTGTTCCTTATCTTTTCCTAGTGTCTAAACTCTTCTCCATGGCTGGACCTCCAAATAATATTCCTTTACGTGCTAAGGGGTATCTAGAGACTGGGATAGGTTTAATAACTACCCTAAGACTAACGCGTACCCTAACCCTAACCCCTACCCTAACCCTAACACGTACCCTAATCCTAACCAATACCCTAAACCGAGCCCTAACCCTAACACTAACCCTAACCCTAAACCATACCCTACGCCGTACCCGAAGCCCTCCCCGAACCGGTACCCTAAGCCGTACCCTAAGCCGTACCCTAAGCCTAACCCTAACCCTAGGCTACCCTTGACTGCTTCTGCCTCCAATAGATTTTCTAAGCACTAGTGTTTTAAGGAACAGCTTAAAAAGAGAATCCTAATGTGATTTCTTTATAATGGGTGTGTTCCTTATCTTATCCTAGTGTCTAAACTCTTCTCCATGGCTGGACCTCCAAATAATATTCCTTTACGTGCTAAGGGGTATCTAGAGAGTGGGTTAGGTTTAATAACTACCCTAACACTAACGCGTACCCTAACCCTAAACCCTACCCTAACCCTAACACGTACCCTAATCCTAACCAATACCCTATACCGAGCCCTAACCCTAACACTAACCCTAACCCTAACCCTAACCCATACCCTACGCCATACCAGAAGCCCTCCACGAACCCGTACCCTAAGCCGTACCCTAAGCCTAACCCTAAGCCTAACCCTAACCCTAGGCTACCCTTGACTGCTTCTGCCTCCAATAGATTTCCTAAGCACTAGTGTTTTAAGGAACAGCTTAAAAAGAGAATCCTAATGTGATTTCTTTATAATGGGTGTGTTCCTTATCTTATCCTAGTGTCTAAACTCTTCTCCATGGCTGGACCTCCAAATAATATTCCTTTACGTGCTAAAGGGTATCTAGAGAGTGGGTTAGGTTTAATAACTACCCTAACACTAACGCGTACCCTAACCCTAAACCCTACCCTATCGCTAACACGTACCCTAATCCTAACCAATACCCTAAACCGAGCCCTAACCCTATCACTAACCCTAACCCTAACCCTAACCCATACCCTACGCTGTACCAGAAGCCCTCCCCGAACCCGTACCCTAAGCCGTACCCTAAGCCTAACCCTAATCCTAACCCTAAACCTAGGCTACCCTTGAATGCTTCTGCCTCCAATAGATTTCCTAAGCACTAGTGTTTTAAGGAACAGCTTAAAAAGAGAATCCTAATGTGATTTGTTTATAATGGGTGTGTTCCTTATCTTATCCTAGTGTCTAAACTCTTCTCCATGGCTGGACCTCCAAATAATATTCCTTTACGTGCTAAGGGGTATCTAGAGATTGGGATAGGTTTAATAACTACCCTAACACTAACGCGTATCCTAACCCTAACCCCTACCCTAACCCTAACACGTACCCTAACCCTAACCAATACCCTAAGCCGAGCCCTAACCCTAACACTAACCCTAACCCTAACCCTAACCCATACCCTAAGCCGTACACGAAGCCCTCCCCAAACCCGTACCCTAAGCCGTACCCTAAGCCGTACCCTAAGCCTAACCCTAACACTAGGCTACCCTTGACTGCTTCTGCCTCCAATAGATTTCCTAAGCACTAGTATTTTAAGGAACAGCTTAAAAAGAGAATCCTAATGTGATTTCTTTATAATGGGTGTGTTCCTTATCTTATCCTAGTGTCTAAACTCTTCTCCATGGCTGGACCTCCAAATAATATTCCTTTACGTGCTAAGGGGTATCTAGAGAGTGGGATAGGTTTAATAACTACCCTAACCCTAACGCGTACCCTAACCCTATCCCCTACCCTAACCTTAACACGTACCCTAATCCTAACCCGTACCCTAAACCGAGCCCTAACCCTAACACTAACCCTAACCCTAATCCTAACCCATACCCTACGCTGTACCCGAAGCCCTCACCGAACCCGTACCCTAAGCCATACCCTAAGCCTAACCCTAAGCCTATCCCTAACCCTAGGCTACCCTTGACTGCTTTTGCCTCCAATAGATTTCCTAAGCACTAGTGTTTTAAGGAACAGCTTAAAAAGAGAATCCTAATGTGATTTCTTTATAATGGGTGTGTTCCTTATCTTATCCTAGTGTCTAAACTCTTCTCCATGGCTGGACCTCCAAATAATATTCCTTTACGTGCTAAGGGGTATCTAGAGACTGGGATAGGTTTAATAACTACCCTAATACTAACGCGTACCCTAACCCTAACCCCTACCCTAACCCTAACACGTACCCTAATCCTAACCAATACCCTAAACCGAGCCCTAACCCTAACACTAACCCTAATCCTAACCCTAACCCATACCCTACGCCGTACCCGAAGCCCTCCCCGAACTGGTACCCTAAGCCGTACCCTAAGCCGTACCCTAAGCCTAACCCTAACCCTAGGCTACCCTTGACTGCTTCTGCCTCCAATAGATTTTCTAAGCACTAGTGTTTTAAGGAACAGCTTAAAAAGAGAATCCTAATGTGATTTCTTTATAATGGGTGTGTTCCTTATCTTATCCTAGTGTCTAAACTCTTCTCCATGGCTGCACCTCCAAATAATATTCCTTTACGTGCTAAGGGGTATCTAGAGAGTGGGATAGGTTTAATAACTACCCTAACACTAACGCGTACCCTAACCCTAACCCCTACCCTAACCCTAACACGTACCCTAATCCTAACCAATACCCTAAACCGAGCCCTAACCCTAACACTAACCCTAACCCTAACCCTAACCCATACCCTACGCCGTACCCGAAGCCCTCCCCGAACCCGTACCCTAAGCCGTACCCTAAGCCGTACCCTAAGCCTAACCCTAACCCTAGGCTACCCTTGACTGCTTCTGCCTCCAATAGATTTCCTAAGCACTAGTGTTTTAAGGAACAGCTTAAAAAGAAAATCCTAATGTGATTTCTTTATAATGGGTGTGTTCCTTATCTTTTCCTAGTGTCTAAACTCTTCTCCATGGCTGGACCTCCAAATAATATTCCTTTACGTGCTAAGGGGTATCTAGAGACTGGGATAGGTTTAATAACTAGCCTAAGACTAACGCGTACCCTAACCCTAACCCCTACCCTAACCCTAACACGTACCCTAATCCTAACCAATACCCTAAACCGAGCCCTAACCCTAACACTAACCCTAACCCTAACCCTAAACCATACCCTACGCCGTACCCGAAGCCCTCCCCGAACCGGTACCCTAAGCCGTACCCTAAGCCGTACCCTAAGCCTAACCCTAACCCTAGGCTACCCTTGACTGCTTCTGCCTCCAATAGATTTTCTAAGCACTAGTGTTTTAAGGAACAGCTTAAAAAGAGAATCCTAATGTGATTTCTTTATAATGGGTGTGTTCCTTATCTTATCCTAGTGTCTAAACTCTTCTCCATGGCTGGACCTCCAAATAATATTCCTTTACGTGCTAAAGGGTATCTAGAGAGTGGGTTAGGTTTAATAACTACCCTAACACTAACGCGTACCCTAACCCTAAACCCTACCCTATCGCTAACACGTACCCTAATCCTAACCAATACCCTAAACCGAGCCCTAACCCTATCACTAACCCTAACCCTAACCCTAACCCATACCCTACGCTGTACCAGAAGCCCTCCCCGAACCCGTACCCTAAGCCGTACCCTAAGCCTAACCCTAATCCTAACCCTAAACCTAGGCTACCCTTGAATGCTTCTGCCTCCAATAGATTTCCTAAGCACTAGTGTTTTAAGGAACAGCTTAAAAAGAGAATCCTAATGTGATTTGTTTATAATGGGTGTGTTCCTTATCTTATCCTAGTGTCTAAATTCTTCTCCATGGCTGTACCTCCAAATAATATTCCTTTACGTGCTAAGGGGTATCTAGAGAGTGGGATAGCTTTAATAACTACCCTAACACTAACGCGTACCCTAACCCTAACCCCTACCCTAACCCTAACACGTACCCTAATCCTAACCAATACCCTAAACCGAGCCCTAACCCTAACACTAACCCTAACCCTAACCCTAAGCCATACCCTACGCCGTACCCGAAGCCATCCCCGAACCCGTACCCTAAGCCGTACCCTAAGCCGTACCCTAAGCCTAACCCTAACCCTAGGCTACCCTTGACTGCTTCTGCCTCCAATAGATTTCCTAAGCACTAGTGTTTTAAGGAACAGCTTAAAAAGAGAATCCTAATGTGATTTCTTTATAATGGGTGTGTTCCTTATCTTATCCTAGTGTCTAAACTCTTCTCCATGGCTGGACCTCCAAATAATATTCCTTTACGTGCTAAGGGGTATCTAGAGATTGGGATAGGTTTAATAACTACCCTAACACTAACGCGTATCCTAACCCTAACCCCTACCCTAACCCTAACACGTACCCTAACCCTAACCAATACCCTAAGCCGAGCCCTAACCCTAACACTAACACTAACCCTAACCCTAACCCATACCCTAAGCCGTACACGAAGCCCTCCCCAAACCCGTACCCTAAGCCGTACCCTAAGCCGTACCCTAAGCCTAACCCTAACCCTAGGCTACCCTTGACTGCTTCTGCCTCCAATAGATTTCCTAAGCACTAGTGTTTTAAGGAACAGCTTAAAAAGAGAATCCTAATGTGATTTCTTTATAATGGGTGTGTTCCTTATCTTATCCTAGTGTCTAAACTCTTCTCCATGGCTGGACCTCCAAATAATATTCCTTTACGTGCTAAGGGGTATCTAGAGAGTGGGATAGGTTTAATAACTACCCTAACCCTAACGCGTACCCTAACCCTATCCCCTACCCTAACCCTAACACGTACCCTAATCCTAACCAATACCCTAAACCGAGCCCTAACCCTAACACTAACCCTAACCCTAACCCTAACCCATACCCTACGCCGTACCCGAAGCCCTCCCCGAACCCGTACCCTAAGCCGTACCCTAAGCCGTACCCTAAGCCTAACCCTAACCCTAGGCTACCCTTGACTGCTTCTGCCTCCAATAGATTTCCTAAGCACTAGTGTTTTAAGAAACAGCTTAAAAAGAGAATCCTAATGTGATTTCTTTATAATGGGTGTGTTCCTTATCTTTTCCTAGTGTCTAAACTCTTCTCCATGGCTGGACCTCCAAATAATATTCCTTTACGTGCTAAGGGGTATCTAGAGACTGGGATAGGTTTAATAACTAGCCTAAGACTAACGCGTACCCTAACCCTAACCCCTACCCTAACCCTAACACGTACCCTAATCCTAACCAATACCCTAAACCGAGCCCTAACCCTAACACTAACCCTAACCCTAACCCTAAACCATACCCTACGCCGTACCCGAAGCCCTCCCCGAACCGGTACCCTAAGCCGTACCCTAAGCCGTACCCTAAGCCTAACCCTAACCCTAGGCTACCCTTGACTGCTTCTGCCTCCAATAGATTTTCTAAGCACTAGTGTTTTAAGGAACAGCTTAAAAAGAGAATCCTAATGTGATTTCTTTATAATGGGTGTGTTCCTTATCTTATCCTAGTGTCTAAACTCTTCTCCATGGCTGGACCTCCAAATAATATTCCTTTACGTGCTAAAGGGTATCTAGAGAGTGGGTTAGGTTTAATAACTACCCTAACACTAACGCGTACCCTAACCCTAAACCCTACCCTATCGCTAACACGTACCCTAATCCTAACCAATACCCTAAACCGAGCCCTAACCCTATCACTAACCCTAACCCTAACCCTAACCCATACCCTACGCTGTACCAGAAGCCCTCCCCGAACCCGTACCCTAAGCCGTACCCTAAGCCTAACCCTAATCCTAACCCTAAACCTAGGCTACCCTTGAATGCTTCTGCCTCCAATAGATTTCCTAAGCACTAGTGTTTTAAGGAACAGCTTAAAAAGAGAATCCTAATGTGATTTGTTTATAATGGGTGTGTTCCTTATCTTATCCTAGTGTCTAAATTCTTCTCCATGGCTGTACCTCCAAATAATATTCCTTTACGTGCTAAGGGGTATCTAGAGAGTGGGATAGCTTTAATAACTACCCTAACACTAACGCGTACCCTAACCCTAACCCCTACCCTAACCCTAACACGTACCCTAATCCTAACCAATACCCTAAACCGAGCCCTAACCCTAACACTAACCCTAACCCTAACCCTAAGCCATACCCTACGCCGTACCCGAAGCCATCCCCGAACCCGTACCCTAAGCCGTACCCTAAGCCGTACCCTAAGCCTAACCCTAACCCTAGGCTACCCTTGACTGCTTCTGCCTCCAATAGATTTCCTAAGCACTAGTGTTTTAAGGAACAGCTTAAAAAGAGAATCCTAATGTGATTTCTTTATAATGGGTGTGTTCCTTATCTTATCCTAGTGTCTAAACTCTTCTCCATGGCTGGACCTCCAAATAATATTCCTTTACGTGCTAAGGGGTATCTAGAGATTGGGATAGGTTTAATAACTACCCTAACACTAACGCGTATCCTAACCCTAACCCCTACCCTAACCCTAACACGTACCCTAACCCTAACCAATACCCTAAGCCGAGCCCTAACCCTAACACTAACACTAACCCTAACCCTAACCCATACCCTAAGCCGTACACGAAGCCCTCCCCAAACCCGTACCCTAAGCCGTACCCTAAGCCGTACCCTAAGCCTAACCCTAACCCTAGGCTACCCTTGACTGCTTCTGCCTCCAATAGATTTCCTAAGCACTAGTGTTTTAAGGAACAGCTTAAAAAGAGAATCCTAATGTGATTTCTTTATAATGGGTGTGTTCCTTATCTTATCCTAGTGTCTAAACTCTTCTCCATGGCTGGACCTCCAAATAATATTCCTTTACGTGCTGAGGGGTATCTAGAGAGTGGGATAGGTTTAATAACTACCCTAACACTAACGCGTACCCTAACCCTAACCCCTACCCTAACACTAACTCGTACACTAATCCTAAACAATACCCTAAACCGAGCCCTAACCCTAACACTAACCCTAACCCTAACCCTAACCCATACCCTACGCTGTACCCGAAGCCCTCACCGAACCCGTACCCTAAGCCGTACCCTAAGCCTAACCCTAAGCCTATCCCTAACCCTAGGCTACCCTTGACTGCTTTTGCCTCCAATAGATTTCCTAAGCACTAGTGTTTTAAGGAACAGCTTAAAAAGAGAATCCTAATGTGATTTCTTTATAATGGGTGTGTTCCTTATCTTATCCTAGTGTCTAAACTCTTCTCCATGGCTGGACCTCCAAATAATATTCCTTTACGTGCTAAGGGGTATCTACAGAGTGGGATAGGTTTAATAACTACCCTAACACTAACGCGTACCCTAACCCTAACCCCTACCCTAACACTAACACGTACCCTAATCCTAACCAATACCCTAAACCGAGCCCTAACCCTAACACTAACCCTAACCCTAACCCTAACCCATACCCTACGCCGTACCCGAATCCCTCACCGAACCCGTACCCTAAGCCGTACCCTAAGCCTAACCCTAAGCCTAACCCTAACCCTAGGCTACCCTTGACTGCTTCTGCCTCCAATAGATTTCCTAAGCACTAGTGTTTTAAGGAACAACTTAAAAAGAGAATCCTAATGTCATTTCTTTATAATGTGTGTGTTCCTTATCTTATCCTAGTGTCTAAACTCTTCTCCATGGCTGGACCTCCAAATAATATTCCTTTACGTGCTGAGGGGTATCTAGAGAGTGGGATAGGTTTAATAACTACCCTAACACTAACGCGTACCCTAACCCTAACCCCTACCCTAACACTAACTCGTACACTAATCCTAAACTATACCCTAAACCGAGCCCTAACCCTAACACTAACCCTAACCCTAACCCTAACCCATACCCTACGCCGTACCAGAAGCCCTCCCCGAACCCGTACCCTAAGCCGTACCCTAAGCCGTACCCTAAGCCTAACCCTAACCCTAGGCTACCCTTGACTGCTTCTGCCTCCAATAGATTTCCTAAGCACTAGTGTTTTAAGGAACAGCTTAAAATGAGAATCCTAATGTGATTTCTTTATAATGGGTGTGTTCATTATCTTATCCTAGTGTGTAAACTCTTCTCCATGGCTGGACCTCCAAATAATATTCCTTTACGTGCTAAGGGGTATCTAGAGAGTGGGTTAGGTTTAATAACTACCCTAACACTAATGCGTACCCTAACCCTAACCCCTACCCTATCGCTAACACGTACCCTAATCCTAACCAATACCCTAAACCGAGCCCTAACCCTAACACTAACCCTAACCCTAACCCTAACCCATACCCTACGCCGTACCAGAAGCCCTCCCCGAACCCATACCCTAAGCCGTACCCTAAGCCTAACCCTAAACGTAGGCTACCCTTGAATGCTTCTGCCTCCAATAGATTTCCTAAGCAGTAGTGTTTTAAGGAACAGCTTAAAAAGAGAATCCTAATGTGATTTCTTTATAATGGGTGTGTTCCTTATCTTATCCTAGTGTCTAAATTCTTCTCCATGGCTGGACCTCCAAATAATATTCCTTTACGTGCTAAGGGGTATCTAGATATTGGGATAGGTTTAATAACTACCCTAACACTAACGCGTATCCTAACCCTAACCCCTACCCTAACCCTAACACGTACCCTAACCCTAACCAATACCCTAAGCCGAGCCCTAACCCTAACACTAACACTAACCCTAACCCTAACCCATATCCTAAGCCGTACACAAAGCCCTCCCCAAACCCGTACCCTAAGCCGTACCCTAAGCCGTACCCTAAGCCTAACCCTAACCCTAGGCTACCCTTGACTGCTTCTGCCTCCAATAGATTTCCTAAGCACTAGTGTTTTAAGGAACAGCTTAAAAAGAGAATCCTAACGTGATTTCTTTATAATGGGTGTGTTCCTTATCTTATCCTAGTGTCTAAACTCTTCTCCATGGCTGGACCTCCAAATAATATTCCTTTACGTGCTAAGGGGTATCTAGAGAGTGGGATAGGTTTAATAACTACCCTAACCCTAACGCGTACCCTAACCCTATCCCCTACCCTAACCCTAACACGTACCCTAATCCTAACCCGTACCCTAAACCGAGCCCTAACCCTAACACTAACCCTAACCCTAACCCTAACCCATACCCTACGCTGTACCCGAAGCCCTCACCGAACCCGTACCCTAAGCCGTACCCTAAGCCTAACCCTAAGCCTATCCCTAACCCTAGGCTACCCTTGACTGCTTTTGCCTCCAATAGATTTCCTAAGCATTAGTGTTTTAAGGAACAGCTTAAAAAGAGAATCCTAATGTGATTTCTTTATAATGGGTGTGTTCCTTATCTTATCCTAGTGTCTAAACTCTTCTCCATGGCTGGACCTCCAAATAATATTCCTTTACGTGCTAAGGGGTATCTACAGAGTGGGATAGGTTTAATAACTACCCTAACACTAACGCGTACCCTAACCCTAACCCCTACCCTAACACTAACTCGTACACTAATCCTAAACAATACCCTAAACCGAGCCCTAACCCTAACACTAACCCTAACCCTAACCCTAACCCATACCCTACGCCGTACCAGAAGCCCTCCCCGAACCCGTACCCTAAGCTGTACCCTAAGCCGTACCCTAAGCCTAACCCTAACCCTAGGCTACCCTTGACTGCTTCTGCCTCCAATAGATTTCCTAAGCACTAGTGTTTTAAGGAACAGCTTAAAATGAGAATCCTAATGTGATTTCTTTATAATGGGTGTGTTCATTATCTTATCCTAGTGTGTAAACTCTTCTCCATGGCTGGACCTCCAAATAATATTCCTTTACGTGCTAAGGGGTATCTAGAGAGTGGGTTAGGTTTAATAACTACCCTAACACTAATGCGTACCCTAACCCTAACCCCTACCCTATCGCTAACACGTACCCTAATCCTAACCAATACCCTAAACCGAGCCCTAACCCTAACACTAACCCTAACCCTAACCCTAACCCATACCCTACGCCGTAACAGAAGCCCTCCCCGAACCCGTACCCTAAGCCGTACCCTAAGCCTAACCCTAAACGTAGGCTACCCTTGAATGCTTCTGCCTCCAATAGATTTCCTAAGCAGTAGTGTTTTAAGGAACAGCTTAAAAAGAGAATCCTAATGTGATTTCTTTATAATGGGTGTGTTCCTTATCTTATCCTAGTGTCTAAATTCTTCTCCATGGCTGGACCTCCAAATAATATTCCTTTACGTGCTAAGGGGTATCTAGATATTGGGATAGGTTTAATAACTACCCTAACACTAACGCGTATCCTAACCCTAACCCCTACCCTAACCCTAACACGTACCCTAACCCTAACCAATACCCTAAGCCGAGCCCTAACCCTAACACTAACACTAACCCTAACCCTAACCCATATCCTAAGCCGTACACAAAGCCCTCCCCAAACCCGTACCCTAAGCCGTACCCTAAGCCGTACCCTAAGCCTAACCCTATCCCTAGGCTACCATTGACTGCTTCTGCCTCCAATAGATTTCCTAAGCACTAGTGTTTTAAGGAACAGCTTAAAAAGAGAATCCTAATGTGATTTCTTTATAATGGGTGTGTTCCTTATCTTATCCTAGTGTCTAAACTCTTCTCCATGGCTGGACCTCCAAATAATATTCCTTTACGTGCTAAGGGGTATCTAGAGAGTGGGATAGGTTTAATAACTACCCTAACCCTAACGCGTACCCTAACCCTATCCCCTACCCTAACCCTAACACGTACCCTAATCCTAACCCGTACCCTAAACCGAGCCCTAACCCTAACACTAACCCTAACCCTAACCCTAACCCATACCCTACGCTGTACCCGAAGCCCTCACCGAACCCGTACCCTAAGCCGTACCCTAAGCCTAACCCTAAGCCTATCCCTAACCCTAGGCTACCCTTGACTGCTTTTGCCTCCAATAGATTTCCTAAGCACTAGTGTTTTAAGGAACAGCTTAAAAAGAGAATCCTAATGTGATTTCTTTATAATGGGTGTGTTCCTTATCTTATCCTAGTGTCTAAACTCTTCTCCATGGCTGGACCTCCAAATAATATTCCTTTACGTGCTAAGGGGTATCTACAGAGTGGGATAGGTTTAATAACTACCCTAACACTAACGCGTACCCTAACCCTAACCCCTACCCTAACACTAACTCGTACACTAATCCTAAACAATACCCTAAACCGAGCCCTAACCCTAACACTAACCCTAACCCTAACCCTAACCCATACCCTACGCCGTACCCGAATCCCTCACCGAACCCGTACCCTAAGCCGTACCCTAAGCCTAACCCTAAGCCTAACCCTAACCCTAGGCTACCCTTGACTGCTTCTGCCTCCAATAGATTTCCTAAGCACTAGTGTTTTAAGGAACAACTTAAAAAGAGAATCCTAATGTCATTTCTTTATAATGTGTGTGTTCCTTATCTTATCCTAGTGTCTAAACTCTTCTCCATGGCTGGACCTCCAAATAATATTCCTTTACGTGCTGAGGGGTATCTAGAGAGTGGGATAGGTTTAATAACTACCCTAACACTAACGCGTACCCTAACCCTAACCCCTACCCTAACACTAACTCGTACACTAATCCTAAACAATACCCTAAACCGAGCCCTAACCCTAACACTAACCCTAACCCTAACCCTAACCCATACCCTACGCTGTACCCGAAGCCCTCACCGAACCCGTACCCTAAGCCGTACCCTAAGCCTAACCCTAAGCCTATCCCTAACCCTAGGCTACCCTTGACTGCTTTTGCCTCCAATAGATTTCCTAAGCACTAGTGTTTTAAGGAACAGCTTAAAAAGAGAATCCTAATGTGATTTCTTTATAATGGGTGTGTTCCTTATCTTATCCTAGTGTCTAAACTCTTCTCCATGGCTGGACCTCCAAATAATATTCCTTTACGTGCTAAGGGGTATCTACAGAGTGGGATAGGTTTAATAACTACCCTAACACTAACGCGTACCCTAACCCTAACCCCTACCCTAACACTAACACGTACCCTAATCCTAACCAATACCCTAAACCGAGCCCTAACCCTAACACTAACCCTAACCCTAACCCTAACCCATACCCTACGCCGTACCCGAATCCCTCACCGAACCCGTACCCTAAGCCGTACCCTAAGCCTAACCCTAAGCCTAACCCTAACCCTAGGCTACCCTTGACTGCTTCTGCCTCCAATAGATTTCCTAAGCACTAGTGTTTTAAGGAACAACTTAAAAAGAGAATCCTAATGTCATTTCTTTATAATGTGTGTGTTCCTTATCTTATCCTAGTGTCTAAACTCTTCTCCATGGCTGGACCTCCAAATAATATTCCTTTACGTGCTGAGGGGTATCTAGAGAGTGGGATAGGTTTAATAACTACCCTAACACTAACGCGTACCCTAACCCTAACCCCTACCCTAACACTAACTCGTACACTAATCCTAAACAATACCCTAAACCGAGCCCTAACCCTAACACTAACCCTAACCCTAACACTAACCCATACCCTACGCCGTACCAGAAGCCCTCCCCGAACCCGTACCCTAAGCCGTACCCTAAGCCGTACCCTAAGCCTAACCCTAACCCTAGGCTACCCTTGACTGCTTCTGCCTCCAATAGATTTCCTAAGCACTAGTGTTTTAAGGAACAGCTTAAAATGAGAATCCTAATGTGATTTCTTTATAATGGGTGTGTTCATTATCTTATCCTAGTGTGTAAACTCTTCTCCATGGCTGGACCTCCAAATAATATTCCTTTACGTGCTAAGGGGTATCTAGAGAGTGGGTTAGGTTTAATAACTACCCTAACACTAATGCGTACCCTAACCCTAACCCCTACCCTATCGCTAACACGTACCCTAATCCTAACCAATACCCTAAACCGAGCCCTAACCCTAACACTAACCCTAACCCTAACCCTAACCCATACCCTACGCCGTACCAGAAGCCCTCCCCGAACCCGTACCCTAAGCCGTACCCTAAGCCTAACCCTAAACGTAGGCTACCCTTGAATGCTTCTGCCTCCAATAGATTTCCTAAGCAGTAGTGTTTTAAGGAACAGCTTAAAAAGAGAATCCTAATGTGATTTCTTTATAATGGGTGTGTTCCTTATCTTATCCTAGTGTCTAAATTCTTCTCCATGGCTGGACCTCCAAATAATATTCCTTTACGTGCTAAGGGGTATCTAGAGAGTGGGATAGCTTTAATAACTACCCTAACACTAACGCGTACCCTAACCCTAACCCCTACCCTAACCCTAACACCTACCCTAATCCTAACCAATACCCTAAACCGAGCCCTAACCCTAACACTAACCCTAACCCTAACCCTAACCCATACCCTACACCGTACCCGAAGCCATCCCCGAACCCGTACCCTAAGCCGTACCCTAAGCCGTACCCTAAGCCTAACCCTAACCCTAGGCTACCCTTGACTGCTTCTGCCTCCAATAGATTTCCTAAGCACTAGTGTTTTAAGGAACAGCTTAAAAAGAGAATCCTAATGTGATTTCTTTACAATGGGTGTGTTCCTTATCTTATCCTAGTGTCTAAACTCTTCTCCATGGCTGGACCTCCAAATAATATTCCTTTACGTGCTAAGGGGTATCTAGAGACTGGGATAGGTTTAATAACTACCCTAACACTAACGCGTACCCTAACCCTAACCCCTACCCTAACCCTAACACGTACCCTAATCCTAACCAATACCCTAAACCGAGCCCTAACCCTAACACTAACCCTAACCGTAACCCTAACCCATACCCTACGCCGTACCCGAAGCCCTCCCCGAACCGGTACCCTAAGCCGTACCCTAAGCCGTACCCTAAGCCTAACCCTAACCCTAGGCTACCCTTGACTGCTTCTGTCTCCAATAGATTTTCTAAGCACTACTGTTTTAAGGAACAGCTTAAAAAGAGAATCCTAATGTGATTTCTTTATAATGGGTGTGTTCCTTATCTTATGCTAGTGTCTAAACTCTTCTCCATGGCTGAACCTCCAAATAATATTCCTTTACGTGCTAAGGGGTATCTAGAGAGTGGGTTAGGTTTAATAACTACCCTAACACTAACGCGTACCCTAACCCTAAACCCTACCCTAACCCTAACACGTACCCTAATCCTAACCAATAACCTATACCGAGCCCTAACCCTAACACTAACCCTAACCCTAACCCTAACCCATACCCTACGCCGTACCAGAAGCCCTCCCCGAACCCGTACCCTAAGCCGTACCCTAAGCCTAACCCTAAGCCGTACCCTAACCCTAGGCTACCCTTGGATGCTTCTGCCTCCAATAGATTTCCTAAGCACGAGTGTTTTAAGGAACAGCTTAAAAAGAGAATCCTAATGTGATTTCTTTATAATGGGTGTGTTCCTTATCTTATCCTAGTGTCTAAACTCTTCTCCATGGCTGGACCTCCAAATAATATTCCTTTATGTGCTAAGGGGTATCTAGAGAGTGGGATAGGTTTAATAACTACCCTAACACTAACGCGTACCCTAACCCTAACCCCTACCCTAACCATAACACGTACCTTAATCCTAACCAATACCCTAAACCGAGCCCTAACCCTAACACTAACCCTAACCCTAACCCTAACCCATACCCTACGCCATACCCGAAGCCCTCCCCGAACACGTACCCTAAGCCGTACCCTAAGCCGTACCCTAAGCCTAACCCTAACCCTAGGCTACCCTTTACTGCTTCTGCCTCCAATAGATTTCCTAAGCACTAGTGTTTTAAGGAACAGCTTAAAAAGAGAATCCTAATGTGATTTCTTTATAATGGGTGTGTTCCTTATCTTATCCTAGTGTCTAAACTCTTCTCCATGGCTGGACCTCCAAATAATATTCCTTTACGTGCTAAGGGGTATCTAGAGACTGGGATAGGTTTAATAACTACCCTAATACTAACGCGTACCCTAACCCTAACCCCTACCCTAACCCTAACACGTACCCTAATCCTAACCAATACCCTAAACCGAGCCCTAACCCTAACACTAACCCTAATCCTAACCCTAACCCATACCCTACGCCGTACCCGAAGCCCTCCCCGAACTGGTACCCTAAGCCGTACCCTAAGCCGTACCCTAAGCCTAACCCTAACCCTAGGCTACCCTTGACTGCTTCTGCCTCCAATAGATTTTCTAAGCACTAGTGTTTTAAGGAACAGCTTAAAAAGAGAATCCTAATGTGATTTCTTTATAATGGGTGTGTTCCTTATCTTATCCTAGTGTCTAAACTCTTCTCCATGGCTGGACCTCCAAATAATATTCCTTTACGTGCTAAGGGGTATCTAGAGAGTGGGTTAGGTTTAATAACTACCCTAACACTAACGCGTACCCTAACCCTAAACCCTACCCTAACCCTAACACGTACCCTAATCCTAACCAATACCCTATACCGAGCCCTAACCCTAACACTAACCCTAACCCTAACCCTAACCCATACCCTACGCCGTACCCGAAGCCCTCCCCGAACTGGTACCCTAAGCCGTACCCTAAGCCGTACCCTAAGCCTAACCCTAACCCTAGGCTACCCTTGACTGCTTCTGCCTCCAATAGATTTCCTAAGCACTAGTGTTTTAAGGAACAGCTTAAAAAGAGAATCCTAATGTGATTTCTTTATAATGGGTGTGTTCCTTATCTTATCCTAGTGTCTAAACTCTTCTCCATGGCTGGACCTCCAAATAATATTCCTTTACGTGCTAAGGGGTATCTAGAGAGTGGGATAGCTTTAATAACTACCCTAACACTAACGCGTACCCTAACCCTAAACCCTACCCTATCGCTAACACGTACCCTAATCCTAACCAATACCCTAAACCGAGCCCTAACCCTAACACTAACCCTAACCCTAACCCTAACCCATACCCTACGCCGTACCAGAAGCCCTCCCGGAACCCGTACCCTAAGCCGTACCCAAAGCCTAACCCTAATCCTAACCCTAAACCTAGGCTACCCTTGAATGCTTCTGCCTCCAATAGATTTCCTAAGCACTAGTGTTTTAAGGAACAGCTTAAAAAGAGAATCCTAATGTGATTTGTTTATAATGGGTGTGTTCCTTATCTTATCCTAGTGTCTAAATTCTTCTCCATGGCTGTACCTCCAAATAATATTCCTTTACGTGCTAAGGGGTATCTAGAGAGTGGGATAGCTTTAATAACTACCCTAACACTAACGCGTACCCTAACCCTAACGCCTACCCTAACCCTAACACGTACCCTAATCCTAACCAATACCCTAAACCGAGCCCTAACCCTAACACTAACCCTAACCCTAACCCTAACCCATACCCTACGCCGTACCCGAAGCCATCCCCGAACCCGTACCCTAAGCCGTACCCTAAGCCGTACCCTAAGCCTAACCCTAACGCTAGGCTACCCTTGACTGCTTCTGCCTACAATAGATTTCCTAAGCACTAGTGTTTTAAGGAACAGCTTAAAAAGAGAATCCTAATGTGATTTCCTTATAATGGGTGTGTTCCTTATCTTATCCTAGTGTCTAAACACTTCTCCATGGCTGGACCTCCAAATAATATTCCTTTACGTGCTAAGGGGTATCTAGAGATTGGGATAGGTTTAATAACTACCCTAACACTAACGCGTATCCTAACCCTAACCCCTACCCTAACCCTAACACGTACCCTAACCCTAACCAATAACCTAAGCCGAGCCCTAACCCTAACACTAACACTAACCCTAACCCTAACCCATACCCTAAGCCGAACACGAAGCCCTCCCCAAACCCGTACCCTAAGCCGTACCCTAAGCCGTACCCTAAGCCTAACCCTAACCCTAGGCTACCCTTGACTGCTTCTGCCTCCAATAGATTTCCTAAGCACTAGTGTTTTAAGGAACAGCTTAAAAAGAGAATCCTAATGTGATTTCTTTATAATGGGTGTGTTCCTTATCTTATCCTAGTGTCTAAACTCTTCTCCATGGCTGGACCTCCAAATAATATTCCTTTACGTGCTAAGGGGTATCTAGAGAGTGGGATAGGTTTAATAACTACCCTAACCCTAACGCGTACCCTAACCCTATCCCCTACCCTAACCCTAACACGTACCCTAATCCTAACCCGTACCCTAAACCGAGCCCTAACCCTAACACTAACCCTAACCCTAACCCTAACCCATACCCTACGCTGTACCCGAAGCCCTCACCGAACCCGTACCCTAAGCTGGACCCTAAGCCTAACCCTAAGCCTATCCCTAACCCTAGGCTACCCTTGACTGCTTTTGCCTCCAATAGATTTCCTAAGCACTAGTGTTTTAAGGAACAGCTTAAAAAGAGAATCCTAATGTGATTTCTTTATAATGGGTGTGTTCCTTATCTTATCCTAGTGTCTAAACTCTTCTCCATGGCTGGACCTCCAAATAATATTCCTTTACGTGCTAAGGGGTATCTACAGAGTGGGATAGGTTTAATAACTACCCTAACACTAACGCGTACCCTAACCCTAACCCCTACCCTAACACTAACACGTACCCTAATCCTAACCAATACCCTAAACCGAGCCCTAACCCTAACACTAACCCTAACCCTAACCCTAAGCCATACCCTACGCCGTACCCGAATCCCTCACCGAACCCGTACCCTAAGCCGTACCCTAAGCCTAACCCTAAGCCTAACCCTAACCCTAGGCTACCCTTGACTGCTTCTGCCTCCAATAGATTTCCTAAGCACTAGTGTTTTAAGGAACAACTTAAAAAGAGAATCCTAATGTCATTTCTTTATAATGTGTGTGTTCCTTATCTTATCCTAGTGTCTAAACTCTTCTCCATGGCTGGACCTCCAAATAATATTCCTTTACGTGCTGAGGGGTATCTAGAGAGTGGGATAGGTTTAATAACTACCCTAACACTAACGCGTACCCTAACCCTAACCCCTACCCTAACACTAACTCGTACACTAATCCTAAACAATACCCTAAACCGAGCCCTAACCCTAACACTAACCCTAACCCTAACCCTAACCCATACCCTACGCCGTACCAGAAGCCCTCCCCGAACCCGTACCCTAAGCCGTACCCTAAGCCGTACCCTAAGCCTAACCCTAACCCTAGGCTACCCTTGACTGCTTCTGCCTCCAATAGATTTCCTAAGCACTAGTGTTTTAAGGAACAGCTTAAAATGAGAATCCTAATGTGATTTCTTTATAATGGGTGTGTTCATTATCTTATCCTAGTGTGTAAACTCTTCTCCATGGCTGGACCTCCAAATAATATTCCTTTACGTGCTAAGGGGTATCTAGAGAGTGGGTTAGGTTTAATAACTACCCTAACACTAATGCGTACCCTAACCCTAACCCCTACCCTATCGCTAACACGTACCCTAATCCTAACCAATACCCTAAACCGAGCCCTAACCCTAACACTAACCCTAACCCTAACCCTAACCCATACCCTACGCCGTACCAGAAGCCCTCCCCGAACCCATACCCTAAGCCGTACCCTAAGCCTAACCCTAAACGTAGGCTACCCTTGAATGCTTCTGCCTCCAATAGATTTCCTAAGCAGTAGTGTTTTAAGGAACAGCTTAAAAAGAGAATCCTAATGTGATTTCTTTATAATGGGTGTGTTCCTTATCTTATCCTAGTGTCTAAATTCTTCTCCATGGCTGGACCTCCAAATAATATTCCTTTACGTGCTAAGGGGTATCTAGATATTGGGATAGGTTTAATAACTACCCTAACACTAACGCGTATCCTAACCCTAACCCCTACCCTAACCCTAACACGTACCCTAACCCTAACCAATACCCTAAGCCGAGCCCTAACCCTAACACTAACACTAACCCTAACCCTAACCCATATCCTAAGCCGTACACAAAGCCCTCCCCAAACCCGTACCCTAAGCCGTACCCTAAGCCGTACCCTAAGCCTAACCCTAACCCTAGGCTACCCTTGACTGCTTCTGCCTCCAATAGATTTCCTAAGCACTAGTGTTTTAAGGAACAGCTTAAAAAGAGAATCCTAATGTGATTTCTTTATAATGGGTGTGTTCCTTATCTTATCCTAGTGTCTAAACTCTTCTCCATGGCTGGACCTCCAAATAATATTCCTTTACGTGCTAAGGGGTATCTAGAGAGTGGGATAGGTTTAATAACTACCCTAACCCTAACGCGTACCCTAACCCTATCCCCTACCCTAACCCTAACACGTACCCTAATCCTAACCCGTACCCTAAACCGAGCCCTAACCCTAACACTAACCCTAACCCTAACCCTAACCCATACCCTACGCTGTACCCGAAGCCCTCACCGAACCCGTACCCTAAGCCGTACCCTAAGCCTAACCCTAAGCCTATCCCTAACCCTAGGCTACCCTTGACTGCTTTTGCCTCCAATAGATTTCCTAAGCACTAGTGTTTTAAGGAACAGCTTAAAAAGAGAATCCTAATGTGATTTCTTTATAATGGGTGTGTTCCTTATCTTATCCTAGTGTCTAAACTCTTCTCCATGGCTGGACCTCCAAATAATATTCCTTTACGTGCTAAGGGGTATCTACAGAGTGGGATAGGTTTAATAACTACCCTAACACTAACGCGTACCCTAACCCTAACCCCTACCCTAACACTAACTCGTACACTAATCCTAAACAATACCCTAAACCGAGCCCTAACCCTAACACTAACCCTAACCCTAACCCTAACCCATACCCTACGCCGTACCAGAAGCCCTCCCCGAACCCGTACCCTAAGCTGTACCCTAAGCCGTACCCTAAGCCTAACCCTAACCCTAGGCTACCCTTGACTGCTTCTGCCTCCAATAGATTTCCTAAGCACTAGTGTTTTAAGGAACAGCTTAAAATGAGAATCCTAATGTGATTTCTTTATAATGGGTGTGTTCATTATCTTATCCTAGTGTGTAAACTCTTCTCCATGGCTGGACCTCCAAATAATATTCCTTTACGTGCTAAGGGGTATCTAGAGAGTGGGTTAGGTTTAATAACTACCCTAACACTAATGCGTACCCTAACCCTAACCCCTACCCTATCGCTAACACGTACCCTAATCCTAACCAATACCCTAAACCGAGCCCTAACCCTAACACTAACCCTAACCCTAACCCTAACCCATACACTACGCCGTACCAGAAGCCCTCCCCGAACCCGTACCCTAAGCCGTACCCTAAGCCTAACCCTAAACGTAGGCTACCCTTGAATGCTTCTGCCTCCAATAGATTTCCTAAGCAGTAGTGTTTTAAGGAACAGCTTAAAAAGAGAATCCTAATGTGATTTCTTTATAATGGGTGTGTTCCTTATCTTATCCTAGTGTCTAAATTCTTCTCCATGGCTGGACCTCCAAATAATATTCCTTTACGTGCTAAGGGGTATCTAGATATTGGGATAGGTTTAATAACTACCCTAACACTAACGCGTATCCTAACCCTAACCCCTACCCTAACCCTAACACGTACCCTAACCCTAACCAATACCCTAAGCCGAGCCCTAACCCTAACACTAACACTAACCCTAACCCTAACCCATATCCTAAGCCGTACACAAAGCCCTCCCCAAACCCGTACCCTAAGCCGTACCCTAAGCCGTACCCTAAGCCTAACCCTATCCCTAGGCTACCCTTGACTGCTTCTGCCTCCAATAGATTTCCTAAGCACTAGTGTTTTAAGGAACAGCTTAAAAAGAGAATCCTAATGTGATTTCTTTATAATGGGTGTGTTCCTTATCTTATCCTAGTGTCTAAACTCTTCTCCATGGCTGGACCTCCAAATAATATTCCTTTACGTGCTAAGGGGTATCTAGAGAGTGGGATAGGTTTAATAACTACCCTAACCCTAACGCCTACCCTAACCCTATCCCCTACCCTAACCCTAACACGTACCCTAATCCTAACCCGTACCCTAAACCGAGCCCTAACCCTAACACTAACCCTAACCCTAACCCTAACCCATACCCTACGCTGTACCCGAAGCCCTCACCGAACCCGTACCCTAAGCCGTACCCTAAGCCTAACCCTAAGCCTATCCCTAACCCTAGGCTACCCTTGACTGCTTTTGCCTCCAATAGATTTCCTAAGCACTAGTGTTTTAAGGAACAGCTTAAAAAGAGAATCCTAATGTGATTTCTTTATAATGGGTGTGTTCCTTATCTTATCCTAGTGTCTAAACTCTTCTCCATGGCTGGACCTCCAAATAATATTCCTTTACGTGCTAAGGGGTATCTACAGAGTGGGATAGGTTTAATAACTACCCTAACACTAACGCGTACCCTAACCCTAACCCCTACCCTAACACTAACTCGTACACTAATCCTAAACAATACCCTAAACCGAGCCCTAACCCTAACACTAACCCTAACCCTAACCCTAACCCATACCCTACGCCGTACCAGAAGCCCTCCCCGAACCCGTACCCTAAGCCGTACCCTAAGCCTAACCCTAAACGTAGGCTACCCTTGAATGCTTCTGCCTCCAATAGATTTCCTAAGCAGTAGTGTTTTAAGGAACAGCTTAAAAAGAGAATCCTAATGTGATTTCTTTATAATGGGTGTGTTCCTTATCTTATCCTAGTGTCTAAATTCTTCTCCATGGCTGGACCTCCAAATAATATTCCTTTACGTGCTAAGGGGTATCTAGAGAGTGGGATAGCTTTAAT
Organism: Balaenoptera physalus; assembly: GCF_965194825.1. Classification (NCBI taxonomy): domain Eukaryota; kingdom Metazoa; phylum Chordata; class Mammalia; order Artiodactyla; family Balaenopteridae; genus Balaenoptera; species Balaenoptera physalus. The sequence continues at coordinate 141,408,883 of NC_138903.1, read as the reverse complement.
AACTACCCTAACACTAACGCGTACCCTAACCCTAACCCCTACCCTAACCCTAACACCTACCCTAATCCTAACCAATACCCTAAACCGAGCCCTAACCCTAACACTAACCCTAACCCTAACCCTAACCCATACCCTACACCGTACCCGAAGCCATCCCCGAACCCGTACCCTAAGCCGTACCCTAAGCCGTACCCTAAGCCTAACCCTAACCCTAGGCTACCCTTGACTGCTTCTGCCTCCAATAGATTTCCTAAGCACTAGTGTTTTAAGGAACAGCTTAAAAAGAGAATCCTAATGTGATTTCTTTACAATGGGTGTGTTCCTTATCTTATCCTAGTGTCTAAACTCTTCTCCATGGCTGGACCTCCAAATAATATTCCTTTACGTGCTAAGGGGTATCTAGAGACTGGGATAGGTTTAATAACTACCCTAACACTAACGCGTACCCTAACCCTAACCCCTACCCTAACCCTAACACGTACCCTAATCCTAACCAATACCCTAAACCGAGCCCTAACCCTAACACTAACCCTAACCGTAACCCTAACCCATACCCTACGCCGTACCCGAAGACCTCCCCGAACCGGTACCCTAAGCCGTACCCTAAGCCGTACCCTAAGCCTAACCCTAACCCTAGGCTACCCTTGACTGCTTCTGTCTCCAATAGATTTTCTAAGCACTAGTGTTTTAAGGAACAGCTTAAAAAGAGAATCCTAATGTGATTTCTTTATAATGGGTGTGTTCCTTATCTTATGCTAGTGTCTAAACTCTTCTCCATTGCTGAACCTCCAAATAATATTCCTTTACGTGCTAAGGGGTATCTAGAGAGTGGGTTAGGTTTAATAACTACCCTAACACTAACGCGTACCCTAACCCTAAACCCTACCCTAACCCTAACACGTACCCTAATCCTAACCAATACCCTATACCGAGCCCTAACCCTAACACTAACCCTAACCCTAACCCTAACCCATACCCTACGCCGTACCAGAAGCCCTCCCCGAACCCGTACCCTAAGCCGTACCCTAAGCCTAACCCTAACCCTAGGCTACCCTTGGATGCTTCTGCCTCCAATAGATTTCCTAAGCACGAGTGTTTTAAGGAACAGCTTAAAAAGAGAATCCTAATGTGATTTCTTTATAATGGGTGTGTTCCTTATCTTATCCTAGTGTCTAAACTCTTCTCCATGGCTGGACCTCCAAATAATATTCCTTTACGTGCTAAGGGGTATCTAGAGACTGGGATAGGTTTAATAACTACCCTAATACTAACGCGTACCCTAACCCTAACCCCTACCCTAACCCTAACACGTACCCTAATCCTAACCAATACCCTAAACCGAGCCCTAACCCTAACACTAACCCTAATCCTAACCCTAACCCATACCCTACGCCGTACCCGAAGCCCTCCCCGAACTGGTACCCTAAGCCGTACCCTAAGCCGTACCCTAAGCCTAACCCTAACCCTAGGCTACCCTTGACTGCTTCTGCCTCCAATAGATTTTCTAAGCACTAGTGTTTTAAGGAACAGCTTAAAAAGAGAATCCTAATGTGATTTCTTTATAATGGGTGTGTTCCTTATCTTATCCTAGTGTCTAAACTCTTCTCCATGGCTGCACCTCCAAATAATATTCCTTTACGTGCTAAGGGGTATCTAGAGAGTGGGATAGGTTTAATAACTACCCTAACACTAACGCGTACCCTAACCCTAACCCCTACCCTAACCCTAACACGTACCCTAATCCTAACCAATACCCTAAACCGAGCCCTAACCCTAACACTAACCCTAACCCTAACCCTAACCCATACCCTACGCCGTACCCGAAGCCCTCCCCGAACCCGTACCCTAAGCCGTACCCTAAGCCGTACCCTAAGCCTAACCCTAACCCTAGGCTACCCTTGACTGCTTCTGCCTCCAATAGATTTCCTAAGCACTAGTGTTTTAAGGAACAGCTTAAAAAGAGAATCCTAATGTGATTTCTTTATAATGGGTGTGTTCCTTATCTTTTCCTAGTGTCTAAACTCTTCTCCATGGCTGGACCTCCAAATAATATTCCTTTACGTGCTAAGGGGTATCTAGAGACTGGGATAGGTTTAATAACTACCCTAAGACTAACGCGTACCCTAACCCTAACCCCTACCCTAACCCTAACACGTACCCTAATCCTAACCAATACCCTAAACCGAGCCCTAACCCTAACACTAACCCTAACCCTAACCCTAAACCATACCCTACGCCGTACCCGAAGCCCTCCCCGAACCGGTACCCTAAGCCGTACCCTAAGCCGTACCCTAAGCCTAACCCTAACCCTAGGCTACCCTTGACTGCTTCTGCCTCCAATAGATTTTCTAAGCACTAGTGTTTTAAGGAACAGCTTAAAAAGAGAATCCTAATGTGATTTCTTTATAATGGGTGTGTTCCTTATCTTATCCTAGTGTCTAAACTCTTCTCCATGGCTGGACCTCCAAATAATATTCCTTTACGTGCTAAGGGGTATCTAGAGAGTGGGATAGGTTTAATAACTACCCTAACACTAACGCGTACCCTAACCCTAAACCCTACCCTAACCCTAACACGTACCCTAATCCTAACCAATACCCTATACCGAGCCCTAACCCTAACACTAACCCTAACCCTAACCCTAACCCATACCCTACGCCATACCAGAAGCCCTCCACGAACCCGTACCCTAAGCCGTACCCTAAGCCTAACCCTAAGCCTAACCCTAACCCTAGGCTACCCTTGACTGCTTCTGCCTCCAATAGATTTCCTAAGCACTAGTGTTTTAAGGAACAGCTTAAAAAGAGAATCCTAATGTGATTTCTTTATAATGGGTGTGTTCCTTATCTTATCCTAGTGTCTAAACTCTTCTCCATGGCTGGACCTCCAAATAATATTCCTTTACGTGCTAAAGGGTATCTAGAGAGTGGGTTAGGTTTAATAACTACCCTAACACTAACGCGTACCCTAACCCTAAACCCTACCCTATCGCTAACACGTACCCTAATCCTAACCAATACCCTAAACCGAGCCCTAACCCTATCACTAACCCTAACCCTAACCCTAACCCATACCCTACGCTGTACCAGAAGCCCTCCCCGAACCCGTACCCTAAGCCGTACCCTAAGCCTAACCCTAATCCTAACCCTAAACCTAGGCTACCCTTGAATGCTTCTGCCTCCAATAGATTTCCTAAGCACTAGTGTTTTAAGGAACAGCTTAAAAAGAGAATCCTAATGTGATTTGTTTATAATGGGTGTGTTCCTTATCTTATCCTAGTGTCTAAATTCTTCTCCATGGCTGTACCTCCAAATAATATTCCTTTACGTGCTAAGGGGTATCTAGAGAGTGGGATAGCTTTAATAACTACCCTAACACTAACGCGTACCCTAACCCTAACCCCTACCCTAACCCTAACACGTACCCTAATCCTAACCAATACCCTAAACCGAGCTCTAACCCTAACACTAACCCTAACCCTAACCCTAACCCATACCCTACGCCGTACCCGAAGCCATCCCCGAACCCGTACCCTAAGCCGTACCCTAAGCCGTACCGTAAGCCTAACCCTAACCCTAGGCTACCCTTGACTGCTTCTGCCTCCAATAGATTTCCTAAGCACTAGTGTTTTAAGGAACAGCTTAAAAAGAGAATCCTAATGTGATTTCTTTATAATGGGTGTGTTCCTTATCTTATCCTAGTGTCTAAACTCTTCTCCATGGCTGGACCTCCAAATAATATTCCTTTACGTGCTAAGGGGTATCTAGAGATTGGGATAGGTTTAATAACTACCCTAACACTAACGCGTATCCTAACCCTAACCCCTACCCTAACCCTAACACGTACCCTAACCCTAACCAATACCCTAAGCCGAGCCCTAACCCTAACACTAACCCTAACCCTAACCCTAACCCATACCCTAAGCCGTACACGAAGCCCTCCCCAAACCCGTACCCTAAGCCGTACCCTAAGCCGTACCCTAAGCCTAACCCTAACACTAGGCTACCCTTGACTGCTTCTGCCTCCAATAGATTTCCTAAGCACTAGTATTTTAAGGAACAGCTTAAAAAGAGAATCCTAATGTGATTTCTTTATAATGGGTGTGTTCCTTATCTTATCCTAGTGTCTAAACTCTTCTCCATGGCTGGACCTCCAAATAATATTCCTTTACGTGCTAAGGGGTATCTAGAGAGTGGGATAGGTTTAATAACTACCCTAACCCTAACGCGTACCCTAACCCTATCCCCTACCCTAACCCTAACACGTACCCTAATCCTAACCCGTACCCTAAACCGAGCCCTAACCCTAACACTAACCCTAACCCTAACCCTAACCCATACCCTACGCTGTACCCGAAGCCCTCACCGAACCCGTACCCTAAGCCGTACCCTAAGCCTAACCCTAAGCCTATCCCTAACCCTAGGCTACCCTTGACTGCTTTTGCCTCCAATAGATTTCCTAAGCACTAGTGTTTTAAGGAACAGCTTAAAAAGAGAATCCTAATGTGATTTCTTTATAATGGGTGTGTTCCTTATCTTATCCTAGTGTCTAAACTCTTCTCCATGGCTGGACCTCCAAATAATATTCCTTTACGTGCTAAGGGGTATCTACAGAGTGGGATAGGTTTAATAACTACCCTAACACTAACGCGTACCCTAACCCTAACCCCTACCCTAACACTAACTCGTACACTAATCCTAAACAATACCCTAAACCGAGCCCTAACCCTAACACTAACCCTAACCCTAACCCTAACCCATACCCTACGCCGTACCAGAAGCCCTCCCCGAACCCGTACCCTAAGCCGTACCCTAAGCCGTACCCTAAGCCTAACCCTAACCCTAGGCTACCCTTGACTGCTTCTGCCTCCAATAGATTTCCTAAGCACTAGTGTTTTAAGGAACAGCTTAAAATGAGAATCCTAATGTGATTTCTTTATAATGGGTGTGTTCATTATCTTATCCTAGTGTGTAAACTCTTCTCCATGGCTGGACCTCCAAATAATATTCCTTTACGTGCTAAGGGGTATCTAGAGAGTGGGTTAGGTTTAATAACTACCCTAACACTAATGCGTACCCTAACCCTAACCCCTACCCTATCGCTAACACGTACCCTAATCCTAACCAATACCCTAAACCGAGCCCTAACCCTAACACTAACCCTAACCCTAACCCTAACCCATACCCTACGCCGTACCAGAAGCCCTCCCCGAACCCGTACCCTAAGCCGTACCCTAAGCCTAACCCTAAACGTAGGCTACCCTTGAATGCTTCTGCCTCCAATAGATTTCCTAAGCAGTAGTGTTTTAAGGAACAGCTTAAAAAGAGAATCCTAATGTGATTTCTTTATAATGGGTGTGTTCCTTATCTTATGCTAGTGTCTAAATTCTTCTCCATGGCTGGACCTCCAAATAATATTCCTTTACGTGCTAAGGGGTATCTAGAGAGTGGGATAGCTTTAATAACTACCCTAACACTAACGCGTACCCTAACCCTAACCCCTACCCTAACCCTAACACCTACCCTAATCCTAACCAATACCCTAAACCGAGCCCTAACCCTAACACTAACCCTAACCCTAACCCTAACCCATACCCTACACCGTACCCGAAGCCATCCCCGAACCCGTACCCTAAGCCGTACCCTAAGCCGTACCCTAAGCCTAACCCTAACCCTAGGCTACCCTTGACTGCTTCTGCCTCCAATAGATTTCCTAAGCACTAGTGTTTTAAGGAACAGCTTAAAAAGAGAATCCTAATGTGATTTCTTTACAATGGGTGTGTTCCTTATCTTATCCTAGTGTCTAAACTCTTCTCCATGGCTGGACCTCCAAATAATATTCCTTTACGTGCTAAGGGGTATCTAGAGACTGGGATAGGTTTAATAACTACCCTAACACTAACGCGTACCCTAACCCTAACCCCTACCCTAACCCTAACACGTACCCTAATCCTAACCAATACCCTAAACCGAGCCCTAACCCTAACACTAACCCTAACCGTAACCCTAACCCATACCCTACGCCGTACCCGAAGCCCTCCCCGAACCGGTACCCTAAGCCGTACCCTAAGCCGTACCCTAAGCCTAACCCTAACCCTAGGCTACCCTTGACTGCTTCTGTCTCCAATAGATTTTCTAAGCACTAGTGTTTTAAGGAACAGCTTAAAAAGAGAATCCTAATGTGATTTCTTTATAATGGGTGTGTTCCTTATCTTATCCTAGTGTCTAAACTCTTCTCCATGGCTGGACCTCCAAATAATATTCCTTTATGTGCTAAGGGGTATCTAGAGAGTGGGATAGGTTTAATAACTACCCTAACCCTAACGCGTACCCTAACCCTATCCCCTACCCTAACCCTAACACGTACCCTAATCCTAACCCGTACCCTAAACCGAGCCCTAACCCTAACACTAACCCTAACCCTAACCCTAACCCATACCCTACGCTGTACCCGAAGCCCTCACCGAACCCGTACCCTAAGCTGGACCCTAAGCCTAACCCTAAGCCTATCCCTAACCCTAGGCTACCCTTGACTGCTTTTGCCTCCAATAGATTTCCTAAGCACTAGTGTTTTAAGGAACAGCTTAAAAAGAGAATCCTAATGTGATTTCTTTATAATGGGTGTGTTCCTTATCTTATCCTAGTGTCTAAACTCTTCTCCATGGCTGGACCTCCAAATAATATTCCTTTACGTGCTAAGGGGTATCTACAGAGTGGGATAGGTTTAATAACTACCCTAACACTAACGCGTACCCTAACCCTAACCCCTACCCTAACACTAACACGTACCCTAATCCTAACCAATACCCTAAACCGAGCCCTAACCCTAACACTAACCCTAACCCTAACCCTAAGCCATACCCTACGCCGTACCCGAATCCCTCACCGAACCCGTACCCTAAGCCGTACCCTAAGCCTAACCCTAAGCCTAACCCTAACCCTAGGCTACCCTTGACTGCTTCTGCCTCCAATAGATTTCCTAAGCACTAGTGTTTTAAGGAACAACTTAAAAAGAGAATCCTAATGTCATTTCTTTATAATGTGTGTGTTCCTTATCTTATCCTAGTGTCTAAACTCTTCTCCATGGCTGGACCTCCAAATAATATTCCTTTACGTGCTGAGGGGTATCTAGAGAGTGGGATAGGTTTAATAACTACCCTAACACTAACGCGTACCCTAACCCTAACCCCTACCCTAACACTAACTCGTACACTAATCCTAAACAATACCCTAAACCGAGCCCTAACCCTAACACTAACCCTAACCCTAACCCTAACCCATACCCTACGCCGTACCAGAAGCCCTCCCCGAACCCGTACCCTAAGCCGTACCCTAAGCCGTACCCTAAGCCTAACCCTAACCCTAGGCTACCCTTGACTGCTTCTGCCTCCAATAGATTTCCTAAGCACTAGTGTTTTAAGGAACAGCTTAAAATGAGAATCCTAATGTGATTTCTTTATAATGGGTGTGTTCATTATCTTATCCTAGTGTGTAAACTCTTCTCCATGGCTGGACCTCCAAATAATATTCCTTTACGTGCTAAGGGGTATCTAGAGAGTGGGTTAGGTTTAATAACTACCCTAACACTAATGCGTACCCTAACCCTAACCCCTACCCTATCGCTAACACGTACCCTAATCCTAACCAATACCCTAAACCGAGCCCTAACCCTAACACTAACCCTAACCCTAACCCTAACCCATACCCTACGCCGTACCAGAAGCCCTCCCCGAACCCATACCCTAAGCCGTACCCTAAGCCTAACCCTAAACGTAGGCTACCCTTGAATGCTTCTGCCTCCAATAGATTTCCTAAGCAGTAGTGTTTTAAGGAACAGCTTAAAAAGAGAATCCTAATGTGATTTCTTTATAATGGGTGTGTTCCTTATCTTATCCTAGTGTCTAAATTCTTCTCCATGGCTGGACCTCCAAATAATATTCCTTTACGTGCTAAGGGGTATCTAGATATTGGGATAGGTTTAATAACTACCCTAACACTAACGCGTATCCTAACCCTAACCCCTACCCTAACCCTAACACGTACCCTAACCCTAACCAATACCCTAAGCCGAGCCCTAACCCTAACACTAACACTAACCCTAACCCTAACCCATATCCTAAGCCGTACACAAAGCCCTCCCCAAACCCGTACCCTAAGCCGTACCCTAAGCCGTACCCTAAGCCTAACCCTAACCCTAGGCTACCCTTGACTGCTTCTGCCTCCAATAGATTTCCTAAGCACTAGTGTTTTAAGGAACAGCTTAAAAAGAGAATCCTAATGTGATTTCTTTATAATGGGTGTGTTCCTTATCTTATCCTAGTGTCTAAACTCTTCTCCATGGCTGGACCTCCAAATAATATTCCTTTACGTGCTAAGGGGTATCTAGAGAGTGGGATAGGTTTAATAACTACCCTAACCCTAACGCGTACCCTAACCCTATCCCCTACCCTAACCCTAACACGTACCCTAATCCTAACCCGTACCCTAAACCGAGCCCTAACCCTAACACTAACCCTAACCCTAACCCTAACCCATACCCTACGCTGTACCCGAAGCCCTCACCGAACCCGTACCCTAAGCCGTACCCTAAGCCTAACCCTAAGCCTATCCCTAACCCTAGGCTACCCTTGACTGCTTTTGCCTCCAATAGATTTCCTAAGCACTAGTGTTTTAAGGAACAGCTTAAAAAGAGAATCCTAATGTGATTTCTTTATAATGGGTGTGTTCCTTATCTTATCCTAGTGTCTAAACTCTTCTCCATGGCTGGACCTCCAAATAATATTCCTTTACGTGCTAAGGGGTATCTACAGAGTGGGATAGGTTTAATAACTACCCTAACACTAACGCGTACCCTAACCCTAACCCCTACCCTAACACTAACTCGTACACTAATCCTAAACAATACCCTAAACCGAGCCCTAACCCTAACACTAACCCTAACCCTAACCCTAACCCATACCCTACGCCGTACCAGAAGCCCTCCCCGAACCCGTACCCTAAGCTGTACCCTAAGCCGTACCCTAAGCCTAACCCTAACCCTAGGCTACCCTTGACTGCTTCTGCCTCCAATAGATTTCCTAAGCACTAGTGTTTTAAGGAACAGCTTAAAATGAGAATCCTAATGTGATTTCTTTATAATGGGTGTGTTCATTATCTTATCCTAGTGTGTAAACTCTTCTCCATGGCTGGACCTCCAAATAATATTCCTTTACGTGCTAAGGGGTATCTAGAGAGTGGGTTAGGTTTAATAACTACCCTAACACTAATGCGTACCCTAACCCTAACCCCTACCCTATCGCTAACACGTACCCTAATCCTAACCAATACCCTAAACCGAGCCCTAACCCTAACACTAACCCTAACCCTAACCCTAACCCATACACTACGCCGTACCAGAAGCCCTCCCCGAACCCGTACCCTAAGCCGTACCCTAAGCCTAACCCTAAACGTAGGCTACCCTTGAATGCTTCTGCCTCCAATAGATTTCCTAAGCAGTAGTGTTTTAAGGAACAGCTTAAAAAGAGAATCCTAATGTGATTTCTTTATAATGGGTGTGTTCCTTATCTTATCCTAGTGTCTAAATTCTTCTCCATGGCTGGACCTCCAAATAATATTCCTTTACGTGCTAAGGGGTATCTAGATATTGGGATAGGTTTAATAACTACCCTAACACTAACGCGTATCCTAACCCTAACCCCTACCCTAACCCTAACACGTACCCTAACCCTAACCAATACCCTAAGCCGAGCCCTAACCCTAACACTAACACTAACCCTAACCCTAACCCATATCCTAAGCCGTACACAAAGCCCTCCCCAAACCCGTACCCTAAGCCGTACCCTAAGCCGTACCCTAAGCCTAACCCTATCCCTAGGCTACCCTTGACTGCTTCTGCCTCCAATAGATTTCCTAAGCACTAGTGTTTTAAGGAACAGCTTAAAAAGAGAATCCTAATGTGATTTCTTTATAATGGGTGTGTTCCTTATCTTATCCTAGTGTCTAAACTCTTCTCCATGGCTGGACCTCCAAATAATATTCCTTTACGTGCTAAGGGGTATCTAGAGAGTGGGATAGGTTTAATAACTACCCTAACCCTAACGCCTACCCTAACCCTATCCCCTACCCTAACCCTAACACGTACCCTAATCCTAACCCGTACCCTAAACCGAGCCCTAACCCTAACACTAACCCTAACCCTAACCCTAACCCATACCCTACGCTGTACCCGAAGCCCTCACCGAACCCGTACCCTAAGCCGTACCCTAAGCCTAACCCTAAGCCTATCCCTAACCCTAGGCTACCCTTGACTGCTTTTGCCTCCAATAGATTTCCTAAGCACTAGTGTTTTAAGGAACAGCTTAAAAAGAGAATCCTAATGTGATTTCTTTATAATGGGTGTGTTCCTTATCTTATCCTAGTGTCTAAACTCTTCTCCATGGCTGGACCTCCAAATAATATTCCTTTACGTGCTAAGGGGTATCTACAGAGTGGGATAGGTTTAATAACTACCCTAACACTAACGCGTACCCTAACCCTAACCCCTACCCTAACACTAACTCGTACACTAATCCTAAACAATACCCTAAACCGAGCCCTAACCCTAACACTAACCCTAACCCTAACCCTAACCCATACCCTACGCCGTACCAGAAGCCCTCCCCGAACCCGTACCCTAAGCCGTACCCTAAGCCTAACCCTAAACGTAGGCTACCCTTGAATGCTTCTGCCTCCAATAGATTTCCTAAGCAGTAGTGTTTTAAGGAACAGCTTAAAAAGAGAATCCTAATGTGATTTCTTTATAATGGGTGTGTTCCTTATCTTATCCTAGTGTCTAAATTCTTCTCCATGGCTGGACCTCCAAATAATATTCCTTTACGTGCTAAGGGGTATCTAGAGAGTGGGATAGCTTTAATAACTACCCTAACACTAACGCGTACCCTAACCCTAACCCCTACCCTAACCCTAACACCTACCCTAATCCTAACCAATACCCTAAACCGAGCCCTAACCCTAACACTAACCCTAACCCTAACCCTAACCCATACCCTACACCGTACCCGAAGCCATCCCCGAACCCGTACCCTAAGCCGTACCCTAAGCCGTACCCTAAGCCTAACCCTAACCCTAGGCTACCCTTGACTGCTTCTGCCTCCAATAGATTTCCTAAGCACTAGTGTTTTAAGGAACAGCTTAAAAAGAGAATCCTAATGTGATTTCTTTACAATGGGTGTGTTCCTTATCTTATCCTAGTGTCTAAACTCTTCTCCATGGCTGGACCTCCAAATAATATTCCTTTACGTGCTAAGGGGTATCTAGAGACTGGGATAGGTTTAATAACTACCCTAACACTAACGCGTACCCTAACCCTAACCCCTACCCTAACCCTAACACGTACCCTAATCCTAACCAATACCCTAAACCGAGCCCTAACCCTAACACTAACCCTAACCGTAACCCTAACCCATACCCTACGCCGTACCCGAAGACCTCCCCGAACCGGTACCCTAAGCCGTACCCTAAGCCGTACCCTAAGCCTAACCCTAACCCTAGGCTACCCTTGACTGCTTCTGTCTCCAATAGATTTTCTAAGCACTAGTGTTTTAAGGAACAGCTTAAAAAGAGAATCCTAATGTGATTTCTTTATAATGGGTGTGTTCCTTATCTTATGCTAGTGTCTAAACTCTTCTCCATTGCTGAACCTCCAAATAATATTCCTTTACGTGCTAAGGGGTATCTAGAGAGTGGGTTAGGTTTAATAACTACCCTAACACTAACGCGTACCCTAACCCTAAACCCTACCCTAACCCTAACACGTACCCTAATCCTAACCAATACCCTATACCGAGCCCTAACCCTAACACTAACCCTAACCCTAACCCTAACCCATACCCTACGCCGTACCAGAAGCCCTCCCCGAACCCGTACCCTAAGCCGTACCCTAAGCCTAACCCTAACCCTAGGCTACCCTTGGATGCTTCTGCCTCCAATAGATTTCCTAAGCACGAGTGTTTTAAGGAACAGCTTAAAAAGAGAATCCTAATGTGATTTCTTTATAATGGGTGTGTTCCTTATCTTATCCTAGTGTCTAAACTCTTCTCCATGGCTGGACCTCCAAATAATATTCCTTTATGTGCTAAGGGGTATCTAGAGAGTGGGATAGGTTTAATAACTACCCTAACACTAACGCGTACCCTAACCCTAACCCCTACCCTAACCATAACACGTACCTTAATCCTAACCAATACCCTAAACCGAGCCCTAACCCTAACACTAACCCTAACCCTAACCCTAACCCATACCCTACGCCGTACCCGAAGCCCTCCCCGAACCCGTACCCTAAGCCGTACCCTAAGCCGTACCCTAAGCCTAACCCTAACCCTAGGCTACCCTTGACTGCTTCTGCCTCCAATAGATTTCCTAAGCACTAGTGTTTTAAGGAACAGCTTAAAAAGAGAATCCTAATGTGATTTCTTTATAATGGGTGTGTTCCTTATCTTATCCTAGTGTCTAAACTCTTCTCCATGGCTGGACCTCCAAATAATATTCCTTTACGTGCTAAGGGGTATCTAGAGACTGGGATAGGTTTAATAACTACCCTAATACTAACGCGTACCCTAACCCTAACCCCTACCCTAACCCTAACACGTACCCTAATCCTAACCAATACCCTAAACCGAGCCCTAACCCTAACACTAACCCTAATCCTAACCCTAACCCATACCCTACGCCGTACCCGAAGCCCTCCCCGAACTGGTACCCTAAGCCGTACCCTAAGCCGTACCCTAAGCCTAACCCTAACCCTAGGCTACCCTTGACTGCTTCTGCCTCCAATAGATTTTCTAAGCACTAGTGTTTTAAGGAACAGCTTAAAAAGAGAATCCTAATGTGATTTCTTTATAATGGGTGTGTTCCTTATCTTATCCTAGTGTCTAAACTCTTCTCCATGGCTGCACCTCCAAATAATATTCCTTTACGTGCTAAGGGGTATCTAGAGAGTGGGATAGGTTTAATAACTACCCTAACACTAACGCGTACCCTAACCCTAACCCCTACCCTAACCCTAACACGTACCCTAATCCTAACCAATACCCTAAACCGAGCCCTAACCCTAACACTAACCCTAACCCTAACCCTAACCCATACCCTACGCCGTACCCGAAGCCCTCCCCGAACCCGTACCCTAAGCCGTACCCTAAGCCGTACCCTAAGCCTAACCCTAACCCTAGGCTACCCTTGACTGCTTCTGCCTCCAATAGATTTCCTAAGCACTAGTGTTTTAAGGAACAGCTTAAAAAGAGAATCCTAATGTGATTTCTTTATAATGGGTGTGTTCCTTATCTTTTCCTAGTGTCTAAACTCTTCTCCATGGCTGGACCTCCAAATAATATTCCTTTACGTGCTAAGGGGTATCTAGAGACTGGGATAGGTTTAATAACTACCCTAAGACTAACGCGTACCCTAACCCTAACCCCTACCCTAACCCTAACACGTACCCTAATCCTAACCAATACCCTAAACCGAGCCCTAACCCTAACACTAACCCTAACCCTAACCCTAAACCATACCCTACGCCGTACCCGAAGCCCTCCCCGAACCGGTACCCTAAGCCGTACCCTAAGCCGTACCCTAAGCCTAACCCTAACCCTAGGCTACCCTTGACTGCTTCTGCCTCCAATAGATTTTCTAAGCACTAGTGTTTTAAGGAACAGCTTAAAAAGAGAATCCTAATGTGATTTCTTTATAATGGGTGTGTTCCTTATCTTATCCTAGTGTCTAAACTCTTCTCCATGGCTGGACCTCCAAATAATATTCCTTTACGTGCTAAGGGGTATCTAGAGAGTGGGATAGGTTTAATAACTACCCTAACACTAACGCGTACCCTAACCCTAAACCCTACCCTAACCCTAACACGTACCCTAATCCTAACCAATACCCTATACCGAGCCCTAACCCTAACACTAACCCTAACCCTAACCCTAACCCATACCCTACGCCATACCAGAAGCCCTCCACGAACCCGTACCCTAAGCCGTACCCTAAGCCTAACCCTAAGCCTAACCCTAACCCTAGGCTACCCTTGACTGCTTCTGCCTCCAATAGATTTCCTAAGCACTAGTGTTTTAAGGAACAGCTTAAAAAGAGAATCCTAATGTGATTTCTTTATAATGGGTGTGTTCCTTATCTTATCCTAGTGTCTAAACTCTTCTCCATGGCTGGACCTCCAAATAATATTCCTTTACGTGCTAAAGGGTATCTAGAGAGTGGGTTAGGTTTAATAACTACCCTAACACTAACGCGTACCCTAACCCTAAACCCTACCCTATCGCTAACACGTACCCTAATCCTAACCAATACCCTAAACCGAGCCCTAACCCTATCACTAACCCTAACCCTAACCCTAACCCATACCCTACGCTGTACCAGAAGCCCTCCCCGAACCCGTACCCTAAGCCGTACCCTAAGCCTAACCCTAATCCTAACCCTAAACCTAGGCTACCCTTGAATGCTTCTGCCTCCAATAGATTTCCTAAGCACTAGTGTTTTAAGGAACAGCTTAAAAAGAGAATCCTAATGTGATTTGTTTATAATGGGTGTGTTCCTTATCTTATCCTAGTGTCTAAATTCTTCTCCATGGCTGTACCTCCAAATAATATTCCTTTACGTGCTAAGGGGTATCTAGAGAGTGGGATAGCTTTAATAACTACCCTAACACTAACGCGTACCCTAACCCTAACCCCTACCCTAACCCTAACACGTACCCTAATCCTAACCAATACCCTAAACCGAGCTCTAACCCTAACACTAACCCTAACCCTAACCCTAACCCATACCCTACGCCGTACCCGAAGCCATCCCCGAACCCGTACCCTAAGCCGTACCCTAAGCCGTACCGTAAGCCTAACCCTAACCCTAGGCTACCCTTGACTGCTTCTGCCTCCAATAGATTTCCTAAGCACTAGTGTTTTAAGGAACAGCTTAAAAAGAGAATCCTAATGTGATTTCTTTATAATGGGTGTGTTCCTTATCTTATCCTAGTGTCTAAACTCTTCTCCATGGCTGGACCTCCAAATAATATTCCTTTACGTGCTAAGGGGTATCTAGAGATTGGGATAGGTTTAATAACTACCCTAACACTAACGCGTATCCTAACCCTAACCCCTACCCTAACCCTAACACGTACCCTAACCCTAACCAATACCCTAAGCCGAGCCCTAACCCTAACACTAACCCTAACCCTAACCCTAACCCATACCCTAAGCCGTACACGAAGCCCTCCCCAAACCCGTACCCTAAGCCGTACCCTAAGCCGTACCCTAAGCCTAACCCTAACACTAGGCTACCCTTGACTGCTTCTGCCTCCAATAGATTTCCTAAGCACTAGTATTTTAAGGAACAGCTTAAAAAGAGAATCCTAATGTGATTTCTTTATAATGGGTGTGTTCCTTATCTTATCCTAGTGTCTAAACTCTTCTCCATGGCTGGACCTCCAAATAATATTCCTTTACGTGCTAAGGGGTATCTAGAGAGTGGGATAGGTTTAATAACTACCCTAACCCTAACGCGTACCCTAACCCTATCCCCTACCCTAACCCTAACACGTACCCTAATCCTAACCCGTACCCTAAACCGAGCCCTAACCCTAACACTAACCCTAACCCTAACCCTAACCCATACCCTACGCTGTACCCGAAGCCCTCACCGAACCCGTACCCTAAGCCGTACCCTAAGCCTAACCCTAAGCCTATCCCTAACCCTAGGCTACCCTTGACTGCTTTTGCCTCCAATAGATTTCCTAAGCACTAGTGTTTTAAGGAACAGCTTAAAAAGAGAATCCTAATGTGATTTCTTTATAATGGGTGTGTTCCTTATCTTATCCTAGTGTCTAAACTCTTCTCCATGGCTGGACCTCCAAATAATATTCCTTTACGTGCTAAGGGGTATCTACAGAGTGGGATAGGTTTAATAACTACCCTAACACTAACGCGTACCCTAACCCTAACCCCTACCCTAACACTAACTCGTACACTAATCCTAAACAATACCCTAAACCGAGCCCTAACCCTAACACTAACCCTAACCCTAACCCTAACCCATACCCTACGCCGTACCAGAAGCCCTCCCCGAACCCGTACCCTAAGCCGTACCCTAAGCCGTACCCTAAGCCTAACCCTAACCCTAGGCTACCCTTGACTGCTTCTGCCTCCAATAGATTTCCTAAGCACTAGTGTTTTAAGGAACAGCTTAAAATGAGAATCCTAATGTGATTTCTTTATAATGGGTGTGTTCATTATCTTATCCTAGTGTGTAAACTCTTCTCCATGGCTGGACCTCCAAATAATATTCCTTTACGTGCTAAAGGGTATCTAGAGAGTGGGTTAGGTTTAATAACTACCCTAACACTAATGCGTACCCTAACCCTAACCCCTACCCTATCGCTAACACGTACCCTAATCCTAACCAATACCCTAAACCGAGCCCTAACCCTAACACTAACCCTAACCCTAACCCTAACCCATACCCTACGCCGTACCAGAAGCCCTCCCCGAACCCGTACCCTAAGCCGTACCCTAAGCCGTACCCTAAGCCTAACCCTAACCCTAGGCTACCCTTGACTGCTTCTGTCTCCAATAGATTTTCTAAGCACTAGTGTTTTAAGGAACAGCTTAAAAAGAGAATCCTAATGTGATTTCTTTATAATGGGTGTGTTCCTTATCTTATCCTAGTGTCTAAACTCTTCTCCATGGCTGGACCTCCAAATAATATTCCTTTACGTGCTTAAGGGTATCTAGAGAGTGGGTTAGGTTTAATAACTACCCTAACACTAACGCGTACCCTAACCCTAAACCCTACCCTATCGCTAACACGTACCCTAATCCTAACCAATACCCTAAACCGAGCCCTAACCCTATCACTAACCCTAACCCTAACCCTAACCCATACCCTACGCTGTACCAGAAGCCCTCCCCGAACCCGTACCCTAAGCCGTACCCTAAGCCTAACCCTAATCCTAACCCTAAACCTAGGCTACCCTTGAATGCTTCTGCCTCCAATAGATTTCCTAAGCACTAGTGTTTTAAGGAACAGCTTAAAAAGAGAATCCTAATGTGATTTGTTTATAATGGGTGTGTTCCTTATCTTATCCTAGTGTCTAAATTCTTCTCCATGGCTGTACCTCCAAATAATATTCCTTTACGTGCTAAGGGGTATCTAGAGAGTGGGATAGCTTTAATAACTACCCTAACACTAACGCGTACCCTAACCCTAACCCCTACCCTAACCCTAACACGTACCCTAATCCTAACCAATACCCTAAACCGAGCTCTAACCCTAACACTAACCCTAACCCTAACCCTAACCCATACCCTACGCCGTACCCGAAGCCATCCCCGAACCCGTACCCTAAGCCGTACCCTAAGCCGTACCGTAAGCCTAACCCTAACCCTAGGCTACCCTTGACTGCTTCTGCCTCCAATAGATTTCCTAAGCACTAGTGTTTTAAGGAACAGCTTAAAAAGAGAATCCTAATGTGATTTCTTTATAATGGGTGTGTTCCTTATCTTATCCTAGTGTCTAAACTCTTCTCCATGGCTGGACCTCCAAATAATATTCCTTTACGTGCTAAGGGGTATCTAGAGATTGGGATAGGTTTAATAACTACCCTAACACTAACGCGTATCCTAACCCTAACCCCTACCCTAACCCTAACACGTACGCTAACCCTAACCAATACCCTAAGCCGAGCCCTAACCCTAACACTAACCCTAACCCTAACCCTAACCCATACCCTAAGCCGTACACGAAGCCCTCCCCCAACCCGTACCCTAAGCCGTACCCTAAGCCGTACCCTAAGCCTAACCCTAACACTAGGCTACCCTTGACTGCTTCTGCCTCCAATAGATTTCCTAAGCACTAGTATTTTAAGGAACAGCTTAAAAAGAGAATCCTAATGTGATTTCTTTATAATGGGTGTGTTCCTTATCTTATCCTAGTGTCTAAACTCTTCTCCATGGCTGGACCTCCAAATAATATTCCTTTACGTGCTAAGGGGTATCTAGAGAGTGGGATAGGTTTAATAACTACCCTAACCCTAACGCGTACCCTAACCCTATCCCCTACCCTAACCCTAACACGTACCCTAATCCTAACCCGTACCCTAAACCGAGCCCTAACCCTAACACTAACCCTAACCCTAATCCTAACCCATACCCTACGCTGTACCCGAAGCCCTCACCGAACCCGTACCCTAAGCCATACCCTAAGCCTAACCCTAAGCCTATCCCTAACCCTAGGCTACCCTTGACTGCTTTTGCCTCCAATAGATTTCCTAAGCACTAGTGTTTTAAGGAACAGCTTAAAAAGAGAATCCTAATGTGATTTCTTTATAATGGGTGTGTTCCTTATCTTATCCTAGTGTCTAAACTCTTCTCCATGGCTGGACCTCCAAATAATATTCCTTTACGTGCTAAGGGGTATCTACAGAGTGGGATAGGTTTAATAACTACCCTAACACTAACGCGTACCCTAACCCTAACCCCTACCCTAACACTAACACGTACCCTAATCCTAACCAATACCCTAAACCGAGCCCTAACCCTAACACTAACCCTAACCCTAACCCTAAGCCATACCCTACGCCGTACCCGAAGCCATCCCCGAACCCGTACCCTAAGCCGTACCCTAAGCCGTACCCTAAGCCTAACCCTAACCCTAGGCTACCCTTGACTGCTTCTGCCTCCAATAGATTTCCTAAGCACTAGTGTTTTAAGGAACAGCTTAAAAAGAGAATCCTAATGTGATTTCTTTATAATGGGTGTGTTCCTTATCTTATCCTAGTGTCTAAACTCTTCTCCATGGCTGGACCTCCAAATAATATTCCTTTACGTGCTAAGGGGTATCTAGAGAGTGGGATAGGTTTAATAACTACCCTAACCCTAACGCGTACCCTAACCCTATCCCCTACCCTAACCCTAACACGTACCCTAATCCTAACCCGTACCCTAAACCGAGCCCTAACCCTAACACTAACCCTAACCCTAACCCTAACCCATACCCTACGCTGTACCCGAAGCCCTCACCGAACCCGTACCCTAAGCCGTACCCTAAGCCTAACCCTAAGCCTATCCCTAACCCTAGGCTACCCTTGACTGCTTTTGCCTCCAATAGATTTCCTAAGCACTAGTGTTTTAAGGAACAGCTTAAAAAGAGAATCCTAATGTGATTTCTTTATAATGGGTGTGTTCCTTATCTTATCCTAGTGTCTAAACTCTTCTCCATGGCTGGACCTCCAAATAATATTCCTTTACGTGCTAAGGGGTATCTACAGAGTGGGATAGGTTTAATAACTACCCTAACACTAACGCGTACCCTAACCCTAACCCCTACCCTAACACTAACACGTACCCTAATCCTAACCAATACCCTAAACCGAGCCCTAACCCTAACACTAACCCTAACCCTAACCCTAAGCCATACCCTACGCCGTACCCGAATCCCTCACCGAACCCGTACCCTAAGCCGTACCCTAAGCCTAACCCTAAGCCTAACCCTAACCCTAGGCTACCCTTGACTGCTTCTGCCTCCAATAGATTTCCTAAGCACTAGTGTTTTAAGGAACAACTTAAAAAGAGAATCCTAATGTCATTTCTTTATAATGTGTGTGTTCCTTATCTTATCCTAGTGTCTAAACTCTTCTCCATGGCTGGACCTCCAAATAATATTCCTTTACGTGCTGAGGGGTATCTAGAGAGTGGGATAGGTTTAATAACTACCCTAACACTAACGCGTACCCTAACCCTAACCCCTACCCTAACACTAACTCGTACACTAATCCTAAACAATACCCTAAACCGAGCCCTAACCCTAACACTAACCCTAACCCTAACCCTAACCCATACCCTACGCTGTACCCGAAGCCCTCACCGAACCCGTACCCTAAGCCGTACCCTAAGCCTAACCCTAAGCCTATCCCTAACCCTAGGCTACCCTTGACTGCTTTTGCCTCCAATAGATTTCCTAAGCACTAGTGTTTTAAGGAACAGCTTAAAAAGAGAATCCTAATGTGATTTCTTTATAATGGGTGTGTTCCTTATCTTATCCTAGTGTCTAAACTCTTCTCCATGGCTGGACCTCCAAATAATATTCCTTTACGTGCTAAGGGGTATCTACAGAGTGGGATAGGTTTAATAACTACCCTAACACTAACGCGTACCCTAACCCTAACCCCTACCCTAACACTAACTCGTACACTAATCCTAAACAATACCCTAAACCGAGCCCTAACCCTAACACTAACCCTAACCCTAACCCTAACCCATACCCTACGCCGTACCAGAAGCCCTCCCCGAACCCGTACCCTAAGCCGTACCCTAAGCCGTACCCTAAGCCTAACCCTAACCCTAGGCTACCCTTGACTGCTTCTGCCTCCAATAGATTTCCTAAGCACTAGTGTTTTAAGGAACAGCTTAAAATGAGAATCCTAATGTGATTTCTTTATAATGGGTGTGTTCATTATCTTATCCTAGTGTGTAAACTCTTCTCCATGGCTGGACCTCCAAATAATATTCCTTTACGTGCTAAGGGGTATCTAGAGAGTGGGTTAGGTTTAATAACTACCCTAACACTAATGCGTACCCTAACCCTAACCCCTACCCTATCGCTAACACGTACCCTAATCCTAACCAATACCCTAAACCGAGCCCTAACCCTAACACTAACCCTAACCCTAACCCTAACCCATACCCTACGCCGTACCAGAAGCCCTCCCCGAACCCGTACCCTAAGCCGTACCCTAAGCCTAACCCTAAACGTAGGCTACCCTTGAATGCTTCTGCATCCAATAGATTTCCTAAGCAGTAGTGTTTTAAGGAACAGCTTAAAAAGAGAATCCTAATGTGATTTCTTTATAATGGGTGTGTTCCTTATCTTATCCTAGTGTCTAAATTCTTCTCCATGGCTGGACCTCCAAATAATATTCCTTTACGTGCTAAGGGGTATCTAGAGAGTGGGATAGCTTTAATAACTACCCTAACACTAACGCGTACCCTAACCCTAACCCCTACCCTAACCCTAACACCTACCCTAATCCTAACCAATACCCTAAACCGAGCCCTAACCCTAACACTAACCCTAACCGTAACCCTAACCCATACCCTACGCCGTACCCGAAGCCCTCCCCGAACCGGTACCCTAAGCCGTACCCTAAGCCGTACCCTAAGCCTAACCCTAACCCTAGGCTACCCTTGACTGCTTCTGTCTCCAATAGATTTTCTAAGCACTAGTGTTTTAAGGAACAGCTTAAAAAGAGAATCCTAATGTGATTTCTTTATAATGGGTGTGTTCCTTATCTTATGCTAGTGTCTAAACTCTTCTCCATGGCTGAACCTCCAAATAATATTCCTTTACGTGCTAAGGGGTATCTAGAGAGTGGGTTAGGTTTAATAACTACCCTAACACTAACGCGTACCCTAACCCTAAACCCTACCCTAACCCTAACACGTACCCTAATCCTAACCAATAACCTATACCGAGCCCTAACCCTAACACTAACCCTAACCCTAACCCTAACCCATACCCTACGCCGTACCAGAAGCCCTCCCCGAACCCGTACCCTAAGCCGTACCCTAAGCCTAACCCTAAGCCTAACCCTAACCCTAGGCTACCCTTGGATGCTTCTGCCTCCAATAGATTTCCTAAGCACGAGTGTTTTAAGGAACAGCTTAAAAAGAGAATCCTAATGTGATTTCTTTATAATGGGTGTGTTCCTTATCTTATCCTAGTGTCTAAACTCTTCTCCATGGCTGGACCTCCAAATAATATTCCTTTATGTGCTAAGGGGTATCTAGAGAGTGGGATAGGTTTAATAACTACCCTAACACTAACGCGTACCCTAACCCTAACCCCTACCCTAACCATAACACGTACCTTAATCCTAACCAATACCCTAAACCGAGCCCTAACCCTAACACTAACCCTAACCCTAACCCTAACCCATACCCTACGCCATACCCGAAGCCCTCCCCGAACCCGTACCCTAAGCCGTACCCTAAGCCGTACCCTAAGCCTAACCCTAACCCTAGGCTACCCTTTACTGCTTCTGCCTCCAATAGATTTCCTAAGCACTAGTGTTTTAAGGAACAGCTTAAAAAGAGAATCCTAATGTCATTTCTTTATAATGGGTGTGTTCCTTATCTTATCCTAGTGTCTAAACTCTTCTCCATGGCTGGACCTCCAAATAATATTCCTTTACGTGCTAAGGGGTATCTAGAGACTGGGATAGGTTTAATAACTACCCTAATACTAACGCGTACCCTAACCCTAACCCCTACCCTAACCCTAACACGTACCCTAATCCTAACCAATACCCTAAACCGAGCCCTAACCCTAACACTAACCCTAATCCTAACCCTAACCCATACCCTACGCCGTACCCGAAGCCCTCCCCGAACTGGTACCCTAAGCCGTACCCTAAGCCGTACCCTAAGCCTAACCCTAACCCTAGGCTACCCTTGACTGCTTCTGCCTCCAATAGATTTTCTAAGCACTAGTGTTTTAAGGAACAGCTTAAAAAGAGAATCCTAATGTGATTTCTTTATAATGGGTGTGTTCCTTATCTTATCCTAGTGTCTAAACTCTTCTCCATGGCTGGACCTCCAAATAATATTCCTTTACGTGCTAAGGGGTATCTAGAGAGTGGGTTAGGTTTAATAACTACCCTAACACTAACGCGTACCCTAACCCTAAACCCTACCCTAACCCTAACACGTACCCTAATCCTAACCAATACCCTATACCGAGCCCTAACCCTAACACTAACCCTAACCCTAACCCTAACCCATACCCTACGCCCTACCAGAAGCCCTCCACGAACCCGTACCCTAAGCCGTACCCTAAGCCTAACCCTAAGCCTAACCCTAACCCTAGGCTACCCTTGACTGCTTCTGCCTCCAATAGATTTCCTAAGCACTAGTGTTTTAAGGAACAGCTTAAAAAGAGAATCCTAATGTGATTTCTTTATAATGGGTGTGTTCCTTATCTTATCCTAGTGTCTAAACTCTTCTCCATGGCTGGACCTCCAAATAATATTCCTTTACGTGCTAAAGGGTATCTAGAGAGTGGGTTAGGTTTAATAACTACCCTAACACTAACGCGTACCCTAACCCTAAACCCTACCCTATCGCTAACACGTACCCTAATCCTAACCAATACCCTAAACCGAGCCCTAACCCTAACACTAACCCTAACCCTAACCCTAACCCATACCCTACGCCGTACCAGAAGCCCTCCCGGAACCCGTACCCTAAGCCGTACCCAAAGCCTAACCCTAATCCTAACCCTAAACCTAGGCTACCCTTGAATGCTTCTGCCTCAAATAGATTTCCTAAGCACTAGTGTTTTAAGGAACAGCTTAAAAAGAGAATCCTAATGTGATTTGTTTATAATGGGTGTGTTCCTTATCTTATCCTAGTGTCTAAATTCTTCTCCATGGCTGTACCTCCAAATAATATTCCTTTACGTGCTAAGGGGTATCTAGAGAGTGGGATAGCTTTAATAACTACCCTAACACTAACGCGTACCCTAACCCTAACGCCTACCCTAACCCTAACACGTACCCTAATCCTAACCAATACCCTAAACCGAGCCCTAACCCTAACACTAACCCTAACCCTAACCCTAACCCATACCCTACGCCGTACCCGAAGCCATCCCCGAACCCGTACCCTAAGCCGTACCCTAAGCCGTACCCTAAGCCTAACCCTAACCCTAGGCTACCCTTGACTGCTTCTGCCTACAATAGATTTCCTAAGCACTAGTGTTTTAAGGAACAGCTAAAAAAGAGAATCCTAATGTGATTTCCTTATAATAGGTGTGTTCCTTATCTTATCCTAGTGTCTAAACACTTCTCCATGGCTGGACCTCCAAATAATATTCCTTTACGTGCTAAGGGGTATCTAGAGATTGGGATAGGTTTAATAACTACCCTAACACTAACGCGTATCCTTACCCTAACCCCTACCCTAACCCTAACACGTACCCTAATCCTAACCAATACCCTATACCGAGCCCTAACCCTAACACTAACCCTAACCCTAACCCTAACCCATACCCTACGCCGTACCAGAAGCCCTCCACGAACCCGTACCCTAAGCCGTACCCTAAGCCTAACCCTAAGCCTAACCCTAACCCTAGGCTACCCTTGACTGCTTCTGCCTCCAATAGATTTCCTAAGCACTAGTGTTTTAAGGAACAGCTTAAAAAGAGAATCCTAATGTGATTTCTTTATAATGGGTGTGTTCCTTATCTTATCCTAGTGTCTAAACTCTTCTCCATGGCTGGACCTCCAAATAATATTCCTTTACGTGCTAAAGGGTATCTAGAGAGTGGGTTAGGTTTAATAACTACCCTAACACTAACGCGTACCCTAACCCTAAACCCTACCCTATCGCTAACACGTACCCTAATCCTAACCAATACCCTAAACCGAGCCCTAACCCTATCACTAACCCTAACCCTAACCCTAACCCATACCCTACGCTGTACCAGAAGCCCTCCCCGAACCCGTACCCTAAGCCGTACCCTAAGCCTAACCCTAATCCTAACCCTAAACCTAGGCTACCCTTGAATGCTTCTGCCTCCAATAGATTTCCTAAGCACTAGTGTTTTAAGGAACAGCTTAAAAAGAGAATCCTAATGTGATTTCTTTATAATGGGTGTGTTCCTTATCTTATCCTAGTGTCTAAACTCTTCTCCATGGCTGGACCTCCAAATAATATTCCTTTACGTGCTAAGGGGTATCTAGAGAGTGGGTTAGGTTTAATAACTACCCTAACACTAACGCGTACCCTAACCCTAAACCCTACCCTAACCCTAACACGTACCCTAATCCTAACCAATACCCTATACCGAGCCCTAACCCTAACACTAACCCTAACCCTAACCCTAACCCATACCCTACGCCGTACCAGAAGCCCTCCACGAACCCGTACCCTAAGCCATACCCTAAGCCTAACCCTAAGCCTAACCCTAACCCTAGGCTACCCTTGACTGCTTCTGCCTCCAATAGATTTCCTAAGCACTAGTGTTTTAAGGAACAGCTTAAAAAGAGAATCCTAATGTGATTTCTTTATAATGGGTGTGTTCCTTATCTTATCCTAGTGTCTAAACTCTTCTCCATGGCTGGACCTCCAAATAATATTCCTTTACGTGCTAAAGGGTATCTAGAGAGTGGGTTAGGTTTAATAACTACCCTAACACTAACGCGTACCCTAACCCTAAACCCTACCCTATCGCTAACACGTACCCTAATCCTAACCAATACCCTAAACCGAGCCCTAACCCTATCACTAACCCTAACCCTAACCCTAACCCATACCCTACGCTGTACCAGAAGCCCTCCCCGAACCCGTACCCTAAGCCGTACCCTAAGCCTAACCCTAATCCTAACCCTAAACCTAGGCTACCCTTGAATGCTTCTGCCTCCAATAGATTTCCTAAGCACTAGTGTTTTAAGGAACAGCTTAAAAAGAGAATCCTAATGTGATTTGTTTATAATGGGTGTGTTCCTTATCTTATCCTAGTGTCTAAATTCTTCTCCATGGCTGTACCTCCAAATAATATTCCTTTACGTGCTAAGGGGTATCTAGAGAGTGGGATAGCTTTAATAACTACCCTAACACTAACGCGTACCCTAACCCTAACCCCTACCCTAACCCTAACACTAACCCTAACCCTAACCCTAACCCATACCCTACGCCGTACCCGAAGCCATCCCCGAACCCGTACCCTAAGCCGTACCCTAAGCCGTACCCTAAGCCTAACCCTAACCCTAGGATACCCTTGACTGCTTCTGCCTCCAATAGATTTCCTAAGCACTAGTGTTTTAAGGAACAGCTTAAAAAGAGAATCCTAATGTGATTTCTTTATAATGGGTGTGTTCCTTATCTTATCCTAGTGTCTAAACTCTTCTCCATGGCTGGACCTCCAAATAATATTCCTTTACGTGCTAAGGGGTATCTAGAGATTGGGATAGGTTTAATAACTACCCTAACACTAACGCGTATCCTAACCCTAACCCCTACCCTAACCCTAACACGTACCCTAACCCTAACCAATACCCTAAGCCGAGCCCTAACCCTAACACTAACCCTAACCCTAACCCTAACCCATACCCTAAGCCGTACACGAAGCCCTCCCCAAACCCGTACCCTAAGCCGTACCCTAAGCCGTACCCTAAGCCTAACCCTAACACTAGGCTACCCTTGACTGCTTCTGCCTCCAATAGATTTCCTAAGCACTAGTGTTTTAAGGAACAGCTTAAAAAGAGAATCCCAATGTGATTTCTTTATAATGGGTGTGTTCCTTATCTTATCCTAGTGTCTAAACTCTTCTCCATGGCTGGACCTCAAAATAATATTCCTTTACGTGCTAAGGGGTATCTAGAGAGTGGGATAGGTTTAATAACTACCCTAACCCTAACGCGTACCCTAACCCTATCCCCTACCCTAACCCTAACACGTACCCTAATCCTAACCCGTACCCTAAACCGAGCCCTAACCCTAACACTAACCCTAACCCTAATCCTAACCCATACCCTACGCTGTACCCGAAGCCCTCACCGAACCCCTACCCTAAGCCATACCCTAAGCCTAACCCTAAGCCTATCCCTAACCCTAGGCTACCCTTGACTGCTTTTGCCTCCAATAGATTTCCTAAGCACTAGTGTTTTAAGGAACAGCTTAAAAAGAGAATCCTAATGTGATTTCTTTATAATGGGTGTGTTCCTTATCTTATCCTAGTGTCTAAACTCTTCTCCATGGCTGGACCTCCAAATAATATTCCTTTACGTGCTAAGGGGTATCTACAGAGTGGGATAGGTTTAATAACTACCCTAACACTAACGCGTACCCTAACCCTAACCCCTACCCTAACACTAACACGTACCCTAATCCTAACCAATACCCTAAACCGAGCCCTAACCCTAACACTAACCCTAACACTAACCCTAAGCCATACCCTACGCCGTACCCGAAGCCATCCCCGAACCCGTACCCTAAGCCGTACCCTAAGCCGTACCCTAAGCCTAACCCTAACCCTAGGCTACCCTTGACTGCTTCTGCCTCCAATAGATTTCCTAAGCACTAGTGTTTTAAGGAACAGCTTAAAAAGAGAATCCTAATGTGATTTCTTTATAATGGGTGTGTTCCTTATCTTATCCTAGTGTCTAAACTCTTCTCCATGGCTGGACCTCCAAATAATATTCCTTTACGTGCTAAGGGGTATCTAGAGATTGGGATAGGTTTAATAACTACCCTAACACTAACGCGTATCCTAACCCTAACCCCTACCCTAACCCTAACACGTACCCTAACCCTAACCAATACCCTAAGCCGAGCCCTAACCCTAACACTAACACTAACCCTAACCCTAACCCATACCCTAAGCCGTACACGAAGCCCTCCCCAAACCCGTACCCTAAGCCGTACCCTAAGCCGTACCCTAAGCCTAACCCTAACCCTAGGCTACCCTTGACTGCTTCTGCCTCCAATAGATTTCCTAAGCACTAGTGTTTTAAGGAACAGCTTAAAAAGAGAATCCTAATGTGATTTCTTTATAATGGGTGTGTTCCTTATCTTATCCTAGTGTCTAAACTCTTCTCCATGGCTGGACCTCCAAATAATATTCCTTTACGTGCTAAGGGGTATCTAGAGAGTGGGATAGGTTTAATAACTACCCTAACCCTAACGCGTACCCTAACCCTATCCCCTACCCTAACCCTAACACGTACCCTAATCCTAACCCGTACCCTAAACCGAGCCCTAACCCTAACACTAACCCTAACCCTAATCCTAACCCATACCCTACGCTGTACCCGAAGCCCTCACCGAACCCCTACCCTAAGCCATACCCTAAGCCTAACCCTAAGCCTATCCCTAACCCTAGGCTACCCTTGACTGCTTTTGCCTCCAATAGATTTCCTAAGCACTAGTGTTTTAAGGAACAGCTTAAAAAGAGAATCCTAATGTGATTTCTTTATAATGGGTGTGTTCCTTATCTTATCCTAGTGTCTAAACTCTTCTCCATGGCTGGACCTCCAAATAATATTCCTTTACGTGCTAAGGGGTATCTACAGAGTGGGATAGGTTTAATAACTACCCTAACACTAACGCGTACCCTAACCCTAACCCCTACCCTAACACTAACACGTACCCTAATCCTAACCAATACCCTAAACCGAGCCCTAACCCTAACACTAACCCTAACACTAACCCTAAGCCATACCCTACGCCGTACCCGAAGCCATCCCCGAACCCGTACCCTAAGCCGTACCCTAAGCCGTACCCTAAGCCTAACCCTAACCCTAGGCTACCCTTGACTGCTTCTGCCTCCAATAGATTTCCTAAGCACTAGTGTTTTAAGGAACAGCTTAAAAAGAGAATCCTAATGTGATTTCTTTATAATGGGTGTGTTCCTTATCTTATCCTAGTGTCTAAACTCTTCTCCATGGCTGGACCTCCAAATAATATTCCTTTACGTGCTAAGGGGTATCTAGAGATTGGGATAGGTTTAATAACTACCCTAACACTAACGCGTATCCTAACCCTAACCCCTACCCTAACCCTAACACGTACCCTAACCCTAACCAATACCCTAAGCCGAGCCCTAACCCTAACACTAACACTAACCCTAACCCTAACCCATACCCTAAGCCGTACACGAAGCCCTCCCCAAACCCGTACCCTAAGCCGTACCCTAAGCCGTACCCTAAGCCTAACCCTAACCCTAGGCTACCCTTGACTGCTTCTGCCTCCAATAGATTTCCTAAGCACTAGTGTTTTAAGGAACAGCTTAAAAAGAGAATCCTAATGTGATTTCTTTATAATGGGTGTGTTCCTTATCTTATCCTAGTGTCTAAACTCTTCTCCATGGCTGGACCTCCAAATAATATTCCTTTACGTGCTAAGGGGTATCTAGAGAGTGGGATAGGTTTAATAACTACCCTAACCCTAACGCGTACCCTAACCCTATCCCCTACCCTAACCCTAACACGTACCCTAATCCTAACCCGTACCCTAAACCGAGCCCTAACCCTAACACTAACCCTAACCCTAACCCTAACCCATACCCTACGCTGTACCCGAAGCCCTCACCGAACCCGTACCCTAAGCCGTACCCTAAGCCTAACCCTAAGCCTATCCCTAACCCTAGGCTACCCTTGACTGCTTTTGCCTCCAATAGATTTCCTAAGCACTAGTGTTTTAAGGAACAGCTTAAAAAGAGAATCCTAATGTGATTTCTTTATAATGGGTGTGTTCCTTATCTTATCCTAGTGTCTAAACTCCTCTCCATGGCTGGACCTCCAAATAATATTCCTTTACGTGCTAAGGGGTATCTACAGAGTGGGATAGGTTTAATAACTACCCTAACACTAACGCGTACCCTAACCCTAACCCCTACCCTAACACTAACACGTACCCTAATCCTAACCAATACCCTAAACCGAGCCCTAACCCTAACACTAACCCTAACCCTAACCCTAAGCCATACCCTACGCCGTACCCGAATCCCTCACCGAACCCGTACCCTAAGCCGTACCCTAAGCCTAACCCTAAGCCTAACCCTAACCCTAGGCTACCCTTGACTGCTTCTGCCTCCAATAGATTTCCTAAGCACTAGTGTTTTAAGGAACAACTTAAAAAGAGAATCCTAATGTCATTTCTTTATAATGTGTGTGTTCCTCATCTTATCCTAGTGTCTAAACTCTTCTCCATGGCTGGACCTCCAAATAATATTCCTTTACGTGCTGAGGGGTATCTAGAGAGTGGGATAGGTTTAATAACTACCCTAACACTAACGCGTACCCTAACCCTAACCCCTACCCTAACACTAACTCGTACACTAATCCTAAACAATACCCTAAACCGAGCCCTAACCCTAACACTAACCCTAACCCTAACCCTAACCCATACCCTACGCCGTACCAGAAGCCCTCCCCGAACCCGTACCCTAAGCCGTACCCTAAGCCATACCCTAAGCCTAACCCTAACCCTAGGCTACCCTTGACTGCTTCTGCCTCCAATAGATTTCCTAAGCACTAGTGTTTTAAAGAACAGCTTAAAATGAGAATCCTAATGTGATTTCTTTATAATGGGTGTGTTCATTATCTTATCCTAGTGTGTAAACTCTTCTCCATGGCTGGACCTCCAAATAATATTCCTTTACGTGCTAAGGGGTATCTAGAGAGTGGGTTAGGTTTAATAACTACCCTAACACTAATGCGTACCCTAACCCTAACCCCTACCCTATCGCTAACACGTACCCTAATCCTAACCAATACCCTAAACAGAGCCCTAACCCTAACACTAACCCTAACCCTAACCCTAACCCATACCCTACGCCGTACCAGAAGCCCTCCCCGAACCCATACCCTAAGCCGTACCCTAAGCCTAACCCTAAACGTAGGCTACCCTTGAATGCTTCTGCCTCCAATAGATTTCCTAAGCAGTAGTGTTTTAAGGAACAGCTTAAAAAGAGAATCCTAATGTGATTTCTTTATAATGGGTGTGTTCCTTATCTTATCCTAGTGTCTAAATTCTTCTCCATGGCTGGACCTCCAAATAATATTCCTTTACGTGCTAAGGGGTATCTAGAGATTGGGATAGGTTTAAAAACTACCCTAACACTAACGCGTATCCTAACCCTAACCCCTACCCTAAC
This sequence comes from Balaenoptera physalus, assembly GCF_965194825.1. NCBI lineage: Eukaryota > Metazoa > Chordata > Mammalia > Artiodactyla > Balaenopteridae > Balaenoptera > Balaenoptera physalus. The sequence goes on along the minus strand of NC_138903.1, from coordinate 141,378,173 downwards.
CCTAACACGTACCCTAACCCTAACCAATACCCTAAGCCGAGCCCTAACCCTAACACTAACACTAACCCTAACCCTAACCCATATCCTAAGCCGTACACGAAGCCCTCCCCAAACCCGTACCCTAAGCCGTACCCTAAGCCGTACCCTAAGCCTAACCCTAACCCTAGGCTACCCTTGACTGCTTCTGCCTCCAATAGATTTCCTAAGCACTAGTGTTTTAAGGAACAGCTTAAAAAGAGAATCCTAATGTGATTTCTTTATAATGGGTGTGTTCCTTATCTTATCCTAGTGTCTAAACTCTTCTCCATGGCTGGACCTCCAAATAATATTCCTTTACGTGCTAAGGGGTATCTAGAGAGTGGGATAGGTTTAATAACTACCCTAACCCTAACGCGTACCCTAACCCTATCCCCTACCCTAACCCTAACACGTATCCTAATCCTAACCCGTACCCTAAACCGAGCCCTAATCCTAACACTAACTCTAACCCTAACCCTAACCCATACCCTACGCTGTACCCGAAGCCCTCACCGAACCCGTACCCTAAGCCGTACCCTAAGCCTAACCCTAAGCCTATCCCTAACCCTAGGCTACCCTTGACTGCTTTTGCCTCCAATAGATTTCCTAAGCACTAGTGTTTTAAGGAACAGCTTAAAAAGAGAATCCTAATGTGATTTCTTTATAATGGGTGTGTTCCTTATCTTATCCTAGTGTCTAAACTCTTCTCCATGGCTGGACCTCCAAATAATATTCCTTTACGTGCTAAGGGGTATCTACAGAGTGGGATAGGTTTAATAACTACCCTAACACTAACGCGTACCCTAACCCTAACCCCTACCCTAACACTAACACGTACCCTAATCCTAACCAATACCCTAAACTGAGCCCTAACCCTAACACTAACCCTAACCCTAACCCTAAGCCATACCCTATGCCGTACCCGAATCCCTCACCGAACCCGTACCCTAAGCCGTACCCTAAGCCTAACCCTAAGCCTAACCCTAACCCTAGGCTACCCTTGACTGCTTCTGCCTCCAATAGATTTCCTAAGCACTAGTGTTTTAAGGAACAACTTAAAAAGAGAATCCTAATGTCATTTCTTTATAATGTGTGTGTTCCTTATCTTATCCTAGTGTCTAAACTCTTCTCCATGGCTGGACCTCCAAATAATATTCCTTTACGTGCTGAGGGGTATCTAGAGAGTGGGATAGGTTTAATAACTACCCTAACACTAACGCGTACCCTAACCCTAACCCCTACCCTAACACTAACTCGTACACTAATCCTAAACAATACCCTAAACCGAGCCCTAACCCTAACACTAACCCTAACCCTAACCCTAACCCATACCCTACGCCGTACCAGAAGCCCTCCCCGAACCCGTACCCTAAGCCGTACCCTAAGCCGTACCCTAAGCCTAACCCTAACCCTAGGCTACCCTTGACTGCTTCTGCCTCCAATAGATTTCCTAAGCACTAGTGTTTTAAGGAACAGCTTAAAATGAGAATCCTAATGTGATTTCTTTATAATGGGTGTGTTCATTATCTTATCCTAGTGTGTAAACTCTTCTCCATGGCTGGACCTCCAAATAATATTCCTTTACGTGCTAAGGGGTATCTAGAGAGTGGGTTAGGTTTAATAACTACCCTAACACTAATGCGTACCCTAACCCTAACCCCTACCCTATCGCTAACACGTACCCTAATCCTAACCAATACCCTAAACCGAGCCCTAACCCTAACACTAACCCTAACCCTAACCCTAACCCATACCCTACGCCGTACCAGAAGCCCTCCCCGAACCCGTACCCTAAGCCGTACCCTAAGCCTAACCCTAAACGTAGGCTACCCTTGAATGCTTCTGCCTCCAATAGATTTCCTAAGCAGTAGTGTTTTAAGGAACAGCTTAAAAAGAGAATCCTAATGTGATTTCTTTATAATGGGTGTGTTCCTTATCTTATCCTAGTGTCTAAATTCTTCTCCATGGCTGGACCTCCAAATAATATTCCTTTACGTGCTAAGGGGTATCTAGAGAGTGGGATAGCTTTAATAACTACCCTAACACTAACGCGTACCCTAACCCTAACCCCTACCCTAACCCTAACACCTACCCTAATCCTAACCAATACCCTAAACCGAGCCCTAACCCTAACACTAACCCTAACCCTAACCCTAACCCATACCCTACACCGTACCCGAAGCCATCCCCGAACCCGTACCCTAAGCCGTACCCTAAGCCGTACCCTAAGCCTAACCCTAACCCTAGGCTACCCTTGACTGCTTCTGCCTCCAATAGATTTCCTAAGCACTAGTGTTTTAAGGAACAGCTTAAAAAGAGAATCCTAATGTGATTTCTTTACAATGGGTGTGTTCCTTATCTTATCCTAGTGTCTAAACTCTTCTCCATGGCTGGACCTCCAAATAATATTCCTTTACGTGCTAAGGGGTATCTAGAGACTGGGATAGGTTTAATAACTACCCTAACACTAACGCGTACCCTAACACTAACCCCTACCCTAACCCTAACACGTACCCTAATCCTAACCAATACCCTAAACCGAGCCCTAACCCTAACACTAACCCTAACCATAACCCTAACCCATACCCTACGCCGTACCCGAAGCCCTCCCCGAACCGGTACCCTAAGCCGTACCCTAAGCCGTACCCTAAGCCTAACCCTAACCCTAGGCTACCCTTGACTGCTTCTGTCTCCAATAGATTTTCTAAGCACTAGTGTTTTAAGGAACAGCTTAAAAAGAGAATCCTAATGTGATTTCTTTATAATGGGTGTGTTCCTTATCTTATGCTAGTGTCTAAACTCTTCTCCATGGCTGAACCTCCAAATAATATTCCTTTACGTGCTAAGGGGTATCTAGAGAGTGGGTTAGGTTTAATAACTACCCTAACACTAACGTGTACCCTAACCCTAAACCCTACCCTAACCCTAACACGTACCCTAATCCTAACCAATACCCTATACCGAGCCCTAACCCTAACACTAACCCTAACCCTAACCCTAACCCATACCCTACGCCGTACCAGAAGCCCTCCCCGAACCCGTACCCTAAGCCGTACCCTAAGCCTAACCCTAAGCCTAACCCTAAACATAGGCTACCCTTGGATGCTTCTGCCTCCAATAGATTTCCTAAGCACGAGTGTTTTAAGGAACAGCTTATAAAGAGAATCCTAATGTGATTTCTTTATAATGGGTGTGTTCCTTATCTTATCCTAGTGTCTAAACTCTTCTCCATGGCTGGACCTCCAAATAATATTCCTTTATGTGCTAAGGGGTATCTAGAGAGTGGGATAGGTTTAATAACGACCCTAACACTAACGCGTACCCTAACCCTAACCCCTACCCTAACCATAACACGTACCTTAATCCTAACCAATACCCTAAACCGAGCCCTAACCCTAACACTAACCCTAACCCTAACCCTAACCCATACCCTACGCCGTACCCGAAGCCCTCCACGAACCCGTACCCTAAGCCGTACCCTAAGCCTAACCCTAAGCCTAACCCTAACCCTAGGCTACCCTTGACTGCTTCTGCCTCCAATAGATTTCCTAAGCACTAGTGTTTTAAGGAACAGCTTAAAAAGAGAATCCTAATGTGATTTCTTTATAATGGGTGTGTTCCTTATCTTATCCTAGTGTCTAAACTCTTCTCCATGGCTGGACCTCCAAATAATATTCCTTTACGTGCTAAGGGGTATCTAGAGACTGGGATAGGTTTAATAACTACCCTAACACTAACGCGTACCCTAACCCTAACCCCTACCCTAACCCTAACACGTACCCTAATCCTAACCAATACCCTAAACCGAGCCCTAACCCTAACACTAACCCTAATCCTAACCCTAACCCATACCCTACGCCGTACCCGAAGCCCTCCCCGAACTGGTACCCTAAGCCGTACCCTAAGCCGTACCCTAAGCCTAACCCTAACCCTAGGCTACCCTTGACTGCTTCTGCCTCCAATAGATTTTCTAAGCACTAGTGTTTTAAGGAACAGCTTAAAAAGAGAATCCTAATGTGATTTCTTTATAATGGGTGTGTTCCTTATCTTATCCTAGTGTCTAAACTCTTCTCCATGGCTGGACCTCCAAATAATATTCCTTTACGTGCTAAGGGGTATCTAGAGAGTGGGTTAGGTTTAATAACTACCCTAACACTAACGCGTACCCTAACCCTAAACCCTACCCTATTGCTAACACGTACCCTAATCCTAACCAATACCCTAAACCGAGCCCTAACCCTAACACTAACCCTAACCCTAACCCTAACCCATACCCTACGCCGTACCAGAAGCCCTCCCGGAACCCGTACCCTAAGCCGTACCCAAAGCCTAACCCTAATCCTAACCCTAAACCTAGGCTACCCTTGAATGCTTCTGCCTCCAATAGATTTCCTAAGCACTAGTGTTTTAAGGAACAGCTTAAAAAGAGAATCCTAATGTGATTTGTTTATAATGGGTGTGTTCCTTATCTTATCCTAGTGTCTAAACACTTCTCCATGGCTGGACCTCCAAATAATATTCCTTTACGTGCTAAGGGGTATCTAGAGATTGGGATAGGTTTAATAACTACCCTAACACTAACGCGTACCCTAACCCTAACGCCTACCCTAACCCTAACACGTACCCTAATCCTAACCAATACCCTAAACCGAGCCCTAACCCTAACACTAACCCTAACCCTAACCCTAACCCATACCCTACACCGTACCCGAAGCCATCCCCGAACCCGTACCCTAAGCCGTACCCTAAGCCGTACCCTAAGCCTAACCCTAACCCTAGGCTACCCTTGACTGCTTCTGCCTCCAATAGATTTCCTAAGCACTAGTGTTTTAAGGAACAGCTTAAAAAGAGAATCCTAATGTGATTTCTTTACAATGGGTGTGTTCCTTATCTTATCCTAGTGTCTAAACTCTTCTCCATGGCTGGACCTCCAAATAATATTCCTTTACGTGCTAAGGGGTATCTAGAGACTGGGATAGGTTTAATAACTACCCTAACACTAACGCGTACCCTAACACTAACCCCTACCCTAACCCTAACACGTACCCTAATCCTAACCAATACCCTAAACCGAGCCCTAACCCTAACACTAACCCTAACCATAACCCTAACCCATACCCTACGCCGTACCCGAAGCCCTCCCCGAACCGGTACCCTAAGCCGTACCCTAAGCCGTACCCTAAGCCTAACCCTAACCCTAGGCTACCCTTGACTGCTTCTGTCTCCAATAGATTTTCTAAGCACTAGTGTTTTAAGGAACAGCTTAAAAAGAGAATCCTAATGTGATTTCTTTATAATGGGTGTGTTCCTTATCTTATGCTAGTGTCTAAACTCTTCTCCATGGCTGAACCTCCAAATAATATTCCTTTACGTGCTAAGGGGTATCTAGAGAGTGGGTTAGGTTTAATAACTACCCTAACACTAACGTGTACCCTAACCCTAAACCCTACCCTAACCCTAACACGTACCCTAATCCTAACCAATACCCTATACCGAGCCCTAACCCTAACACTAACCCTAACCCTAACCCTAACCCATACCCTACGCCGTACCAGAAGCCCTCCCCGAACCCGTACCCTAAGCCGTACCCTAAGCCTAACCCTAAGCCTAACCCTAAACATAGGCTACCCTTGGATGCTTCTGCCTCCAATAGATTTCCTAAGCACGAGTGTTTTAAGGAACAGCTTATAAAGAGAATCCTAATGTGATTTCTTTATAATGGGTGTGTTCCTTATCTTATCCTAGTGTCTAAACTCTTCTCCATGGCTGGACCTCCAAATAATATTCCTTTATGTGCTAAGGGGTATCTAGAGAGTGGGATAGGTTTAATAACGACCCTAACACTAACGCGTACCCTAACCCTAACCCCTACCCTAACCATAACACGTACCTTAATCCTAACCAATACCCTAAACCGAGCCCTAACCCTAACACTAACCCTAACCCTAACCCTAACCCATACCCTACGCCGTACCCGAAGCCCTCCACGAACCCGTACCCTAAGCCGTACCCTAAGCCTAACCCTAAGCCTAACCCTAACCCTAGGCTACCCTTGACTGCTTCTGCCTCCAATAGATTTCCTAAGCACTAGTGTTTTAAGGAACAGCTTAAAAAGAGAATCCTAATGTGATTTCTTTATAATGGGTGTGTTCCTTATCTTATCCTAGTGTCTAAACTCTTCTCCATGGCTGGACCTCCAAATAATATTCCTTTACGTGCTAAGGGGTATCTAGAGACTGGGATAGGTTTAATAACTACCCTAACACTAACGCGTACCCTAACCCTAACCCCTACCCTAACCCTAACACGTACCCTAATCCTAACCAATACCCTAAACCGAGCCCTAACCCTAACACTAACCCTAATCCTAACCCTAACCCATACCCTACGCCGTACCCGAAGCCCTCCCCGAACTGGTACCCTAAGCCGTACCCTAAGCCGTACCCTAAGCCTAACCCTAACCCTAGGCTACCCTTGACTGCTTCTGCCTCCAATAGATTTTCTAAGCACTAGTGTTTTAAGGAACAGCTTAAAAAGAGAATCCTAATGTGATTTCTTTATAATGGGTGTGTTCCTTATCTTATCCTAGTGTCTAAACTCTTCTCCATGGCTGGACCTCCAAATAATATTCCTTTACGTGCTAAGGGGTATCTAGAGAGTGGGTTAGGTTTAATAACTACCCTAACACTAACGCGTACCCTAACCCTAAACCCTACCCTAACCCTAACACGTACCCTAATCCTAACCAATACCCTATACCGAGCCCTAACCCTAACACTAACCCTAACCCTAACCCTAACCCATACCCTACGCCGTACCAGAAGCCCTCCACGAACCCGTACCCTAAGCCGTACCCTAAGCCTAACCCTAAGCCTAACCCTAACCCTAGGCTACCCTTGACTGCTTCTGCCTCCAATAGATTTCCTAAGCACTAGTGTTTTAAGGAACAGCTTAAAAAGAGAATCCTAATGTGATTTCTTTATAATGGGTGTGTTCCTTATCTTATCCTAGTGTCTAAACTCTTCTCCATGGCTGGACCTCCAAATAATATTCCTTTACGTGCTAAAGGGTATCTAGAGAGTGGGTTAGGTTTAATAACTACCCTAACACTAACGCGTACCCTAACCCTAAACCCTACCCTATTGCTAACACGTACCCTAATCCTAACCAATACCCTAAACCGAGCCCTAACCCTAACACTAACCCTAACCCTAACCCTAACCCATACCCTACGCCGTACCAGAAGCCCTCCCGGAACCCGTACCCTAAGCCGTACCCAAAGCCTAACCCTAATCCTAACCCTAAACCTAGGCTACCCTTGAATGCTTCTGCCTCCAATAGATTTCCTAAGCACTAGTGTTTTAAGGAACAGCTTAAAAAGAGAATCCTAATGTGATTTGTTTATAATGGGTGTGTTCCTTATCTTATCCTAGTGTCTAAACACTTCTCCATGGCTGGACCTCCAAATAATATTCCTTTACGTGCTAAGGGGTATCTAGAGATTGGGATAGGTTTAATAACTACCCTAACACTAACGCGTACCCTAACCCTAACGCCTACCCTAACCCTAACACGTACCCTAATCCTAACCAATACCCTAAACCGAGCCCTAACCCTAACACTAACCCTAACCCTAACCCTAACCCATACCCTACGCCGTACCCGAAGCCATCCCCGAACCCGTACCCTAAGCCGTACCCTAAGCCGTACCCTAAGCCTAACCCTAACCCTAGGCTACCCTTGACTGCTTCTGCCTACAATAGATTTCCTAAGCACTAGTGTTTTAAGGAACAGCTTAAAAAGAGAATCCTAATGTGATTTCTTTATAATGGGTGTGTTCCTTATCTTATCCTAGTGTCTAAACACTTCTCCATGGCTGGACCTCCAAATAATATTCCTTTACGTGCTAAGGGGTATCTAGAGATTGGGATAGGTTTAATAACTACCCTAACACTAACGCGTATCCTAACCCTAACCCCTACCCTAACTCTAACACGTACCCTAACCCTAACCAATACCCTAAGTCGAGCCCTAACCCTAACACTAACCCTAACCCTAACCCTAACCCATACCCTAAGCCGTACACGAAGCCCTCCCCAAACCCGTACCCTAAGCCGTACCCTAAGCCGTACCCTAAGCCTAACCCTAACCCTAGGCTACCCTTGACTGCTTCTGCCTCCAATAGATTTCCTAAGCACTAGTGTTTTAAGGAACAGCTTAAAAAGAGAATCCTAATGTGATTTCTTTATAATGGGTGTGTTCCTTATCTTATCCTAGTGTCTAAACTCTTCTCCATGGCTGGACCTCCAAATAATATTCCTTTACGTGCTAAGGGGTATCTAGAGAGTGGGATAGGTTTAATAACTACCCTAACCCTAACGCGTACCCTAACCCTATCCCCTAACCTAACCCTAACACGTACCCTAATCCTAACACGTACCCTAAACCGAGCCCTAACCCTAACACTAACCCTAACCCTAACCCTAACCCATACCCTACGCTGTACCCGAAGCCCTCACCGAACCCGTACCCTAAGCCGTACCCTAAGCCTAACCCTAAGCCTATCCCTAACCCTAGGCTACCCTTGACTGCTTTTGCCTCCAATAGATTTCCTAAGCACTAGTGTTTTAAGGAACAGCTTAAAAAGAGAATCCTAATGTGATTTCTTTATAATGGGTGTGTTCCTTATCTTATCCTAGTGTCTAAACTCTTCTCCATGGCTGGACCTCCAAATAATATTCCTTTACGTGCTAAGGGGTATCTACAGAGTGGGATAGGTTTAATAACTACCCTAACACTAATGCGTACCCTAACCCTAACCCCTACCCTATCGCTAACACGTACCCTAATCCTAACCAATACCCTAAACCGAGCCCTAACCCTAACACTAACCCTAACCCTAACCCTAACCCATACCCTACGCCGTACCCGAAGCACTCCCCGAACCCGTACCCTAAGCCGTACCCTAAGCCTAACCCCAAGCCTAACCCTAACCCTTGGTTACCCTTGACTGCTTCTGCCTCCAATAGCTTTCCTAAGCACTAGTGTTTTAAGGAACAGCTTAAAAAGAGAATCCTAATGTGATTTCTTTATAATGGGTGTGTTCCTTATCTTATCCTAGTGTCTAAACTCTTCTCCATGGCTGGACCCCCAAATAATATTCCTTTACGTGCTAAGGTGTATCTAGAGAGTGGGATAGGTTTAATAACTACCCTAACCCTAACGCGTACCCTAACCCTAACCCCTACCCTAACCCTAACATGTACCCTAATCCTATCCCGTACCCTAAGCCGAGCCCTAACCCTAACACTAACCCTAACCCTAACCCTAACCCATACCCTACGCCGTACCCAAAGCCCTCCCCGAACCCGTACCCTAAGCCGTACCCTAAGCCGTACCCTAAGCCTAACCCTAACCCTAGGCTACCCTTGACTGCTTCTTCCTCCAATAGATTTCCTAAGCACTAGTGTTTTAAGGAACAGCTTAAAAAGAGAATCCTAATGTGATTTCTTTATAATGGGTGTGTTCCTTATCTTATCCTAGTGTCTAAACTCTTCTCCATGGCTGGACCCCCAAATAATATTCCTTTACGTGCTAAGGGGTATCTAGAGAGTGGGATAGGTTTAATAACTACCCTAACCCTAACGCGTACCCTAACCCTATCCCCTACCCTAACCCTAACACGTACCCTAATCCTAACCCGTACCCTAAACCGAGCCCTAACCCTAACACTAACCCTAACCCTAACCCTAACCCATACCCTACGCCGTACCCGAAGCCCTCACCGAACCCGTACCCTAAGCCGTACCCTAAGCCTAACCCTAAGCCTAACCCTAACCCTAGGCTACCCTTGACTGCTTCTGCCTCCAATAGATTTCCTAAGCACTAGTGTTTTAAGGAACAGCTTAAAAAGAGAATCCTAATGTGATTTCTTTATAATGGGTGTGTTCCTTATCTTATCCTAGTGTCTAAACTCTTCTCCATGGCTGGACCTCCAAATAATATTCCTTTACGTGCTAAGGGGTATCTACAGAGTGGGATAGGTTTAATAACTACCCTAACACTAACGCGTACCCTAACCCTAACCCCTACCCTAACACTAACACGTACCCTAATCCTAACCAATACCCTAAACCGAGCCCTAACCCTAACACTAACCCTAACCCTAACCCTAACCCATACCCTACGCCGTACCCGAAGCCCTCCCCGAACCCGTACCCTAAGCCGTACCCTAAGCCGTACCCTAAGCCTAACCCTAACCCTAGGCTACCCTTGACTGCTTCTGCCTCCAATAGATTTCCTAAGCACTAGTGTTTTAAGGAACAGCTTAAAAAGAGAATCCTAATGTGATTTCTTTATAATGGGTGTGTTCCTTATCTTATCCTAGTGTCTAAACTCTTCTCCATGGCTGGACCTCCAAATAATATTCCTTTACGTGCTAAGGGGTATCTAGAGAGTGGGTTAGGTTTAATAACTACCCTAACACTAACGCGTACCCTAACCCTAAACCCTACCCTAACCCTAACACGTACCCTAATCCTAACCAATACCCTATACCGAGCCCTAACCCTAACACTAACCCTAACCCTAACCCTAACCCATACCCTACGCCGTACCAGAAGCCCTCCACGAACCCGTACCCTAAGCCGTACCCTAAGCCTAACCCTAAGCCTAACCCTAACCCTAGGCTACCCTTGACTGTTTCTGCCTCCAATAGATTTCCTAAGCACTAGTGTTTTAAGGAACAGCTTAAAAAGAGAATCCTAATGTGATTTCTTTATAATGGGTGTGTTCCTTATCTTATCCTAGTGTCTAAACTCTTCTCCATGGCTGGACCTCCAAATAATATTCCTTTACGTGCTAAAGGGTATCTAGAGAGTGGGTTAGGTTTAATAACTACCCTAACACTAACGCGTACCCTAACCCTAAACCCTACCCTATTGATAACACGTACCCTAATCCTAACCAATACCCTAAACCGAGCCCTAACCCTAACACTAACCCTAACCCTAACCCTAACCCATACCCTACGCCGTACCAGAAGCCCTCCCGGAACCCGTACCCTAAGCCGTACCCAAAGCCTAACCCTAATCCTAACCCTAAACCTAGGCTACCCTTGAATGCTTCTGCCTCCAATAGATTTCCTAAGCACTAGTGTTTTAAGGAACAGCTTAAAAAGAGAATCCTAATGTGATTTGTTTATAATGGGTGTGTTCCTTATCTTATCCTAGTGTCTAAATTCTTCTCCATGGCTGTACCTCCAAATAATATTCCTTTACGTGCTAAGGGGTATCTAGAGAGTGGGATAGCTTTAATAACTACCCTAACACTAACGCGTACCCTAACCCTAACGCCTACCCTAACCCTAACACGTACCCTAATCCTAACCAATACCCTAAACCGAGCCCTAACCCTAACACTAACCCTAACCCTAACCCTAACCCATACCCTACGCCGTACCCGAAGCCATCCCCGAACCCGTACCCTAAGCCGTACCCTAAGCCGTACCCTAAGCCTAACCCTAACCCTAGGCTACCCTTGACTGCTTCTGCCTACAATAGATTTCCTAAGCACTAGTGTTTTAAGGAACAGCTTAAAAAGAGAATCCTAATGTGATTTCTTTATAATGAGTGTGTTCCTTATCTTATCCTAGTGTCTAAACACTTCTCCATGGCTGGACCTCCAAATAATATTCCTTTACGTGCTAAGGGGTATCTAGAGATTGGGATAGGTTTAATAACTACCCTAACACTAACGCGTATCCTAACCCTAACCCCTACCCTAACTCTAACACGTACCCTAACCCTAACCAATACCCTAAGTCGAGCCCTAACCCTAACACTAACCCTAACCCTAACCCTAACCCATACCCTAAGCCGTACACGAAGCCCTCCCCAAACCCGTACCCTAAGCCGTACCCTAAGCCGTACCCTAAGCCTAACCCTAACCCTAGGCTACCCTTGACTGCTTCTGCCTCCAATAGATTTCCTAAGCACTAGTGTTTTAAGGAACAGCTTAAAAAGAGAATCCTAATGTGATTTCTTTATAATGGGTGTGTTCCTTATCTTATCCTAGTGTCTAAACTCTTCTCCATGGCTGGACCTCCAAATAATATTCCTTTACGTGCTAAGGGGTATCTAGAGAGTGGGATAGGTTTAATAACTACCCTAACCCTAACGCGTACCCTAACCCTATCCCCTAACCTAACCCTAACACGTACCCTAATCCTAACACGTACCCTAAACCGAGCCCTAACCCTAACACTAACCCTAACCCTAACCCTAACCCATACCCTACGCTGTACCCGAAGCCCTCACCGAACCCGTACCCTAAGCCGTACCCTAAGCCTAACCCTAAGCCTATCCCTAACCCTAGGCTACCCTTGACTGCTTTTGCCTCCAATAGATTTCCTAAGCACTAGTGTTTTAAGGAACAGCTTAAAAAGAGAATCCTAATGTGATTTCTTTATAATGGGTGTGTTCCTTATCTTATCCTAGTGTCTAAACTCTTCTCCATGGCTGGACCTCCAAATAATATTCCTTTACGTGCTAAGGGGTATCTACAGAGTGGGATAGGTTTAATAACTACCCTAACACTAATGCGTACCCTAACCCTAACCCCTACCCTATCGCTAACACGTACCCTAATCCTAACCAATACCCTAAACCGAGCCCTAACCCTAACACTAACCCTAACCCTAACCCTAACCCATACCCTACGCCGTACCCGAAGCACTCCCCGAACCCGTACCCTAAGCCGTACCCTAAGCCTAACCCCAAGCCTAACCCTAACCCTTGGTTACCCTTGACTGCTTCTGCCTCCAATAGCTTTCCTAAGCACTAGTGTTTTAAGGAACAGCTTAAAAAGAGAATCCTAATGTGATTTCTTTATAATGGGTGTGTTCCTTATCTTATCCTAGTGTCTAAACTCTTCTCCATGGCTGGACCCCCAAATAATATTCCTTTACGTGCTAAGGTGTATCTAGAGAGTGGGATAGGTTTAATAACTACCCTAACCCTAACGCGTACCCTAACCCTAACCCCTACCCTAACCCTAACATGTACCCTAATCCTATCCCGTACCCTAAGCCGAGCCCTAACCCTAACACTAACCCTAACCCTAACCCTAACCCATACCCTACGCCGTACCCAAAGCCCTCCCCGAACCCGTACCCTAAGCCGTACCCTAAGCCGTACCCTAAGCCTAACCCTAACCCTAGGCTACCCTTGACTGCTTCTTCCTCCAATAGATTTCCTAAGCACTAGTGTTTTAAGGAACAGCTTAAAAAGAGAATCCTAATGTGATTTCTTTATAATGGGTGTGTTCCTTATCTTATCCTAGTGTCTAAACTCTTCTCCATGGCTGGACCCCCAAATAATATTCCTTTACGTGCTAAGGGGTATCTAGAGAGTGGGATAGGTTTAATAACTACCCTAACCCTAACGCGTACCCTAACCCTATCCCCTACCCTAACCCTAACACGTACCCTAATCCTAACCCGTACCCTAAACCGAGCCCTAACCCTAACACTAACCCTAACCCTAACCCTAACCCATACCCTACGCCGTACCCGAAGCCCTCACCGAACCCGTACCCTAAGCCGTACCCTAAGCCTAACCCTAAGCCTAACCCTAACCCTAGGCTACCCTTGACTGCTTCTGCCTCCAATAGATTTCCTAAGCACTAGTGTTTTAAGGAACAGCTTAAAAAGAGAATCCTAATGTGATTTCTTTATAATGGGTGTGTTCCTTATCTTATCCTAGTGTCTAAACTCTTCTCCATGGCTGGACCTCCAAATAATATTCCTTTACGTGCTAAGGGGTATCTACAGAGTGGGATAGGTTTAATAACTACCCTAACACTAACGCGTACCCTAACCCTAACCCCTACCCTAACACTAACACGTACCCTAATCCTAACCAATACCCTAAACCGAGCCCTAACCCTAACACTAACCCTAACCCTAACCCTAACCCATACCCTACGCCGTACCCGAAGCCCTCCCCGAACCCGTACCCTAAGCCGTACCCTAAGCCGTACCCTAAGCCTAACCCTAACCCTAGGCTACCCTTGACTGCTTCTGCCTCCAATAGATTTCCTAAGCACTAGTGTTTTAAGGAACAGCTTAAAAAGAGAATCCTAATGTGATTTCTTTATAATGGGTGTGTTCCTTATCTTATCCTAGTGTCTAAACTCTTCTCCATGGCTGGACCTCCAAATAATATTCCTTTACGTGCTAAAGGGTATCTAGAGAGTGGGTTAGGTTTAATAACTACCCTAACACTAACGCGTACCCTAACCCTAAACCCTACCCTATTGCTAACACGTACCCTAATCCTAACCAATACCCTAAACCGAGCCCTAACCCTAACACTAACCCTAACCCTAACCCTAACCCATACCCTACGCCGTACCAGAAGCCCTCCCGGAACCCGTACCCTAAGCCGTACCCAAAGCCTAACCCTAATCCTAACCCTAAACCTAGGCTACCCTTGAATGCTTCTGCCTCCAATAGATTTCCTAAGCATTAGTGTTTTAAGGAACAGCTTAAAAAGAGAATCCTAATGTGATTTGTTTATAATGGGTGTGTTCCTTATCTTATCCTAGTGTCTAAATTCTTCTCCATGGCTGTACCTCCAAATAATATTCCTTTACGTGCTAAGGGGTATCTAGAGAGTGGGATAGCTTTAATAACTACCCTAACACTAACGCGTACCCTAACCCTAACGCCTACCCTAACCCTAACACGTACCCTAATCCTAACCAATACCCTAAACCGAGCCCTAACCCTAACACTAACCCTAACCCTAACCCTAACCCATACCCTACGCCGTACCCGAAGCCATCCCCGAACCCGTAAACTAAGCCGTACCCTAAGCCGTACCCTAAGCCTAACCCTAACCCTAGGCTACCCTTGACTGCTTCTGCCTACAATAGATTTCCTAAGCACTAGTGTTTTAAGGAACAGCTTAAAAAGAGAATCCTAATGTGATTTCTTTATAATGGGTGTGTTCCTTATCTTATCCTAGTGTCTAAACACTTCTCCATGGCTGGACCTCCAAATAATATTCCTTTACGTGCTAAGGGGTATCTAGAGATTGGGATAGGTTTAATAACTACCCTAACACTAACGCGTATCCTAACCCTAACCCCTACCCTAACTCTAACACGTACCCTAACCCTAACCAATACCCTAAGCCGAGCCCTAACCCTAACACTAACCCTAACCCTAACCCTAACCCATACCCTAAGCCGTACACGAAGCCCTCCCCAAACCCGTACCCTAAGCCGTACCCTAAGCCGTACCCTAAGCCTAACCCTAACCCTAGGCTACCCTTGACTGCTTCTGCCTCCAATAGATTTCCTAAGCACTAGTGTTTTAAGGAACAGCTTAAAAAGAGAATCCTAATGTGATTTCTTTATAATGGGTGTGTTCCTTATCTTATCCTAGTGTCTAAACTCTTCTCCATGGCTGGACCTCCAAATAATATTCCTTTACGTGCTAAGGGGTATCTAGAGAGTGGGATAGGTTTAATAACTACCCTAACCCTAACGCGTACCCTAACCCTATCCCCTAACCTAACCCTAACACGTACCCTAATCCTAACACGTACCCTAAACCGAGCCCTAACCCTAACACTAACCCTAACCCTAACCCTAACCCATACCCTACGCTGTACCCGAAGCCCTCACCGAACCCGTACCCTAAGCCGTACCCTAAGCCTAACCCTAAGCCTATCCCTAACCCTAGGCTACCCTTGACTGCTTTTGCCTCCAATAGATTTCCTAAGCACTAGTGTTTTAAGGAACAGCTTAAAAAGAGAATCCTAATGTGATTTCTTTATAATGGGTGTGTTCCTTATCTTATCCTAGTGTCTAAACTCTTCTCCATGGCTGGACCTCCAAATAATATTCCTTTACGTGCTAAGGGGTATCTACAGAGTGGGATAGGTTTAATAACTACCCTAACACTAATGCGTACCCTAACCCTAACCCCTACCCTATCGCTAACACGTACCCTAATCCTAACCAATACCCTAAACCGAGCCCTAACCCTAACACTAACCCTAACCCTAACCCTAACCCATACCCTACGCCGTACCCGAAGCACTCCCCGAACCCGTACCCTAAGCCGTACCCTAAGCCTAACCCCAAGCCTAACCCTAACCCTTGGTTACCCTTGACTGCTTCTGCCTCCAATAGCTTTCCTAAGCACTAGTGTTTTAAGGAATAGCTTAAAAAGAGAATCCTAATGTGATTTCTTTATAATGGGTGTGTTCCTTATCTTATCCTAGTGTCTAAACTCTTCTCCATGGCTGGACCCCCAAATAATATTCCTTTACGTGCTAAGGTGTATCTAGAGAGTGGGATAGGTTTAATAACTACCCTAACCCTAACGCGTACCCTAACCCTAACCCCTACCCTAACCCTAACATGTACCCTAATCCTATCCCGTACCCTAAGCCGAGCCCTAACCCTAACACTAACCCTAACCCTAACCCTAACCCATACCCTACGCCGTACCCAAAGCCCTCCCCGAACCCGTACCCTAAGCCGTACCCTAAGCCGTACCCTAAGCCTAACCCTAACCCTAGGCTACCCTTGACTGCTTCTTCCTCCAATAGATTTCCTAAGCACTAGTGTTTTAAGGAACAGCTTAAAAAGAGAATCCTAATGTGATTTCTTTATAATGGGTGTGTTCCTTATCTTATCCTAGTGTCTAAACTCTTCTCCATGGCTGGACCCCCAAATAATATTCCTTTACGTGCTAAGGGGTATCTAGAGAGTGGGATAGGTTTAATAACTACCCTAACCCTAACGCGTACCCTAACCCTATCCCCTACCCTAACCCTAACACGTACCCTAATCCTAACCCGTACCCTAAACCGAGCCCTAACCCTAACACTAACCCTAACCCTAACCCTAACCCATACCCTACGCCGTACCCGAAGCCCTCACCGAACCCGTACCCTAAGCCGTACCCTAAGCCTAACCCTAAGCCTAACCCTAACCCTAGGCTACCCTTGACTGCTTCTGCCTCCAATAGATTTCCTAAGCACTAGTGTTTTAAGGAACAGCTTAAAAAGAGAATCCTAATGTGATTTCTTTATAATGGGTGTGTTCCTTATCTTATCCTAGTGTCTAAACTCTTCTCCATGGCTGGACCTCCAAATAATATTCCTTTACGTGCTAAGGGGTATCTACAGAGTGGGATAGGTTTAATAACTACCCTAACACTAACGCGTACCCTAACCCTAACCCCTACCCTAACACTAACACGTACCCTAATCCTAACCAATACCCTAAACCGAGCCCTAACCCTAACACTAACCCTAACCCTAACCCTAACCCATACCCTACGCCGTACCCGAAGCCCTCCCCGAACCCGTACCCTAAGCCGTACCCTAAGCCGTACCCTAAGCCTAACCCTAACCCTAGGCTACCCTTGACTGCTTCTGCCTCCAATAGATTTCCTAAGCACTAGTGTTTTAAGGAACAGCTTAAAAAGAGAATCCTAATGTGATTTCTTTATAATGGGTGTGTTCCTTATCTTATCCTAGTGTGTAATCTCTTCTCCATGGCTGGACCTCCAAATAATATTCCTTTACGTGCTAAGGGGTATCTAGAGAGTGGGTTAGGTTTAATAACTACCCTAACACTAATGCGTACCCTAACCCTAACCCCTACCCTATCGCTAACACGTACCCTAATCCTAACCAATACCCTAAACCGAGCCCTAACCCTAACACTAACCCTAACCCTAACCCTAACCCATACCCTACGCCGTACCAGAAGCCCTCCCCGAACCCGTACCCTAAGCAGTACCCTAAGCCGTACCCTAAGCCTAACACTAACCCTAGGCTACCCTTGACTGCTTCTGCCTCCAATAGATTTCCTAAGCACTAGTGTTTTAAGGAACAGCTTAAAAAGAGAATCCTAATGTGATTTCTTTATAATGGGTGTGTTCCTTATCTTATCCTAGTGTCTAAACTCTTCTCCATGGCTGGACCTCCAAATAATATTCCTTTATGTGCTAAGGGGTATCTGGAGAGTGGGATAGGTTTAATAACTACCCTAACACTAACGCGTACCCTAACCCTAACCCCTACCCTAACCATAACACGTACCTTAATCCTAACCAATACCCTAAACCGAGCCCTAACCCTAACACTAACCCTAACCCTAACCCTAACCCATACCCTACGCCGTACCCGAAGCCCTCCCCGAACCCGTACCCTAAGCAGTACCCTAAGCCGTACCCTAAGCCTAACACTAACCCTAGGCTACCCTTGACTGCTTCTGCCTCCAATAGATTTCCTAAGCTCTAGTGTTTTAAGGAACAGCTTAAAAAGAGAATCTTATTGTGATTTCTTTATAATGGGTGTGTTCCTTATCTTATCCTAGTGTCTAAACTCTTCTCCATGGCTGGACCCCCAAATAATATTCCTTTACGTGCTAAGGGGTATCTAGAGAGTGGGATAGGTTTAATAACTACCCTAACCCTAACGCGTACCCTAACCCTATCCCCTACCCTAATCCTAACCCGTACCCTAAACCGAGCCCTAACCCTAACACTAACCCTAACCCTAACCCTAACCCATACCCTACGCCGTACCCGAAGCCCTCACCGAACCCGTACCCTAAGCCGTACCCTAAGCCGTACCCTAAGCCTAACCCTAACCCTAGGCTACCCTTGACTGCTTCTGCCTCCAATAGATTTCCTAAGCACTGGTGTTTTAAGGAACAGCTTAAAAAGAGAATCCTAATGTGATTTCTTTACAATGGGTGTGTTCCTTATCTTATCCTAGTGTCTAAACTCTTCTCCATGGCTGGACCTCCAAATAATATTCCTTTACGTGCTAAGGGGTATCTAGAGACTGGGATAGGTTTAATAACTACCCTAACACTAACGCGTACCCTAACCCTAACCCCTACCCTAACCCTAACACGTACCCTAATCCTAACCAATACCCTAAACCGAGCCCTAACCCTAACACTAACCCTAACCGTAACCCTAACCCATACCCTACGCCATACCCGAAGCCCTCCCCGAACCGGTACCCTAAGCCGTACCCTAAGCCGTACCCTAAGCCTAACCCTAACCCTAGGCTACCCTTGACTGCTTCTGCCTCCAATAGATTTTCTAAGCACTAGTGTTTTAAGGAACAGCTTAAAAAGAGAATCCTCATGTGATTTCTTTATAATGGGTGTGTTCCTTATCTTATCCTAGTGTCTAAACTCTTCTCCATGGCTGAACCTCCAAATAATATTCTTTTACGTGCTAAGGGGTATCTAGAGAGTGGGTTAGGTTTAATAACTACCCTAACACTAACGCGTACCCTAACCCTAAACCCTACCCTAACCCTAACACGTACCCTAATCCTAACCAATACCCTATACCGAGCCCTAACCCTAACACTAACCCTAACCCTAACCCTAACCCATACCCTACGCCGTACCAGAAGCCCTCCCCGAACCCGTACCCTAAGCCGTACCCTAAGCCTAACCCTAAGCCTAACCCTAACCCTAGGCTACCCTTGGATGCTTCTGCCTCCAATAGATTTCCTAAGCACTAGTGTTTTAAGGAACAGCTTAAAAAGAGAATCCTAATGTGATTTCTTTATAATGGGTGTGTTCCTTATCTTATCCTAGTGTCTAAACTCTTCTCCATGGCTGGACCTCCAAATAATATTCCTTTACGTGCTAAGGGGTATCTAGAGACTGGGATAGGTTTAATAACTACACTAACACTAACGCGTACCCTAACCCTAACCCCTACCATAACCCTAACACGTACCCTAATCCTAACCAATACCCTAAACCGAGCCCTAACCCTAACACTAACCCTAAGCGTAACCCTAACCCATACCCTACCCCATACCCGAAGCCCTCCCCGAACCCGTACCCTAAGCAGTACCCTAAGCCGTACCCTAAGCCTAACACTAACCCTAGGCTACCCTTGACTGCTTCTGCCTCCAATAGATTTCCTAAGCACTAGTGTTTTAAGGAACAGCTTAAAAAGAGAATCCTAATGTGATTTCTTTATAATGGGTGTGTTCCTTATCTTATCCTAGTGTCTAAACTCTTCTCCATGGCTGGACCTCCAAATAATATTCCTTTATGTGCTAAGGGGTATCTGGAGAGTGGGATAGGTTTAATAACTACCCTAACACTAACGCGTACCCTAACCCTAACCCCTACCCTAACCATAACACGTACCTTAATCCTAACCAATACCCTAAACCGAGCCCTAACCCTAACACTAACCCTAACCCTAACCCTAACCCATACCCTACGCCGTACCCGAAGCCCTCCCCGAACCCGTACCCTAAGCAGTACCCTAAGCCGTACCCTAAGCCTAACACTAACCCTAGGCTACCCTTGACTGCTTCTGCCTCCAATAGATTTCCTAAGCTCTAGTGTTTTAAGGAACAGCTTAAAAAGAGAATCTTATTGTGATTTCTTTATAATGGGTGTGTTCCTTATCTTATCCTAGTGTCTAAACTCTTCTCCATGGCTGGACCCCCAAATAATATTCCTTTACGTGCTAAGGGGTATCTAGAGAGTGGGATAGGTTTAATAACTACCCTAACCCTAACGCGTACCCTAACCCTATCCCCTACCCTAATCCTAACCCGTACCCTAAACCGAGCCCTAACCCTAACACTAACCCTAACCCTAACCCTAACCCATACCCTACGCCGTACCCGAAGCCCTCACCGAACCCGTACCCTAAGCCGTACCCTAAGCCGTACCCTAAGCCTAACCCTAACCCTAGGCTACCCTTGACTGCTTCTGCCTCCAATAGATTTCCTAAGCACTGGTGTTTTAAGGAACAGCTTAAAAAGAGAATCCTAATGTGATTTCTTTATAATGGGTGTGTTCCTTATCTTATCCTAGTTTGTAAACTCTTCTCCATGGCTGGACCTCCAAATAATATTCCTTTACGTGCTAAGGGGTATCTAGAGAGTGGGATAGCTTTAATAACTACCCTAACACTAACGCGTACACTAACCCTAACCCCTACCCTAACCCTAACACGTACCCTAATCCTAACCAATACCCTAAACCGAGCCCTAACCCTAACACTAACCCCAACCCTAACCCTAACCCATACCCTACGCCGTACCCGAAGCCATCCCCGAACCCGTACCCTAAGCCGTACCCTAAGCCGTACCCTAAGCCTAACCCTAACCCTAGGCTACCCTTGACTGCTTCTGCCTCCAATAGATTTCCTAAGCACTAGTGTTTTAAGGAACAGCTTAAAAAGAGAATCCTAATGTGATTTCTTTATAATGGGTGTGTTCCTTATCTTATCCTAGTGTGTAAACTCTTCTCCATGGCTGGACCTCCAAATAATATTCCTTTACGTGCTAAGGGGTATCTAGAGAGTGGGATAGGTTTAATAACTACCCTAACCCTAACGCGTACCCTAACCCTATCCCCTACCCTAATCCTAACCCGTACCCTAAACCGAGCCCTAAACCTAACACTAACCCTAACCCTAACCCTAACCCATACCCTACGCCGTACCCGAAGCCCTCACCGAACCCGTACCCTAAGCCGTACCCTAAGCCGTACCCTAATCCTAACCCTAACCCTAGGCTACCCTTGACTGCTTCTGCCTCCAATAGATTTCCTAAGCACTAGTGTTTTAAGGAACAGCTTAAAAAGAGAATCCTAATGTGATTTCTTTATAATGGGTGTGTTCCTTATCTTATCCTAGTGTGTAAACTCTTCTCCATGGCTGGACCTCCAAATAATATTCCTTTACGTGCTAATGGGTATCTAGAGAGTGGGTTAGGTTTAATAACTACCCTAACACTAACGCGTACCCTAACCCTAACCCCTACCCTATCGCTAACACGTACCCTAATCCTAACCAATACCCTAAACCGGGCCCTAACCCTAACACTAACCCTAACCCTAACCCTAACCCATAACCTACGCCGTACCAGAAGCCCTCCCCGAACCCGTACCCTAAGCCGTACCCTAAGCCTAACCCTAAGCCTAACCCTAAACCTAGGCTACCCTTGAATGCTTCTGCCTCCAATAGATTTCCTAAGCACTAGTGTTTTAAGGAACAGCTTAAAAAGAGAATCTTATTGTGATTTCTTTATAATGGGTGTGTTCCTTATCTTATCCTAGTGTCTAAACTCTTCTCCATGGCTGGACCCCCAAATAATATTCCTTTACGTGCTAAGGGGTATCTAGAGAGTGGGATAGGTTTAATAACTACCCTAACCCTAACGCGTACCCTAACCCTATCCCCTACCTTAATCCTAACCCGTACCCTAAACCGAGCCCTAACCCTAACACTAACCCTAACCCTAACCCTAACCCATACCCTACGCCGTACCCGAAGCCCTCACCGAACCCGTACCCTAAGCCGTACCCTAAGCCGTACCCTAAGCCTAACCCTAACCCTAGGCTACCCTTGACTGCTTCTGCCTCCAATAGATTTCCTAAGCACTAGTGTTTTAAGGAACAGCTTAAAAAGAGAATCCTAATGTGATTTCTTTATAATGGGTGTGTTCCTTATCTTATCCTAGTGTGTAAACTCTTCTCCATGGCTGGACCTCCAAATAATATTCCTTTACGTGCTAAGGGGTATCTAGAGAGTGGGTTAGGTTTAATAACTACCCTAACACTAACGCGTACCCTAACCCTAACCCCTGCCCTATCGCTAACACGTACCCTAATCCTAAACAATACCCTAAACCGAGCCCTAACCCTAACACTAACCATAACCCTAACCCTAACCCATACCCTACGCCGTACCAGAAGCCCTCCCCGAACCCGTACCCTAAGCCGTACCCTAAGCCTAACCCTAAGCCTAACCCTAAACCTAGGCTACCCTTGAATGCTTCTGCCTCCAATAGATTTCCTAAGCACTAGTGTTTTAAGGAACAGCTTAAAAAGAGAATCTTATTGTGATTTCTTTATAATGGGTGTGTTCCTTATCTTATCCTAGTGTCTAAACTCTTCTCCATGGCTGGACCCCCAAATAATATTCCTTTACGTGCTAAGGGGTATCTAGAGAGTGGGATAGGTTTAATAACTACCCTAAACCTAACGCGTACCCTAACCCTATCCCCTACCCTAATCCTAACCCGTACCCTAAACCGAGCCCTAACCCTAACACTAACCCTAACCCTAACCCTAACCCATACCCTACGCCGTACCCGAAGCCCTCACCGAACCCGTACCCTAAGCCGTACCCTAAGCCGTACCCTAATCCTAACCCTAACCCTAGGCTACCCTTGACTGCTTCTGCCTCCAATAGATTTCCTAAGCACTAGTGTTTTAAGGAACAGCTTAAAAAGAGAATCCTAATGTGATTTCTTTATAATGGGTGTGTTCCTTATCTTATCCTAGTGTCTAAACTCTTCTCCATGACTGGACCTCCAAATAATATTCCTTTACGTGCTAAGGGGTATCTAGAGAGTGGGATAGGTTTAATAACTACCCTAACCCTAACGCGTACCCTAACCCTATCCCCTACCCTAACCCTAACACGTACCCTAATCCTAACCCGTACCCTAAACCGAGCCCTAACCCTAACACTAACCCTAACCCTAACCCTAACCCATACCCTACGCTGTACCCGAAGCCCTCACCGAACCCGTACCCTAAGCCGTACCCTAAGCCTAACCCTAAGCCTATCCCTAACCCTAGGCTACCCTTGACTGCTTTTGCCTCCAATAGATTTCCTAAGCACTAGTGTTTTAAGGAACAGCTTAAAAAGAGAATCCTAATGTGATTTCTTTATAATGGGTGTGTTCCTTATCTTATCCTAGTGTCTAAACTCTTCTCCATGGCTGGACCTCCAAATAATATTCCTTTACGTGCTAAGGGGTATCTACAGAGTGGGATAGGTTTAATAACTACCCTAACACTAACGCGTACCCTAACCCTAACCCCTACCCTAACACTAACACATACCCTAATCCTAACCAATACCCTAAACCGAGCCCTAACCCTAACACTAACCCTAACCCTAACCCTAACCCATACCCTACGCCGTACCCGAAGCCCTCCCCGAACCCGTACCCTAAGCCGTACCCTAAGCTGTACCCTAAGCCTAACCCTAACCCTAGGCTACCCTTGACTGCTTCTGCCTCCAATAGATTTCCTAAGCACTAGTGTTTTAAGGAACAGCTTAAAAAGAGAATCCTAATGTGATTTCTTTATAATGGGTGTGTTCCTTATCTTATCCTAGTGTGTAAACTCTTCTCCATGGCTGGACCTCTAAATAATATTGCTTTACGTGCTAAGGGGTATCTAGAGAGTGGGATAGGTTTAATAACTACCCTAACACTAATGCGTACCCTAACCCTAACCCCTACCCTATCGCTAACACGTACCCTAATCCTAACCAATACCCTAAACCGAGCCCTAACCCTAACACTAACCCTAACCCTAACCCTAACCCATACCCTACGCCGTACCCGAAGCACTCCCCGAACCCGTACCCTAAGCCGTACCCTAAGCCTAACCCCAAGCCTAACCCTAACCCTTGGTTACCCTTGACTGCTTCTGCCTCCAATAGCTTTCCTAAGCACTAGTGTTTTAAGGAACAGCTTAAAAAGAGAATCCTAATGTGATTTCTTTATAATGGGTGTGTTCCTTATCTTATCCTAGTGTCTAAACTCTTCTCCATGGCTGGACCCCCAAATAATATTCCTTTACGTGCTAAGGTGTATCTACAGAGTGGGATAGGTTTAATAACTACCCTAACCCTAACGCGTACCCTAACCCTAACCCCTACCCTAACCCTAACATGTACCCTAATCCTATCCCGTACCCTAAACCGAGCCCTAACCCTAACACTAACCCTAACCCTAACCCTAACCCATACCCTACGCCGTACCCAAAGCCCTCCCCGAACCCGTACCCTAAGCCGTACCCTAAGCCGTACCCTAAGCCTAACCCTAACCCTAGGCTACCCTTGACTGCTTCTTCCTCCAATAGATTTCCTAAGCACTAGTGTTTTAAGGAACAGCTTAAAAAGAGAATCCTAATGTGATTTCTTTATAATGGGTGTGTTCCTTATCTTATCCTAGTGTCTAAACTCTTCTCCATGGCTGGACCCCCAAATAATATTCCTTTACGTGCTAAGGGGTATCTAGAGAGTGGGATAGGTTTAATAACTACCCTAACCCTAACGCGTACCCTAACCCTATCCCCTACCCTAACCCTAACACGTACCCTAATCCTAACCCGTACCCTAAACCGAGCCCTAACCCTAACACTAACCCTAACCCTAACCCTAACCCATACCCTACGCCGTACCCGAAGCCCTCACCGAACCCGTACCCTAAGCCGTTCCCTAAGCCTAACCCTAAGCCTAACCCTAACCCTAGGCTACCCTTGACTGCTTCTGCCTCCAATAGATTTCCTAAGCACTAGTGTTTTAAGGAACAGCTTAAAAAGAGAATCCTAATGTGATTTCTTTATAATGGGTGTGTTCCTTATCTTATCCTAGTGTCTAAACTCTTCTCCATGGCTGGACCTCCAAATAATATTCCTTTACGTGCTAAGGGGTATCTACAGAGTGGGATAGGTTTTATAACTACCCTAACACTAACGCGTACCCTAACCCTAACCCCTACCCTAACACTAACACGTACCCTAATCCTAACCAATACCCTAAACCGAGCCCTAACCCTAACACTAACCCTAACCCTAACCCTAACCCATACCCTACGCCGTACCCGAAGCCCTCCCCGAACTGGTACCCTAAGCCGTACCCTAAGCCGTACCCTAAGCCTAACCCTAACCCTAGGCTACCCTTGACTGCTTCTGCCTCCAATAGATTTTCTAAGCACTAGTGTTTTAAGGAACAGCTTAAAAAGAGAATCCTAATGTGATTTCTTTATAATGGGTGTGTTCCTTATCTTATCCTAGTGTGTAATCTCTTCTCCATGGCTGGACCTCCAAATAATATTCCTTTACGGGCTAAGGGGTATCTAGAGAGTGGGTTAGGTTTAATAACTACCCTAACACTAATGCGTACCCTAACCCTAACCCCTACCCTATCGCTAACACGTTCCCTAATCCTAACCAATACCCTAAACCGAGCCCTAACCCTAACACTAACCCTAACCCTAACCCTAACCCATACCCTACGCCGTACCAGAAGCCCTCCCCGAACCCGTACCCTAAGCCGTACCCTAAGCCTAACCCTAAGCCTAACCCTAAACGTAGGCTACCCTTGAATGCTTCTGCCTCCAATAGATTTCCTAAGCAGTAGTGTTTTAAGGAACAGCTTAAAAAGAGAATCCTAATGTGATTTCATTATAATGGGTGTGTTCCTTATCTTATCCTATTGTCTAAATTCTTCTCCATGGCTGGACCTCCAAATAATATTCCTTTACGTGCTAAGGGGTATCTAGAGAGTGGGATAGCTTTAATAACTACCCTAACACTAACGCGTACCCTAACCCTAACCCCTACCCTAACCCTAACACGTACCCTAATGCTAACCAATACCCTAAACCGAGCCCTAACCCTAACACTAACCCTAACCCTAACCCTAACCCATACCCTACGCCGTACCCGAAGCCATCCCCGAACCCGTACCCTAAGCCGTACCCTAAGCCGTACCCTAAGCCTAACCCTAACCCGAGGCTACCCTTGACTGCTTCTGCCTCCAATAGATTTCCTAAGCACTAGTGTTTTAAGGAACAGCTTAAAAAGAGAATCTTATTGTGATTTCTTTATAATGGGTGTGTTCCTTATCTTATCCTAGTGTCTAAACTCTTCTCCATGGCTGGACCCCCAAATAATATTCCTTTACGTGCTAAGGGGTATCTAGAGAGTGGGATAGGTTTAATAACTACCCTAACCCTAACGCGTACCCTAACCCTATCCCCTACCTTAATCCTAACCCGTACCCTAAACCGAGCCCTAACCCTAACACTAACCCTAACCCTAACCCTAACCCATACCCTACGCCGTACCCGAAGCCCTCACCGAACCCGTACCCTAAGCCGTACCCTAAGCCGTACCCTAAGCCTAACCCTAACCCTAGGCTACCCTTGACTGCTTCTGCCTCCAATAGATTTCCTAAGCACTAGTGTTTTAAGGAACAGCTTAAAAAGAGAATCCTAATGTGATTTCTTTATAATGGGTGTGTTCCTTATCTTATCCTAGTGTGTAAACTCTTCTCCATGGCTGGACCTCCAAATAATATTCCTTTACGTGCTAAGGGGTATCTAGAGAGTGGGTTAGGTTTAATAACTACCCTAACACTAACGCGTACCCTAACCCTAACCCCTGCCCTATCGCTAACACGTACCCTAATCCTAAACAATACCCTAAACCGAGCCCTAACCCTAACACTAACCATAACCCTAACCCTAACCCATACCCTACGCCGTACCAGAAGCCCTCCCCGAACCCGTACCCTAAGCCGTACCCTAAGCCTAACCCTAAGCCTAACCCTAAACCTAGGCTACCCTTGAATGCTTCTGCCTCCAATAGATTTCCTAAGCACTAGTGTTTTAAGGAACAGCTTAAAAAGAGAATCTTATTGTGATTTCTTTATAATGGGTGTGTTCCTTATCTTATCCTAGTGTCTAAACTCTTCTCCATGGCTGGACCCCCAAATAATATTCCTTTACGTGCTAAGGGGTATCTAGAGAGTGGGATAGGTTTAATAACTACCCTAAACCTAACGCGTACCCTAACCCTATCCCCTACCCTAATCCTAACCCGTACCCTAAACCGAGCCCTAACCCTAACACTAACCCTAACCCTAACCCTAACCCATACCCTACGCCGTACCCGAAGCCCTCACCGAACCCGTACCCTAAGCCGTACCCTAAGCCGTACCCTAAGCCTAACCCTAACCCTAGGCTACCCTTGACTGCTTCTGCCTCCAATAGATTTCCTAAGCACTAGTGTTTTAAGGAACAGCTTAAAAAGAGAATCCTAATGTGATTTCTTTATAATGGGTGTGTTCCTTATCTTATCCTAGTGTCTAAACTCTTCTCCATGACTGGACCTCCAAATAATATTCCTTTACGTGCTAAGGGGTATCTAGAGAGTGGGATAGGTTTAATAACTACCCTAACCCTAACGCGTACCCTAACCCTATCCCCTACCCTAACCCTAACACGTACCCTAATCCTAACCCGTACCCTAAACCGAGCCCTAACCCTAACACTAACCCTAACCCTAACCCTAACCCATACCCTACGCTGTACCCGAAGCCCTCACCGAACCCGTACCCTAAGCCGTACCCTAAGCCTAACCCTAAGCCTATCCCTAACCCTAGGCTACCCTTGACTGCTTTTGCCTCCAATAGATTTCCTAAGCACTAGTGTTTTAAGGAACAGCTTAAAAAGAGAATCCTAATGTGATTTCTTTATAATGGGTGTGTTCCTTATCTTATCCTAGTGTCTAAACTCTTCTCCATGGCTGGACCTCCAAATAATATTCCTTTACGTGCTAAGGGGTATCTACAGAGTGGGATAGGTTTAATAACTACCCTAACACTAACGCGTACCCTAACCCTAACCCCTACCCTAACACTAACACATACCCTAATCCTAACCAATACCCTAAACCGAGCCCTAACCCTAACACTAACCCTAACCCTAACCCTAACCCATACCCTACGCCGTACCCGAAGCCCTCCCCGAACCCGTACCCTAAGCCGTACCCTAAGCTGTACCCTAAGCCTAACCCTAACCCTAGGCTACCCTTGACTGCTTCTGCCTCCAATAGATTTCCTAAGCACTAGTGTTTTAAGGAACAGCTTAAAAAGAGAATCCTAATGTGATTTCTTTATAATGGGTGTGTTCCTTATCTTATCCTAGTGTGTAAACTCTTCTCCATGGCTGGACCTCTAAATAATATTGCTTTACGTGCTAAGGGGTATCTAGAGAGTGGGATAGGTTTAATAACTACCCTAACACTAATGCGTACCCTAACCCTAACCCCTACCCTATCGCTAACACGTACCCTAATCCTAACCAATACCCTAAACCGAGCCCTAACCCTAACACTAACCCTAACCCTAACCCTAACCCATACCCTACGCCGTACCCGAAGCACTCCCCGAACCCGTACCCTAAGCCGTACCCTAAGCCTAACCCCAAGCCTAACCCTAACCCTTGGTTACCCTTGACTGCTTCTGCCTCCAATAGCTTTCCTAAGCACTAGTGTTTTAAGGAACAGCTTAAAAAGAGAATCCTAATGTGATTTCTTTATAATGGGTGTGTTCCTTATCTTATCCTAGTGTCTAAACTCTTCTCCATGGCTGGACCCCCAAATAATATTCCTTTACGTGCTAAGGTGTATCTACAGAGTGGGATAGGTTTAATAACTACCCTAACCCTAACGCGTACCCTAACCCTAACCCCTACCCTAACCCTAACATGTACCCTAATCCTATCCCGTACCCTAAACCGAGCCCTAACCCTAACACTAACCCTAACCCTAACCCTAACCCATACCCTACGCCGTACCCAAAGCCCTCCCCGAACCCGTACCCTAAGCCGTACCCTAAGCCGTACCCTAAGCCTAACCCTAACCCTAGGCTACCCTTGACTGCTTCTTCCTCCAATAGATTTCCTAAGCACTAGTGTTTTAAGGAACAGCTTAAAAAGAGAATCCTAATGTGATTTCTTTATAATGGGTGTGTTCCTTATCTTATCCTAGTGTCTAAACTCTTCTCCATGGCTGGACCCCCAAATAATATTCCTTTACGTGCTAAGGGGTATCTAGAGAGTGGGATAGGTTTAATAACTACCCTAACCCTAACGCGTACCCTAACCCTATCCCCTACCCTAACCCTAACACGTACCCTAATCCTAACCCGTACCCTAAACCGAGCCCTAACCCTAACACTAACCCTAACCCTAACCCTAACCCATACCCTACGCCGTACCCGAAGCCCTCACCGAACCCGTACCCTAAGCCGTTCCCTAAGCCTAACCCTAAGCCTAACCCTAACCCTAGGCTACCCTTGACTGCTTCTGCCTCCAATAGATTTCCTAAGCACTAGTGTTTTAAGGAACAGCTTAAAAAGAGAATCCTAATGTGATTTCTTTATAATGGGTGTGTTCCTTATCTTATCCTAGTGTCTAAACTCTTCTCCATGGCTGGACCTCCAAATAATATTCCTTTACGTGCTAAGGGGTATCTACAGAGTGGGATAGGTTTTATAACTACCCTAACACTAACGCGTACCCTAACCCTAACCCCTACCCTAACACTAACACGTACCCTAATCCTAACCAATACCCTAAACCGAGCCCTAACCCTAACACTAACCCTAACCCTAACCCTAACCCATACCCTACGCCGTACCCGAAGCCCTCCCCGAACTGGTACCCTAAGCCGTACCCTAAGCCGTACCCTAAGCCTAACCCTAACCCTAGGCTACCCTTGACTGCTTCTGCCTCCAATAGATTTTCTAAGCACTAGTGTTTTAAGGAACAGCTTAAAAAGAGAATCCTAATGTGATTTCTTTATAATGGGTGTGTTCCTTATCTTATCCTAGTGTGTAATCTCTTCTCCATGGCTGGACCTCCAAATAATATTCCTTTACGTGCTAAGGGGTATCTAGAGAGTGGGTTAGGTTTAATAACTACCCTAACACTAATGCGTACCCTAACCCTAACCCCTACCCTATCGCTAACACGTTCCCTAATCCTAACCAATACCCTAAACCGAGCCCTAACCCTAACACTAACCCTAACCCTAACCCTAACCCATACCCTACGCCGTACCAGAAGCCCTCCCCGAACCCGTACCCTAAGCCGTACCCTAAGCCTAACCCTAAGCCTAACTCTAAACGTAGGCTACCCTTGAATGCTTCTGCCTCCAATAGATTTCCTAAGCAGTAGTGTTTTAAGGAACAGCTTAAAAAGAGAATCCTAATGTGATTTCATTATAATGGGTGTGTTCCTTATCTTATCCTATTGTCTAAATTCTTCTCCATGGCTGGACCTCCAAATAATATTCCTTTACGTGCTAAGGGGTATCTAGAGAGTGGGATAGCTTTAATAACTACCCTAACACTAACGCGTACCCTAACCCTAACCCCTACCCTAACCCTAACACGTACCCTAATGCTAACCAATACCCTAAACCGAGCCCTAACCCTAACACTAACCCTAACCCTAACCCTAACCCATACCCTACGCCGTACCCGAAGCCATCCCCGAACCCGTACCCTAAGCCGTACCCTAAGCCGTACCCTAAGCCTAACCCTAACCCGAGGCTACCCTTGACTGCTTCTGCCTCCAATAGATTTCCTAAGCACTAGTGTTTTAAGGAACAGCTTAAAAAGAGAATCCTAATGTGATTTCTTTACAATGGGTGTGTTCCTTATCTTATCCTAGTGTCTAAACTCTTCTCCATGGCTGGACCTCCAAATAATATTCCTTTACGTGCTAAGGGGTATCTAGAGACTGGGATAGGTTTAATAACTACCCTAACACTAACGCGTACCCTAACCCTAACCCCTACCCTAACCCTAACACGTACACTAATCCTAACCAATACCCTAAACCGAGCCCTAACCCTAACACTAACCCTAACCGTAACCCTAACCCATACCCTACGCCATACCCGAAGCCCTCCCCGAACCGGTACCCTAAGCCGTACCCTAAGCCGTACCCTAAGCCTAACCCTAACCCTAGGCTACCCTTGACTGCTTCTGCCTCCAATAGATTTTCTAAGCACTAGTGTTTTAAGGAACAGCTTAAAAAGAGAATCCTAATGTGATTTCTTTATAATGGGTGTGTTCCTTATCTTATCCTAGTGTCTAAACTCTTCTCCATGGCTGAACCTCCAAATAATATTCCTTTACGTGTTAAGGGGTATCTAGAGAGTGGGTTAGGTTTAATAACTACCCTAACACTAACGCGTATCCTAACCCTAACCCCTACCCTAACTCTAACACGTACCCTAACCCTAACCAATACCCTAAGCCGAGCCCTAACCCTAACACTAACCCTAACCCTAACCCTAACCCATACCCTAAGCCGTACACGAAGCCCTCCACAAACCCGTACCCTAAGCCGTACCCTAAGTCGTACCCTAAGCCTAACCCTAACCCTAGGCTACCCTTGACTGCTTCTGCCTCCAATAGATTTCCTAAGCACTAGTGTTTTAAGGAACAGCTTAAAAAGAGAATCCTAATGTGATTTCTTTATAATGGGTGTGTTCCTTATCTTATCCTAGTGTCTAAACTCTTCTCCATGGCTGGACCTCCAAATAATATTCCTTTACGTGCTAAGGGGTATCTAGAGAGTGGGATAGGTTTAATAACTACCCTAACCCTAACGCGTACCCTAACCCTATCCCCTAACCTAACCCTAACACGTACCCTAATCCTAACACGTACCCTAAACCGAGCCCTAACCCTAACACTAACCCTAACCC
Organism: Balaenoptera physalus; assembly: GCF_965194825.1. Taxonomy (NCBI): domain Eukaryota; kingdom Metazoa; phylum Chordata; class Mammalia; order Artiodactyla; family Balaenopteridae; genus Balaenoptera; species Balaenoptera physalus. The sequence goes on along the minus strand of NC_138903.1, from coordinate 141,345,749 downwards.
TAACCCTAACCCATACCCTACGCTGTACCCGAAGCCCTCACCGAACCCGTACCCTAAGCCGTACCCTAAGCCTAACCCTAAGCCTATCCCTAACCCTAGGCTACCCTTGACTGCTTTTGCCTCCAATAGATTTCCTAAGCACTAGTGTTTTAAGGAACAGCTTAAAAAGAGAATCCTAATGTGATTTCTTTATAATGGGTGTGTTCCTTATCTTATCCTAGTGTCTAAACTCTTCTCCATGGCTGGACCTCCAAATAATATTCCTTTACGTGCTAAGGGGTATCTACAGAGTGGGATAGGTTTAATAACTACCCTAACACTAATGCGTACCCTAACCCTAACCCCTACCCTATCGCTAACACGTACCCTAATCCTAACCAATACCCTAAACCGAGCCCTAACCCTAACACTAACCCTAACCCTAACCCTAACCCATACCCTACGCCGTACCCGAAGCACTCCCCGAACCCGTACCCTAAGCCGTACCCTAAGCCTAACCCCAAGCCTAACCCTAACCCTTGGTTACCCTTGACTGCTTCTGCCTCCAATAGCTTTCCTAAGCACTAGTGTTTTAAGGAATAGCTTAAAAAGAGAATCCTAATGTGATTTCTTTATAATGGGTGTGTTCCTTATCTTATCCTAGTGTCTAAACTCTTCTCCATGGCTGGACCCCCAAATAATATTCCTTTACGTGCTAAGGTGTATCTAGAGAGTGGGATAGGTTTAATAACTACCCTAACCCTAACGCGTACCCTAACCCTAACCCCTACCCTAACCCTAACATGTACCCTAATCCTATCCCGTACCCTAAGCCGAGCCCTAACCCTAACACTAACCCTAACCCTAACCCTAACCCATACCCTACGCCGTACCCAAAGCCCTCCCCGAACCCGTACCCTAAGCCGTACCCTAAGCCGTACCCTAAGCCTAACCCTAACCCTAGGCTACCCTTGACTGCTTCTTCCTCCAATAGATTTCCTAAGCACTAGTGTTTTAAGGAACAGCTTAAAAAGAGAATCCTAATGTGATTTCTTTATAATGGGTGTGTTCCTTATCTTATCCTAGTGTCTAAACTCTTCTCCATGGCTGGACCCCCAAATAATATTCCTTTACGTGCTAAGGGGTATCTAGAGAGTGGGATAGGTTTAATAACTACCCTAACCCTAACGCGTACCCTAACCCTATCCCCTACCCTAACCCTAACACGTACCCTAATCCTAACCCGTACCCTAAACCGAGCCCTAACCCTAACACTAACCCTAACCCTAACCCTAACCCATACCCTACGCCGTACCCGAAGCCCTCACCGAACCCGTACCCTAAGCCGTACCCTAAGCCTAACCCTAAGCCTAACCCTAACCCTAGGCTACCCTTGACTGCTTCTGCCTCCAATAGATTTCCTAAGCACTAGTGTTTTAAGGAACAGCTTAAAAAGAGAATCCTAATGTGATTTCTTTATAATGGGTGTGTTCCTTATCTTATCCTAGTGTCTAAACTCTTCTCCATGGCTGGACCTCCAAATAATATTCCTTTACGTGCTAAGGGGTATCTACAGAGTGGGATAGGTTTAATAACTACCCTAACACTAACGCGTACCCTAACCCTAACCCCTACCCTAACACTAACACGTACCCTAATCCTAACCAATACCCTAAACCGAGCCCTAACCCTAACACTAACCCTAACCCTAACCCTAACCCATACCCTACGCCGTACCCGAAGCCCTCCCCGAACCCGTACCCTAAGCCGTACCCTAAGCCGTACCCTAAGCCTAACCCTAACCCTAGGCTACCCTTGACTGCTTCTGCCTCCAATAGATTTCCTAAGCACTAGTGTTTTAAGGAACAGCTTAAAAAGAGAATCCTAATGTGATTTCTTTATAATGGGTGTGTTCCTTATCTTATCCTAGTGTGTAATCTCTTCTCCATGGCTGGACCTCCAAATAATATTCCTTTACGTGCTAAGGGGTATCTAGAGAGTGGGTTAGGTTTAATAACTACCCTAACACTAATGCGTACCCTAACCCTAACCCCTACCCTATCGCTAACACGTACCCTAATCCTAACCAATACCCTAAACCGAGCCCTAACCCTAACACTAACCCTAACCCTAACCCTAACCCATACCCTACGCCGTACCAGAAGCCCTCCCCGAACCCGTACCCTAAGCAGTACCCTAAGCCGTACCCTAAGCCTAACACTAACCCTAGGCTACCCTTGACTGCTTCTGCCTCCAATAGATTTCCTAAGCACTAGTGTTTTAAGGAACAGCTTAAAAAGAGAATCCTAATGTGATTTCTTTATAATGGGTGTGTTCCTTATCTTATCCTAGTGTCTAAACTCTTCTCCATGGCTGGACCTCCAAATAATATTCCTTTATGTGCTAAGGGGTATCTGGAGAGTGGGATAGGTTTAATAACTACCCTAACACTAACGCGTACCCTAACCCTAACCCCTACCCTAACCATAACACGTACCTTAATCCTAACCAATACCCTAAACCGAGCCCTAACCCTAACACTAACCCTAACCCTAACCCTAACCCATACCCTACGCCGTACCCGAAGCCCTCCCCGAACCCGTACCCTAAGCAGTACCCTAAGCCGTACCCTAAGCCTAACACTAACCCTAGGCTACCCTTGACTGCTTCTGCCTCCAATAGATTTCCTAAGCTCTAGTGTTTTAAGGAACAGCTTAAAAAGAGAATCTTATTGTGATTTCTTTATAATGGGTGTGTTCCTTATCTTATCCTAGTGTCTAAACTCTTCTCCATGGCTGGACCCCCAAATAATATTCCTTTACGTGCTAAGGGGTATCTAGAGAGTGGGATAGGTTTAATAACTACCCTAACCCTAACGCGTACCCTAACCCTATCCCCTACCCTAATCCTAACCCGTACCCTAAACCGAGCCCTAACCCTAACACTAACCCTAACCCTAACCCTAACCCATACCCTACGCCGTACCCGAAGCCCTCACCGAACCCGTACCCTAAGCCGTACCCTAAGCCGTACCCTAAGCCTAACCCTAACCCTAGGCTACCCTTGACTGCTTCTGCCTCCAATAGATTTCCTAAGCACTGGTGTTTTAAGGAACAGCTTAAAAAGAGAATCCTAATGTGATTTCTTTACAATGGGTGTGTTCCTTATCTTATCCTAGTGTCTAAACTCTTCTCCATGGCTGGACCTCCAAATAATATTCCTTTACGTGCTAAGGGGTATCTAGAGACTGGGATAGGTTTAATAACTACCCTAACACTAACGCGTACCCTAACCCTAACCCCTACCCTAACCCTAACACGTACCCTAATCCTAACCAATACCCTAAACCGAGCCCTAACCCTAACACTAACCCTAACCGTAACCCTAACCCATACCCTACGCCATACCCGAAGCCCTCCCCGAACCGGTACCCTAAGCCGTACCCTAAGCCGTACCCTAAGCCTAACCCTAACCCTAGGCTACCCTTGACTGCTTCTGCCTCCAATAGATTTTCTAAGCACTAGTGTTTTAAGGAACAGCTTAAAAAGAGAATCCTCATGTGTTTTCTTTATAATGGGTGTGTTCCTTATCTTATCCTAGTGTCTAAACTCTTCTCCATGGCTGAACCTCCAAATAATATTCTTTTACGTGCTAAGGGGTATCTAGAGAGTGGGTTAGGTTTAATAACTACCCTAACACTAACGCGTACCCTAACCCTAAACCCTACCCTAACCCTAACACGTACCCTAATCCTAACCAATACCCTATACCGAGCCCTAACCCTAACACTAACCCTAACCCTAACCCTAACCCATACCCTACGCCGTACCAGAAGCCCTCCCCGAACCCGTACCCTAAGCCGTACCCTAAGCCTAACCCTAAGCCTAACCCTAACCCTAGGCTACCCTTGGATGCTTCTGCCTCCAATAGATTTCCTAAGCACTAGTGTTTTAAGGAACAGCTTAAAAAGAGAATCCTAATGTGATTTCTTTATAATGGGTGTGTTCCTTATCTTATCCTAGTGTCTAAACTCTTCTCCATGGCTGGACCTCCAAATAATATTCCTTTACGTGCTAAGGGGTATCTAGAGACTGGGATAGGTTTAATAACTACACTAACACTAACGCGTACCCTAACCCTAACCCCTACCATAACCCTAACACGTACCCTAATCCTAACCAATACCCTAAACCGAGCCCTAACCCTAACACTAACCCTAAGCGTAACCCTAACCCATACCCTACCCCATACCCGAAGCCCTCCCCGAACCCGTACCCTAAGCAGTACCCTAAGCCGTACCCTAAGCCTAACACTAACCCTAGGCTACCCTTGACTGCTTCTGCCTCCAATAGATTTCCTAAGCACTAGTGTTTTAAGGAACAGCTTAAAAAGAGAATCCTAATGTGATTTCTTTATAATGGGTGTGTTCCTTATCTTATCCTAGTGTCTAAACTCTTCTCCATGGCTGGACCTCCAAATAATATTCCTTTATGTGCTAAGGGGTATCTGGAGAGTGGGATAGGTTTAATAACTACCCTAACACTAACGCGTACCCTAACCCTAACCCCTACCCTAACCATAACACGTACCTTAATCCTAACCAATACCCTAAACCGAGCCCTAACCCTAACACTAACCCTAACCCTAACCCTAACCCATACCCTACGCCGTACCCGAAGCCCTCCCCGAACCCGTACCCTAAGCAGTACCCTAAGCCGTACCCTAAGCCTAACACTAACCCTAGGCTACCCTTGACTGCTTCTGCCTCCAATAGATTTCCTAAGCTCTAGTGTTTTAAGGAACAGCTTAAAAAGAGAATCTTATTGTGATTTCTTTATAATGGGTGTGTTCCTTATCTTATCCTAGTGTCTAAACTCTTCTCCATGGCTGGACCCCCAAATAATATTCCTTTACGTGCTAAGGGGTATCTAGAGAGTGGGATAGGTTTAATAACTACCCTAACCCTAACGCGTACCCTAACCCTATCCCCTACCCTAATCCTAACCCGTACCCTAAACCGAGCCCTAACCCTAACACTAACCCTAACCCTAACCCTAACCCATACCCTACGCCGTACCCGAAGCCCTCACCGAACCCGTACCCTAAGCCGTACCCTAAGCCGTACCCTAAGCCTAACCCTAACCCTAGGCTACCCTTGACTGCTTCTGCCTCCAATAGATTTCCTAAGCACTGGTGTTTTAAGGAACAGCTTAAAAAGAGAATCCTAATGTGATTTCTTTATAATGGGTGTGTTCCTTATCTTATCCTAGTTTGTAAACTCTTCTCCATGGCTGGACCTCCAAATAATATTCCTTTACGTGCTAAGGGGTATCTAGAGAGTGGGATAGCTTTAATAACTACCCTAACACTAACGCGTACACTAACCCTAACCCCTACCCTAACCCTAACACGTACCCTAATCCTAACCAATACCCTAAACCGAGCCCTAACCCTAACACTAACCCCAACCCTAACCCTAACCCATACCCTACGCCGTACCCGAAGCCATCCCCGAACCCGTACCCTAAGCCGTACCCTAAGCCGTACCCTAAGCCTAACCCTAACCCTAGGCTACCCTTGACTGCTTCTGCCTCCAATAGATTTCCTAAGCACTAGTGTTTTAAGGAACAGCTTAAAAAGAGAATCCTAATGTGATTTCTTTATAATGGGTGTGTTCCTTATCTTATCCTAGTGTGTAAACTCTTCTCCATGGCTGGACCTCCAAATAATATTCCTTTACGTGCTAAGGGGTATCTAGAGAGTGGGATAGGTTTAATAACTACCCTAACCCTAACGCGTACCCTAACCCTATCCCCTACCCTAATCCTAACCTGTACCCTAAACCGAGCCCTAAACCTAACACTAACCCTAACCCTAACCCTAACCCATACCCTACGCCGTACCCGAAGCCCTCACCGAACCCGTACCCTAAGCCGTACCCTAAGCCGTACCCTAATCCTAACCCTAACCCTAGGCTACCCTTGACTGCTTCTGCCTCCAATAGATTTCCTAAGCACTAGTGTTTTAAGGAACAGCTTAAAAAGAGAATCCTAATGTGATTTCTTTATAATGGGTGTGTTCCTTATCTTATCCTAGTGTGTAAACTCTTCTCCATGGCTGGACCTCCAAATAATATTCCTTTACGTGCTAATGGGTATCTAGAGAGTGGGTTAGGTTTAATAACTACCCTAACACTAACGCGTACCCTAACCCTAACCCCTACCCTATCGCTAACACGTACCCTAATCCTAACCAATACCCTAAACCGGGCCCTAACCCTAACACTAACCCTAACCCTAACCCTAACCCATACCCTACGCCGTACCAGAAGCCCTCCCCGAACCCGTACCCTAAGCCGTACCCTAAGCCTAACCCTAAGCCTAACCCTAAACCTAGGCTACCCTTGAATGCTTCTGCCTCCAATAGATTTCCTAAGCACTAGTGTTTTAAGGAACAGCTTAAAAAGAGAATCTTATTGTGATTTCTTTATAATGGGTGTGTTCCTTATCTTATCCTAGTGTCTAAACTCTTCTCCATGGCTGGACCCCCAAATAATATTCCTTTACGTGCTAAGGGGTATCTAGAGAGTGGGATAGGTTTAATAACTACCCTAACCCTAACGCGTACCCTAACCCTATCCCCTACCTTAATCCTAACCCGTACCCTAAACCGAGCCCTAACCCTAACACTAACCCTAACCCTAACCCTAACCCATACCCTACGCCGTACCCGAAGCCCTCACCGAACCCGTACCCTAAGCCGTACCCTAAGCCGTACCCTAAGCCTAACCCTAACCCTAGGCTACCCTTGACTGCTTCTGCCTCCAATAGATTTCCTAAGCACTAGTGTTTTAAGGAACAGCTTAAAAAGAGAATCCTAATGTGATTTCTTTATAATGGGTGTGTTCCTTATCTTATCCTAGTGTGTAAACTCTTCTCCATGGCTGGACCTCCAAATAATATTCCTTTACGTGCTAAGGGGTATCTAGAGAGTGGGTTAGGTTTAATAACTACCCTAACACTAACGCGTACCCTAACCCTAACCCCTGCCCTATCGCTAACACGTACCCTAATCCTAAACAATACCCTAAACCGAGCCCTAACCCTAACACTAACCATAACCCTAACCCTAACCCATACCCTACGCCGTACCAGAAGCCCTCCCCGAACCCGTACCCTAAGCCGTACCCTAAGCCTAACCCTAAGCCTAACCCTAAACCTAGGCTACCCTTGAATGCTTCTGCCTCCAATAGATTTCCTAAGCACTAGTGTTTTAAGGAACAGCTTAAAAAGAGAATCTTATTGTGATTTCTTTATAATGGGTGTGTTCCTTATCTTATCCTAGTGTCTAAACTCTTCTCCATGGCTGGACCCCCAAATAATATTCCTTTACGTGCTAAGGGGTATCTAGAGAGTGGGATAGGTTTAATAACTACCCTAAACCTAACGCGTACCCTAACCCTATCCCCTACCCTAATCCTAACCCGTACCCTAAACCGAGCCCTAACCCTAACACTAACCCTAACCGTAACCCTAACCCATACCCTACGCCGTACCCGAAGCCCTCACCGAACCCGTACCCTAAGCCGTACCCTAAGCCGTACCCTAAGCCTAACCCTAACCCTAGGCTACCCTTGACTGCTTCTGCCTCCAATAGATTTCCTAAGCACTAGTGTTTTAAGGAACAGCTTAAAAAGAGAATCCTAATGTGATTTCTTTATAATGGGTGTGTTCCTTATCTTATCCTAGTGTCTAAACTCTTCTCCATGACTGGACCTCCAAATAATATTCCTTTACGTGCTAAGGGGTATCTAGAGAGTGGGATAGGTTTAATAACTACCCTAACCCTAACGCGTACCCTAACCCTATCCCCTACCCTAACCCTAACACGTACCCTAATCCTAACCCGTACCCTAAACCGAGCCCTAACCCTAACACTAACCCTAACCCTAACCCTAACCCATACCCTACGCTGTACCCGAAGCCCTCACCGAACCCGTACCCTAAGCCGTACCCTAAGCCTAACCCTAAGCCTATCCCTAACCCTAGGCTACCCTTGACTGCTTTTGCCTCCAATAGATTTCCTAAGCACTAGTGTTTTAAGGAACAGCTTAAAAAGAGAATCCTAATGTGATTTCTTTATAATGGGTGTGTTCCTTATCTTATCCTAGTGTCTAAACTCTTCTCCATGGCTGGACCTCCAAATAATATTCCTTTACGTGCTAAGGGGTATCTACAGAGTGGGATAGGTTTAATAACTACCCTAACACTAACGCGTACCATAACCCTAACCCCTACCCTAACACTAACACATACCCTAATCCTAACCAATACCCTAAACCGAGCCCTAACCCTAACACTAACCCTAACCCTAACCCTAACCCATACCCTACGCCGTACCCGAAGCCCTCCCCGAACCCGTACCCTAAGCCGTACCCTAAGCTGTACCCTAAGCCTAACCCTAACCCTAGGCTACCCTTGACTGCTTCTGCCTCCAATAGATTTCCTAAGCACTAGTGTTTTAAGGAACAGCTTAAAAAGAGAATCCTAATGTGATTTCTTTATAATGGGTGTGTTCCTTATCTTATCCTAGTGTGTAAACTCTTCTCCATGGCTGGACCTCTAAATAATATTGCTTTACGTGCTAAGGGGTATCTAGAGAGTGGGATAGGTTTAATAACTACCCTAACACTAATGCGTACCCTAACCCTAACCCCTACCCTATCGCTAACACGTACCCTAATCCTAACCAATACCCTAAACCGAGCCCTAACCCTAACACTAACCCTAACCCTAACCCTAACCCATACCCTACGCCGTACCCGAAGCACTCCCCGAACCCGTACCCTAAGCCGTACCCTAAGCCTAACCCCAAGCCTAACCCTAACCCTTGGTTACCCTTGACTGCTTCTGCCTCCAATAGCTTTCCTAAGCACTAGTGTTTTAAGGAACAGCTTAAAAAGAGAATCCTAATGTGATTTCTTTATAATGGGTGTGTTCCTTATCTTATCCTAGTGTCTAAACTCTTCTCCATGGCTGGACCCCCAAATAATATTCCTTTACGTGCTAAGGTGTATCTACAGAGTGGGATAGGTTTAATAACTACCCTAACCCTAACGCGTACCCTAACCCTAACCCCTACCCTAACCCTAACATGTACCCTAATCCTATCCCGTACCCTAAACCGAGCCCTAACCCTAACACTAACCCTAACCCTAACCCTAACCCATACCCTACGCCGTACCCAAAGCCCTCCCCGAACCCGTACCCTAAGCCGTACCCTAAGCCGTACCCTAAGCCTAACCCTAACCCTAGGCTACCCTTGACTGCTTCTTCCTCCAATAGATTTCCTAAGCACTAGTGTTTTAAGGAACAGCTTAAAAAGAGAATCCTAATGTGATTTCTTTATAATGGGTGTGTTCCTTATCTTATCCTAGTGTCTAAACTCTTCTCCATGGCTGGACCCCCAAATAATATTCCTTTACGTGCTAAGGGGTATCTAGAGAGTGGGATAGGTTTAATAACTACCCTAACCCTAACGCGTACCCTAACCCTATCCCCTACCCTAACCCTAACACGTACCCTAATCCTAACCCGTACCCTAAACCGAGCCCTAACCCTAACACTAACCCTAACCCTAACCCTAACCCATACCCTACGCCGTACCCGAAGCCCTCACCGAACCCGTACCCTAAGCCGTTCCCTAAGCCTAACCCTAAGCCTAACCCTAACCCTAGGCTACCCTTGACTGCTTCTGCCTCCAATAGATTTCCTAAGCACTAGTGTTTTAAGGAACAGCTTAAAAAGAGAATCCTAATGTGATTTCTTTATAATGGGTGTGTTCCTTATCTTATCCTAGTGTCTAAACTCTTCTCCATGGCTGGACCTCCAAATAATATTCCTTTACGTGCTAAGGGGTATCTACAGAGTGGGATAGGTTTTATAACTACCCTAACACTAACGCGTACCCTAACCCTAACCCCTACCCTAACACTAACACGTACCCTAATCCTAACCAATACCCTAAACCGAGCCCTAACCCTAACACTAACCCTAACCCTAACCCTAACCCATACCCTACGCCGTACCCGAAGCCCTCCCCGAACTGGTACCCTAAGCCGTACCCTAAGCCGTACCCTAAGCCTAACCCTAACCCTAGGCTACCCTTGACTGCTTCTGCCTCCAATAGATTTTCTAAGCACTAGTGTTTTAAGGAACAGCTTAAAAAGAGAATCCTAATGTGATTTCTTTATAATGGGTGTGTTCCTTATCTTATCCTAGTGTGTAATCTCTTCTCCATGGCTGGACCTCCAAATAATATTCCTTTACGGGCTAAGGGGTATCTAGAGAGTGGGTTAGGTTTAATAACTACCCTAACACTAATGCGTACCCTAACCCTAACCCCTACCCTATCGCTAACACGTTCCCTAATCCTAACCAATACCCTAAACCGAGCCCTAACCCTAACACTAACCCTAACCCTAACCCTAACCCATACCCTACGCCGTACCAGAAGCCCTCCCCGAACCCGTACCCTAAGCCGTACCCTAAGCCTAACCCTAAGCCTAACCCTAAACGTAGGCTACCCTTGAATGCTTCTGCCTCCAATAGATTTCCTAAGCAGTAGTGTTTTAAGGAACAGCTTAAAAAGAGAATCCTAATGTGATTTCATTATAATGGGTGTGTTCCTTATCTTATCCTATTGTCTAAATTCTTCTCCATGGCTGGACCTCCAAATAATATTCCTTTACGTGCTAAGGGGTATCTAGAGAGTGGGATAGCTTTAATAACTACCCTAACACTAACGCGTACCCTAACCCTAACCCCTACCCTAACCCTAACACGTACCCTAATGCTAACCAATACCCTAAACCGAGCCCTAACCCTAACACTAACCCTAACCCTAACCCTAACCCATACCCTACGCCGTACCCGAAGCCATCCCCGAACCCGTACCCTAAGCCGTACCCTAAGCCGTACCCTAAGCCTAACCCTAACCCGAGGCTACCCTTGACTGCTTCTGCCTCCAATAGATTTCCTAAGCACTAGTGTTTTAAGGAACAGCTTAAAAAGAGAATCTTATTGTGATTTCTTTATAATGGGTGTGTTCCTTATCTTATCCTAGTGTCTAAACTCTTCTCCATGGCTGGACCCCCAAATAATATTCCTTTACGTGCTAAGGGGTATCTAGAGAGTGGGATAGGTTTAATAACTACCCTAACCCTAACGCGTACCCTAACCCTATCCCCTACCTTAATCCTAACCCGTACCCTAAACCGAGCCCTAACCCTAACACTAACCCTAACCCTAACCCTAACCCATACCCTACGCCGTACCCGAAGCCCTCACCGAACCCGTACCCTAAGCCGTACCCTAAGCCGTACCCTAAGCCTAACCCTAACCCTAGGCTACCCTTGACTGCTTCTGCCTCCAATAGATTTCCTAAGCACTAGTGTTTTAAGGAACAGCTTAAAAAGAGAATCCTAATGTGATTTCTTTATAATGGGTGTGTTCCTTATCTTATCCTAGTGTGTAAACTCTTCTCCATGGCTGGACCTCCAAATAATATTCCTTTACGTGCTAAGGGGTATCTAGAGAGTGGGTTAGGTTTAATAACTACCCTAACACTAACGCGTACCCTAACCATAACCCCTGCCCTATCGCTAACACGTACCCTAATCCTAAACAATACCCTAAACCGAGCCCTAACCCTAACACTAACCATAACCCTAACCCTAACCCATACCCTACGCCGTACCAGAAGCCCTCCCCGAACCCGTACCCTAAGCCGTACCCTAAGCCTAACCCTAAGCCTAACCCTAAACCTAGGCTACCCTTGAATGCTTCTGCCTCCAATAGATTTCCTAAGCACTAGTGTTTTAAGGAACAGCTTAAAAAGAGAATCTTATTGTGATTTCTTTATAATGGGTGTGTTCCTTATCTTATCCTAGTGTCTAAACTCTTCTCCATGGCTGGACCCCCAAATAATATTCCTTTACGTGCTAAGGGGTATCTAAAGAGTGGGATAGGTTTAATAACTACCCTAAACCTAACGCGTACCCTAACCCTATCCCCTACCCTAATCCTAACCCGTACCCTAAACCGAGCCCTAACCCTAACACTAACCCTAACCCTAACCCTAACCCATACCCTACGCCGTACCCGAAGCCCTCACCGAACCCGTACCCTAAGCCGTACCCTAAGCCGTACCCTAAGCCTAACCCTAACCCTAGGCTACCCTTGACTGCTTCTGCCTCCAATAGATTTCCTAAGCACTAGTGTTTTAAGGAACAGCTTAAAAAGAGAATCCTAATGTGATTTCTTTATAATGGGTGTGTTCCTTATCTTATCCTAGTGTCTAAACTCTTCTCCATGACTGGACCTCCAAATAATATTCCTTTACGTGCTAAGGGGTATCTAGAGAGTGGGATAGGTTTAATAACTACCCTAACCCTAACGCGTACCCTAACCCTATCCCCTACCCTAACCCTAACACGTACCCTAATCCTAACCCGTACCCTAAACCGAGCCCTAACCCTAACACTAACCCTAACCCTAACCCTAACCCATACCCTACGCTGTACCCGAAGCCCTCACCGAACCCGTACCCTAAGCCGTACCCTAAGCCTAACCCTAAGCCTATCCCTAACCCTAGGCTACCCTTGACTGCTTTTGCCTCCAATAGATTTCCTAAGCACTAGTGTTTTAAGGAACAGCTTAAAAAGAGAATCCTAATGTGATTTCTTTATAATGGGTGTGTTCCTTATCTTATCCTAGTGTCTAAACTCTTCTCCATGGCTGGACCTCCAAATAATATTCCTTTACGTGCTAAGGGGTATCTACAGAGTGGGATAGGTTTAATAACTACCCTAACACTAACGCGTACCCTAACCCTAACCCCTACTCTAACACTAACACATACCCTAATCCTAACCAATACCCTAAACCGAGCCCTAACCCTAACACTAACCCTAACCCTAACCCTAACCCATACCCTACGCCGTACCCGAAGCCCTCCCCGAACCCGTACCCTAAGCCGTACCCTAAGCTGTACCCTAAGCCTAACCCTAACCCTAGGCTACCCTTGACTGCTTTTGCCTCCAATAGATTTCCTAAGCACTAGTGTTTTAAGGAACAGCTTAAAAAGAGAATCCTAATGTGATTTCTTTATAATGGGTGTGTTCCTTATCTTATCCTAGTGTGTAAACTCTTCTCCATGGCTGGACCTCTAAATAATATTGCTTTACGTGCTAAGGGGTATCTAGAGAGTGGGATAGGTTTAATAACTACCCTAACACTAATGCGTACCCTAACCCTAACCCCTACCCTATCGCTAACACGTACCCTAATCCTAACCAATACCCTAAACCGAGCCCTAACCCTAACACTAACCCTAACCCTAACCCTAACCCATACCCTACGCCGTACCCGAAGCACTCCCCGAACCCGTACCCTAAGCCGTACCCTAAGCCTAACCCCAAGCCTAACCCTAACCCTTGGTTACCCTTGACTGCTTCTGCCTCCAATAGCTTTCCTAAGCACTAGTGTTTTAAGGAACAGCTTAAAAAGAGAATCCTAATGTGATTTCTTTATAATGGGTGTGTTCCTTATCTTATCCTAGTGTCTAAACTCTTCTCCATGGCTGGACCCCCAAATAATATTCCTTTACGTGCTAAGGTGTATCTACAGAGTGGGATAGGTTTAATAACTACCCTAACCCTAACGCGTACCCTAACCCTAACCCCTACCCTAACCCTAACATGTACCCTAATCCTATCCCGTACCCTAAACCGAGCCCTAACCCTAACACTAACCCTAACCCTAACCCTAACCCATACCCTACGCCGTACCCAAAGCCCTCCCCGAACCCGTACCCTAAGCCGTACCCTAAGCCGTACCCTAAGCCTAACCCTAACCCTAGGCTACCCTTGACTGCTTCTTCCTCCAATAGATTTCCTAAGCACTAGTGTTTTAAGGAACAGCTTAAAAAGAGAATCCTAATGTGATTTCTTTATAATGGGTGTGTTCCTTATCTTATCCTAGTGTCTAAACTCTTCTCCATGGCTGGACCCCCAAATAATATTCCTTTACGTGCTAAGGGGTATCTAGAGAGTGGGATAGGTTTAATAACTACCCTAACCCTAACGCATACCCTAACCCTATCCCCTACCCTAACCCTAACACGTACCCTAATCCTAACCCGTACCCTAAACCGAGCCCTAACCCTAACACTAACCCTAACCCTAACCCTAACCCATACCCTACGCCGTACCCGAAGCCCTCACCGAACCCGTACCCTAAGCCGTTCCCTAAGCCTAACCCTAAGCCTAACCCTAACCCTAGGCTACCCTTGACTGCTTCTGCCTCCAATAGATTTCCTAAGCACTAGTGTTTTAAGGAACAGCTTAAAAAGAGAATCCTAATGTGATTTCTTTATAATGGGTGTGTTCCTTATCTTATCCTAGTGTCTAAACTCTTCTCCATGGCTGGACCTCCAAATAATATTCCTTTACGTGCTAAGGGGTATCTACAGAGTGGGATAGGTTTTATAACTACCCTAACACTAACGCGTACCCTAACCCTAACCCCTACCCTAACACTAACACGTACCCTAATCCTAACCAATACCCTAAACCGAGCCCTAACCCTAACACTAACCCTAACCCTAACCCTAACCCATACCCTACGCCGTACCCGAAGCCCTCCCCGAACTGGTACCCTAAGCCGTACCCTAAGCCGTACCCTAAGCCTAACCCTAACCCTAGGCTACCCTTGACTGCTTCTGCCTCCAATAGATTTTCTAAGCACTAGTGTTTTAAGGAACAGCTTAAAAAGAGAATCCTAATGTGATTTCTTTATAATGGGTGTGTTCCTTATCTTATCCTAGTGTGTAATCTCTTCTCCATGGCTGGACCTCCAAATAATATTCCTTTACGTGCTAAGGGGTATCTAGAGAGTGGGTTAGGTTTAATAACTACCCTAACACTAATGCGTACCCTAACCCTAACCCCTACCCTATCGCTAACACGTTCCCTAATCCTAACCAATACCCTAAACCGAGCCCTAACCCTAACACTAACCCTAACCCTAACCCTAACCCATACCCTACGCCGTACCAGAAGCCCTCCCCGAACCCGTACCCTAAGCCGTACCCTAAGCCTAACCCTAAGCCTAACCCTAAACGTAGGCTACCCTTGAATGCTTCTGCCTCCAATAGATTTCCTAAGCAGTAGTGTTTTAAGGAACAGCTTAAAAAGAGAATCCTAATGTGATTTCATTATAATGGGTGTGTTCCTTATCTTATCCTATTGTCTAAATTCTTCTCCATGGCTGGACCTCCAAATAATATTCCTTTACGTGCTAAGGGGTATCTAGAGAGTGGGATAGCTTTAATAACTACCCTAACACTAACGCGTACCCTAACCCTAACCCCTACCCTAACCCTAACACGTACCCTAATGCTAACCAATACCCTAAACCGAGCCCTAACCCTAACACTAACCCTAACCCTAACCCTAACCCATACCCTACGCCGTACCCGAAGCCATCCCCGAACCCGTACCCTAAGCCGTACCCTAAGCCGTACCCTAAGCCTAACCCTAACCCGAGGCTACCCTTGACTGCTTCTGCCTCCAATAGATTTCCTAAGCACTAGTGTTTTAAGGAACAGCTTAAAAAGAGAATCCTAATGTGATTTCTTTACAATGGGTGTGTTCCTTATCTTATCCTAGTGTCTAAACTCTTCTCCATGGCTGGACCTCCAAATAATATTCCTTTACGTGCTAAGGGGTATCTAGAGACTGGGATAGGTTTAATAACTACCCTAACACTAACGCGTAACCTAACCCTAACCCCTACCCTAACCCTAACACGTACACTAATCCTAACCAATACCCTAAACCGAGCCCTAACCCTAACACTAACCCTAACCGTAACCCTAACCCATACCCTACGCCATACCCGAAGCCCTCCCCGAACCGGTACCCTAAGCCGTACCCTAAGCCGTACCCTAAGCCTAACCCTAACCCTAGGCTACCCTTGACTGCTTCTGCCTCCAATAGATTTTCTACGCACTAGTGTTTTAAGGAACAGCTTAAAAAGAGAATCCTAATGTGATTTCTTTATAATGGGTGTGTTCCTTATCTTATCCTAGTGTCTAAACTCTTCTCCATGGCTGAACCTCCAAATAATATTCCTTTACGTGTTAAGGGGTATCTAGAGAGTGGGTTAGGTTTAATAACTACCCTAACACTAACGCGTACCCTAACCCTAAACCCTACCCTAACCCTAACACGTACCCTAATCCTAACCAATACCCTATACCGAGCCCTAACCCTAACACTAACCCTAACCCTAACCCTAACCCATACCCTACGCCGTACCAGAAGCCCTCCCCGAACCCGTACCCTAAGCCGTACCCTAAGCCTAACCCTAAGCCTAACCCTAACCCTAGGCTACCCTTGGATGCTTCTGCCTCCAATAGATTTCCTAAGCACTAGTGTTTTAAGGAACAGCTTAAAAAGAGAATCCTAATGTGATTTCTTTATAATGGGTGTGTTCCTTATCTTATCCTAGTGTCTAAACTCTTCTCCATGGCTGGACCTCCAAATAATATTCCTTTATGTGCTAAGGGGTATCTAGAGAGTGGGATAGGTTTAATAACTACCCTAACACTAATGCGTACCCTAACCCTAACCCCTACCCTATCGCTAACACGTACCCTAATCCTAACCAATACCCTAAACCGAGACCTAACCCTAACACTAACCCTAACCCTAACCCTAACCCATACCCTACGCCGTACCAGAAGCCCTCCCCGAACCCGTACCGTAAGCCGTACCCTAAGCCTAACCCTAAGCCTAACCCTAAACGTAGGCTACCCTTGAATGCTTCTGCCTCCAATAGATTTCCTAAGCAGTAGTGTTTTAAGGAACAGCTTAAAAAGAGAATCCTAATGTGATTTCTTTATAATGGGTGTTTTCCTTATCTTATCCTAGTGTCTAAATTCTTCTCCATGGCTGGACCTCCAAATAATATTCCTTTACGTGCTAAGGGGTATCTAGAGAGTGGGATAGCTTTAATAACTACCCTAACACTAACGCGTACCCTAACCCAAACCCCTACCCTAACCCTAACACGTACCCTAATCCTAACCAATACCCTAAACCGAGCCCTAACCCTAACACTAACCCTAACCCTAACCCTAACCCATACCCTACGCCGTACCCGAAGCCATCCCCGAACCCGTACCCTAAGCCGTACCCTAAGCCGTACCCTAAGCCTAACCCTAACTCTAGGCTACCCTTGACTGCTTCTGCCTCCAATAGATTTCCTAAGCCCTAATGTTTTAAGGAACAGCTTAAAAAGAGAATCCTAATGTGATTTCTTTACAATGGGTGTGTTCTGTATCTTATCCTAGTGTCTAAACTCTTCTCCATGGCTGGACCTCCAAATAATATTCCTTTACGTGCTAAGGGGTATCTAGAGACTGGGATAGGTTTAATAACTACACTAACACTAACACGTACCCTAACCCTAACCCCTACCATAACCCTAACACGTACCCTAATCCTAACCAATACCCTAAACCGAGCCCTAACCCTAACACTAACCCTAAGCGTAACCCTAACCCATACCCTACGCCGTACCCGAAGCCCTCCCCGAACCGGTACCCTAAGCCGTACCCTAAGCCGTACCCTAAGCCTAACCATAACCCTAGGCTACCCTTGACTGCTTCTGCCTCCAATAGATTTTCTAAGCACTAGTGTTTTAAGGAACAGCTTAAAAAGAGAATCCTAATGTGATTTCTTTATAATGGGTGTGTTCCTTATCTTATCCTAGTGTCTAAACTCTTCTCCATGGCTGAACCTCCAAATAATATTCCTTTACGTGCTAAGGGGTATCTAGAGAGTGGGTTAGGTTTAATAACTACCCTAACACTAACGCGTACCCTAACCCTAAACCCTACCCTAACCCTAACACGTACCCTAATCCTAAACAATACCCTATACCGAGCCCTAACCCTATCACTAACCCTAACCCTAACCCTAACCCATACCCTACGCCGTACCAGAAGCCCTCCCTGAACCCGTACCCTAAGCCGTACCCTAAGCCTAACCCTAAGCCTAACCCTAACCCTAGGCTACCCTTGGATGCTTCTGCCTCCAATAGATTTCCTAAGCACTAGTGTTTTAAGGAAAAGCTTAAAAAGAGAATCCTAATGTGATTTCTTTATAATGGGTGTGTTCCCTATCTTATCCTAGTGTCTAAACTCTTCTCCATGGCTGGACCTCCAAATAATATTCCTTTATGTGCTAAGGGGTATCTGGAGAGTGGGATAGGTTTAATAACTACCCTAACACTAACGCGTACCCTAACCCTAACCCCTACCCTAACCATAACACGTACATTAATCCTAACCAATACCCTAAACCGAGCCCTAACCCTAACACTAACCCTAACCCTAACCCTAACCCATACCCTACGCCGTACCCGAAGCCCTCCCCGAACCCGTACCCTAAGCCGTACCCTAAGCCGTACCCTAAGCCTAACACTAACCCTAGGCTACCCTTGACTGCTTCTGCCTCCAATAGATTTCCTAAGCTCTAGTGTTTTAAGGAACAGCTTAAAAAGAGAATCTTATTGTGATTTCTTTATAATGGGTGTGTTCCTTATCTTATCCTAGTGTCTAAACTCTTCTCCATGGCTGGACCCCCAAATAATATTCCTTTACGTGCTAAGGGGTATCTAGAGAGTGGGATAGGTTTAATAACTACCCTAACCCTAACGCGTACCCTAACCCTATCCCCTACCCTAATCCTAACCCGTACCCTAAACCGAGCCCTAACCCTAACACTAACCCTAACCCTAACCCTAACCCATACCCTACGCCGTACCCGAAGCCCTCACCGAACCCGTACCCTAAGCCGTACCCTAAGCCGTACCCTAAGCCTAACCCTAACTCTAGGCTACCCTTGACTGCTTCTGCCTCCAATAGATTTCCTAAGCACTAGTGTTTTAAGGAACAGCTTAAAAAGGGAATCCTAATGTGATTTCTTTATAATGGGTGTGTTCCTTATCTTATCCTAGTGTGTAAACTCTTCTCCATGGCTGGACCTCCAAATAATATTCCTTTACGTGCTAATGGGTATCTAGAGAGTGGGTTAGGTTTAATAACTACCCTAACACTAACGCGTACCCTAACCCTAACCCCTACCCTATCGCTAACACGTACCCTAATCCTAACCAATACCCTAAACCGGGCCCTAACCCTAACACTAACCCTAACCCTAACCCTAACCCATACCCTACGCCGTACCAGAAGCCCTCCCCGAACCCGTACCCTAAGCCGTACCCTAAGCCTAACCCTAAGCCTAACCCTAAACCTAGGCTACCCTTGAATGCTTCTGCCTCCAATAGATTTCCTAAGCACTAGTGTTTTAAGGAACAGCTTAAAAAGAGAATCTTATTGTGATTTCTTTATAATGGGTGTGTTCCTTATCTTATCCTAGTGTCTAAACTCTTCTCCATGGCTGGACCCCCAAATAATATTCCTTTACGTGCTAAGGGGTATCTAGAGAGTGGGATAGGTTTAATAACTACCCTAACCCTAACGCGTACCCTAACCCTATCCCCTACCTTAATCCTAACCCGTACCCTAAACCGAGCCCTAACCCTAACACTAACCCTAACCCTAACCCTAACCCATACCCTACGCCGTACCCGAAGCCCTCACCGAACCCGTACCCTAAGCCGTACCCTAAGCCGTACCCTAAGCCTAACCCTAACCCTAGGCTACCCTTGACTGCTTCTGCCTCCAATAGATTTCCTAAGCACTAGTGTTTTAAGGAACAGCTTAAAAAGAGAATCCTAATGTGATTTCTTTATAATGGGTGTGTTCCTTATCTTATCCTAGTGTGTAAACTCTTCTCCATGGCTGGACCTCCAAATAATATTCCTTTACGTGCTAAGGGGTATCTAGAGAGTGGGTTAGGTTTAATAACTACCCTAACACTAACGCGTACCCTAACCCTAACCCCTGCCCTATCGCTAACACGTACCCTAATCCTAAACAATACCCTAAACCGAGCCCTAACCCTAACACTAACCATAACCCTAACCCTAACCCATACCCTACGCCGTACCAGAAGCCCTCCCCGAACCCGTACCCTAAGCCGTACCCTAAGCCTAACCCTAAGCCTAACCCTAAACCTAGGCTACCCTTGAATGCTTCTGCCTCCAATAGATTTCCTAAGCACTAGTGTTTTAAGGAACAGCTTAAAAAGAGAATCTTATTGTGATTTCTTTATAATGGGTGTGTTCCTTATCTTATCCTAGTGTCTAAACTCTTCTCCATGGCTGGACCCCCAAATAATATTCCTTTACGTGCTAAGGGGTATCTAGAGAGTGGGATAGGTTTAATAACTACCCTAAACCTAACGCGTACCCTAACCCTATCCCCTACCCTAATCCTAACCCGTACCCTAAACCGAGCCCTAACCCTAACACTAACCCTAACCGTAACCCTAACCCATACCCTACGCCGTACCCGAAGCCCTCACCGAACCCGTACCCTAAGCCGTACCCTAAGCCGTACCCTAAGCCTAACCCTAACCCTAGGCTACCCTTGACTGCTTCTGCCTCCAATAGATTTCCTAAGCACTAGTGTTTTAAGGAACAGCTTAAAAAGAGAATCCTAATGTGATTTCTTTATAATGGGTGTGTTCCTTATCTTATCCTAGTGTCTAAACTCTTCTCCATGACTGGACCTCCAAATAATATTCCTTTACGTGCTAAGGGGTATCTAGAGAGTGGGATAGGTTTAATAACTACCCTAACCCTAACGCGTACCCTAACCCTATCCCCTACCCTAACCCTAACACGTACCCTAATCCTAACCCGTACCCTAAACCGAGCCCTAACCCTAACACTAACCCTAACCCTAACCCTAACCCATACCCTACGCTGTACCCGAAGCCCTCACCGAACCCGTACCCTAAGCCGTACCCTAAGCCTAACCCTAAGCCTATCCCTAACCCTAGGCTACCCTTGACTGCTTTTGCCTCCAATAGATTTCCTAAGCACTAGTGTTTTAAGGAACAGCTTAAAAAGAGAATCCTAATGTGATTTCTTTATAATGGGTGTGTTCCTTATCTTATCCTAGTGTCTAAACTCTTCTCCATGGCTGGACCTCCAAATAATATTCCTTTACGTGCTAAGGGGTATCTACAGAGTGGGATAGGTTTAATAACTACCCTAACACTAACGCGTACCATAACCCTAACCCCTACCCTAACACTAACACATACCCTAATCCTAACCAATACCCTAAACCGAGCCCTAACCCTAACACTAACCCTAACCCTAACCCTAACCCATACCCTACGCCGTACCCGAAGCCCTCCCCGAACCCGTACCCTAAGCCGTACCCTAAGCTGTACCCTAAGCCTAACCCTAACCCTAGGCTACCCTTGACTGCTTCTGCCTCCAATAGATTTCCTAAGCACTAGTGTTTTAAGGAACAGCTTAAAAAGAGAATCCTAATGTGATTTCTTTATAATGGGTGTGTTCCTTATCTTATCCTAGTGTGTAAACTCTTCTCCATGGCTGGACCTCTAAATAATATTGCTTTACGTGCTAAGGGGTATCTAGAGAGTGGGATAGGTTTAATAACTACCCTAACACTAATGCGTACCCTAACCCTAACCCCTACCCTATCGCTAACACGTACCCTAATCCTAACCAATACCCTAAACCGAGCCCTAACCCTAACACTAACCCTAACCCTAACCCTAACCCATACCCTACGCCGTACCCGAAGCACTCCCCGAACCCGTACCCTAAGCCGTACCCTAAGCCTAACCCCAAGCCTAACCCTAACCCTTGGTTACCCTTGACTGCTTCTGCCTCCAATAGCTTTCCTAAGCACTAGTGTTTTAAGGAACAGCTTAAAAAGAGAATCCTAATGTGATTTCTTTATAATGGGTGTGTTCCTTATCTTATCCTAGTGTCTAAACTCTTCTCCATGGCTGGACCCCCAAATAATATTCCTTTACGTGCTAAGGTGTATCTACAGAGTGGGATAGGTTTAATAACTACCCTAACCCTAACGCGTACCCTAACCCTAACCCCTACCCTAACCCTAACATGTACCCTAATCCTATCCCGTACCCTAAACCGAGCCCTAACCCTAACACTAACCCTAACCCTAACCCTAACCCATACCCTACGCCGTACCCAAAGCCCTCCCCGAACCCGTACCCTAAGCCGTACCCTAAGCCGTACCCTAAGCCTAACCCTAACCCTAGGCTACCCTTGACTGCTTCTTCCTCCAATAGATTTCCTAAGCACTAGTGTTTTAAGGAACAGCTTAAAAAGAGAATCCTAATGTGATTTCTTTATAATGGGTGTGTTCCTTATCTTATCCTAGTGTCTAAACTCTTCTCCATGGCTGGACCCCCAAATAATATTCCTTTACGTGCTAAGGGGTATCTAGAGAGTGGGATAGGTTTAATAACTACCCTAACCCTAACGCGTACCCTAACCCTATCCCCTACCCTAACCCTAACACGTACCCTAATCCTAACCCGTACCCTAAACCGAGCCCTAACCCTAACACTAACCCTAACCCTAACCCTAACCCATACCCTACGCCGTACCCGAAGCCCTCACCGAACCCGTACCCTAAGCCGTTCCCTAAGCCTAACCCTAAGCCTAACCCTAACCCTAGGCTACCCTTGACTGCTTCTGCCTCCAATAGATTTCCTAAGCACTAGTGTTTTAAGGAACAGCTTAAAAAGAGAATCCTAATGTGATTTCTTTATAATGGGTGTGTTCCTTATCTTATCCTAGTGTCTAAACTCTTCTCCATGGCTGGACCTCCAAATAATATTCCTTTACGTGCTAAGGGGTATCTACAGAGTGGGATAGGTTTTATAACTACCCTAACACTAACGCGTACCCTAACCCTAACCCCTACCCTAACACTAACACGTACCCTAATCCTAACCAATACCCTAAACCGAGCCCTAACCCTAACACTAACCCTAACCCTAACCCTAACCCATACCCTACGCCGTACCCGAAGCCCTCCCCGAACTGGTACCCTAAGCCGTACCCTAAGCCGTACCCTAAGCCTAACCCTAACCCTAGGCTACCCTTGACTGCTTCTGCCTCCAATAGATTTTCTAAGCACTAGTGTTTTAAGGAACAGCTTAAAAAGAGAATCCTAATGTGATTTCTTTATAATGGGTGTGTTCCTTATCTTATCCTAGTGTGTAATCTCTTCTCCATGGCTGGACCTCCAAATAATATTCCTTTACGGGCTAAGGGGTATCTAGAGAGTGGGTTAGGTTTAATAACTACCCTAACACTAATGCGTACCCTAACCCTAACCCCTACCCTATCGCTAACACGTTCCCTAATCCTAACCAATACCCTAAACCGAGCCCTAACCCTAACACTAACCCTAACCCTAACCCTAACCCATACCCTACGCCGTACCAGAAGCCCTCCCCGAACCCGTACCCTAAGCCGTACCCTAAGCCTAACCCTAAGCCTAACCCTAAACGTAGGCTACCCTTGAATGCTTCTGCCTCCAATAGATTTCCTAAGCAGTAGTGTTTTAAGGAACAGCTTAAAAAGAGAATCCTAATGTGATTTCATTATAATGGGTGTGTTCCTTATCTTATCCTATTGTCTAAATTCTTCTCCATGGCTGGACCTCCAAATAATATTCCTTTACGTGCTAAGGGGTATCTAGAGAGTGGGATAGCTTTAATAACTACCCTAACACTAACGCGTACCCTAACCCTAACCCCTACCCTAACCCTAACACGTACCCTAATGCTAACCAATACCCTAAACCGAGCCCTAACCCTAACACTAACCCTAACCCTAACCCTAACCCATACCCTACGCCGTACCCGAAGCCATCCCCGAACCCGTACCCTAAGCCGTACCCTAAGCCGTACCCTAAGCCTAACCCTAACCCGAGGCTACCCTTGACTGCTTCTGCCTCCAATAGATTTCCTAAGCACTAGTGTTTTAAGGAACAGCTTAAAAAGAGAATCTTATTGTGATTTCTTTATAATGGGTGTGTTCCTTATCTTATCCTAGTGTCTAAACTCTTCTCCATGGCTGGACCCCCAAATAATATTCCTTTACGTGCTAAGGGGTATCTAGAGAGTGGGATAGGTTTAATAACTACCCTAACCCTAACGCGTACCCTAACCCTATCCCCTACCTTAATCCTAACCCGTACCCTAAACCGAGCCCTAACCCTAACACTAACCCTAACCCTAACCCTAACCCATACCCTACGCCGTACCCGAAGCCCTCACCGAACCCGTACCCTAAGCCGTACCCTAAGCCGTACCCTAAGCCTAACCCTAACCCTAGGCTACCCTTGACTGCTTCTGCCTCCAATAGATTTCCTAAGCACTAGTGTTTTAAGGAACAGCTTAAAAAGAGAATCCTAATGTGATTTCTTTATAATGGGTGTGTTCCTTATCTTATCCTAGTGTGTAAACTCTTCTCCATGGCTGGACCTCCAAATAATATTCCTTTACGTGCTAAGGGGTATCTAGAGAGTGGGTTAGGTTTAATAACTACCCTAACACTAACGCGTACCCTAACCATAACCCCTGCCCTATCGCTAACACGTACCCTAATCCTAAACAATACCCTAAACCGAGCCCTAACCCTAACACTAACCATAACCCTAACCCTAACCCATACCCTACGCCGTACCAGAAGCCCTCCCCGAACCCGTACCCTAAGCCGTACCCTAAGCCTAACCCTAAGCCTAACCCTAAACCTAGGCTACCCTTGAATGCTTCTGCCTCCAATAGATTTCCTAAGCACTAGTGTTTTAAGGAACAGCTTAAAAAGAGAATCTTATTGTGATTTCTTTATAATGGGTGTGTTCCTTATCTTATCCTAGTGTCTAAACTCTTCTCCATGGCTGGACCCCCAAATAATATTCCTTTACGTGCTAAGGGGTATCTAAAGAGTGGGATAGGTTTAATAACTACCCTAAACCTAACGCGTACCCTAACCCTATCCCCTACCCTAATCCTAACCCGTACCCTAAACCGAGCCCTAACCCTAACACTAACCCTAACCCTAACCCTAACCCATACCCTACGCCGTACCCGAAGCCCTCACCGAACCCGTACCCTAAGCCGTACCCTAAGCCGTACCCTAAGCCTAACCCTAACCCTAGGCTACCCTTGACTGCTTCTGCCTCCAATAGATTTCCTAAGCACTAGTGTTTTAAGGAACAGCTTAAAAAGAGAATCCTAATGTGATTTCTTTATAATGGGTGTGTTCCTTATCTTATCCTAGTGTCTAAACTCTTCTCCATGACTGGACCTCCAAATAATATTCCTTTACGTGCTAAGGGGTATCTAGAGAGTGGGATAGGTTTAATAACTACCCTAACCCTAACGCGTACCCTAACCCTATCCCCTACCCTAACCCTAACACGTACCCTAATCCTAACCCGTACCCTAAACCGAGCCCTAACCCTAACACTAACCCTAACCCTAACCCTAACCCATACCCTACGCTGTACCCGAAGCCCTCACCGAACCCGTACCCTAAGCCGTACCCTAAGCCTAACCCTAAGCCTATCCCTAACCCTAGGCTACCCTTGACTGCTTTTGCCTCCAATAGATTTCCTAAGCACTAGTGTTTTAAGGAACAGCTTAAAAAGAGAATCCTAATGTGATTTCTTTATAATGGGTGTGTTCCTTATCTTATCCTAGTGTCTAAACTCTTCTCCATGGCTGGACCTCCAAATAATATTCCTTTACGTGCTAAGGGGTATCTACAGAGTGGGATAGGTTTAATAACTACCCTAACACTAACGCGTACCCTAACCCTAACCCCTACTCTAACACTAACACATACCCTAATCCTAACCAATACCCTAAACCGAGCCCTAACCCTAACACTAACCCTAACCCTAACCCTAACCCATACCCTACGCCGTACCCGAAGCCCTCCCCGAACCCGTACCCTAAGCCGTACCCTAAGCTGTACCCTAAGCCTAACCCTAACCCTAGGCTACCCTTGACTGCTTTTGCCTCCAATAGATTTCCTAAGCACTAGTGTTTTAAGGAACAGCTTAAAAAGAGAATCCTAATGTGATTTCTTTATAATGGGTGTGTTCCTTATCTTATCCTAGTGTGTAAACTCTTCTCCATGGCTGGACCTCTAAATAATATTGCTTTACGTGCTAAGGGGTATCTAGAGAGTGGGATAGGTTTAATAACTACCCTAACACTAATGCGTACCCTAACCCTAACCCCTACCCTATCGCTAACACGTACCCTAATCCTAACCAATACCCTAAACCGAGCCCTAACCCTAACACTAACCCTAACCCTAACCCTAACCCATACCCTACGCCGTACCCGAAGCACTCCCCGAACCCGTACCCTAAGCCGTACCCTAAGCCTAACCCCAAGCCTAACCCTAACCCTTGGTTACCCTTGACTGCTTCTGCCTCCAATAGCTTTCCTAAGCACTAGTGTTTTAAGGAACAGCTTAAAAAGAGAATCCTAATGTGATTTCTTTATAATGGGTGTGTTCCTTATCTTATCCTAGTGTCTAAACTCTTCTCCATGGCTGGACCCCCAAATAATATTCCTTTACGTGCTAAGGTGTATCTACAGAGTGGGATAGGTTTAATAACTACCCTAACCCTAACGCGTACCCTAACCCTAACCCCTACCCTAACCCTAACATGTACCCTAATCCTATCCCGTACCCTAAACCGAGCCCTAACCCTAACACTAACCCTAACCCTAACCCTAACCCATACCCTACGCCGTACCCAAAGCCCTCCCCGAACCCGTACCCTAAGCCGTACCCTAAGCCGTACCCTAAGCCTAACCCTAACCCTAGGCTACCCTTGACTGCTTCTTCCTCCAATAGATTTCCTAAGCACTAGTGTTTTAAGGAACAGCTTAAAAAGAGAATCCTAATGTGATTTCTTTATAATGGGTGTGTTCCTTATCTTATCCTAGTGTCTAAACTCTTCTCCATGGCTGGACCCCCAAATAATATTCCTTTACGTGCTAAGGGGTATCTAGAGAGTGGGATAGGTTTAATAACTACCCTAACCCTAACGCGTACCCTAACCCTATCCCCTACCCTAACCCTAACACGTACCCTAATCCTAACCCGTACCCTAAACCGAGCCCTAACCCTAACACTAACCCTAACCCTAACCCTAACCCATACCCTACGCCGTACCCGAAGCCCTCACCGAACCCGTACCCTAAGCCGTTCCCTAAGCCTAACCCTAAGCCTAACCCTAACCCTAGGCTACCCTTGACTGCTTCTGCCTCCAATAGATTTCCTAAGCACTAGTGTTTTAAGGAACAGCTTAAAAAGAGAATCCTAATGTGATTTCTTTATAATGGGTGTGTTCCTTATCTTATCCTAGTGTCTAAACTCTTCTCCATGGCTGGACCTCCAAATAATATTCCTTTACGTGCTAAGGGGTATCTACAGAGTGGGATAGGTTTTATAACTACCCTAACACTAACGCGTACCCTAACCCTAACCCCTACCCTAACACTAACACGTACCCTAATCCTAACCAATACCCTAAACCGAGCCCTAACCCTAACACTAACCCTAACCCTAACCCTAACCCATACCCTACGCCGTACCCGAAGCCCTCCCCGAACTGGTACCCTAAGCCGTACCCTAAGCCGTACCCTAAGCCTAACCCTAACCCTAGGCTACCCTTGACTGCTTCTGCCTCCAATAGATTTTCTAAGCACTAGTGTTTTAAGGAACAGCTTAAAAAGAGAATCCTAATGTGATTTCTTTATAATGGGTGTGTTCCTTATCTTATCCTAGTGTGTAATCTCTTCTCCATGGCTGGACCTCCAAATAATATTCCTTTACGTGCTAAGGGGTATCTAGAGAGTGGGTTAGGTTTAATAACTACCCTAACACTAATGCGTACCCTAACCCTAACCCCTACCCTATCGCTAACACGTTCCCTAATCCTAACCAATACCCTAAACCGAGCCCTAACCCTAACACTAACCCTAACCCTAACCCTAACCCATACCCTACGCCGTACCAGAAGCCCTCCCCGAACCCGTACCCTAAGCCGTACCCTAAGCCTAACCCTAAGCCTAACCCTAAACGTAGGCTACCCTTGAATGCTTCTGCCTCCAATAGATTTCCTAAGCAGTAGTGTTTTAAGGAACAGCTTAAAAAGAGAATCCTAATGTGATTTCATTATAATGGGTGTGTTCCTTATCTTATCCTATTGTCTAAATTCTTCTCCATGGCTGGACCTCCAAATAATATTCCTTTACGTGCTAAGGGGTATCTAGAGAGTGGGATAGCTTTAATAACTACCCTAACACTAACGCGTACCCTAACCCTAACCCCTACCCTAACCCTAACACGTACCCTAATGCTAACCAATACCCTAAACCGAGCCCTAACCCTAACACTAACCCTAACCCTAACCCTAACCCATACCCTACGCCGTACCCGAAGCCATCCCCGAACCCGTACCCTAAGCCGTACCCTAAGCCGTACCCTAAGCCTAACCCTAACCCGAGGCTACCCTTGACTGCTTCTGCCTCCAATAGATTTCCTAAGCACTAGTGTTTTAAGGAACAGCTTAAAAAGAGAATCCTAATGTGATTTCTTTACAATGGGTGTGTTCCTTATCTTATCCTAGTGTCTAAACTCTTCTCCATGGCTGGACCTCCAAATAATATTCCTTTACGTGCTAAGGGGTATCTAGAGACTGGGATAGGTTTAATAACTACCCTAACACTAACGCGTAACCTAACCCTAACCCCTACCCTAACCCTAACACGTACACTAATCCTAACCAATACCCTAAACCGAGCCCTAACCCTAACACTAACCCTAACCGTAACCCTAACCCATACCCTACGCCATACCCGAAGCCCTCCCCGAACCGGTACCCTAAGCCGTACCCTAAGCCGTACCCTAAGCCTAACCCTAACCCTAGGCTACCCTTGACTGCTTCTGCCTCCAATAGATTTTCTACGCACTAGTGTTTTAAGGAACAGCTTAAAAAGAGAATCCTAATGTGATTTCTTTATAATGGGTGTGTTCCTTATCTTATCCTAGTGTCTAAACTCTTCTCCATGGCTGAACCTCCAAATAATATTCCTTTACGTGTTAAGGGGTATCTAGAGAGTGGGTTAGGTTTAATAACTACCCTAACACTAACGCGTACCCTAACCCTAAACCCTACCCTAACCCTAACACGTACCCTAATCCTAACCAATACCCTATACCGAGCCCTAACCCTAACACTAACCCTAACCCTAACCCTAACCCATACCCTACGCCGTACCAGAAGCCCTCCCCGAACCCGTACCCTAAGCCGTACCCTAAGCCTAACCCTAAGCCTAACCCTAACCCTAGGCTACCCTTGGATGCTTCTGCCTCCAATAGATTTCCTAAGCACTAGTGTTTTAAGGAACAGCTTAAAAAGAGAATCCTAATGTGATTTCTTTATAATGGGTGTGTTCCTTATCTTATCCTAGTGTCTAAACTCTTCTCCATGGCTGGACCTCCAAATAATATTCCTTTATGTGCTAAGGGGTATCTAGAGAGTGGGATAGGTTTAATAACTACCCTAACACTAATGCGTACCCTAACCCTAACCCCTACCCTATCGCTAACACGTACCCTAATCCTAACCAATACCCTAAACCGAGACCTAACCCTAACACTAACCCTAACCCTAACCCTAACCCATACCCTACGCCGTACCAGAAGCCCTCCCCGAACCCGTACCGTAAGCCGTACCCTAAGCCTAACCCTAAGCCTAACCCTAAACGTAGGCTACCCTTGAATGCTTCTGCCTCCAATAGATTTCCTAAGCAGTAGTGTTTTAAGGAACAGCTTAAAAAGAGAATCCTAATGTGATTTCTTTATAATGGGTGTTTTCCTTATCTTATCCTAGTGTCTAAATTCTTCTCCATGGCTGGACCTCCAAATAATATTCCTTTACGTGCTAAGGGGTATCTAGAGAGTGGGATAGCTTTAATAACTACCCTAACACTAACGCGTACCCTAACCCAAACCCCTACCCTAACCCTAACACGTACCCTAATCCTAACCAATACCCTAAACCGAGCCCTAACCCTAACACTAACCCTAACCCTAACCCTAACCCATACCCTACGCCGTACCCGAAGCCATCCCCGAACCCGTACCCTAAGCCGTACCCTAAGCCGTACCCTAAGCCTAACCCTAACTCTAGGCTACCCTTGACTGCTTCTGCCTCCAATAGATTTCCTAAGCCCTAATGTTTTAAGGAACAGCTTAAAAAGAGAATCCTAATGTGATTTCTTTACAATGGGTGTGTTCTGTATCTTATCCTAGTGTCTAAACTCTTCTCCATGGCTGGACCTCCAAATAATATTCCTTTACGTGCTAAGGGGTATCTAGAGACTGGGATAGGTTTAATAACTACACTAACACTAACACGTACCCTAACCCTAACCCCTACCATAACCCTAACACGTACCCTAATCCTAACCAATACCCTAAACCGAGCCCTAACCCTAACACTAACCCTAAGCGTAACCCTAACCCATACCCTACGCCGTACCCGAAGCCCTCCCCGAACCGGTACCCTAAGCCGTACCCTAAGCCGTACCCTAAGCCTAACCATAACCCTAGGCTACCCTTGACTGCTTCTGCCTCCAATAGATTTTCTAAGCACTAGTGTTTTAAGGAACAGCTTAAAAAGAGAATCCTAATGTGATTTCTTTATAATGGGTGTGTTCCTTATCTTATCCTAGTGTCTAAACTCTTCTCCATGGCTGAACCTCCAAATAATATTCCTTTACGTGCTAAGGGGTATCTAGAGAGTGGGTTAGGTTTAATAACTACCCTAACACTAACGCGTACCCTAACCCTAAACCCTACCCTAACCCTAACACGTACCCTAATCCTAAACAATACCCTATACCGAGCCCTAACCCTATCACTAACCCTAACCCTAACCCTAACCCATACCCTACGCCGTACCAGAAGCCCTCCCTGAACCCGTACCCTAAGCCGTACCCTAAGCCTAACCCTAAGCCTAACCCTAACCCTAGGCTACCCTTGGATGCTTCTGCCTCCAATAGATTTCCTAAGCACTAGTGTTTTAAGGAAAAGCTTAAAAAGAGAATCCTAATGTGATTTCTTTATAATGGGTGTGTTCCCTATCTTATCCTAGTGTCTAAACTCTTCTCCATGGCTGGACCTCCAAATAATATTCCTTTATGTGCTAAGGGGTATCTGGAGAGTGGGATAGGTTTAATAACTACCCTAACACTAACGCGTACCCTAACCCTAACCCCTACCCTAACCATAACACGTACATTAATCCTAACCAATACCCTAAACCGAGCCCTAACCCTAACACTAACCCTAACCCTAACCCTAACCCATACCCTACGCCGTACCCGAAGCCCTCCCCGAACCCGTACCCTAAGCCGTACCCTAAGCCGTACCCTAAGCCTAACACTAACCCTAGGCTACCCTTGACTGCTTCTGCCTCCAATAGATTTCCTAAGCTCTAGTGTTTTAAGGAACAGCTTAAAAAGAGAATCTTATTGTGATTTCTTTATAATGGGTGTGTTCCTTATCTTATCCTAGTGTCTAAACTCTTCTCCATGGCTGGACCCCCAAATAATATTCCTTTACGTGCTAAGGGGTATCTAGAGAGTGGGATAGGTTTAATAACTACCCTAACCCTAACGCGTACCCTAACCCTATCCCCTACCCTAATCCTAACCCGTACCCTAAACCGAGCCCTAACCCTAACACTAACCCTAACCCTAACCCTAACCCATACCCTACGCCGTACCCGAAGCCCTCACCGAACCCGTACCCAAAGCCGTACCCTAAGCCGTACCCTAAGCCTAACCCTAACTCTAGGCTACCCTTGACTGCTTCTGCCTCCAATAGATTTCCTAAGCACTAGTGTTTTAAGGAACAGCTTAAAAAGGGAATCCTAATGTGATTTCTTTATAATGGGTGTGTTCCTTATCTTATCCTAGTGTGTAAACTCTTCTCCATGGCTGGACCTCCAAATAATATTCCTTTACGTGCTAAGGAGTATCTACAGAGTGGGTTAGGTTTAATAACTACCCTAACACTAACGCGTACCCTAACCCTGACCCCTACCCTATCGCTAACACGTACCCTAATCCTAACCAATACCCTAAACCGAGCCCTAACCCTAACACTAACCCTAACCCTAACCCTAACCCATACCCTACGCCGTACCAGAAGCCCTCCCCGAACCCGTACCCTAAGCCGTACCCTAAGCCTAACCCTAAGCCTAACCCTAAACCTAGGCTACCTTTGAATGCTTCTGCCTCCAATAGATTTCCTAAGCACTAATGTTTTAAGGAACAGCTTAAAAAGAGAATCCTAATGTGATTTCTTTATAATGGGTGTGTTCCTTATCTTATCCTAGTGTCTAAATTCTTCTCCATGGCTGGACTTCCAAATAATATTCCTTTACGTGCTAAGGGGTATCTAGAGAGTGGGATAGCTTTAATAACTACCCTAACACTAACGCGTACCCTAACCCTAACCCCTACCCTAACCCTAACACGTACCCTAATCCTAACCAATACCCTAAACCGAGCCCTAACCCTAACACTAACCCCAACCCTAATCCTAACCCATACCCTACGCCGTACCCGAAGCCATCCCCGAACCCGTACCCTAAGCCGTACCCTAAGCCGTACCCTAAGCCTAACCCTAACCCTAGGCTACCCTTGACTGCTTCTGCCTCCAATAGATTTCCTAAGCACTAGTGTTTTAAGGAACAGCTTAAAAAGAGAATCCTAATGTGATTTCTTTATAATGGGTGTGTTCCTTATCTTATCCTAGTGTGTAAACTCTTCTCCATGGCTGGACCTCCAAATAATATTCCTTTACGTGCTAAGGGGTATCTAGAGAGTGGGTTAGGTTTAATAACTACCCTAACACTAACGCGTACCCTAACCCTAACCCCTACCCTATCGCTAACACGTACCCTAATCCTAACCAATACCCTAAACCGAGCCCTAACCCTAACACTAACCCTAACCCTAACCCTAACCCATACCCTACGCCGTACCAGAAGCCCTCCCCGAACCCGTACCCTAAGCCGTACCCTAAGCCTAACCCTAAACCTAGGCTACCCTTGAATGCTTCTGCCTCCAATAGATTTCCTAAGCACTAGTGTTTTAAGGAACAGCTTAAAAAGAGAATCTTATTGTGATTTCTTTATAATGGGTGTGTTCCTTATCTTATCCTAGTGTCTAAACTCTTCTCCATGGCTGGACCCCCAAATAATATTCCTTTACGTGCTAAGGGGTATCTAGAGAGTGGGATAGGTTTAATAACTACCCTAACCCTAACGCGTACCCTAACCCTATCCCCTACCCTAATCCTAACCCGTACCCTAAACCGAGCCCTAACCCTAACACTAACCCAAACCCTAACCCTAACCCATACCCTACGCCGTACCCGAAGCCCTCACCGAACCCGTACCCTAAGCCGTACCCTAAGCCGTACCCTAAGCCTAACCCTAACCCTAGGCTACCCTTGACTGCTTCTGCCTCCAATAGATTTCCTAAGCACTAGTGTTTTAAGGAACAGCTTAAAAAGAGAATCCTAATGTGATTTCTTTATAATGGGTGTGTTCCTTATCTTATCCTAGTGTGTAAACTCTTCTCCATGGCTGGACCTCCAAATAATATTCCTTTACGTGCTAAGGGGTATCTAGAGAGTGGGTTAGGTTTAATAACTACCCTAACACTAACGCGTACCCTAACCCTAACCCCTACCCTATCGCTAACACGTACCCTAATCCTAACCAATACCCTAAACCGAGCACTAACCCTAACACTAACCCTAACCCTAACCCTAACCCATACCCTACGCCGTACCAGAAGCCCTCCCCGAACCCGTACCCTAAGCCGTACCCTAAGCCTAACCCTAAGCCTAACCCTAAACCTAGGCTACCCTTGAATGCTTCTGCCTCCAATAGATTTCCTAAGCACTAATGTTTTAAGGAACAGCTTAAAAAGAGAATCCTAATGTGATTTCTTTATAATGGGTGTGTTCCTTATCTTATCCTAGTGTCTAAATTCTTCTCCATGGCTGGACTTCCAAATAATATTCCTTTACGTGCTAAGGGGTATCTAGAGAGTGGGATAGCTTTAATAACTACCCTAACACTAACGCGTACCCTAACCTTAACCCCTACCCTAACCCTAACACGTACCCTAATCCTAACCAATAACCTAAACCGAGCCCTAACCCTAACACTAACCCCAACCCTAACCCTAACCCATACCCTACGCCGTACCCGAAGCCCTCACCGAACCCGTACCCTAAGCCGTACCCTAAGCCGTACCCTAAGCCTAACCCTAACCCTAGGCTACCCTTGACTGCTTCTGCCTCCAATAGATTTCCTAAGCACTAGTGTTTTAAGGAACAGCTTAAAAAGAGAATCCTAATGTGATTTCTTTATAATGGGTGTGTTCCTTATCTTATCCTAGTGTGTAAACTCTTCTCCATGGCTGGACCTCCAAATAATATTCCTTTACGTGCTAAGGGGTATCTAGAGAGTGGGTTAGGTTTAATAACTACCCTAACACTAACGCGTACCCTAACCCTAACCCCTGCCCTATCGCTAACACGTACCCTAATCCTAACCAATACCCTAAACCGAGCCCTAACCCTAACACTAACCCTAACCCTAACCCTAACCCATACCCTACGCCGTACCAGAAGCCCTCCCCGAACCCGTACCCTAAGCCGTACCCTAAGCCTAACCCTAAGCCTAACCCTAAACCTAGGCTACCCTTGAATGCTTCTGCCTCCAATAGATTTCCTAAGCACTAGTGTTTTAAGGAACAGCTTAAAAAGAGAATCTTATTGTGATTTCTTTATAATGGGTGTGTTCCTTATCTTATCCTAGTGTCTAAACTCTTCTCCATGGCTGGACCCCCAAATAATATTCCTTTACGTGCTAAGGGGTATCTAGAGAGTGGGATAGGTTTAATAACTACCCTAACCCTAACGCGTACCCTAACCCTATCCCCTACCCTAATCCTAACCCGTACCCTAAACCGAGCCCTAACCCTAACACTAACCCTAACCCTAACCCTAAACATACCCTACGCCGTACCCGAAGCCCTCACCGAACCCGTACCCTAAGCCGTACCCTAAGCCGTACCCTAAGCCTAACCCTAACCCTAGGCTACCCTTGACTGCTTCTGCCTCCAATAGATTTCCTAAGCACTAGTGTTTTAAGGAACAGCTTAAAAAGAGAATCCTAATGTGATTTCTTTATAATGGGTGTGTTCCTTATCTTATCCTAGTGTCTAAACTCTTCTCCATGGCTGGACCTCCAAATAATATTCCTTTACGTGCTAAGGGGTATCTACAGAGTGGGATAGGTTTAATAACTACCCTAACACTAACGCGTACCCTAACCCTAACCCCTACCCTAACACTAACACGTACCCTAATCCTAACCAATACCCTAAACCGAGCCCTAACCCTAACACTAACCCTAACCCTAACCCTAACCCATACCCTACGCCGTACCCGAAGCCCTCCCCGAACCCGTACCCTAAGCCGTACCCTAAGCTGTACCCTAAGCCTAACCCTAACCCTAGGCTACCCTTGACTGCTTCTGCCTCCAATAGATTTCCTAAGCACTAGTGTTTTAAGGAACAGCTTAAAAAGAGAATCCTAATGTGATTTCTTTATAATGGGTGTGTTCCTTATCTTATCCTAGTGTGTAAACTCTTCTCCATGGCTGGACCTCTAAATAATATTGCTTTACGTGCTAAGGGGTATCTAGAGAGTGGGATAGGTTTAATAACTACCCTAACACTAATGCGTACCCTAACCCTAACCCCTACCCTATCGCTAACACGTACCCTAATCCTAACCAATACCCTAAACCGAGCCCTAACCCTAACACTAACCCTAACCCTAACCCTAACCCATACCCTACGCCGTACCCGAAGCACTCCCCGAACCCGTACCCTAAGCCGTACCCTAAGCCTAACCCCAAGCCTAACCCTAACCCTTGGTTACCCTTGACTGCTTCTGCCTCCAATAGCTTTCCTAAGCAGTAGTGTTTTAAGGAACAGCTTAAAAAGAGAATCCTAATGTGATTTCATTATAATGGGTGTGTTCCTTATCTTATCCTATTGTCTAAATTCTTCTCCATGGCTGGACCTCCAAATAATATTCCTTTACGTGCTAAGGGGTATCTAGAGAGTGGGATAGCTTTAATAACTACCCTAACACTAACGCGTACCCTAACCCTAACCCCTACCCTAACCATAACACGTA
This sequence comes from Balaenoptera physalus, assembly GCF_965194825.1. Lineage (NCBI taxonomy): Eukaryota > Metazoa > Chordata > Mammalia > Artiodactyla > Balaenopteridae > Balaenoptera > Balaenoptera physalus. Next base: position 141,309,375 of record NC_138903.1, on the reverse strand, counting down.
CCCTAATGCTAACCAATACCCTAAACCGAGCCCTAACCCTAACACTAACCCTAACCCTAACCCTAACCCATACCCTACGCCGTACCCGAAGCCATCCCCGAACCCGTACCCTAAGCCATACCCTAAGCCGTACCCTAAGCCTAACCCTAACCCGAGGCTACCCTTGACTGCTTCTGCCTCCAATAGATTTCCTAAGCACTAGTGTTTTAAGGAACAGCTTAAAAAGAGAATCCTAATGTGATTTTTTTACAATGGGTGTGTTCCTTATCTTATCCTAGTGTCTAAACTCTTCTCCATGGCTGGACCTCCAAATAATATTCGTTTACGTGCTAAGGGGTATCTAGAGACTGGGATAGGTTTAATAACTACCCTAACACTAACGCGTACCCTAACCCTAACCCCTACCCTAACCCTAACACGTACCCTAATCCTAACCAATACCCTAAACCGAGCCCTAACCCTAACACTAACCCTAACCGTAACCCTAACCCATACCCTACGCCATACCCGAAGCCCTCCCCGAACCGGTACCCTAAGCCGTACCCTAAGCCGTACCCTAAGCCTAACCCTAACCCTAGGCTACCCTTGACTGCTTCTGCCTCCAATAGATTTTCTAAGCACTAGTGTTTTAAGGAACAGCTTAAAAAGAGAATCCTAATGTGATTTCTTTATAATGGGTGTGTTCCTTATCTTATCCTAGTGTCTAAACTCTTCTCCATGGCTGAACCTCCAAATAATATTCCTTTACGTGCTAAGGGGTATCTAGAGAGTGGGTTAGGTTTAATAACTACCCTAACACTAACGCGTACCCTAACCCTAAACCCTACCCTAACCCTAACACGTACCCTAATCCTAACCAATAACCTATACCGAGCCCTAACCCTAACACTAACCCTAACCCTAACCCTAACCCATACCCTACGCCGTACCAGAAGCCCTCCCCGAACCCGTACCCTAAGCCGTACCCTAAGCCTAACCCTAAGCCTAACCCTAACCCTAGGCTACCCTTGGATGCTTCTGCCTCCAATAGATTTCCTAAGCACTAGTGTTTTAAGGAACAGCTTAAAAAGAGAATCCTAATGTGATTTCTTTATAATGGGTGTGTTCCTTATCTTATCCTAGTGTCTAAACTCTTCTCCATGGCTGGACCTCCAAATAATATTCCTTTATGTGCTAAGGGGTATCTAGAGAGTGGGATAGGTTTAATAACTACCCTAACACTAATGCGTACCCTAACCGTAACCCCTACCCTATCGCTAACACGTACCCTAATCCTAACCAATACCCTAAACCGAGACCTAACCCTAACACTAACCCTAACCCTAACCCTAACCCATACCCTACGCCGTACCAGAAGCCCTCCCCGAACCCGTACCGTAAGCCGTACCCTATGCCTAACCCTAAGCCTAACCCTAAACGTAGGCTACCCTTGAATGCTTCTGCCTCCAATAGATTTCCTAAGCAGTAGTGTTTTAAGGAACAGCTTAAAAAGAGAATCCTAATGTGATTTCTTTATAATGGGTGTGTTCCTTATCTTATCCTAGTGTCTAAATTCTTCTCCATGGCTGGACCTCCAAATAATGTTCCTTTACGTGCTAAGGGGTATCTAGAGAGTGGGATAGCTTTAATAACTACCCTAACACTAACGCGTACCCTAACCCTAACCCCTACCCTAACCCTAACACGTACCCTAATCCTAACCAATACCCTAAACCGAGCCCTAACCCTAACACTAACCCTAACCCTAACCCTAACCCATACCCTACGCCGTACCAGAAGCCATCCCCGAACCCGTACCCTAAGCCGTACCCTAAGCCTAACCCTAACTCTAGGCTACCCTTGACTGCTTCTGCCTCCAATAGATTTCCTAAGCACTAGTGTTTTAAGGAACAGCTTAAAAAGAGAATCCTAATGTGATTTCTTTACAATGGGTGTGTTCTGTATCTTATCCTAGTGTCTAAACTCTTCTCCATGGCTGGACCTCCAAATAATATTCCTTTACGTGCTAAGGGGTATCTAGAGACTGGGATAGGTTTAATAACTACACTAACACTAACGCGTACCCTAACCCTAACCCCTACCATAACCCTAACACGTACCCTAATCCTAACCAATACCCTAAACCGAGCCCTAACCCTAACACTAACCCTAAGCGTAACCCTAACCCATACCCTACGCCGTACCCGAAGCCCTCCCCGAACCGGTACCCTAAGCCGTACCCTAAGCCGTACCCTAAGCCTAACCATAACCCTAGGCTACCCTTGACTGCTTCTGCCTCCAATAGATTTTCTAAGCACTAGTGTTTTAAGGAACAGCTTAAAAAGAGAATCCTAATGTGATTTCTTAATAATGGGTGTGTTCCTTATCTTATCCTAGTGTCTAAACTCTTCTCCATGGCTGAACCTCCAAATAATATTCCTTTACGTGCTAAGGGGTATCTAGAGAGTGGGTTAGGTTTAAAAACTACCCTAACACTAACGCGTACCCTAACCCTAAACCCTACCCTAACCCTAACACGTACCCTAATCCTAAACAATACCCTATACCGAGCCCTAACCCTATCACTAACCCTAACCCTAACCCTAACCCATACCCTACGCCGTACCAGAAGCCCTCCCTGAACCCGTACCCTAAGCCGTACCCTAAGCCTAACCCTAAGCCTAACCCTAACCCTAGGCTACCCTTGGATGCTTCTGCCTCCAATAGATTTCCTAAGCACTAGTGTTTTAAGGAACAGCTTAAAAAGAGAATCCTAATGTGATTTCTTTATAATGGGTGTGTTCCTTATCTTATCCTAGTGTCTAAACTCTTCTCCATGGCTGGACCTCCAAATAATATTCCTTTATGTGCTAAGGGGTATCTGGAGAGTGGGATAGGTTTAATAACTACCCTAACACTAACGCGTACCCTAACCCTAACCCCTACCCTAACCATAACACGTACCTTAATCCTAACCAATACCCTAAACCGAGCCCTAACCCTAACACTAACCCTAACCCTAACCCTAACCCATACCCTACGCCGTACCCGAAGCCCTCCCTGAACCCGTACCCTAAGCCATACCCTAAGCCGTATCCTAAGCCTAACACTAACCCTAGGCTACCCTTGACTGCTTCTGCCTCCAATAGATTTCCTAAGCTCTAGTGTTTTAAGGAACAGCTTAAAAAGAGAATCTTATTGTGATTTCTTTATAATGGGTGTGTTCCTTATCTTATCCTAGTGTCTAAACTCTTCTCCATGGCTGGACCCCCAAATAATATTCCTTTACGTGCTAAGGGGTATCTAGAGAGTGGGATAGGTTTAATAACTACCCTAACCCTAACGCGTACCCTAACCCTATCCCCTACCCTAATCCTAACCCGTACCCTAAACCGAGCCCTAACCCTAACACTAACCCTAACCCTAACCCTAACCCATACCCTACGCCGTACCCGAAGCCCTCCCCGAACCCGTACCCTAAGCCGTACCCTAAGCCTAACCCTAAGCCTAACCCTAAACCTAGGCTACCCTTGAATGCTTCTGCCTCCAATAGATTTCCTAAGCACTAATGTTTTAAGGAACAGCTTAAAAAGAGAATCCTAATGTGATTTCTTTATAATGGGTGTGTTCCTTATCTTATCCTAGTGTGTAAACTCTTCTCCATGGCTGGACCTCCAAATAATATTCCTTTACGTGTTAAGGGGTATCTAGAGAGTGGGATAGCTTTAATAACTACCCTAACACTAACGCGTACCCTAACCCTAACCCCTACCCTAACCCTAACACGTACCCTAATCCTAACCAATACCCTAAACCGAGCCCTAACCCTAACACTAACCCTAACCCTAACCCTAACCCATACCCTACGCCGTACCCGAAGCCATCCCCGAACCCGTACCCTAAGCCGTACCCTAAGCCGTACCCTAAGCCTAACCCTAACCCTAGGCTACCCTTGACTGCTTCTGCCTCCAATAGATTTCCTAAGCACTAGTGTTTTAAGGAACAGCTTAAAAAGAGAATCCTAATGTGATTTCTTTATAATGGGTGTGTTCCTTATCTTATCCTAGTGTCTAAACTCTTCTCCATGGCTGGACCTCCAAATAATATTCCTTTACGTGCTAATGGGTATCTAGAGATTGGGATAGGTTTAATAACTACCCTAACACTAACGCGTACCCTAACCCTAACCCCTACCCTAACCCTAACACGTACCCTAATCCTAACCAATACCCTAAGCCGAGCCCTAACCCTAACACTAACCCTAACCCTAACCCTAACCCATACCCTAAGCCGTACCCGAAGCCCTCCCCAAACCCGTACTCTAAGCCGTACCCTAAGCCGTACCCTAAGCCTAACCCTAACCCTAGGCTACCCTTGACTGCTTCTGCCTCCAATAGATTTCCTAAGCACTAGTGTTTTAAGGAACAGCTTAAAAAGAGAATCCTAATGTGATTTCTTTATAATGGGTGTGTTCCTTATCTTATCCTAGTGTGTAAACTCTTCTCCATGGCTGGACCTCCAAATAATATTCCTTTACGTGCTAAGGGGTATCTAGAGAGTGGGTTAGGTTTAATAACTACCCTAACACTAACGCGTACCCTAACCCTAACCCCTGCCCAATCGCTAACACGTACCCTAATCCTAACCAATACCCTAAACCGAGCCCTAACCCTAACACTAACCCTAACCCTAACCCTAACCCATACCCTACGCCGTACCAGAAGCCCTCCCCGAACCCGTACCCTAAGCCGTACCCTAAGCCTAACCCTAAGCCTAACCCTAAACCTAGGCTACCCTTGAATGCTTCTGCCTCCAATAGATTTCCTAAGCACTAATGTTTTAAGGAACAGCTTAAAAAGAGAATCCTAATGTGATTTCTTTATAATGGGTGTGTTCCTTATCTTATCCTAGTGTGTAAACTCTTCTCCATGGCTGGACCTCCAAATAATATTCCTTTACGTGCTAAGGGGTATCTAGAGAGTGGGATAGCTTTAATAACTACCCTAACACTAACGCGTACCCTAACCCTAACCCCTACCCTAACCCTAACACGTACCCTAATCCTAACCAATACCCTAAACCGAGCCCTAACCCTAACACTAACCCTAACCCTAACCCTAACCCATACCCTACGCCGTACCCGAAGCCATCCCCGAACCCGTACCCTAAGCCGTACCCTAAGCCGTACCCTAAGCCTAACCCTAACCCTAGGCTACCCTTGACTGCTTCTGCCTCCAATAGATTTCCTAAGCACTAGTGTTTTAAGGAACAGCTTAAAAAGAGAATCCTAATGTGATTTCTTTATAATGGGTGTGTTCCTTATCTTATCCTAGTGTCTAAACTCTTCTCCATGGCTGGACCTCCAAATAATATTCCTTTACGTGCTAATGGGTATCTAGAGATTGGGATAGGTTTAATAACTACCCTAACACTAACGCGTACCCTAACCCTAACCCCTACCCTAACCCTAACACGTACCCTAATCCTAACCAATACCCTAAGCCGAGCCCTAACCCTAACACTAACCCTAACCCTAACCCTAACCCATACCCTAAGCCGTACCCGAAGCCCTCCCCAAACCCGTACTCTAAGCCGTACCCTAAGCCGTACCCTAAGCCTAACCCTAACCCTAGGCTACCCTTGACTGCTTCTGCCTCCAATAGATTTCCTAAGCACTAGTGTTTTAAGGAACAGCTTAAAAAGAGAATCCTAATGTGATTTCTTTATAATGGGTGTGTTCCTTATCTTATCCTAGTGTGTAAACTCTTCTCCATGGCTGGACCTCCAAATAATATTCCTTTACGTGCTAAGGGGTATCTAGAGAGTGGGTTAGGTTTAATAACTACCCTAACACTAACGCGTACCCTAACCCTAACCCCTGCCCAATCGCTAACACGTACCCTAATCCTAACCAATACCCTAAACCGAGCCCTAACCCTAACACTAACCCTAACCCTAACCCTAACCCATACCCTACGCCGTACCAGAAGCCCTCCCCGAACCCGTACCCTAAGCCGTACCCTAAGCCTAACCCTAAGCCTAACCCTAAACCTAGGCTACCCTTGAATGCTTCTGCCTCCAATAGATTTCCTAAGCACTAATGTTTTAAGGAACAGCTTAAAAAGAGAATCCTAATGTGATTTCTTTATAATGGGTGTGTTCCTTATCTTATCCTAGTGTGTAAACTCTTCTCCATGGCTGGACCTCCAAATAATATTCCTTTACGTGTTAAGGGGTATCTAGAGAGTGGGATAGCTTTAATAACTACCCTAACACTAACGCGTACCCTAACCCTAACCCCTACCCTAACCCTAACACGTACCCTAATCCTAACCAATACCCTAAACCGAGCCCTAACCCTAACACTAACCCTAACCCTAACCCTAACCCATACCCTACGCCGTACCCGAAGCCATCCCCGAACCCGTACCCTAAGCCGTACCCTAAGCCGTACCCTAAGCCTAACCCTAACCCTAGGCTACCCTTGACTGCTTCTGCCTCCAATAGATTTCCTAAGCACTAGTGTTTTAAGGAACAGCTTAAAAAGAGAATCCTAATGTGATTTCTTTATAATGGGTGTGTTCCTTATCTTATCCTAGTGTCTAAACTCTTCTCCATGGCTGGACCTCCAAATAATATTCCTTTACGTGCTAATGGGTATCTAGAGATTGGGATAGGTTTAATAACTACCCTAACACTAACGCGTACCCTAACCCTAACCCCTACCCTAACCCTAACACGTACCCTAATCCTAACCAATACCCTAAGCCGAGCCCTAACCCTAACACTAACCCTAACCCTAACCCTAACCCATACCCTAAGCCGTACCCAAAGCCCTCCCCAAACCCGTACTCTAAGCCGTACCCTAAGCCGTACCCTAAGCCTAACCCTAACCCTAGGCTACCCTTGACTGCTTCTGCCTCCAATAGATTTCCTAAGCACTAGTGTTTTAAGGAACAGCTTAAAAAGAGAATCCTAATGTGATTTCTTTAAAATGGGTGTGTTCCTTATCTTATCCTAGTGTGTAAACTCTTCTCCATGGCTGGACCTCCAAATAATATTCCTTTACGTGCTAAGGGGTATCTAGAGAGTGGGTTAGGTTTAATAACTACCCTAACACTAACGCGTACCCTAACCCTAACCCCTGCCCAATCGCTAACACGTACCCTAATCCTAACCAATACCCTAAACCGAGCCCTAACCCTAACACTAACCCTAACCCTAACCCTAACCCATACCCTACGCCGTACCAGAAGCCCTCCCCGAACCCGTACCCTAAGCCGTACCCTAAGCCTAACCCTAAGCCTAACCCTAAACCTAGGCTACCCTTGAATGCTTCTGCCTCCAATAGATTTCCTAAGCACTAATGTTTTAAGGAACAGCTTAAAAAGAGAATCCTAATGTGATTTCTTTATAATGGGTGTGTTCCTTATCTTATCCTAGTGTGTAAACTCTTCTCCATGGCTGGACCTCCAAATAATATTCCTTTACGTGCTAAGGGGTATCTAGAGAGTGGGATAGCTTTAATAACTACCCTAACACTAACGCGTACCCTAACCCTAACCCCTACCCTAACCCTAACACGTACCCTAATCCTAACCAATACCCTAAACCGAGCCCTAACCCTAACACTAACCCTAACCCTAACCCTAACCCATACCCTACGCCGTACCCGAAGCCATCCCCGAACCCGTACCCTAAGCCGTACCCTAAGCCGTACCCTAAGCCTAACCCTAACCCTAGGCTACCCTTGACTGCTTCTGCCTCCAATAGATTTCCTAAGCACTAGTGTTTTAAGGAACAGCTTAAAAAGAGAATCCTAATGTGATTTCTTTATAATGGGTGTGTTCCTTATCTTATCCTAGTGTCTAAACTCTTCTCCATGGCTGGACCTCCAAATAATATTCCTTTACGTGCTAATGGGTATCTAGAGATTGGGATAGGTTTAATAACTACCCTAACACTAACGCGTACCCTAACCCTAACCCCTACCCTAACCCTAACACGTACCCTAATCCTAACCAATACCCTAAGCCGAGCCCTAACCCTAACACTAACCCTAACCCTAACCCTAACCCATACCCTAAGCCGTACCCGAAGCCCTCCCCAAACCCGTACTCTAAGCCGTACCCTAAGCCGTACCCTAAGCCTAACCCTAACCCTAGGCTACCCTTGACTGCTTCTGCCTCCAATAGATTTCCTAAGCACTAGTGTTTTAAGGAACAGCTTAAAAAGAGAATCCTAATGTGATTTCTTTATAATGGGTGTGTTCCTTATCTTATCCTAGTGTGTAAACTCTTCTCCATGGCTGGACCTCCAAATAATATTCCTTTACGTGCTAAGGGGTATCTAGAGAGTGGGTTAGGTTTAATAACTACCCTAACACTAACGCGTACCCTAACCCTAACCCCTGCCCAATCGCTAACACGTACCCTAATCCTAACCAATACCCTAAACCGAGCCCTAACCCTAACACTAACCCTAACCCTAACCCTAACCCATACCCTACGCCGTACCAGAAGCCCTCCCCGAACCCGTACCCTAAGCCGTACCCTAAGCCTAACCCTAAGCCTAACCCTAAACCTAGGCTACCCTTGAATGCTTCTGCCTCCAATAGATTTCCTAAGCACTAATGTTTTAAGGAACAGCTTAAAAAGAGAATCCTAATGTGATTTCTTTATAATGGGTGTGTTCCTTATCTTATCCTAGTGTGTAAACTCTTCTCCATGGCTGGACCTCCAAATAATATTCCTTTACGTGCTAAGGGGTATCTAGAGAGTGGGATAGCTTTAATAACTACCCTAACACTAACGCGTACCCTAACCCTAACCCCTACCCTAACCCTAACACGTACCCTAATCCTAACCAATACCCTAAACCGAGCCCTAACCCTAACACTAACCCTAACCCTAACCCTAACCCATACCCTACGCCGTACCCGAAGCCATCCCCGAACCCGTACCCTAAGCCGTACCCTAAGCCGTACCCTAAGCCTAACCCTAACCCTAGGCTACCCTTGACTGCTTCTGCCTCCAATAGATTTCCTAAGCACTAGTGTTTTAAGGAACAGCTTAAAAAGAGAATCCTAATGTGATTTCTTTATAATGGGTGTGTTCCTTATCTTATCCTAGTGTCTAAACTCTTCTCCATGGCTGGACCTCCAAATAATATTCCTTTACGTGCTAATGGGTATCTAGAGATTGGGATAGGTTTAATAACTACCCTAACACTAACGCGTACCCTAACCCTAACCCCTAACCTAACCCTAACACGTACCCTAATCCTAACCAATACCCTAAGCCGAGCCCTAACCCTAACACTAACCCTAACCCTAACCCTAACCCATACCCTAAGCCGTACCCGAAGCCCTCCCCAAACCCGTACTCTAAGCCGTACCCTAAGCCGTACCCTAAGCCTAACCCTAACCCTAGGCTACCCTTGACTGCTTCTGCCTCCAATAGATTTCCTAAGCACTAGTGTTTTAAGGAACAGCTTAAAAAGAGAATCCTAATGTGATTTCTTTATAATGGGTGTGTTCCTTATCTTATCCTAGTGTGTAAACTCTTCTCCATGGCTGGACCTCCAAATAATATTCCTTTACGTGCTAAGGGGTATCTAGAGAGTGGGTTAGGTTTAATAACTACCCTAACACTAACGCGTACCCTAACCCTAACCCCTGCCCAATCGCTAACACGTACCCTAATCCTAACCAATACCCTAAACCGAGCCCTAACCCTAACACTAACCCTAACCCTAACCCTAACCCATACCCTACGCCGTACCAGAAGCCCTCCCCGAACCCGTACCCTAAGCCGTACCCTAAGCCTAACCCTAAGCCTAACCCTAAACCTAGGCTACCCTTGAATGCTTCTGCCTCCAATAGATTTCCTAAGCACTAATGTTTTAAGGAACAGCTTAAAAAGAGAATCCTAATGTGATTTCTTTATAATGGGTGTGTTCCTTATCTTATCCTAGTGTGTAAACTCTTCTCCATGGCTGGACCTCCAAATAATATTCCTTTACGTGCTAAGGGGTATCTAGAGAGTGGGATAGCTTTAATAACTACCCTAACACTAACGCGTACCCTAACCCTAACCCCTACCCTAACCCTAACACGTACCCTAATCCTAACCAATACCCTAAACCGAGCCCTAACCCTAACACTAACCCTAACCCTAACCCTAACCCATACCCTACGCCGTACCCGAAGCCATCCCCGAACCCGTACCCTAAGCCGTACCCTAAGCCGTACCCTAAGCCTAACCCTAACCCTAGGCTACCCTTGACTGCCTCTGCCTCCAATAGATTTCCTAAGCACTAGTGTTTTAAGGAACAGCTTAAAAAGAGAATCCTAATGTGATTTCTTTATAATGGGTGTGTTCCTTATCTTATCCTAGTGTCTAAACTCTTCTCCATGGCTGGACCTCCAAATAATATTCCTTTACGTGCTAATGGGTATCTAGAGATTGGGATAGGTTTAATAACTACCCTAACACTAACGCGTACCCTAACCCTAACCCCTACCCTAACCCTAACACGTACCCTAATCCTAACCAATACCCTAAGCCGAGCCCTAACCCTAACACTAATCCTAACCCTAACCCTAACCCATACCCTAAGCCGTACCCGAAGCCCTCCCCAAACCCGTACTCTAAGCCGTACCCTAAGCCGTACCCTAAGCCTAACCCTAACCCTAGGCTACCCTTGACTGCTTCTGCCTCCAATAGATTTCCTAAGCACTAGTGTTTTAAGGAACAGCTTAAAAAGAGAATCCTAATGTGATTTCTTTATAATGGGTGTGTTCCTTATCTTATCCTAGTGTGTAAACTCTTCTCCATGGCTGGACCTCCAAATAATATTCCTTTACGTGCTAAGGGGTATCTAGAGAGTGGGTTAGGTTTAATAACTACCCTAACACTAACGCGTACCCTAACCCTAACCCCTGCCCAATCGCTAACACGTACCCTAATCCTAACCAATACCCTAAACCGAGCCCTAACCCTAACACTAACCCTAACCCTAACCCTAACCCATACCCTACGCCGTACCAGAAGCCCTCCCCGAACCCGTACCCTAAGCCGTACCCTAAGCCTAACCCTAAGCCTAACCCTAAACCTAGGCTACCCTTGAATGCTTCTGCCTCCAATAGATTTCCTAAGCACTAATGTTTTAAGGAACAGCTTAAAAAGAGAATCCTAATGTGATTTCTTTATAATGGGTGTGTTCCTTATCTTATCCTAGTGTGTAAACTCTTCTCCATGGCTGGACCTCCAAATAATATTCCTTTACGTGCTAAGGGGTATCTAGAGAGTGGGATAGCTTTAATAACTACCCTAACACTAACGCGTACCCTAACCCTAACCCCTACCCTAACCCTAACACGTACCCTAATCCTAACCAATACCCTAAACCGAGCCCTAACCCTAACACTAACCCTAACCCTAACCCTAACCCATACCCTACGCCGTACCCGAAGCCATCCCCGAACCCGTACCCTAAGCCGTACCCTAAGCCGTACCCTAAGCCTAACCCTAACCCTAGGCTACCCTTGACTGCTTCTGCCTCCAATAGATTTCCTAAGCACTAGTGTTTTAAGGAACAGCTTAAAAAGAGAATCCTAATGTGATTTCTTTATAATGGGTGTGTTCCTTATCTTATCCTAGTGTCTAAACTCTTCTCCATGGCTGGACCTCCAAATAATATTCCTTTACGTGCTAATGGGTATCTAGAGATTGGGATAGGTTTAATAACTACCCTAACACTAACGCGTACCCTAACCCTAACCCCTACCCTAACCCTAACACGTACCCTAATCCTAACCAATACCCTAAGCCGAGCCCTAACCCTAACACTAACCCTAACCCTAACCCTAACCTATACCCTAAGCCGTACCCGAAGCCCTCCCCAAACCCGTACTCTAAGCCGTACCCTAAGCCGTACCCTAAGCCTAACCCTAACCCTAGGCTACCCTTGACTGCTTCTGCCTCCAATAGATTTCCTAAGCACTAGTGTTTTAAGGAACAGCTTAAAAAGAGAATCCTAATGTGATTTCTTTATAATGGGTGTGTTCCTTATCTTATCCTAGTGTGTAAACTCTTCTCCATGGCTGGACCTCCAAATAATATTCCTTTACGTGCTAAGGGGTATCTAGAGAGTGGGTTAGGTTTAATAACTACCCTAACACTAACGCGTACCCTAACCCTAACCCCTGCCCAATCGCTAACACGTACCCTAATCCTAACCAATACCCTAAACCGAGCCCTAACCCTAACACTAACCCTAACCCTAACCCTAACCCATACCCTACGCCGTACCAGAAGCCCTCCCCGAACCCGTACCCTAAGCCGTACCCTAAGCCTAACCCTAAGCCTAACCCTAAACCTAGGCTACCCTTGAATGCTTCTGCCTCCAATAGATTTCCTAAGCACTAATGTTTTAAGGAACAGCTTAAAAAGAGAATCCTAATGTGATTTCTTTATAATGGGTGTGTTCCTTATCTTATCCTAGTGTGTAAACTCTTCTCCATGGCTGGACCTCCAAATAATATTCCTTTACGTGCTAAGGGGTATCTAGAGAGTGGGATAGCTTTAATAACTACCCTAACACTAACGCGTACCCTAACCCTAACCCCTACCCTAACCCTAACACGTACCCTAATCCTAACCAATACCCTAAACCGAGCCCTAACCCTAACACTAACCCTAACCCTAACCCTAACCCATACCCTACGCCGTACCCGAAGCCATCCCCGAACCCGTACCCTAAGCCGTACCCTAAGCCGTACCCTAAGCCTAACCCTAACCCTAGGCTACCCTTGACTGCTTCTGCCTCCAATAGATTTCCTAAGCACTAGTGTTTTAAGGAACAGCTTAAAAAGAGAATCCTAATGTGATTTCTTTATAATGGGTGTGTTCCTTATCTTATCCTAGTGTCTAAACTCTTCTCCATGGCTGGACCTCCAAATAATATTCCTTTACGTGCTAATGGGTATCTAGAGATTGGGATAGGTTTAATAACTACCCTAACACTAACGCGTACCCTAACCCTAACCCCTACCCTAACCCTAACACGTACCCTAATCCTAACCAATACCCTAAGCCGAGCCCTAACCCTAACACTAACCCTAACCCTAACCCTAACCCATACCCTAAGCCGTACCCGAAGCCCTCCCCAAACCCGTACTCTAAGCCGTACCCTAAGCCGTACCCTAAGCCTAACCCTAACCCTAGGCTACCCTTGACTGCTTCTGCCTCCAATAGATTTCCTAAGCACTAGTGTTTTAAGGAACAGCTTAAAAAGAGAATCCTAATGTGATTTCTTTATAATGGGTGTGTTCCTTATCTTATCCTAGTGTGTAAACTCTTCTCCATGGCTGGACCTCCAAATAATATTCCTTTACGTGCTAAGGGGTATCTAGAGAGTGGGTTAGGTTTAATAACTACCCTAACACTAACGCGTACCCTAACCCTAACCCCTGCCCAATCGCTAACACGTACCCTAATCCTAACCAATACCCTAAACCGAGCCCTAACCCTAACACTAACCCTAACCCTAACCCTAACCCATACCCTACGCCGTACCAGAAGCCCTCCCCGAACCCGTACCCTAAGCCGTACCCTAAGCCTAACCCTAAGCCTAACCCTAAACCTAGGCTACCCTTGAATGCTTCTGCCTCCAATAGATTTCCTAAGCACTAATGTTTTAAGGAACAGCTTAAAAAGAGAATCCTAATGTGATTTCTTTATAATGGGTGTGTTCCTTATCTTATCCTAGTGTGTAAACTCTTCTCCATGGCTGGACCTCCAAATAATATTCCTTTACGTGCTAAGGGGTATCTAGAGAGTGGGATAGCTTTAATAACTACCCTAACACTAACGCGTACCCTAACCCTAACCCCTACCCTAACCCTAACACGTACCCTAATCCTAACCAATACCCTAAACCGAGCCCTAACCCTAACACTAACCCTAACCCTAACCCTAACCCATACCCTACGCCGTACCCGAAGCCATCCCCGAACCCGTACCCTAAGCCGTACCCTAAGCCGTACCCTAAGCCTAACCCTAACCCTAGGCTACCCTTGACTGCCTCTGCCTCCAATAGATTTCCTAAGCACTAGTGTTTTAAGGAACAGCTTAAAAAGAGAATCCTAATGTGATTTCTTTATAATGGGTGTGTTCCTTATCTTATCCTAGTGTCTAAACTCTTCTCCATGGCTGGACCTCCAAATAATATTCCTTTACGTGCTAATGGGTATCTAGAGATTGGGATAGGTTTAATAACTACCCTAACACTAACGCGTACCCTAACCCTAACCCCTACCCTAACCCTAACACGTACCCTAATCCTAACCAATACCCTAAGCCGAGCCCTAACCCTAACACTAATCCTAACCCTAACCCTAACCCATACCCTAAGCCGTACCCGAAGCCCTCCCCAAACCCGTACTCTAAGCCGTACCCTAAGCCGTACCCTAAGCCTAACCCTAACCCTAGGCTACCCTTGACTGCTTCTGCCTCCAATAGATTTCCTAAGCACTAGTGTTTTAAGGAACAGCTTAAAAAGAGAATCCTAATGTGATTTCTTTATAATGGGTGTGTTCCTTATCTTATCCTAGTGTGTAAACTCTTCTCCATGGCTGGACCTCCAAATAATATTCCTTTACGTGCTAAGGGGTATCTAGAGAGTGGGTTAGGTTTAATAACTACCCTAACACTAACGCGTACCCTAACCCTAACCCCTGCCCAATCGCTAACACGTACCCTAATCCTAACCAATACCCTAAACCGAGCCCTAACCCTAACACTAACCCTAACCCTAACCCTAACCCATACCCTACGCCGTACCAGAAGCCCTCCCCGAACCCGTACCCTAAGCCGTACCCTAAGCCTAACCCTAAGCCTAACCCTAAACCTAGGCTACCCTTGAATGCTTCTGCCTCCAATAGATTTCCTAAGCACTAATGTTTTAAGGAACAGCTTAAAAAGAGAATCCTAATGTGATTTCTTTATAATGGGTGTGTTCCTTATCTTATCCTAGTGTGTAAACTCTTCTCCATGGCTGGACCTCCAAATAATATTCCTTTACGTGCTAAGGGGTATCTAGAGAGTGGGATAGCTTTAATAACTACCCTAACACTAACGCGTACCCTAACCCTAACCCCTACCCTAACCCTAACACGTACCCTAATCCTAACCAATACCCTAAACCGAGCCCTAACCCTAACACTAACCCTAACCCTAACCCTAACCCATACCCTACGCCGTACCCGAAGCCATCCCCGAACCCGTACCCTAAGCCGTACCCTAAGCCGTACCCTAAGCCTAACCCTAACCCTAGGCTACCCTTGACTGCTTCTGCCTCCAATAGATTTCCTAAGCACTAGTGTTTTAAGGAACAGCTTAAAAAGAGAATCCTAATGTGATTTCTTTATAATGGGTGTGTTCCTTATCTTATCCTAGTGTCTAAACTCTTCTCCATGGCTGGACCTCCAAATAATATTCCTTTACGTGCTAATGGGTATCTAGAGATTGGGATAGGTTTAATAACTACCCTAACACTAACGCGTACCCTAACCCTAACCCCTACCCTAACCCTAACACGTACCCTAATCCTAACCAATACCCTAAGCCGAGCCCTAACCCTAACACTAACCCTAACCCTAACCCTAACCTATACCCTAAGCCGTACCCGAAGCCCTCCCCAAACCCGTACTCTAAGCCGTACCCTAAGCCGTACCCTAAGCCTAACCCTAACCCTAGGCTACCCTTGACTGCTTCTGCCTCCAATAGATTTCCTAAGCACTAGTGTTTTAAGGAACAGCTTAAAAAGAGAATCCTAATGTGATTTCTTTATAATGGGTGTGTTCCTTATCTTATCCTAGTGTGTAAACTCTTCTCCATGGCTGGACCTCCAAATAATATTCCTTTACGTGCTAAGGGGTATCTAGAGAGTGGGTTAGGTTTAATAACTACCCTAACACTAACGCGTACCCTAACCCTAACCCCTGCCCAATCGCTAACACGTACCCTAATCCTAACCAATACCCTAAACCGAGCCCTAACCCTAACACTAACCCTAACCCTAACCCTAACCCATACCCTACGCCGTACCAGAAGCCCTCCCCGAACCCGTACCCTAAGCCGTACCCTAAGCCTAACCCTAAGCCTAACCCTAAACCTAGGCTACCCTTGAATGCTTCTGCCTCCAATAGATTTCCTAAGCACTAATGTTTTAAGGAACAGCTTAAAAAGAGAATCCTAATGTGATTTCTTTATAATGGGTGTGTTCCTTATCTTATCCTAGTGTGTAAACTCTTCTCCATGGCTGGACCTCCAAATAATATTCCTTTACGTGCTAAGGGGTATCTAGAGAGTGGGATAGCTTTAATAACTACCCTAACACTAACGCGTACCCTAACCCTAACCCCTACCCTAACCCTAACACGTACCCTAATCCTAACCAATACCCTAAACCGAGCCCTAACCCTAACACTAACCCTAACCCTAACCCTAACCCATACCCTACGCCGTACCCGAAGCCATCCCCGAACCCGTACCCTAAGCCGTACCCTAAGCCGTACCCTAAGCCTAACCCTAACCCTAGGCTACCCTTGACTGCTTCTGCCTCCAATAGATTTCCTAAGCACTAGTGTTTTAAGGAACAGCTTAAAAAGAGAATCCTAATGTGATTTCTTTATAATGGGTGTGTTCCTTATCTTATCCTAGTGTCTAAACTCTTCTCCATGGCTGGACCTCCAAATAATATTCCTTTACGTGCTAATGGGTATCTAGAGATTGGGATAGGTTTAATAACTACCCTAACACTAACGCGTACCCTAACCCTAACCCCTACCCTAACCCTAACACGTACCCTAATCCTAACCAATACCCTAAGCCGAGCCCTAACCCTAACACTAACCCTAACCCTAACCCTAACCCATACCCTAAGCCGTACCCGAAGCCCTCCCCAAACCCGTACTCTAAGCCGTACCCTAAGCCGTACCCTAAGCCTAACCCTAACCCTAGGCTACCCTTGACTGCTTCTGCCTCCAATAGATTTCCTAAGCACTAGTGTTTTAAGGAACAGCTTAAAAAGAGAATCCTAATGTGATTTCTTTATAATGGGTGTGTTCCTTATCTTATCCTAGTGTGTAAACTCTTCTCCATGGCTGGACCTCCAAATAATATTCCTTTACGTGCTAAGGGGTATCTAGAGAGTGGGTTAGGTTTAATAACTACCCTAACACTAACGCGTACCCTAACCCTAACCCCTGCCCAATCGCTAACACGTACCCTAATCCTAACCAATACCCTAAACCGAGCCCTAACCCTAACACTAACCCTAACCCTAACCCTAACCCATACCCTACGCCGTACCAGAAGCCCTCCCCGAACCCGTACCCTAAGCCGTACCCTAAGCCTAACCCTAAGCCTAACCCTAAACCTAGGCTACCCTTGAATGCTTCTGCCTCCAATAGATTTCCTAAGCACTAATGTTTTAAGGAACAGCTTAAAAAGAGAATCCTAATGTGATTTCTTTATAATGGGTGTGTTCCTTATCTTATCCTAGTGTGTAAACTCTTCTCCATGGCTGGACCTCCAAATAATATTCCTTTACGTGCTAAGGGGTATCTAGAGAGTGGGATAGCTTTAATAACTACCCTAACACTAACGCGTACCCTAACCCTAACCCCTACCCTAACCCTAACACGTACCCTAATCCTAACCAATACCCTAAACCGAGCCCTAACCCTAACACTAACCCTAACCCTAACCCTAACCCATACCCTACGCCGTACCCGAAGCCATCCCCGAACCCGTACCCTAAGCCGTACCCTAAGCCGTACCCTAAGCCTAACCCTAACCCTAGGCTACCCTTGACTGCTTCTGCCTCCAATAGATTTCCTAAGCACTAGTGTTTTAAGGAACAGCTTAAAAAGAGAATCCTAATGTGATTTCTTTATAATGGGGGTGTTCCTTATCTTATCCTAGTGTCTAAACTCTTCTCCATGGCTGGACCTCCAAATAATATTCCTTTACGTGCTAATGGGTATCTAGAGATTGGGATAGGTTTAATAACTACCCTAACACTAACGCGTACCCTAACCCTAACCCCTACCCTAACCCTAACACGTACCCTAATCCTAACCAATACCCTAAGCCGAGCCCTAACCCTAACACTAACCCTAACCCTAACCCTAACCCATACCCTAAGCCGTACCCGAAGCCCTCCCCAAACCCGTACTCTAAGCCGTACCCTAAGCCGTACCCTAAGCCTAACCCTAACCCTAGGCTACCCTTGAATGCTTCTGCCTCCAATAGATTTCTTAAGCACTAGTGTTTTAAGGAACAGCTTAAAAAGAGAATCCTAATGTGATTTCTTTATAATGGGTGTGTTCCTTATCTTATCCTAGTGTCTAAACTCTTCTCCATGGCTGGACCTCCAAATAATATTCCTTTACGTGCTAAGGGGTATCTAGAGAGTGTGATAGCTTTAATAACTACCCTAACACTAACGCGTACCCTAACCCTAACCCCTACCCTATCGCTAACACGTACCCTAATCCTAACCAATACCCTAAACCGAGCCCTAACCCTAACACTAACCCTAACCCTAACCCTAACCCATACCCTACGCCGTACCAGAAGCCCTCCCCGAACCCGTACCCTAAGCCGTACCCTAAGCCTAACCCTAAGCCTAACCCTAAACCTAGGCTACCCTTGAATGCTTCTGCCTCCAATAGATTTCCTAAGCACTAATGTTTTAAGGAACAGCTTAAAAAGAGAATCCTAATGTGATTTCTTTATAATGGGTGTGTTCCTTATCTTATCCTAGTGTGTAAACTCTTCTCCATGGCTGGACCTCCAAATAATATTCCTTTACGTGCTAAGGGGTATCTAGAGAGTGGGATAGCTTTAATAACTACCCTAACACTAACGCGTACCCTAACCCTAACCCCTACCCTAACCCTAACACGTACCCTAATCCTAACCAATACCCTAAACCGAGCCCTAACCCTAACACTAACCCTAACCCTAACCCTAACCCATACCCTACGCCGTACCCGAAGCCATCCCCGAACCCGTACCCTAAGCCGTACCCTAAGCCGTACCCTAAGCCTAACCCTAACCCTAGGCTACCCTTGACTGCTTCTGCCTCCAATAGATTTCCTAAGCACTAGTGTTTTAAGGAACAGCTTAAAAAGAGAATCCTAATGTGATTTCTTTATAATGGGTGTGTTCCTTATCTTATCCTAGTGTCTAAACTCTTCTCCATGGCTGGACCTCCAAATAATATTCCTTTACGTGCTAATGGGTATCTAGAGATTGGGATAGGTTTAATAACTACCCTAACACTAACGCGTACCCTAACCCTAACCCCTACCCTAACCCTAACACGTACCCTAATCCTAACCAATACCCTAAGCCGAGCCCTAACCCTAACACTAACCCTAACCCTAACCCTAACCCATACCCTACGCCGTACCAGAAGCCCTCCCCGAACCCGTACCCTAAGCCGTACCCTAAGCCTAACCCTAACCCTAGGCTACCCTTGACTGCTTCTGCCTCCAATAGATTTCCTAAGCACTAGTGTTTTAAGGAACAGCTTAAAAAGAGAATCCTAATGTGATTTCTTTATAATGGGTGTGTTCCTTATCTTATCCTAGTGTCTAAACTCTTCTCCATGGCTGGACCTCCAAATAATATTCCTTTACGTGCTAAGGGGTATCTAGAGATTGGGATAGGTTTAATAACTACCCTAACACTAACGCGTACCCTAACCCTAACCCCTACCCTAACCCTAACACGTACCCTAATCCTAACCAATACCCTAAGCCGAGCCCTAACCCTAACACTAACCCTAACCCTAACCCTAACCCATACCCTAAGCCGTACCCGAAGCCCTCCCCAAACCCGTACCCTAAGCCGTACCCTAAGCCGTACCCTAAGCCTAACCCTAACCCTAGGCTTCCCTTGACTGCTTCTGCCTCCAATAGATTTCCTAAGCACTAGTGTTTTAAGGAACAGCTTAAAAAGAGAATCCTAATGTGATTTCTTTATAATGGGTGTGTTCCTTATCTTATCCTAGTGTCTAAACTCTTCTCCATGGCTGGACCTCCAAATAATATTCCTTTACGTGCTTAGGGGTATCTAGAGACTGGGATAGGTTTAATAACTACCCTAACACTAACGCGTACCCTAACCCTAACCCCTACCCTAACCCTAACACGTACCCTAATCCTAACCAATACCCTAAACCGAGCCCTAACCCTAACACTAACCCTAACCCTAACCCTAACCCATACCCTACGCCGTACCCGAAGCCCTCCCCGAACCGGTACCCTAAGCCGTACCCTAAGCCGTACCCTAAGCCTAACCCTAACCCTAGGCTACCCTTGACTGCTTCTGCCTCCAATAGATTTTCTAAGCACTAGTGTTTTAAGGAACAGCTTAAAAAGAGAATCCTAATGTGATTTCTTTATAATGGGTGTGTTCCTTATCTTATCCTTGTGTCTAAACTCTTCTCCATGGCTGGACCTCCAAATAATATTCCTTTACGTGCTAAGGGGTATCTAGAGAGTGGGTTAGGTTTAATAACTACCCTAACACTAACGCGTACCCTAACCCTAAACCCTACCCTAACCCTAACACGTACCCTAATCCTAACCAATACCCTAAACCGAGCCCTAACCCTAACACTAACCCTAACCCTAACCCATACCCTACGCCGTACCCGAAGCCCTCCCCGAACCCGTACCCTAAGCCGTACCCTAAGCCGTACCCTAAGCCTAACCCTAACCCTAGGCTACCCTTGACTGCTTCTGCCTCCAATAGATTTCCTAAGCATTGTGTTTTAAGGAACAGCTTAAAAAGAGAATCTTATTGTGATTTCTTTATAATGGGTGTGTTCCTTATCTTATCCTAGTGTCTAAACTCTTCTCCATGGCTGGAGACCCAAATAATATTCCTTTACGTGCTAAGGGGTATCTAGAGAGTAGGATAGGTTTAATAACTACCCTAACCCTAACGCGTACCCTAACCCTATCCCCTACCCTAATCCTAACCCGTACCCTAAACCGAGCCCTAACCCTAACACTAACACTAACCCTAACCCTAACCCATACCCTACGCCGTACCCGAAGCCCTCACCGAACCCGTACCCTAAGCCTTACCCTAAGCCGTGCCCTAAGCCTAACCCTAACCCTAGGCTACCCTTGACTTCTTCTGCCTCCAATAGATTTCCTAAGCACTAGTGTTTTAAGGAACAGCTTAAAAAGAGAATCCTAATGTGATTTCTTTATAATGGGTGTGTTCCTTATCTTATCCTAGTGTGTAAACTCTTCTCCATGGCTGGACCTCCAAATAATATTCCTTTACGTGCTAAGGGGTATCTAGAGAGTGGGTTAGGTTTAATAACTACCCTATCACTAACGCGTACCCTAACCCTAACCCCTACCCTATCGCTAACACGTACCCTAATCCTAACCAATACCGTAAACCGAGCCCTAACCCTAACACTAACCCTAACCCTAACCCTAACCCATACCCTACGCCGTACCCGAACCCATCCCCGAACCCGTACCCTAAGCCATACCCTAAGCCGTACCCTAAGCCTAACCCTAACCCGAGGCTACCCTTGACTGCTTCTGCCTCCAATAGATTTCCTAAGCACTAGTGTTTTAAGGAACAGCTTAAAAAGAGAATCCTAATGTGATTTCTTTACAATGGGTGTGTTCCTTATCTTATCCTAGTGTCTAAACTCTTCTCCATGGCTGGACCTCCAAATAATATTCGTTTACGTGCTAAGGGGTATCTAGAGACTGGGATAGGTTTAATAACTACCCTAACACTAACGCGTACCCTAACCCTAACCCCTACCCTAACCCTAACACGTACCCTAATCCTAACCAATACCCTAAACCGAGCCCTAACCCTAACACTAACCCTAACC
Organism: Balaenoptera physalus; assembly: GCF_965194825.1. NCBI lineage: Eukaryota > Metazoa > Chordata > Mammalia > Artiodactyla > Balaenopteridae > Balaenoptera > Balaenoptera physalus. The sequence continues at coordinate 141,287,442 of NC_138903.1, read as the reverse complement.
GTAACCCTAACCCATACCCTACGCCATACCCGAAGCCCTCCCCGAACCGGTACCCTAAGCCGTACCCTAAGCCGTACCCTAAGCCTAACCCTAACCCTAGGCTACCCTTGACTGCTTCTGCCTCCAATAGATTTTCTAAGCACTAGTGTTTTAAGGAACAGCTTAAAAAGAGAATCCTAATGTGATTTCTTTATAATGGGTGTGTTCCTTATCTTATCCTAGTGTCTAAACTCTTCTCCATGGCTGAACCTCCAAATAATATTCCTTTACGTGCTAAGGGGTATCTAGAGAGTGGGTTAGGTTTAATAACTACCCTAACACTAACGCGTACCCTAACCCTAAACCCTACCCTAACCCTAACACGTACCCTAATCCTAACCAATAACCTATACCGAGCCCTAACCCTAACACTAACCCTAACCCTAACCCTAACCCATACCCTACGCCGTACCAGAAGCCCTCCCCGAACCCGTACCCTAAGCCGTACCCTAAGCCTAACCCTAAGCCTAACCCTAACCCTAGGCTACCCTTGGATGCTTCTGCCTCCAATAGATTTCCTAAGCACTAGTGTTTTAAGGAACAGCTTAAAAAGAGAATCCTAATGTGATTTCTTTATAATGGGTGTGTTCCTTATCTTATCCTAGTGTCTAAACTCTTCTCCATGGCTGGACCTCCAAATAATATTCCTTTATGTGCTAAGGGGTATCTAGAGAGTGGGATAGGTTTAATAACTACCCTAACACTAATGCGTACCCTAACCGTAACCCCTACCCTATCGCTAACACGTACCCTAATCCTAACCAATACCCTAAACCGAGACCTAACCCTAACACTAACCCTAACCCTAACCCTAACCCATACCCTACGCCGTACCAGAAGCCCTCCCCGAACCCGTACCGTAAGCCGTACCCTAAGCCTAACCCTAAGCCTAACCCTAAACGTAGGCTACCCTTGAATGCTTCTGCCTCCAATAGATTTCCTAAGCAGTAGTGTTTTAAGGAACAGCTTAAAAAGAGAATCCTAATGTGATTTCTTTATAATGGGTGTGTTCCTTATCTTATCCTAGTGTCTAAATTCTTCTCCATGGCTGGACCTCCAAATAATGTTCCTTTACGTGCTAAGGGGTATCTAGAGAGTGGGATAGCTTTAATAACTACCCTAACACTAACGCGTACCCTAACCCTAACCCCTACCCTAACCCTAACACGTACCCTAATCCTAACCAATACCCTAAACCGAGCCCTAACCCTAACACTAACCCTAACCCTAACCCTAACCCATACCCTACGCCGTACCAGAAGCCATCCCCGAACCCGTACCCTAAGCCGTACCCTAAGCCGTACCCTAAGCCTAACCCTAACTCTAGGCTACCCTTGACTGCTTCTGCCTCCAATAGATTTCCTAAGCACTAGTGTTTTAAGGAACAGCTTAAAAAGAGAATCCTAATGTGATTTCTTTACAATGGGTGTGTTCTGTATCTTATCCTAGTGTCTAAACTCTTCTCCATGGCTGGACCTCCAAATAATATTCCTTTACGTGCTAAGGGGTATCTAGAGATTGGGATAGGTTTAATAACTACCCTAACCCTAACGCGTACCCTAACCCTATCCCCTACCCTAATCCTAACCAATACCCTAAACCGAGCCCTAACCCTAACACTAACCCTAAGCCTAACCCTAACCCTAGGCTACCCTTGACTGCTTCTGCCTCCAATAGATTTTCTAAGCACTAGTGTTTTAAGGAACAGCTTAAAAAGAGAATCCTAATGTGATTTCTTTATAATGGGTGTGTTCCTTATCTTATCCTAGTGTCTAAACTCTTCTCCATGGCTGAACCTCCAAATAATATTCCTTTACGTGCTAAGGGGTATCTAGAGAGTGGGTTAGGTTTAATAACTACCCTAACACTAACGCGTACCCTAACCCTAAACCCTACCCTAACCCTAACACGTACCCTAATCCTAACCAATAACCTATACCGAGCCCTAACCCTAACACTAACCCTAACCCTAACCCTAACCCATACCCTACGCCGTACCAGAAGCACTCCCCGAACCCGTACCCTAAGCCGTACCCTAAGCCTAACCCTAAGCCTAACCCTAACGCTAGGCTACCCTTGGATGCTTCTGCCTCCAATAGATTTCCTAAGCACTAGTGTTTTAAGGAACAGCTTAAAAAGAGAATCCTAATGTGATTTCTTTATAATGGGTGTGTTCCTTATCTTATCCTAGTGTCTAAACTCTTCTCCATGGCTGGACCTCCAAATAATATTCCTTTATGTGCTAAGGGGTATCTAGAGAGTGGGATAGGTTTAATAACTACCCTAACACTAATGCGTACCCTAACCGTAACCCCTACCCTATCGCTAACACGTACCCTAATCCTAACCAATACCCTAAACCGAGACCTAACCCTAACACTAACCCTAACCCTAACCCTAACCCATACCCTACGCCGTACCAGAAGCCCTCCCCGAACCCGTACCGTAAGCCGTACCCTAAGCCTAACCCTAAGCCTAACCCTAAACGTAGGCTACCCTTGAATGCTTCTGCCTCCAATAGATTTCCTAAGCAGTAGTGTTTTAAGGAACAGCTTAAAAAGAGAATCCTAATGTGATTTCTTTATAATGGGTGTGTTCCTTATCTTATCCTAGTGTCTAAATTCTTCTCCATGGCTGGACCTCCAAATAATGTTCCTTTACGTGCTAAGGGGTATCTAGAGAGTGGGATAGCTTTAATAACTACCCTAACACTAACGCGTACCCTAACCCTAACCCCTACCCTAACCCTAACACGTACCCTAATCCTAACCAATACCCTAAACCGAGCCCTAACCCTAACACTAACCCTAACCCTAACCCTAACCCATACCCTACGCCGTACCAGAAGCCATCCCCGAACCCGTACCCTAAGCCGTACCCTAAGCCGTACCCTAAGCCTAACCCTAACTCTAGGCTACCCTTGACTGCTTCTGCCTCCAATAGATTTCCTAAGCACTAGTGTTTTAAGGAACAGCTTAAAAAGAGAATCCTAATGTGATTTCTTTACAATGGGTGTGTTCTGTATCTTATCCTAGTGTCTAAACTCTTCTCCATGGCTGGACCTCCAAATAATATTCCTTTACGTGCTAAGGGGTATCTAGAGATTGGGATAGGTTTAATAACTACCCTAACCCTAACGCGTACCCTAACCCTATCCCCTACCCTAATCCTAACCAATACCCTAAACCGAGCCCTAACCCTAACACTAACCCTAACTCTAACCCTAACCCATACCCTACGCCGTACCAGAAGCCCTCCCCGAACCCGTACCCTAAGCCGTACCCTAAGCCTAACCCTAAGCCTAACCCTAAACCTAGGCTACCCTTGAATGCTTCTGCCTCCAATAGATTTCCTAAGCACTAGTGTTTTAAGGAACAGCTTAAAAAGAGAATCTTATTGTGATTTCTTTATAATGGGTGTGTTCCTTATCTTATCCTAGTGTCTAAACTCTTCTCCATGGCTGGACCCCCAAATAATATTCCTTTACGTGCTAAGGGGTATCTAGAGAGTGGGATAGGTTTAATAACTACCCTAACCCTAACGCGTACCCTAACCCTATCCCCTACCCTAATCCTAACCCGTACCCTAAACCGAGCCCTAACCCTAACACTAACCCTAACCCTAACCCTAACCCATACCCTACGCCGTACCCGAAGCCCTCACCGAACCCGTACCCTAAGCCGTACCCTAAGCCGTACCCTAAGCCTAACCCTAACCCTAGGCTACCCTTGACTGCTTCTGCCTCCAATAGATTTCCTAAGCACTAGTGTTTTAAGGAATAGCTTAAAAAGAGAATCCTAATGTGATTTCTTTATAATGGGTGTGTTCCTTATCTTATCCTAGTGTGTAAACTCTTCTCCATGGCTGGACCTCCAAATAATATTCCTTTACGTGCTAAGGGGTATCTAGAGAGTGGGTTAGGTTTAATAACTACCCTAACACTAACGCGTACCCTAACCCTAACCCCTGCCCAATCGCTAACACGTACCCTAATCCTAACCAATACCCTAAACCGAGCCCTAACCCTAACACTAACCCTAACCCTAACCCTAACCCATACCCTACGCCGTACCAGAAGCCCTCCCCGAACCCGTACCCTAAGCCGTACCCTAAGCCTAACCCTAAGCCTAACCCTAAACCTAGGCTACCCTTGAATGCTTCTGCCTCCAATAGATTTCCTAAGCACTAGTGTTTTAAGGAACAGCTTAAAAAGAGAATCCTAATGTGATTTCTTTATAATGGGTGTGTTCCTTATCTTATCCTAGTGTCTAAACTCTTCTCCATGGCTGGACCTCCAAATAATATTCCTTTACGTGCTAAGGGGTATCTAGAGAGTGTGATAGCTTTAATAACTACCCTAACACTAACGCGTACCCTAACCCTAACCCCTACCCTATCGCTAACACGTACCCTAATCCTAACCAATACCCTAAACCGAGCCCTAACCCTAACACTAACCCTAACCCTAACCCTAACCCATACCCTACGCCGTACCAGAAGCCCTCCCCGAACCCGTACCCTAAGCCGTACCCTAAGCCTAACCCTAAGCCTAACCCTAAACCTAGGCTACCCTTGAATGCTTCTGCCTCCAATAGATTTCCTAAGCACTAATGTTTTAAGGAACAGCTTAAAAAGAGAATCCTAATGTGATTTCTTTATAATGGGTGTGTTCCTTATCTTATCCTAGTGTGTAAACTCTTCTCCATGGCTGGACCTCCAAATAATATTCCTTTACGTGCTAAGGGGTATCTAGAGAGTGGGATAGCTTTAATAACTACCCTAACACTAACGCGTACCCTAACCCTAACCCCTACCCTAACCCTAACACGTACCCTAATCCTAACCAATACCCTAAACCGAGCCCTAACCCTAACACTAACCCTAACCCTAACCCTAACCCATACCCTACGCCGTACCCGAAGCCATCCCCGAACCCGTACCCTAAGCCGTACCCTAAGCCGTACCCTAAGCCTAACCCTAACCCTAGGCTACCCTTGACTGCTTCTGCCTCCAATAGATTTCCTAAGCACTAGTGTTTTAAGGAACAGCTTAAAAAGAGAATCCTAATGTGATTTCTTTATAATGGGTGTGTTCCTTATCTTATCCTAGTGTCTAAACTCTTCTCCATGGCTGGACCTCCAAATAATATTCCTTTACGTGCTAATGGGTATCTAGAGATTGGGATAGGTTTAATAACTACCCTAACACTAACGCGTACCCTAACCCTAACCCCTACCCTAACCCTAACACGTACCCTAATCCTAACCAATACCCTAAGCCGAGCCCTAACCCTAACACTAACCCTAACCCTAACCCTAACCCATACCCTAAGCCGTACCCGAAGCCCTCCCCAAACCCGTACTCTAAGCCGTACCCTAAGCCGTACCCTAAGCCTAACCCTAACCCTAGGCTACCCTTGACTGCTTCTGCCTCCAATAGATTTTCTAAGCACTAGTGTTTTAAGGAACAGCTTAAAAAGAGAATCCTAATGTGATTTCTTTATAATGGGTGTGTTCCTTATCTTATCCTAGTGTGTAAACTCTTCTCCATGGCTGGACCTCCAAATAATATTCCTTTACGTGCTAAGGGGTATCTAGAGAGTGGGTTAGGTTTAATAACTACCCTAACACTAACGCGTACCCTAACCCTAACCCCTACCCTATCGCTAACACGTACCCTAATCCTAACCAATACCCTAAACCGAGCCCTAACCCTAACACTAACCCTAACCCTAACCCTAACCCATACCCTACGCCGTACCAGAAGCCCTCCCCGAACCCGTACCCTAAGCCGTACCCTAAGCCTAACCCTAAGCCTAACCCTAAACCTAGGCTACCCTTGAATGCTTCTGCCTCCAATAGATTTCCTAAGCACTAATGTTTTAAGGAACAGCTTAAAAAGAGAATCCTAATGTGATTTCTTTATAATGGGTGTGTTCCTTATCTTATCCTAGTGTCTAAATTCTTCTCCATGGCTGGACTTCCAAATAATATTCCTTTACGTGCTAAGGGGTATCTAGAGAGTGGGTTAGGTTTAATAACTACCCTAACACTAACGCGTACCCTAACCCTAAACCCTACCCTAACCCTAACACGTACCCTAATCCTAAGCAATACCCTATACCGAGCCCTAACCCTAACACTAACCCTAACCCTAACCCATACCCTACGCCATACCAGAAGCCCTCCCCGAACCCGTACCCTAAGCCGTACCCTAAGCCTAACCCTAAGCCTAACCCTAACCCTAGGCTACCCTTGACTGCTTCTGCCTCCAATAGATTTCCTAAGCACTAGTGTTTTAAGGAACAGCTTAAAAAGAGAATCCTAATGTGATTTCTTTATAATGGGTGTGTTCCTTATCTTATCCTAGTGTGTAAACTCTTCTCCATGGCTGGACCTCCAAATAATATTCCTTTACGTGCTAAGGGGTATCTAGAGAGTGGGTTAGGTTTAATAACTACCCTAACACTAACGCGTACCCTAACCCTAACCCCTACCCTATTGCTAACACGTACCCTAATCCTAACCAATACCCTAAACCGAGCCCTAACCCTAACACTAACCCTAACCCTAACCCTAACCCATACCCTACGCCGTACCAGAAGCCCTCCCCGAACCCGTACCCTAAGCCGTACCCTAAGCCTAACCCTAAGCCTAACCCTAAACCTAGGCTACCCTTGAATGCTTCTGCCTCCAATAGATTTCCTAAGCACTAGTGTTTTAAGGAACAGCTTAAAAAGAGAATCCTAATGTGATTTGTTTATGATGGGTGTGTTCCTTATCTTATCCTAGTGTCTAAATTCTTCTCCTTGGCTGGACCTCCAAATAATATTCCTTTACGTGCTAAGGGGTATCTAGAGAGTGGGATAGCTTTAATAACTACCCTAACACTAACGCGTACCCTAACCCTAACCCCTACCCTAACCCTAACACGTACCCTAATCCTAACCAATACCCTAAACCGAGCCCTAACCCTAACACTAACCCTAACCCATACCCTACGCCGTACCCGAAGCCATCCCCGAACCCGTACCCTAAGCCGTACCCTAAGCCTAACCCTAACCCTAGGCTACCCTTGACTGCTTCTGCCTCCAATAGATTTCCTAAGCACTAGTGTTTTAAGGAACAGCTTAAAAAGAGAATCCTAATGTGATTTCTTTATAATGGGTGTGTTCCTTATCTTATCCTAGTGTCTAAACTCTTCTCCATGGCTGGACCTCCAAATAATATTCCTTTACGTGCTAAGGGGTATCTAGAGACTGGGATAGGTTTAATAACTACCCTAACACTAACGCGTACCCTAAACCTAACCCCTACCCTAACCCTAACACGTACCCTAATCCTAACCAATACCCTAAGCCGAGCCCTAACCCTAACACTAACCCTAACCCTAACCCTATCCCATACCCTACGCCGTACCCGAAGCCCTCCCCGAACCGGTACCCTAAGCCGTACCCTAAGCCGTACCCTAAGCCTAACCCTAACCCTAGGCTACCCTTGACTGCTTCTGCCTCCAATAGATTTCCTAAGCATTGTGTTTTAAGGAACAGCTTAAAAAGAGAATCTTATTGTGATTTCTTTATAATGGGTGTGTTCCTTATCTTATCCTAGTGTCTAAACTCTTCTCCAAGGCTGGAGACCCAAATAATATTCCTTTACGTGCTAAGGGGTATCTAGAGAGTGGGTTAGGTTTAATAACTACCCTATCACTAACGCGTACCCTAACCCTAACCCCTACCCTATCGCTAACACGTACCCTAATCCTAACCAATACCGTAAACCGAGCCCTAACCCTAACACTAACCCTAACCCTAACCCTAACCCATACCCTACGCCGTACCAGAAGCCCTCCCCGAACCCGTACCCTAAGCCGTACCCTAAGCCTAACCCTAAGCCTAACCCTAAACCTAGGCTACCCTTGAATGCTTCTGCCTCCAATAGATTTCCTAAGCACTAGTGTTTTAAGGAAGAGCTTAAAAAGAGAATCCTAATGTGATTTGTTTATGATGGGTGTGTTCCTTATCTTATCCTAGTGTCTAAATTCTTCTCCATGGCTGGACCTCCAAATAATATTCCTTTACGTGCTAAGGGGTATCTAGAGAGTGGGATAGCTTTAATAACTACCCTAACACTAACGCGTACCCTAACCCTAACCCCTACCCTAACCCTAACACGTACCCTAATCCTAACCAATACCCTAAACCGAGCCCTAACCCTAACACTAACCCTAAACCTAACCCTAACCCATACCCTACGCCGTACCCGAAGCCATCCCCGAACCCGTACCCTAAGCCGTACCCTAAGCCTAACCCTAACCCTAGGCTACCCTTGACTGCTTCTGCCTCCAATAGATTTCCTAAGCACTAGTGTTTTAAGGAACAGCTTAAAAAGAGAATCCTAATGTGATTTCTTTATAATGGGTGTGTTCCTTATCTTATCCTAGTGTCTAAACTCTTCTCCATGGCTGGACCTCCAAATAATATTCCTTTACGTGCTAAGGGGTATCTAGAGATTGGGATAGGTTTAATAACTACCCTAACACTAACGCGTACCCTAACCCTAACCCCTACCCTAACCCTAACACGTACCCTAATCCTAACCAATACCCTAAGCCGAGCCCTAACCCTAACACTAACCCTAACCCTAACCCTAACCCATACCCTAAGCCGTACCCGAAGCCCTCCCCAAACCCGTACCCTAAGCCGTACCCTAAGCCGTACCCTAAGCCTAACCCTAACCCTAGGCTACCCTTGACTGCTTCTGCCTCCAATAGATTTCCTAAGCACTAGTGTTTTAAGGAACAGCTTAAAAAGAGAATCCTAATGTGATTTCTTTATAATGGGTGTGTTCCTTATCTTATCCTAGTGTCTAAACTCTTCTCCATGGCTGGACCTCCAAATAATATTCCTTTACGTGCTAAGGGGTATCTAGAGATTGGGATAGGTTTAATAACTACCCTAACACTAACGCGTACCCTAACCCTAACCCCTACCCTAACCCTAACACGTACCCTAATCCTAACCAATACCCTAAGCCGAGCCCTAACCCTAACACTAACCCTAACCCTAACCCTAACCCATACCCTAAGCCGTACCCGAAGCCCTCCCCAAACCCGTACCCTAAGCTGTACCCTAAGCCGTACCCTAAGCCTAACCCTAACCCTAGGCTACCCTTGACTGCTTCTGCCTCCAATAGATTTCCTAAGCACTAGTGTTTTAAGGAACAGCTTAAAAAGAGAATCCTAATGTGATTTCTTTATAATGGGTGTGTTCCTTATCTTATCCTAGTGTCTAAACTCTTCTCCATGGCTGGACCTCCAAATAATATTCCTTTACGTGCTAAGGGGTATCTAGAGATTGGGATAGGTTTAATAACTACCCTAACACTAACGCGTACCCTAACCCTAACCCCTACCCTAACCCTAACACGTACCCTAATCCTAACCAATACCCTAAGCCGAGCCCTAACCCTAACACTAACCCTAACCCTAACCCTAACCCATACCCTAAGCCGTACCCGAAGCCCTCCCCAAACCCGTACCCTAAGCCGTACCCTAAGCCGTACCCTAAGCCTAACCCTAACCCTAGGCTTCCCTTGACTGCTTCTGCCTCCAATAGATTTCCTAAGCACTAGTGTTTTAAGGAACAGCTTAAAAAGAGAATCCTAATGTGATTTCTTTATAATGGGTGTGTTCCTTATCTTATCCTAGTGTGTAAACTCTTCTCCATGGCTGGACCTCCAAATAATATTCCTTTACGTGCTAAGGGGTATCTAGAGAGTGGGTTAGGTTTAATAACTACCCTAACACTAACGCGTACCCTAACCCTAACCCCTACCCTATCGCTAACACGTACCCTAATCCTAACCAATACCCTAAACCGAGCCCTAACCCTAACACTAACCCTAACCCTAACCCTAACCCATACCCTACGCCGTACCAGAAGCCCTCCCCGAACCCGTACCCTAAGCCGTACCCTAAGCCTAACCCTAAGCCTAACCCTAAACCTAGGCTACCCTTGAATGCTTCTGCCTCCAATAGATTTCCTAAGCACTAGTGTTTTAAGGAACAGCTTAAAAAGAGAATCCTAATGTGATTTGTTTATGATGGGTGTGTTCCTTATCTTATCCTAGTGTCTAAATTCTTCTCCTTGGCTGGACCTCCAAATAATATTCCTTTACGTGCTAAGGGGTATCTAGAGAGTGGGATAGCTTTAATAACTACCCTAACACTAACGCGTACCCTAACCCTAACCCCTACCCTAACCCTAACACGTACCCTAATCCTAACCAATACCCTAAACCGAGCCCTAACCCTAACACTAACCCTAACCCATACCCTACGCCGTACCCGAAGCCATCCCCGAACCCGTACCCTAAGCCGTACCCTAAGCCTAACCCTAACCCTAGGCTACCCTTGACTGCTTCTGCCTCCAATAGATTTCCTAAGCACTAGTGTTTTAAGGAACAGCTTAAAAAGAGAATCCTAATGTGATTTCTTTATAATGGGTGTGTTCCTTATCTTATCCTAGTGTCTAAACTCTTCTCCATGGCTGGACCTCCAAATAATATTCCTTTACGTGCTAAGGGGTATCTAGAGACTGGGATAGGTTTAATAACTACCCTAACACTAACGCGTACCCTAAACCTAACCCCTACCCTAACCCTAACACGTACCCTAATCCTAACCAATACCCTAAGCCGAGCCCTAACCCTAACACTAACCCTAACCCTAACCCTATCCCATACCCTACGCCGTACCCGAAGCCCTCACCGAACCGGTACCCTAAGCCGTACCCTAAGCCGTACCCTAAGCCTAACCCTAACCCTAGGCTACCCTTGACTGCTTCTGCCTCCAATAGATTTTCTAAGCACTAGTGTTTTAAGGAACAGCTTAAAAAGAGAATCCTAAAGTGATTTCTTTATAATGGGTGTGTTCCTTATCTTATCCTAGTGTCTAAACTCTTCTCCATGGCTGGACCTCCAAATAATATTCCTTTACGTGCTAAGGGGTATCTAGAGAGTGGGTTAGGTTTAATAACTACCCTAACACTAACGCGTACCCTAACCCTAAACCCTACCCTAACCCTAACACGTACCCTAATCCTAACCAATACCCTAAACCGAGCCCTAACCCTAACACTAACCCTAACCCTAACCCTAACCCATACCCTACGCCGTACCCGAAGCCCTCCCCGAACCCGTACCCTAAGCCGTACCCTAAGCCGTACCCTAAGCCTAACCCTAACCCTAGGCTACCCTTGACTGCTTCTGCCTCCAATAGATTTCCTAAGCATTGTGTTTTAAGGAACAGCTTAAAAAGAGAATCTTATTGTGATTTCTTTATAATGGGTGTGTTCCTTATCTTATCCTAGTGTCTAAACTCTTCTCCAAGGCTGGAGACCCAAATAATATTCCTTTACGTGCTAAGGGGTATCTAGAGAGTGGGATAGGTTTAATAACTACCCTAACCCTAACGCGTACCCTAACCCTATCCCCTACCCTAATCCTAACCCGTACCCTAAACCGAGCCCTAACCCTAACACTAACCCTAACCCTAACCCTAACCCATACCCTACGCCGTACCCGAAGCCCTCACCGAACCCGTACCCTAAGCCTTACCCTAAGCCGTACCCTAAGCCTAACCCTAACCCTAGGCTACCCTTGACTTCTTCTGCCTCCAATAGATTTCCTAAGCACTAGTGTTTTAAGGAACAGCTTAAAAAGAGAATCCTAATGTGATTTCTTTATAATGGGTGTGTTCCTTATCTTATCCTAGTGTGTAAACTCTTCTCCATGGCTGGACCTCCAAATAATATTCCTTTACGTGCTAAGGGGTATCTAGAGAGTGGGTTAGGTTTAATAACTACCCTATCACTAACGCGTACCCTAACCCTAACCCCTACCCTATCGCTAACACGTACCCTAATCCTAACCAATACCCTAAACCGAGCCCTAACCCTAACACTAACCCTAACCCTAACCCTAACCCATACCCTACGCCGTACCAGAAGCCCTCCCCGAACCCGTACCCTAAGCCGTACCCTAAGCCTAACCCTAAGCCTAACCCTAAACCTAGGCTACCCTTGAATGCTTCTGCCTCCAATAGATTTCCTAAGCACTAATGTTTTAAGGAACAGCTTAAAAAGAGAATCCTAATGTGATTTCTTTATAATGGGTGTGTTCCTTATCTTATCCTAGTGTGTAAACTCTTCTCCATGGCTGGACCTCCAAATAATATTCCTTTACGTGCTAAGGGGTATCTAGAGAGTGGGATAGCTTTAATAACTACCCTAACACTAACGCGTACCCTAACCCTAACCCCTACCCTAACCCTAACACGTACCCTAATCCTAACCAATACCCTAAACCGAGCCCTAACCCTAACACTAACCCTAACCCTAACCCTAACCCATACCCTACGCCGTACCCGAAGCCATCCCCGAACCCGTACCCTAAGCCGTACCCTAAGCCGTACCCTAAGCCTAACCCTAACCCTAGGCTACCCTTGACTGCTTCTGCCTCCAATAGATTTCCTAAGCACTAGTGTTTTAAGGAACAGCTTAAAAAGAGAATCCAAATGTGATTTCTTTATAATGGGTGTGTTCCTTATCTTATCCTAGTGTCTAAACTCTTCTCCATGGCTGGACCTCCAAATAATATTCCTTTACGTGCTAATGGGTATCTAGAGATTGGGATAGGTTTAATAACTACCCTAACACTAACGCGTACCCTAACCCTAACCCCTACCCTAACCCTAACACGTACCCTAATCCTAACCAATACCCTAAGCCGAGCCCTAACCCTAACACTAACCCTAACCCTAACCCTAACCCATACCCTAAGCCGTACCCGAAGCCCTCCCCAAACCCGTACTCTAAGCCGTACCCTAAGCCGTACCCTAAGCCTAACCCTAACCCTAGGCTACCCTTGACTGCTTCTGCCTCCAATAGATTTCCTAAGCACTAGTGTTTTAAGGAACAGCTTAAAAAGAGAATCCTAATGTGATTTCTTTATAATGGGTGTGTTCCTTATCTTATCCTAGTGTGTAAACTCTTCTCCATGGCTGGACCTCCAAATAATATTCCTTTACGTGCTAAGGGGTATCTAGAGAGTGGGTTAGGTTTAATAACTACCCTAACACTAACGCGTACCCTAACCCTAACCCCTACCCTATCGCTAACACGTACCCTAATCCTAACCAATACCCTAAACCGAGCCCTAACCCTAACACTAACCCTAACCCTAACCCTAACCCATACCCTACGCCGTACCAGAAGCCCTCCCCGAACCCGTACCCTAAGCCGTACCCTAAGCCTAACCCTAAGCCTAACCCTAAACCTAGGCTACCCTTGAATGCTTCTGCCTCCAATAGATTTCCTAAGCACTAATGTTTTAAGGAACAGCTTAAAAAGAGAATCCTAATGTGATTTCTTTATAATGGGTGTGTTCCTTATCTTATCCTAGTGTCTAAATTCTTCTCCATGGCTGGACTTCCAAATAATATTCCTTTACGTGCTAAGGGGTATCTAGAGAGTGGGATAGCTTTAATAACTACCCTAACACTAACGCGTACCCTAACCCTAACCCCTACCCTAACCCTAACACGTACCCTAATCCTAACCAATACCCTAAACCGAGCCCTAACCCTAACACTAACCCTAACCCTAACCCTAACCCATACCCTACGCCGTATCCGAAGCCATCCCCGAACCCGTACCCTAAGCCGTACCCTAAGCCTAACCCTAACCCTAGGCTACCCTTGACCGCTTCTGCCTCCAATAGATTTCCTAAGCACTAGTGTTTTAAGGAACAGCTTAAAAAGAGAATCCTAATGTGATTTCTTTATAATGGGTGTGTTCCTTATCTTATCCTAGTGTGTAAACTCTTCTCCATGGCTGGACCTCCAAATAATATTCCTTTACGTGCTAAGGGGTATCTAGAGAGTGGGTTAGGTTTAATAACTACCCTAACACTAACGCGTACCCTAACCCTAACCCCTACCCTATCGCTAACACGTACCCTAATCCTAACCAATACCCTAAACCGAGCCCTAACCCTAACACTAACCCTAACCCTAACCCTAACCCATACCCTACGCCGTACCAGAAGCCCTCCCCGAACCCGTACCCTAAGCCGTACCCTAAGCCTAACCCTAAGCCTAACCCTAAACCTAGGCTACCCTTGAATGCTTCTGCCTCCAATAGATTTCCTAAGCACTAATGTTTTAAGGAACAGCTTAAAAAGAGAATCCTAATGTGATTTCTTTATAATGGGTGTGTTCCTTATCTTATCCTAGTGTCTAAATTCTTCTCCATGGCTGGACTTCCAAATAATATTCCTTTACGTGCTAAGGGGTATCTAGAGAGTGGGATAGCTTTAATAACTACCCTAACACTAACGCGTACCCTAACCCTAACCCCTACCCTAACCCTAACACGTACCCTAATCCTAACCAATACCCTAAACCGAGCCCTAACCCTAACACTAACCCTAACCCTAACCCTAACCCATACCCTACGCCGTATCCGAAGCCATCCCCGAACCCGTACCCTAAGCCGTACCCTAAGCCTAACCCTAACCCTAGGCTACCCTTGACTGCTTCTGCCTCCAATAGATTTCCTAAGCACTAGTGTTTTAAGGAACAGCTTAAAAAGAGAATCCTAATGTGATTTCTTTATAATGGGTGTGTTCCTTATCTTATCCTAGTGTCTAAACTCTTCTCCATGGCTGGACCTCCAAATAATATTCCTTTACGTGCTAAGGGGTATCTAGAGATTGGGATAGGTTTAATAACTACCCTAACACTAACGCGTACCCTAACCCTAACCCCTACCCTAACCCTAACACGTACCCTAATCCTAACAAATACCCTAAGCCGAGCCCTAACCCTAACACTAACCCTAACCCTAACCCTAACCCATACCCTAAGCCGTACCCGAAGCCCTCCCCAAACCCGTACCCTAAGCCGTACCCTAAGCCGTACCCTAAGCCTAACCCTAACCCTAGGCTTCCCTTGACTGCTTCTGCCTCCAATAGATTTCCTAAGCACTAGTGTTTTAAGGAACAGCTTAAAAAGAGAATCCTAATGTGATTTCTTTATAATGGGTGTGTTCCTTATCTTATCCTAGTGTCTAAACTCTTCTCCATGGCTGGACCTCCAAATAATATTCCTTTACGTGCTTAGGGGTATCTAGAGACTGGGATAGGTTTAATAACTACCCTAACACTAACGCGTACCCTAACCCTAACCCCTACCCTATCGCTAACACGTACCCTAATCCTAACCAATACCGTAAACCGAGCCCTAACCCTAACACTAACCCTAACCCTAACCCTAACCCATACCCTACGCCGTACCAGAAGCCCTCCCCGAACCCGTACCCTAAGCCGTACCCTAAGCCTAACCCTAAGCCTAACCCTAAACCTAGGCTACCCTTGAATGCTTCTGCCTCCAATAGATTTCCTAAGCACTAGTGTTTTAAGGAAGAGCTTAAAAAGAGAATCCTAATGTGATTTGTTTATGATGGGTGTGTTCCTTATCTTATCCTAGTGTCTAAATTCTTCTCCATGGCTGGACCTCCAAATAATATTCCTTTACGTGCTAAGGGGTATCTAGAGAGTGGGATAGCTTTAATAACTACCCTAACACTAACGCGTACCCTAACCCTAACCCCTACCCTAACCCTAACACGTACCCTAATCCTAACCAATACCCTAAACCGAGCCCTAACCCTAACACTAACCCTAACACTAACCCTAACCCATACCCTACGCCGTACCCGAAGCCATCCCCGAACCCGTACCCTAAGCCGTACCCTAAGCCGTACCCTAACCCTAGGCTACCCTTGACTGCTTCTGCCTCCAATAGATTTCCTAAGCACTAGTGTTTTAAGGAACAGCTTAAAAAGAGAATCCTAATGTGATTTCTTTATAATGGGTGTGTTCCTTATCTTATCCTAGTGTCTAAACTCTTCTCCATGGCTGGACCTCCAAATAATATTCCTTTACGTGCTAAGGGGTATCTAGAGATTGGGATAGGTTTAATAACTACCCTAACACTAACGCGTACCCTAACCCTAACCCCTACCCTAACCCTAACACGTACCCTAATCCTAACCAATACCCTAAGCCGAGCCCTAACCCTAACACTAACCCTAACCCTAACCCTAACCCATACCCTAAGCCGTACCCGAAGCCCTCCCCAAACCCGTACCCTAAGCCGTACCCTAAGCCGTACCCTAAGCCTAACCCTAACCCTAGGCTACCCTTGACTGCTTCTGCCTCCAACAGATTTCCTAAGCACTAGTGTTTTAAGGAACAGCTTAAAAAGAGAATCCTAATGTGATTTCTTTATAATGGGTGTGTTCCTTATCTTATCCTAGTGTCTAAACTCTTCTCCATGGCTGGACCTCCAAATAATATTCCTTTACGTGCTAAGGGGTATCTAGAGATTGGGATAGGTTTAATAACTACCCTAACACTAAGGCGTACCCTAACCCTAACCCCTACCCTAACCCTAACACGTACCCTAATCCTAACCAATACCCTAAGCCGAGCCCTAACCCTAACACTAACCCTAACCCTAACCCTAACCCATACCCTACGCCGTACCCGAAGCCCTCCCCGAACCGGTACCCTAAGCCGTACCCTAAGCCGTACCCTAAGCCTAACCCTAACCCTAGGCTACCCTTGACTGCTTCTGCCTCCAATAGATTTTCTAAGCACTAGTGTTTTAAGGAACAGCTTAAAAAGAGAATCCTAATGTGATTTATTTATAATGGGTGTGTTCCTTATCTTATCCTAGTGTCTAAACTCTTCTCCATGGCTGGACCTCCAAATAATATTCCTTTACGTGCTAAGGGGTATCTAGAGAGTGGGTTAGGTTTAATAACTACCCTAACACTAACGCGTACCCTAACCCTAAACCCTACCCTAACCCTAACACGTACCCTAATCCTAAGCAATACCCTATACCGAGCCCTAACCCTAACACTAACCCTAACCCTAACCCATACCCTACGCCATACCAGAAGCCCTCCCCGAACCCGTACCCTAAGCCGTACCCTAAGCCTAACCCTAAGCCTAACCCTAACCCTAGGCTACCCTTGACTGCTTCTGCCTCCAATAGATTTCCTAAGCACTAGTGTTTTAAGGAACAGCTTAAAAAGAGAATCCTAATGTGATTTCTTTATAATGGGTGTGTTCCTTATCTTATCCTAGTGTGTAAACTCTTCTCCATGGCTGGACCTCCAAATAATATTCCTTTACGTGCTAAGGGGTATCTAGAGAGTGGGTTAGGTTTAATAACTACCCTAACACTAACGCGTACCCTAACCCTAACCCCTACCCTATCGCTAACACGTACCCTAATCCTAACCAATACCCTAAACCGAGCCCTAACCCTAACACTAACCCTAACCCTAACCCTAACCCATACCCTACGCCGTACCAGAAGCCCTCCCCGAACCCGTACCCTAAGCCGTACCCTAAGCCTAACCCTAAGCCTAACCCTAAACCTAGGCTACCCTTGAATGCTTCTGCCTCCAATAGATTTCCTAAGCACTAGTGTTTTAAGGAACAGCTTAAAAAGAGAATCCTAATGTGATTTGTTTATGATGGGTGTGTTCCTTATCTTATCCTAGTGTCTAAATTCTTCTCCTTGGCTGGACCTCCAAATAATATTCCTTTACGTGCTAAGGGGTATCTAGAGAGTGGGATAGCTTTAATAACTACCCTAACACTAACGCGTACCCTAACCCTAACCCCTACCCTAACCCTAACACGTACCCTAATCCTAACCAATACCCTAAACCGAGCCCTAACCCTAACACTAACCCTAAACCTAACCCTAACCCATACCCTACGCCGTACCCGAAGCCATCCCCGAACCCGTACCCTAAGCCGTACCCTAAGCCTAACCCTAACCCTAGGCTACCCTTGACTGCTTCTGCCTCCAATAGATTTCCTAAGCACTAGTGTTTTAAGGAACAGCTTAAAAAGAGAATCCTAATGTGATTTCTTTATAATGGGTGTGTTCCTTATCTTATCCTAGTGTCTAAACTCTTCTCCATGGCTGGACCTCCAAATAATATTCCTTTACGTGCTAAGGGGTATCTAGAGATTGGGATAGGTTTAATAACTACCCTAACACTAACGCGTACCCTAACCCTAACCCCTACCCTAACCCTAACACGTACCCTAATCCTAACCAATACCCTAAGCCGAGCCCTAACCCTAACACTAACCCTAACCCTAACCCTAACCCATACCCTAAGCCGTACCCGAAGCCCTCCCCAAACCCGTACCCTAAGCCGTACCCTAAGCCGTACCCTAAGCCTAACCCTAACCCTAGGCTACCCTTGACTGCTTCTGCCTTCAATAGATTTCCTAAGCACTAGTGTTTTAAGGAACAGCTTAAAAAGAGAATCCTAATGTGATTTCTTTATAATGGGTGTGTTCCTTATCTTATCCTAGTGTCTAAACTCTTCTCCATGGCTGGACCTCCAAATAATATTCCTTTACGTGCTAAGGGGTATCTAGAGATTGGGATAGGTTTAATAACTACCCTAACACTAACGCGTACCCTAACCCTAACCCCTACCCTAACCCTAACACGTACCCTAATCCTAACCAATACCCTAAGCCGAGCCCTAACCCTAACACTAACCCTAACCCTAACCCTAACCCATACCCTAAGCCGTACCCGAAGCCCTCCCCAAACCCGTACCCTAAGCTGTACCCTAAGCCGTACCCTAAGCCTAACCCTAACCCTAGGCTACCCTTGACTGCTTCTGCCTCCAATAGATTTCCTAAGCACTAGTGTTTTAAGGAACAGCTTAAAAAGAGAATCCTAATGTGATTTCTTTATAATGGGTGTGTTCCTTATCTTATCCTAGTGTCTAAACTCTTCTCCATGGCTGGACCTCCAAATAATATTCCTTTACGTGCTAAGGGGTATCTAGAGATTGGGATAGGTTTAATAACTACCCTAACACTAACGCGTACCCTAACCCTAACCCCTACCCTAACCCTAACACGTACCCTAATCCTAACCAATACCCTAAGCCGAGCCCTAACCCTAACACTAACCCTAACCCTAACCCTAACCCATACCCTAAGCCGTACCCGAAGCCCTCCCCAAACCCGTACCCTAAGCCGTACCCTAAGCCGTACCCTAAGCCTAACCCTAACCCTAGGCTTCCCTTGACTGCTTCTGCCTCCAATAGATTTCCTAAGCACTAGTGTTTTAAGGAACAGCTTAAAAAGAGAATCCTAATGTGATTTCTTTATAATGGGTGTGTTCCTTATCTTATCCTAGTGTGTAAACTCTTCTCCATGGCTGGACCTCCAAATAATATTCCTTTACGTGCTAAGGGGTATCTAGAGAGTGGGTTAGGTTTAATAACTACCCTAACACTAACGCGTACCCTAACCCTAACCCCTACCCTATCGCTAACACGTACCCTAATCCTAACCAATACCCTAAACCGAGCCCTAACCCTAACACTAACCCTAACCCTAACCCTAACCCATACCCTACGCCGTACCAGAAGCCCTCCCCGAACCCGTACCCTAAGCCGTACCCTAAGCCTAACCCTAAGCCTAACCCTAAACCTAGGCTACCCTTGAATGCTTCTGCCTCCAATAGATTTCCTAAGCACTAGTGTTTTAAGGAACAGCTTAAAAAGAGAATCCTAATGTGATTTGTTTATGATGGGTGTGTTCCTTATCTTATCCTAGTGTCTAAATTCTTCTCCTTGGCTGGACCTCCAAATAATATTCCTTTACGTGCTAAGGGGTATCTAGAGAGTGGGATAGCTTTAATAACTACCCTAACACTAACGCGTACCCTAACCCTAACCCCTACCCTAACCCTAACACGTACCCTAATCCTAACCAATACCCTAAGCCGAGCCCTAACCCTAACACTAACCCTAACCCTAACCCTATCCCATACCCTACGCCGTACCCGAAGCCCTCACCGAACCGGTACCCTAAGCCGTACCCTAAGCCGTACCCTAAGCCTAACCCTAACCCTAGGCTACCCTTGACTGCTTCTGCCTCCAATAGATTTTCTAAGCACTAGTGTTTTAAGGAACAGCTTAAAAAGAGAATCCTAATGTGATTTCTTTATAATGGGTGTGTTCCTTATCTTATCCTAGTGTCTAAACTCTTCTCCATGGCTGGACCTCCAAATAATATTCCTTTACGTGCTAAGGGGTATCTAGAGAGTGGGTTAGGTTTAATAACTACCCTAACACTAACGCGTACCCTAACCCTAAACCCTACCCTAACCCTAACACGTACCCTAATCCTAACCAATACCCTAAACCGAGCCCTAACCCTAACACTAACCCTAACCCTAACCCTAACCCATACCCTACGCCGTACCCGAAGCCCTCCCCGAACCCGTACCCTAAGCCGTACCCTAAGCCGTACCCTAAGCCTAACCCTAACCCTAGGCTACCCTTGACTGCTTCTGCCTCCAATAGATTTCCTAAGCATTGTGTTTTAAGGAACAGCTTAAAAAGAGAATCTTATTGTGATTTCTTTATAATGGGTGTGTTCCTTATCTTATCCTAGTGTCTAAACTCTTCTCCAAGGCTGGAGACCCAAATAATATTCCTTTACGTGCTAAGGGGTATCTAGAGAGTGGGATAGGTTTAATAACTACCCTAACCCTAACGCGTACCCTAACCCTATCCCCTACCCTAATCCTAACCCGTACCCTAAACCGAGCCCTAACCCTAACACTAACCCTAACCCTAACCCTAACCCATACCCTACGCCGTACCCGAAGCCCTCACCGAACCCGTACCCTAAGCCTTACCCTAAGCCGTACCCTAAGCCTAACCCTAACCCTAGGCTACCCTTGACTTCTTCTGCCTCCAATAGATTTCCTAAGCACTAGTGTTTTAAGGAACAGCTTAAAAAGAGAATCCTAATGTGATTTCTTTATAATGGGTGTGTTCCTTATCTTATCCTAGTGTGTAAACTCTTCTCCATGGCTGGACCTCCAAATAATATTCCTTTACGTGCTAAGGGGTATCTAGAGAGTGGGTTAGGTTTAATAACTACCCTATCACTAACGCGTACCCTAACCCTAACCCCTACCCTATCGCTAACACGTACCCTAATCCTAACCAATACCGTAAACCGAGCCCTAACCCTAACACTAACCCTAACCCTAACCCTAACCCATACCCTACGCCGTACCAGAAGCCCTCCCCGAACCCGTACCCTAAGCCGTACCCTAAGCCTAACCCTAAGCCTAACCCTAAACCTAGGCTACCCTTGAATGCTTCTGCCTCCAATAGATTTCCTAAGCACTAGTGTTTTAAGGAAGAGCTTAAAAAGAGAATCCTAATGTGATTTGTTTATGATGGGTGTGTTCCTTATCTTATCCTAGTGTCTAAATTCTTCTCCATGGCTGGACCTCCAAATAATATTCCTTTACGTGCTAAGGGGTATCTAGAGAGTGGGATAGCTTTAATAACTACCCTAACACTAACGCGTACCCTAACCCTAACCCCTACCCTAACCCTAACACGAACCCTAATCCTAACCAATACCCTAAACCGAGCCCTAACCCTAACACTAACCCTAAACCTAACCCTAACCCATACCCTACGCCGTACCCGAAGCCATCCCCGAACCCGTACCCTAAGCCGTACCCTAAGCCTAACCCTAACCCTAGGCTACCCTTGACTGCTTCTGCCTCCAATAGATTTCCTAAGCACTAGTGTTTTAAGGAACAGCTTAAAAAGAGAATCCTAATGTGATTTCTTTATAATGGGTGTGTTCCTTATCTTATCCTAGTGTCTAAACTCTTCTCCATGGCTGGACCTCCAAATAATATTCCTTTACGTGCTAAGGGGTATCTAGAGATTGGGATAGGTTTAATAACTACCCTAACACTAACGCGTACCCTAACCCTAACCCCTACCCTAACCCTAACACGTACCCTAATCCTAACCAATACCCTAAGCCGAGCCCTAACCCTAACACTAACCCTAACCCTAACCCTAACCCATACCCTAAGCCGTACCCGAAGCCCTCCCCAAACCCGTACCCTAAGCCGTACCCTAAGCCGTACCCTAAGCCTAACCCTAACCCTAGGCTACCCTTGACTGCTTCTGCCTCCAATAGATTTCCTAAGCACTAGTGTTTTAAGGAACAGCTTAAAAAGAGAATCCTAATGTGATTTCTTTATAATGGGTGTGTTCCTTATCTTATCCTAGTGTCTAAACTCTTCTCCATGGCTGGACCTCCAAATAATATTCCTTTACGTGCTAAGGGGTATCTAGAGATTGGGATAGGTTTAATAACTACCCTAACACTAACGCGTACCCTAACCCTAACCCCTACCCTAACCCTAACACGTACCCTAATCCTAACCAATACCCTAAGCCGAGCCCTAACCCTAACACTAACCCTAACCCTAACCCTAACCCATACCCTAAGCCGTACCCGAAGCCCTCCCCAAACCCGTACCCTAAGCTGTACCCTAAGCCGTACCCTAAGCCTAACCCTAACCCTAGGCTACCCTTGACTGCTTCTGCCTCCAATAGATTTCCTAAGCACTAGTGTTTTAAGGAACAGCTTAAAAAGAGAATCCTAATGTGATTTCTTTATAATGGGTGTGTTCCTTATCTTATCCTAGTGTCTAAACTCTTCTCCATGGCTGGACCTCCAAATAATATTCCTTTACGTGCTAAGGGGTATCTAGAGATTGGGATAGGTTTAATAACTACCCTAACACTAACGCGTACCCTAACCCTAACCCCTACCCTAACCCTAACACGTACCCTAATCCTAACCAATACCCTAAGCCGAGCCCTAACCCTAACACTAACCCTAACCCTAACCCTAACCCATACCCTAAGCCGTACCCGAAGCCCTCCCCAAACCCGTACCCTAAGCCGTACCCTAAGCCGTACCCTAAGCCTAACCCTAACCCTAGGCTTCCCTTGACTGCTTCTGCCTCCAATAGATTTCCTAAGCACTAGTGTTTTAAGGAACAGCTTAAAAAGAGAATCCTAATGTGATTTCTTTATAATGGGTGTGTTCCTTATCTTATCCTAGTGTCTAAACTCTTCTCCATGGCTGGACCTCCAAATAATATTCCTTTACGTGCTTAGGGGTATCTAGAGACTGGGATAGGTTTAATAACTACCCTAACACTAACGCGTACCCTAACCCTAACCCCTACCCTAACCCTAACACGTACCCTAATCCTAACCAATACCCTAAACCGAGCCCTAACCCTAACACTAACCCTAACCCTAACCCTAACCCATACCTTACGCCGTACCCGAAGCCCTCCCCGAACCGGTACCCTAAGCCGTACCCTAAGCCGTACCCTAAGCCTAACCCTAACCCTAGGCTACCCTTGACTGCTTCTGCCTCCAATAGATTTTCTAAGCACTAGTGTTTTAAGGAACAGCTTAAAAAGAGAATCCTAATGTGATTTCTTTATAATGGGTGTGTTCCTTATCTTATCCTTGTGTCTAAACTCTTCTCCATGGCTGGACCTCCAAATAATATTCCTTTACGTGCTAAGGGGTATCTAGAGAGTGGGTTAGGTTTAATAACTACCCTAACACTAACGCGTACCCTAACCCTAAACCCTACCCTAAGCCTAACACGTACCCTAATCCTAACCAATTCCCTAAACCGAGCCCTAACCCTAACACTAACCCTAACCCTAACCCTAACCCATACCCTACGCCGTACCCGAAGCCCTCCCCGAACCCGTACCCTAAGCCGTACCCTAAGCCGTACCCTAAGCCTAACCCTAACCCTAGGCTACCCTTGACTGCTTCTGCCTCCAATAGATTTCCTAAGCATTGTGTTTTAAGGAACAGCTTAAAAAGAGAATCTTATTGTGATTTCTTTATAATGGGTGTGTTCCTTATCTTATCCTAGTGTCTAAACTCTTCTCCATGGCTGGAGACCCAAATAATATTCCTTTACGTGCTAAGGGGTATCTAGAGAGTGGGATAGGTTTAATAACTACCCTAACCCTAACGCGTACCCTAACCCTATCCCCTACCCTAATCCTAACCCGTACCCTAAACCGAGCCCTAACCCTAACACTAACCCTAACCCTAACCCTAAACCATACCCTACGCCGTACCCGAAGCCCTCACCGAACCCGTACCCTAAGCCTTACCCTAAGCCGTACCCTAAGCCTAACCCTAACCCTAGGCTACCCTTGACTTCTTCTGCCTCCAATAGATTTCCTAAGCACTAGTGTTTTAAGGAACAGCTTAAAAAGAGAATCCTAATGTGATTTCTTTATAATGGGTGTGTTCCTTATCTTATCCTAGTGTGTAAACTCTTCTCCATGGCTGGACCTCCAAATAATATTCCTTTACGTGCTAAGGGGTATCTAGAGAGTGGGTTAGGTTTAATAACTACCCTATCACTAACGCGTACCCTAACCCTAACCCCTACCCTATCGCTAACACGTACCCTAATCCTAACCAATACCGTAAACCGAGCCCTAACCCTAACACTAACCCTAACCCTAACCCTAACCCATACCCTACGCCGTACCAGAAGCCCTCCCCGAACCCGTACCCTAAGCCGTACCCTAAGCCTAACCCTAAGCCTAACCCTAAACCTAGGCTACCCTTGAATGCTTCTGCCTCCAATAGATTTCCTAAGCACTAGTGTTTTAAGGAAGAGCTTAAAAAGAGAATCCTAATGTGATTTGTTTATGATGGGTGTGTTCCTTATCTTATCCTAGTGTCTAAATTCTTCTCCATGGCTGGACCTCCAAATAATATTCCTTTACGTGCTAAGGGGTATCTAGAGAGTGGGATAGCTTTAATAACTACCCTAACACTAACGCGTACCCTAACCCTAACCCCTACCCTAACCCTAACACGTACCCTAATCCTAACCAATACCCTAAACCGAGCCCTAACCCTAACACTAACCCTAACACTAACCCTAACCCATACCCTACGCCGTACCCGAAGCCATCCCCGAACCCGTACCCTAAGCTGTACCCTAAGCCGTACCCTAACCCTAGGCTACCCTTGACTGCTTCTGCCTCCAATAGATTTCCTAAGCACTAGTGTTTTAAGGAACAGCTTAAAAAGAGAATCCTAATGTGATTTCTTTATAATGGGTGTGTTCCTTATCTTATCCTAGTGTCTAAACTCTTCTCCATGGCTGGACCTCCAAATAATATTCCTTTACGTGCTAAGGGGTATCTAGAGATTGGGATAGGTTTAATAACTACCCTAACACTAACGCGTACCCTAACCCTAACCCCTACCCTAACCCTAACACGTACCCTAATCCTAACCAATACCCTAAGCCGAGCCCTAACCCTAACACTAACCCTAACCCTAACCCTAACCCATACCCTACGCCGTACCCGAAGCCCTCCCCGAACCCGTACCCTAAGCCGTACCCTAAGCCGTACCCTAAGCCTAACCCTAACCCTAGGCTACCCTTGACTGCTTCTGCCTCCAATAGATTTCCTAAGCATTGTGTTTTAAGGAACAGCTTAAAAAGAGAATCTTATTGTGATTTCTTTATAATGGGTGTGTTCCTTATCTTATCCTAGTGTCTAAACTCTTCTCCATGGCTGGAGACCCAAATAATATTCCTTTACGTGCTAAGGGGTATCTAGAGAGTGGGATAGGTTTAATAACTACCCTAACCCTAACGCGTACCCTAACCCTATCCCCTACCCTAATCCTAACCCGTACCCTAAACCGAGCCCTAACCCTAACACTAACCCTAACCCTAACCCTAAACCATACCCTACGCCGTACCCGAAGCCCTCACCGAACCCGTACCCTAAGCCTTACCCTAAGCCGTACCCTAAGCCTAACCCTAACCCTAGGCTACCCTTGACTTCTTCTGCCTCCAATAGATTTCCTAAGCACTAGTGTTTTAAGGAACAGCTTAAAAAGAGAATCCTAATGTGATTTCTTTATAATGGGTGTGTTCCTTATCTTATCCTAGTGTGTAAACTCTTCTCCATGGCTGGACCTCCAAATAATATTCCTTTACGTGCTAAGGGGTATCTAGAGAGTGGGTTAGGTTTAATAACTACCCTATCACTAACGCGTACCCTAACCCTAACCCCTACCCTATCGCTAACACGTACCCTAATCCTAACCAATACCGTAAACCGAGCCCTAACCCTAACACTAACCCTAACCCTAACCCTAACCCATACCCTACGCCGTACCCGAAGCCATCCCCGAACCCGTACCCTAAGCCGTACCCTAAGCCGTACCCTAACCCTAGGCTACCCTTGACTGCTTCTGCCTCCAATAGATTTCCTAAGCACTAGTGTTTTAAGGAACAGCTTAAAAAGAGAATCCTAATGTGATTTCTTTATAATGGGTGTGTTCCTTATCTTATCCTAGTGTCTAAACTCTTCTCCATGGCTGGACCTCCAAATAATATTCCTTTACGTGCTAAGGGGTATCTAGAGATTGGGATAGGTTTAATAACTACCCTAACACTAACGCGTACCCTAACCCTAACCCCTACCCTAACCCTAACACGTACCCTAATCCTAACCAATACCCTAAGCCGAGCCCTAACCCTAACACTAACCCTAACCCTAACCCTAACCCATACCCTAAGCCGTACCCGAAGCCCTCCCCAAACCCGTACCCTAAGCCGTACCCTAAGCCGTACCCTAAGCCTAACCCTAACCCTAGGCTACCCTTGACTGCTTCTGCCTCCAATAGATTTCCTAAGCACTAGTGTTTTAAGGAACAGCTTAAAAAGAGAATCCTAATGTGATTTCTTTATAATGGGTGTGTTCCTTATCTTATCCTAGTGTCTAAACTCTTCTCCATGGCTGGACCTCCAAATAATATTCCTTTACGTGCTAAGGGGTATCTAGAGATTGGGATAGGTTTAATAACTACCCTAACACTAAGGCGTACCCTAACCCTAACCCCTACCCTAACCCTAACACGTACCCTAATCCTAACCAATACCCTAAGCCGAGCCCTAACCCTAACACTAACCCTAACCCTAACCCTAACCCATACCCTAAGCCGTACCCGAAGCCCTCCCCAAACCCGTACCCTAAGCTGTACCCTAAGCTGTACCCTAAGCCTAACCCTAACCCTAGGCTACCCTTGACTGCTTCTGCCTCCAATAGATTTCCTACGCACTAGTGTTTTAAGGAACAGCTTAAAAAGAGAATCCTAATGTGATTTCTTTATAATGGGTGTGTTCCTTATCTTATCCTAGTGTCTAAACTCTTCTCCATGGCTGGACCTCCAAATAATATTCCTTTACGTGCTAAGGGGTATCTAGAGACTGGGATAGGTTTAATAACTACCCTAACACTAACGCGTAACCTAACCCTAACCACTACCCTAAACCTAACACGTACCCTAATCCTAACCAATACCCTAAACCGAGCCCTAACCCTAACACTAACCCTAACCCTAACCCTAACCCATACCCTACGCCGTACCCGAAGCCCTCCCCGAACCGGTACCCTAAGCCGTACCCTAAGCCGTACCCTAAGCCTAACCCTAACCCTAGGCTACCCTTGACTGCTTCTGCCTCCAATAGATTTTCTAAGCACTAGTGTTTTAAGGAACAGCTTAAAAAGAGAATCCTAATGTGATTTATTTATAATGGGTGTGTTCCTTATCTTATCCTAGTGTCTAAACTCTTCTCCATGGCTGGACCTCCAAATAATATTCCTTTACGTGCTAAGGGGTATCTAGAGAGTGGGTTAGGTTTAATAACTACCCTAACACTAACGCGTACCCTAACCCTAAACCCTACCCTAACCCTAACACGTACCCTAATCCTAAGCAATACCCTATACCGAGCCCTAACCCTAACACTAACCCTAACCCTAACCCATACCCTACGCCATACCAGAAGCCCTCCCCGAACCCGTACCCTAAGCCGTACCCTAAGCCTAACCCTAAGCCTAACCCTAACCCTAGGCTACCCTTGACTGCTTCTGCCTCCAATAGATTTCCTAAGCACTAGTGTTTTAAGGAACAGCTTAAAAAGAGAATCCTAATGTGATTTCTTTATAATGGGTGTGTTCCTTATCTTATCCTAGTGTGTAAACTCTTCTCCATGGCTGGACCTCCAAATAATATTCCTTTACGTGCTAAGGGGTATCTAGAGAGTGGGTTAGGTTTAATAACTACCCTAACACTAACGCGTACCCTAACCCTAACCCCTACCCTATCGCTAACACGTACCCTAATCCTAACCAATACCCTAAACCGAGCCCTAACCCTAACACTAACCCTAACCCTAACCCTAACCCATACCCTACGCCGTACCAGAAGCCCTCCCCGAACCCGTACCCTAAGCCGTACCCTAAGCCTAACCCTAAGCCTAACCCTAAACCTAGGCTACCCTTGAATGCTTCTGCCTCCAATAGATTTCCTAAGCACTAGTGTTTTAAGGAACAGCTTAAAAAGAGAATCCTAATGTGATTTGTTTATGATGGGTGTGTTCCTTATCTTATCCTAGTGTCTAAATTCTTCTCCTTGGCTGGACCTCCAAATAATATTCCTTTACGTGCTAAGGGGTATCTAGAGAGTGGGATAGCTTTAATAACTACCCTAACACTAACGCGTACCCTAACCCTAACCCCTACCCTAACCCTAACACGTACCCTAATCCTAACCAATACCCTAAACCGAGCCCTAACCCTAACACTAACCCTAAACCTAACCCTAACCCATACCCTACGCCGTACCCGAAGCCATCCCCGAACCCGTACCCTAAGCCGTACCCTAAGCCTAACCCTAACCCTAGGCTACCCTTGACTGCTTCTGCCTCCAATAGATTTCCTAAGCACTAGTGTTTTAAGGAACAGCTTAAAAAGAGAATCCTAATGTGATTTCTTTATAATGGGTGTGTTCCTTATCTTATCCTAGTGTCTAAACTCTTCTCCATGGCTGGACCTCCAAATAATATTCCTTTACGTGCTAAGGGGTATCTAGAGATTGGGATAGGTTTAATAACTACCCTAACACTAACGCGTACCCTAACCCTAACCCCTACCCTAACCCTAACACGTACCCTAATCCTAACCAATACCCTAAGCCGAGCCCTAACCCTAACACTAACCCTAACCCTAACCCTAACCCATACCCTAAGCCGTACCCGAAGCCCTCCCCAAACCCGTACCCTAAGCCGTACCCTAAGCCGTACCCTAAGCCTAAACCTAACCCTAGGCTACCCTTGACTGCTTCTGCCTTCAATAGATTTCCTAAGCACTAGTGTTTTAAGGAACAGCTTAAAAAGAGAATCCTAATGTGATTTCTTTATAATGGGTGTGTTCCTTATCTTATCCTAGTGTCTAAACTCTTCTCCATGGCTGGACCTCCAAATAATATTCCTTTACGTGCTAAGGGGTATCTAGAGATTGGGATAGGTTTAATAACTACCCTAACACTAACGCGTACCCTAACCCTAACCCCTACCCTAACCCTAACACGTACCCTAATCCTAACCAATACCCTAAGCCGAGCCCTAACCCTAACACTAACCCTAACCCTAACCCTAACCCATACCCTAAGCCGTACCCGAAGCCCTCCCCAAACCCGTACCCTAAGCTGTACCCTAAGCCGTACCCTAAGCCTAACCCTAACCCTAGGCTACCCTTGACTGCTTCTGCCTCCAATAGATTTCCTAAGCACTAGTGTTTTAAGGAACAGCTTAAAAAGAGAATCCTAATGTGATTTCTTTATAATGGGTGTGTTCCTTATCTTATCCTAGTGTCTAAACTCTTCTCCATGGCTGGACCTCCAAATAATATTCCTTTACGTGCTAAGGGGTATCTAGAGATTGGGATAGGTTTAATAACTACCCTAACACTAACGCGTACCCTAACCCTAACCCCTACCCTAACCCTAACACGTACCCTAATCCTAACCAATACCCTAAGCCGAGCCCTAACCCTAACACTAACCCTAACCCTAACCCTAACCCATACCCTAAGCCGTACCCGAAGCCCTCCCCAAACCCGTACCCTAAGCCGTACCCTAAGCCGTACCCTAAGCCTAACCCTAACCCTAGGCTTCCCTTGACTGCTTCTGCCTCCAATAGATTTCCTAAGCACTAGTGTTTTAAGGAACAGCTTAAAAAGAGAATCCTAATGTGATTTCTTTATAATGGGTGTGTTCCTTATCTTATCCTAGTGTGTAAACTCTTCTCCATGGCTGGACCTCCAAATAATATTCCTTTACGTGCTAAGGGGTATCTAGAGAGTGGGTTAGGTTTAATAACTACCCTAACACTAACGCGTACCCTAACCCTAACCCCTACCCTATCGCTAACACGTACCCTAATCCTAACCAATACCCTAAACCGAGCCCTAACCCTAACACTAACCCTAACCCTAACCCTAACCCATACCCTACGCCGTACCAGAAGCCCTCCCCGAACCCGTACCCTAAGCCGTACCCTAAGCCTAACCCTAAGCCTAACCCTAAACCTAGGCTACCCTTGAATGCTTCTGCCTCCAATAGATTTCCTAAGCACTAGTGTTTTAAGGAACAGCTTAAAAAGAGAATCCTAATGTGATTTGTTTATGATGGGTGTGTTCCTTATCTTATCCTAGTGTCTAAATTCTTCTCCTTGGCTGGACCTCCAAATAATATTCCTTTACGTGCTAAGGGGTATCTAGAGAGTGGGATAGCTTTAATAACTACCCTAACACTAACGCGTACCCTAACCCTAACCCCTACCCTAACCCTAACACGTACCCTAATCCTAACCAATACCCTAAACCGAGCCCTAACCCTAACACTAACCCTAACCCATACCCTACGCCGTACCCGAAGCCATCCCCGAACCCGTACCCTAAGCCGTACCCTAAGCCTAACCCTAACCCTAGGCTACCCTTGACTGCTTCTGCCTCCAATAGATTTCCTAAGCACTAGTGTTTTAAGGAACAGCTTAAAAAGAGAATCCTAATGTGATTTCTTTATAATGGGTGTGTTCCTTATCTTATCCTAGTGTCAAAACTCTTCTCCATGGCTGGACCTCCAAATAATATTCCTTTACGTGCTAAGGGGTATCTAGAGACTGGGATAGGTTTAATAACTACCCTAACACTAACGCGTACCCTAAACCTAACCCCTACCCTAACCCTAACACGTACCCTAATCCTAACCAATACCCTAAGCCGAGCCCTAACCCTAACACTAACCCTAACCCTAACCCTATCCCATACCCTACGCCGTACCCGAAGCCCTCACCGAACCGGTACCCTAAGCCGTACCCTAAGCCGTACCCTAAGCCTAACCCTAACCCTAGGCTACCCTTGACTGCTTCTGCCTCCAATAGATTTTCTAAGCACTAGTGTTTTAAGGAACAGCTTAAAAAGAGAATCCTAATGTGATTTCTTTATAATGGGTGTGTTCCTTATCTTATCCTAGTGTCTAAACTCTTCTCCATGGCTGGACCTCCAAATAATATTCCTTTACGTGCTAAGGGGTATCTAGAGAGTGGGTTAGGTTTAATAACTACCCTAACACTAACGCGTACCCTAACCCTAAACCCTACCCTAACCCTAACACGTACCCTAATCCTAACCAATACCCTAAACCGAGCCCTAACCCTAACACTAACCCTAACCCTAACCCTAACCCATACCCTACGCCGTACCCGAAGCCCTCCCCGAACCCGTACCCTAAGCCGTACCCTAAGCCGTACCCTAAGCCTAACCCTAACCCTAGGCTACCCTTGACTGCTTCTGCCTCCAATAGATTTCCTAAGCATTGTGTTTTAAGGAACAGCTTAAAAAGAGAATCTTATTGTGATTTCTTTATAATGGGTGTGTTCCTTATCTTATCCTAGTGTCTAAACTCTTCTCCAAGGCTGGAGACCCAAATAATATTCCTTTACGTGCTAAGGGGTATCTAGAGAGTGGGATAGGTTTAATAACTACCCTAACCCTAACGCGTACCCTAACCCTATCCCCTACCCTAATCCTAACCCGTACCCTAAACCGAGCCCTAACCCTAACACTAACCCTAACCCTAACCCTAACCCATACCCTACGCCGTACCCGAAGCCCTCACCGAACCCGTACCCTAAGCCTTACCCTAAGCCGTACCCTAAGCCTAACCCTAACCCTAGGCTACCCTTGACTTCTTCTGCCTCCAATAGATTTCCTAAGCACTAGTGTTTTAAGGAACAGCTTAAAAAGAGAATCCTAATGTGATTTCTTTATAATGGGTGTGTTCCTTATCTTATCCTAGTGTGTAAACTCTTCTCCATGGCTGGACCTCCAAATAATATTCCTTTACGTGCTAAGGGGTATCTAGAGAGTGGGTTAGGTTTAATAACTACCCTATCACTAACGCGTACCCTAACCCTAACCCCTACCCTATCGCTAACACGTACCCTAATCCTAACCAATACCGTAAACCGAGCCCTAACCCTAACACTAACCCTAACCCTAACCCTAACCCATACCCTACGCCGTACCAGAAGCCCTCCCCGAACCCGTACCCTAAGCCGTACCCTAAGCCTAACCCTAAGCCTAACCCTAAACCTAGGCTACCCTTGAATGCTTCTGCCTCCAATAGATTTCCTAAGCACTAGTGTTTTAAGGAAGAGCTTAAAAAGAGAATCCTAATGTGATTTGTTTATGATGGGTGTGTTCCTTATCTTATCCTAGTGTCTAAATTCTTCTCCATGGCTGGACCTCCAAATAATATTCCTTTACGTGCTAAGGGGTATCTAGAGAGTGGGATAGCTTTAATAACTACCCTAACACTAACGCGTACCCTAACCCTAACCCCTACCCTAACCCTAACACGTACCCTAATCCTAACCAATACCCTAAACCGAGCCCTAACCCTAACACTAACCCTAAACCTAACCCTAACCCATACCCTACGCCGTACCCGAAGCCATCCCCGAACCCGTACCCTAAGCCGTACCCTAAGCCTAACCCTAACCCTAGGCTACCCTTGACTGCTTCTGCCTCCAATAGATTTCCTAAGCACTAGTGTTTTAAGGAACAGCTTAAAAAGAGAATCCTAATGTGATTTCTTTATAATGGGTGTGTTCCTTATCTTATCCTAGTGTCTAAACTCTTCTCCATGGCTGGACCTCCAAATAATATTCCTTTACGTGCTAAGGGGTATCTAGAGATTGGGATAGGTTTAATAACTACCCTAACACTAACGCGTACCCTAACCCTAACCCCTACCCTAACCCTAACACGTACCCTAATCCTAACCAATACCCTAAGCCGAGCCCTAACCCTAACACTAACCCTAACCCTAACCCTAACCCATACCCTAAGCCGTACCCGAAGCCCTCCCCAAACCCGTACCCTAAGCCGTACCCTAAGCCGTACCCTAAGCCTAACCCTAACCCTAGGCTACCCTTGACTGCTTCTGCCTCCAATAGATTTCCTAAGCACTAGTGTTTTAAGGAACAGCTTAAAAAGAGAATCCTAATGTGATTTCTTTATAATGGGTGTGTTCCTTATCTTATCCTAGTGTCTAAACTCTTCTCCATGGCTGGACCTCCAAATAATATTCCTTTACGTGCTAAGGGGTATCTAGAGATTGGGATAGGTTTAATAACTACCCTAACACTAACGCGTACCCTAACCCTAACCCCTACCCTATCCCTAACACGTACCCTAATCCTAACCAATACCCTAAGCCGAGCCCTAACCCTAACACTAACCCTAACCCTAACCCTAACCCATACCCTAAGCCGTACCCGAAGCCCTCCCCAAACCCGTACCCTAAGCTGTACCCTAAGCCGTACCCTAAGCCTA
Source organism: Balaenoptera physalus (assembly GCF_965194825.1). Classification (NCBI taxonomy): domain Eukaryota; kingdom Metazoa; phylum Chordata; class Mammalia; order Artiodactyla; family Balaenopteridae; genus Balaenoptera; species Balaenoptera physalus. The sequence goes on along the minus strand of NC_138903.1, from coordinate 141,253,617 downwards.
ACCCTAACCCTAGGCTACCCTTGACTGCTTCTGCCTCCAATAGATTTCCTAAGCACTAGTGTTTTAAGGAACAGCTTAAAAAGAGAATCCTAATGTGATTTCTTTATAATGGGTGTGTTCCTTATCTTATCCTAGTGTCTAAACTCTTCTCCATGGCTGGACCTCCAAATAATATTCCTTTACGTGCTAAGGGGTATCTAGAGATTGGGATAGGTTTAATAACTACCCTAACACTAACGCGTACCCTAACCCTAACCCCTACCCTAACCCTAACACGTACCCTAATCCTAACCAATACCCTAAGCCGAGCCCTAACCCTAACACTAACCCTAACCCTAACCCTAACCCATACCCTAAGCCGTACCCGAAGCCCTCCCCAAACCCGTACCCTAAGCCGTACCCTAAGCCGTACCCTAAGCCTAACCCTAACCCTAGGCTTCCCTTGACTGCTTCTGCCTCCAATAGATTTCCTAAGCACTAGTGTTTTAAGGAACAGCTTAAAAAGAGAATCCTAATGTGATTTCTTTATAATGGGTGTGTTCCTTATCTTATCCTAGTGTCTAAACTCTTCTCCATGGCTGGACCTCCAAATAATATTCCTTTACGTGCTTAGGGGTATCTAGAGACTGGGATAGGTTTAATAACTACCCTAACACTAACGCGTACCCTAACCCTAACCCCTACCCTAACCCTAACACGTACCCTAATCCTAACCAATACCCTAAACCGAGCCCTAACCCTAACACTAACCCTAACCCTAACCCTAACCCATACCCTACGCCGTACCCGAAGCCCTCCCCGAACCGGTACCCTAAGCCGTACCCTAAGCCGTACCCTAAGCCTAACCCTAACCCTAGGCTACCCTTGACTGCTTCTGCCTCCAATAGATTTTCTAAGCACTAGTGTTTTAAGGAACAGCTTAAAAAGAGAATCCTAATGTGATTTCTTTATAATGGGTGTGTTCCTTATCTTATCCTTGTGTCTAAACTCTTCTCCATGGCTGGACCTCCAAATAATATTCCTTTACGTGCTAAGGGGTATCTAGAGAGTGGGTTAGGTTTAATAACTACCCTAACACTAACGCGTACCCTAACCCTAAACCCTACCCTAAGCCTAACACGTACCCTAATCCTAACCAATACCCTAAACCGAGCCCTAACCCTAACACTAACCCTAACCCTAACCCTAACCCATACCCTACGCCGTACCCGAAGCCCTCCCCGAACCCGTACCCTAAGCCGTACCCTAAGCCGTACCCTAAGCCTAACCCTAACCCTAGGCTACCCTTGACTGCTTCTGCCTCCAATAGATTTCCTAAGCATTGTGTTTTAAGGAACAGCTTAAAAAGAGAATCTTATTGTGATTTCTTTATAATGGGTGTGTTCCTTATCTTATCCTAGTGTCTAAACTCTTCTCCATGGCTGGAGACCCAAATAATATTCCTTTACGTGCTAAGGGGTATCTAGAGAGTGGGATAGGTTTAATAACTACCCTAACCCTAACGCGTACCCTAACCCTATCCCCTACCCTAATCCTAACCCGTACCCTAAACCGAGCCCTAACCCTAACACTAACCCTAACCCTAACCCTAAACCATACCCTACGCCGTACCCGAAGCCCTCACCGAACCCGTACCCTAAGCCTTACCCTAAGCCGTACCCTAAGCCTAACCCTAACCCTAGGCTACCCTTGACTTCTTCTGCCTCCAATAGATTTCCTAAGCACTAGTGTTTTAAGGAACAGCTTAAAAAGAGAATCCTAATGTGATTTCTTTATAATGGGTGTGTTCCTTATCTTATCCTAGTGTGTAAACTCTTCTCCATGGCTGGACCTCCAAATAATATTCCTTTACGTGCTAAGGGGTATCTAGAGAGTGGGTTAGGTTTAATAACTACCCTATCACTAACGCGTACCCTAACCCTAACCCCTACCCTATCGCTAACACGTACCCTAATCCTAACCAATACCGTAAACCGAGCCCTAACCCTAACACTAACCCTAACCCTAACCCTAACCCATACCCTACGCCGTACCAGAAGCCCTCCCCGAACCCGTACCCTAAGCCGTACCCTAAGCCTAACCCTAAGCCTAACCCTAAACCTAGGCTACCCTTGAATGCTTCTGCCTCCAATAGATTTCCTAAGCACTAGTGTTTTAAGGAACAGCTTAAAAAGAGAATCCTAATGTGATTTGTTTATGATGGGTGTGTTCCTTATCTTATCCTAGTGTCTAAATTCTTCTCCATGGCTGGACCTCCAAATAATATTCCTTTACGTGCTAAGGGGTATCTAGAGAGTGGGATAGCTTTAATAACTACCCTAACACTAACGCGTACCCTAACCCTAACCCCTACCCTAACCCTAACACGTACCCTAATCCTAACCAATACCCTAAACCGAGCCCTAACCCTAACACTAACCCTAAACCTAACCCTAACCCATACCCTACGCCGTACCCGAAGCCATCCCCGAACCCGTACCCTAAGCCGTACCCTAAGCCTAACCCTAACCCTAGGCTACCCTTGACTGCTTCTGCCTCCAATAGATTTCCCAAGCACTAGTGTTTTAAGGAACAGCTTAAAAAGAGAATCCTAATGTGATTTCTTTATAATGGGTGTGTTCCTTATCTTATCCTAGTGTCTAAACTCTTCTCCATGGCTGGACCTCCAAATAATATTCCTTTACGTGCTAAGGGGTATCTAGAGATTGGGATAGGTTTAATAACTACCCTAACACTAACGCGTACCCTAACCCTAACCCCTACCCTAACCCTAACACGTACCCTAATCCTAACCAATACCCTAAGCCGAGCCCTAACCCTAACATTAACCCTAACCCTAACCCTAACCCATACCCTAAGCCGTACCCGAAGCCCTCCCCAAACCCGTACCCTAAGCCGTACCCTAAGCCGTACCCTAAGCCTAACCCTAACCCTAGGCTACCCTTGACTGCTTCTGCCTCCAATAGATTTCCTAAGCACTAGTGTTTTAAGGAACAGCTTAAAAAGAGAATCCTAATGTGATTTCTTTATAATGGGTGTGTTCCTTATCTTATCCTAGTGTCTAAACTCTTCTCCATGGCTGGACCTCCAAATAATATTCCTTTACGTGCTAAGGGGTATCTAGAGATTGGGATAGGTTTAATAACTACCCTAACACTAACGCGTACCCTAACCCTAACCCCTACCCTAACCCTAACACGTACCCTAATCCTAACCAATACCCTAAGCCGAGCCCTAACCCTAACACTAACCCTAACCCTAACCCTAACCCATACCCTAAGCCGTACCCGAAGCCCTCCCCAAACCCGTACCCTAAGCTGTACCCTAAGCCGTACCCTAAGCCTAACCCTAACCCTAGGCTACCCTTGACTGCTTCTGCCTCCAATAGATTTCCTAAGCACTAGTGTTTTAAGGAACAGCTTAAAAAGAGAATCCTAATGTGATTTCTTTATAATGGGTGTGTTCCTTATCTTATCCTAGTGTCTAAACTCTTCTCCATGGCTGGACCTCCAAATAATATTCCTTTACGTGCTAAGGGGTATCTAGAGATTGGGATAGGTTTAATAACTACCCTAACACTAACGCGTACCCTAACCCTAACCCCTACCCTAACCCTAACACGTACCCTAATCCTAACCAATACCCTAAGCCGAGCCCTAACCCTAACACTAACCCTAACCCTAACCCTAACCCATACCCTAAGCCGTACCCGAAGCCCTCCCCAAACCCGTACCCTAAGCCGTACCCTAAGCCGTACCCTAAGCCTAACCCTAACCCTAGGCTTCCCTTGACTGCTTCTGCCTCCAATAGATTTCCTAAGCACTAGTGTTTTAAGGAACAGCTTAAAAAGAGAATCCTAATGTGATTTCTTTATAATGGGTGTGTTCCTTATCTTATCCTAGTGTCTAAACTCTTCTCCATGGCTGGACCTCCAAATAATATTCCTTTACGTGCTTAGGGGTATCTAGAGACTGGGATAGGTTTAATAACTACCCTAACACTAACGCGTACCCTAACCCTAACCCCTACCCTAACCCTAACACGTACCCTAATCCTAACCAATACCCTAAACCGAGCCCTAACCCTAACACTAACCCTAACCCTAACCCTAACCCATACCCTACGCCGTACCCGAAGCCCTCCCCGAACCGGTACCCTAAGCCGTACCCTAAGCCGTACCCTAAGCCTAACCCTAACCCTAGGCTACCCTTGACTGCTTCTGCCTCCAATAGATTTTCTAAGCACTAGTGTTTTAAGGAACAGCTTAAAAAGAGAATCCTAATGTGATTTCTTTATAATGGGTGTGTTCCTTATCTTATCCTTGTGTCTAAACTCTTCTCCATGGCTGGACCTCCAAATAATATTCCTTTACGTGCTAAGGGGTATCTAGAGAGTGGGTTAGGTTTAATAACTACCCTAACACTAACGCGTACCCTAACCCTAAACCCTACCCTAAGCCTAACACGTACCCTAATCCTAACCAATTCCCTAAACCGAGCCCTAACCCTAACACTAACCCTAACCCTAACCCTAACCCATACCCTACGCCGTACCCGAAGCCCTCCCCGAACCCGTACCCTAAGCCGTACCCTAAGCCGTACCCTAAGCCTAACCCTAACCCTAGGCTACCCTTGACTGCTTCTGCCTCCAATAGATTTCCTAAGCATTGTGTTTTAAGGAACAGCTTAAAAAGAGAATCTTATTGTGATTTCTTTATAATGGGTGTGTTCCTTATCTTATCCTAGTGTCTAAACTCTTCTCCATGGCTGGAGACCCAAATAATATTCCTTTACGTGCTAAGGGGTATCTAGAGAGTGGGATAGGTTTAATAACTACCCTAACCCTAACGCGTACCCTAACCCTATCCCCTACCCTAATCCTAACCCGTACCCTAAACCGAGCCCTAACCCTAACACTAACCCTAACCCTAACCCTAAACCATACCCTACGCCGTACCCGAAGCCCTCACCGAACCCGTACCCTAAGCCTTACCCTAAGCCGTACCCTAAGCCTAACCCTAACCCTAGGCTACCCTTGACTTCTTCTGCCTCCAATAGATTTCCTAAGCACTAGTGTTTTAAGGAACAGCTTAAAAAGAGAATCCTAATGTGATTTCTTTATAATGGGTGTGTTCCTTATCTTATCCTAGTGTGTAAACTCTTCTCCATGGCTGGACCTCCAAATAATATTCCTTTACGTGCTAAGGGATATCTAGAGAGTGGGTTAGGTTTAATAACTACCCTATCACTAACGCGTACCCTAACCCTAACCCCTACCCTATCGCTAACACGTACCCTAATCCTAACCAATACCGTAAACCGAGCCCTAACCCTAACACTAACCCTAACCCTAACCCTAACCCATACCCTACGCCGTACCAGAAGCCCTCCCCGAACCCGTACCCTAAGCCGTACCCTAAGCCTAACCCTAAGCCTAACCCTAAACCTAGGCTACCCTTGAATGCTTCTGCCTCCAATAGATTTCCTAAGCACTAGTGTTTTAAGGAAGAGCTTAAAAAGAGAATCCTAATGTGATTTGTTTATGATGGGTGTGTTCCTTATCTTATCCTAGTGTCTAAATTCTTCTCCATGGCTGGACCTCCAAATAATATTCCTTTACGTGCTAAGGGGTATCTAGAGAGTGGGATAGCTTTAATAACTACCCTAACACTAACGCGTACCCTAACCCTAACCCCTACCCTAACCCTAACACGTACCCTAATCCTAACCAATACCCTAAACCGAGCCCTAACCCTAACACTAACCCTAACACTAACCCTAACCCATACCCTACGCCGTACCCGAAGCCATCCCCGAACCCGTACCCTAAGCTGTACCCTAAGCCGTACCCTAACCCTAGGCTACCCTTGACTGCTTCTGCCTCCAATAGATTTCCTAAGCACTAGTGTTTTAAGGAACAGCTTAAAAAGAGAATCCTAATGTGATTTCTTTATAATGGGTGTGTTCCTTATCTTATCCTAGTGTCTAAACTCTTCTCCATGGCTGGACCTCCAAATAATATTCCTTTACGTGCTAAGGGGTATCTAGAGATTGGGATAGGTTTAATAACTACCCTAACACTAACGCGTACCCTAACCCTAACCCCTACCCTAACCCTAACACGTACCCTAATCCTAACCAATACCCTAAGTCGAGCCCTAACCCTAACACTAACCCTAACCCTAACCCTAACCCATACCCTACGCCGTACCCGAAGCCCTCCCCGAACCCGTACCCTAAGCCGTACCCTAAGCCGTACCCTAAGCCTAACCCTAACCCTAGGCTACCCTTGACTGCTTCTGCCTCCAATAGATTTCCTAAGCATTGTGTTTTAAGGAACAGCTTAAAAAGAGAATCTTATTGTGATTTCTTTATAATGGGTGTGTTCCTTATCTTATCCTAGTGTCTAAACTCTTCTCCATGGCTGGAGACCCAAATAATATTCCTTTACGTGCTAAGGGGTATCTAGAGAGTGGGATAGGTTTAATAACTACCCTAACCCTAACGCGTACCCTAACCCTATCCCCTACCCTAATCCTAACCCGTACCCTAAACCGAGCCCTAACCCTAACACTAACCCTAACCCTAACCCTAAACCATACCCTACGCCGTACCCGAAGCCCTCACCGAACCCGTACCCTAAGCCTTACCCTAAGCCGTACCCTAAGCCTAACCCTAACCCTAGGCTACCCTTGACTTCTTCTGCCTCCAATAGATTTCCTAAGCACTAGTGTTTTAAGGAACAGCTTAAAAAGAGAATCCTAATGTGATTTCTTTATAATGGGTGTGTTCCTTATCTTATCCTAGTGTGTAAACTCTTCTCCATGGCTGGACCTCCAAATAATATTCCTTTACGTGCTAAGGGGTATCTAGAGAGTGGGTTAGGTTTAATAACTACCCTATCACTAACGCGTACCCTAACCCTAACCCCTACCCTATCGCTAACACGTACCCTAATCCTAACCAATACCGTAAACCGAGCCCTAACCCTAACACTAACCCTAACCCTAACCCTAACCCATACCCTACGCCGTACCAGAAGCCCTCCCCGAACCCGTACCCTAAGCCGTACCCTAAGCCTAACCCTAAGCCTAACCCTAAACCTAGGCTACCCTTGAATGCTTCTGCCTCCAATAGATTTCCTAAGCACTAGTGTTTTAAGGAAGAGCTTAAAAAGAGAATCCTAATGTGATTTGTTTATGATGGGTGTGTTCCTTATCTTATCCTAGTGTCTAAATTCTTCTCCATGGCTGGACCTCCAAATAATATTCCTTTACGTGCTAAGGGGTATCTAGAGAGTGGGATAGCTTTAATAACTACCCTAACACTAACGCGTACCCTAACCCTAACCCCTACCCTAACCCTAACACGTACCCTAATCCTAACCAATACCCTAAACCGAGCCCTAACCCTAACACTAACCCTAAACCTAACCCTAACCCATACCCTACGCCGTACCCGAAGCCATCCCCGAACCCGTACCCTAAGCCGTACCCTAAGCCTAACCCTAACCCTAGGCTACCCTTGACTGCTTCTGCCTCCAATAGATTTCCTAAGCACTAGTGTTTTAAGGAACAGCTTAAAAAGAGAATCCTAATGTGATTTCTTTATAATGGGTGTGTTCCTTATCTTATCCTAGTGTCTAAACTCTTCTCCATGGCTGGACCTCCAAATAATATTCCTTTACGTGCTAAGGGGTATCTAGAGATTGGGATAGGTTTAATAACTACCCTAACACTAACGCGTACCCTAACCCTAACCCCTACCCTAACCCTAACACGTACCCTAATCCTAACCAATACCCTAAGCCGAGCCCTAACCCTAACACTAACCCTAACCCTAACCCTAACCCATACCCTAAGCCGTACCCGAAGCCCTCCCCAAACCCGTACCCTAAGCCGTACCCTAAGCCGTACCCTAAGCCTAACCCTAACCCTAGGCTACCCTTGACTGCTTCTGCCTCCAATAGATTTCCTAAGCACTAGTGTTTTAAGGAACAGCTTAAAAAGAGAATCCTAATGTGATTTCTTTATAATGGGTGTGTTCCTTATCTTATCCTAGTGTCTAAACTCTTCTCCATGGCTGGACCTCCAAATAATATTCCTTTACGTGCTAAGGGGTATCTAGAGATTGGGATAGGTTTAATAACTACCCTAACACTAACGCGTACCCTAACCCTAACCCCTACCCTAACCCTAACACGTACCCTAATCCTAACCAATACCCTAAGCCGAGCCCTAACCCTAACACTAACCCTAACCCTAACCCTAACCCATACCCTAAGCCGTACCCGAAGCCCTCCCCAAACCCGTACCCTAAGCTGTACCCTAAGCCGTACCCTAAGCCTAACCCTAACCCTAGGCTACCCTTGACTGCTTCTGCCTCCAATAGATTTCCTAAGCACTAGTGTTTTAAGGAACAGCTTAAAAAGAGAATCCTAATGTGATTTCTTTATAATGGGTGTGTTCCTTATCTTATCCTAGTGTCTAAACTCTTCTCCATGGCTGGACCTCCAAATAATATTCCTTTACGTGCTAAGGGGTATCTAGAGATTGGGATAGGTTTAATAACTACCCTAACACTAACGCGTACCCTAACCCTAACCCCTACCCTAACCCTAACACGTACCCTAATCCTAACCAATACCCTAAGCCGAGCCCTAACCCTAACACTAACCCTAACCCTAACCCTAACCCATACCCTAAGCCGTACCCGAAGCCCTCCCCAAACCCGTACCCTAAGCTGTACCCTAAGCCGTACCCTAAGCCTAACCCTAACCCTAGGCTACCCTTGACTGCTTCTGCCTCCAATAGATTTCCTAAGCACTAGTGTTTTAAGGAACAGCTTAAAAAGAGAATCCTAATGTGATTTCTTTATAATGGGTGTGTTCCTTATCTTATCCTAGTGTCTAAACTCTTCTCCATGGCTGGACCTCCAAATAATATTCCTTTACGTGCTAAGGGGTATCTAGAGATTGGGATAGGTTTAATAACTACCCTAACACTAACGCGTACCCTAACCCTAACCCCTACCCTAACCCTAACACGTACCCTAATCCTAACCAATACCCTAAGCCGAGCCCTAACCCTAACACTAACCCTAACCCTAACCCTAACCCATACCCTAAGCCGTACCCGAAGCCCTCCCCAAACCCGTACCCTAAGCCGTACCCTAAGCCGTACCCTAAGCCTAACCCTAACCCTAGGCTTCCCTTGACTGCTTCTGCCTCCAATAGATTTCCTAAGCACTAGTGTTTTAAGGAACAGCTTAAAAAGAGAATCCTAATGTGATTTCTTTATAATGGGTGTGTTCCTTATCTTATCCTAGTGTCTAAACTCTTCTCCATGGCTGGACCTCCAAATAATATTCCTTTACGTGCTTAGGGGTATCTAGAGACTGGGATAGGTTTAATAACTACCCTAACACTAACGCGTACCCTAACCCTAACCCCTACCCTAACCCTAACACGTACCCTAATCCTAACCAATACCCTAAACCGAGCCCTAACCCTAACACTAACCCTAACCCTAACCCTAACCCATACCCTACGCCGTACCCGAAGCCCTCCCCGAACCGGTACCCTAAGCCGTACCCTAAGCCGTACCCTAAGCCTAACCCTAACCCTAGGCTACCCTTGACTGCTTCTGCCTCCAATAGATTTTCTAAGCACTAGTGTTTTAAGGAACAGCTTAAAAAGAGAATCCTAATGTGATTTCTTTATAATGGGTGTGTTCCTTATCTTATCCTTGTGTCTAAACTCTTCTCCATGGCTGGACCTCCAAATAATATTCCTTTACGTGCTAAGGGGTATCTAGAGAGTGGGTTAGGTTTAATAACTACCCTAACACTAACGCGTACCCTAACCCTAAACCCTACCCTAAGCCTAACACGTACCCTAATCCTAACCAATTCCCTAAACCGAGCCCTAACCCTAACACTAACCCTAACCCTAACCCTAACCCATACCCTACGCCGTACCCGAAGCCCTCCCCGAACCCGTACCCTAAGCCGTACCCTAAGCCGTACCCTAAGCCTAACCCTAACCCTAGGCTACCCTTGACTGCTTCTGCCTCCAATAGATTTCCTAAGCATTGTGTTTTAAGGAACAGCTTAAAAAGAGAATCTTATTGTGATTTCTTTATAATGGGTGTGTTCCTTATCTTATCCTAGTGTCTAAACTCTTCTCCATGGCTGGAGACCCAAATAATATTCCTTTACGTGCTAAGGGGTATCTAGAGAGTGGGATAGGTTTAATAACTACCCTAACCCTAACGCGTACCCTAACCCTATCCCCTACCCTAATCCTAACCCGTACCCTAAACCGAGCCCTAACCCTAACACTAACCCTAACCCTAACCCTAAACCATACCCTACGCCGTACCCGAAGCCCTCACCGAACCCGTACCCTAAGCCTTACCCTAAGCCGTACCCTAAGCCTAACCCTAACCCTAGGCTACCCTTGACTTCTTCTGCCTCCAATAGATTTCCTAAGCACTAGTGTTTTAAGGAACAGCTTAAAAAGAGAATCCTAATGTGATTTCTTTATAATGGGTGTGTTCCTTATCTTATCCTAGTGTGTAAACTCTTCTCCATGGCTGGACCTCCAAATAATATTCCTTTACGTGCTAAGGGGTATCTAGAGAGTGGGTTAGGTTTAATAACTACCCTATCACTAACGCGTACCCTAACCCTAACCCCTACCCTATCGCTAACACGTACCCTAATCCTAACCAATACCGTAAACCGAGCCCTAACCCTAACACTAACCCTAACCCTAACCCTAACCCATACCCTACGCCGTACCAGAAGCCCTCCCCGAACCCGTACCCTAAGCCGTACCCTAAGCCTAACCCTAAGCCTAACCCTAAACCTAGGCTACCCTTGAATGCTTCTGCCTCCAATAGATTTCCTAAGCACTAGTGTTTTAAGGAAGAGCTTAAAAAGAGAATCCTAATGTGATTTGTTTATGATGGGTGTGTTCCTTATCTTATCCTAGTGTCTAAATTCTTCTCCATGGCTGGACCTCCAAATAATATTCCTTTACGTGCTAAGGGGTATCTAGAGAGTGGGATAGCTTTAATAACTACCCTAACACTAACGCGTACCCTAACCCTAACCCCTACCCTAACCCTAACACGTACCCTAATCCTAACCAATACCCTAAACCGAGCCCTAACCCTAACACTAACCCTAACACTAACCCTAACCCATACCCTACGCCGTACCCGAAGCCATCCCCGAACCCGTACCCTAAGCTGTACCCTAAGCCGTACCCTAACCCTAGGCTACCCTTGACTGCTTCTGCCTCCAATAGATTTCCTAAGCACTAGTGTTTTAAGGAACAGCTTAAAAAGAGAATCCTAATGTGATTTCTTTATAATGGGTGTGTTCCTTATCTTATCCTAGTGTCTAAACTCTTCTCCATGGCTGGACCTCCAAATAATATTCCTTTACGTGCTAAGGGGTATCTAGAGATTGGGATAGGTTTAATAACTACCCTAACACTAACGCGTACCCTAACCCTAACCCCTACCCTAACCCTAACACGTACCCTAATCCTAACCAATACCCTAAGCCGAGCCCTAACCCTAACACTAACCCTAACCCTAACCCTAACCCATACCCTACGCCGTACCCGAAGCCCTCCCCGAACCCGTACCCTAAGCCGTACCCTAAGCCGTACCCTAAGCCTAACCCTAACCCTAGGCTACCCTTGACTGCTTCTGCCTCCAATAGATTTCCTAAGCATTGTGTTTTAAGGAACAGCTTAAAAAGAGAATCTTATTGTGATTTCTTTATAATGGGTGTGTTCCTTATCTTATCCTAGTGTCTAAACTCTTCTCCATGGCTGGAGACCCAAATAATATTCCTTTACGTGCTAAGGGGTATCTAGAGAGTGGGATAGGTTTAATAACTACCCTAACCCTAACGCGTACCCTAACCCTATCCCCTACCCTAATCCTAACCCGTACCCTAAACCGAGCCCTAACCCTAACACTAACCCTAACCCTAACCCTAAACCATACCCTACGCCGTACCCGAAGCCCTCACCGAACCCGTACCCTAAGCCTTACCCTAAGCCGTACCCTAAGCCTAACCCTAACCCTAGGCTACCCTTGACTTCTTCTGCCTCCAATAGATTTCCTAAGCACTAGTGTTTTAAGGAACAGCTTAAAAAGAGAATCCTAATGTGATTTCTTTATAATGGGTGTGTTCCTTATCTTATCCTAGTGTGTAAACTCTTCTCCATGGCTGGACCTCCAAATAATATTCCTTTACGTGCTAAGGGGTATCTAGAGAGTGGGTTAGGTTTAATAACTACCCTATCACTAACGCGTACCCTAACCCTAACCCCTACCCTATCGCTAACACGTACCCTAATCCTAACCAATACCGTAAACCGAGCCCTAACCCTAACACTAACCCTAACCCTAACCCTAACCCATACCCTACGCCGTACCAGAAGCCCTCCCCGAACCCGTACCCTAAGCCGTACCCTAAGCCTAACCCTAAGCCTAACCCTAAACCTAGGCTACCCTTGAATGCTTCTGCCTCCAATAGATTTTCTAAGCACTAGTGTTTTAAGGAAGAGCTTAAAAAGAGAATCCTAATGTGATTTGTTTATGATGGGTGTGTTCCTTATCTTATCCTAGTGTCTAAATTCTTCTCCATGGCTGGACCTCCAAATAATATTCCTTTACGTGCTAAGGGGTATCTAGAGAGTGGGATAGCTTTAATAACTACCCTAACACTAACGCGTACCCTAACCCTAACCCCTACCCTAACCCTAACACGTACCCTAATCCTAACCAATACCCTAAACCGAGCCCTAACCCTAACACTAACCCTAAACCTAACCCTAACCCATACCCTACGCCGTACCCGAAGCCATCCCCGAACCCGTACCCTAAGCCGTACCCTAAGCCTAACCCTAACCCTAGGCTACCCTTGACTGCTTCTGCCTCCAATAGATTTCCTAAGCACTAGTGTTTTAAGGAACAGCTTAAAAAGAGAATCCTAATGTGATTTCTTTATAATGGGTGTGTTCCTTATCTTATCCTAGTGTCTAAACTCTTCTCCATGGCTGGACCTCCAAATAATATTCCTTTACGTGCTAAGGGGTATCTAGAGATTGGGATAGGTTTAATAACTACCCTAACACTAACGCGTACCCTAACCCTAACCCCTACCCTAACCCTAACACGTACCCTAATCCTAACCAATACCCTAAGCCGAGCCCTAACCCTAACACTAACCCTAACCCTAACCCTAACCCATACCCTAAGCCGTACCCGAAGCCCTCCCCAAACCCGTACCCTAAGCCGTACCCTAAGCCGTACCCTAAGCCTAACCCTAACCCTAGGCTACCCTTGACTGCTTCTGCCTCCAATAGATTTCCTAAGCACTAGTGTTTTAAGGAACAGCTTAAAAAGAGAATCCTAATGTGATTTCTTTATAATGGGTGTGTTCCTTATCTTATCCTAGTGTCTAAACTCTTCTCCATGGCTGGACCTCCAAATAATATTCCTTTACGTGCTAAGGGGTATCTAGAGATTGGGATAGGTTTAATAACTACCCTAACACTAACGCGTACCCTAACCCTAACCCCTACCCTAACCCTAACACGTACCCTAATCCTAACCAATACCCTAAGCCGAGCCCTAACCCTAACACTAACCCTAACCCTAACCCTAACCCATACCCTAAGCCGTACCCGAAGCCCTCCCCAAACCTGTACCCTAAGCTGTACCCTAAGCCGTACCCTAAGCCTAACCCTAACCCTAGGCTACCCTTGACTGCTTCTGCCTCCAATAGATTTCCTAAGCACTAGTGTTTTAAGGAACAGCTTAAAAAGAGAATCCTAATGTGATTTCTTTATAATGGGTGTGTTCCTTATCTTATCCTAGTGTCTAAACTCTTCTCCATGGCTGGACCTCCAAATAATATTCCTTTACGTGCTAAGGGGTATCTAGAGATTGGGATAGGTTTAATAACTACCCTAACACTAACGCGTACCCTAACCCTAACCCCTACCCTAACCCTAACACGTACCCTAATCCTAACCAATACCCTAAGCCGAGCCCTAACCCTAACACTAACCCTAACCCTAACCCTAACCCATACCCTAAGCCGTACCCGAAGCCCTCCCCAAACCCGTACCCTAAGCCGTACCCTAAGCCGTACCCTAAGCCTAACCCTAACCCTAGGCTTCCCTTGACTGCTTCTGCCTCCAATAGATTTCCTAAGCACTAGTGTTTTAAGGAACAGCTTAAAAAGAGAATCCTAATGTGATTTCTTTATAATGGGTGTGTTCCTTATCTTATCCTAGTGTCTAAACTCTTCTCCATGGCTGGACCTCCAAATAATATTCCTTTACGTGCTTAGGGGTATCTAGAGACTGGGATAGGTTTAATAACTACCCTAACACTAACGCGTACCCTAACCCTAACCCCTACCCTAACCCTAACACGTACCCTAATCCTAACCAATACCCTAAACCGAGCCCTAACCCTAACACTAACCCTAACCCTAACCCTAACCCATACCCTACGCCGTACCCGAAGCCCTCCCCGAACCGGTACCCTAAGCCGTACCCTAAGCCGTACCCTAAGCCTAACCCTAACCCTAGGCTACCCTTGACTGCTTCTGCCTCCAATAGATTTTCTAAGCACTAGTGTTTTAAGGAACAGCTTAAAAAGAGAATCCTAATGTGATTTCTTTATAATGGGTGTGTTCCTTATCTTATCCTTGTGTCTAAACTCTTCTCCATGGCTGGACCTCCAAATAATATTCCTTTACGTGCTAAGGGGTATCTAGAGAGTGGGTTAGGTTTAATAACTACCCTAACACTAACGCGTACCCTAACCCTAAACCCTACCCTAAGCCTAACACGTACCCTAATCCTAACCAATTCCCTAAACCGAGCCCTAACCCTAACACTAACCCTAACCCTAACCCTAACCCATACCCTACGCCGTACCCGAAGCCCTCCCCGAACCCGTACCCTAAGCCGTACCCTAAGCCGTACCCTAAGCCTAACCCTAACCCTAGGCTACCCTTGACTGCTTCTGCCTCCAATAGATTTCCTAAGCATTGTGTTTTAAGGAACAGCTTAAAAAGAGAATCTTATTGTGATTTCTTTATAATGGGTGTGTTCCTTATCTTATCCTAGTGTCTAAACTCTTCTCCATGGCTGGAGACCCAAATAATATTCCTTTACGTGCTAAGGGGTATCTAGAGAGTGGGATAGGTTTAATAACTACCCTAACCCTAACGCGTACCCTAACCCTATCCCCTACCCTAATCCTAACCCGTACCCTAAACCGAGCCCTAACCCTAACACTAACCCTAACCCTAACCCTAAACCATACCCTACGCCGTACCCGAAGCCCTCACCGAACCCGTACCCTAAGCCTTACCCTAAGCCGTACCCTAAGCCTAACCCTAACCCTAGGCTACCCTTGACTTCTTCTGCCTCCAATAGATTTCCTAAGCACTAGTGTTTTAAGGAACAGCTTAAAAAGAGAATCCTAATGTGATTTCTTTATAATGGGTGTGTTCCTTATCTTATCCTAGTGTGTAAACTCTTCTCCATGGCTGGACCTCCAAATAATATTCCTTTACGTGCTAAGGGGTATCTAGAGAGTGGGTTAGGTTTAATAACTACCCTATCACTAACGCGTACCCTAACCCTAACCCCTACCCTATCGCTAACACGTACCCTAATCCTAACCAATACCGTAAACCGAGCCCTAACCCTAACACTAACCCTAACCCTAACCCTAACCCATACCCTACGCCGTACCAGAAGCCCTCCCCGAACCCGTACCCTAAGCCGTACCCTAAGCCTAACCCTAAGCCTAACCCTAAACCTAGGCTACCCTTGAATGCTTCTGCCTCCAATAGATTTCCTAAGCACTAGTGTTTTAAGGAAGAGCTTAAAAAGAGAATCCTAATGTGATTTGTTTATGATGGGTGTGTTCCTTATCTTATCCTAGTGTCTAAATTCTTCTCCATGGCTGGACCTCCAAATAATATTCCTTTACGTGCTAAGGGGTATCTAGAGAGTGGGATAGCTTTAATAACTACCCTAACACTAACGCGTACCCTAACCCTAACCCCTACCCTAACCCTAACACGTACCCTAATCCTAACCAATACCCTAAACCGAGCCCTAACCCTAACACTAACCCTAACACTAACCCTAACCCATACCCTACGCCGTACCCGAAGCCATCCCCGAACCCGTACCCTAAGCCGTACCCTAAGCCGTACCCTAACCCTAGGCTACCCTTGACTGCTTCTGCCTCCAATAGATTTCCTAAGCACTAGTGTTTTAAGGAACAGCTTAAAAAGAGAATCCTAATGTGATTTCTTTATAATGGGTGTGTTCCTTATCTTATCCTAGTGTCTAAACTCTTCTCCATGGCTGGACCTCCAAATAATATTCCTTTACGTGCTAAGGGGTATCTAGAGATTGGGATAGGTTTAATAACTACCCTAACACTAACGCGTACCCTAACCCTAACCCCTACCCTAACCCTAACACGTACCCTAATCCTAACCAATACCCTAAGCCGAGCCCTAACCCTAACACTAACCCTAACCCTAACCCTAACCCATACCCTAAGCCGTACCCGAAGCCCTCCCCAAACCCGTACCCTAAGCTGTACCCTAAGCTGTACCCTAAGCCTAACCCTAACCCTAGGCTACCCTTGACTGCTTCTGCCTCCAATAGATTTCCTACGCACTAGTGTTTTAAGGAACAGCTTAAAAAGAGAATCCTAATGTGATTTCTTTATAATGGGTGTGTTCCTTATCTTATCCTAGTGTCTAAACTCTTCTCCATGGCTGGACCTCCAACTAATATTCCTTTACGTGCTAAGGGGTATCTAGAGACTGGGATAGGTTTAATAACTACCCTAACACTAACGCGTACCCTAACCCTAACCACTACCCTAACCCTAACACGTACCCTAATCCTAACCAATACCCTAAACCGAGCCCTAACCCTAACACTAACCCTAACCCTAACCCTAACCCATACCCTACGCCGTACCCGAAGCCCTCCCCGAACCGGTACCCTAAGCCGTACCCTAAGCCGTACCCTAAGCCTAACCCTAACCCTAGGCTACCCTTGACTGCTTCTGCCTCCAATAGATTTTCTAAGCACTAGTGTTTTAAGGAACATCTTAAAAAGAGAATCCTAATGTGATTTATTTATAATGGGTGTGTTCCTTATCTTATCCTAGTGTCTAAACTCTTCTCCATGGCTGGACCTCCAAATAATATTCCTTTACGTGCTAAGGGGTATCTAGAGAGTGGGTTAGGTTTAATAACTACCCTAACACTAACGCGTACCCTAACCCTAAACCCTACCCTAACCCTAACACGTACCCTAATCCTAAGCAATACCCTATACCGAGCCCTAACCCTAACACTAACCCTAACCCTAACCCATACCCTACGCCATACCAGAAGCCCTCCCCGAACCCGTACCCTAAGCCGTACCCTAAGCCTAACCCTAAGCCTAACCCTAACCCTAGGCTACCCTTGACTGCTTCTGCCTCCAATAGATTTCCTAAGCACTAGTGTTTTAAGGAACAGCTTAAAAAGAGAATCCTAATGTGATTTCTTTATAATGGGTGTGTTCCTTATCTTATCCTAGTGTGTAAACTCTTCTCCATGGCTGGACCTCCAAATAATATTCCTTTACGTGCTAAGGGGTATCTAGAGAGTGGGTTAGGTTTAATAACTACCCTAACACTAACGCGTACCCTAACCCTAACCCCTACCCTATCGCTAACACGTACCCTAATCCTAACCAATACCCTAAACCGAGCCCTAACCCTAACACTAACCCTAACCCTAACCCTAACCCATACCCTACGCCGTACCAGAAGCCCTCCCCGAACCCGTACCCTAAGCCGTACCCTAAGCCTAACCCTAAGCCTAACCCTAAACCTAGGCTACCCTTGAATGCTTCTGCCTCCAATAGATTTCCTAAGCACTAGTGTTTTAAGGAACAGCTTAAAAAGAGAATCCTAATGTGATTTGTTTATGATGGGTGTGTTCCTTATCTTATCCTAGTGTCTAAATTCTTCTCCTTGGCTGGACCTCCAAATAATATTCCTTTACGTGCTAAGGGGTATCTAGAGAGTGGGATAGCTTTAATAACTACCCTAACACTAACGCGTACCCTAACCCTAACCCCTACCCTAACCCTAACACGTACCCTAATCCTAACCAATACCCTAAACCGAGCCCTAACCCTAACACTAACCCTAACCCATACCCTACGCCGTACCCGAAGCCATCCCCGAACCCGTACCCTAAGCCGTACCCTAAGCCTAACCCTAACCCTAGGCTACCCTTGACTGCTTCTGCCTCCAATAGATTTCCTAAGCACTAGTGTTTTAAGGAACAGCTTAAAAAGAGAATCCTAATGTGATTTCTTTATAATGGGTGTGTTCCTTATCTTATCCTAGTGTCTAAACTCTTCTCCATGGCTGGACCTCCAAATAATATTCCTTTACGTGCTAAGGGGTATCTAGAGACTGGGATAGGTTTAATAACTACCCTAACACTAACGCGTACCCTAAACCTAACCCCTACCCTAACCCTAACACGTACCCTAATCCTAACCAATACCCTAAGCCGAGCCCTAACCCTAACACTAACCCTAACCCTAACCCTATCCCATACCCTACGCCGTACCCGAAGCCCTCCCCGAACCGGTACCCTAAGCCGTACCCTAAGCCGTACCCTAAGCCTAACCCTAACCCTAGGCTACCCTTGACTGCTTCTGCCTCCAATAGATTTTCTAAGCACTAGTGTTTTAAGGAACAGCTTAAAAAGAGAATCCTAATGTGATTTCTTTATAATGGGTGTGTTCCTTATCTTATCCTAGTGTCTAAACTCTTCTCCATGGCTGGACCTCCAAATAATATTCCTTTACGTGCTAAGGGGTATCTGGAGAGTGGGTTAGGTTTAATAACTACCCTAACACTAACGCGTACCCTAACCCTAAACCCTACCCTAACCCTAACACGTACCCTAATCCTAACCAATACCCTAAACCGAGCCCTAACCCTAACACTAACCCTAACCCTAACCCTAACCCATACCCTACGCCGTACCCGAAGCCCTCCCCGAACCCGTACCCTAAGCCGTACCCTAAGCCGTACCCTAAGCCTAACCCTAACCCTAGGCTACCCTTGACTGCTTCTGCCTCCAATAGATTTCCTAAGCATTGTGTTTTAAGGAACAGCTTAAAAAGAGAATCTTATTGTGATTTCTTTATAATGGGTGTGTTCCTTATCTTATCCTAGTGTCTAAACTCTTCTCCAAGGCTGGAGACCCAAATAATATTCCTTTACGTGCTAAGGGGTATCTAGAGAGTGGGATAGGTTTAATAACTACCCTAACCCTAACGCGTACCCTAACCCTATCCCCTACCCTAATCCTAACCCGTACCCTAAACCGAGCCCTAACCCTAACACTAACCCTAACCCTAACCCTAACCCATACCCTACGCCGTACCCGAAGCCCTCACCGAACCCGTACCCTAAGCCTTACCCTAAGCCGTACCCTAAGCCTAACCCTAACCCTAGGCTACCCTTGACTTCTTCTGCCTCCAATAGATTTCCTAAGCACTAGTGTTTTAAGGAACAGCTTAAAAAGAGAATCCTAATGTGATTTCTTTATAATGGGTGTGTTCCTTATCTTATCCTAGTGTGTAAACTCTTCTCCATGGCTGGACCTCCAAATAATATTCCTTTACGTGCTAAGGGGTATCTAGAGAGTGGGTTAGGTTTAATAACTACCCTATCACTAACGCGTACCCTAACCCTAACCCCTACCCTAACCCTAACACGTACCCTAATCCTAACCAATACCCTAAACCGAGCCCTAACCCTAACACTAACCCTAACACTAACCCTAACCCATACCCTACGCCGTACCCGAAGCCATCCCCGAACCCGTACCCTAAGCCGTACCCTAAGCCGTACCCTAACCCTAGGCTACCCTTGACTGCTTCTGCCTCCAATAGATTTCCTAAGCACTAGTGTTTTAAGGAACAGCTTAAAAAGAGAATCCTAATGTGATTTCTTTATAATGGGTGTGTTCCTTATCTTATCCTAGTGTCTAAACTCTTCTCCATGGCTGGACCTCCAAATAATATTCCTTTACGTGCTAAGGGGTATCTAGAGATTGGGATAGGTTTAATAACTACCCTAACACTAACGCGTACCCTAACCCTAACCCCTACCCTAACCCTAACACGTACCCTAATCCTAACCAATACCCTAAGCCGAGCCCTAACCCTAACACTAACCCTAACCCTAACCCTAACCCATACCCTAAGCCGTACCCGAAGCCCTCCCCAAACCCGTACCCTAAGCCGTACCCTAAGCCGTACCCTAAGCCTAACCCTAACCCTAGGCTACCCTTGACTGCTTCTGCCTCCAATAGATTTCCTAAGCACTAGTGTTTTAAGGAACAGCTTAAAAAGAGAATCCTAATGTGATTTCTTTATAATGGGTGTGTTCCTTATCTTATCCTAGTGTCTAAACTCTTCTCCATGGCTGGACCTCCAAATAATATTCCTTTACGTGCTAAGGGGTATCTAGAGATTGGGATAGGTTTAATAACTACCCTAACACTAAGGCGTACCCTAACCCTAACCCCTACCCTAACCCTAACACGTACCCTAATCCTAACCAATACCCTAAGCCGAGCCCTAACCCTAACACTAACCCTAACCCTAACCCTAACCCATACCCTAAGCCGTACCCGAAGCCCTCCCCAAACCCGTACCCTAAGCTGTACCCTAAGCTGTACCCTAAGCCTAACCCTAACCCTAGGCTACCCTTGACTGCTTCTGCCTCCAATAGATTTCCTACGCACTAGTGTTTTAAGGAACAGCTTAAAAAGAGAATCCTAATGTGATTTCTTTATAATGGGTGTGTTCCTTATCTTATCCTAGTGTCTAAACTCTTCTCCATGGCTGGACCTCCAAATAATATTCCTTTACGTGCTAAGGGGTATCTAGAGACTGGGATAGGTTTAATAACTACCCTAACACTAACGCGTACCCTAACCCTAACCACTACCCTAACCCTAACACGTACCCTAATCCTAACCAATACCCTAAACCGAGCCCTAACCCTAACACTAACCCTAACCCTAACCCTAACCCATACCCTACGCCGTACCCGAAGCCCTCCCCGAACCGGTACCCTAAGCCGTACCCTAAGCCGTACCCTAAGCCTAACCCTAACCCTAGGCTACCCTTGACTGCTTCTGCCTCCAATAGATTTTCTAAGCACTAGTGTTTTAAGGAACATCTTAAAAAGAGAATCCTAATGTGATTTATTTATAATGGGTGTGTTCCTTATCTTATCCTAGTGTCTAAACTCTTCTCCATGGCTGGACCTCCAAATAATATTCCTTTACGTGCTAAGGGGTATCTAGAGAGTGGGTTAGGTTTAATAACTACCCTAACACTAACGCGTACCCTAACCCTAAACCCTACCCTAACCCTAACACGTACCCTAATCCTAAGCAATACCCTATACCGAGCCCTAACCCTAACACTAACCCTAACCCTAACCCATACCCTACGCCATACCAGAAGCCCTCCCCGAACCCGTACCCTAAGCCGTACCCTAAGCCTAACCCTAAGCCTAACCCTAACCCTAGGCTACCCTTGACTGCTTCTGCCTCCAATAGATTTCCTAAGCACTAGTGTTTTAAGGAACAGCTTAAAAAGAGAATCCTAATGTGATTTCTTTATAATGGGTGTGTTCCTTATCTTATCCTAGTGTGTAAACTCTTCTCCATGGCTGGACCTCCAAATAATATTCCTTTACGTGCTAAGGGGTATCTAGAGAGTGGGTTAGGTTTAATAACTACCCTAACACTAACGCGTACCCTAACCCTAACCCCTACCCTATCGCTAACACGTACCCTAATCCTAACCAATACCCTAAACCGAGCCCTAACCCTAACACTAACCCTAACCCTAACCCTAACCCATACCCTACGCCGTACCAGAAGCCCTCCCCGAACCCGTACCCTAAGCCGTACCCTAAGCCTAACCCTAAGCCTAACCCTAAACCTAGGCTACCCTTGAATGCTTCTGCCTCCAATAGATTTCCTAAGCACTAGTGTTTTAAGGAACAGCTTAAAAAGAGAATCCTAATGTGATTTGTTTATGATGGGTGTGTTCCTTATCTTATCCTAGTGTCTAAATTCTTCTCCTTGGCTGGACCTCCAAATAATATTCCTTTACGTGCTAAGGGGTATCTAGAGAGTGGGATAGCTTTAATAACTACCCTAACACTAACGCGTACCCTAACCCTAACCCCTACCCTAACCCTAACACGTACCCTAATCCTAACCAATACCCTAAACCGAGCCCTAACCCTAACACTAACCCTAACCCATACCCTACGCCGTACCCGAAGCCATCCCCGAACCCGTACCCTAAGCCGTACCCTAAGCCTAACCCTAACCCTAGGCTACCCTTGACTGCTTCTGCCTCCAATAGATTTCCTAAGCACTAGTGTTTTAAGGAACAGCTTAAAAAGAGAATCCTAATGTGATTTCTTTATAATGGGTGTGTTCCTTATCTTATCCTAGTGTCTAAACTCTTCTCCATGGCTGGACCTCCAAATAATATTCCTTTACGTGCTAAGGGGTATCTAGAGACTGGGATAGGTTTAATAACTACCCTAACACTAACGCGTACCCTAAACCTAACCCCTACCCTAACCCTAACACGTACCCTAATCCTAACCAATACCCTAAGCCGAGCCCTAACCCTAACACTAACCCTAACCCTAACCCTAACCCATACCCTAAGCCGTACCCGAAGCCCTCCCCAAACCCGTACCCTAAGCCGTACCCTAAGCCGTACCCTAAGCCTAACCCTAACCCTAGGCTACCCTTGACTGCTTCTGCCTCCAATAGATTTCCTAAGCACTAGTGTTTTAAGGAACAGCTTAAAAAGAGAATCCTAATGTGATTTCTTTATAATGGGTGTGTTCCTTATCTTATCCTAGTGTCTAAACTCTTCTCCATGGCTGGACCTCCAAATAATATTCCTTTACGTGCTAAGGGGTATCTAGAGATTGGGATAGGTTTAATAACTACCCTAACACTAACGCGTACCCTAACCCTAACCCCTACCCTAACCCTAACACGTACCCTAATCCTAACCAATACCCTAAGCCGAGCCCTAACCCTAACACTAACCCTAACCCTAACCCTAACCCATACCCTAAGCCGTACCCGAAGCCCTCCCCAAACCTGTACCCTAAGCTGTACCCTAAGCCGTACCCTAAGCCTAACCCTAACCCTAGGCTACCCTTGACTGCTTCTGCCTCCAATAGATTTCCTAAGCACTAGTGTTTTAAGGAACAGCTTAAAAAGAGAATCCTAATGTGATTTCTTTATAATGGGTGTGTTCCTTATCTTATCCTAGTGTCTAAACTCTTCTCCATGGCTGGACCTCCAAATAATATTCCTTTACGTGCTAAGGGGTATCTAGAGATTGGGATAGGTTTAATAACTACCCTAACACTAACGCGTACCCTAACCCTAACCCCTACCCTAACCCTAACACGTACCCTAATCCTAACCAATACCCTAAGCCGAGCCCTAACCCTAACACTAACCCTAACCCTAACCCTAACCCATACCCTAAGCCGTACCCGAAGCCCTCCCCAAACCCGTACCCTAAGCCGTACCCTAAGCCGTACCCTAAGCCTAACCCTAACCCTAGGCTTCCCTTGACTGCTTCTGCCTCCAATAGATTTCCTAAGCACTAGTGTTTTAAGGAACAGCTTAAAAAGAGAATCCTAATGTGATTTCTTTATAATGGGTGTGTTCCTTATCTTATCCTAGTGTCTAAACTCTTCTCCATGGCTGGACCTCCAAATAATATTCCTTTACGTGCTTAGGGGTATCTAGAGACTGGGATAGGTTTAATAACTACCCTAACACTAACGCGTACCCTAACCCTAACCCCTACCCTAACCCTAACACGTACCCTAATCCTAACCAATACCCTAAACCGAGCCCTAACCCTAACACTAACCCTAACCCTAACCCTAACCCATACCCTACGCCGTACCCGAAGCCCTCCCCGAACCGGTACCCTAAGCCGTACCCTAAGCCGTACCCTAAGCCTAACCCTAACCCTAGGCTACCCTTGACTGCTTCTGCCTCCAATAGATTTTCTAAGCACTAGTGTTTTAAGGAACAGCTTAAAAAGAGAATCCTAATGTGATTTCTTTATAATGGGTGTGTTCCTTATCTTATCCTTGTGTCTAAACTCTTCTCCATGGCTGGACCTCCAAATAATATTCCTTTACGTGCTAAGGGGTATCTAGAGAGTGGGTTAGGTTTAATAACTACCCTAACACTAACGCGTACCCTAACCCTAAACCCTACCCTAAGCCTAACACGTACCCTAATCCTAACCAATTCCCTAAACCGAGCCCTAACCCTAACACTAACCCTAACCCTAACCCTAACCCATACCCTACGCCGTACCCGAAGCCCTCCCCGAACCCGTACCCTAAGCCGTACCCTAAGCCGTACCCTAAGCCTAACCCTAACCCTAGGCTACCCTTGACTGCTTCTGCCTCCAATAGATTTCCTAAGCATTGTGTTTTAAGGAACAGCTTAAAAAGAGAATCTTATTGTGATTTCTTTATAATGGGTGTGTTCCTTATCTTATCCTAGTGTCTAAACTCTTCTCCATGGCTGGAGACCCAAATAATATTCCTTTACGTGCTAAGGGGTATCTAGAGAGTGGGATAGGTTTAATAACTACCCTAACCCTAACGCGTACCCTAACCCTATCCCCTACCCTAATCCTAACCCGTACCCTAAACCGAGCCCTAACCCTAACACTAACCCTAACCCTAACCCTAAACCATACCCTACGCCGTACCCGAAGCCCTCACCGAACCCGTACCCTAAGCCTTACCCTAAGCCGTACCCTAAGCCTAACCCTAACCCTAGGCTACCCTTGACTTCTTCTGCCTCCAATAGATTTCCTAAGCACTAGTGTTTTAAGGAACAGCTTAAAAAGAGAATCCTAATGTGATTTCTTTATAATGGGTGTGTTCCTTATCTTATCCTAGTGTGTAAACTCTTCTCCATGGCTGGACCTCCAAATAATATTCCTTTACGTGCTAAGGGGTATCTAGAGAGTGGGTTAGGTTTAATAACTACCCTATCACTAACGCGTACCCTAACCCTAACCCCTACCCTATCGCTAACACGTACCCTAATCCTAACCAATACCGTAAACCGAGCCCTAACCCTAACACTAACCCTAACCCTAACCCTAACCCATACCCTACGCCGTACCAGAAGCCCTCCCCGAACCCGTACCCTAAGCCGTACCCTAAGCCTAACCCTAAGCCTAACCCTAAACCTAGGCTACCCTTGAATGCTTCTGCCTCCAATAGATTTCCTAAGCACTAGTGTTTTAAGGAAGAGCTTAAAAAGAGAATCCTAATGTGATTTGTTTATGATGGGTGTGTTCCTTATCTTATCCTAGTGTCTAAATTCTTCTCCATGGCTGGACCTCCAAATAATATTCCTTTACGTGCTAAGGGGTATCTAGAGAGTGGGATAGCTTTAATAACTACCCTAACACTAACGCGTACCCTAACCCTAACCCCTACCCTAACCCTAACACGTACCCTAATCCTAACCAATACCCTAAACCGAGCCCTAACCCTAACACTAACCCTAACACTAACCCTAACCCATACCCTACGCCGTACCCGAAGCCATCCCCGAACCCGTACCCTAAGCCGTACCCTAAGCCGTACCCTAACCCTAGGCTACCCTTGACTGCTTCTGCCTCCAATAGATTTCCTAAGCACTAGTGTTTTAAGGAACAGCTTAAAAAGAGAATCCTAATGTGATTTCTTTATAATGGGTGTGTTCCTTATCTTATCCTAGTGTCTAAACTCTTCTCCATGGCTGGACCTCCAAATAATATTCCTTTACGTGCTAAGGGGTATCTAGAGATTGGGATAGGTTTAATAACTACCCTAACACTAACGCGTACCCTAACCCTAACCCCTACCCTAACCCTAACACGTACCCTAATCCTAACCAATACCCTAAGCCGAGCCCTAACCCTAACACTAACCCTAACCCTAACCCTAACCCATACCCTAAGCCGTACCCGAAGCCCTCCCCAAACCCGTACCCTAAGCTGTACCCTAAGCTGTACCCTAAGCCTAACCCTAACCCTAGGCTACCCTTGACTGCTTCTGCCTCCAATAGATTTCCTACGCACTAGTGTTTTAAGGAACAGCTTAAAAAGAGAATCCTAATGTGATTTCTTTATAATGGGTGTGTTCCTTATCTTATCCTAGTGTCTAAACTCTTCTCCATGGCTGGACCTCCAACTAATATTCCTTTACGTGCTAAGGGGTATCTAGAGACTGGGATAGGTTTAATAACTACCCTAACACTAACGCGTACCCTAACCCTAACCACTACCCTAACCCTAACACGTACCCTAATCCTAACCAATACCCTAAACCGAGCCCTAACCCTAACACTAACCCTAACCCTAACCCTAACCCATACCCTACGCCGTACCCGAAGCCCTCCCCGAACCGGTACCCTAAGCCGTACCCTAAGCCGTACCCTAAGCCTAACCCTAACCCTAGGCTACCCTTGACTGCTTCTGCCTCCAATAGATTTTCTAAGCACTAGTGTTTTAAGGAACATCTTAAAAAGAGAATCCTAATGTGATTTATTTATAATGGGTGTGTTCCTTATCTTATCCTAGTGTCTAAACTCTTCTCCATGGCTGGACCTCCAAATAATATTCCTTTACGTGCTAAGGGGTATCTAGAGAGTGGGTTAGGTTTAATAACTACCCTAACACTAACGCGTACCCTAACCCTAAACCCTACCCTAACCCTAACACGTACCCTAATCCTAAGCAATACCCTATACCGAGCCCTAACCCTAACACTAACCCTAACCCTAACCCATACCCTACGCCATACCAGAAGCCCTCCCCGAACCCGTACCCTAAGCCGTACCCTAAGCCTAACCCTAAGCCTAACCCTAACCCTAGGCTACCCTTGACTGCTTCTGCCTCCAATAGATTTCCTAAGCACTAGTGTTTTAAGGAACAGCTTAAAAAGAGAATCCTAATGTGATTTCTTTATAATGGGTGTGTTCCTTATCTTATCCTAGTGTGTAAACTCTTCTCCATGGCTGGACCTCCAAATAATATTCCTTTACGTGCTAAGGGGTATCTAGAGAGTGGGTTAGGTTTAATAACTACCCTAACACTAACGCGTACCCTAACCCTAACCCCTACCCTATCGCTAACACGTACCCTAATCCTAACCAATACCCTAAACCGAGCCCTAACCCTAACACTAACCCTAACCCTAACCCTAACCCATACCCTACGCCGTACCAGAAGCCCTCCCCGAACCCGTACCCTAAGCCGTACCCTAAGCCTAACCCTAAGCCTAACCCTAAACCTAGGCTACCCTTGAATGCTTCTGCCTCCAATAGATTTCCTAAGCACTAGTGTTTTAAGGAACAGCTTAAAAAGAGAATCCTAATGTGATTTGTTTATGATGGGTGTGTTCCTTATCTTATCCTAGTGTCTAAATTCTTCTCCTTGGCTGGACCTCCAAATAATATTCCTTTACGTGCTAAGGGGTATCTAGAGAGTGGGATAGCTTTAATAACTACCCTAACACTAACGCGTACCCTAACCCTAACCCCTACCCTAACCCTAACACGTACCCTAATCCTAACCAATACCCTAAACCGAGCCCTAACCCTAACACTAACCCTAACCCATACCCTACGCCGTACCCGAAGCCATCCCCGAACCCGTACCCTAAGCCGTACCCTAAGCCTAACCCTAACCCTAGGCTACCCTTGACTGCTTCTGCCTCCAATAGATTTCCTAAGCACTAGTGTTTTAAGGAACAGCTTAAAAAGAGAATCCTAATGTGATTTCTTTATAATGGGTGTGTTCCTTATCTTATCCTAGTGTCTAAACTCTTCTCCATGGCTGGACCTCCAAATAATATTCCTTTACGTGCTAAGGGGTATCTAGAGACTGGGATAGGTTTAATAACTACCCTAACACTAACGCGTACCCTAAACCTAACCCCTACCCTAACCCTAACACGTACCCTAATCCTAACCAATACCCTAAGCCGAGCCCTAACCCTAACACTAACCCTAACCCTAACCCTATCCCATACCCTACGCCGTACCCGAAGCCCTCCCCGAACCGGTACCCTAAGCCGTACCCTAAGCCGTACCCTAAGCCTAACCCTAACCCTAGGCTACCCTTGACTGCTTCTGCCTCCAATAGATTTTCTAAGCACTAGTGTTTTAAGGAACAGCTTAAAAAGAGAATCCTAATGTGATTTCTTTATAATGGGTGTGTTCCTTATCTTATCCTAGTGTCTAAACTCTTCTCCATGGCTGGACCTCCAAATAATATTCCTTTACGTGCTAAGGGGTATCTAGAGAGTGGGTTAGGTTTAATAACTACCCTAACACTAACGCGTACCCTAACCCTAAACCCTACCCTAACCCTAACACGTACCCTAATCCTAACCAATACCCTAAACCGAGCCCTAACCCTAACACTAACCCTAACCCTAACCCTAACCCATACCCTACGCCGTACCCGAAGCCCTCCCCGAACCCGTACCCTAAGCCGTACCCTAAGCCGTACCCTAAGCCTAACCCTAACCCTAGGCTACCCTTGACTGCTTCTGCCTCCAATAGATTTCCTAAGCATTGTGTTTTAAGGAACAGCTTAAAAAGAGAATCTTATTGTGATTTCTTTATAATGGGTGTGTTCCTTATCTTATCCTAGTGTCTAAACTCTTCTCCAAGGCTGGAGACCCAAATAATATTCCTTTACGTGCTAAGGGGTATCTAGAGAGTGGGATAGGTTTAATAACTACCCTATCACTAACGCGTACCCTAACCCTAACCCCTACCCTAATCCTAACCCGTACCCTAAACCGAGCCCTAACCCTAACACTAACCCTAACCCTAACCCTAACCCATACCCTACGCCGTACCCGAAGCCCTCACCGAACCCGTACCCTAAGCCTTACCCTAAGCCGTACCCTAAGCCTAACCCTAACCCTAGGCTACCCTTGACTTCTTCTGCCTCCAATAGATTTCCTAAGCACTAGTGTTTTAAGGAACAGCTTAAAAAGAGAATCCTAATGTGATTTCTTTATAATGGGTGTGTTCCTTATCTTATCCTAGTGTGTAAACTCTTCTCCATGGCTGGACCTCCAAATAATATTCCTTTACGTGCTAAGGGGTATCTAGAGAGTGGGTTAGGTTTAATAACTACCCTATCACTAACGCGTACCCTAACCCTAACCCCTACCCTAACCCTAACACGTACCCTAATCCTAACCAATACCCTAAACCGAGCCCTAACCCTAACACTAACCCTAACACTAACCCTAACCCATACCCTACGCCGTACCCGAAGCCATCCCCGAACCCGTACCCTAAGCCGTACCCTAAGCCGTACCCTAACCCTAGGCTACCCTTGACTGCTTCTGCCTCCAATAGATTTCCTAAGCACTAGTGTTTTAAGGAACAGCTTAAAAAGAGAATCCTAATGTGATTTCTTTATAATGGGTGTGTTCCTTATCTTATCCTAGTGTCTAAACTCTTCTCCATGGCTGGACCTCCAAATAATATTCCTTTACGTGCTAAGGGGTATCTAGAGATTGGGATAGGTTTAATAACTACCCTAACACTAACGCGTACCCTAACCCTAACCCCTACCCTAACCCTAACACGTACCCTAATCCTAACCAATACCCTAAGCCGAGCCCTAACCCTAACACTAACCCTAACCCTAACCCTAACCCATACCCTAAGCCGTACCCGAAGCCCTCCCCAAACCCGTACCCTAAGCCGTACCCTAAGCCGTACCCTAAGCCTAACCCTAACCCTAGGCTACCCTTGACTGCTT
This sequence comes from Balaenoptera physalus, assembly GCF_965194825.1. NCBI lineage: Eukaryota > Metazoa > Chordata > Mammalia > Artiodactyla > Balaenopteridae > Balaenoptera > Balaenoptera physalus. The sequence continues at coordinate 141,223,572 of NC_138903.1, read as the reverse complement.
CTGCCTCCAATAGATTTCCTAAGCACTAGTGTTTTAAGGAACAGCTTAAAAAGAGAATCCTAATGTGATTTCTTTATAATGGGTGTGTTCCTTATCTTATCCTAGTGTCTAAACTCTTCTCCATGGCTGGACCTCCAAATAATATTCCTTTACGTGCTAAGGGGTATCTAGAGATTGGGATAGGTTTAATAACTACCCTAACACTAAGGCGTACCCTAACCCTAACCCCTACCCTAACCCTAACACGTACCCTAATCCTAACCAATACCCTAAGCCGAGCCCTAACCCTAACACTAACCCTAACCCTAACCCTAACCCATACCCTAAGCCGTACCCGAAGCCCTCCCCAAACCCGTACCCTAAGCTGTACCCTAAGCTGTACCCTAAGCCTAACCCTAACCCTAGGCTACCCTTGACTGCTTCTGCCTCCAATAGATTTCCTACGCACTAGTGTTTTAAGGAACAGCTTAAAAAGAGAATCCTAATGTGATTTCTTTATAATGGGTGTGTTCCTTATCTTATCCTAGTGTCTAAACTCTTCTCCATGGCTGGACCTCCAAATAATATTCCTTTACGTGCTAAGGGGTATCTAGAGACTGGGATAGGTTTAATAACTACCCTAACACTAACGCGTACCCTAACCCTAACCACTACCCTAACCCTAACACGTACCCTAATCCTAACCAATACCCTAAACCGAGCCCTAACCCTAACACTAACCCTAACCCTAACCCTAACCCATACCCTACGCCGTACCCGAAGCCCTCCCCGAACCGGTACCCTAAGCCGTACCCTAAGCCGTACCCTAAGCCTAACCCTAACCCTAGGCTACCCTTGACTGCTTCTGCCTCCAATAGATTTTCTAAGCACTAGTGTTTTAAGGAACATCTTAAAAAGAGAATCCTAATGTGATTTATTTATAATGGGTGTGTTCCTTATCTTATCCTAGTGTCTAAACTCTTCTCCATGGCTGGACCTCCAAATAATATTCCTTTACGTGCTAAGGGGTATCTAGAGAGTGGGTTAGGTTTAATAACTACCCTAACACTAACGCGTACCCTAACCCTAAACCCTACCCTAACCCTAACACGTACCCTAATCCTAAGCAATACCCTATACCGAGCCCTAACCCTAACACTAACCCTAACCCTAACCCATACCCTACGCCATACCAGAAGCCCTCCCCGAACCCGTACCCTAAGCCGTACCCTAAGCCTAACCCTAAGCCTAACCCTAACCCTAGGCTACCCTTGACTGCTTCTGCCTCCAATAGATTTCCTAAGCACTAGTGTTTTAAGGAACAGCTTAAAAAGAGAATCCTAATGTGATTTCTTTATAATGGGTGTGTTCCTTATCTTATCCTAGTGTGTAAACTCTTCTCCATGGCTGGACCTCCAAATAATATTCCTTTACGTGCTAAGGGGTATCTAGAGAGTGGGTTAGGTTTAATAACTACCCTAACACTAACGCGTACCCTAACCCTAACCCCTACCCTATCGCTAACACGTACCCTAATCCTAACCAATACCCTAAACCGAGCCCTAACCCTAACACTAACCCTAACCCTAACCCTAACCCATACCCTACGCCGTACCAGAAGCCCTCCCCGAACCCGTACCCTAAGCCGTACCCTAAGCCTAACCCTAAGCCTAACCCTAAACCTAGGCTACCGTTGAATGCTTCTGCCTCCAATAGATTTCCTAAGCACTAGTGTTTTAAGGAACAGCTTAAAAAGAGAATCCTAATGTGATTTGTTTATGATGGGTGTGTTCCTTATCTTATCCTAGTGTCTAAATTCTTCTCCTTGGCTGGACCTCCAAATAATATTCCTTTACGTGCTAAGGGGTATCTAGAGAGTGGGATAGCTTTAATAACTACCCTAACACTAACGCGTACCCTAACCCTAACCCCTACCCTAACCCTAACACGTACCCTAATCCTAACCAATACCCTAAACCGAGCCCTAACCCTAACACTAACCCTAACCCATACCCTACGCCGTACCCGAAGCCATCCCCGAACCCGTACCCTAAGCCGTACCCTAAGCCTAACCCTAACCCTAGGCTACCCTTGACTGCTTCTGCCTCCAATAGATTTCCTAAGCACTAGTGTTTTAAGGAACAGCTTAAAAAGAGAATCCTAATGTGATTTCTTTATAATGGGTGTGTTCCTTATCTTATCCTAGTGTCTAAACTCTTCTCCATGGCTGGACCTCCAAATAATATTCCTTTACGTGCTAAGGGGTATCTAGAGACTGGGATAGGTTTAATAACTACCCTAACACTAACGCGTACCCTAAACCTAACCCCTACCCTAACCCTAACACGTACCCTAATCCTAACCAATACCCTAAGCCGAGCCCTAACCCTAACACTAACCCTAACCCTAACCCTATCCCATACCCTACGCCGTACCCGAAGCCCTCCCCGAACCGGTACCCTAAGCCGTACCCTAAGCCGTACCCTAAGCCTAACCCTAACCCTAGGCTACCCTTGACTGCTTCTGCCTCCAATAGATTTTCTAAGCACTAGTGTTTTAAGGAACAGCTTAAAAAGAGAATCCTAATGTGATTTCTTTATAATGGGTGTGTTCCTTATCTTATCCTAGTGTCTAAACTCTTCTCCATGGCTGGACCTCCAAATAATATTCCTTTACGTGCTAAGGGGTATCTAGAGAGTGGGTTAGGTTTAATAACTACCCTAACACTAACGCGTACCCTAACCCTAAACCCTACCCTAACCCTAACACGTACCCTAATCCTAACCAATACCCTAAACCGAGCCCTAACCCTAACACTAACCCTAACCCTAACCCTAACCCATACCCTACGCCGTACCCGAAGCCCTCCCCGAACCCGTACCCTAAGCCGTACCCTAAGCCGTACCCTAAGCCTAACCCTAACCCTAGGCTACCCTTGACTGCTTCTGCCTCCAATAGATTTCCTAAGCATTGTGTTTTAAGGAACAGCTTAAAAAGAGAATCTTATTGTGATTTCTTTATAATGGGTGTGTTCCTTATCTTATCCTAGTGTCTAAACTCTTCTCCAAGGCTGGAGACCCAAATAATATTCCTTTACGTGCTAAGGGGTATCTAGAGAGTGGGATAGGTTTAATAACTACCCTAACCCTAACGCGTACCCTAACCCTATCCCCTACCCTAATCCTAACCCGTACCCTAAACCGAGCCCTAACCCTAACACTAACCCTAACCCTAACCCTAACCCATACCCTACGCCGTACCCGAAGCCCTCACCGAACCCGTACCCTAAGCCTTACCCTAAGCCGTACCCTAAGCCTAACCCTAACCCTAGGCTACCCTTGACTTCTTCTGCCTCCAATAGATTTCCTAAGCACTAGTGTTTTAAGGAACAGCTTAAAAAGAGAATCCTAATGTGATTTCTTTATAATGGGTGTGTTCCTTATCTTATCCTAGTGTGTAAACTCTTCTCCATGGCTGGACCTCCAAATAATATTCCTTTACGTGCTAAGGGGTATCTAGAGAGTGGGTTAGGTTTAATAACTACCCTATCACTAACGCGTACCCTAACCCTAACCCCTACCCTATCGCTAACACGTACCCTAATCCTAACCAATACCGTAAACCGAGCCCTAACCCTAACACTAACCCTAACCCTAACCCTAACCCATACCCTACGCCGTACCAGAAGCCCTCCCCGAACCCGTACCCTAAGCCGTACCCTAAGCCTAACCCTAAGCCTAACCCTAAACCTAGGCTACCCTTGAATGCTTCTGCCTCCAATAGATTTCCTAAGCACTAGTGTTTTAAGGAAGAGCTTAAAAAGAGAATCCTAATGTGATTTGTTTATGATGGGTGTGTTCCTTATCTTATCCTAGTGTCTAAATTCTTCTCCATGGCTGGACCTCCAAATAATATTCCTTTACGTGCTAAGGGGTATCTAGAGAGTGGGATAGCTTTAATAACTACCCTAACACTAACGCGTAATCTAACCCTAACCCCTACCCTAACCCTAACACGTACCCTAATCCTAACCAATACCCTAAACCGAGCCCTAACCCTAACACTAACCCTAAACCTAACCCTAACCCATACCCTACGCCGTACCCGAAGCCATCCCCGAACCCGTACCCTAAGCCGTACCCTAAGCCTAACCCTAACCCTAGGCTACCCTTGACTGCTTCTGCCTCCAATAGATTTCCTAAGCACTAGTGTTTTAAGGAACAGCTTAAAAAGAGAATCCTAATGTGATTTCTTTATAATGGGTGTGTTCCTTATCTTATCCTAGTGTCTAAACTCTTCTCCATGGCTGGACCTCCAAATAATATTCCTTTACGTGCTAAGGGGTATCTAGAGATTGGGATAGGTTTAATAACTACCCTAACACTAACGCGTACCCTAACCCTAACCCCTACCCTAACCCTAACACGTACCCTAATCCTAACCAATACCCTAAGCCGAGCCCTAACCCTAACACTAACCCTAACCCTAACCCTAACCCATACCCTAAGCCGTACCCGAAGCCCTCCCCAAACCCGTACCCTAAGCCGTACCCTAAGCCGTACCCTAAGCCTAACCCTAACCCTAGGCTACCCTTGACTGCTTCTGCCTCCAATAGATTTCCTAAGCACTAGTGTTTTAAGGAACAGCTTAAAAAGAGAATCCTAATGTGATTTCTTTATAATGGGTGTGTTCCTTATCTTATCCTAGTGTCTAAACTCTTCTCCATGGCTGGACCTCCAAATAATATTCCTTTACGTGCTAAGGGGTATCTAGAGATTGGGATAGGTTTAATAACTACCCTAACACTAACGCGTACCCTAACCCTAACCCCTACCCTAACCCTAACACGTACCCTAATCCTAACCAATACCCTAAGCCGAGCCCTAACCCTAACACTAACCCTAACCCTAACCCTAACCCATACCCTAAGCCGTACCCGAAGCCCTCCCCAAACCCGTACCCTAAGCTGTACCCTAAGCTGTACCCTAAGCCTAACCCTAACCCTAGGCTACCCTTGACTGCTTCTGCCTCCAATAGATTTCCTACGCACTAGTGTTTTAAGGAACAGCTTAAAAAGAGAATCCTAATGTGATTTATTTATAATGGGTGTGTTCCTTATCTTATCCTAGTGTCTAAACTCTTCTCCATGGCTGGACCTCCAAATAATATTCCTTTACGTGCTAAGGGGTATCTAGAGAGTGGGTTAGGTTTAATAACTACCCTAACACTAACGCGTACCCTAACCCTAAACCCTACCCTAACCCTAACACGTACCCTAATCCTAAGCAATACCCTATACCGAGCCCTAACCCTAACACTAACCCTAACCCTAACCCATACCCTACGCCATACCAGAAGCCCTCCCCGAACCCGTACCCTAAGCCGTACCCTAAGCCTAACCCTAAGCCTAACCCTAACCCTAGGCTACCCTTGACTGCTTCTGCCTCCAATAGATTTCCTAAGCACTAGTGTTTTAAGGAACAGCTTAAAAAGAGAATCCTAATGTGATTTCTTTATAATGGGTGTGTTCCTTATCTTATCCTAGTGTGTAAACTCTTCTCCATGGCTGGACCTCCAAATAATATTCCTTTACGTGCTAAGGGGTATCTAGAGAGTGGGTTAGGTTTAATAACTACCCTAACACTAACGCGTACCCTAACCCTAACCCCTACCCTATCGCTAACACGTACCCTAATCCTAACCAATACCCTAAACCGAGCCCTAACCCTAACACTAACCCTAACCCTAACCCTAACCCATACCCTACGCCGTACCAGAAGCCCTCCCCGAACCCGTACCCTAAGCCGTACCCTAAGCCTAACCCTAAGCCTAACCCTAAACCTAGGCTACCCTTGAATGCTTCTGCCTCCAATAGATTTCCTAAGCACTAGTGTTTTAAGGAACAGCTTAAAAAGAGAATCCTAATGTGATTTGTTTATGATGGGTGTGTTCCTTATCTTATCCTAGTGTCTAAATTCTTCTCCTTGGCTGGACCTCCAAATAATATTCCTTTACGTGCTAAGGGGTATCTAGAGAGTGGGATAGCTTTAATAACTACCCTAACACTAACGCGTACCCTAACCCTAACCCCTACCCTAACCCTAACACGTACCCTAATCCTAACCAATACCCTAAACCGAGCCCTAACCCTAACACTAACCCTAACCCATACCCTACGCCGTACCCGAAGCCATCCCCGAACCCGTACCCTAAGCCGTACCCTAAGCCTAACCCTAACCCTAGGCTACCCTTGACTGCTTCTGCCTCCAATAGATTTCCTAAGCACTAGTGTTTTAAGGAACAGCTTAAAAAGAGAATCCTAATGTGATTTCTTTATAATGGGTGTGTTCCTTATCTTATCCTAGTGTCTAAACTCTTCTCCATGGCTGGACCTCCAAATAATATTCCTTTACGTGCTAAGGGGTATCTAGAGACTGGGATAGGTTTAATAACTACCCTAACACTAACGCGTACCCTAAACCTAACCCCTACCCTAACCCTAACACGTACCCTAATCCTAACCAATACCCTAAGCCGAGCCCTAACCCTAACACTAACCCTAACCCTAACCCTAACCCATACCCTACGCCGTACCAGAAGCCCTCCCCGAACCCGTACCCTAAGCCGTACCCTAAGCCGTACCCTAAGCCTAACCCTAAACCTAGGCTACCCTTGAATGCTTCTGCCTCCAATAGATTTCCTAAGCACTAGTGTTTTAAGGAAGAGCTTAAAAAGAGAATCCTAATGTGATTTGTTTATGATGGGTGTGTTCCTTATCTTATCCTAGTGTCTAAATTCTTCTCCATGGCTGGACCTCCAAATAATATTCCTTTACGTGCTAAGGGGTATCTAGAGAGTGGGATAGCTTTAATAACTACCCTAACACTAACGCGTAATCTAACCCTAACCCCTACCCTAACCCTAACACGTACCCTAATCCTAACCAATACCCTAAACCGAGCCCTAACCCTAACACTAACCCTAAACCTAACCCTAACCCATACCCTACGCCGTACCCGAAGCCATCCCCGAACCCGTACCCTAAGCCGTACCCTAAGCCTAACCCTAACCCTAGGCTACCCTTGACTGCTTCTGCCTCCAATAGATTTCCTAAGCACTAGTGTTTTAAGGAACAGCTTAAAAAGAGAATCCTAATGTGATTTCTTTATAATGGGTGTGTTCCTTATCTTATCCTAGTGTCTAAACTCTTCTCCATGGCTGGACCTCCAAATAATATTCCTTTACGTGCTAAGGGGTATCTAGAGATTGGGATAGGTTTAATAACTACCCTAACACTAACGCGTACCCTAACCCTAACCCCTACCCTAACCCTAACACGTACCCTAATCCTAACCAATACCCTAAGCCGAGCCCTAACCCTAACACTAACCCTAACCCTAACCCTAACCCATACCCTAAGCCGTACCCGAAGCCCTCCCCAAACCCGTACCCTAAGCCGTACCCTAAGCCGTACCCTAAGCCTAACCCTAACCCTAGGCTACCCTTGACTGCTTCTGCCTCCAATAGATTTCCTAAGCACTAGTGTTTTAAGGAACAGCTTAAAAAGAGAATCCTAATGTGATTTCTTTATAATGGGTGTGTTCCTTATCTTATCCTAGTGTCTAAACTCTTCTCCATGGCTGGACCTCCAAATAATATTCCTTTACGTGCTAAGGGGTATCTAGAGATTGGGATAGGTTTAATAACTACCCTAACACTAACGCGTACCCTAACCCTAACCCCTACCCTAACCCTAACACGTACCCTAATCCTAACCAATACCCTAAGCCGAGCCCTAACCCTAACACTAACCCTAACCCTAACCCTAACCCATACCCTAAGCCGTACCCGAAGCCCTCCCCAAACCCGTACCCTAAGCTGTACCCTAAGCTGTACCCTAAGCCTAACCCTAACCCTAGGCTACCCTTGACTGCTTCTGCCTCCAATAGATTTCCTACGCACTAGTGTTTTAAGGAACAGCTTAAAAAGAGAATCCTAATGTGATTTATTTATAATGGGTGTGTTCCTTATCTTATCCTAGTGTCTAAACTCTTCTCCATGGCTGGACCCCCAAATAATATTCCTTTACGTGCTAAGGGGTATCTAGAGAGTGGGTTAGGTTTAATAACTACCCTAACACTAACGCGTACCCTAACCCTAAACCCTACCCTAACCCTAACACGTACCCTAATCCTAAGCAATACCCTATACCGAGCCCTAACCCTAACACTAACCCTAACCCTAACCCATACCCTACGCCATACCAGAAGCCCTCCCCGAACCCGTACCCTAAGCCGTACCCTAAGCCTAACCCTAAGCCTAACCCTAACCCTAGGCTACCCTTGACTGCTTCTGCCTCCAATAGATTTCCTAAGCACTAGTGTTTTAAGGAACAGCTTAAAAAGAGAATCCTAATGTGATTTCTTTATAATGGGTGTGTTCCTTATCTTATCCTAGTGTGTAAACTCTTCTCCATGGCTGGACCTCCAAATAATATTCCTTTACGTGCTAAGGGGTATCTAGAGAGTGGGTTAGGTTTAATAACTACCCTAACACTAACGCGTACCCTAACCCTAACCCCTACCCTATCGCTAACACGTACCCTAATCCTAACCAATACCCTAAACCGAGCCCTAACCCTAACACTAACCCTAACCCTAACCCTAACCCATACCCTACGCCGTACCAGAAGCCCTCCCCGAACCCGTACCCTAAGCCGTACCCTAAGCCTAACCCTAAGCCTAACCCTAAACCTAGGCTACCCTTGAATGCTTCTGCCTCCAATAGATTTCCTAAGCACTAGTGTTTTAAGGAACAGCTTAAAAAGAGAATCCTAATGTGATTTGTTTATGATGGGTGTGTTCCTTATCTTATCCTAGTGTCTAAATTCTTCTCCTTGGCTGGACCTCCAAATAATATTCCTTTACGTGCTAAGGGGTATCTAGAGAGTGGGATAGCTTTAATAACTACCCTAACACTAACGCGTACCCTAACCCTAACCCCTACCCTAACCCTAACACGTACCCTAATCCTAACCAATACCCTAAACCGAGCCCTAACCCTAACACTAACCCTAACCCATACCCTACGCCGTACCCGAAGCCATCCCCGAACCCGTACCCTAAGCCGTACCCTAAGCCTAACCCTAACCCTAGGCTACCCTTGACTGCTTCTGCCTCCAATAGATTTCCTAAGCACTAGTGTTTTAAGGAACAGCTTAAAAAGAGAATCCTAATGTGATTTCTTTATAATGGGTGTGTTCCTTATCTTATCCTAGTGTCTAAACTCTTCTCCATGGCTGGACCTCCAAATAATATTCCTTTACGTGCTAAGGGGTATCTAGAGACTGGGATAGGTTTAATAACTACCCTAACACTAACGCGTACCCTAAACCTAACCCCTACCCTAACCCTAACACGTACCCTAATCCTAACCAATACCCTAAGCCGAGCCCTAACCCTAACACTAACCCTAACCCTAACCCTATCCCATACCCTACGCCGTACCCGAAGCCCTCCCCGAACCGGTACCCTAAGCCGTACCCTAAGCCGTACCCTAAGCCTAACCCTAACCCTAGGCTACCCTTGACTGCTTCTGCCTCCAATAGATTTTCTAAGCACTAGTGTTTTAAGGAACAGCTTAAAAAGAGAATCCTAATGTGATTTCTTTATAATGGGTGTGTTCCTTATCTTATCCTAGTGTCTAAACTCTTCTCCATGGCTGGACCTCCAAATAATATTCCTTTACGTGCTAAGGGGTATCTAGAGAGTGGGTTAGGTTTAATAACTACCCTAACACTAACGCGTACCCTAACCCTAAACCCTACCCTAACCCTAACACGTACCCTAATCCTAACCAATACCCTAAACCGAGCCCTAACCCTAACACTAACCCTAACCCTAACCCTAACCCATACCCTACGCCGTACCCGAAGCCCTCCCCGAACCCGTACCCTAAGCCGTACCCTAAGCCGTACCCTAAGCCTAACCCTAACCCTAGGCTACCCTTGACTGCTTCTGCCTCCAATAGATTTCCTAAGCATTGTGTTTTAAGGAACAGCTTAAAAAGAGAATCTTATTGTGATTTCTTTATAATGGGTGTGTTCCTTATCTTATCCTAGTGTCTAAACTCTTCTCCAAGGCTGGAGACCCAAATAATATTCCTTTACGTGCTAAGGGGTATCTAGAGAGTGGGATAGGTTTAATAACTACCCTAACCCTAACGCGTACCCTAACCCTATCCCCTACCCTAATCCTAACCCGTACCCTAAACCGAGCCCTAACCCTAACACTAACCCTAACCCTAACCCTAACCCATACCCTACGCCGTACCCGAAGCCCTCACCGAACCCGTACCCTAAGCCTTACCCTAAGCCGTACCCTAAGCCTAACCCTAACCCTAGGCTACCCTTGACTTCTTCTGCCTCCAATAGATTTCCTAAGCACTAGTGTTTTAAGGAACAGCTTAAAAAGAGAATCCTAATGTGATTTCTTTATAATGGGTGTGTTCCTTATCTTATCCTAGTGTGTAAACTCTTCTCCATGGCTGGACCTCCAAATAATATTCCTTTACGTGCTAAGGGGTATCTAGAGAGTGGGTTAGGTTTAATAACTACCCTATCACTAACGCGTACCCTAACCCTAACCCCTACCCTATCGCTAACACGTACCCTAATCCTAACCAATACCGTAAACCGAGCCCTAACCCTAACACTAACCCTAACCCTAACCCTAACCCATACCCTACGCCGTACCAGAAGCCCTCCCCGAACCCGTACCCTAAGCCGTACCCTAAGCCTAACCCTAAGCCTAACCCTAAACCTAGGCTACCCTTGAATGCTTCTGCCTCCAATAGATTTCCTAAGCACTAGTGTTTTAAGGAAGAGCTTAAAAAGAGAATCCTAATGTGATTTGTTTATGATGGGTGTGTTCCTTATCTTATCCTAGTGTCTAAATTCTTCTCCATGGCTGGACCTCCAAATAATATTCCTTTACGTGCTAAGGGGTATCTAGAGAGTGGGATAGCTTTAATAACTACCCTAACACTAACGCGTAATCTAACCCTAACCCCTACCCTAACCCTAACACGTACCCTAATCCTAACCAATACCCTAAACCGAGCCCTAACCCTAACACTAACCCTAAACCTAACCCTAACCCATACCCTACGCCGTACCCGAAGCCATCCCCGAACCCGTACCCTAAGCCGTACCCTAAGCCTAACCCTAACCCTAGGCTACCCTTGACTGCTTCTGCCTCCAATAGATTTCCTAAGCACTAGTGTTTTAAGGAACAGCTTAAAAAGAGAATCCTAATGTGATTTCTTTATAATGGGTGTGTTCCTTATCTTATCCTAGTGTCTAAACTCTTCTCCATGGCTGGACCTCCAAATAATATTCCTTTACGTGCTAAGGGGTATCTAGAGATTGGGATAGGTTTAATAACTACCCTAACACTAACGCGTACCCTAACCCTAACCCCTACCCTAACCCTAACACGTACCCTAATCCTAACCAATACCCTAAGCCGAGCCCTAACCCTAACACTAACCCTAACCCTAACCCTAACCCATACCCTAAGCCGTACCCGAAGCCCTCCCCAAACCCGTACCCTAAGCCGTACCCTAAGCCGTACCCTAAGCCTAACCCTAACCCTAGGCTACCCTTGACTGCTTCTGCCTCCAATAGATTTCCTAAGCACTAGTGTTTTAAGGAACAGCTTAAAAAGAGAATCCTAATGTGATTTCTTTATAATGGGTGTGTTCCTTATCTTATCCTAGTGTCTAAACTCTTCTCCATGGCTGGACCTCCAAATAATATTCCTTTACGTGCTAAGGGGTATCTAGAGATTGGGATAGGTTTAATAACTACCCTAACACTAACGCGTACCCTAACCCTAACCCCTACCCTAACCCTAACACGTACCCTAATCCTAACCAATACCCTAAGCCGAGCCCTAACCCTAACACTAACCCTAACCCTAACCCTAACCCATACCCTAAGCCGTACCCGAAGCCCTCCCCAAACCCGTACCCTAAGCTGTACCCTAAGCTGTACCCTAAGCCTAACCCTAACCCTAGGCTACCCTTGACTGCTTCTGCCTCCAATAGATTTCCTACGCACTAGTGTTTTAAGGAACAGCTTAAAAAGAGAATCCTAATGTGATTTCTTTATAATGGGTGTGTTCCTTATCTTATCCTAGTGTCTAAACTCTTCTCCATGGCTGGACCTCCAAATAATATTCCTTTACGTGCTAAGGGGTATCTAGAGACTGGGATAGGTTTAATAACTACCCTAACACTAACGCGTACCCTAACCCTAACCCCTACCCTATCGCTAACACGTACCCTAATCCTAACCAATACCCTAAACCGAGCCCTAACCCTAACACTAACCCTAACCCTAACCCTAACCCATACCCTACGCCGTACCAGAAGCCCTCCCCGAACCCGTACCCTAAGCCGTACCCTAAGCCTAACCCTAAGCCTAACCCTAAACCTAGGCTACCCTTGAATGCTTCTGCCTCCAATAGATTTCCTAAGCACTAGTGTTTTAAGGAACAGCTTAAAAAGAGAATCCTAATGTGATTTGTTTATGATGGGTGTGTTCCTTATCTTATCCTAGTGTCTAAATTCTTCTCCTTGGCTGGACCTCCAAATAATATTCCTTTACGTGCTAAGGGGTATCTAGAGAGTGGGATAGCTTTAATAACTACCCTAACACTAACGCGTACCCTAACCCTAACCCCTACCCTAACCCTAACACGTACCCTAATCCTAACCAATACCCTAAACCGAGCCCTAACCCTAACACTAACCCTAACCCATACCCTACGCCGTACCCGAAGCCATCCCCGAACCCGTACCCTAAGCCGTACCCTAAGCCTAACCCTAACCCTAGGCTACCCTTGACTGCTTCTGCCTCCAATAGATTTCCTAAGCACTAGTGTTTTAAGGAACAGCTTAAAAAGAGAATCCTAATGTGATTTCTTTATAATGGGTGTGTTCCTTATCTTATCCTAGTGTCTAAACTCTTCTCCATGGCTGGACCTCCAAATAATATTCCTTTACGTGCTAAGGGGTATCTAGAGACTGGGATAGGTTTAATAACTACCCTAACACTAACGCGTACCCTAAACCTAACCCCTACCCTAACCCTAACACGTACCCTAATCCTAACCAATACCCTAAGCCGAGCCCTAACCCTAACACTAACCCTAACCCTAACCCTATCCCATACCCTACGCCGTACCCGAAGCCCTCCCCGAACCGGTACCCTAAGCCGTACCCTAAGCCGTACCCTAAGCCTAACCCTAACCCTAGGCTACCCTTGACTGCTTCTGCCTCCAATAGATTTTCTAAGCACTAGTGTTTTAAGGAACAGCTTAAAAAGAGAATCCTAATGTGATTTCTTTATAATGGGTGTGTTCCTTATCTTATCCTAGTGTCTAAACTCTTCTCCATGGCTGGACCTCCAAATAATATTCCTTTACGTGCTAAGGGGTATCTAGAGAGTGGGTTAGGTTTAATAACTACCCTAACACTAACGCGTACCCTAACCCTAAACCCTACCCTAACCCTAACACGTACCCTAATCCTAACCAATACCCTAAACCGAGCCCTAACCCTAACACTAACCCTAACCCTAACCCTAACCCATACCCTACGCCGTACCCGAAGCCCTCCCCGAACCCGTACCCTAAGCCGTACCCTAAGCCGTACCCTAAGCCTAACCCTAACCCTAGGCTACCCTTGACTGCTTCTGCCTCCAATAGATTTCCTAAGCATTGTGTTTTAAGGAACAGCTTAAAAAGAGAATCTTATTGTGATTTCTTTATAATGGGTGTGTTCCTTATCTTATCCTAGTGTCTAAACTCTTCTCCAAGGCTGGAGACCCAAATAATATTCCTTTACGTGCTAAGGGGTATCTAGAGAGTGGGATAGGTTTAATAACTACCCTAACCCTAACGCGTACCCTAACCCTATCCCCTACCCTAATCCTAACCCGTACCCTAAACCGAGCCCTAACCCTAACACTAACCCTAACCCTAACCCTAACCCATACCCTACGCCGTACCCGAAGCCCTCACCGAACCCGTACCCTAAGCCTTACCCTAAGCCGTACCCTAAGCCTAACCCTAACCCTAGGCTACCCTTGACTTCTTCTGCCTCCAATAGATTTCCTAAGCACTAGTGTTTTAAGGAACAGCTTAAAAAGAGAATCCTAATGTGATTTCTTTATAATGGGTGTGTTCCTTATCTTATCCTAGTGTGTAAACTCTTCTCCATGGCTGGACCTCCAAATAATATTCCTTTACGTGCTAAGGGGTATCTAGAGAGTGGGTTAGGTTTAATAACTACCCTATCACTAACGCGTACCCTAACCCTAACCCCTACCCTATCGCTAACACGTACCCTAATCCTAACCAATACCGTAAACCGAGCCCTAACCCTAACACTAACCCTAACCCTAACCCTAACCCATACCCTACGCCGTACCAGAAGCCCTCCCCGAACCCGTACCCTAAGCCGTACCCTAAGCCTAACCCTAAGCCTAACCCTAAACCTAGGCTACCCTTGAATGCTTCTGCCTCCAATAGATTTCCTAAGCACTAGTGTTTTAAGGAAGAGCTTAAAAAGAGAATCCTAATGTGATTTGTTTATGATGGGTGTGTTCCTTATCTTATCCTAGTGTCTAAATTCTTCTCCATGGCTGGACCTCCAAATAATATTCCTTTACGTGCTAAGGGGTATCTAGAGAGTGGGATAGCTTTAATAACTACCCTAACACTAACGCGTAATCTAACCCTAACCCCTACCCTAACCCTAACACGTACCCTAATCCTAACCAATACCCTAAACCGAGCCCTAACCCTAACACTAACCCTAAACCTAACCCTAACCCATACCCTACGCCGTACCCGAAGCCATCCCCGAACCCGTACCCTAAGCCGTACCCTAAGCCTAACCCTAACCCTAGGCTACCCTTGACTGCTTCTGCCTCCAATAGATTTCCTAAGCACTAGTGTTTTAAGGAACAGCTTAAAAAGAGAATCCTAATGTGATTTCTTTATAATGGGTGTGTTCCTTATCTTATCCTAGTGTCTAAACTCTTCTCCATGGCTGGACCTCCAAATAATATTCCTTTACGTGCTAAGGGGTATCTAGAGATTGGGATAGGTTTAATAACTACCCTAACACTAACGCGTACCCTAACCCTAACCCCTACCCTAACCCTAACACGTACCCTAATCCTAACCAATACCCTAAGCCGAGCCCTAACCCTAACACTAACCCTAACCCTAACCCTAACCCATACCCTAAGCCGTACCCGAAGCCCTCCCCAAACCCGTACCCTAAGCCGTACCCTAAGCCGTACCCTAAGCCTAACCCTAACCCTAGGCTACCCTTGACTGCTTCTGCCTCCAATAGATTTCCTAAGCACTAGTGTTTTAAGGAACAGCTTAAAAAGAGAATCCTAATGTGATTTCTTTATAATGGGTGTGTTCCTTATCTTATCCTAGTGTCTAAACTCTTCTCCATGGCTGGACCTCCAAATAATATTCCTTTACGTGCTAAGGGGTATCTAGAGATTGGGATAGGTTTAATAACTACCCTAACACTAACGCGTACCCTAACCCTAACCCCTACCCTAACCCTAACACGTACCCTAATCCTAACCAATACCCTAAGCCGAGCCCTAACCCTAACACTAACCCTAACCCTAACCCTAACCCATACCCTAAGCCGTACCCGAAGCCCTCCCCAAACCCGTACCCTAAGCTGTACCCTAAGCTGTACCCTAAGCCTAACCCTAACCCTAGGCTACCCTTGACTGCTTCTGCCTCCAATAGATTTCCTACGCACTAGTGTTTTAAGGAACAGCTTAAAAAGAGAATCCTAATGTGATTTCTTTATAATGGGTGTGTTCCTTATCTTATCCTAGTGTCTAAACTCTTCTCCATGGCTGGACCTCCAAATAATATTCCTTTACGTGCTAAGGGGTATCTAGAGACTGGGATAGGTTTAATAACTACCCTAACACTAACGCGTACCCTAACCCTAACCCCTACCCTATCGCTAACACGTACCCTAATCCTAACCAATACCCTAAACCGAGCCCTAACCCTAACACTAACCCTAACCCTAACCCTAACCCATACCCTACGCCGTACCAGAAGCCCTCCCCGAACCCGTACCCTAAGCCGTACCCTAAGCCTAACCCTAAGCCTAACCCTAAACCTAGGCTACCCTTGAATGCTTCTGCCTCCAATAGATTTCCTAAGCACTAGTGTTTTAAGGAACAGCTTAAAAAGAGAATCCTAATGTGATTTGTTTATGATGGGTGTGTTCCTTATCTTATCCTAGTGTCTAAATTCTTCTCCATGGCTGGACCTCCAAATAATATTCCTTTACGTGCTAAGGGGTATCTAGACAGTGGGATAGCTTTAATAACTACCCTAACACTAACGCGTACCCTAACCCTAACCCCTACCCTAACCCTAACACGTACCCTAATCCTAACCAATACCCTAAACCGAGCCCTAACCCTAACACTAACGCTAACCCATACCCTACGCCGTACCCGAAGCCATCCCCGAACCCGTACCCTAAGCCGTACCCTAAGCCTAACCCTAACCCTAGGCTACCCTTGACTGCTTCTGCCTCCAATAGATTTTCTAAGCACTAGTGTTTTAAGGAACAGCTTAAAAAGAGAATCCTAATGTGATTTCTTTATAATGGGTGTGTTCCTTATCTTATCCTAGTATCTAAACTCTTCTCCATGGCTGGACCTCCAAATAATAATCCTTTACGAGCTAAGGGGTATCTAGAGACTGGGATAGGTTTAATAACTACCCTAACACTAACGCGTACCCTAAACCTAACCCCTACCCTAAACCTAACACGTACCCTAATCCTAACCAATACCCTAAGCCGAGCCCTAACCCTAACACTAACCCTAACCCTAACCCTATCCCATACCCTACGCCGTACCCGAAGCCCTCCCCGAACCGGTACCCTAAGCCGTACCCTAAGCCGTACCCTAAGCCTAACCCTAACCCTAGGCTACCCTTGACTGCTTCTGCCTCCAATAGATTTTCTAAGCACTAGTGTTTTAAGGAACAGCTTATAAAGAGAATCCTAATGTGATTTCTTTATAATGGGTGTGTTCCTTATCTTATCCTAGTGTCTAAACTCTTCTCCATGGCTGGACCTCCAAATAATATTCCTTTACGTGCTAAGGGGTATCTAGAGATTGGGATAGGTTTAATAACTACCCTAACACTAACGCGTACCCTAACCCTAACCCCTACCCTAACCCTAACACGTACCCTAATCCTAACCAATACCCTAAGCCGAGCCCTAACCCTAACACTAACCCTAACCCTAACCCTAACCCATACCCTAAGCCGTACCCGAAGCCCTCCCCAAACCCGTACCCTAAGCTGTACCCTAAGCTGTACCCTAAGCCTAACCCTAACCCTAGGCTACCCTTGACTGCTTCTGCCTCCAATAGATTTCCTACGCACTAGTGTTTTAAGGAACAGCTTAAAAAGAGAATCCTAATGTGATTTATTTATAATGGGTGTGTTCCTTATCTTATCCTAGTGTCTAAACTCTTCTCCATGGCTGGACCTCCAAATAATATTCCTTTACGTGCTAAGGGGTATCTAGAGAGTGGGTTAGGTTTAATAACTACCCTAACACTAACGCGTACCCTAACCCTAAACCCTACCCTAACCCTAACACGTACCCTAATCCTAAGCAATACCCTATACCGAGCCCTAACCCTAACACTAACCCTAACCCTAACCCATACCCTACGCCATACCAGAAGCCCTCCCCGAACCCGTACCCTAAGCCGTACCCTAAGCCTAACCCTAAGCCTAACCCTAACCCTAGGCTACCCTTGACTGCTTCTGCCTCCAATAGATTTCCTAAGCACTAGTGTTTTAAGGAACAGCTTAAAAAGAGAATCCTAATGTGATTTCTTTATAATGGGTGTGTTCCTTATCTTATCCTAGTGTGTAAACTCTTCTCCATGGCTGGACCTCCAAATAATATTCCTTTACGTGCTAAGGGGTATCTAGAGAGTGGGTTAGGTTTAATAACTACCCTAACACTAACGCGTACCCTAACCCTAACCCCTACCCTATCGCTAACACGTACCCTAATCCTAACCAATACCCTAAACCGAGCCCTAACCCTAACACTAACCCTAACCCTAACCCTAACCCATACCCTACGCCGTACCCGAAGCCCTCACCGAACCCGTACCCTAAGCCGTACACTAAGCCGTACCCTAAGCCTAACCCTAACCCTAGGCTACCCTTGACTGCTTCTGCCTCCAATAGATTTTCTAAGCACTAGTGTTTTAAGGAACAGCTTAAAACGAGAATCCTAATGTGATTTCTTTATAATGGGTGTGTTCCTTATCTTATCCTAGTGTCTAAACTCTTCTCCATGGCTGGACCTCCAAATAATATTCCTTTACGTGCTAAGGGGTATCTAGAGACTGGGATAGGTTTAATAACTACCCTAACACTAACGCGTACCCTAACCCTAACCCCTACCCTATCGCTAACACGTACCCTAATCCTAACCAATACCCTAAACCGAGCCCTAACCCTAACACTAACCCTAACCCTAACCCTAACCCATACCCTACGCCGTACCAGAAGCCCTCCCCGAACCCGTACCCTAAGCCGTACCCTAAGCCTAACCCTAAGCCTAACCCTAAACCTAGGCTACCCTTGAATGCTTCTGCCTCCAATAGATTTCCTAAGCACTAGTGTTTTAAGGAACAGCTTAAAAAGAGAATCCTAATGTGATTTGTTTATGATGGGTGTGTTCCTTATCTTATCCTAGTGTCTAAATTCTTCTCCATGGCTGGACCTCCAAATAATATTCCTTTACGTGCTAAGGGGTATCTAGACAGTGGGATAGCTTTAATAACTACCCTAACACTAACGCGTACCCTAACCCTAACCCCTACCCTAACCCTAACACGTACCCTAATCCTAACCAATACCCTAAACCGAGCCCTAACCCTAACACTAACGCTAACCCATACCCTACGCCGTACCCGAAGCCATCCCCGAACCCGTACCCTAAGCCGTACCCTAAGCCTAACCCTAACCCTAGGCTACCCTTGACTGCTTCTGCCTCCAATAGATTTTCTAAGCACTAGTGTTTTAAGGAACAGCTTAAAAAGAGAATCCTAATGTGATTTCTTTATAATGGGTGTGTTCCTTATCTTATCCTAGTATCTAAACTCTTCTCCATGGCTGGACCTCCAAATAATAATCCTTTACGTGCTAAGGGGTATCTAGAGACTGGGATAGGTTTAATAACTACCCTAACACTAACGCGTACCCTAAACCTAACCCCTACCCTAAACCTAACACGTACCCTAATCCTAACCAATACCCTAAGCCGAGCCCTAACCCTAACACTAACCCTAACCCTAACCCTATCCCATACCCTACGCCGTACCCGAAGCCCTCCCCGAACCGGTACCCTAAGCCGTACCCTAAGCCGTACCCTAAGCCTAACCCTAACCCTAGGCTACCCTTGACTGCTTCTGCCTCCAATAGATTTTCTAAGAACTAGTGTTTTAAGGAACAGCTTATAAAGAGAATCCTAATGTGATTTCTTTATAATGGGTGTGTTCCTTATCTTATCCTAGTGTCTAAACTCTTCTCCATGGCTGGACCTACAAATAATATTCCTTTACGTGCTAAGGGGTATCTAGAGAGTGGGTTAGGTTTAATAACTACCCTAACACTAACGCGTACCCTAACCCTAAACCCTACCCTAACCCTAACACGTACCCTAATCCTAACCAATACCCTAAACCGAGCCCTAACCCTAACACTAACCCTAAACCTAACCCTAACCCATACCCTACGCCGTACCCGAAGCCCTCCCCGAACCGGTACCCTAAGCCGTACCCTAAGCCGTACCCTAAGCCTAAACCTAACCCTAGGCTACCCTTGACTGCTTCTGCCTCCAATAGATTTCCTAAGCACTAGTGTTTTAAGGAACAGCTTAAAAAGAGAATCCTAATGTGATTTCTTTATAATGGGTGTGTTCCTTATCTTATCCTAGTGTGTAAACTCTTCTCCATGGCTGGACCTCCAAATAATATTCCTTTACGTGCTAAGGGGTATCTAGAGAGTGGGTTAGGTTTAATAACTACCCTAACACTAACGCGTACCCTAACCCTAACCCCTACCCTATCGCTAACACGTACCCTAATCCTAACCAATACCCTAAACCGAGCCCTAACCCTAACACTAACCCTAACCCTAACCCTAACCCATACCCTACGCCGTACCAGAAGCCCTCCCCGAACCCGTACCGTAAGCCGTACCCTAAGCCTAACCCTAAGCCTAACCCTAAACCTAGGCTACCCTTGAATGCTTCTGCCTCCAATAGATTTCCTAAGCACTAGTGTTTTAAGGAACAGCTTAAAAAGAGAATCTTATTGTGATTTCTTTATAATGGGTGTGTTCCTTAACTTATCCTAGTGTCTAAACTCTTCTCCATGGCTGGACCCCCAAATAATATTCCTTTACGTGCTAAGGGGTATCTAGAGAGTGGGATAGGTTTAATAACTACCCTAACCCTAACGCGTACCCTAACCCTATCCCCTACCCTAATCCTAACCCGTACCCTAAACCGAGCCCTAACCCTAACACTAACCCTAACCCTAACCCTAACCCATACCCTACGCCGTACCCGAAGCCCTCACCGAACCCGTACCCTAAGCCGTACACTAAGCCGTACCCTAAGCCTAACCCTAACCCTAGGCTACCCTTGACTGCTTCTGCCTCCAATAGATTTTCTAAGCACTAGTGTTTTAAGGAACAGCTTAAAAAGAGAATCCTAATGTGATTTCTTTATAATGGGTGTGTTCCTTATCTTATCCTAGTGTCTAAACTCTTCTCCATGGCTGGACCTCCAAATAATATTCCTTTACGTGCTAAGGGGTATCTAGAGACTGGGATAGGTTTAATAACTACCCTAACACTAACGCGTACCCTAACCCTAACCCCTACCCTATCCCTAACACGTACCCTAATCCTAACCAATACCCTAAACCGAGCCCTAACCCTAACACTAACCCTAACCCTAACCCTAACCCATACCCTACGCCGTACCAGAAGCCCTCCCCGAACCCGTACCCTAAGCCGTACCCTAAGCCTAACCCTAAGCCTAACCCTAAACCTAGGCTACCCTTGAATGCTTCTGCCTCCAATAGATTTCCTAAGCACTAGTGTTTTAAGGAACAGCTTAAAAAGAGAATCCTAATGTGATTTGTTTATGATGGGTGTGTTCCTTATCTTATCCTAGTGTCTAAATTCTTCTCCATGGCTGGACCTCCAAATAATATTCCTTTACGTGCTAAGGGGTATCTAGACAGTGGGATAGCTTTAATAACTAACCTAACACTAACGCGTACCCTAACCCTAACCCCTACCCTAACCCTAACACGTACCCTAATCCTAACCAATACCCTAAGCCGAGCCCTAACCCTAACACTAACCCTAACCCTAACCCTATCCCATACCCTACGCCGTACCCGAAGCCCTCCCCGAACCGGTACCCTAAGCCGTACCCTAAGCCGTACCCTAAGCCTAACCCTAACCCTAGGCTACCCTTGACTGCTTCTGCCTCCAATAGATTTTCTAAGAACTAGTGTTTTAAGGAACAGCTTATAAAGAGAATCCTAATGTGATTTCTTTATAATGGGTGTGTTCCTTATCTTATCCTAGTGTCTAAACTCTTCTCCATGGCTGGACCTACAAATAATATTCCTTTACGTGCTAAGGGGTATCTAGAGAGTGGGTTAGGTTTAATAACTACCCTAACACTAACGCGTACCCTAACCCTAAACCCTACCCTAACCCTAACACGTACCCTAATCCTAACCAATACCCTAAACCGAGCCCTAACCCTAACACTAACCCTAAACCTAACCCTAACCCATACCCTACGCCGTACCCGAAGCCCTCCCCGAACCGGTACCCTAAGCCGTACCCTAAGCCGTACCCTAAGCCTAAACCTAACCCTAGGCTACCCTTGACTGCTTCTGCCTCCAATAGATTTCCTAAGCACTAGTGTTTTAAGGAACAGCTTAAAAAGAGAATCCTAATGTGATTTCTTTATAATGGGTGTGTTCCTTATCTTATCCTAGTGTGTAAACTCTTCTCCATGGCTGGACCTCCAAATAATATTCCTTTACGTGCTAAGGGGTATCTAGAGAGTGGGTTAGGTTTAATATCTACCCTAACACTAACGCGTACCCTAACCCTAACCCCTACCCTATCGCTAACACGTACCCTAATCCTAACCAATACCCTAAACCGAGCCCTAACCCTAACACTAACCCTAACCCTAACCCTAACCCATACCCTACGCCGTACCAGAAGCCCTCCCCGAACCCGTACCGTAAGCCGTACCCTAAGCCTAACCCTAAGCCTAACCCTAAACCTAGGCTACCCTTGAATGCTTCTGCCTCCAATAGATTTCCTAAGCACTAGTGTTTTAAGGAACAGCTTAAAAAGAGAATCTTATTGTGATTTCTTTATAATGGGTGTGTTCCTTAACTTATCCTAGTGTCTAAACTCTTCTCCATGGCTGGACCCCCAAATAATATTCCTTTACGTGCTAAGGGGTATCTAGAGAGTGGGATAGGTTTAATAACTACCCTAACCCTAACGCGTACCCTAACCCTATCCCCTACCCTAATCCTAACCCGTACCCTAAACCGAGCCCTAACCCTAACACTAACCCTAACCCTAACCCTAACCCATACCCTACGCCGTACCCGAAGCCCTCACCGAACCCGTACCCTAAGCCGTACACTAAGCCGTACCCTAAGCCTAACCCTAACCCTAGGCTACCCTTGACTGCTTCTGCCTCCAATAGATTTTCTAAGCACTAGTGTTTTAAGGAACAGCTTAAAAAGAGAATCCTAATGTGATTTCTTTATAATGGGTGTGTTCCTTATCTTATCCTAGTGTCTAAACTCTTCTCCATGGCTGGACCTCCAAATAATATTCCTTTACGTGCTAAGGGGTATCTAGAGACTGGGATAGGTTTAATAACTACCCTAACACTAACGCGTACCCTAACCCTAACCCCTACCCTATCCCTAACACGTACCCTAATCCTAACCAATACCCTAAACCGAGCCCTAACCCTAACACTAACCCTAACCCTAACCCTAACCCATACCCTACGCCGTACCAGAAGCCCTCCCCGAACCCGTACCCTAAGCCGTACCCTAAGCCTAACCCTAAGCCTAACCCTAAACCTAGGCTACCCTTGAATGCTTCTGCCTCCAATAGATTTCCTAAGCACTAGTGTTTTAAGGAACAGCTTAAAAAGAGAATCCTAATGTGATTTGTTTATGATGGGTGTGTTCCTTATCTTATCCTAGTGTCTAAATTCTTCTCCATGGCTGGACCTCCAAATAATATTCCTTTACGTGCTAAGGGGTATCTAGACAGTGGGATAGCTTTAATAACTAACCTAACACTAACGCGTACCCTAACCCTAACCCCTACCCTAACCCTAACACGTACCCTAATCCTAACCAATACCCTAAACCGAGCCCTAACCCTAACACTAACGCTAACCCATACCCTACGCCGTACCCGAAGCCATCCCCGAACCCGTACCCTAAGCCGTACCCTAAGCCTAACCCTAACCCTAGGCTACCCTTGACTGCTTCTGCCTCCAATAGATTTTCTAAGCACTAGTGTTTTAAGGAACAGCTTAAAAAGAGAATCCTAATGTGATTTCTTTATAATGGGTGTGTTCCTTATCTTATCCTAGTATCTAAACTCTTCTCCATGGCTGGACCTCCAAATAATAATCCTTTACGTGCTAAGGGGTATCTAGAGACTGGGATAGGTTTAATAACTACCCTAACACTAACGCGTACCCTAAACCTAACCCCTACCCTAAACCTAACACGTACCCTAATCCTAACCAATACCCTAAGCCGAGCCCTAACCCTAACACTAACCCTAACCCTAACCCTATCCCATACCCTACGCCGTACCCGAAGCCCTCCCCGAACCGGTACCCTAAGCCGTACCCTAAGCCGTACCCTAAGCCTAACCCTAACCCTAGGCTACCCTTGACTGCTTCTGCCTCCAATAGATTTTCTAAGCACTAGTGTTTTAAGGAACAGCTTATAAAGAGAATCCTAATGTGATTTCTTTATAATGGGTGTGTTCCTTATCTTATCCTAGTGTCTAAACTCTTCTCCATGGCTGGACCTACAAATAATATTCCTTTACGTGCTAAGGGGTATCTAGAGAGTGGGTTAGGTTTAATAACTACCCTAACACTAACGCGTACCCTAACCCTAAACCCTACCCTAACCCTAACACGTACCCTAATCCTAACCAATACCCTAAACCGAGCCCTAACCCTAACACTAACCCTAAACCTAACCCTAACCCATACCCTACGCCGTACCCGAAGCCCTCCCCGAACCGGTACCCTAAGCCGTACCCTAAGCCGTACCCTAAGCCTAAACCTAACCCTAGGCTACCCTTGACTGCTTCTGCCTCCAATAGATTTCCTAAGCACTAGTGTTTTAAGGAACAGCTTAAAAAGAGAATCCTAATGTGATTTCTTTATAATGGGTGTGTTCCTTATCTTATCCTAGTGTGTAAACTCTTCTCCATGGCTGGACCTCCAAATAATATTCCTTTACGTGCTAAGGGGTATCTAGAGAGTGGGTTAGGTTTAATAACTACCCTAACACTAACGCGTACCCTAACCCTAACCCCTACCCTATCGCTAACACGTACCCTAATCCTAACCAATACCCTAAACCGAGCCCTAACCCTAACACTAACCCTAACCCTAACCCTAACCCATACCCTACGCCGTACCAGAAGCCCTCCCCGAACCCGTACCCTAAGCCGTACCCTAAGCCTAACCCTAAGCCTAACCCTAAACCTAGGCTACCCTTGAATGCTTCTGCCTCCAATAGATTTCCTAAGCACTAGTGTTTTAAGGAACAGCTTAAAAAGAGAATCTTATTGTGATTTCTTTATAATGGGTGTGTTCCTTAACTTATCCTAGTGTCTAAACTCTTCTCCATGGCTGGACCCCCAAATAATATTCCTTTACGTGCTAAGGGGTATCTAGAGAGTGGGATAGGTTTAATAACTACCCTAACCCTAACGCGTACCCTAACCCTATCCCCTACCCTAATCCTAACCCGTACCCTAAACCGAGCCCTAACCCTAACACTAACCCTAACCCTAACCCTAACCCATACCCTACGCCGTACCCGAAGCCCTCACCGAACCCGTACCCTAAGCCGTACACTAAGCCGTACCCTAAGCCTAACCCTAACCCTAGGCTACCCTTGACTGCTTCTGCCTCCAATAGATTTTCTAAGCACTAGTGTTTTAAGGAACAGCTTAAAAAGAGAATCCTAATGTGATTTCTTTATAATGGGTGTGTTCCTTATCTTATCCTAGTGTCTAAACTCTTCTCCATGGCTGGACCTCCAAATAATATTCCTTTACGTGCTAAGGGGTATCTAGAGACTGGGATAGGTTTAATAACTACCCTAACACTAACGCGTACCCTAACCCTAACCCCTACCCTATCGCTAACACGTACCCTAATCCTAACCAATACCCTAAACCGAGCCCTAACCCTAACACTAACCCTAACCCTAACCCTAACCCATACCCTACGCCGTACCAGAAGCCCTCCCCGAACCCGTACCCTAAGCCGTACCCTAAGCCTAACCCTAAGCCTAACCCTAAACCTAGGCTACCCTTGAATGCTTCTGCCTCCAATAGATTTCCTAAGCACTAGTGTTTTAAGGAACAGCTTAAAAAGAGAATCCTAATGTGATTTGTTTATGATGGGTGTGTTCCTTATCTTATCCTAGTGTCTAAATTCTTCTCCATGGCTGGACCTCCAAATAATATTCCTTTACGTGCTAAGGGGTATCTAGACAGTGGGATAGCTTTAATAACTACCCTAACACTAACGCGTACCCTAACCCTAACCCCTACCCTAACCCTAACACGTACCCTAATCCTAACCAATACCCTAAACCGAGCCCTAACCCTAACACTAACGCTAACCCATACCCTACGCCGTACCCGAAGCCATCCCCGAACCCGTACCCTAAGCCGTACCCTAAGCCTAACCCTAACCCTAGGCTACCCTTGACTGCTTCTGCCTCCAATAGATTTTCTAAGCACTAGTGTTTTAAGGAACAGCTTAAAAAGAGAATCCTAATGTGATTTCTTTATAATGGGTGTGTTCCTTATCTTATCCTAGTATCTAAACTCTTCTCCATGGCTGGACCTCCAAATAATAATCCTTTACGTGCTAAGGGGTATCTAGAGACTGGGATAGGTTTAATAACTACCCTAACACTAACGCGTACCCTAAACCTAACCCCTACCCTAAACCTAACACGTACACTAATCCTAACCAATACCCTAAGCCGAGCCCTAACCCTAACACTAACCCTAACCCTAACCCTATCCCATACCCTACGCCGTACCCGAAGCCTTCCCCGAACCCGTACCCTAAGCCGTACCCTAAGCCTAACCTTAAGCTTAACCCTAAACCTAGGCTACCCTTGAATGCTTCTGCCTCCAATAGATTTCCTAAGCACTAGTGTTTTAAGGAACAGCTTAAAAAGAGAATCTTATTGTGATTTCTTTATAATGGGTGTGTTCCTTATCTTATCCTAGTGTCTAAACTCTTCTCCATGGCTGGACCCCCAAATAATATTCCTTTACGTGCTAAGGGGTATCTAGAGTGTGGGATAGGTTTAATAACTACCCTAACCCTAACGCGTACCCTAACCCTATCCCCTACCCTAATCCTAACCCGTACCCTAAACCGAGCCCTAACCCTAACACTAACCCTAACCCTAACCCTAACCCATACCCTACGCCGTACCCGAAGCCCTCACCGAACCCGTACCCTAAGCCGTACCCTAAGCCGTACCCTAAGCCTAACCCTAACCCTAGGCTACCCTTGACTGCTTCTGCCTCCAATAGATTTCCTAAGCACTAGTGTTTTAAGGAACAGCTTAAAAAGAGAATCCTAATGTGATTTCTTTATAATGGGTGTGTTCCTTATCTTATCCTAGTGTGTAAACTCTTCTCCATGGCTGGACCTCCAAATAATATTCCTTTACGTGCTAAGGGGTATCTAGAGAGTGGGTTAGGTTTAATAACTACCCTAACACTAACGCGTACCCTAACCCTAACCCCTACCCTATCGCTAACACGTACCCTAATCCTAACCAATACCCTAAACCGAGCCCTAACCCTAACACTAACCCTAACCCTAACCCTAACCCATACCCTACGCCGTACCCGAAGCCATCCCCGAACCCGTACCCTAAGCCGTACCCTAAGCCGTACCCTAAGCCTAACCCTAACCCTAGGCTACCCTTGACTGCTTCTGCCTCCAATAGATTTCCTAAGCACTAGTGTTTTAAGGAACAGCTTAAAAAGAGAATCCTAATGTGATTTCTTTATAATGGGTGTGTTCCTTATCTTATCCTAGTGTCTAAACTCTTCTCCATGGCTGGACCTCCAAATAATATTCCTTTACGTGCTAATGGGTATCTAGAGATTGGGATAGGTTTAATAACTACCCTAACACTAACGCGTACCCTAACCCTAACCCCTACCCTAACCCTAACACGTACCCTAATCCTAACCAATACCCTAAGCCGAGCCCTAACCCTAACACTAACCCTAACCCTAACCCTAACCCATACCCTAAGCCGTACCCGAAGCCCTCCCCAAACCCGTACTCTAAGCCGTACCCTAAGCCGTACCCTAAGCCTAACCCTAACCCTAGGCTACCCTTGACTGCTTCTGCCTCCAATAGATTTCCTAAGCACTAGTGTTTTAAGGAACAGCTTAAAAAGAGAATCCTAATGTGATTTCTTTATAATGGGTGTGTTCCTTATCTTATCCTAGTGTGTAAACTCTTCTCCATGGCTGGACCTCCAAATAATATTCCTTTACGTGCTAAGGGGTATCTAGAGAGTGGGTTAGGTTTAATAACTACCCTAACACTAACGCGTACCCTAACCCTAACCCCTACCCTATCGCTAACACGTACCCTAATCCTAACCAATACCCTAAGCCGAGCCCTAACCCTAACACTAACCCTAACCCTAACCCTAACCCATACCCTACGCCGTACCAGAAGCCCTCCCCGAACCCGTACCCTAAGCCGTACCCTAAGCCTAACCCTAAGCCTAACCCTAAACCTAGGCTACCCTTGAATGCTTCTGCCTCCAATAGATTTCCTAAGCACTAATGTTTTAAGGAATAGCTTAAAAAGAGAATCCTAATGTGATTTGTTTATGATGGGTGTGTTCCTTATCTTATCCTAGTGTCTAAATTCTTCTCCATGGCTGGACCTCCAAATAATATTCCTTTACGTGCTAAGGGGTATCTAGACAGTGGGATAGCTTTAATAACTACCCTAACACTAACGCGTACCCTAACCCTAACCCCTACCCTAACCCTAACACGTACCCTAATCCTAACCAATACCCTAAACCGAGCCCTAACCCTAACACTAACGCTAACCCATACCCTACGCCGTACCCGAAGCCATCCCCGAACCCGTACCCTAAGCCGTACCCTAAGCCTAACCCTAACCCTAGGCTACCCTTGACTGCTTCTGCCTCCAATAGATTTTCTAAGCACTAGTGTTTTAAGGAACAGCTTAAAAAGAGAATCCTAATGTGATTTCTTTATAATGGGTGTGTTCCTTATCTTATCCTAGTATCTAAACTCTTCTCCATGGCTGGACCTCCAAATAATAATCCTTTACGTGCTAAGGGGTATCTAGAGACTGGGATAGGTTTAATAACTACCCTAACACTAACGCGTACCCTAAACCTAACCCCTACCCTAAACCTAACACGTACCCTAATCCTAACCAATACCCTAAGCCGAGCCCTAACCCTAACACTAACCCTAACCCTAACCCTATCCCATACCCTACGCCGTACCCGAAGCCCTCCCCGAACCGGTACCCTAAGCCGTACCCTAAGCCGTACCCTAAGCCTAACCCTAACCCTAGGCTACCCTTGACTGCTTCTGCCTCCAATAGATTTTCTAAGCACTAGTGTTTTAAGGAACAGCTTATAAAGAGAATCCTAATGTGATTTCTTTATAATGGGTGTGTTCCTTATCTTATCCTAGTGTCTAAACTCTTCTCCATGGCTGGACCTACAAATAATATTCCTTTACGTGCTAAGGGGTATCTAGAGAGTGGGTTAGGTTTAATAACTACCCTAACACTAACGCGTACCCTAACCCTAAACCCTACCCTAACCCTAACACGTACCCTAATCCTAACCAATACCCTAAACCGAGCCCTAACCCTAACACTAACCCTAAACCTAACCCTAACCCATACCCTACGCCGTAACCGAAGCCCTCCCCGAACCGGTACCCTAAGCCGTACCCTAAGCCGTACCCTAAGCCTAAACCTAACCCTAGGCTACCCTTGACTGCTTCTGCCTCCAATAGATTTCCTAAGCACTAGTGTTTTAAGGAACAGCTTAAAAAGAGAATCCTAATGTGATTTCTTTATAATGGGTGTGTTCCTTATCTTATCCTAGTGTGTAAACTCTTCTCCATGGCTGGACCTCCAAATAATATTCCTTTACGTGCTAAGGGGTATCTAGAGAGTGGGTTAGGTTTAATAACTACCCTAACACTAACGCGTACCCTAACCCTAACCCCTACCCTATCGCTAACACGTACCCTAATCCTAACCAATACCCTAAACCGAGCCCTAACCCTAACACTAACCCTAACCCTAACCCTAACCCATACCCTACGCCGTACCAGAAGCCCTCCCCGAACCCGTACCCTAAGCCGTACCCTAAGCCTAACCCTAAGCCTAACCCTAAACCTAGGCTACCCTTGAATGCTTCTGCCTCCAATAGATTTCCTAAGCACTAGTGTTTTAAGGAACAGCTTAAAAAGAGAATCTTATTGTGATTTCTTTATAATGGGTGTGTTCCTTAACTTATCCTAGTGTCTAAACTCTTCTCCATGGCTGGACCCCCAAATAATATTCCTTTACGTGCTAAGGGGTATCTAGAGAGTGGGATAGGTTTAATAACTACCCTAACCCTAACGCGTACCCTAACCCTATCCCCTACCCTAATCCTAACCCGTACCCTAAACCGAGCCCTAACCCTAACACTAACCCTAACCCTAACCCTAACCCATACCCTACGCCGTACCCGAAGCCCTCACCGAACCCGTACCCTAAGCCGTACACTAAGCCGTACCCTAAGCCTAACCCTAACCCTAGGCTACCCTTGACTGCTTCTGCCTCCAATAGATTTTCTAAGCACTAGTGTTTTAAGGAACAGCTTAAAAAGAGAATCCTAATGTGATTTCTTTATAATGGGTGTGTTCCTTATCTTATCCTAGTGTCTAAACTCTTCTCCATGGCTGGACCTCCAAATAATATTCCTTTACGTGCTAAGGGGTATCTAGAGACTGGGATAGGTTTAATAACTACCCTAACACTAACGCGTACCCTAACCCTAACCCCTACCCTATCGCTAACACGTACCCTAATCCTAACCAATACCCTAAACCGAGCCCTAACCCTAACACTAACCCTAACCCTAACCCTAACCCATACCCTACGCCGTACCAGAAGCCCTCCCCGAACCCGTACCCTAAGCCGTACCCTAAGCCTAACCCTAAGCCTAACCCTAAACCTAGGCTACCCTTGAATGCTTCTGCCTCCAATAGATTTCCTAAGCACTAGTGTTTTAAGGAACAGCTTAAAAAGAGAATCCTAATGTGATTTGTTTATGATGGGTGTGTTCCTTATCTTATCCTAGTGTCTAAATTCTTCTCCATGGCTGGACCTCCAAATAATATTCCTTTACGTGCTAAGGGGTATCTAGACAGTGGGATAGCTTTAATAACTACCCTAACACTAACGCGTACCCTAACCCTAACCCCTACCCTAACCCTAACACGTACCCTAATCCTAACCAATACCCTAAACCGAGCCCTAACCCTAACACTAACGCTAACCCATACCCTACGCCGTACCCGAAGCCATCCCCGAACCCGTACCCTAAGCCGTACCCTAAGCCTAACCCTAACCCTAGGCTACCCTTGACTGCTTCTGCCTCCAATAGATTTTCTAAGCACTAGTGTTTTAAGGAACAGCTTAAAAAGAGAATCCTAATGTGATTTCTTTATAATGGGTGTGTTCCTTATCTTATCCTAGTATCTAAACTCTTCTCCATGGCTGGACCTCCAAATAATAATCCTTTACGTGCTAAGGGGTATCTAGAGACTGGGATAGGTTTAATAACTACCCTAACACTAACGCGTACCCTAAACCTAACCCCTACCCTAAACCTAACACGTACACTAATCCTAACCAATACCCTAAGCCGAGCCCTAACCCTAACACTAACCCTAACCCTAACCCTATCCCATACCCTACGCCGTACCCGAAGCCTTCCCCGAACCCGTACCCTAAGCCGTACCCTAAGCCTAACCTTAAGCCTAACCCTAAACCTAGGCTACCCTTGAATGCTTCTGCCTCCAATAGATTTCCTAAGCACTAGTGTTTTAAGGAACAGCTTAAAAAGAGAATCTTATTGTGATTTCTTTATAATGGGTGTGTTCCTTATCTTATCCTAGTGTCTAAACTCTTCTCCATGGCTGGACCCCCAAATAATATTCCTTTACGTGCTAAGGGGTATCTAGAGAGTGGGATAGGTTTAATAACTACCCTAACCCTAACGCGTACCCTAACCCTATCCCCTACCCTAATCCTAACCCGTACCCTAAACCGAGCCCTAACCCTAACACTAACCCTAACCCTAACCCTAACCCATACCCTACGCCGTACCCGAAGCCCTCACCGAACCCGTACCCTAAGCCGTACCCTAAGCCGTACCCTAAGCCTAACCCTAACCCTAGGCTACCCTTGACTGCTTCTGCCTCCAATAGATTTCCTAAGCACTAGTGTTTTAAGGAACAGCTTAAAAAGAGAATCCTAATGTGATTTCTTTATAATGGGTGTGTTCCTTATCTTATCCTAGTGTGTAAACTCTTCTCCATGGCTGGACCTCCAAATAATATTCCTTTACGTGCTAAGGGGTATCTAGAGAGTGGGTTAGGTTTAATAACTACCCTAACACTAACGCGTACCCTAACCCTAACCCCTACCCTATCGCTAACACGTACCCTAATCCTAACCAATACCCTAAACCGAGCCCTAACCCTAACACTAACCCTAACCCTAACCCTAACCCATACCCTACGCCGTACCAGAAGCCCTCCCCGAACCCGTACCCTAAGCCGTACCCTAAGCCTAACCCTAAGCCTAACCCTAAACCTAGGCTACCCTTGAATGCTTCTGCCTCCAATAGATTTCCTAAGCACTAGTGTTTTAAGGAACAGCTTAAAAAGAGAATCCTAATATGATTTCTTTATAATGGGTGTGTTCCTTATCTTATCCTAGTGTCTAAACTCTTCTCCATGGCTGGACCTCCAAATAATATTCCTTTACGTGCTAAGGGGTATCTAGAGAGTGTGATAGCTTTAATAACTACCCTAACACTAACGCGTACCCTAACCCTAACCCCTACCCTAACCCTAACACGTACCCTAATCCTAACCAATACCCTAAACCGAGCCCTAACCCTAACACTAACCCTAACCCTAACCCTAACCCATACCCTACGCCGTACCCGAAGCCATCCCCGAACCCGTACCCTAAGCCGTACCCTAAGCCGTACCCTAAGCCTAACCCTAACCCTAGGCTACCCTTGACTGCTTCTGCCTCCAATAGATTTCCTAAGCACTAGTGTTTTAAGGAACAGCTTAAAAAGAGAATCCTAATGTGATTTCTTTATAATGGGTGTGTTCCTTATCTTATCCTAGTGTCTAAACTCTTCTCCATGGCTGGACCTCCAAATAATATTCCTTTACGTGCTAATGGGTATCTAGAGATTGGGATAGGTTTAATAACTACCCTAACACTAACGCGTACCCTAACCCTAACCCCTACCCTAACCCTAACACGTACCCTAATCCTAACCAATACCCTAAGCCGAGCCCTAACCCTAACACTAACCCTAACCCTAACCCTAACCCATACCCTAAGCCGTACCCGAAGCCCTCCCCAAACCCGTACTCTAAGCCGTACCCTAAGCCGTACCCTAAGCCTAACCCTAACCCTAGGCTACCCTTGACTGCTTCTGCCTCCAATAGATTTCCTAAGCACTAGTGTTTTAAGGAACAGCTTAAAAAGAGAATCCTAATGTGATTTCTTTATAATGGGTGTGTTCCTTATCTTATCCTAGTGTGTAAACTCTTCTCCATGGCTGGACCTCCAAATAATATTCCTTTACGTGCTAAGGGGTATCTAGAGAGTGGGTTAGGTTTAATAACTACCCTAACACTAACGCGTACCCTAACCCTAACCCCTACCCTATCGCTAACACGTACCCTAATCCTAACCAATACCCTAAGCCGAGCCCTAACCCTAACACTAACCCTAACCCTAACCCTAACCCATACCCTACGCCGTACCAGAAGCCCTCCCCGAACCCGTACCCTAAGCCGTACCCTAAGCCTAACCCTAAGCCTAACCCTAAACCTAGGCTACCCTTGAATGCTTCTGCCTCCAATAGATTTCCTAAGCACTAATGTTTTAAGGAACAGCTTAAAAAGAGAATCCTAATGTGATTTGTTTATGATGGGTGTGTTCCTTATCTTATCCTAGTGTCTAAATTCTTCTCCATGGCTGGACCTCCAAATAATATTCCTTTACGTGCTAAGGGGTATCTAGACAGTGGGATAGCTTTAATAACTACCCTAACACTAACGCGTACCCTAACCCTAACCCCTACCCTAACCCTAACACGTACCCTAATCCTAACCAATACCCTAAACCGAGCCCTAACCCTAACACTAACGCTAACCCATACCCTACGCCGTACCCGAAGCCATCCCCGAACCCGTACCCTAAGCCGTACCCTAAGCCTAACCCTAACCCTAGGCTACCCTTGACTGCTTCTGCCTCCAATAGATTTTCTAAGCACTAGTGTTTTAAGGAACAGCTTAAAAAGAGAATCCTAATGTGATTTCTTTATAATGGGTGTGTTCCTTATCTTATCCTAGTATCTGAACTCTTCTCCATGGCTGGACCTCCAAATAATAATCCTTTACGTGCTAAGGGGTATCTAGAGACTGGGATAGGTTTAATAACTACCCTAACACTAACGCGTACCCTAAACCTAACCCCTACCCTAAACCTAACACGTACCCTAATCCTAACCAATACCCTAAGCCGAGCCCTAACCCTAACACTAACCCTAACCCTAACCCTATCCCATACCCTACGCCGTACCCGAAGCCCTCCCCGAACCGGTACCCTAAGCCGTACCCTAAGCCGTACCCTAAGCCTAACCCTAACCCTAGGCTACCCTTGACTGCTTCTGCCTCCAATAGATTTTCTAAGCACTAGTGTTTTAAGGAACAGCTTATAAAGAGAATCCTAATGTGATTTCTTTATAATGGGTGTGTTCCTTATCTTATCCTAGTGTCTAAACTCTTCTCCATGGCTGGACCTACAAATAATATTCCTTTACGTGCTAAGGGGTATCTAGAGAGTGGGTTAGGTTTAATAACTACCCTAACACTAACGCGTACCCTAACCCTAAACCCTACCCTAACCCTAACACGTACCCTAATCCTAACCAATACCCTAAACCGAGCCCTAACCCTAACACTAACCCTAAACCTAACCCTAACCCATACCCTACGCCGTACCCGAAGCCCTCCCCGAACCGGTACCCTAAGCCGTACCCTAAGCCGTACCCTAAGCCTAAACCTAACCCTAGGCTACCCTTGACTGCTTCTGCCTCCAATAGATTTCCTAAGCACTAGTGTTTTAAGGAACAGCTTAAAAAGAGAATCCTAATGTGATTTCTTTATAATGGGTGTGTTCCTTATCTTATCCTAGTGTGTAAACTCTTCTCCATGGCTGGACCTCCAAATAATATTCCTTTACGTGCTAAGGGGTATCTAGAGAGTGGGTTAGGTTTAATAACTACCCTAACACTAACGCGTACCCTAACCCTAACCCCTACCCTATCGCTAACACGTACCCTAATCCTAACCAATACCCTAAACCGAGCCCTAACCCTAACACTAACCCTAACCCTAACCCTAACCCATACCCTACGCCGTACCAGAAGCCCTCCCCGAACCCGTACCCTAAGCCGTACCCTAAGCCTAACCCTAAGCCTAACCCTAAACCTAGGCTACCCTTGAATGCTTCTGCCTCCAATAGATTTCCTAAGCACTAGTGTTTTAAGGAACAGCTTAAAAAGAGAATCTTATTGTGATTTCTTTATAATGGGTGTGTTCCTTAACTTATCCTAGTGTCTAAACTCTTCTCCATGGCTGGACCCCCAAATAATATTCCTTTACGTGCTAAGGGGTATCTAGAGAGTGGGATAGGTTTAATAACTACCCTAACCCTAACGCGTACCCTAACCCTATCCCCTACCCTAATCCTAACCCGTACCCTAAACCGAGCCCTAACCCTAACACTAACCCTAACCCTAACCCTAACCCATACCCTACGCCGTACCCGAAGCCCTCACCGAACCCGTACCCTAAGCCGTACACTAAGCCGTACCCTAAGCCTAACCCTAACCCTAGGCTACCCTTGACTGCTTCTGCCTCCAATAGATTTTCTAAGCACTAGTGTTTTAAGGAACAGCTTAAAAAGAGAATCCTAATGTGATTTCTTTATAATGGGTGTGTTCCTTATCTTATCCTAGTGTCTAAACTCTTCTCCATGGCTGGACCTCCAAATAATATTCCTTTACGTGCTAAGGGGTATCTAGAGACTGGGATAGGTTTAATAACTACCCTAACACTAACGCGTACCCTAACCCTAACCCCTACCCTATCGCTAACACGTACCCTAATCCTAACCAATACCCTAAACCGAGCCCTAACCCTAACACTAACCCTAACCCTAACCCTAACCCATACCCTACGCCGTACCAGAAGCCCTCCCCGAACCCGTACCCTAAGCCGTACCCTAAGCCTAACCCTAAGCCTAACCCTAAACCTAGGCTACCCTTGAATGCTTCTGCCTCCAATAGATTTCCTAAGCACTAGTGTTTTAAGGAACAGCTTAAAAAGAGAATCCTAATGTGATTTGTTTATGATGGGTGTGTTCCTTATCTTATCCTAGTGTCTAAATTCTTCTCCATGGCTGGACCTCCAAATAATATTCCTTTACGTGCTAAGGGGTATCTAGACAGTGGGATAGCTTTAATAACTACCCTAACACTAACGCGTACCCTAACCCTAACCCCTACCCTAACCCTAACACGTACCCTAATCCTAACCAATACCCTAAACCGAGCCCTAACCCTAACACTAACGCTAACCCATACCCTACGCCGTACCCGAAGCCATCCCCGAACCCGTACCCTAAGCCGTACCCTAAGCCTAACCCTAACCCTAGGCTACCCTTGACTGCTTCTGCCTCCAATAGATTTTCTAAGCACTAGTGTTTTAAGGAACAGCTTAAAAAGAGAATCCTAATGTGATTTCTTTATAATGGGTGTGTTCCTTATCTTATCCTAGTATCTAAACTCTTCTCCATGGCTGGACCTCCAAATAATAATCCTTTACGTGCTAAGGGGTATCTAGAGACTGGGATAGGTTTAATAACTACCCTAACACTAACGCGTACCCTAAACCTAACCCCTACCCTAAACCTAACACGTACACTAATCCTAACCAATACCCTAAGCCGAGCCCTAACCCTAACACTAACCCTAACCCTAACCCTATCCCATACCCTACGCCGTACCCGAAGCCTTCCCCGAACCCGTACCCTAAGCCGTACCCTAAGCCTAACCTTAAGCCTAACCCTAAACCTAGGCTACCCTTGAATGCTTCTGCCTCCAATAGATTTCCTAAGCATTAGTGTTTTAAGGAACAGCTTAAAAAGAGAATCTTATTGTGATTTCTTTATAATGGGTGTGTTCCTTATCTTATCCTAGTGTCTAAACTCTTCTCCATGGCTGGACCCCCAAATAATATTCCTTTACGTGCTAAGGGGTATCTAGAGAGTGGGATAGGTTTAATAACTACCCTAACCCTAACGCGTACCCTAACCCTATCCCCTACCCTAATCCTAACCCGTACCCTAAACCGAGCCCTAACCCTAACACTAACCCTAACCCTAACCCTAACCCATACCCTACGCCGTACCCGAAGCCCTCACCGAACCCGTACCCTAAGCCGTACCCTAAGCCGTACCCTAAGCCTAACCCTAACCCTAGGCTACCCTTGACTGCTTCTGCCTCCAATAGATTTCCTAAGCACTAGTGTTTTAAGGAACAGCTTAAAAAGAGAATCCTAATGTGATTTCTTTATAATGGGTGTGTTCCTTATCTTATCCTAGTGTGTAAACTCTTCTCCATGGCTGGACCTCCAAATAATATTCCTTTACGTGCTAAGGGGTATCTAGAGAGTGGGTTAGGTTTAATAACTACCCTAACACTAACGCGTACCCTAACCCTAACCCCTACCCTATCGCTAACACGTACCCTAATCCTAACCAATACCCTAAGCCGAGCCCTAACCCTAACACTAACCCTAACCCTAACCCTAACCCATACCCTACGCCGTACCAGAAGCCCTCCCCGAACCCGTACCCTAAGCCGTACCCTAAGCCTAACCCTAAGCCTAACCCTAAACCTAGGCTACCCTTGAATGCTTCTGCCTCCAATAGATTTCCTAAGCACTAATGTTTTAAGGAACAGCTTAAAAAGAGAATCCTAATGTGATTTGTTTATGATGGGTGTGTTCCTTATCTTATCCTAGTGTCTAAATTCTTCTCCATGGCTGGACCTCCAAATAATATTCCTTTACGTGCTAAGGGGTATCTAGACAGTGGGATAGCTTTAATAACTACCCTAACACTAACGCGTACCCTAACCCTAACCCCTACCCTAACCCTAACACGTACCCTAATCCTAACCAATACCCTAAACCGAGCCCTAACCCTAACACTAACGCTAACCCATACCCTACGCCGTACCCGAAGCCATCCCCGAACCCGTACCCTAAGCCGTACCCTAAGCCTAACCCTAACCCTAGGCTACCCTTGACTGCTTCTGCCTCCAATAGATTTTCTAAGCACTAGTGTTTTAAGGAACAGCTTAAAAAGAGAATCCTAATGTGATTTCTTTATAATGGGTGTGTTCCTTATCTTATCCTAGTATCTGAACTCTTCTCCATGGCTGGACC
The DNA here is from genome assembly GCF_965194825.1 of Balaenoptera physalus. Classification (NCBI taxonomy): domain Eukaryota; kingdom Metazoa; phylum Chordata; class Mammalia; order Artiodactyla; family Balaenopteridae; genus Balaenoptera; species Balaenoptera physalus. The sequence goes on along the minus strand of NC_138903.1, from coordinate 141,185,200 downwards.
TCCAAATAATAATCCTTTACGTGCTAAGGGGTATCTAGAGACTGGGATAGGTTTAATAACTACCCTAACACTAACGCGTACCCTAAACCTAACCCCTACCCTAAACCTAACACGTACCCTAATCCTAACCAATACCCTAAGCCGAGCCCTAACCCTAACACTAACCCTAACCCTAACCCTATCCCATACCCTACGCCGTACCCGAAGCCCTCCCCGAACCCGTACCCTAAGCCGTACCCTAAGCCTAACCTTAAGCCTAACCCTAAACCTAGGCTACCCTTGAATGCTTCTGCCTCCAATAGATTTCCTAAGCACTAGTGTTTTAAGGAACAGCTTAAAAAGAGAATCTTATTGTGATTTCTTTATAATGGGTGTGTTCCTTATCTTATCCTAGTGTCTAAACTCTTCTCCATGGCTGGACCCCCAAATAATATTCCTTTACGTGCTAAGGGGTATCTAGAGAGTGGGATAGGTTTAATAACTACCCTAACCCTAACGCGTACCCTAACCCTATCCCCTACCCTAATCCTAACCCGTACCCTAAACCGAGCCCTAACCCTAACACTAACCCTAACCCTAACCCTAACCCATACCCTACGCCGTACCCGAAGCCCTCACCGAACCCGTACCCTAAGCCGTACCCTAAGCCGTACCCTAAGCCTAACCCTAACCCTAGGCTACCCTTGACTGCTTCTGCCTCCAATAGATTTCCTAAACACTAGTGTTTTAAGGAACAGCTTAAAAAGAGAATCCTAATGTGATTTCTTTATAATGGGTGTGTTCCTTATCTTATCCTAGTGTGTAAACTCTTCTCCATGGCTGGACCTCCAAATAATATTCCTTTACGTGCTAAGGGGTATCTAGAGAGTGGGTTAGGTTTAATAACTACCCTAACACTAACGCGTACCCTAACCCTAACCCCTACCCTATCGCTAACACGTACCCTAATCCTAACCAATACCCTAAACCGAGCCCTAACCCTAACACTAACCCTAACCCTAACCCTAACCCATACCCTACGCCGTACCAGAAGCCCTCCCCGAACCCGTACCCTAAGCCGTACCCTAAGCCTAACCCTAAGCCTAACCCTAAACCTAGGCTACCCTTGAATGCTTCTGCCTCCAATAGATTTCCTAAGCACTAGTGTTTTAAGGAACAGCTTAAAAAGAGAATCCTAATGTGATTTCTTTATAATGGGTGTGTTCCTTATCTTATCCTAGTGTCTAAACTCTTCTCCATGGCTGGACCTCCAAATAATATTCCTTTACGTGCTAAGGGGTATCTAGAGAGTGTGATAGCTTTAATAACTACCCTAACACTAACGCGTACCCTAACCCTAACCCCTACCCTAACCCTAACACGTACCCTAATCCTAACCAATACCCTAAACCGAGCCCTAACCCTAACACTAACCCTAACCCTAACCCTAACCCATACCCTACGCCGTACCCGAAGCCATCCCCGAACCCGTACCCTAAGCCGTACCCTAAGCCGTACCCTAAGCCTAACCCTAACCCTAGGCTACCCTTGACTGCTTCTGCCTCCAATAGATTTCCTAAGCACTAGTGTTTTAAGGAACAGCTTAAAAAGAGAATCCTAATGTGATTTCTTTATAATGGGTGTGTTCCTTATCTTATCCTAGTGTGTAAACTCTTCTCCATGGCTGGACCTCCAAATAATATTCCTTTACGTGCTAAGGGGTATCTAGAGAGTGGGTTAGGTTTAATAACTACCCTAACACTAACGCGTACACTAACCCTAACCCCTACCCTAACCCTAACACGTACCCTAATCCTAACCAATACCCTAAGCCGAGCCCTAACCCTAACACTAACCCTAACCCTAACCCTAACCCATACCCTAAGCCGTACCCGAAGCCCTCCCCAAACCCGTACTCTAAGCCGTACCCTAAGCCGTACCCTAAGCCTAACCCTAACCCTAGGCTACCCTTGACTGCTTCTGCCTCCAATAGATTTCCTAAGCACTAGTGTTTTAAGGAACAGCTTAAAAAGAGAATCCTAATGTGATTTCTTTATAATGGGTGTGTTCCTTATCTTATCCTAGTGTGTAAACTCTTCTCCATGGCTGGACCTCCAAATAATATTCCTTTACGTGCTAAGGGGTATCTAGAGAGTGGGTTAGGTTTAATAACTACCCTAACACTAACGCGTACCCTAACCCTAACCCCTACCCTATCGCTAACACGTACCCTAATCCTAACCAATACCCTAAGCCGAGCCCTAACCCTAACACTAACCCTAACCCTAACCCTAACCCATACCCTACGCCGTACCAGAAGCCCTCCCCGAACCCGTACCCTAAGCCGTACCCTAAGCCTAACCCTAAGCCTAACCCTAAACCTAGGCTACCCTTGAATGCTTCTGCCTCCAATAGATTTCCTAAGCACTAGTGTTTTAAGGAACAGCTTAAAAAGAGAATCTTATTGTGATTTCTTTATAATGGGTGTGTTCCTTAACTTATCCTAGTGTCTAAACTCTTCTCCATGGCTGGACCCCCAAATAATATTCCTTTACGTGCTAAGGGGTATCTAGAGAGTGGGATAGGTTTAATAACTACCCTAACCCTAACGCGTACCCTAACCCTATCCCCTACCCTAATCCTAACCCGTACCCTAAACCGAGCCCTAACCCTAACACTAACCCTAACCCTAACCCTAACCCATACCCTACGCCGTACCCGAAGCCCTCACCGAACCCGTACCCTAAGCCGTACACTAAGCCGTACCCTAAGCCTAACCCTAACCCTAGGCTACCCTTGACTGCTTCTGCCTCCAATAGATTTTCTAAGCACTAGTGTTTTAAGGAACAGCTTAAAAAGAGAATCCTAATGTGATTTCTTTATAATGGGTGTGTTCCTTATCTTATCCTAGTGTCTAAACTCTTCTCCATGGCTGGACCTCCAAATAATATTCCTTTACGTGCTAAGGGGTATCTAGAGACTGGGATAGGTTTAATAACTACCCTAACACTAACGCGTACCCTAACCCTAACCCCTACCCTATCGCTAACACGTACCCTAATCCTAACCAATACCCTAAACCGAGCCCTAACCCTAACACTAACCCTAACCCTAACCCTAACCCATACCCTACGCCGTACCAGAAGCCCTCCCCGAACCCGTACCCTAAGCCGTACCCTAAGCCTAACCCTAAGCCTAACCCTAAACCTAGGCTACCCTTGAATGCTTCTGCCTCCAATAGATTTCCTAAGCACTAGTGTTTTAAGGAACAGCTTAAAAAGAGAATCCTAATGTGATTTGTTTATGATGGGTGTGTTCCTTATCTTATCCTAGTGTCTAAATTCTTCTCCATGGCTGGACCTCCAAATAATATTCCTTTACGTGCTAAGGGGTATCTAGACAGTGGGATAGCTTTAATAACTACCCTAACACTAACGCGTACCCTAACCCTAACCCCTACCCTAACCCTAACACGTACCCTAATCCTAACCAATACCCTAAACCGAGCCCTAACCCTAACACTAACGCTAACCCATACCCTACGCCGTACCCGAAGCCATCCCCGAACCCGTACCCTAAGCCGTACCCTAAGCCTAACCCTAACCCTAGGCTACCCTTGACTGCTTCTGCCTCCAATAGATTTTCTAAGCACTAGTGTTTTAAGGAACAGCTTAAAAAGAGAATCCTAATGTGATTTCTTTATAATGGGTGTGTTCCTTATCTTATCCTAGTATCTAAACTCTTCTCCATGGCTGGACCTCCAAATAATAATCCTTTACGTGCTAAGGGGTATCTAGAGACTGGGATAGGTTTAATAACTACCCTAACACTAACGCGTACCCTAAACCTAACCCCTACCCTAAACCTAACACGTACCCTAATCCTAACCAATACCCTAAGCCGAGCCCTAACCCTAACACTAACCCTAACCCTAACCCTATCCCATACCCTACGCCGTACCCGAAGCCCTCCCCGAACCGGTACCCTAAGCCGTACCCTAAGCCGTACCCTAAGCCTAACCCTAACCCTAGGCTACCCTTGACTGCTTCTGCCTCCAATAGATTTTCTAAGCACTAGTGTTTTAAGGAACAGCTTATAAAGAGAATCCTAATGTGATTTCTTTATAATGGGTGTGTTCCTTATCTTATCCTAGTGTCTAAACTCTTCTCCATGGCTGGACCTACAAATAATATTCCTTTACGTGCTAAGGGGTATCTAGAGAGTGGGTTAGGTTTAATAACTACCCTAACACTAACGCGTACCCTAACCCTAAACCCTACCCTAACCCTAACACGTACCCTAATCCTAACCAATACCCTAAACCGAGCCCTAACCCTAACACTAACCCTAAACCTAACCCTAACCCATACCCTACGCCGTACCCGAAGCCCTCCCCGAACCGGTACCCTAAGCCGTACCCTAAGCCGTACCCTAAGCCTAAACCTAACCCTAGGCTACCCTTGACTGCTTCTGCCTCCAATAGATTTCCTAAGCACTAGTGTTTTAAGGAACAGCTTAAAAAGAGAATCCTAATGTGATTTCTTTATAATGGGTGTGTTCCTTATCTTATCCTAGTGTGTAAACTCTTCTCCATGGCTGGACCTCCAAATAATATTCCTTTACGTGCTAAGGGGTATCTAGAGAGTGGGTTAGGTTTAATAACTACCCTAACACTAACGCGTACCCTAACCCTAACCCCTACCCTATCGCTAACACGTACCCTAATCCTAACCAATACCCTAAACCGAGCCCTAACCCTAACACTAACCCTAACCCTAACCCTAACCCATACCCTACGCCGTACCAGAAGCCCTCCCCGAACCCGTACCGTAAGCCGTACCCTAAGCCTAACCCTAAGCCTAACCCTAAACCTAGGCTACCCTTGAATGCTTCTGCCTCCAATAGATTTCCTAAGCACTAGTGTTTTAAGGAACAGCTTAAAAAGAGAATCTTATTGTGATTTCTTTATAATGGGTGTGTTCCTTAACTTATCCTAGTGTCTAAACTCTTCTCCATGGCTGGACCCCCAAATAATATTCCTTTACGTGCTAAGGGGTATCTAGAGAGTGGGATAGGTTTAATAACTACCCTAACCCTAACGCGTACCCTAACCCTATCCCCTACCCTAATCCTAACCCGTACCCTAAACCGAGCCCTAACCCTAACACTAACCCTAACCCTAACCCTAACCCATACCCTACGCCGTACCCGAAGCCCTCACCGAACCCGTACCCTAAGCCGTACACTAAGCCGTACCCTAAGCCTAACCCTAACCCTAGGCTACCCTTGACTGCTTCTGCCTCCAATAGATTTTCTAAGCACTAGTGTTTTAAGGAACAGCTTAAAAAGAGAATCCTAATGTGATTTCTTTATAATGGGTGTGTTCCTTATCTTATCCTAGTGTCTAAACTCTTCTCCATGGCTGGACCTCCAAATAATATTCCTTTACGTGCTAAGGGGTATCTAGAGACTGGGATAGGTTTAATAACTACCCTAACACTAACGCGTACCCTAACCCTAACCCCTACCCTATCCCTAACACGTACCCTAATCCTAACCAATACCCTAAACCGAGCCCTAACCCTAACACTAACCCTAACCCTAACCCTAACCCATACCCTACGCCGTACCAGAAGCCCTCCCCGAACCCGTACCCTAAGCCGTACCCTAAGCCTAACCCTAAGCCTAACCCTAAACCTAGGCTACCCTTGAATGCTTCTGCCTCCAATAGATTTCCTAAGCACTAGTGTTTTAAGGAACAGCTTAAAAAGAGAATCCTAATGTGATTTGTTTATGATGGGTGTGTTCCTTATCTTATCCTAGTGTCTAAATTCTTCTCCATGGCTGGACCTCCAAATAATATTCCTTTACGTGCTAAGGGGTATCTAGACAGTGGGATAGCTTTAATAACTAACCTAACACTAACGCGTACCCTAACCCTAACCCCTACCCTAACCCTAACCCTAACCCTAATCCTAACCAATACCCTAAACCGAGCCCTAACCCTAACACTAACGCTAACCCATACCCTACGCCGTACCCGAAGCCATCCCCGAACCCGTACCCTAAGCCGTACCCTAAGCCTAACCCTAACCCTAGGCTACCCTTGACTGCTTCTGCCTCCAATAGATTTTCTAAGCACTAGTGTTTTAAGGAACAGCTTAAAAAGAGAATCCTAATGTGATTTCTTTATAATGGGTGTGTTCCTTATCTTATCCTAGTATCTAAACTCTTCTCCATGGCTGGACCTCCAAATAATAATCCTTTACGTGCTAAGGGTATCTAGAGACTGGGATAGGTTTAATAACTACCCTAACACTAACGCGTACCCTAAACCTAACCCCTACCCTAAACCTAACACGTACCCTAATCCTAACCAATACCCTAAGCCGAGCCCTAACCCTAACACTAACCCTAACCCTAACCCTATCCCATACCCTACGCCGTACCCGAAGCCCTCCCCGAACCGGTACCCTAAGCCGTACCCTAAGCCGTACCCTAAGCCTAACCCTAACCCTAGGCTACCCTTGACTGCTTCTGCCTCCAATAGATTTTCTAAGCACTAGTGTTTTAAGGAACAGCTTATAAAGAGAATCCTAATGTGATTTCTTTATAATGGGTGTGTTCCTTATCTTATCCTAGTGTCTAAACTCTTCTCCATGGCTGGACCTACAAATAATATTCCTTTACGTGCTAAGGGGTATCTAGAGAGTGGGTTAGGTTTAATAACTACCCTAACACTAACGCGTACCCTAACCCTAAACCCTACCCTAACCCTAACACGTACCCTAATCCTAACCAATACCCTAAACCGAGCCCTAACCCTAACACTAACCCTAAACCTAACCCTAACCCATACCCTACGCCGTACCCGAAGCCCTCCCCGAACCGGTACCCTAAGCCGTACCCTAAGCCGTACCCTAAGCCTAAACCTAACCCTAGGCTACCCTTGACTTCTTCTGCCTCCAATAGATTTCCTAAGCACTAGTGTTTTAAGGAACAGCTTAAAAAGAGAATCCTAATGTGATTTCTTTATAATGGGTGTGTTCCTTATCTTATCCTAGTGTGTAAACTCTTCTCCATGGCTGGACCTCCAAATAATATTCCTTTACGTGCTAAGGGGTATCTAGAGAGTGGGTTAGGTTTAATAACTACCCTAACACTAACGCGTACCCTAACCCTAACCCCTACCCTATCGCTAACACGTACCCTAATCCTAACCAATACCCTAAACCGAGCCCTAACCCTAACACTAACCCTAACCCTAACCCTAACCCATACCCTACGCCGTACCAGAAGCCCTCCCCGAACCCGTACCCTAAGCCGTACCCTAAGCCTAACCCTAAGCCTAACCCTAAACCTAGGCTACCCTTGAATGCTTCTGCCTCCAATAGATTTCCTAAGCACTAGTGTTTTAAGGAACAGCTTAAAAAGAGAATCTTATTGTGATTTCTTTATAATGGGTGTGTTCCTTAACTTATCCTAGTGTCTAAACTCTTCTCCATGGCTGGACCCCCAAATAATATTCCTTTACGTGCTAAGGGGTATCTAGAGAGTGGGATAGGTTTAATAACTACCCTAACCCTAACGCGTACCCTAACCCTATCCCCTACCCTAATCCTAACCCGTACCCTAAACCGAGCCCTAACCCTAACACTAACCCTAACCCTAACCCTAACCCATACCCTACGCCGTACCCGAAGCCCTCACCGAACCCGTACCCTAAGCCGTACACTAAGCCGTACCCTAAGCCTAACCCTAACCCTAGGCTACCCTTGACTGCTTCTGCCTCCAATAGATTTTCTAAGCACTAGTGTTTTAAGGAACAGCTTAAAAAGAGAATCCTAATGTGATTTCTTTATAATGGGTGTGTTCCTTATCTTATCCTAGTGTCTAAACTCTTCTCCATGGCTGGACCTCCAAATAATATTCCTTTACGTGCTAAGGGGTATCTAGAGACTGGGATAGGTTTAATAACTACCCTAACACTAACGCGTACCCTAACCCTAACCCCTACCCTATCGCTAACACGTACCCTAATCCTAACCAATACCCTAAACCGAGCCCTAACCCTAACACTAACCCTAACCCTAACCCTAACCCATACCCTACGCCGTACCAGAAGCCCTCCCCGAACCCGTACCCTAAGCCGTACCCTAAGCCTAACCCTAAGCCTAACCCTAAACCTAGGCTACCCTTGAATGCTTCTGCCTCCAATAGATTTCCTAAGCACTAGTGTTTTAAGGAACAGCTTAAAAAGAGAATCCTAATGTGATTTGTTTATGATGGGTGTGTTCCTTATCTTATCCTAGTGTCTAAATTCTTCTCCATGGCTGGACCTCCAAATAATATTCCTTTACGTGCTAAGGGGTATCTAGACAGTGGGATAGCTTTAATAACTACCCTAACACTAACGCGTATCCTAACCCTAACCCCTACCCTAACCCTAACACGTACCCTAATCCTAACCAATACCCTAAACCGAGCCCTAACCCTAACACTAACGCTAACCCATACCCTACGCCGTACCCGAAGCCATCCCCGAACCCGTACCCTAAGCCGTACCCTAAGCCTAACCCTAACCCTAGGCTACCCTTGACTGCTTCTGCCTCCAATAGATTTTCTAAGCACTAGTGTTTTAAGGAACAGCTTAAAAAGAGAATCCTAATGTGATTTCTTTATAATGGGTGTGTTCCTTATCTTATCCTAGTATCTAAACTCTTCTCCATGGCTGGACCTCCAAATAATAATCCTTTACGTGCTAAGGGGTATCTAGAGACTGGGATAGGTTTAATAACTACCCTAACACTAACGCGTACCCTAAACCTAACCCCTACTCTAAACCTAACACGTACCCTAATCCTAACCAATACCCTAAGCCGAGCCCTAACCCTAACACTAACCCTAACCCTAACCCTATCCCATACCCTACGCCGTACCCGAAGCCTTCCCCGAACCCGTACCCTAAGCCGTACCCTAAGCCTAACCTTAAGCCTAACCCTAAACCTAGGCTACCCTTGAATGCTTCTGCCTCCAATAGATTTCCTAAGCACTAGTGTTTTAAGGAACAGCTTAAAAAGAGAATCTTATTGTGATTTCTTTATAATGGGTGTGTTCCTTATCTTATCCTAGTGTCTAAACTCTTCTCCATGGCTGGACCCCCAAATAATATTCCTTTACGTGCTAAGGGGTATCTAGAGAGTGGGATAGGTTTAATAACTACCCTAACCCTAACGCGTACCCTAACCCTATCCCCTACCCTAATCCTAACCCGTACCCTAAACCGAGCCCTAACCCTAACACTAACCCTAACCCTAACCCTAACCCATACCCTACGCCGTACCCGAAGCCCTCACCGAACCCGTACCCTAAGCCGTACCCTAAGCCGTACCCTAAGCCTAACCCTAACCCTAGGCTACCCTTGACTGCTTCTGCCTCCAATAGATTTCCTAAGCACTAGTGTTTTAAGGAACAGCTTAAAAAGAGAATCCTAATGTGATTTCTTTATAATGGGTGTGTTCCTTATCTTATCCTAGTGTGTAAACTCTTCTCCATGGCTGGACCTCCAAATAATATTCCTTTACGTGCTAAGGGGTATCTAGAGAGTGGGTTAGGTTTAATAACTACCCTAACACTAACGCGTACCCTAACCCTAACCCCTACCCTATCGCTAACACGTACCCTAATCCTAACCAATACCCTAAACCGAGCCCTAACCCTAACACTAACCCTAACCCTAACCCTAACCCATACCCTACGCCGTACCAGAAGCCCTCCCCGAACCCGTACCCTAAGCCGTACCCTAAGCCTAACCCTAAGCCTAACCCTAAACCTAGGCTACCCTTGAATGCTTCTGCCTCCAATAGATTTCCTAAGCACTAGTGTTTTAAGGAACAGCTTAAAAAGAGAATCCTAATGTGATTTCTTTATAATGGGTGTGTTCCTTATCTTATCCTAGTGTCTAAACTCTTCTCCATGGCTGGACCTCCAAATAATATTCCTTTACGTGCTAAGGGGTATCTAGAGAGTGTGATAGCTTTAATAACTACCCTAACACTAACGCGTACCCTAACCCTAACCCCTACCCTAACCCTAACACGTACCCTAATCCTAACCAATACCCTAAACCGAGCCCTAACCCTAACACTAACCCTAACCCTAACCCTAACCCATACCCTACGCCGTACCCGAAGCCATCCCCGAACCCGTACCCTAAGCCGTACCCTAAGCCGTACCCTAAGCCTAACCCTAACCCTAGGCTACCCTTGACTGCTTCTGCCTCCAATAGATTTCCTAAGCACTAGTGTTTTAAGGAACAGCTTAAAAAGAGAATCCTAATGTGATTTCTTTATAATGGGTGTGTTCCTTATCTTATCCTAGTGTCTAAACTCTTCTCCATGGCTGGACCTCCAAATAATATTCCTTTACGTGCTAATGGGTATCTAGAGATTGGGATAGGTTTAATAACTACCCTAACACTAACGCGTACCCTAACCCTAACCCCTACCCTAACCCTAACACGTACCCTAATCCTAACCAATACCCTAAGCCGAGCCCTAACCCTAACACTAACCCTAACCCTAACCCTAACCCATACCCTAAGCCGTACCCGAAGCCCTCCCCAAACCCGTACTCTAAGCCGTACCCTAAGCCGTACCCTAAGCCTAACCCTAACCCTAGGCTACCCTTGACTGCTTCTGCCTCCAATAGATTTCGTAAGCACTAGTGTTTTAAGGAACAGCTTAAAAAGAGAATCCTAATGTGATTTCTTTATAATGGGTGTGTTCCTTATCTTATCCTAGTGTGTAAACTCTTCTCCATGGCTGGACCTCCAAATAATATTCCTTTACGTGCTAAGGGGTATCTAGAGAGTGGGTTAGGTTTAATAACTACCCTAACACTAACGCGTACCCTAACCCTAACCCCTACCCTATCGCTAACACGTACCCTAATCCTAACCAATACCCTAAGCCGAGCCCTAACCCTAACACTAACCCTAACCCTAACCCTAACCCATACCCTACGCCGTACCAGAAGCCCTCCCCGAACCCGTACCCTAAGCCGTACCCTAAGCCTAACCCTAAGCCTAACCCTAAACCTAGGCTACCCTTGAATGCTTCTGCCTCCAATAGATTTCCTAAGCACTAATGTTTTAAGGAACAGCTTAAAAAGAGAATCCTAATGTGATTTGTTTATGATGGGTGTGTTCCTTATCTTATCCTAGTGTCTAAATTCTTCTCCATGGCTGGACCTCCAAATAATATTCCTTTACGTGCTAAGGGGTATCTAGACAGTGGGATAGCTTTAATAACTACCCTAACACTAACGCGTACCCTAACCCTAACCCCTACCCTAACCCTAACACGTACCCTAATCCTAACCAATACCCTAAACCGAGCCCTAACCCTAACACTAACGCTAACCCATACCCTACGCCGTACCCGAAGCCATCCCCGAACCCGTACCCTAAGCCGTACCCTAAGCCTAACCCTAACCCTAGGCTACCCTTGACTGCTTCTGCCTCCAATAGATTTTCTAAGCACTAGTGTTTTAAGGAACAGCTTAAAAAGAGAATCCTAATGTGATTTCTTTATAATGGGTGTGTTCCTTATCTTATCCTAGTATCTGAACTCTTCTCCATGGCTGGACCTCCAAATAATAATCCTTTACGTGCTAAGGGGTATCTAGAGACTGGGATAGGTTTAATAACTACCCTAACACTAACGCGTACCCTAAACCTAACCCCTACCCTAAACCTAACACGTACCCTAATCCTAACCAATACCCTAAGCCGAGCCCTAACCCTAACACTAACCCTAACTCTAACCCTATCCCATACCCTACGCCGTACCCGAAGCCCTCCCCGAACCCGTACCCTAAGCCGTACCCTAAGCCTAACCTTAAGCCTAACCCTAAACCTAGGCTACCCTTGAATGCTTCTGCCTCCAATAGATTTCCTAAGCACTAGTGTTTTAAGGAACAGCTTAAAAAGAGAATCTTATTGTGATTTCTTTATAATGGGTGTGTTCCTTATCTTATCCTAGTGTCTAAACTCTTCTCCATGGCTGGACCCCCAAATAATATTCCTTTACGTGCTAAGGGGTATCTAGAGAGTGGGATAGGTTTAATAACTACCCTAACCCTAACGCGTACCCTAACCCTATCCCCTACCCTAATCCTAACCCGTACCCTAAACCGAGCCCTAACCCTAACACTAACCCTAACCCTAACCCTAACCCATACCCTACGCCGTACCCGAAGCCCTCACCGAACCCGTACCCTAAGCCGTACCCTAAGCCGTACCCTAAGCCTAACCCTAACCCTAGGCTACCCTTGACTGCTTCTGCCTCCAATAGATTTCCTAAACACTAGTGTTTTAAGGAACAGCTTAAAAAGAGAATCCTAATGTGATTTCTTTATAATGGGTGTGTTCCTTATCTTATCCTAGTGTGTAAACTCTTCTCCATGGCTGGACCTCCAAATAATATTCCTTTACGTGCTAAGGGGTATCTAGAGAGTGGGTTAGGTTTAATAACTACCCTAACACTAACGCGTACCCTAACCCTAACCCCTACCCTATCGCTAACACGTACCCTAATCCTAACCAATACCCTAAACCGAGCCCTAACCCTAACACTAACCCTAACCCTAACCCTAACCCATACCCTACGCCGTACCAGAAGCCCTCCCCGAACCCGTACCCTAAGCCGTACCCTAAGCCTAACCCTAAGCCTAACCCTAAACCTAGGCTACCCTTGAATGCTTCTGCCTCCAATAGATTTCCTAAGCACTAGTGTTTTAAGGAACAGCTTAAAAAGAGAATCCTAATGTGATTTCTTTATAATGGGTGTGTTCCTTATCTTATCCTAGTGTCTAAACTCTTCTCCATGGCTGGACCTCCAAATAATATTCCTTTACGTGCTAAGGGGTATCTAGAGAGTGTGATAGCTTTAATAACTACCCTAACACTAACGCGTACCCTAACCCTAACCCCTACCCTAACCCTAACACGTACCCTAATCCTAACCAATACCCTAAACCGAGCCCTAACCCTAACACTAACCCTAACCCTAACCCTAACCCATACCCTACGCCGTACCCGAAGCCATCCCCGAACCCGTACCCTAAGCCGTACCCTAAGCCGTACCCTAAGCCTAACCCTAACCCTAGGCTACCCTTGACTGCTTCTGCCTCCAATAGATTTCCTAAGCACTAGTGTTTTAAGGAACAGCTTAAAAAGAGAATCCTAATGTGATTTCTTTATAATGGGTGTGTTCCTTATCTTATCCTAGTGTGTAAACTCTTCTCCATGGCTGGACCTCCAAATAATATTCCTTTACGTGCTAAGGGGTATCTAGAGAGTGGGTTAGGTTTAATAACTACCCTAACACTAACGCGTACCCTAACCCTAACCCCTACCCTAACCCTAACACGTACCCTAATCCTAACCAATACCCTAAGCCGAGCCCTAACCCTAACACTAACCCTAACCCTAACCCTAACCCATACCCTAAGCCGTACCCGAAGCCCTCCCCAAACCCGTACTCTAAGCCGTACCCTAAGCCGTACCCTAAGCCTAACCCTAACCCTAGGCTACCCTTGACTGCTTCTGCCTCCAATAGATTTCCTAAGCACTAGTGTTTTAAGGAACAGCTTAAAAAGAGAATCCTAATGTGATTTCTTTATAATGGGTGTGTTCCTTATCTTATCCTAGTGTGTAAACTCTTCTCCATGGCTGGACCTCCAAATAATATTCCTTTACGTGCTAAGGGGTATCTAGAGAGTGGGTTAGGTTTAATAACTACCCTAACACTAACGCGTACCCTAACCCTAACCCCTACCCTATCGCTAACACGTACCCTAATCCTAACCAATACCCTAAGCCGAGCCCTAACCCTAACACTAACCCTAACCCTAACCCTAACCCATACCCTACGCCGTACCAGAAGCCCTCCCCGAACCCGTACCCTAAGCCGTACCCTAAGCCTAACCCTAAGCCTAACCCTAAACCTAGGCTACCCTTGAATGCTTCTGCCTCCAATAGATTTCCTAAGCACTAATGTTTTAAGGAACAGCTTAAAAAGAGAATCCTAATGTGATTTCTTTATAATGGGTGTGTTCCTTATCTTATCCTAGTGTCTAAATTCTTCTCCATGGCTGGACTTCCAAATAATATTCCTTTACGTGCTAAGGGGTATCTAGAGAGTGGGATAGCTTTAAAAACTACCCTAACACTAACGCGTACCCTAACCCTAACCCCTACCCTAACCCTAACACGTACCATAATCCTAACCAATACCCTAAACCGAGCCCTAACCCTAACACTAACCCTAACCCTAACCCTAACCCATACACTACGCCGTACCCGAAGCCATCCCCGAACCCGTACCCTAAGCCGTACCCTAAGCCTAACCCTAACCCTAGGCTACCCTTGACTGCTTCTGCCTCCAATAGATTTCCTAAGCACTAGTGTTTTAAGGAAGAGCTTAAAAAGAGAATCCTAATGTGATTTCTTTATAATGGGTGTGTTCCTTATCTTATCCTAGTGTCTAAACTCTTCTCCATGGCTGGACCTCCAAATAATATTCCTTTACGTGCTAAGGGGTATCTAGAGATTGGGATAGGTTTAATAACTAACCTAACACTAACGCGTACCCTAACCCTAACCCCTACCCTAACCCTAACACGTACCCTATTCCTAACCAATACCTTAAGCCGAGCCCTAACCCTAACACTAACCCTAACCCTAACCCTAACCCATACCCTACGCCGTACCAGAAGCCCTCCCCGAACCCGTACCCTAAGCCGTACCCTAAGCCTAACCCTAAGCCTAACCCTAAACCTAGGCTACCCTTGAATGCTTCTGCCTCCAATAGATTTCCTAAGCACTAGTGTTTTAAGGAACAGCTTAAAAAGAGAATCCTAATGTGATTTCTTTATAATGGGTGTGTTCCTTATCTTATCCTAGTGTGTAAACTCTTCTCCATGGCTGGACCTCTAAATAATATTGCTTTACGTGCTAAGGGGTATCTAGAGAGTGGGATAGGTTTAATAACTACCCTAACACTAATGCGTACCCTAACCCTAACCCCTACCCTATCGCTAACACGTACCCTAATCCTAACCAATACCCTAAACCGAGCCCTAACCCTAACACTAACCCTAACCCTAACCCTAACCCATACCCTACGCCGTACCCGAAGCACTCCCCGAACCCGTAACCTAAGCCGTACCCTAAGCCTAACCCCAAGCCTAACCCTAACCCTTGGTTACCCTTGACTGCTTCTGCCTCCAATAGCTTTCCTAAGCAGTAGTGTTTTAAGGAACAGCTTAAAAAGAGAATCCTAATGTGATTTCATTATAATGGGTGTGTTCCTTATCTTATCCTATTGTCTAAATTCTTCTCCATGGCTGGACCTCCAAATAATATTCCTTTACGTGCTAAGGGGTATCTAGAGAGTGGGATAGCTTTAATAACTACCCTAACACTAACGCGTACCCTAACCCTAACCCCTACCCTAACCATAACACGTACCCTAATGCTAACCAATACCCTAAACCGAGCCCTAACCCTAACACTAACCCTAACCCTAACCCTAACCCATACCCTACGCCGTACCCGAAGCCATCCCCGAACCCGTACCCTAAGCCATACCCTAAGCCGTACCCTAAGCCTAACCCTAACCCGAGGCTACCCTTGACTGCTTCTGCCTCCAATAGATTTCCTAAGCACTAGTGTCTTAAGGAACAGCTTAAAAAGAGAATCCTAATGTGATTTCTTTACAATGGGTGTGTTCCTTATCTTATCCTAGTGTCTAAACTCTTCTCCATGGCTGGACCTCCAAATAATATTCGTTTACGTGCTAAGGGGTATCTAGAGACTGGGATAGGTTTAATAACTACCCTAACACTAACGCGTACCCTAACCCTAACCCCTACCCTAACCCTAACACGTACCCTAATCCTAACCAATACCCTAAACCGAGCCCTAACCCTAACACTAACCCTAACCGTAACCCTAACCCATACCCTACGCCATACCCGAAGCCCTCCCCGAACCGGTACCCTAAGCCGTACCCTAAGCCGTACCCTAAGCCTAACCCTAACCCTAGGCTACCCTTGACTGCTTCTGCCTCCAATAGATTTTCTAAGCACTAGTGTTTTAAGGAACAGCTTAAAAAGAGAATCCTAATGTGATTTCTTTATAATGGGTGTGTTCCTTATCTTATCCTAGTGTCTAAACTCTTCTCCATGGCTGAACCTCCAAATAATATTCCTTTACGTGCTAAGGGGTATCTAGAGAGTGGGTTAGGTTTAATAACTACCCTAACACTAACGCGTACCCTAACCCTAAACCCTACCCTAACCCTAACACGTACCCTAATCCTAACCAATAACCTATACCGAGCCCTAACCCTAACACTAACCCTAACCCTAACCCTAACCCATACCCTACGCTGTACCAGAAGCCCTCCCCGAACCCGTACCCTAAGCCGTACCCTAAGCCTAACCCTAAGCCTAACCCTAACCCTAGGCTACCCTTGGATGCTTCTGCCTCCAATAGATTTCCTAAGCACTAGTGTTTTAAGGAACAGCTTAAAAAGAGAATCCTAATGTGATTTCTTTATAATGGGTGTGTTCCTTATCTTATCCTAGTGTCTAAACTCTTCTCCATGGCTGGACCTCCAAATAATATTCCTTTATGTGCTAAGGGGTATCTAGAGAGTGGGATAGGTTTAATAACTACCCTAACACTAATGCGTACCCTAACCGTAACCCCTACCCTATCGCTAACACGTACCCTAATCCTAACCAATACCCTAAACCGAGACCTAACCCTAACACTAACCCTAACCCTAACCCTAACCCATACCCTACGCCGTACCAGAAGCCCTCCCCGAACCCGTACCGTAAGCCGTACCCTAAGCCTAACCCTAAGCCTAACCCTAAACGTAGGCTACCCTTGAATGCTTCTGCCTCCAATAGATTTCCTAAGCAGTAGTGTTTTAAGGAACAGCTTAAAAAGAGAATCCTAATGTGATTTCTTTATAATGGGTGTGTTCCTTATCTTATCCTAGTGTCTAAATTCTTCTCCATGGCTGGACCTCCAAATAATGTTCCTTTACGTGCTAAGGGGTATCTAGAGAGTGGGATAGCTTTAATAACTAACCTAACACTAACGCGTACCCTAACCCTAACCCCTACCCTAACCCTAACACGTACCCTAATCCTAACCAATACCCTAAACCGAGCCCTAACCCTAACACTAACCCTAACCCTAACCCTAACCCATACCCTACGCCGTACCAGAAGCCATCCCCGAACCCGTACCCTAAGCCGTACCCTAAGCCGTACCCTAAGCCTAACCCTAACTCTAGGCTACCCTTGACTGCTTCTGCCTCCAATAGATTTCCTAAGCACTAGTGTTTTAAGGAACAGCTTAAAAAGAGAATCCTAATGTGATTTCTTTACAATGGGTGTGTTCTGTATCTTATCCTAGTGTCTAAACTCTTCTCCATGGCTGGACCTCCAAATAATATTCCTTTACGTGCTAAGGGGTATCTAGAGACTGGGATAGGTTTAATAACTACACTAACACTAACGCGTACCCTAACCCTAACCCCTACCATAACCCTAACACGTACCCTAATCCTAACCAATACCCTAAACCGAGCCCTAACCCTAACACTAACCCTAAGCGTAACCCTAACCCATACCCTACGCCGTACCCGAAGCCCTCCCCGAACCGGTACCCTAAGCCGTACCCTAAGCCGTACCCTAAGCCTAACCATAACCCTAGGCTACCCTTGACTGCTTCTGCCTCCAATAGATTTTCTAAGCACTAGTGTTTTAAGGAACAGCTTAAAAAGAGAATCCTAATGTGATTTCTTAATAATGGGTGTGTTCCTTATCTTATCCTAGTGTCTAAACTCTTCTCCATGGCTGGACCCCCAAATAATATTCCTTTACGTGCTAAGGGGTATCTAGAGAGTGGGATAGGTTTAATAACTACCCTAACCCTAACGCGTACCCTAACCCTATCCCCTACCCTAATCCTAACCCGTACCCTAAACCGAGCCCTAACCCTAACACTAACCCTAACCCTAACACTAACCCATACCCTACGCCGTACCCGAAGCCCTCACCGAACCCGTACCCTAAGCCGTACCCTAAGCCGTACCCTAAGCCTAACCCTAACCCTAGGCTACCCTTGACTGCTTCTGCCTCCAATAGATTTCCTAAGCACTAGTGTTTTAAGGAACAGCTTAAAAAGAGAATCCTAATGTGATTTCTTTATAATGGGTGTGTTCCTTATCTTATCCTAGTGTGTAAACTCTTCTCCATGGCTGGACCTCCAAATAATATTCCTTTACGTGCTAAGGGGTATCTAGAGAGTGGGTTAGGTTTAATAACTACCCTAACACTAACGCGTACCCTAACCCTAACCCCTACCCTATCGCTAACACGTACCCTAATCCTAACCAATACCCTAAACCGAGCCCTAACCCTAACACTAACCCTAACCCTAACCCTAACCCATACCCTACGCCGTACCAGAAGCCCTCCCCGGACCCGTACCCTAAGCCGTACCCTAAGCCTAACCCTAAGCCTAACCCTAAGCCTAACCCTAAACCTAGGCTACCCTTGAATGCTTCTGCCTCCAATAGATTTCCTAAGCACTAATGTTTTAAGGAACAGCTTAAAGAGAATCCTAATGTGATTTCTTTATAATGGGTGTGTTCCTTATCTTATCCTAGTGTCTAAATTCTTCTCCATGGCTGGACTTCCAAATAATATTCCTTTACGTGCTAAGGGGTATCTAGAGAGTGGGATAGCTTTAATAACTACCCTAACACTAACGCGTACCCTAACCCTAACCCCTACCCTAACCCTAACACGTACCCTAATCCTAACCAATACCCTAAACCGAGCCCTAACCCTAACACTAACCCCAACCCTAACCCTAACCCATACCCTAAGCCGTACCCGAAGCCATCCCCGAACCCGTACCCTAAGCCGTACCCTAAGCCGTACCCTAAGCCTAACCCTAACCCTAGGCTACCCTTGACTGCTTCTGCCTCCAATAGATTTCCTAAGCACTAGTGTTTTAAGGAACAGCTTAAAAAGAGAATCCTAATGTGATTTCTTTATAATGGGTGTGCTCCTTTTCTTATCCTAGTGTGTAAACTCTTCTCCATGGCTGGACCTCCAAATAATATTCCTTTACGTGCTAAGGGGTATCTAGAGAGTGGGTTAGGTTTAATAACTACCCTAACACTAACGCGTACCCTAACCCTAACCCCTACCCTATCGCTAACACGTACCCTAATCCTAACCAATACCCTAAACCGAGCCCTAACCCTAACACTAACCCTAACCCTAACCCTAACCCATACCCTACGCCGTACCAGAAGCCCTCCCCGAACCCGTACCCTAAGCCGTACCCTAAGCCTAACCCTAAGCCTAACCCTAAACCTAGGCTACCCTTGAATGCTTCTGCCTCCAATAGATTTCCTAAGCACTAGTGTTTTAAGGAACAGCTTAAAAAGAGAATCTTATTGTGATTTCTTTATAATGGGTGTGTTCCTTATCTTATCCTAGTGTCTAAACTCTTCTCCATGGCTGGACCCCCAAATAATATTCCTTTACGTGCTAAGGGGTATCTAGAGAGTGGGATAGGTTTAATAACTACCCTAACCCTAACGCGAACCCTAACCCTATCCCCTACCCTAATCCTAACCCGTACCCTAAACCGAGCCCTAACCCTAACACTAACCCTAACCCTAACCCTAACCCATACCCTACGCCGTACCCGAAGCCCTCACCGAACCCGTACCCTAAGCCGTACCCTAAGCCGTACCCTAAGCCTAACCCTAACCCTAGGCTACCCTTGACTGCTTCTGCCTCCAATAGATTTCCTAAGCACTAGTGTTTTAAGGAATAGCTTAAAAAGAGAATCCTAATGTGATTTCTTTATAATGGGTGTGTTCCTTATCTTATCCTAGTGTGTAAACTCTTCTCCATGGCTGGACCTCCAAATAATATTCCTTTACGTGCTAAGGGGTATCTAGAGAGTGGGTTAGGTTTAATAACTACCCTAACACTAACGCGTACCCTAACCCTAACCCCTGCCCAATCGCTAACACGTACCCTAATCCTAACCAATACCCTAAACCGAGCCCTAACCCTAACACTAACCCTAACCCTAACCCTAACCCATACCCTACGCCGTACCAGAAGCCCTCCCCGAACCCGTACCCTAAGCCGTACCCTAAGCCTAACCCTAAGCCTAACCCTAAACCTAGGCTACCCTTGAATTCTTCTGCCTCCAATAGATTTCCTAAGCACTAGTGTTTTAAGGAACAGCTTAAAAAGAGAATCCTAATGTGATTTCTTTATAATGGGTGTGTTCCTTATCTTATCCTAGTGTCTAAACTCTTCTCCATGGCTGGACCTCCAAATAATATTCCTTTACGTGCTAAGGGGTATCTAGAGAGTGTGATAGCTTTAATAACTACCCTAACACTAACGCGTACCCTAACCCTAACCCCTACCCTATCGCTAACACGTACCCTAATCCTAACCAATACCCTAAACCGAGCCCTAACCCTAACACTAACCCTAACCCTAACCCTAACCCATACCCTACGCCGTACCAGAAGCCCTCCCCGAACCCGTACCCTAAGCCGTACCCTAAGCCTAACCCTAAGCCTAACCCTAAACCTAGGCTACCCTTGAATGCTTCTGCCTCCAATAGATTTCCTAAGCACTAATGTTTTAAGGAACAGCTTAAAAAGAGAATCCTAATGTGATTTCTTTATAATGGGTGTGTTCCTTATCTTATCCTAGTGTGTAAACTCTTCTCCATGGCTGGACCTCCAAATAATATTCCTTTACGTGCTAAGGGGTATCTAGAGAGTGGGATAGCTTTAATAACTACCCTAACACTAACGCGTACCCTAACCCTAACACCTACCCTAACCCTAACACGTACCCTAATCCTAACCAATACCCTAAACCGAGCCCTAACCCTAACACTAACCCTAACCCTAACCCTAACCCATACCCTACGCCGTACCCGAAGCCATCCCCGAACCCGTACCCTAAGCCGTACCCTAAGCCGTACCCTAAGCCTAACCCTAACCCTAGGCTACCCTTGACTGCTTCTGCCTCCAATAGATTTCCTAAGCACTAGTGTTTTAAGGAACAGCTTAAAAAGAGAATCCTAATGTGATTTCTTTATAATGGGTGTGTTCCTTATCTTATCCTAGTGTCTAAACTCTTCTCCATGGCTGGACCTCCAAATAATATTCCTTTACGTGCTAATGGGTATCTAGAGATTGGGATAGGTTTAATAACTACCCTAACACTAACGCGTACCCTAACCCTAACCCCTACCCTAACCCTAACACGTACCCTAATCCTAACCAATACCCTAAGCCGAGCCCTAACCCTAACACTAACCCTAACCCTAACCCTAACCCATACCCTAAGCCGTACCCGAAGCCCTCCCCAAACCCGTACTCTAAGCCGTACCCTAAGCCGTACCCTAAGCCTAACCCTAACCCTAGGCTACCCTTGACTGCTTCTGCCTCCAATAGATTTCCTAAGCACTAGTGTTTTAAGGAACAGCTTAAAAAGAGAATCCTAATGTGATTTCTTTATAATGGGTGTGTTCCTTATCTTATCCTAGTGTGTAAACTCTTCTCCATGGCTGGACCTCCAAATAATATTCCTTTACGTGCTAAGGGGTATCTAGAGAGTGGGTTAGGTTTAATAACTACCCTAACACTAACGCGTACCCTAACCCTAACCCCTGCCCAATCGCTAACACGTACCCTAATCCTAACCAATACCCTAAACCGAGCCCTAACCCTAACACTAACCCTAACCCTAACCCTAACCCATACCCTACGCCGTACCAGAAGCCCTCCCCGAACCCGTACCCTAAGCCGTACCCTAAGCCTAACCCTAAGCCTAACCCTAAACCTAGGCTACCCTTGAATGCTTCTGCCTCCAATAGATTTCTTAAGCACTAGTGTTTTAAGGAACAGCTTAAAAAGAGAATCCTAATGTGATTTCTTTATAATGGGTGTGTTCCTTATCTTATCCTAGTGTCTAAACTCTTCTCCTTGGCTGGACCTCCAAATAATATTCCTTTACGTGCTAAGGGGTATCTAGAGAGTGTGATAGCTTTAATAACTACCCTAACACTAACGCGTACCCTAACCCTAACCCCTACCCTATCGCTAACACGTACCCTAATCCTAACCAATACCCTAAACCGAGCCCTAACCCTAACACTAACCCTAACCCTAACCCTAACCCATACCCTACGCCGTACCAGAAGCCCTCCCCGAACCCGTACCCTAAGCCGTACCCTAAGCCTAACCCTAAGCCTAACCCTAAACCTAGGCTACCCTTGAATGCTTCTGCCTCCAATAGATTTCCTAAGCACTAGTGTTTTAAGGAACAGCTTAAAAAGAGAATCCTAATGTGATTTGTTTATGATGGGTGTGTTCCTTATCTTATCCTAGTGTCTAAATTCTTCTCCATGGCTGGACCTCCAAATAATATTCCTTTACGTGCTAAGGGGTATCTAGACAGTGGGATAGCTTTAATAACTAACCTAACACTAACGCGTACCCTAACCCTAACCCCTACCCTAACCCTAACACGTACCCTAATCCTAACCAATACCCTAAACCGAGCCCTAACCCTAACACTAACGCTAACCCATACCCTACGCCGTACCCGAAGCCATCCCCGAACCCGTACCCTAAGCCGTACCCTAAGCCTAACCCTAACCCTAGGCTACCCTTGACTGCTTCTGCCTCCAATAGATTTTCTAAGCACTAGTGTTTTAAGGAACAGCTTAAAAAGAGAATCCTAATGTGATTTCTTTATAATGGGTGTGTTCCTTATCTTATCCTAGTATCTAAACTCTTCTCCATGGCTGGACCTCCAAATAATAATCCTTTACGTGCTAAGGGTATCTAGAGACTGGGATAGGTTTAATAACTACCCTAACACTAACGCGTACCCTAAACCTAACCCCTACCCTAAACCTAACACGTACCCTAATCCTAACCAATACCCTAAGCCGAGCCCTAACCCTAACACTAACCCTAACCCTAACCCTATCCCATACCCTACGCCGTACCCGAAGCCCTCCCCGAACCGGTACCCTAAGCCGTACCCTAAGCCGTACCCTAAGCCTAACCCTAACCCTAGGCTACCCTTGACTGCTTCTGCCTCCAATAGATTTTCTAAGCACTAGTGTTTTAAGGAACAGCTTATAAAGAGAATCCTAATGTGATTTCTTTATAATGGGTGTGTTCCTTATCTTATCCTAGTGTCTAAACTCTTCTCCATGGCTGGACCTACAAATAATATTCCTTTACGTGCTAAGGGGTATCTAGAGAGTGGGTTAGGTTTAATAACTACCCTAACACTAACGCGTACCCTAACCCTAAACCCTACCCTAACCCTAACACGTACCCTAATCCTAACCAATACCCTAAACCGAGCCCTAACCCTAACACTAACCCTAAACCTAACCCTAACCCATACCCTACGCCGTACCCGAAGCCCTCCCCGAACCGGTACCCTAAGCCGTACCCTAAGCCGTACCCTAAGCCTAAACCTAACCCTAGGCTACCCTTGACTGCTTCTGCCTCCAATAGATTTCCTAAGCACTAGTGTTTTAAGGAACAGCTTAAAAAGAGAATCCTAATGTGATTTCTTTATAATGGGTGTGTTCCTTATCTTATCCTAGTGTGTAAACTCTTCTCCATGGCTGGACCTCCAAATAATATTCCTTTACGTGCTAAGGGGTATCTAGAGAGTGGGTTAGGTTTAATAACTACCCTAACACTAACGCGTACCCTAACCCTAACCCCTACCCTATCGCTAACACGTACCCTAATCCTAACCAATACCCTAAACCGAGCCCTAACCCTAACACTAACCCTAACCCTAACCCTAACCCATACCCTACGCCGTACCAGAAGCCCTCCCCGAACCCGTACCCTAAGCCGTACCCTAAGCCTAACCCTAAGCCTAACCCTAAACCTAGGCTACCCTTGAATGCTTCTGCCTCCAATAGATTTCCTAAGCACTAGTGTTTTAAGGAACAGCTTAAAAAGAGAATCTTATTGTGATTTCTTTATAATGGGTGTGTTCCTTAACTTATCCTAGTGTCTAAACTCTTCTCCATGGCTGGACCCCCAAATAATATTCCTTTACGTGCTAAGGGGTATCTAGAGAGTGGGATAGGTTTAATAACTACCCTAACCCTAACGCGTACCCTAACCCTATCCCCTACCCTAATCCTAACCCGTACCCTAAACCGAGCCCTAACCCTAACACTAACCCTAACCCTAACCCTAACCCATACCCTACGCCGTACCCGAAGCCCTCACCGAACCCGTACCCTAAGCCGTACACTAAGCCGTACCCTAAGCCTAACCCTAACCCTAGGCTACCCTTGACTGCTTCTGCCTCCAATAGATTTTCTAAGCACTAGTGTTTTAAGGAACAGCTTAAAAAGAGAATCCTAATGTGATTTCTTTATAATGGGTGTGTTCCTTATCTTATCCTAGTGTCTAAACTCTTCTCCATGGCTGGACCTCCAAATAATATTCCTTTACGTGCTAAGGGGTATCTAGAGACTGGGATAGGTTTAATAACTACCCTAACACTAACGCGTACCCTAACCCTAACCCCTACCCTATCGCTAACACGTACCCTAATCCTAACCAATACCCTAAACCGAGCCCTAACCCTAACACTAACCCTAACCCTAACCCTAACCCATACCCTACGCCGTACCAGAAGCCCTCCCCGAACCCGTACCCTAAGCCGTACCCTAAGCCTAACCCTAAGCCTAACCCTAAACCTAGGCTACCCTTGAATGCTTCTGCCTCCAATAGATTTCCTAAGCACTAGTGTTTTAAGGAACAGCTTAAAAAGAGAATCCTAATGTGATTTGTTTATGATGGGTGTGTTCCTTATCTTATCCTAGTGTCTAAATTCTTCTCCATGGCTGGACCTCCAAATAATATTCCTTTACGTGCTAAGGGGTATCTAGACAGTGGGATAGCTTTAATAACTACCCTAACACTAACGCGTACCCTAACCCTAACCCCTACCCTAACCCTAACACGTACCCTAATCCTAACCAATACCCTAAACCGAGCCCTAACCCTAACACTAACGCTAACCCATACCCTACGCCGTACCCGAAGCCATCCCCGAACCCGTACCCTAAGCCGTACCCTAAGCCTAACCCTAACCCTAGGCTACCCTTGACTGCTTCTGCCTCCAATAGATTTTCTAAGCACTAGTGTTTTAAGGAACAGCTTAAAAAGAGAATCCTAATGTGATTTCTTTATAATGGGTGTGTTCCTTATCTTATCCTAGTATCTAAACTCTTCTCCATGGCTGGACCTCCAAATAATAATCCTTTACGTGCTAAGGGGTATCTAGAGACTGGGATAGGTTTAATAACTACCCTAACACTAACGCGTACCCTAAACCTAACCCCTACTCTAAACCTAACACGTACCCTAATCCTAACCAATACCCTAAGCCGAGCCCTAACCCTAACACTAACCCTAACCCTAACCCTATCCCATACCCTACGCCGTACCCGAAGCCTTCCCCGAACCCGTACCCTAAGCCGTACCCTAAGCCTAACCTTAAGCCTAACCCTAAACCTAGGCTACCCTTGAATGCTTCTGCCTCCAATAGATTTCCTAAGCACTAGTGTTTTAAGGAACAGCTTAAAAAGAGAATCTTATTGTGATTTCTTTATAATGGGTGTGTTCCTTATCTTATCCTAGTGTCTAAACTCTTCTCCATGGCTGGACCCCCAAATAATATTCCTTTACGTGCTAAGGGGTATCTAGAGAGTGGGATAGGTTTAATAACTACCCTAACCCTAACGCGTACCCTAACCCTATCCCCTACCCTAATCCTAACCCGTACCCTAAACCGAGCCCTAACCCTAACACTAACCCTAACCCTAACCCTAACCCATACCCTACGCCGTACCCGAAGCCCTCACCGAACCCGTACCCTAAGCCGTACCCTAAGCCGTACCCTAAGCCTAACCCTAACCCTAGGCTACCCTTGACTGCTTCTGCCTCCAATAGATTTCCTAAGCACTAGTGTTTTAAGGAACAGCTTAAAAAGAGAATCCTAATGTGATTTCTTTATAATGGGTGTGTTCCTTATCTTATCCTAGTGTGTAAACTCTTCTCCATGGCTGGACCTCCAAATAATATTCCTTTACGTGCTAAGGGGTATCTAGAGAGTGGGTTAGGTTTAATAACTACCCTAACACTAACGCGTACCCTAACCCTAACCCCTACCCTATCGCTAACACGTACCCTAATCCTAACCAATACCCTAAACCGAGCCCTAACCCTAACACTAACCCTAACCCTAACCCTAACCCATACCCTACGCCGTACCAGAAGCCCTCCCCGAACCCGTACCCTAAGCCGTACCCTAAGCCTAACCCTAAGCCTAACCCTAAACCTAGGCTACCCTTGAATGCTTCTGCCTCCAATAGATTTCCTAAGCACTAGTGTTTTAAGGAACAGCTTAAAAAGAGAATCCTAATGTGATTTCTTTATAATGGGGGTGTTCCTTATCTTATCCTAGTGTCTAAACTCTTCTCCATGGCTGGACCTCCAAATAATATTCCTTTACGTGCTAAGGGGTATCTAGAGAGTGTGATAGCTTTAATAACTACCCTAACACTAACGCGTACCCTAACCCTAACCCCTACCCTAACCCTAACACGTACCCTAATCCTAACCAATACCCTAAACCGAGCCCTAACCCTAACACTAACCCTAACCCTAACCCTAACCCATACCCTACGCCGTACCCGAAGCCATCCCCGAACCCGTACCCTAAGCCGTACCCTAAGCCGTACCCTAAGCCTAACCCTAACCCTAGGCTACCCTTGACTGCTTCTGCCTCCAATAGATTTCCTAAGCACTAGTGTTTTAAGGAACAGCTTAAAAAGAGAATCCTAATGTGATTTCTTTATAATGGGTGTGTTCCTTATCTTATCCTAGTGTCTAAACTCTTCTCCATGGCTGGACCTCCAAATAATATTCCTTTACGTGCTAATGGGTATCTAGAGATTGGGATAGGTTTAATAACTACCCTAACACTAACGCGTACCCTAACCCTAACCCCTACCCTAACCCTAACACGTACCCTAATCCTAACCAATACCCTAAGCCGAGCCCTAACCCTAACACTAACCCTAACCCTAACCCTAACCCATACCCTAAGCCGTACCCGAAGCCCTCCCCAAACCCGTACTCTAAGCCGTACCCTAAGCCGTACCCTAAGCCTAACCCTAACCCTAGGCTACCCTTGACTGCTTCTGCCTCCAATAGATTTCGTAAGCACTAGTGTTTTAAGGAACAGCTTAAAAAGAGAATCCTAATGTGATTTCTTTATAATGGGTGTGTTCCTTATCTTATCCTAGTGTGTAAACTCTTCTCCATGGCTGGACCTCCAAATAATATTCCTTTACGTGCTAAGGGGTATCTAGAGAGTGGGTTAGGTTTAATAACTACCCTAACACTAACGCGTACCCTAACCCTAACCCCTACCCTATCGCTAACACGTACCCTAATCCTAACCAATACCCTAAGCCGAGCCCTAACCCTAACACTAACCCTAACCCTAACCCTAACCCATACCCTACGCCGTACCAGAAGCCCTCCCCGAACCCGTACCCTAAGCCGTACCCTAAGCCTAACCCTAAGCCTAACCCTAAACCTAGGCTACCCTTGAATGCTTCTGCCTCCAATAGATTTCCTAAGCACTAATGTTTTAAGGAACAGCTTAAAAAGAGAATCCTAATGTGATTTGTTTATGATGGGTGTGTTCCTTATCTTATCCTAGTGTCTAAATTCTTCTCCATGGCTGGACCTCCAAATAATATTCCTTTACGTGCTAAGGGGTATCTAGACAGTGGGATAGCTTTAATAACTACCCTAACACTAACGCGTACCCTAACCCTAACCCCTACCCTAACCCTAACACGTACCCTAATCCTAACCAATACCCTAAACCGAGCCCTAACCCTAACACTAACGCTAACCCATACCCTACGCCGTACCCGAAGCCATCCCCGAACCCGTACCCTAAGCCGTACCCTAAGCCTAACCCTAACCCTAGGCTACCCTTGACTGCTTCTGCCTCCAATAGATTTTCTAAGCACTAGTGTTTTAAGGAACAGCTTAAAAAGAGAATCCTAATGTGATTTCTTTATAATGGGTGTGTTCCTTATCTTATCCTAGTATCTGAACTCTTCTCCATGGCTGGACCTCCAAATAATAATCCTTTACGTGCTAAGGGGTATCTAGAGACTGGGATAGGTTTAATAACTACCCTAACACTAACGCGTACCCTAAACCTAACCCCTACCCTAAACCTAACACGTACCCTAATCCTAACCAATACCCTAAGCCGAGCCCTAACCCTAACACTAACCCTAACTCTAACCCTATCCCATACCCTACGCCGTACCCGAAGCCCTCCCCGAACCCGTACCCTAAGCCGTACCCTAAGCCTAACCTTAAGCCTAACCCTAAACCTAGGCTACCCTTGAATGCTTCTGCCTCCAATAGATTTCCTAAGCACTAGTGTTTTAAGGAACAGCTTAAAAAGAGAATCTTATTGTGATTTCTTTATAATGGGTGTGTTCCTTATCTTATCCTAGTGTCTAAACTCTTCTCCATGGCTGGACCCCCAAATAATATTCCTTTACGTGCTAAGGGGTATCTAGAGAGTGGGATAGGTTTAATAACTACCCTAACCCTAACGCGTACCCTAACCCTATCCCCTACCCTAATCCTAACCCGTACCCTAAACCGAGCCCTAACCCTAACACTAACCCTAACCCTAACCCTAACCCATACCCTACGCCGTACCCGAAGCCCTCACCGAACCCGTACCCTAAGCCGTACCCTAAGCCGTACCCTAAGCCTAACCCTAACCCTAGGCTACCCTTGACTGCTTCTGCCTCCAATAGATTTCCTAAACACTAGTGTTTTAAGGAACAGCTTAAAAAGAGAATCCTAATGTGATTTCTTTATAATGGGTGTGTTCCTTATCTTATCCTAGTGTGTAAACTCTTCTCCATGGCTGGACCTCCAAATAATATTCCTTTACGTGCTAAGGGGTATCTAGAGAGTGGGTTAGGTTTAATAACTACCCTAACACTAACGCGTACCCTAACCCTAACCCCTACCCTATCGCTAACACGTACCCTAATCCTAACCAATACCCTAAACCGAGCCCTAACCCTAACACTAACCCTAACCCTAACCCTAACCCATACCCTACGCCGTACCAGAAGCCCTCCCCGAACCCGTACCCTAAGCCGTACCCTAAGCCTAACCCTAAGCCTAACCCTAAACCTAGGCTACCCTTGAATGCTTCTGCCTCCAATAGATTTCCTAAGCACTAGTGTTTTAAGGAACAGCTTAAAAAGAGAATCCTAATGTGATTTCTTTATAATGGGTGTGTTCCTTATCTTATCCTAGTGTCTAAACTCTTCTCCATGGCTGGACCTCCAAATAATATTCCTTTACGTGCTAAGGGGTATCTAGAGAGTGTGATAGCTTTAATAACTACCCTAACACTAACGCGTACCCTAACCCTAACCCCTACCCTAACCCTAACACGTACCCTAATCCTAACCAATACCCTAAACCGAGCCCTAACCCTAACACTAACCCTAACCCTAACCCTAACCCATACCCTACGCCGTACCCGAAGCCATCCCCGAACCCGTACCCTAAGCCGTACCCTAAGCCGTACCCTAAGCCTAACCCTAACCCTAGGCTACCCTTGACTGCTTCTGCCTCCAATAGATTTCCTAAGCACTAGTGTTTTAAGGAACAGCTTAAAAAGAGAATCCTAATGTGATTTCTTTATAATGGGTGTGTTCCTTATCTTATCCTAGTGTGTAAACTCTTCTCCATGGCTGGACCTCCAAATAATATTCCTTTACGTGCTAAGGGGTATCTAGAGAGTGGGTTAGGTTTAATAACTACCCTAACACTAACGCGTACCCTAACCCTAACCCCTACCCTAACCCTAACACGTACCCTAATCCTAACCAATACCCTAAGCCGAGCCCTAACCCTAACACTAACCCTAACCCTAACCCTAACCCATACCCTAAGCCGTACCCGAAGCCCTCCCCAAACCCGTACTCTAAGCCGTACCCTAAGCCGTACCCTAAGCCTAACCCTAACCCTAGGCTACCCTTGACTGCTTCTGCCTCCAATAGATTTCCTAAGCACTAGTGTTTTAAGGAACAGCTTAAAAAGAGAATCCTAATGTGATTTCTTTATAATGGGTGTGTTCCTTATCTTATCCTAGTGTGTAAACTCTTCTCCATGGCTGGACCTCCAAATAATATTCCTTTACGTGCTAAGGGGTATCTAGAGAGTGGGTTAGGTTTAATAACTACCCTAACACTAACGCGTACCCTAACCCTAACCCCTACCCTATCGCTAACACGTACCCTAATCCTAACCAATACCCTAAGCCGAGCCCTAACCCTAACACTAACCCTAACCCTAACCCTAACCCATACCCTACGCCGTACCAGAAGCCCTCCCCGAACCCGTACCCTAAGCCGTACCCTAAGCCTAACCCTAAGCCTAACCCTAAACCTAGGCTACCCTTGAATGCTTCTGCCTCCAATAGATTTCCTAAGCACTAATGTTTTAAGGAACAGCTTAAAAAGAGAATCCTAATGTGATTTCTTTATAATGGGTGTGTTCCTTATCTTATCCTAGTGTCTAAATTCTTCTCCATGGCTGGACTTCCAAATAATATTCCTTTACGTGCTAAGGGGTATCTAGAGAGTGGGATAGCTTTAAAAACTACCCTAACACTAACGCGTACCCTAACCCTAACCCCTACCCTAACCCTAACACGTACCATAATCCTAACCAATACCCTAAACCGAGCCCTAACCCTAACACTAACCCTAACCCTAACCCTAACCCATACCCTACGCCGTACCCGAAGCCATCCCCGAACCCGTACCCTAAGCCGTACCCTAAGCCTAACCCTAACCCTAGGCTACCCTTGACTGCTTCTGCCTCCAATAGATTTCCTAAGCACTAGTGTTTTAAGGAAGAGCTTAAAAAGAGAATCCTAATGTGATTTCTTTATAATGGGTGTGTTCCTTATCTTATCCTAGTGTCTAAACTCTTCTCCATGGCTGGACCTCCAAATAATATTCCTTTACGTGCTAAGGGGTATCTAGAGATTGGGATAGGTTTAATAACTAACCTAACACTAACGCGTACCCTAACCCTAACCCCTACCCTAACCCTAACACGTACCCTATTCCTAACCAATACCTTAAGCCGAGCCCTAACCCTAACACTAACCCTAACCCTAACCCTAACCCATACCCTACGCCGTACCAGAAGCCCTCCCCGAACCCGTACCCTAAGCCGTACCCTAAGCCTAACCCTAAGCCTAACCCTAAACCTAGGCTACCCTTGAATGCTTCTGCCTCCAATAGATTTCCTAAGCACTAGTGTTTTAAGGAACAGCTTAAAAAGAGAATCCTAATGTGATTTCTTTATAATGGGTGTGTTCCTTATCTTATCCTAGTGTGTAAACTCTTCTCCATGGCTGGACCTCTAAATAATATTGCTTTACGTGCTAAGGGGTATCTAGAGAGTGGGATAGGTTTAATAACTACCCTAACACTAATGCGTACCCTAACCCTAACCCCTACCCTATCGCTAACACGTACCCTAATCCTAACCAATACCCTAAACCGAGCCCTAACCCTAACACTAACCCTAACCCTAACCCTAACCCATACCCTACGCCGTACCCGAAGCACTCCCCGAACCCGTAACCTAAGCCGTACCCTAAGCCTAACCCCAAGCCTAACCCTAACCCTTGGTTACCCTTGACTGCTTCTGCCTCCAATAGCTTTCCTAAGCAGTAGTGTTTTAAGGAACAGCTTAAAAAGAGAATCCTAATGTGATTTCATTATAATGGGTGTGTTCCTTATCTTATCCTATTGTCTAAATTCTTCTCCATGGCTGGACCTCCAAATAATATTCCTTTACGTGCTAAGGGGTATCTAGAGAGTGGGATAGCTTTAATAACTACCCTAACACTAACGCGTACCCTAACCCTAACCCCTACCCTAACCATAACACGTACCCTAATGCTAACCAATACCCTAAACCGAGCCCTAACCCTAACACTAACCCTAACCCTAACCCTAACCCATACCCTACGCCGTACCCGAAGCCATCCCCGAACCCGTACCCTAAGCCATACCCTAAGCCGTACCCTAAGCCTAACCCTAACCCGAGGCTACCCTTGACTGCTTCTGCCTCCAATAGATTTCCTAAGCACTAGTGTCTTAAGGAACAGCTTAAAAAGAGAATCCTAATGTGATTTCTTTACAATGGGTGTGTTCCTTATCTTATCCTAGTGTCTAAACTCTTCTCCATGGCTGGACCTCCAAATAATATTCGTTTACGTGCTAAGGGGTATCTAGAGACTGGGATAGGTTTAATAACTACCCTAACACTAACGCGTACCCTAACCCTAACCCCTACCCTAACCCTAACACGTACCCTAATCCTAACCAATACCCTAAACCGAGCCCTAACCCTAACACTAACCCTAACCGTAACCCTAACCCATACCCTACGCCATACCCGAAGCCCTCCCCGAACCGGTACCCTAAGCCGTACCCTAAGCCGTACCCTAAGCCTAACCCTAACCCTAGGCTACCCTTGACTGCTTCTGCCTCCAATAGATTTTCTAAGCACTAGTGTTTTAAGGAACAGCTTAAAAAGAGAATCCTAATGTGATTTCTTTATAATGGGTGTGTTCCTTATCTTATCCTAGTGTCTAAACTCTTCTCCATGGCTGAACCTCCAAATAATATTCCTTTACGTGCTAAGGGGTATCTAGAGAGTGGGTTAGGTTTAATAACTACCCTAACACTAACGCGTACCCTAACCCTAAACCCTACCCTAACCCTAACACGTACCCTAATCCTAACCAATAACCTATACCGAGCCCTAACCCTAACACTAACCCTAACCCTAACCCTAACCCATACCCTACGCTGTACCAGAAGCCCTCCCCGAACCCGTACCCTAAGCCGTACCCTAAGCCTAACCCTAAGCCTAACCCTAACCCTAGGCTACCCTTGGATGCTTCTGCCTCCAATAGATTTCCTAAGCACTAGTGTTTTAAGGAACAGCTTAAAAAGAGAATCCTAATGTGATTTCTTTATAATGGGTGTGTTCCTTATCTTATCCTAGTGTCTAAACTCTTCTCCATGGCTGGACCTCCAAATAATATTCCTTTATGTGCTAAGGGGTATCTAGAGAGTGGGATAGGTTTAATAACTACCCTAACACTAATGCGTACCCTAACCGTAACCCCTACCCTATCGCTAACACGTACCCTAATCCTAACCAATACCCTAAACCGAGACCTAACCCTAACACTAACCCTAACCCTAACCCTAACCCATACCCTACGCCGTACCAGAAGCCCTCCCCGAACCCGTACCGTAAGCCGTACCCTAAGCCTAACCCTAAGCCTAACCCTAAACGTAGGCTACCCTTGAATGCTTCTGCCTCCAATAGATTTCCTAAGCAGTAGTGTTTTAAGGAACAGCTTAAAAAGAGAATCCTAATGTGATTTCTTTATAATGGGTGTGTTCCTTATCTTATCCTAGTGTCTAAATTCTTCTCCATGGCTGGACCTCCAAATAATGTTCCTTTACGTGCTAAGGGGTATCTAGAGAGTGGGATAGCTTTAATAACTAACCTAACACTAACGCGTACCCTAACCCTAACCCCTACCCTAACCCTAACACGTACCCTAATCCTAACCAATACCCTAAACCGAGCCCTAACCCTAACACTAACCCTAACCCTAACCCTAACCCATACCCTACGCCGTACCAGAAGCCATCCCCGAACCCGTACCCTAAGCCGTACCCTAAGCCGTACCCTAAGCCTAACCCTAACTCTAGGCTACCCTTGACTGCTTCTGCCTCCAATAGATTTCCTAAGCACTAGTGTTTTAAGGAACAGCTTAAAAAGAGAATCCTAATGTGATTTCTTTACAATGGGTGTGTTCTGTATCTTATCCTAGTGTCTAAACTCTTCTCCATGGCTGGACCTCCAAATAATATTCCTTTACGTGCTAAGGGGTATCTAGAGACTGGGATAGGTTTAATAACTACACTAACACTAACGCGTACCCTAACCCTAACCCCTACCATAACCCTAACACGTACCCTAATCCTAACCAATACCCTAAACCGAGCCCTAACCCTAACACTAACCCTAAGCGTAACCCTAACCCATACCCTACGCCGTACCCGAAGCCCTCCCCGAACCGGTACCCTAAGCCGTACCCTAAGCCGTACCCTAAGCCTAACCATAACCCTAGGCTACCCTTGACTGCTTCTGCCTCCAATAGATTTTCTAAGCACTAGTGTTTTAAGGAACAGCTTAAAAAGAGAATCCTAATGTGATTTCTTAATAATGGGTGTGTTCCTTATCTTATCCTAGTGTCTAAACTCTTCTCCATGGCTGGACCCCCAAATAATATTCCTTTACGTGCTAAGGGGTATCTAGAGAGTGGGATAGGTTTAATAACTACCCTAACCCTAACGCGTACCCTAACCCTATCCCCTACCCTAATCCTAACCCGTACCCTAAACCGAGCCCTAACCCTAACACTAACCCTAACCCTAACCCTAACCCATACCCTACGCCGTACCCGAAGCCCTCACCGAACCCGTACCCTAAGCCGTACCCTAAGCCGTACCCTAAGCCTAACCCTAACCCTAGGCTACCCTTGACTGCTTCTGCCTCCAATAGATTTCCTAAGCACTAGTGTTTTAAGGAACAGCTTAAAAAGAGAATCCTAATGTGATTTCTTTATAATGGGTGTGTTCCTTATCTTATCCTAGTGTGTAAACTCTTCTCCATGGCTGGACCTCCAAATAATATTCCTTTACGTGCTAAGGGGTATCTAGAGAGTGGGTTAGGTTTAATAACTACCCTAACACTAACGCGTACCCTAACCCTAACCCCTACCCTATCGCTAACACGTACCCTAATCCTAACCAATACCCTAAACCGAGCCCTAACCCTAACACTAACCCTAACCCTAACCCTAACCCATACCCTACGCCGTACCAGAAGCCCTCCCCGGACCCGTACCCTAAGCCGTACCCTAAGCCTAACCCTAAGCCTAACCCTAAGCCTAACCCTAAACCTAGGCTACCCTTGAATGCTTCTGCCTCCAATAGATTTCCTAAGCACTAATGTTTTAAGGAACAGCTTAAAGAGAATCCTAATGTGATTTCTTTATAATGGGTGTGTTCCTTATCTTATCCTAGTGTCTAAATTCTTCTCCATGGCTGGACTTCCAAATAATATTCCTTTACGTGCTAAGGGGTATCTAGAGAGTGGGATAGCTTTAATAACTACCCTAACACTAACGCGTACCCTAACCCTAACCCCTACCCTAACCCTAACACGTACCCTAATCCTAACCAATACCCTAAACCGAGCCCTAACCCTAACACTAACCCCAACCCTAACCCTAACCCATACCCTAAGCCGTACCCGAAGCCATCCCCGAACCCGTACCCTAAGCCGTACCCTAAGCCGTACCCTAAGCCTAACCCTAACCCTAGGCTACCCTTGACTGCTTCTGCCTCCAATAGATTTCCTAAGCACTAGTGTTTTAAGGAACAGCTTAAAAAGAGAATCCTAATGTGATTTCTTTATAATGGGTGTGCTCCTTTTCTTATCCTAGTGTGTAAACTCTTCTCCATGGCTGGACCTCCAAATAATATTCCTTTACGTGCTAAGGGGTATCTAGAGAGTGGGTTAGGTTTAATAACTACCCTAACACTAACGCGTACCCTAACCCTAACCCCTACCCTATCGCTAACACGTACCCTAATCCTAACCAATACCCTAAACCGAGCCCTAACCCTAACACTAACCCTAACCCTAACCCTAACCCATACCCTACGCCGTACCAGAAGCCCTCCCCGAACCCGTACCCTAAGCCGTACCCTAAGCCTAACCCTAAGCCTAACCCTAAACCTAGGCTACCCTTGAATGCTTCTGCCTCCAATAGATTTCCTAAGCACTAGTGTTTTAAGGAACAGCTTAAAAAGAGAATCTTATTGTGATTTCTTTATAATGGGTGTGTTCCTTATCTTATCCTAGTGTCTAAACTCTTCTCCATGGCTGGACCCCCAAATAATATTCCTTTACGTGCTAAGGGGTATCTAGAGAGTGGGATAGGTTTAATAACTACCCTAACCCTAACGCGAACCCTAACCCTATCCCCTACCCTAATCCTAACCCGTACCCTAAACCGAGCCCTAACCCTAACACTAACCCTAACCCTAACCCTAACCCATACCCTACGCCGTACCCGAAGCCCTCACCGAACCCGTACCCTAAGCCGTACCCTAAGCCGTACCCTAAGCCTAACCCTAACCCTAGGCTACCCTTGACTGCTTCTGCCTCCAATAGATTTCCTAAGCACTAGTGTTTTAAGGAATAGCTTAAAAAGAGAATCCTAATGTGATTTCTTTATAATGGGTGTGTTCCTTATCTTATCCTAGTGTGTAAACTCTTCTCCATGGCTGGACCTCCAAATAATATTCCTTTACGTGCTAAGGGGTATCTAGAGAGTGGGTTAGGTTTAATAACTACCCTAACACTAACGCGTACCCTAACCCTAACCCCTGCCCAATCGCTAACACGTACCCTAATCCTAACCAATACCCTAAACCGAGCCCTAACCCTAACACTAACCCTAACCCTAACCCTAACCCATACCCTACGCCGTACCAGAAGCCCTCCCCGAACCCGTACCCTAAGCCGTACCCTAAGCCTAACCCTAAGCCTAACCCTAAACCTAGGCTACCCTTGAATTCTTCTGCCTCCAATAGATTTCCTAAGCACTAGTGTTTTAAGGAACAGCTTAAAAAGAGAATCCTAATGTGATTTCTTTATAATGGGTGTGTTCCTTATCTTATCCTAGTGTCTAAACTCTTCTCCATGGCTGGACCTCCAAATAATATTCCTTTACGTGCTAAGGGGTATCTAGAGAGTGTGATAGCTTTAATAACTACCCTAACACTAACGCGTACCCTAACCCTAACCCCTACCCTATCGCTAACACGTACCCTAATCCTAACCAATACCCTAAACCGAGCCCTAACCCTAACACTAACCCTAACCCTAACCCTAACCCATACCCTACGCCGTACCAGAAGCCCTCCCCGAACCCGTACCCTAAGCCGTACCCTAAGCCTAACCCTAAGCCTAACCCTAAACCTAGGCTACCCTTGAATGCTTCTGCCTCCAATAGATTTCCTAAGCACTAATGTTTTAAGGAACAGCTTAAAAAGAGAATCCTAATGTGATTTCTTTATAATGGGTGTGTTCCTTATCTTATCCTAGTGTGTAAACTCTTCTCCATGGCTGGACCTCCAAATAATATTCCTTTACGTGCTAAGGGGTATCTAGAGAGTGGGATAGCTTTAATAACTACCCTAACACTAACGCGTACCCTAACCCTAACACCTACCCTAACCCTAACACGTACCCTAATCCTAACCAATACCCTAAACCGAGCCCTAACCCTAACACTAACCCTAACCCTAACCCTAACCCATACCCTACGCCGTACCCGAAGCCATCCCCGAACCCGTACCCTAAGCCGTACCCTAAGCCGTACCCTAAGCCTAACCCTAACCCTAGGCTACCCTTGACTGCTTCTGCCTCCAATAGATTTCCTAAGCACTAGTGTTTTAAGGAACAGCTTAAAAAGAGAATCCTAATGTGATTTCTTTATAATGGGTGTGTTCCTTATCTTATCCTAGTGTCTAAACTCTTCTCCATGGCTGGACCTCCAAATAATATTCCTTTACGTGCTAATGGGTATCTAGAGATTGGGATAGGTTTAATAACTACCCTAACACTAACGCGTACCCTAACCCTAACCCCTACCCTAACCCTAACACGTACCCTAATCCTAACCAATACCCTAAGCCGAGCCCTAACCCTAACACTAACCCTAACCCTAACCCTAACCCATACCCTAAGCCGTACCCGAAGCCCTCCCCAAACCCGTACTCTAAGCCGTACCCTAAGCCGTACCCTAAGCCTAACCCTAACCCTAGGCTACCCTTGACTGCTTCTGCCTCCAATAGATTTCCTAAGCACTAGTGTTTTAAGGAACAGCTTAAAAAGAGAATCCTAATGTGATTTCTTTATAATGGGTGTGTTCCTTATCTTATCCTAGTGTGTAAACTCTTCTCCATGGCTGGACCTCCAAATAATATTCCTTTACGTGCTAAGGGGTATCTAGAGAGTGGGTTAGGTTTAATAACTACCCTAACACTAACGCGTACCCTAACCCTAACCCCTGCCCAATCGCTAACACGTACCCTAATCCTAACCAATACCCTAAACCGAGCCCTAACCCTAACACTAACCCTAACCCTAACCCTAACCCATACCCTACGCCGTACCAGAAGCCCTCCCCGAACCCGTACCCTAAGCCGTACCCTAAGCCTAACCCTAAGCCTAACCCTAAACCTAGGCTACCCTTGAATGCTTCTGCCTCCAATAGATTTCTTAAGCACTAGTGTTTTAAGGAACAGCTTAAAAAGAGAATCCTAATGTGATTTCTTTATAATGGGTGTGTTCCTTATCTTATCCTAGTGTCTAAACTCTTCTCCTTGGCTGGACCTCCAAATAATATTCCTTTACGTGCTAAGGGGTATCTAGAGAGTGTGATAGCTTTAATAACTACCCTAACACTAACGCGTACCCTAACCCTAACCCCTACCCTATCGCTAACACGTACCCTAATCCTAACCAATACCCTAAACCGAGCCCTAACCCTAACACTAACCCTAACCCTAACCCTAACCCATACCCTACGCCGTACCAGAAGCCCTCCCCGAACCCGTACCCTAAGCCGTACCCTAAGCCTAACCCTAAGCCTAACCCTAAACCTAGGCTACCCTTGAATGCTTCTGCCTCCAATAGATTTCCTAAGCACTAATGTTTTAAGGAACAGCTTAAAAAGAGAATCCTAATGTGATTTCTTTATAATGGGTGTGTTCCTTATCTTATCCTAGTGTGTAAACTCTTCTCCATGGCTGGACCTCCAAATAATATTCCTTTACGTGCTAAGGGGTATCTAGAGAGTGGGATAGCTTTAATAACTACCCTAACACTAACGCGTACCCTAACCCTAACCCCTACCCTAACCCTAACACGTACCCTAATCCTAACCAATACCCTAAACCGAGCCCTAACCCTAACACTAACCCTAACCCTAACCCTAACCCATACCCTACGCCGTACCCGAAGCCATCCCCGAACCCGTACCCTAAGCCGTACCCTAAGCCGTACCCTAAGCCTAACCCTAACCCTAGGCTACCCTTGACTGCTTCTGCCTCCAATAGATTTCCTAAGCACTAGTGTTTTAAGGAACAGCTTAAAAAGAGAATCCTAATGTGATTTCTTTATAATGGGTGTGTTCCTTATCTTATCCTAGTGTCTAAACTCTTCTCCATGGCTGGACCTCCAAATAATATTCCTTTACGTGCTAATGGGTATCTAGAGATTGGGATAGGTTTAATAACTACCCTAACACTAACGCGTACCCTAACCCTAACCCCTACCCTAACCCTAACACGTACCCTAATCCTAACCAATACCCTAAGCCGAGCCCTAACCCTAACACTAACCCTAACCCTAACCCTAACCCATACCCTAAGCCGTACCCGAAGCCCTCCCCAAACCCGTACTCTAAGCCGTACCCTAAGCCGTACCCTAAGCCTAACCCTAACCCTAGGCTACCCTTGACTGCTTCTGCCTCCAATAGATTTCCTAAGCACTAGTGTTTTAAGGAACAGCTTAAAAAGAGAATCCTAATGTGATTTCTTTATAATGGGTGTGTTCCTTATCTTATCCTAGTGTGTAAACTCTTCTCCATGGCTGGACCTCCAAATAATATTCCTTTACGTGCTAAGGGGTATCTAGAGAGTGGGTTAGGTTTAATAACTACCCTAACACTAACGCGTACCCTAACCCTAACCCCTACCCTATCGCTAACACGTACCCTAATCCTAACCAATACCCTAAACCGAGCCCTAACCCTAACACTAACCCTAACCCTAACCCTAACCCATACCCTACGCCGTACCAGAAGCCCTCCCCGAACCCGTACCCTAAGCCTAGCCCTAAGCCTAACCCTAAACCTAGGCTACCCTTGAATGCTTCTGCCTCCAATAGATTTCCTAAGCACTAATGTTTTAAGGAACAGCTTAAAAAGAGAATCCTAATGTGATTTCTTTATAATGGGTGTGTTCCTTATCTTATCCTAGTGTCTAAATTCTTCTCCATGGCTGGACTTCCAAATAATATTCCTTTACGTGCTAAGGGGTATCTAGAGAGTGGGATAGCTTTAATAACTACCCTAACACTAACGCGTACCCTAACCCTAACCCCTACCCTAACCCTAACACGTACCCTAATCCTAACCAATACCCTAAACCGAGCCCTAACCCTAACACTAACCCTAACCCTAACCCTAACCCATACCCTACGCCGTATCCGAAGCCATCCCCGATCCCGTACCCTAAGCCGTACCCTAAGCCTAACCCTAACCCTAGGCTACCCTTGACTGCTTCTGCCTCCAATAGATTTCCTAAGCACTAGTGTTTTAAGGAACAGCTTAAAAAGAGAATCCTAATGTGATTTCTTTATAATGGGTGTGTTCCTTATCTTATCCTAGTGTCTAAACTCTTCTCCATGGCTGGACCTCCAAATAATATTCCTTTACGTGCTAAGGGGTATCTAGAGATTGGGATAGGTTTAATAACTACCCTAACACTAACGCGTACCCTAACCCTAACCCCTACCCTAACCCTAACACGTACCCTAATCCTAACCAATACCCTAAGCCGAGCCCTAACCCTAACACTAACCCTAACCCTAACCCTAACCCATACCCTAAGCCGTACCCGAAGCCCTCCCCAAACCCGTACCCTAAGCCGTACCCTAAGCCGTACCCTAAGCCTAACCCTAACCCTAGGCTTCCCTTGACTGCTTCTGCCTCCAATAGATTTCCTAAGCACTAGTGTTTTAAGGAACAGCTTAAAAAGAGAATCCTAATGTGATTTCTTTATAATGGGTGTGTTCCTTATCTTATCCTAGTGTCTAAACTCTTCTCCATGGCTGGACCTCCAAATAATATTCCTTTACGTGCTTAGGGCTATCTAGAGACTGGGATAGGTTTAATAACTACCCTAACACTAACGCGTACCCTAACCCTAACCCCTACCCTAACCCTAACACGTACCCTAATCCTAACCAATACCCTAAACCGAGCCCTAACCCTAACACTAACCCTAACCCTAACCCTAACCCATACCCTACGCCGTACCCGAAGCCCTCCCCGAACCGGTACCCTAAGCCGTACCCTAAGCCGTACCCTAAGCCTAACCCTAACCCTAGGCTACCCTTGACTGCTTCTGCCTCCAATAGATTTTCTAAGCACTAGTGTTTTAAGGAACAGCTTAAAAAGACAATCCTAATGTGATTTCTTTATAATGGGTGTGTTCCTTATCTTATCCTTGTGTCTAAACTCTTCTCCATGGCTGGACCTCCAAATAATATTCCTTTACGTGCTAAGGGGTATCTAGAGAGTGGGTTAGGTTTAATAACTACCCTAACACTAACGCGTACCCTAACCCTAAACCCTACCCTAACCCTAACACGTACCCTAATCCTAACCAATACCCTAAACCGAGCCCTAACCCTAACACTAACCCTAACCCTAACCCTAACCCATACCCTACGCCGTACCCGAAGCCCTCCCCGAACCCGTACCCTAAGCCGTACCCTAAGCCGTACCCTAAGCCTAACCCTAACCCTAGGCTACCCTTGACTGCTTCTGCCTCCAATAGATTTCCTAAGCATTGTGTTTTAAGGAACAGCTTAAAAAGAGAATCTTATTGTGATTTCTTTATAATGGGTGTGTTCCTTATCTTATCCTAGTGTCTAAACTCTTCTCCATGGCTGGAGACCCAAATAATATTCCTTTACGTGCTAAGGGGTATCTAGAGAGTGGGATAGGTTTAATAACTACCCTAACCCTAACGCGTACCCTAACCTTATCCCCTACCCTAATCCTAACCCGTACCCTAAACCGAGCCCTAACCCTAACACTAACCCTAACCCTAACCCTAACCCATACCCTACGCCGTACCCGAAGCCCTCACCGAACCCGTACCCTAAGCCTTACCCTAAGCCGTACCCTAAGCCTAACCCTAACCCTAGGCTACCCTTGACTTCTTCTGCCTCCAATAGATTTCCTAAGCACTAGTGTTTTAAGGAACAGCTTAAAAAGAGAATCCTAATGTGATTTCTTTATAATGGGTGTGTTCCTTATCTTATCCTAGTGTGTAAACTCTTCTCCATGGCTGGACCTCCAAATAATATTCCTTTACGTGCTAAGGGGTATCTAGAGAGTGGGTTAGGTTTAATAACTACCCTATCACTAACGCGTACCCTAACCCTAACCCCTACCCTATCGCTAACACGTACCCTAATCCTATTCAATACCGTAAACCGAGCCCTAACCCTAACACTAACCCTAACCCTAACCCTAACCCATACCCTACGCCGTACCCGAAGCCATCCCCGAACCCGTACCCTAAGCCATACCCTAAGCCGTACCCTAAGCCTAACCCTAACCCGAGGCTACCCTTGACTGCTTCTGCCTCCAATAGATTTCCTAAGCACTAGTGTTTTAAGGAACAGCTTAAAAAGAGAATCCTAATGTGATTTCTTTACAATGGGTGTGTTCCTTATCTTATCCTAGTGTCTAAACTCTTCTCCATGGCTGGACCTCCAAATAATATTCGTTTACGTGCTAAGGGGTATCTAGAGACTGGGATAGGTTTAATAACTACCCTAACACTAACGCGTACCCTAACCCTAACCCCTACCCTAACCCTAACACGTACCCTAAT
Organism: Balaenoptera physalus; assembly: GCF_965194825.1. Lineage (NCBI taxonomy): Eukaryota > Metazoa > Chordata > Mammalia > Artiodactyla > Balaenopteridae > Balaenoptera > Balaenoptera physalus. Next base: position 141,142,062 of record NC_138903.1, on the reverse strand, counting down.
CCTAACCAATACCCTAAACCGAGCCCTAACCCTAACACTAACCCTAACCGTAACCCTAACCCATACCCTACGCCATACCCGAAGCCCTCCCCGAACCGGTACCCTAAGCCGTACCCTAAGCCGTACCCTAAGCCTAACCCTAACCCTAGGCTACCCTTGACTGCTTCTGCCTCCAATAGATTTTCTAAGCACTAGTGTTTTAAGGAACAGCTTAAAAAGAGAATCCTAATGTGATTTCTTTATAATGGGTGTGTTCCTTATCTTATCCTAGTGTCTAAACTCTTCTCCATGGCTGAACCTCCAAATAATATTCCTTTACGTGCTAAGGGGTATCTAGAGAGTGGGTTAGGTTTAATAACTACCCTAACACTAACGCGTACCCTAACCCTAAACCCTACCCTAACCCTAACACGTACCCTAATCCTAACCAATAACCTATACCGAGCCCTAACCCTAACACTAACCCTAACCCTAACCCTAACCCATACCCTACGCCGTACCAGAAGCCCTCCCCGAACCCGTACCCTAAGCCGTACCCTAAGCCTAACCTTAAGCCTAACCCTAACCCTAGGCTACCCTTGGATGCTTCTGCCTCCAATAGATTTCCTAAGCACTAGTGTTTTAAGGAACAGCTTAAAAAGAGAATCCTAATGTGATTTCTTTATAATGGGTGTGTTCCTTATCTTATCCTAGTGTCTAAACTCTTCTCCATGGCTGGACCTCCAAATAATATTCCTTTATGTGCTAAGGGGTATCTAGAGAGTGGGATAGGTTTAATAACTACCCTAACACTAATGCGTACCCTAACCGTAACCCCTACCCTATCGCTAACACGTACCCTAATCCTAACCAATACCCTAAACCGAGACCTAACCCTAACACTAACCCTAACCCTAACCCTAACCCATACCCTACGCCGTACCAGAAGCCCTCCCCGAACCCGTACCGTACGCCGTACCCTAAGCCTAACCCTAAGCCTAACCCTAAACGTAGGCTACCCTTGAATGCTTCTGCCTCCAATAGATTTCCTAAGCAGTAGTGTTTTAAGGAACAGCTTAAAAAGAGAATCCTAATGTGATTTCTTTATAATGGGTGTGTTCCTTATCTTATCCTAGTGTCTAAATTCTTCTCCATGGCTGGACCTCCAAATAATGTTCCTTTACGTGCTAAGGGGTATCTAGAGAGTGGGATAGCTTTAATAACTACCCTAACACTAACGCGTACCCTAACCCTAACCCCTACCCTAACCCTAACACGTACCCTAATCCTAACCAATACCCTAAACCGAGCCCTAACCCTAACACTAACCCTAACCCTAACCCTAACCCATACCCTACGCCGTACCAGAAGCCATCCCCGAACCCGTACCCTAAGCCGTACCCTAAGCCGTACCCTAAGCCTAACCCTAACCCTAGGCTACCCTTGACTGCTTCTGCCTCCAATAGATTTCCTAAGCACTAGTGTTTTAAGGAACAGCTTAAAAAGAGAATCCTAATGTGATTTCTTTATAATGGGTGTGTTCCTTATCTTATCCTAGTGTCTAAACTCTTCTCCATGGCTGGACCTCCAAATAATATTCCTTTACGTGCTAATGGGTATCTAGAGATTGGGATAGGTTTAATAACTACCCTAACACTAACGCGTACCCTAACCCTAACCCCTACCCTAACCCTAACACGTACCCTAATCCTAACCAATACCCTAAGCCGAGCCCTAACCCTAACACTAACCCTAACCCTAACCCTAACCCATACCCTAAGCCGTACCCGAAGCCCTCCCCAAACCCGTACTCTAAGCCGTACCCTAAGCCGTACCCTAAGCCTAACCCTAACCCTAGGCTACCCTTGACTGCTTCTGCCTCCAATAGATTTCCTAAGCACTAGTGTTTTAAGGAACAGCTTAAAAAGAGAATCCTAATGTGATTTCTTTATAATGGGTGTGTTCCTTATCTTATCCTAGTGTGTAAACTCTTCTCCATGGCTGGACCTCCAAATAATATTCCTTTACGTGCTAAGGGGTATCTAGAGAGTGGGTTAGGTTTAATAACTACCCTAACACTAACGCGTACCCTAACCCTAACCCCTACCCTATCGCTAACACGTACCCTAATCCTAACCAATACCCTAAACCGAGCCCTAACCCTAACACTAACCCTAACCCTAACCCTAACCCATACCCTACGCCGTACCAGAAGCCCTCCCCGAACCCGTACCCTAAGCCGTACCCTAAGCCTAACCCTAAGCCTAACCCTAAACCTAGGCTACCCTTGAATGCTTCTGCCTCCAATAGATTTCCTAAGCACTAATGTTTTAAGGAACAGCTTAAAAAGAGAATCCTAATGTGATTTCTTTATAATGGGTGTGTTCCTTATCTTATCCTAGTGTCTAAATTCTTCTCCATGGCTGGACTTCCAAATAATATTCCTTTACGTGCTAAGGGGTATCTAGAGAGTGGGATAGCTTTAATAACTACCCTAACACTAACGCGTACCCTAACCCTAACCCCTACCCTAACCCTAACACGTACCCTAATCCTAACCAATACCCTAAACCGAGCCCTAACCCTAACACTAACCCTAACCCTAACCCTAACCCATACCCTACGCCGTATCCGAAGCCATCCCCGATCCCGTACCCTAAGCCGTACCCTAAGCCTAACCCTAACCCTAGGCTACCCTTGACTGCTTCTGCCTCCAATAGATTTCCTAAGCACTAGTGTTTTAAGGAACAGCTTAAAAAGAGAATCCTAATGTGATTTCTTTATAATGGGTGTGTTCCTTATCTTATCCTAGTGTCTAAACTCTTCTCCATGGCTGGACCTCCAAATAATATTCCTTTACGTGCTAAGGGGTATCTAGAGATTGGGATAGGTTTAATAACTACCCTAACACTAACGCGTACCCTAACCCTAACCCCTACCCTAACCCTAACACGTACCCTAATCCTAACCAATACCCTAAGCCGAGCCCTAACCCTAACACTAACCCTAACCCTAACCCTAACCCATACCCTAAGCCGTACCCGAAGCCCTCCCCAAACCCGTACCCTAAGCCGTACCCTAAGCCGTACCCTAAGCCTAACCCTAACCCTAGGCTTCCCTTGACTGCTTCTGCCTCCAATAGATTTCCTAAGCACTAGTGTTTTAAGGAACAGCTTAAAAAGAGAATCCTAATGTGATTTCTTTATAATGGGTGTGTTCCTTATCTTATCCTAGTGTCTAAACTCTTCTCCATGGCTGGACCTCCAAATAATATTCCTTTACGTGCTTAGGGCTATCTAGAGACTGGGATAGGTTTAATAACTACCCTAACACTAACGCGTACCCTAACCCTAACCCCTACCCTAACCCTAACACGTACCCTAATCCTAACCAATACCCTAAACCGAGCCCTAACCCTAACACTAACCCTAACCCTAACCCTAACCCATACCCTACGCCGTACCCGAAGCCCTCCCCGAACCGGTACCCTAAGCCGTACCCTAAGCCGTACCCTAAGCCTAACCCTAACCCTAGGCTACCCTTGACTGCTTCTGCCTCCAATAGATTTTCTAAGCACTAGTGTTTTAAGGAACAGCTTAAAAAGACAATCCTAATGTGATTTCTTTATAATGGGTGTGTTCCTTATCTTATCCTTGTGTCTAAACTCTTCTCCATGGCTGGACCTCCAAATAATATTCCTTTACGTGCTAAGGGGTATCTAGAGAGTGGGTTAGGTTTAATAACTACCCTAACACTAACGCGTACCCTAACCCTAAACCCTACCCTAACCCTAACACGTACCCTAATCCTAACCAATACCCTAAACCGAGCCCTAACCCTAACACTAACCCTAACCCTAACCCTAACCCATACCCTACGCCGTACCCGAAGCCCTCCCCGAACCCGTACCCTAAGCCGTACCCTAAGCCGTACCCTAAGCCTAACCCTAACCCTAGGCTACCCTTGACTGCTTCTGCCTCCAATAGATTTCCTAAGCATTGTGTTTTAAGGAACAGCTTAAAAAGAGAATCTTATTGTGATTTCTTTATAATGGGTGTGTTCCTTATCTTATCCTAGTGTCTAAACTCTTCTCCATGGCTGGAGACCCAAATAATATTCCTTTACGTGCTAAGGGGTATCTAGAGAGTGGGATAGGTTTAATAACTACCCTAACCCTAACGCGTACCCTAACCTTATCCCCTACCCTAATCCTAACCCGTACCCTAAACCGAGCCCTAACCCTAACACTAACCCTAACCCTAACCCTAACCCATACCCTACGCCGTACCCGAAGCCCTCACCGAACCCGTACCCTAAGCCTTACCCTAAGCCGTACCCTAAGCCTAACCCTAACCCTAGGCTACCCTTGACTTCTTCTGCCTCCAATAGATTTCCTAAGCACTAGTGTTTTAAGGAACAGCTTAAAAAGAGAATCCTAATGTGATTTCTTTATAATGGGTGTGTTCCTTATCTTATCCTAGTGTGTAAACTCTTCTCCATGGCTGGACCTCCAAATAATATTCCTTTACGTGCTAAGGGGTATCTAGAGAGTGGGTTAGGTTTAATAACTACCCTATCACTAACGCGTACCCTAACCCTAACCCCTACCCTATCGCTAACACGTACCCTAATCCTAACCAATACCGTAAACCGAGCCCTAACCCTAACACTAACCCTAACCCTAACCCTAACCCATACCCTACGCCGTACCCGAAGCCATCCCCGAACCCGTACCCTAAGCCATACCCTAAGCCGTACCCTAAGCCTAACCCTAACCCGAGGCTACCCTTGACTGCTTCTGCCTCCAATAGATTTCCTAAGCACTAGTGTTTTAAGGAACAGCTTAAAAAGAGAATCCTAATGTGATTTCTTTACAATGGGTGTGTTCCTTATCTTATCCTAGTGTCTAAACTCTTCTCCATGGCTGGACCTCCAAATAATATTCGTTTACGTGCTAAGGGGTATCTAGAGACTGGGATAGGTTTAATAACTACCCTAACACTAACGCGTACCCTAACCCTAACCCCTACCCTAACCCTAACACGTACCCTAATCCTAACCAATACCCTAAACCGAGCCCTAACCCTAACACTAACCCTAACCGTAACCCTAACCCATACCCTACGCCATACCCGAAGCCCTCCCCGAACCGGTACCCTAAGCCGTACCCTAAGCCGTACCCTAAGCCTAACCCTAACCCTAGGCTACCCTTGACTGCTTCTGCCTCCAATAGATTTTCTAAGCACTAGTGTTTTAAGGAACAGCTTAAAAAGAGAATCCTAATGTGATTTCTTTATAATGGGTGTGTTCCTTATCTTATCCTAGTGTCTAAACTCTTCTCCATGGCTGAACCTCCAAATAATATTCCTTTACGTGCTAAGGGGTATCTAGAGAGTGGGTTAGGTTTAATAACTACCCTAACACTAACGCGTACCCTAACCCTAAACCCTACCCTAACCCTAACACGTACCCTAATCCTAACCAATAACCTATACCGAGCCCTAACCCTAACACTAACCCTAACCCTAACCCTAACCCATACCCTACGCCGTACCAGAAGCCCTCCCCGAACCCGTACCCTAAGCCGTACCCTAAGCCTAACCTTAAGCCTAACCCTAACCCTAGGCTACCCTTGGATGCTTCTGCCTCCAATAGATTTCCTAAGCACTAGTGTTTTAAGGAACAGCTTAAAAAGAGAATCCTAATGTGATTTCTTTATAATGGGTGTGTTCCTTATCTTATCCTAGTGTCTAAACTCTTCTCCATGGCTGGACCTCCAAATAATATTCCTTTATGTGCTAAGGGGTATCTAGAGAGTGGGATAGGTTTAATAACTACCCTAACACTAATGCGTACCCTAACCGTAACCCCTACCCTATCGCTAACACGTACCCTAATCCTAACCAATACCCTAAACCGAGACCTAACCCTAACACTAACCCTAACCCTAACCCTAACCCATACCCTACGCCGTACCAGAAGCCCTCCCCGAACCCGTACCGTAAGCCGTACCCTAAGCCTAACCCTAAGCCTAACCCTAAACGTAGGCTACCCTTGAATGCTTCTGCCTCCAATAGATTTCCTAAGCAGTAGTGTTTTAAGGAACAGCTTAAAAAGAGAATCCTAATGTGATTTCTTTATAATGGGTGTGTTCCTTATCTTATCCTAGTGTCTAAATTCTTCTCCATGGCTGGACCTCCAAATAATGTTCCTTTACGTGCTAAGGGGTATCTAGAGAGTGGGATAGCTTTAATAACTACCCTAACACTAACGCGTACCCTAACCCTAACCCCTACCCTAACCCTAACACGTACCCTAATCCTAACCAATACCCTAAACCGAGCCCTAACCCTAACACTAACCCTAACCCTAACCCTAACCCATACCCTACGCCGTACCAGAAGCCATCCCCGAACCCGTACCCTAAGCCGTACCCTAAGCCGTACCCTAAGCCTAACCCTAACTCTAGGCTACCCTTGACTGCTTCTGCCTCCAATAGATTTCCTAAGCACTAGTGTTTTAAGGAACAGCTTAAAAAGAGAATCCTAATGTGATTTCTTTATAATTGGTGTGTTCCTTATCTTATCCTAGTGTGTAAACTCTTCTCCATGGCTGGACCTCCAAATAATATTCCTTTACGTGCTAAGGGGTATCTAGAGAGTGGGTTAGGTTTAATAACTACCCTATCACTAACGCGTACCCTAACCCTAACCCCTACCCTATCGCTAACACGTACCCTAATCCTAACCAATACCGTAAACCGAGCCCTAACCCTAACACTAACCCTAACCCTAACCCTAACCCATACCCTACGCCGTACCCGAAGCCATCCCCGAACCCGTACCCTAAGCCATACCCTAAGCCGTACCCTAAGCCTAACCCTAACCCGAGGCTACCCTTGACTGCTTCTGCCTCCAATAGATTTCCTAAGCACTAGTGTTTTAAGGAACAGCTTAAAAAGAGAATCCTAATGTGATTTCTTTACAATGGGTGTGTTCCTTATCTTATCCTAGTGTCTAAACTCTTCTCCATGGCTGGACCTCCAAATAATATTCGTTTACGTGCTAAGGGGTATCTAGAGACTGGGATAGGTTTAATAACTACCCTAACACTAACGCGTACCCTAACCCTAACCCCTACCCTAACCCTAACACGTACCCTAATCCTAACCAATACCCTAAACCGAGCCCTAACCCTAACACTAACCCTAACCGTAACCCTAACCCATACCCTACGCCATACCCGAAGCCCTCCCCGAACCGGTACCCTAAGCCGTACCCTAAGCCTAACCCTAACCCTAGGCTACCCTTGACTGCTTCTGCCTCCAATAGATTTTCTAAGCACTAGTGTTTTAAGGAACAGCTTAAAAAGAGAATCCTAATGTGATTTCTTTATAATGGGTGTGTTCCTTATCTTATCCTAGTGTCTAAACTCTTCTCCATGGCTGAACCTCCAAATAATATTCCTTTACGTGCTAAGGGGTATCTAGAGAGTGGGTTAGGTTTAATAACTACCCTAACACTAACGCGTACCTTAACCCTAAACCCTACCCTAACCCTAACACGTACCCTAATCCTAACCAATAACCTATACCGAGCCCTAACCCTAACACTAACCCTAACCCTAACCCTAACCCATACCCTACGCCGTACCAGAAGCCCTCCCCGAACCCGTACCCTAAGCCGTACCCTAAGCCTAACCTTAAGCCTAACCCTAACCCTAGGCTACCCTTGGATGCTTCTGCCTCCAATAGATTTCCTAAGCACTAGTGTTTTAAGGAACAGCTTAAAAAGAGAATCCTAATGTGATTTCTTTATAATGGGTGTGTTCCTTATCTTATCCTAGTGTCTAAACTCTTCTCCATGGCTGGACCTCCAAATAATATTCCTTTATGTGCTAAGGGGTATCTAGAGAGTGGGATAGGTTTAATAACTACCCTAACACTAATGCGTACCCTAACCGTAACCCCTACCCTATCGCTAACACGTACCCTAATCCTAACCAATACCCTAAACCGAGACCTAACCCTAACACTAACCCTAACCCTAACCCTAACCCATACCCTACGCCGTACCAGAAGCCCTCCCCGAACCCGTACCGTAAGCCGTACCCTAAGCCTAACCCTAAGCCTAACCCTAAACGTAGGCTACCCTTGAATGCTTCTGCCTCCAATAGATTTCCTAAGCAGTAGTGTTTTAAGGAACAGCTTAAAAAGAGAATCCTAATGTGATTTCTTTATAATGGGTGTGTTCCTTATCTTATCCTAGTGTCTAAATTCTTCTCCATGGCTGGACCTCCAAATAATGTTCCTTTACGTGCTAAGGGGTATCTAGAGAGTGGGATAGCTTTAATAACTACCCTAACACTAACGCGTACCCTAACCCTAACCCCTACCCTAACCCTAACACGTACCCTAATCCTAACCAATACCCTAAACCGAGCCCTAACCCTAACACTAACCCTAACCCTAACCCTAACCCATACCCTACGCCGTACCAGAAGCCATCCCCGAACCCGTACCCTAAGCCGTACCCTAAGCCGTACCCTAAGCCTAACCCTAACTCTAGGCTACCCTTGACTGCTTCTGCCTCCAATAGATTTCCTAAGCACTAGTGTTTTAAGGAACAGCTTAAAAAGAGAATCCTAATGTGATTTCTTTACAATGGGTGTGTTCTGTATCTTATCCTAGTGTCTAAACTCTTCTCCATGGCTGGACCTCCAAATAATATTCCTTTACGTGCTAAGGGGTATCTAGAGACTGGGATAGGTTTAATAACTACACTAACACTAACGCGTACCCTAACCCTAACCCCTACCATAACCCTAACACGTACCCTAATCCTAACCAATACCCTAAACCGAGCCCTAACCCTAACACTAACCCTAAGCGTAACCCTAACCCATACCCTACGCCGTACCCGAAGCCCTCCCCGAACCGGTACCCTAAGCCGTACCCTAAGCCGTACCCTAAGCCTAACCATAACCCTAGGCTACCCTTGACTGCTTCTGCCTCCAATAGATTTTCTAAGCACTAGTGTTTTAAGGAACAGCTTAAAAAGAGAATCCTAATGTGATTTCTTAATAATGGGTGTGTTCCTTATCTTATCCTAGTGTCTAAACTCTTCTCCATGGCTGAACCTCCAAATAATATTCCTTTACGTGCTAAGGGGTATCTGGAGAGTGGGATAGGTTTAATAACTACCCTAACACTAACGCGTACCCTAACCCTAACCCCTACCCTAACCATAACACGTACCTTAATCCTAACCAATACCCTAAACCGAGCCCTAACCCTAACACTAACCCTAACCCTAACCCTAACCCATACCCTACGCCGTACCCGAAGCCCTCCCCGAACCCGTACCCTAAGCCTTACCCTAAGCCGTACCCTAAGCCTAACACTAACCCTAGGCTACCCTTGACTGCTTCTGCCTCCAATAGATTTCCTAAGCTCTAGTGTTTTAAGGAACAGCTTAAAAAGAGAATCTTATTGTGATTTCTTTATAATGGGTGTGTTCCTTATCTTATCCTAGTGTCTAAACTCTTCTCCATGGCTGGACCCCCAAATAATATTCCTTTACGTGCTAAGGGGTATCTAGAGAGTGGGATAGGTTTAATAACTACCCTAACCCTAACGCGTACCCTAACCCTATCCCCTACCCTAATCCTAACCCGTACCCTAAACCGAGCCCTAACCCTAACACTAACCCTAACCCTAACCCTAACCCATACCCTACGCCGTACCCGAAGCCCTCACCGAACCCGTACCCTAAGCCGTACCCTAAGCCGTACCCTAAGCCTAACCCTAACCCTAGGCTACCCTTGACTGCTTCTGCCTCCAATAGATTTCCTAAGCACTAGTGTTTTAAGGAACAGCTTAAAAAGAGAATCCTAATGTGATTTCTTTATAATGGGTGTGTTCCTTATCTTATCCTAGTGTGTAAACTCTTCTCCATGGCTGGACCTCCAAATAATATTCCTTTACGTGCTAAGGGGTATCTAGAGAGTGGGTTAGGTTTAATAACTACCCTAACACTAACGCGTACCCTAACCCTAACCCCTACCCTATCGCTAACACGTACCCTAATCCTAACCAATACCCTAAACCGAGCCCTAACCCTAACACTAACCCTAACACTAACCCTAACCCATACCCTACGCCGTACCAGAAGCCCTCCCCGGACCCGTACCCTAAGCCGTACCCTAAGCCTAACCCTAAGCCTAACCCTAAACCTAGGCTACCCTTGAATGCTTCTGCCTCCAATAGATTTCCTAAGCACTAATGTTTTAAGGAACAGCTTAAAAAGAGAATCCTAATGTGATTTCTTTATAATGGGTGTGTTCCTTATCTTATCCTAGTGTCTAAATTCTTCTCCATGGCTGGACTTCCAAATAATATTCCTTTACGTGCTAAGGGGTATCTAGAGAGTGGGATAGCTTTAATAACTACCCTAACACTAACGCGTACCCTAACCCTAACCCCTACCCTAACCCTAACACGTACCCTAATCCTAACCAATACCCTAAACCGAGCCCTAACCCTAACACTAACCCCAACCCTAACCCTAACCCATACCCTACGCCGTACCCGAAGCCATCCCCGAACCCGTACCCTAAGCCGTACCCTAAGCCGTACCCTAAGCCTAACCCTAACCCTAGGCTACCCTTGACTGCTTCTGCCTCCAATAGATTTCCTAAGCACTAGTGTTTTAAGGAACAGCTTAAAAAGAGAATCCTAATGTGATTTCTTTATAATGGGTGTGTTCCTTATCTTATCCTAGTGTGTAAACTCTTCTCCATGGCTGGACCTCCAAATAATATTCCTTTACGTGCTAAGGGGTATCTAGAGAGTGGGTTAGGTTTAATAACTACCCTAACACTAACGCGTACCCTAACCCTAACCCCTACCCTATCGCTAACACGTACCCTAATCCTAACCAATACCCTAAACCGAGCCCTAACCCTAACACTAACCCTAACCCTAACCCTAACCCATACCCTACGCCGTACCAGAAGCCCTCCCCAAACCCGTACCCTAAGCCGTACCCTAAGCCTAACCCTAAGCCTAACCCTAAACCTAGGCTACCCTTGAATGCTTCTGCCTCCAATAGATTTCCTAAGCACTAGTGTTTTAAGGAACAGCTTAAAAAGAGAATCTTATTGTGATTTCTTTATAATGGGTGTGTTCCTTATCTTATCCTAGTGTCTAAACACTTCTCCATGGCTGGACCCCCAAATAATATTCCTTTACGTGCTAAGGGGTATCTAGAGAGTGGGATAGGTTTAATAACTACCCTAACCCTAACGCGTACCCTAACCCTATCCCCTACCCTAATCCTAACCCGTACCCTAAACCGAGCCCTAACCCTAACACTAACCCTAACCCTAACCCTAACCCATACCCTACGCCGTACCCGAAGCCCTCACCGAACCCGTACCCTAAGCCGTACCCTAAGCCGTACCCTAAGCCTAACCCTAACCCTAGGCTACCCTTGACTGCTTCTGCCTCCAATAGATTTCCTAAGCACTAGTGTTTTAAGGAATAGCTTAAAAAGAGAATCCTAATGTGATTTCTTTATAATGGGTGTGTTCCTTATCTTATCCTAGTGTGTAAACTCTTCTCCATGGCTGGACCTCCAAATAATATTCCTTTACGTGCTAAGGGGTATCTAGAGAATGGGTTAGGTTTAATAACTACCCTAACACTAACGCGTACCCTAACCCTAACCCCTGCCCAATCGCTAACACGTACCCTAATCCTAACCAATACCCTAAACCGAGCCCTAACCCTAACACTAACCCTAACCCTAACCCTAACCCATACCCTACGCCGTACCAGAAGCCCTCCCCGAACCCGTACCCTAAGCCGTACCCTAAGCCTAACCCTAAGCCTAACCCTAAACCTAGGCTACCCTTGAATGCTTCTGCCTCCAATAGATTTCCTAAGCACTAGTGTTTTAAGGAACAGCTTAAAAAGAGAATCCTAATGTGATTTCTTTATAATGGGTGTGTTCCTTATCTTATCCTAGTGTCTAAACTCTTCTCCATGGCTGGACCTCCAAATAATATTCCTTTACGTGCTAAGGGGTATCTAGAGAGTGTGATAGCTTTAATAACTACCCTAACACTAACGCGTACCATAACCCTAACCCCTACCCTATCGCTAACACGTACCCTAATCCTAACCAATACCCTAAACCGAGCCCTAACCCTAACACTAACCCTAACCCTAACCCTAACCCATACCCTACGCCGTACCAGAAGCCCTCCCCGAACCCGTACCCTAAGCCGTACCCTAAGCCTAACCCTAAGCCTAACCCTAAACCTAGGCTACCCTTGAATGCTTCTGCCTCCAATAGATTTCCTAAGCACTAATGTTTTAAGGAACAGCTTAAAAAGAGAATCCTAATGTGATTTCTTTATAATGGGTGTGTTCCTTATCTTATCCTAGTGTCTAAACTCTTCTCCATGGCTGGACCTCCAAATAATATTCCTTTATGTGCTAAGGGGTATCTAGAGAGTGGGATAGGTTTAATAACTACCCTAACACTAATGCGTACCCTAACCGTAACCCCTACCCTATCGCTAACACGTACCCTAATCCTAACCAATACCCTAAACCGAGACCTAACCCTAACACTAACCCTAACCCTAACCCTAACCCATACCCTACGCCGTACCAGAAGCCCTCCCCGAACCCGTACCGTAAGCCGTACCCTAAGCCTAACCCTAAGCCTAACCCTAAACGTAGGCTACCCTTGAATGCTTCTGCCTCCAATAGATTTCCTAAGCAGTAGTGTTTTAAGGAACAGCTTAAAAAGAGAATCCTAATGTGATTTCTTTATAATGGGTGTGTTCCTTATCTTATCCTAGTGTCTAAATTCTTCTCCATGGCTGGACCTCCAAATAATGTTCCTTTACGTGCTAAGGGGTATCTAGAGAGTGGGATAGCTTTAATAACTACCCTAACACTAACGCGTACCCTAACCCTAACCCCTACCCTAACCCTAACACGTACCCTAATCCTAACCAATACCCTAAACCGAGCCCTAACCCTAACACTAACCCTAACCCTAACCCTAACCCATACCCTACGCCGTACCAGAAGCCATCCCCGAACCCGTACCCTAAGCCGTACCCTAAGCCGTACCCTAAGCCTAACCCTAACTCTAGGCTACCCTTGACTGCTTCTGCCTCCAATAGATTTCCTAAGCACTAGTGTTTTAAGGAACAGCTTAAAAAGAGAATCCTAATGTGATTTCTTTACAATGGGTGTGTTCTGTATCTTATCCTAGTGTCTAAACTCTTCTCCATGGCTGGACCTCCAAATAATATTCCTTTACGTGCTAAGGGGTATCTAGAGACTGGGATAGGTTTAATAACTACACTAACACTAACGCGTACCCTAACCCTAACCCCTACCATAACCCTAACACGTACCCTAATCCTAACCAATACCCTAAACCGAGCCCTAACCCTAACACTAACCCTAAGCGTAACCCTAACCCATACCCTACGCCGTACCCGAAGCCCTCCCCGAACCGGTACCCTAAGCCGTACCCTAAGCCGTACCCTAAGCCTAACCATAACCCTAGGCTACCCTTGACTGCTTCTGCCTCCAATAGATTTTCTAAGCACTAGTGTTTTAAGGAACAGCTTAAAAAGAGAATCCTAATGTGATTTCTTAATAATGGGTGTGTTCCTTATCTTATCCTAGTGTCTAAACTCTTCTCCATGGCTGAACCTCCAAATAATATTCCTTTACGTGCTAAGGGGTATCTGGAGAGTGGGATAGGTTTAATAACTACCCTAACACTAACGCGTACCCTAACCCTAACCCCTACCCTAACCATAACACGTACCTTAATCCTAACCAATACCCTAAACCGAGCCCTAACCCTAACACTAACCCTAACCCTAACCCTAACCCATACCCTACGCCGTACCCGAAGCCCTCCCCGAACCCGTACCCTAAGCCTTACCCTAAGCCGTACCCTAAGCCTAACACTAACCCTAGGCTACCCTTGACTGCTTCTGCCTCCAATAGATTTCCTAAGCTCTAGTGTTTTAAGGAACAGCTTAAAAAGAGAATCTTATTGTGATTTCTTTATAATGGGTGTGTTCCTTATCTTATCCTAGTGTCTAAACTCTTCTCCATGGCTGGACCCCCAAATAATATTCCTTTACGTGCTAAGGGGTATCTAGAGAGTGGGATAGGTTTAATAACTACCCTAACCCTAACGCGTACCCTAACCCTATCCCCTACCCTAATCCTAACCCGTACCCTAAACCGAGCCCTAACCCTAACACTAACCCTAACCCTAACCCTAACCCATACCCTACGCCGTACCCGAAGCCCTCACCGAACCCGTACCCTAAGCCGTACCCTAAGCCGTACCCTAAGCCTAACCCTAACCCTAGGCTACCCTTGACTGCTTCTGCCTCCAATAGATTTCCTAAGCACTAGTGTTTTAAGGAACAGCTTAAAAAGAGAATCCTAATGTGATTTCTTTATAATGGGTGTGTTCCTTATCTTATCCTAGTGTGTAAACTCTTCTCCATGGCTGGACCTCCAAATAATATTCCTTTACGTGCTAAGGGGTATCTAGAGAGTGGGTTAGGTTTAATAACTACCCTAACACTAACGCGTACCCTAACCCTAACCCCTACCTTATCGGTAACACGTACCCTAATCCTAACCAATACCCTAAACCGAGCCCTAACCCTAACACTAACCCTAACACTAACCCTAACCCATACCCTACGCCGTACCAGAAGCCCTCCCCGGACCCGTACCCTAAGCCGTACCCTAAGCCTAACCCTAAGCCTAACCCTAAACCTAGGCTACCCTTGAATGCTTCTGCCTCCAATAGATTTCCTAAGCACTAATGTTTTAAGGAACAGCTTAAAAAGAGAATCCTAATGTGATTTCTTTATAATGGGTGTGTTCCTTATCTTATCCTAGTGTCTAAATTCTTCTCCATGGCTGGACTTCCAAATAATATTCCTTTACGTGCTAAGGGGTATCTAGAGAGTGGGATAGCTTTAATAACTACCCTAACACTAACGCGTACCCTAACCCTAACCCCTACCCTAACCCTAACACGTACCCTAATCCTAACCAATACCCTAAACCGAGCCCTAACCCTAACACTAACCCCAACCCTAACCCTAACCCATACCCTACGCCGTACCCGAAGCCATCCCCGAACCCGTACCCTAAGCCGTACCCTAAGCCGTACCCTAAGCCTAACCCTAACCCTAGGCTACCCTTGACTGCTTCTGCCTCCAATAGATTTCCTAAGCACTAGTGTTTTAAGGAACAGCTTAAAAAGAGAATCCTAATGTGATTTCTTTATAATGGGTGTGTTCCTTATCTTATCCTAGTGTGTAAACTCTTCTCCATGGCTGGACCTCCAAATAATATTCCTTTACGTGCTAAGGGGTATCTAGAGAGTGGGTTAGGTTTAATAACTACCCTAACACTAACGCGTACCCTAACCCTAACCCCTACCCTATCGCTAACACGTACCCTAATCCTAACCAATACCCTAAACCGAGCCCTAACCCTAACACTAACCCTAACCCTAACCCTAACCCATACCCTACGCCGTACCAGAAGCCCTCCCCAAACCCGTACCCTAAGCCGTACCCTAAGCCTAACCCTAAGCCTAACCCTAAACCTAGGCTACCCTTGAATGCTTCTGCCTCCAATAGATTTCCTAAGCACTAGTGTTTTAAGGAACAGCTTAAAAAGAGAATCTTATTGTGATTTCTTTATAATGGGTGTGTTCCTTATCTTATCCTAGTGTCTAAACACTTCTCCATGGCTGGACCCCCAAATAATATTCCTTTACGTGCTAAGGGGTATCTAGAGAGTGGGATAGGTTTAATAACTACCCTAACCCTAACGCGTACCCTAACCCTATCCCCTACCCTAATCCTAACCCGTACCCTAAACCGAGCCCTAACCCTAACACTAACCCTAACCCTAACCCTAACCCATACCCTACGCCGTACCCGAAGCCCTCACCGAACCCGTACCCTAAGCCGTACCCTAAGCCGTACCCTAAGCCTAACCCTAACCCTAGGCTACCCTTGACTGCTTCTGCCTCCAATAGATTTCCTAAGCACTAGTGTTTTAAGGAATAGCTTAAAAAGAGAATCCTAATGTGATTTCTTTATAATGGGTGTGTTCCTTATCTTATCCTAGTGTGTAAACTCTTCTCCATGGCTGGACCTCCAAATAATATTCCTTTACGTGCTAAGGGGTATCTAGAGAATGGGTTAGGTTTAATAACTACCCTAACACTAACGCGTACCCTAACACTAACCCCTGCCCAATCGCTAACACGTACCCTAATCCTAACCAATACCCTAAACCGAGCCCTAACCCTAACACTAACCCTAACCCTAACCCTAACCCATACCCTACGCCGTACCAGAAGCCCTCCCCGAACCCGTACCCTAAGCCGTACCCTAAGCCTAACCCTAAGCCTAACCCTAAACCTAGGCTACCCTTGAATGCTTCTGCCTCCAATAGATTTCCTAAGCACTAGTGTTTTAAGGAACAGCTTAAAAAGAGAATCCTAATGTGATTTCTTTATAATGGGTGTGTTCCTTATCTTATCCTAGTGTCTAAACTCTTCTCCATGGCTGGACCTCCAAATAATATTCCTTTACGTGCTAAGGGGTATCTAGAGAGTGTGATAGCTTTAATAACTACCCTAACACTAACGCGTACCATAACCCTAACCCCTACCCTATCGCTAACACGTACCCTAATCCTAACCAATACCCTAAACCGAGCCCTAACCCTAACACTAACCCTAACCCTAACCCTAACCCATACCCTACGCCGTACCAGAAGCCCTCCCCGAACCCGTACCCTAAGCCGTACCCTAAGCCTAACCCTAAGCCTAACCCTAAACCTAGGCTACCCTTGAATGCTTCTGCCTCCAATAGATTTCCTAAGCACTAATGTTTTAAGGAACAGCTTAAAAAGAGAATCCTAATGTGATTTCTTTATAATGGGTGTGTTCCTTATCTTATCCTAGTGTGTAAACTCTTCTCCATGGCTGGACCTCCAAATAATATTCCTTTACGTGCTAAGGGGTATCTAGAGAGTGGGATAGCTTTAATAACTACCCTAACACTAACGCGTACCCTAACCCTAACCCCTACCCTAACCCTAACACGTACCCTAATCCTAACCAATACCCTAAACCGAGCCCTAACCCTAACACTAACCCTAACCCTAACCCTAACCCATACCCTACGCCGTACCCGAAGCCATCCCCGAACCCGTACCCTAAGCCGTACCCTAAGCCGTACCCTAAGCCTAACCCTAACCCTAGGCTACCCTTGACTGCTTCTGCCTCCAATAGATTTCCTAAGCACTAGTGTTTTAAGGAACAGCTTAAAAAGAGAATCCTAATGTGATTTCTTTATAATGGGTGTGTTCCTTATCTTATCCTAGTGTCTAAACTCTTCTCCATGGCTGGACCTCCACATAATATTCCTTTACGTGCTAATGGGTATCTAGAGATTGGGATAGGTTTAATAACTACCCTAACACTAACGCGTACCCTAACCCTAACCCCTACCCTAACCCTAACACGTACCCTAATCCTAACCAATACCCTAAGCCGAGCCCTAACCCTAACACTAACCCTAACCCTAACCCTAACCCATACCCTAAGCCGTACCCGAAGCCCTCCCCAAACCCGTACCCTAAGCCGTACCCTAAGCCTAACCCTAAGCCTAACCCTAAACCTAGGCTACCCTTGAATGCTTCTGCCTCCAATAGATTTCCTAAGCACTAGTGTTTTAAGGAACAGCTTAAAAAGAGAATCTTATTGTGATTTCTTTATAATGGGTGTGTTCCTTATCTTATCCTAGTGTCTAAACACTTCTCCATGGCTGGACCCCCAAATAATATTCCTTTACGTGCTAAGGGGTATCTAGAGAGTGGGATAGGTTTAATAACTACCCTAACCCTAACGCGTACCCTAACCCTATCCCCTACCCTAATCCTAACCCGTACCCTAAACCGAGCCCTAACCCTAACACTAACCCTAACCCTAACCCTAACCCATACCCTACGCCGTACCCGAAGCCCTCACCGAACCCGTACCCTAAGCCGTACCCTAAGCCGTACCCTAAGCCTAACCCTAACCCTAGGCTACCCTTGACTGCTTCTGCCTCCAATAGATTTCCTAAGCACTAGTGTTTTAAGGAATAGCTTAAAAAGAGAATCCTAATGTGATTTCTTTATAATGGGTGTGTTCCTTATCTTATCCTAGTGTGTAAACTCTTCTCCATGGCTGGACCTCCAAATAATATTCCTTTACGTGCTAAGGGGTATCTAGAGAATGGGTTAGGTTTAATAACTACCCTAACACTAACGCGTACCCTAACCCTAACCCCTGCCCAATCGCTAACACGTACCCTAATCCTAACCAATACCCTAAACCGAGCCCTAACCCTAACACTAACCCTAACCCTAACCCTAACCCATACCCTACGCCGTACCAGAAGCCCTCCCCGAACCCGTACCCTAAGCCGTACCCTAAGCCTAACCCTAAGCCTAACCCTAAACCTAGGCTACCCTTGAATGCTTCTGCCTCCAATAGATTTCCTAAGCACTAGTGTTTTAAGGAACAGCTTAAAAAGAGAATCCTAATGTGATTTCTTTATAATGGGTGTGTTCCTTATCTTATCCTAGTGTCTAAACTCTTCTCCATGGCTGGACCTCCAAATAATATTCCTTTACGTGCTAAGGGGTATCTAGAGAGTGTGATAGCTTTAATAACTACCCTAACACTAACGCGTACCATAACCCTAACCCCTACCCTATCGCTAACACGTACCCTAATCCTAACCAATACCCTAAACCGAGCCCTAACCCTAACACTAACCCTAACCCTAACCCTAACCCATACCCTACGCCGTACCAGAAGCCCTCCCCGAACCCGTACCCTAAGCCGTACCATAAGCCTAACCCTAAGCCTAACCCTAAACCTAGGCTACCCTTGAATGCTTCTGCCTCCAATAGATTTCCTAAGCACTAATGTTTTAAGGAACAGCTTAAAAAGAGAATCCTAATGTGATTTCTTTATAATGGGTGTGTTCCTTATCTTATCCTAGTGTCTAAACTCTTCTCCATGCCTGGACCTCCAAATAATATTCCTTTATGTGCTAAGGGGTATCTAGAGAGTGGGATAGGTTTAATAACTACCCTAACACTAATGCGTACCCTAACCGTAACCCCTACCCTATCGCTAACACGTACCCTAATCCTAACCAATACCCTAAACCGAGACCTAACCCTAACACTAACCCTAACCCTAACCCTAACCCATACCCTACGCCGTACCAGAAGCCCTCCCCGAACCCGTACCGTAAGCCGTACCCTAAGCCTAACCCTAAGCCTAACCCTAAACGTAGGCTACCCTTGAATGCTTCTGCCTCCAATAGATTTCCTAAGCAGTAGTGTTTTAAGGAACAGCTTAAAAAGAGAATCCTAATGTGATTTCTTTATAATGGGTGTGTTCCTTATCTTATCCTAGTGTCTAAATTCTTCTCCATGGCTGGACCTCCAAATAATGTTCCTTTACGTGCTAAGGGGTATCTAGAGAGTGGGATAGCTTTAATAACTACCCTAACACTAACGCGTACCCTAACCCTAACCCCTACCCTAACCCTAACACGTACCCTAATCCTAACCAATACCCTAAACCGAGCCCTAACCCTAACACTAACCCTAACCCTAACCCTAACCCATACCCTACGCCGTACCAGAAGCCATCCCCGAACCCGTACCCTAAGCCGTACCCTAAGCCGTACCCTAAGCCTAACCCTAACTCTAGGCTACCCTTGACTGCTTCTGCCTCCAATAGATTTCCTAAGCACTAGTGTTTTAAGGAACAGCTTAAAAAGAGAATCCTAATGTGATTTCTTTACAATGGGTGTGTTCTGTATCTTATCCTAGTGTCTAAACTCTTCTCCATGGCTGGACCTCCAAATAATATTCCTTTACGTGCTAAGGGGTATCTAGAGACTGGGATAGGTTTAATAACTACACTAACACTAACGCGTACCCTAACCCTAACCCCTACCATAACCCTAACACGTACCCTAATCCTAACCAATACCCTAAACCGAGCCCTAACCCTAACACTAACCCTAAGCGTAACCCTAACCCATACCCTACGCCGTACCCGAAGCCCTCCCCGAACCGGTACCCTAAGCCGTACCCTAAGCCGTACCCTAAGCCTAACCATAACCCTAGGCTACCCTTGACTGCTTCTGCCTCCAATAGATTTTCTAAGCACTAGTGTTTTAAGGAACAGCTTAAAAAGAGAATCCTAATGTGATTTCTTAATAATGGGTGTGTTCCTTATCTTATCCTAGTGTCTAAACTCTTCTCCATGGCTGAACCTCCAAATAATATTCCTTTACGTGCTAAGGGGTATCTGGAGAGTGGGATAGGTTTAATAACTACCCTAACACTAACGCGTACCCTAACCCTAACCCCTACCCTAACCATAACACGTACCTTAATCCTAACCAATACCCTAAACCGAGCCCTAACCCTAACACTAACCCTAACCCTAACCCTAACCCATACCCTACGCCGTACCCGAAGCCCTCCCCGAACCCGTACCCTAAGCCTTACCCTAAGCCGTACCCTAAGCCTAACACTAACCCTAGGCTACCCTTGACTGCTTCTGCCTCCAATAGATTTCCTAAGCTCTAGTGTTTTAAGGAACAGCTTAAAAAGAGAATCTTATTGTGATTTCTTTATAATGGGTGTGTTCCTTATCTTATCCTAGTGTCTAAACTCTTCTCCATGGCTGGACCCCCAAATAATATTCCTTTACGTGCTAAGGGGTATCTAGAGAGTGGGATAGGTTTAATAACTACCCTAACCCTAACGCGTACCCTAACCCTATCCCCTACCCTAATCCTAACCCGTACCCTAAACCGAGCCCTAACCCTAACACTAACCCTAACCCTAACCCTAACCCATACCCTACGCCGTACCCGAAGCCCTCACCGAACCCGTACCCTAAGCCGTACCCTAAGCCGTACCCTAAGCCTAACCCTAACCCTAGGCTACCCTTGACTGCTTCTGCCTCCAATAGATTTCCTAAGCACTAGTGTTTTAAGGAACAGCTTAAAAAGAGAATCCTAATGTGATTTCTTTATAATGGGTGTGTTCCTTATCTTATCCTAGTGTGTAAACTCTTCTCCATGGCTGGACCTCCAAATAATATTCCTTTACGTGCTAAGGGGTATCTAGAGAGTGGGTTAGGTTTAATAACTACCCTAACACTAACGCGTACCCTAACCCTAACCCCTACCTTATCGGTAACACGTACCCTAATCCTAACCAATACCCTAAACCGAGCCCTAACCCTAACACTAACCCTAACACTAACCCTAACCCATACCCTACGCCGTACCAGAAGCCCTCCCCGGACCCGTACCCTAAGCCGTACCCTAAGCCTAACCCTAAGCCTAACCCTAAACCTAGGCTACCCTTGAATGCTTCTGCCTCCAATAGATTTCCTAAGCACTAATGTTTTAAGGAACAGCTTAAAAAGAGAATCCTAATGTGATTTCTTTATAATGGGTGTGTTCCTTATCTTATCCTAGTGTCTAAATTCTTCTCCATGGCTGGACTTCCAAATAATATTCCTTTACGTGCTAAGGGGTATCTAGAGAGTGGGATAGCTTTAATAACTACCCTAACACTAACGCGTACCCTAACCCTAACCCCTACCCTAACCCTAACACGTACCCTAATCCTAACCAATACCCTAAACCGAGCCCTAACCCTAACACTAACCCCAACCCTAACCCTAACCCATACCCTACGCCGTACCCGAAGCCATCCCCGAACCCGTACCCTAAGCCGTACCCTAAGCCGTACCCTAAGCCTAACCCTAACCCTAGGCTACCCTTGACTGCTTCTGCCTCCAATAGATTTCCTAAGCACTAGTGTTTTAAGGAACAGCTTAAAAAGAGAATCCTAATGTGATTTCTTTATAATGGGTGTGTTCCTTATCTTATCCTAGTGTGTAAACTCTTCTCCATGGCTGGACCTCCAAATAATATTCCTTTACGTGCTAAGGGGTATCTAGAGAGTGGGTTAGGTTTAATAACTACCCTAACACTAACGCGTACCCTAACCCTAACCCCTACCCTATCGCTAACACGTACCCTAATCCTAACCAATACCCTAAACCGAGCCCTAACCCTAACACTAACCCTAACCCTAACCCTAACCCATACCCTACGCCGTACCAGAAGCCCTCCCCAAACCCGTACCCTAAGCCGTACCCTAAGCCTAACCCTAAGCCTAACCCTAAACCTAGGCTACCCTTGAATGCTTCTGCCTCCAATAGATTTCCTAAGCACTAGTGTTTTAAGGAACAGCTTAAAAAGAGAATCTTATTGTGATTTCTTTATAATGGGTGTGTTCCTTATCTTATCCTAGTGTCTAAACACTTCTCCATGGCTGGACCCCCAAATAATATTCCTTTACGTGCTAAGGGGTATCTAGAGAGTGGGATAGGTTTAATAACTACCCTAACCCTAACGCGTACCCTAACCCTATCCCCTACCCTAATCCTAACCCGTACCCTAAACCGAGCCCTAACCCTAACACTAACCCTAACCCTAACCCTAACCCATACCCTACGCCGTACCCGAAGCCCTCACCGAACCCGTACCCTAAGCCGTACCCTAAGCCGTACCCTAAGCCTAACCCTAACCCTAGGCTACCCTTGACTGCTTCTGCCTCCAATAGATTTCCTAAGCACTAGTGTTTTAAGGAATAGCTTAAAAAGAGAATCCTAATGTGATTTCTTTATAATGGGTGTGTTCCTTATCTTATCCTAGTGTGTAAACTCTTCTCCATGGCTGGACCTCCAAATAATATTCCTTTACGTGCTAAGGGGTATCTAGAGAATGGGTTAGGTTTAATAACTACCCTAACACTAACGCGTACCCTAACCCTAACCCCTGCCCAATCGCTAACACGTACCCTAATCCTAACCAATACCCTAAACCGAGCCCTAACCCTAACACTAACCCTAACCCTAACCCTAACCCATACCCTACGCCGTACCAGAAGCCCTCCCCGAACCCGTACCCTAAGCCGTACCCTAAGCCTAACCCTAAGCCTAACCCTAAACCTAGGCTACCCTTGAATGCTTCTGCCTCCAATAGATTTCCTAAGCACTAGTGTTTTAAGGAACAGCTTAAAAAGAGAATCCTAATGTGATTTCTTTATAATGGGTGTGTTCCTTATCTTATCCTAGTGTCTAAACTCTTCTCCATGGCTGGACCTCCAAATAATATTCCTTTACGTGCTAAGGGGTATCTAGAGAGTGTGATAGCTTTAATAACTACCCTAACACTAACGCGTACCATAACCCTAACCCCTACCCTATCGCTAACACGTACCCTAATCCTAACCAATACCCTAAACCGAGCCCTAACCCTAACACTAACCCTAACCCTAACCCTAACCCATACCCTACGCCGTACCAGAAGCCCTCCCCGAACCCGTACCCTAAGCCGTACCCTAAGCCTAACCCTAAGCCTAACCCTAAACCTAGGCTACCCTTGAATGCTTCTGCCTCCAATAGATTTCCTAAGCACTAATGTTTTAAGGAACAGCTTAAAAAGAGAATCCTAATGTGATTTCTTTATAATGGGTGTGTTCCTTATCTTATCCTAGTGTGTAAACTCTTCTCCATGGCTGGACCTCCAAATAATATTCCTTTACGTGCTAAGGGGTATCTAGAGAGTGGGATAGCTTTAATAACTACCCTAACACTAACGCGTACCCTAACCCTAACCCCTACCCTAACCCTAACACGTACCCTAATCCTAACCAATACCCTAAACCGAGCCCTAACCCTAACACTAACCCTAACCCTAACCCTAACCCATACCCTACGCCGTACCCGAAGCCATCCCCGAACCCGTACCCTAAGCCGTACCCTAAGCCGTACCCTAAGCCTAACCCTAACCCTAGGCTACCCTTGACTGCTTCTGCCTCCAATAGATTTCCTAAGCACTAGTGTTTTAAGGAACAGCTTAAAAAGAGAATCCTAATGTGATTTCTTTATAATGGGTGTGTTCCTTATCTTATCCTAGTGTCTAAACTCTTCTCCATGGCTGGACCTCCACATAATATTCCTTTACGTGCTAATGGGTATCTAGAGATTGGGATAGGTTTAATAACTACCCTAACACTAACGCGTACCCTAACCCTAACCCCTACCCTAACCCTAACACGTACCCTAATCCTAACCAATACCCTAAGCCGAGCCCTAACCCTAACACTAACCCTAACCCTAACCCTAACCCATACCCTAAGCCGTACCCGAAGCCCTCCCCAAACCCGTACTCTAAGCCGTACCCTAAGCCGTACCCTAAGCCTAACCCTAACCCTAGGCTACCCTTGACTGCTTCTGCCTCCAATAGATTTCCTAAGCACTAGTGTTTTAAGGAACAGCTTAAAAAGAGAATCCTAATGTGATTTCTTTATAATGGGTGTGTTCCTTATCTTATCCTAGTGTGTAAACTCTTCTCCATGGCTGGACCTCCAAATAATATTCCTTTACGTGCTAAGGGGTATCTAGAGAGTGGGTTAGGTTTAATAACTACCCTAACACTAACGCGTACCCTAACCCTAACCCCTGCCCAATCGCTAACACGTACCCTAATCCTAACCAATACCCTAAACCGAGCCCTAACCCTAACACTAACCCTAACCCTAACCCTAACCCATACCCTACGCCGTACCAGAAGCCCTCCACGAACCCGTACCCTAAGCCGTACCCTAAGCCTAACCCTAAGCCTAACCCTAAACCTAGGCTACCCTTGAATGCTTCTGCCTCCAATAGATTTCTTAAGCACTAGTGTTTTAAGGAACAGCTTAAAAAGAGAATCCTAATGTGATTTCTTTATAATGGGTGTGTTCCTTATCTTATCCTAGTGTCTAAACTCTTCTCCATGGCTGGACCTCCAAATAATATTCCTTTACGTGCTAAGGGGTATCTAGAGAGTGTGATAGCTTTAATAACTACCCTAACACTAACGCGTACCCTAACCCTAACCCCTACCCTATCGCTAACACGTACCCTAATCCTAACCAATACCCTAAACCGAGCCCTAACCCTAACACTAACCCTAACCCTAACCCTAACCCATACCCTACGCCGTACCAGAAGCCCTCCCCGAACCCGTACCCTAAGCCGTACCCTAAGCCTAACCCTAAGCCTAACCCTAAACCTAGGCTACCCTTGAATGCTTCTGCCTCCAATAGATTTCCTAAGCACTAATGTTTTAAGGAACAGCTTAAAAAGAGAATCCTAATGTGATTTCTTTATAATGGGTGTGTTCCTTATCTTATCCTAGTGTGTAAACTCTTCTCCATGGCTGGACCTCCAAATAATATTCCTTTACGTGCTAAGGGGTATCTAGAGAGTGGGATAGCTTTAATAACTACCCTAACACTAACGCGTACCCTAACCCTAACCCCTACCCTAACCCTAACACGTACCCTAATCCTAACCAATACCCTAAACCGAGCCCTAACCCTAACACTAACCCTAACCCTAACCCTAACCCATACCCTACGCCGTACCCGAAGCCATCCCCGAACCCGTACCCTAAGCCGTACCCTAAGCCGTACCCTAAGCCTAACCCTAACCCTAGGCTACCCTTGACTGCTTCTGCCTCCAATAGATTTCCTAAGCACTAGTGTTTTAAGGAACAGCTTAAAAAGAGAATCCTAATGTGATTTCTTTATAATGGGTGTGTTCCTTATCTTATCCTAGTGTCTAAACTCTTCTCCATGGCTGGACCTCCACATAATATTCCTTTACGTGCTAATGGGTATCTAGAGATTGGGATAGGTTTAATAACTACCCTAACACTAACGCGTACCCTAACCCTAACCCCTACCCTAACCCTAACACGTACCCTAATCCTAACCAATACCCTAAGCCGAGCCCTAACCCTAACACTAACCCTAACCCTAACCCTAACCCATACCCTAAGCCGTACCCGAAGCCCTCCCCAAACCCGTACTCTAAGCCGTACCCTAAGCCGTACCCTAAGCCTAACCCTAACCCTAGGCTACCCTTGACTGCTTCTGCCTCCAATAGATTTCCTAAGCACTAGTGTTTTAAGGAACAGCTTAAAAAGAGAATCCTAATGTGATTTCTTTATAATGGGTGTGTTCCTTATCTTATCCTAGTGTGTAAACTCTTCTCCATGGCTGGACCTCCAAATAATATTCCTTTACGTGCTAAGGGGTATCTAGAGAGTGGGTTAGGTTTAATAACTACCCTAACACTAACGCGTACCCTAACCCTAACCCCTGCCCAATCGCTAACACGTACCCTAATCCTAACCAATACCCTAAACCGAGCCCTAACCCTAACACTAACCCTAACCCTAACCCTAACCCATACCCTACGCCGTACCAGAAGCCCTCCACGAACCCGTACCCTAAGCCGTACCCTAAGCCTAACCCTAAGCCTAACCCTAAACCTAGGCTACCCTTGAATGCTTCTGCCTCCAATAGATTTCTTAAGCACTAGTGTTTTAAGGAACAGCTTAAAAAGAGAATCCTAATGTGATTTCTTTATAATGGGTGTGTTCCTTATCTTATCCTAGTGTCTAAACTCTTCTCCATGGCTGGACCTCCAAATAATATTCCTTTACGTGCTAAGGGGTATCTAGAGAGTGTGATAGCTTTAATAACTACCCTAACACTAACGCGTACCCTAACCCTAACCCCTACCCTATCGCTAACACGTACCCTAATCCTAACCAATACCCTAAACCGAGCCCTAACCCTAACACTAACCCTAACCCTAACCCTAACCCATACCCTACGCCGTACCAGAAGCCCTCCCCGAACCCGTACCCTAAGCCGTACCCTAAGCCTAACCCTAAGCCTAACCCTAAACCTAGGCTACCCTTGAATGCTTCTGCCTCCAATAGATTTCCTAAGCACTAATGTTTTAAGGAACAGCTTAAAAAGAGAATCCTAATGTGATTTCTTTATAATGGGTGTGTTCCTTATCTTATCCTAGTGTGTAAACTCTTCTCCATGGCTGGACCTCCAAATAATATTCCTTTACGTGCTAAGGGGTATCTAGAGAGTGGGATAGCTTTAATAACTACCCTAACACTAACGCGTACCCTAACACTAACCCCTACCCTAACCCTAACACGTACCCTAATCCTAACCAATACCCTAAACCGAGCCCTAACCCTAACACTAACCCTAACCCTAACCCTAACCCATACCCTACGCCGTACCCGAAGCCATCCCCGAACCCGTACCCTAAGCCGTACCCTAAGCCGTACCCTAAGCCTAACCCTAACCCTAGGCTACCCTTGACTGCTTCTGCCTCCAATAGATTTCCTAAGCACTAGTGTTTTAAGGAACAGCTTAAAAAGAGAATCCTAATGTGATTTCTTTATAATGGGTGTGTTCCTTATCTTATCCTAGTGTCTAAACTCTTCTCCATGGCTGGACCTCCAAATAATATTCCTTTACGTGCTAATGGGTATCTAGAGATTGGGATAGGTTTAATAACTACCCTAACACTAACGCGTACCCTAACCCTAACCCCTACCCTAACCCTAACACGTACCCTAATCCTAACCAATACCCTAAGCCGAGCCCTAACCCTAACACTAACCCTAACCCTAACCCTAACCCATACCCTAAGCCGTACCCGAAGCCCTCCCCAAACCCGTACTCTAAGCCGTACCCTAAGCCGTACCCTAAGCCTAACCCTAACCCTAGGCTACCCTTGACTGCTTCTGCCTCCAATAGATTTCCTAAGCACTAGTGTTTTAAGGAACAGCTTAAAAAGAGAATCCTAATGTGATTTCTTTATAATGGGTGTGTTCCTTATCTTATCCTAGTGTGTAAACTCTTCTCCATGGCTGGACCTCCAAATAATATTCCTTTACGTGCTAAGGGGTATCTAGAGAGTGGGTTAGGTTTAATAACTACCCTAACACTAACGCGTACCCTAACCCTAACCCCTACCCTATCGCTAACACGTACCCTAATCCTAACCAATACCCTAAACCGAGCCCTAACCCTAACACTAACCCTAACCCTAACCCTAACCCATACCCTACGCCGTACCAGAAGCCCTCCCCGAACCCGTACCCTAAGCCGTACCCTAAGCCTAACCCTAAGCCTAACCCTAAACCTAGGCTACCCTTGAATGCTTCTGCCTCCAATAGATTTCCTAAGCACTAATGTTTTAAGGAACAGCTTAAAAAGAGAATCCTAATGTGATTTCTTTATAATGGGTGTGTTCCTTATCTTATCCTAGTGTCTAAATTCTTCTCCATGGCTGGACTTCCAAATAATATTCCTTTACGTGCTAAGGGGTATCTAGAGAGTGGGATAGCTTTAATAACTACCCTAACACTAACGCGTACCCTAACCCTAACCCCTACCCTAACCCTAACACGTACCCTAATCCTAACCAATACCCTAAACCGAGCCCTAACCCTAACACTAACCCTAACCCTAACCCTAACCCATACCCTACGCCGTATCCGAAGCCATCCCCGAACCCGTACCCTAAGCCGTACCCTAAGCCTAACCCTAACCCTAGGCTACCCTTGACTGCTTCTGCCTCCAATAGATTTCCTAAGCACTAGTGTTTTAAGGAACAGCTTAAAAAGAGAATCCTAATGTGATTTCTTTATAATGGGTGTGTTCCTTATCTTATCCTAGTGTCTAAACTCTTCTCCATGGCTGGACCTCCAAATAATATTCCTTTACGTGCTAAGGGGTATCTAGAGATTGGGATAGGTTTAATAACTACCCTAACACTAACGCGTACCCTAACCCTAACCCCTACCCTAACCCTAACACGTACCCTAATCCTAACCAATACCCTAAGCCGAGCCCTAACCCTAACACTAACCCTAACCCTAACCCTAACCCATACCCTAAGCCGTACCCGAAGCCCTCCCCAAACCCGTACCCTAAGCCGTACCCTAAGCCGTACCCTAAGCCTAACCCTAACCCTAGGCTTCCCTTGACTGCTTCTGCCTCCAATAGATTTCCTAAGCACTAGTGTTTTAAGGAACAGCTTAAAAAGAGAATCCTAATGTGATTTCTTTATAATGGGTGTGTTCCTTATCTTATCCTAGTGTCTAAACTCTTCTCCATGGCTGGACCTCCAAATAATATTCCTTTACGTGCTTAGGGGTATCTAGAGACTGGGATAGGTTTAATAACTACCCTAACACTAACGCGTACCCTAACCCTAACCCCTACCCTAACCCTAACACGTACCCTAATCCTAACCAATACCCTAAACCGAGCCCTAACCCTAACACTAACCCTAACCCTAACCCTAACCCATACCCTACGCCGTACCCGAAGCCCTCCCCGAACCGGTACCCTAAGCCGTACCCTAAGCCGTACCCTAAGCCTAACCCTAACCCTAGGCTACCCTTGACTGCTTCTGCCTCCAATAGATTTTCTAAGCACTAGTGTTTTAAGGAACAGCTTAAAAAGAGAATCCTAATGTGATTTCTTTATAATGGGTGTGTTCCTTACCTTATCCTTGTGTCTAAACTCTTCTCCATGGCTGGACCTCCAAATAATATTCCTTTACGTGCTAAGGGGTATCTAGAGAGTGGGTTAGGTTTAATAACTACCCTAACACTAACGCGTACCCTAACCCTAAACCCTACCCTAACCCTAACACGTACCCTAATCCTAACCAATACCCTAAACCGAGCCCTAACCCTAACACTAACCCTAACCCTAACCCTAACCCATACCCTACGCCGTACCCGAAGCCCTCCCCGAACCCGTACCCTAAGCCGTACCCTAAGCCGTACCCTAAGCCTAACCCTAACCCTAGGCTACCCTTGACTGCTTCTGCCTCCAATAGATTTCCTAAGCATTGTGTTTTAAGGAACAGCTTAAAAAGAGAATCTTATTGTGATTTCTTTATAATGGGTGTGTTCCTTATCTTATCCTAGTGTCTAAACTCTTCTCCATGGCTGGAGACCCAAATAATATTCCTTTACGTGCTAAGGGGTATCTAGAGAGTGGGATAGGTTTAATAACTACCCTAACCCTAACGCGTACCCTAACCCTATCCCCTACCCTAATCCTAACCCGTACCCTAAACCGAGCCCTAACCCTAACACTAACCCTAACCCTAACCCTAAACCATACCCTACGCCGTACCCGAAGCCCTCACCGAACCCGTACCCTAAGCCTTACCCTAAGCCGTACCCTAAGCCTAACCCTAACCCTAGGCTACCCTTGACTTCTTCTGCCTCCAATAGATTTCCTAAGCACTAGTGTTTTAAGGAACAGCTTAAAAAGAGAATCCTAATGTGATTTCTTTATAATGGGTGTGTTCCTTATCTTATCCTAGTGTGTAAACTCTTCTCCATGGCTGGACCTCCAAATAATATTCCTTTACGTGCTAAGGGGTATCTAGAGAGTGGGTTAGGTTTAATAACTACCCTATCACTAACGCGTACCCTAACCCTAACCCCTACCCTATCGCTAACACGTACCCTAATCCTAACCAATACCGTAAACCGAGCCCTAACCCTAACACTAACCCTAACCCTAACCCTAACCCATACCCTACGCCGTACCAGAAGCCCTCCCCGAACCCGTACCCTAAGCCGTACCCTAAGCCTAACCCTAAGCCTAACCCTAAACCTAGGCTACCCTTGAATGCTTCTGCCTCCAATAGATTTCCTAAGCACTAGTGTTTTAAGGAAGAGCTTAAAAAGATAATCCTAATGTGATTTGTTTATGATGGGTGTGTTCCTTATCTTATCCTAGTGTCTAAATTCTTCTCCATGGCTGGACCTCCAAATAATATTCCTTTACGTGCTAAGGGGTATCTAGAGAGTGGGATAGCTTTAATAACTACCCTAACACTAACGCGTACCCTAACCCTAACCCCTACCCTAACCCTAACACGTACCCTAATCCTAACCAATACCCTAAACCGAGCCCTAACCCTAACACTAACCCTAACACTAACCCTAACCCATACCCTACGCCGTACCCGAAGCCATCCCCGAACCCGTACCCTAAGCCGTACCCTAACCCTAGGCTACCCTTGACTGCTTCTGCCTCCAATAGATTTCCTAAGCACTACTGTTTTAAGGAACAGCTTAAAAAGAGAATCCTAATGTGATTTCTTTATAATGGGTGTGTTCCTTATCTTATCCTAGTGTCTAAACTCTTCTCCATGGCTGGACCTCCAAATAATATTCCTTTACGTGCTAAGGGGTATCTAGAGATTGGGATAGGTTTAATAACTACCCTAACACTAACGCGTACCCTAACCCTAACCCCTACCCTAACCCTAACACGTACCCTAATCCTAACCAATACCCTAAGCCGAGCCCTAACCCTAACACTAACCCTAACCCTAACCCTAACCCATACCCTAAGCCGTACCCGAAGCCCTCCCCAAACCCGTACCCTAAGCCGTACCCTAAGCCGTACCCTAAGCCTAACCCTAACCCTAGGCTTCCCTTGACTGCTTCTGCCTCCAATAGATTTCCTAAGCACTAGTGTTTTAAGGAACAGCTTAAAAAGAGAATCCTAATGTGATTTCTTTATAATGGGTGTGTTCCTTATCTTATCCTAGTGTCTAAACTCTTCTCCATGGCTGGACCTCCAAATAATATTCCTTTACGTGCTTAGGGGTATCTAGAGACTGGGATAGGTTTAATAACTACCCTAACACTAACGCGTACCCTAACCCTAACCCCTACCCTAACCCTAACACGTACCCTAATCCTAACCAATACCCTAAACCGAGCCCTAACCCTAACACTAACCCTAACCCTAACCCTAACCCATACCCTACGCCGTACCCGAAGCCCTCCCCGAACCGGTACCCTAAGCCGTACCCTAAGCCGTACCCTAAGCCTAACCCTAACCCTAGGCTACCCTTGACTGCTTCTGCCTCCAATAGATTTTCTAAGCACTAGTGTTTTAAGGAACAGCTTAAAAAGAGAATCCTAATGTGATTTCTTTATAATGGGTGTGTTCCTTACCTTATCCTTGTGTCTAAACTCTTCTCCATGGCTGGACCTCCAAATAATATTCCTTTACGTGCTAAGGGGTATCTAGAGAGTGGGTTAGGTTTAATAACTACCCTAACACTAACGCGTACCCTAACCCTAAACCCTACCCTAACCCTAACACGTACCCTAATCCTAACCAATACCCTAAACCGAGCCCTAACCCTAACACTAACCCTAACCCTAACCCTAACCCATACCCTACGCCGTACCCGAAGCCCTCCCCGAACCCGTACCCTAAGCCGTACCCTAAGCCGTACCCTAAGCCTAACCCTAACCCTAGGCTACCCTTGACTGCTTCTGCCTCCAATAGATTTCCTAAGCATTGTGTTTTAAGGAACAGCTTAAAAAGAGAATCTTATTGTGATTTCTTTATAATGGGTGTGTTCCTTATCTTATCCTAGTGTCTAAACTCTTCTCCATGGCTGGAGACCCAAATAATATTCCTTTACGTGCTAAGGGGTATCTAGAGAGTGGGATAGGTTTAATAACTACCCTAACCCTAACGCGTACCCTAACCCTATCCCCTACCCTAATCCTAACCCGTACCCTAAACCGATCCCTAACCCTAACACTAACCCTAACCCTAACCCTAAACCATACCCTACGCCGTACCCGAAGCCCTCACCGAACCCGTACCCTAAGCCTTACCCTAAGCCGTACCCTAAGCCTAACCCTAACCCTAGGCTACCCTTGACTTCTTCTGCCTCCAATAGATTTCCTAAGCACTAGTGTTTTAAGGAACAGCTTAAAAAGAGAATCCTAATGTGATTTCTTTATAATGGGTGTGTTCCTTATCTTATCCTAGTGTGTAAACTCTTCTCCATGGCTGGACCTCCAAATAATATTCCTTTACGTGCTAAGGGGTATCTAGAGAGTGGGTTAGGTTTAATAACTACCCTATCACTAACGCGTACCCTAACCCTAACCCCTACCCTATCGCTAACACGTACCCTAATCCTAACCAATACCGTAAACCGAGCCCTAACCCTAACACTAACCCTAACCCTAACCCTAACCCATACCCTACGCCGTACCAGAAGCCCTCCCCGAACCCGTACCCTAAGCCGTACCCTAAGCCTAACCCTAAGCCTAACCCTAAACCTAGGCTACCCTTGAATGCTTCTGCCTCCAATAGATTTCCTAAGCACTAGTGTTTTAAGGAAGAGCTTAAAAAGATAATCCTAATGTGATTTGTTTATGATGGGTGTGTTCCTTATCTTATCCTAGTGTCTAAATTCTTCTCCATGGCTGGACCTCCAAATAATATTCCTTTACGTGCTAAGGGGTATCTAGAGAGTGGGATAGCTTTAATAACTACCCTAACACTAACGCGTACCCTAACCCTAACCCCTACCCTAACCCTAACACGTACCCTAATCCTAACCAATACCCTAAACCGAGCCCTAACCCTAACACTAACCCTAACACTAACCCTAACCCATACCCTACGCCGTACCCGAAGCCATCCCCGAACCCGTACCCTAAGCCGTACCCTAACCCTAGGCTACCCTTGACTGCTTCTGCCTCCAATAGATTTCCTAAGCACTACTGTTTTAAGGAACAGCTTAAAAAGAGAATCCTAATGTGATTTCTTTATAATGGGTGTGTTCCTTATCTTATCCTAGTGTCTAAACTCTTCTCCATGGCTGGACCTCCAAATAATATTCCTTTACGTGCTAAGGGGTATCTAGAGATTGGGATAGGTTTAATAACTACCCTAACACTAACGCGTACCCTAACCCTAACCCCTACCCTAACCCTAACACGTACCCTAATCCTAACCAATACCCTAAGCCGAGCCCTAACCCTAACACTAACCCTAACCCTAACCCTAACCCATACCCTAAGCCGTACCCGAAGCCCTCCCCAAACCCGTACCCTAAGCCGTACCCTAAGCCGTACCCTAAGCCTAACCCTAACCCTAGGCTACCCTTGACTGCTTCTGCCTCCAATAGATTTCCTAAGCACTAGTGTTTTAAGGAACAGCTTAAAAAGAGAATCCTAATGTGATTTCTTTATAATGGGTGTGTTCCTTATCTTATCCTAGTGTCTAAACTCTTCTCCATGGCTGGACCTCCAAATAATATTCCTTTACGTGCTAAGGGGTATCTAGAGATTGGGATAGGTTTAATAACTACCCTAACACTAAGGCGTACCCTAACCCTAACCCCTACCCTAACCCTAACACGTACCCTAATCCTAAACAATACCCTAAGCCGAGCCCTAACCCTAACACTAACCCTAACCCTAACCCTAACCCATACCCTACGCCATACCAGAAGCCCTCCCCGAACCCGTACCCTAAGCCGTACCCTAAGCCTAACCCTAAGCCTAACCCTAACCCTAGGCTACCCTTGACTGCTTCTGCCTCCAATAGATTTCCTAAGCACTAGTGTTTTAAGGAACAGCTTAAAAAGAGAATCCTAATGTGATTTCTTTATAATGGGTGTGTTCCTTATCTTATCCTAGTGTGTAAACTCTTCTCCATGGCTGGACCTCCAAATAATATTCCTTTACGTGCTAAGGGGTATCTAGAGAGTGGGTTAGGTTTAATAACTACCCTAACACTAACGCGTACCCTAACCCTAACCCCTACCCTATCGCTAACACGTACCCTAATCCTAACCAATACCCTAAACCGAGCCCTAACCCTAACACTAACCCTAACCCTAACCCTAACCCATACCCTACGCCGTACCAGAAGCCCTCCCCGAACCCGTACCCTAAGCCGTACCCTAAGCCTAACCCTAAGCCTAACCCTAAACCTAGGCTACCCTTGAATGCTTCTGCCTCCAATAGATTTCCTAAGCACTAGTGTTTTAAGGAACAGCTTAAAAAGAGAATCCTAATGTGATTTGTTTATGATGGGTGTGTTCCTTATCTTATCCTAGTGTCTAAATTCTTCTCCTTGGCTGGACCTCCAAATAATATTCCTTTACGTGCTAAGGGGTATCTAGAGAGTGGGATAGCTTTAATAACTACCCTAACACTAACGCGTACCCTAACCCTAACCCCTACCCTAACCCTAACACGTACCCTAATCCTAACCAATACCCTAAGCCGAGCCCTAACCCTAACACTAACCCTAACCCTAACCCTAACCCATACCCTAAGCCGTACCCGAAGCCCTCCCCAAACCCGTACTCTAAGCCGTACCCTAAGCCGTACCCTAAGCCTAACCCTAACCCTAGGCTACCCTTGACTGCTTCTGCCTCCAATAGATTTCCTAAGCACTAGTGTTTTAAGGAACAGCTTAAAAAGAGAATCCTAATGTGATTTCTTTATAATGGGTGTGTTCCTTATCTTATCCTAGTGTGTAAACTCTTCTCCATGGCTGGACCTCCAAATAATATTCCTTTACGTGCTAAGGGGTATCTAGAGAGTGGGTTAGGTTTAATAACTACCCTAACACTAACGCGTACCCTAACCCTAACCCCTACCCTATCGCTAACACGTACCCTAATCCTAACCAATACCCTAAACCGAGCCCTAACCCTAACACTAACCCTAACCCTAACCCTAACCCATACCCTACGCCGTACCAGAAGCCCTCCCCGAACCCGTACCCTAAGCCGTACCCTAAGCCTAACCCTAAGCCTAACCCTAAACCTAGGCTACCCTTGAATGCTTCTGCCTCCAATAGATTTCCTAAGCACTAATGTTTTAAGGAACAGCTTAAAAAGAGAATCCTAATGTGATTTCTTTATAATGGGTGTGTTCCTTATCTTATCCTAGTGTCTAAATTCTTCTCCATGGCTGGACTTCCAAATAATATTCCTTTACGTGCTAAGGGGTATCTAGAGAGTGGGATAGCTTTAATAACTACCCTAACACTAACGCGTACCCTAACCCTAACCCCTACCCTAACCCTAACACGTACCCTAATCCTAACCAATACCCTAAACCGAGCCCTAACCCTAACACTAACCCTAACCCTAACCCTAACCCATACCCTACGCCGTATCCGAAGCCATCCCCGAACCCGTACCCTAAGCCGTACCCTAAGCCTAACCCTAACCCTAGGCTACCCTTGACTGCTTCTGCCTCCAATAGATTTCCTAAGCACTAGTGTTTTAAGGAACAGCTTAAAAAGAGAATCCTAATGTGATTTCTTTATAATGGGTGTGTTCCTTATCTTATCCTAGTGTCTAAACTCTTCTCCATGGCTGGACCTCCAAATAATATTCCTTTACGTGCTAAGGGGTATCTAGAGATTGGGATAGGTTTAATAACTACCCTAACACTAACGCGTACCCTAACCCTAACCCCTACCCTAACCCTAACACGTACCCTAATCCTAACCAATACCCTAAGCCGAGCCCTAACCCTAACACTAACCCTAACCCTAACCCTAACCCATACCCTAAGCCGTACCCGAAGCCCTCCCCAAACCCGTACCCTAAGCCGTACCCTAAGCCGTACCCTAAGCCTAACCCTAACCCTAGGCTTCCCTTGACTGCTTCTGCCTCCAATAGATTTCCTAAGCACTAGTGTTTTAAGGAACAGCTTAAAAAGAGAATCCTAATGTGATTTCTTTATAATGGGTGTGTTCCTTATCTTATCCTAGTGTCTAAACTCTTCTCCATGGCTGGACCTCCAAATAATATTCCTTTACGTGCTTAGGGGTATCTAGAGACTGGGATAGGTTTAATAACTACCCTAACACTAACGCGTACCCTAACCCTAACCCCTACCCTAACCCTAACACGTACCCTAATCCTAACCAATACCCTAAACCGAGCCCTAACCCTAACACTAACCCTAACCCTAACCCTAACCCATACCCTACGCCGTACCCGAAGCCCTCCCCGAACCGGTACCCTAAGCCGTACCCTAAGCCGTACCCTAAGCCTAACCCTAACCCTAGGCTACCCTTGACTGCTTCTGCCTCCAATAGATTTTCTAAGCACTAGTGTTTTAAGGAACAGCTTAAAAAGAGAATCCTAATGTGATTTCTTTATAATGGGTGTGTTCCTTACCTTATCCTTGTGTCTAAACTCTTCTCCATGGCTGGACCTCCAAATAATATTCCTTTACGTGCTAAGGGGTATCTAGAGAGTGGGTTAGGTTTAATAACTACCCTAACACTAACGCGTACCCTAACCCTAAACCCTACCCTAACCCTAACACGTACCCTAATCCTAACCAATACCCTAAACCGAGCCCTAACCCTAACACTAACCCTAACCCTAACCCTAACCCATACCCTACGCCGTACCCGAAGCCCTCCCCGAACCCGTACCCTAAGCCGTACCCTAAGCCGTACCCTAAGCCTAACCCTAACCCTAGGCTACCCTTGACTGCTTCTGCCTCCAATAGATTTCCTAAGCATTGTGTTTTAAGGAACAGCTTAAAAAGAGAATCTTATTGTGATTTCTTTATAATGGGTGTGTTCCTTATCTTATCCTAGTGTCTAAACTCTTCTCCATGGCTGGAGACCCAAATAATATTCCTTTACGTGCTAAGGGGTATCTAGAGAGTGGGATAGGTTTAATAACTACCCTAACCCTAACGCGTACCCTAACCCTATCCCCTACCCTAATCCTAACCCGTACCCTAAACCGAGCCCTAACCCTAACACTAACCCTAACCCTAACCCTAAACCATACCCTACGCCGTACCCGAAGCCCTCACCGAACCCGTACCCTAAGCCTTACCCTAAGCCGTACCCTAAGCCTAACCCTAACCCTAGGCTACCCTTGACTTCTTCTGCCTCCAATAGATTTCCTAAGCACTAGTGTTTTAAGGAACAGCTTAAAAAGAGAATCCTAATGTGATTTCTTTATAATGGGTGTGTTCCTTATCTTATCCTAGTGTGTAAACTCTTCTCCATGGCTGGACCTCCAAATAATATTCCTTTACGTGCTAAGGGGTATCTAGAGAGTGGGTTAGGTTTAATAACTACCCTATCACTAACGCGTACCCTAACCCTAACCCCTACCCTATCGCTAACACGTACCCTAATCCTAACCAATACCGTAAACCGAGCCCTAACCCTAACACTAACCCTAACCCTAACCCTAACCCATACCCTACGCCGTACCAGAAGCCCTCCCCGAACCCGTACCCTAAGCCGTACCCTAAGCCTAACCCTAAGCCTAACCCTAAACCTAGGCTACCCTTGAATGCTTCTGCCTCCAATAGATTTCCTAAGCACTAGTGTTTTAAGGAAGAGCTTAAAAAGATAATCCTAATGTGATTTGTTTATGATGGGTGTGTTCCTTATCTTATCCTAGTGTCTAAATTCTTCTCCATGGCTGGACCTCCAAATAATATTCCTTTACGTGCTAAGGGGTATCTAGAGAGTGGGATAGCTTTAATAACTACCCTAACACTAACGCGTACCCTAACCCTAACCCCTACCCTAACCCTAACACGTACCCTAATCCTAACCAATACCCTAAACCGAGCCCTAACCCTAACACTAACCCTAACACTAACCCTAACCCATACCCTACGCCGTACCCGAAGCCATCCCCGAACCCGTACCCTAAGCCGTACCCTAACCCTAGGCTACCCTTGACTGCTTCTGCCTCCAATAGATTTCCTAAGCACTACTGTTTTAAGGAACAGCTTAAAAAGAGAATCCTAATGTGATTTCTTTATAATGGGTGTGTTCCTTATCTTATCCTAGTGTCTAAACTCTTCTCCATGGCTGGACCTCCAAATAATATTCCTTTACGTGCTAAGGGGTATCTAGAGATTGGGATAGGTTTAATAACTACCCTAACACTAACGCGTACCCTAACCCTAACCCCTACCCTAACCCTAACACGTACCCTAATCCTAACCAATACCCTAAGCCGAGCCCTAACCCTAACACTAACCCTAACCCTAACCCTAACCCATACCCTAAGCCGTACCCGAAGCCCTCCCCAAACCCGTACCCTAAGCCGTACCCTAAGCCGTACCCTAAGCCTAACCCTAACCCTAGGCTACCCTTGACTGCTTCTGCCTCCAATAGATTTCCTAAGCACTAGTGTTTTAAGGAACAGCTTAAAAAGAGAATCCTAATGTGATTTCTTTATAATGGGTGTGTTCCTTATCTTATCCTAGTGTCTAAACTCTTCTCCATGGCTGGACCTCCAAATAATATTCCTTTACGTGCTAAGGGGTATCTAGAGATTGGGATAGGTTTAATAACTACCCTAACACTAAGGCGTACCCTAACCCTAACCCCTACCCTAACCCTAACACGTACCCTAATCCTAACCAATACCCTAAGCCGAGCCCTAACCCTAACACTAACCCTAACCCTAACCCTAACCCATACCCTACGCCATACCAGAAGCCCTCCCCGAACCCGTACCCTAAGCCGTACCCTAAGCCTAACCCTAAGCCTAACCCTAACCCTAGGCTACCCTTGACTGCTTCTGCCTCCAATAGATTTCCTAAGCACTAGTGTTTTAAGGAACAGCTTAAAAAGAGAATCCTAATGTGATTTCTTTATAATGGGTGTGTTCCTTATCTTATCCTAGTGTGTAAACTCTTCTCCATGGCTGGACCTCCAAATAATATTCCTTTACGTGCTAAGGGGTATCTAGAGAGTGGGTTAGGTTTAATAACTACCCTAACACTAACGCGTACCCTAACCCTAACCCCTACCCTATCGCTAACACGTACCCTAATCCTAACCAATACCCTAAACCGAGCCCTAACCCTAACACTAACCCTAACCCTAACCCTAACCCATACCCTACGCCGTACCAGAAGCCCTCCCCGAACCCGTACCCTAAGCCGTACCCTAAGCCTAACCCTAAGCCTAACCCTAAACCTAGGCTACCCTTGAATGCTTCTGCCTCCAATAGATTTCCTAAGCACTAGTGTTTTAAGGAACAGCTTAAAAAGAGAATCCTAATGTGATTTGTTTATGATGGGTGTGTTCCTTATCTTATCCTAGTGTCTAAATTCTTCTCCTTGGCTGGACCTCCAAATAATATTCCTTTACGTGCTAAGGGGTATCTAGAGAGTGGGATAGCTTTAATAACTACCCTAACACTAACGCGTACCCTAACCCTAACCCCTACCCTAACCCTAACACGTACCCTAATCCTAACCAATACCCTAAGCCGAGCCCTAACCCTAACACTAACCCTAACCCTAACCCTAACCCATACCCTAAGCCGTACCCGAAGCCCTCCCCAAACCCGTACTCTAAGCCGTACCCTAAGCCGTACCCTAAGCCTAACCCTAACCCTAGGCTACCCTTGACTGCTTCTGCCTCCAATAGATTTCCTAAGCACTAGTGTTTTAAGGAACAGCTTAAAAAGAGAATCCTAATGTGATTTCTTTATAATGGGTGTGTTCCTTATCTTATCCTAGTGTGTAAACTCTTCTCCATGGCTGGACCTCCAAATAATATTCCTTTACGTGCTAAGGGGTATCTAGAGAGTGGGTTAGGTTTAATAACTACCCTAACACTAACGCGTACCCTAACCCTAACCCCTGCCCAATCGCTAACACGTACCCTAATCCTAACCAATACCCTAAACCGAGCCCTAACCCTAACACTAACCCTAACCCTAACCCTAACCCATACCCTACGCCGTACCAGAAGCCCTCCACGAACCCGTACCCTAAGCCGTACCCTAAGCCTAACCCTAAGCCTAACCCTAAACCTAGGCTACCCTTGAATGCTTCTGCCTCCAATAGATTTCTTAAGCACTAGTGTTTTAAGGAACAGCTTAAAAAGAGAATCCTAATGTGATTTCTTTATAATGGGTGTGTTCCTTATCTTATCCTAGTGTCTAAACTCTTCTCCATGGCTGGACCTCCAAATAATATTCCTTTACGTGCTAAGGGGTATCTAGAGAGTGTGATAGCTTTAATAACTACCCTAACACTAACGCGTACCCTAACCCTAACCCCTACCCTATCGCTAACACGTACCCTAATCCTAACCAATACCCTAAACCGAGCCCTAACCCTAACACTAACCCTAACCCTAACCCTAACCCATACCCTACGCCGTACCAGAAGCCCTCCCCGAACCCGTACCCTAAGCCGTACCCTAAGCCTAACCCTAAGCCTAACCCTAAACCTAGGCTACCCTTGAATGCTTCTGCCTCCAATAGATTTCCTAAGCACTAATGTTTTAAGGAACAGCTTAAAAAGAGAATCCTAATGTGATTTCTTTATAATGGGTGTGTTCCTTATCTTATCCTAGTGTGTAAACTCTTCTCCATGGCTGGACCTCCAAATAATATTCCTTTACGTGCTAAGGGGTATCTAGAGAGTGGGATAGCTTTAATAACTACCCTAACACTAACGCGTACCCTAACCCTAACCCCTACCCTAACCCTAACACGTACCCTAATCCTAACCAATACCCTAAACCGAGCCCTAACCCTAACACTAACCCTAACCCTAACCCTAACCCATACCCTACGCCGTACCCGAAGCCATCCCCGAACCCGTACCCTAAGCCGTACCCTAAGCCGTACCCTAAGCCTAACCCTAACCCTAGGCTACCCTTGACTGCTTCTGCCTCCAATAGATTTCCTAAGCACTAGTGTTTTAAGGAACAGCTTAAAAAGAGAATCCTAATGTGATTTCTTTATAATGGGTGTGTTCCTTATCTTATCCTAGTGTCTAAACTCTTCTCCATGGCTGGACCTCCAAATAATATTCCTTTACGTGCTAATGGGTATCTAGAGATTGGGATAGGTTTAATAACTACCCTAACACTAACGCGTACCCTAACCCTAACCCCTACCCTAACCCTAACACGTACCCTAATCCTAACCAATACCCTAAGCCGAGCCCTAACCCTAACACTAACCCTAACCCTAACCCTAACCCATACCCTAAGCCGTACCCGAAGCCCTCCCCAAACCCGTACTCTAAGCCGTACCCTAAGCCGTACCCTAAGCCTAACCCTAACCCTAGGCTACCCTTGACTGCTTCTGCCTCCAATAGATTTCCTAAGCACTAGTGTTTTAAGGAACAGCTTAAAAAGAGAATCCTAATGTGATTTCTTTATAATGGGTGTGTTCCTTATCTTATCCTAGTGTGTAAACTCTTCTCCATGGCTGGACCTCCAAATAATATTCCTTTACGTGCTAAGGGGTATCTAGAGAGTGGGTTAGGTTTAATAACTACCCTAACACTAACGCGTACCCTAACCCTAACCCCTACCCTATCGCTAACACGTACCCTAATCCTAACCAATACCCTAAACCGAGCCCTAACCCTAACACTAACCCTAACCCTAACCCTAACCCATACCCTACGCCGTACCAGAAGCCCTCCCCGAACCCGTACCCTAAGCCGTACCCTAAGCCTAACCCTAAGCCTAACCCTAAACCTAGGCTACCCTTGAATGCTTCTGCCTCCAATAGATTTCCTAAGCACTAATGTTTTAAGGAACAGCTTAAAAAGAGAATCCTAATGTGATTTCTTTATAATGGGTGTGTTCCTTATCTTATCCTAGTGTCTAAATTCTTCTCCATGGCTGGACTTCCAAATAATATTCCTTTACGTGCTAAGGGGTATCTAGAGAGTGGGATAGCTTTAATAACTACCCTAACACTAACGCGTACCCTAACCCTAACCCCTACCCTAACCCTAACACGTACCCTAATCCTAACCAATACCCTAAACCGAGCCCTAACCCTAACACTAACCCTAACCCTAACCCTAACCCATACCCTACGCCGTATCCGAAGCCATCCCCGAACCCGTACCCTAAGCCGTACCCTAAGCCTAACCCTAACCCTAGGCTACCCTTGACTGCTTCTGCCTCCAATAGATTTCCTAAGCACTAGTGTTTTAAGGAACAGCTTAAAAAGAGAATCCTAATGTGATTTCTTTATAATGGGTGTGTTCCTTATCTTATCCTAGTGTCTAAACTCTTCTCCATGGCTGGACCTCCAAATAATATTCCTTTACGTGCTAAGGGGTATCTAGAGATTGGGATAGGTTTAATAACTACCCTAACACTAACGCGTACCCTAACCCTAACCCCTACCCTAACCCTAACACGTACCCTAATCCTAACCAATACCCTAAGCCGAGCCCTAACCCTAACACTAACCCTAACCCTAACCCTAACCCATACCCTAAGCCGTACCCGAAGCCCTCCCCAAACCCGTACCCTAAGCCGTACCCTAAGCCGTACCCTAAGCCTAACCCTAACCCTAGGCTTCCCTTGACTGCTTCTGCCTCCAATAGATTTCCTAAGCACTAGTGTTTTAAGGAACAGCTTAAAAAGAGAATCCTAATGTGATTTCTTTATAATGGGTGTGTTCCTTATCTTATCCTAGTGTCTAAACTCTTCTCCATGGCTGGACCTCCAAATAATATTCCTTTACGTGCTTAGGGGTATCTAGAGACTGGGATAGGTTTAATAACTACCCTAACACTAACGCGTACCCTAACCCTAACCCCTACCCTAACCCTAACACGTACCCTAATCCTAACCAATACCCTAAACCGAGCCCTAACCCTAACACTAACCCTAACCCTAACCCTAACCCATACCCTACGCCGTACCCGAAGCCCTCCCCGAACCGGTACCCTAAGCCGTACCCTAAGCCGTACCCTAAGCCTAACCCTAACCCTAGGCTACCCTTGACTGCTTCTGCCTCCAATAGATTTTCTAAGCACTAGTGTTTTAAGGAACAGCTTAAAAAGAGAATCCTAATGTGATTTCTTTATAATGGGTGTGTTCCTTACCTTATCCTTGTGTCTAAACTCTTCTCCATGGCTGGACCTCCAAATAATATTCCTTTACGTGCTAAGGGGTATCTAGAGAGTGGGTTAGGTTTAATAACTACCCTAACACTAACGCGTACCCTAACCCTAAACCCTACCCTAACCCTAACACGTACCCTAATCCTAACCAATACCCTAAACCGAGCCCTAACCCTAACACTAACCCTAACCCTAACCCTAACCCATACCCTACGCCGTACCCGAAGCCCTCCCCGAACCCGTACCCTAAGCCGTACCCTAAGCCGTACCCTAAGCCT
The DNA here is from genome assembly GCF_965194825.1 of Balaenoptera physalus. NCBI lineage: Eukaryota > Metazoa > Chordata > Mammalia > Artiodactyla > Balaenopteridae > Balaenoptera > Balaenoptera physalus. Next base: position 141,097,951 of record NC_138903.1, on the reverse strand, counting down.
AACCCTAACCCTAGGCTACCCTTGACTGCTTCTGCCTCCAATAGATTTCCTAAGCATTGTGTTTTAAGGAACAGCTTAAAAAGAGAATCTTATTGTGATTTCTTTATAATGGGTGTGTTCCTTATCTTATCCTAGTGTCTAAACTCTTCTCCATGGCTGGAGACCCAAATAATATTCCTTTACGTGCTAAGGGGTATCTAGAGAGTGGGATAGGTTTAATAACTACCCTAACCCTAACGCGTACCCTAACCCTAACCCCTACCCTAATCCTAACCCGTACCCTAAACCGAGCCCTAACCCTAACACTAACCCTAACCCTAACCCTAAACCATACCCTACGCCGTACCCGAAGCCCTCACCGAACCCGTACCCTAAGCCTTACCCTAAGCCGTACCCTAAGCCTAACCCTAACCCTAGGCTACCCTTGACTTCTTCTGCCTCCAATAGATTTCCTAAGCACTAGTGTTTTAAGGAACAGCTTAAAAAGAGAATCCTAATGTGATTTCTTTACAATGGGTGTGTTCCTTATCTTATCCTAGTGTGTAAACTCTTCTCCATGGCTGGACCTCCAAATAATATTCCTTTACGTGCTAAGGGGTATCTAGAGAGTGGGTTAGGTTTAATAACTACCCTATCACTAACGCGTACCCTAACCCTAACCCCTACCCTATCGCTAACACGTACCCTAATCCTAACCAATACCGTAAACCGAGCCCTAACCCTAACACTAACCCTAACCCTAACCCTAACCCATACCCTACGCCGTACCAGAAGCCCTCCCCGAACCCGTACCCTAAGCCGTACCCTAAGCCTAACCCTAAGCCTAACCCTAAACCTAGGCTACCCTTGAATGCTTCTGCCTCCAATAGATTTCCTAAGCACTAGTGTTTTAAGGAAGAGCTTAAAAAGATAATCCTAATGTGATTTGTTTATGATGGGTGTGTTCCTTATCTTATCCTAGTGTCTAAATTCTTCTCCATGGCTGGACCTCCAAATAATATTCCTTTACGTGCTAAGGGGTATCTAGAGAGTGGGATAGCTTTAATAACTACCCTAACACTAACGCGTACCCTAACCCTAACCCCTACCCTAACCCTAACACGTACCCTAATCCTAACCAATACCCTAAACCGAGCCCTAACCCTAACACTAACCCTAACACTAACCCTAACCCATACCCTACGCCGTACCCGAAGCCATCCCCGAACCCGTACCCTAAGCCGTACCCTAACCCTAGGCTACCCTTGACTGCTTCTGCCTCCAATAGATTTCCTAAGCACTACTGTTTTAAGGAACAGCTTAAAAAGAGAATCCTAATGTGATTTCTTTATAATGGGTGTGTTCCTTATCTTATCCTAGTGTCTAAACTCTTCTCCATGGCTGGACCTCCAAATAATATTCCTTTACGTGCTAAGGGGTATCTAGAGATTGGGATAGGTTTAATAACTACCCTAACACTAACGCGTACCCTAACCCTAACCCCTACCCTAACCCTAACACGTACCCTAATCCTAACCAATACCCTAAGCCGAGCCCTAACCCTAACACTAACCCTAACCCTAACCCTAACCCATACCCTAAGCCGTACCCGAAGCCCTCCCCAAACCCGTACCCTAAGCCGTACCCTAAGCCGTACCCTAAGCCTAACCCTAACCCTAGGCTACCCTTGACTGCTTCTGCCTCCAATAGATTTCCTAAGCACTAGTGTTTTAAGGAACAGCTTAAAAAGAGAATCCTAATGTGATTTCTTTATAATGGGTGTGTTCCTTATCTTATCCTAGTGTCTAAACTCTTCTCCATGGCTGGACCTCCAAATAATATTCCTTTACGTGCTAAGGGGTATCTAGAGATTGGGATAGGTTTAATAACTACCCTAACACTAAGGCGTACCCTAACCCTAACCCCTACCCTAACCCTAACACGTACCCTAATCCTAACCAATACCCTAAGCCGAGCCCTAACCCTAACACTAACCCTAACCCTAACCCTAACCCATACCCTAAGCCGTACCCGAAGCCCTCCCCAAACCCGTACCCTAAGCTGTTCCCTAAGCTGTACCCTAAGCCTAACCCTAACCCTAGGCTACCCTTGACTGCTTCTGCCTCCAATAGATTTCCTACGCACTAGTGTTTTAAGGAACAGCTTAAAAAGAGAATCCTAATGTGATTTCTTTATAATGGGTGTGTTCCTTATCTTATCCTAGTGTCTAAACTCTTCTCCATGGCTGGACCTCCAAATAATATTCCTTGACGTGCTAAGGGGTATCTAGAGACTGGGATAGGTTTAATAACTACCCTAACACTAACGCGTACCCTAACCCTAACCACTACCCTAACCCTAACACGTACCCTAATCCTAACCAATACCCTAAACCGAGCCCTAACCCTAACACTAACCCTAACCCTAACCCTAACCCATACCCTACGCCGTACCCGAAGCCCTCCCCGAACCGGTACCCTAAGCCGTACCCTAAGCCGTACCCTAAGCCTAACCCTAACCCTAGGCTACCCTTGACTGCTTCTGCCTCCAATAGATTTTCTAAGCACTAGTGTTTTAAGGAACAGCTTAAAAAGAGAATCCTAATGTGATTTATTTATAATGGGTGTGTTCCTTATCTTATCCTAGTGTCTAAACTCTTCTCCATGGCTGGACCTCCAAATAATATTCCTTTACGTGCTAAGGGGTATCTAGAGAGTGGGTTAGGTTTAATAACTACCCTAACACTAACGCGTACCCTAACCCTAAACCCTACCCTAACCCTAACACGTACCCTAATCCTAAGCAATACCCTATACCGAGCCCTAACCCTAACACTAACCCTAACCCTAACCCATACCCTACGCCATACCAGAAGCCCTCCCCGAACCCGTACCCTAAGCCGTACCCTAAGCCTAACCCTAAGCCTAACCCTAACCCTAGGCTACCCTTGACTGCTTCTGCCTCCAATAGATTTCCTAAGCACTAGTGTTTTAAGGAACAGCTTAAAAAGAGAATCCTAATGTGATTTCTTTATAATGGGTGTGTTCCTTATCTTATCCTACTGTGTAAACTCTTCTCCATGGCTGGACCTCCAAATAATATTCCTTTACGTGCTAAGGGGTATCTAGAGAGTGGGTTAGGTTTAATAACTACCCTAACACTAACGCGTACCCTAACCCTAACCCCTACCCTATCGCTAACACGTACCCTAATCCTAACCAATACCCTAAACCGAGCCCTAACCCTAACACTAACCCTAACCCTAACCCTAACCCATACCCTACGCCGTACCAGAAGCCCTCCCCGAACCCGTACCCTAAGCCGTACCCTAAGCCTAACCCTAAGCCTAACCCTAAACCTAGGCTACCCTTGAATGCTTCTGCCTCCAATAGATTTCCTAAGCACTAGTGTTTTAAGGAACAGCTTAAAAAGAGAATCCTAATGTGATTTGTTTATGATGGGTGTGTTCCTTATCTTATCCTAGTGTCTAAATTCTTCTCCTTGGCTGGACCTCCAAATAATATTCCTTTACGTGCTAAGGGGTATCTAGAGAGTGGGATAGCTTTAATAACTACCCTAACACTAACGCGTACCCTAACCCTAACCCCTACCCTAACCCTAACACGTACCCTAATCCTAACCAATACCCTAAACCGAGCCCTAACCCTAACACTAACCCTAACCCATACCCTACGCCGTACCCGAAGCCATCCCCGAACCCGTACCCTAAGCCGTACCCTAAGCCTAACCCTAACCCTAGGCTACCCTTGACTGCTTCTGCCTCCAATAGATTTCCTAAGCACTAGTGTTTTAAGGAACAGCTTAAAAAGAGAATCCTAATGTGATTTCTTTATAATGGGTGTGTTCCTTATCTTATCCTAGTGTCTAAACTCTTCTCCATGGCTGGACCTCCAAATAATATTCCTTTACGTGCTAAGGGGTATCTAGAGACTGGGATAGGTTTAATAACTACCCTAACACTAACGCGTACCCTAAACCTAACCCCTACCCTAACCCTAACACGTACCCTAATCCTAACCAATACCCTAAGCCGAGCCCTAACCCTAACACTAACCCTAACCCTAACCCTATCCCATACCCTACGCCATACCCGAAGCCCTCCCCGAACCGGTACCCTAAGCCGTACCCTAAGCCGTACCCTAAGCCTAACCCTAACCCTAGGCTACCCTTGACTGCTTCTGCCTCCAATAGATTTTCTAAGCACTAGTGTTTTAAGGAACAGCTTAAAAAGAGAATCCTAATGTGATTTCTTTATAATGGGTGTGTTCCTTATCTTATCCTAGTGTCTAAACTCTTCTCCATGGCTGGACCTCCAAATAATATTCCTTTACGTGCTAAGGGGTATCTAGAGAGTGGGTTAGGTTTAATAACTACCCTAACACTAACGCGTACCCTAACCCTAAACCCTACCCTAACCCTAACACGTACCCTAATCCTAACCAATACCCTAAACCGAGCCCTAACCCTAACACTAACCCTAACCCTAACCCTAACCCATACCCTACGCCGTACCCGAAGCCCTCCCCGAACCCGTACCCTAAGCCGTACCCTAAGCCGTACCCTAAGCCTAACCCTAACCCTAGGCTACCCTTGACTGCTTCTGCCTCCAATAGATTTCCTAAGCATTGTGTTTTAAGGAACAGCTTAAAAAGAGAATCTTATTGTGATTTCTTTATAATGGGTGTGTTCCTTATCTTATCCTAGTGTCTAAACTCTTCTCCAAGGCTGGAGACCCAAATAATATTCCTTTACGTGCTAAGGGGTATCTAGAGAGTGGGATAGGTTTAATAACTACCCTAACCCTAACGCGTACCCTAACCCTATCCCCTACCCTAATCCTAACCCGTACCCTAAACCGAGCCCTAACCCTAACACTAACCCTAACCCTAACCCTAACCCATACCCTACGCCGTACCCGAAGCCCTCACCGAACCCGTACCCTAAGCCTTACCCTAAGCCGTACCCTAAGCCTAACCCTAACCCTAGGCTACCCTTGACTGCTTCTGCCTCCAATAGATTTCCTAAGCACTAGTGTTTTAAGGAACAGCTTAAAAAGAGAATCCTAATGTGATTTCTTTATAATGGGTGTGTTCCTTATCTTATCCTAGTGTCTAAACTCTTCTCCATGGCTGGACCTCCAAATAATATTCCTTGACGTGCTAAGGGGTATCTAGAGACTGGGATAGGTTTAATAACTACCCTAACACTAACGCGTACCCTAACCCTAACCACTACCCTAACCCTAACACGTACCCTAATCCTAACCAATACCCTAAACCGAGCCCTAACCCTAACACTAACCCTAACCCTAACCCTAACCCATACCCTACGCCGTACCCGAAGCCCTCCCCGAACCGGTACCCTAAGCCGTACCCTAAGCCGTACCCTAAGCCTAACCCTAACCCTAGGCTACCCTTGACTGCTTCTGCCTCCAATAGATTTTCTAAGCACTAGTGTTTTAAGGAACAGCTTAAAAAGAGAATCCTAATGTGATTTATTTATAATGGGTGTGTTCCTTATCTTATCCTAGTGTCTAAACTCTTCTCCATGGCTGGACCTCCAAATAATATTCCTTTACGTGCTAAGGGGTATCTAGAGAGTGGGTTAGGTTTAATAACTACCCTAACACTAACGCGTACCCTAACCCTAAACCCTACCCTAACCCTAACACGTACCCTAATCCTAAGCAATACCCTATACCGAGCCCTAACCCTAACACTAACCCTAACCCTAACCCATACCCTACGCCATACCAGAAGCCCTCCCCGAACCCGTACCCTAAGCCGTACCCTAAGCCTAACCCTAAGCCTAACCCTAACCCTAGGCTACCCTTGACTGCTTCTGCCTCCAATAGATTTCCTAAGCACTAGTGTTTTAAGGAACAGCTTAAAAAGAGAATCCTAATGTGATTTCTTTATAATGGGTGTGTTCCTTATCTTATCCTAGTGTGTAAACTCTTCTCCATGGCTGGACCTCCAAATAATATTCCTTTACGTGCTAAGGGGTATCTAGAGAGTGGGTTAGGTTTAATAACTACCCTAACACTAACGCGTACCCTAACCCTAACCCCTACCCTATCGCTAACACGTACCCTAATCCTAACCAATACCCTAAACCGAGCCCTAACCCTAACACTAACCCTAACCCTAACCCTAACCCATACCCTACGCCGTACCAGAAGCCCTCCCCGAACCCGTACCCTAAGCCGTACCCTAAGCCTAACCCTAAGCCTAACCCTAAACCTAGGCTACCCTTGAATGCTTCTGCCTCCAATAGATTTCCTAAGCACTAGTGTTTTAAGGAACAGCTTAAAAAGAGAATCCTAATGTGATTTGTTTATGATGGGTGTGTTCCTTATCTTATCCTAGTGTCTAAATTCTTCTCCTTGGCTGGACCTCCAAATAATATTCCTTTACGTGCTAAGGGGTATCTAGAGAGTGGGATAGCTTTAATAACTACCCTAACACTAACGCGTACCCTAACCCTAACCCCTACCCTAACCCTAACACGTACCCTAATCCTAACCAATACCCTAAGCCGAGCCCTAACCCTAACACTAACCCTAACCCTAACCCTAACCCATACCCTAAGCCGTACCCGAAGCCCTCCCCAAACCCGTACTCTAAGCCGTACCCTAAGCCGTACCCTAAGCCTAACCCTAACCCTAGGCTACCCTTGACTGCTTCTGCCTCCAATAGATTTCCTAAGCACTAGTGTTTTAAGGAACAGCTTAAAAAGAGAATCCTAATGTGATTTCTTTATAATGGGTGTGTTCCTTATCTTATCCTAGTGTGTAAACTCTTCTCCATGGCTGGACCTCCAAATAATATTCCTTTACGTGCTAAGGGGTATCTAGAGAGTGGGTTAGGTTTAATAACTACCCTAACACTAACGCGTACCCTAACCCTAACCCCTGCCCAATCGCTAACACGTACCCTAATCCTAACCAATACCCTAAACCGAGCCCTAACCCTAACACTAACCCTAACCCTAACCCTAACCCATACCCTACGCCGTACCAGAAGCCCTCCACGAACCCGTACCCTAAGCCGTACCCTAAGCCTAACCCTAAGCCTAACCCTAAACCTAGGCTACCCTTGAATGCTTCTGCCTCCAATAGATTTCTTAAGCACTAGTGTTTTAAGGAACAGCTTAAAAAGAGAATCCTAATGTGATTTCTTTATAATGGGTGTGTTCCTTATCTTATCCTAGTGTCTAAACTCTTCTCCATGGCTGGACCTCCAAATAATATTCCTTTACGTGCTAAGGGGTATCTAGAGAGTGTGATAGCTTTAATAACTACCCTAACACTAACGCGTACCCTAACCCTAACCCCTACCCTATCGCTAACACGTACCCTAATCCTAACCAATACCCTAAACCGAGCCCTAACCCTAACACTAACCCTAACCCTAACCCTAACCCATACCCTACGCCGTACCAGAAGCCCTCCCCGAACCCGTACCCTAAGCCGTACCCTAAGCCTAACCCTAAGCCTAACCCTAAACCTAGGCTACCCTTGAATGCTTCTGCCTCCAATAGATTTCCTAAGCACTAATGTTTTAAGGAACAGCTTAAAAAGAGAATCCTAATGTGATTTCTTTATAATGGGTGTGTTCCTTATCTTATCCTAGTGTGTAAACTCTTCTCCATGGCTGGACCTCCAAATAATATTCCTTTACGTGCTAAGGGGTATCTAGAGAGTGGGATAGCTTTAATAACTACCCTAACACTAACGCGTACCCTAACCCTAACCCCTACCCTAACCCTAACACGTACCCTAATCCTAACCAATACCCTAAACCGAGCCCTAACCCTAACACTAACCCTAACCCTAACCCTAACCCATACCCTACGCCGTACCCGAAGCCATCCCCGAACCCGTACCCTAAGCCGTACCCTAAGCCGTACCCTAAGCCTAACCCTAACCCTAGGCTACCCTTGACTGCTTCTGCCTCCAATAGATTTCCTAAGCACTAGTGTTTTAAGGAACAGCTTAAAAAGAGAATCCTAATGTGATTTCTTTATAATGGGTGTGTTCCTTATCTTATCCTAGTGTCTAAACTCTTCTCCATGGCTGGACCTCCAAATAATATTCCTTTACGTTCTAATGGGTATCTAGAGATTGGGATAGGTTTAATAACTACCCTAACACTAACGCGTACCCTAACCCTAACCCCTACCCTAACCCTAACACGTACCCTAATCCTAACCAATACCCTAAGCCGAGCCCTAACCCTAACACTAACCCTAACCCTAACCCTAACCCATACCCTAAGCCGTACCCGAAGCCCTCCCCAAACCCGTACTCTAAGCCGTACCCTAAGCCGTACCCTAAGCCTAACCCTAACCCTAGGCTACCCTTGACTGCTTCTGCCTCCAATAGATTTCCTAAGCACTAGTGTTTTAAGGAACAGCTTAAAAAGAGAATCCTAATGTGATTTCTTTATAATGGGTGTGTTCCTTATCTTATCCTAGTGTGTAAACTCTTCTCCATGGCTGGACCTCCAAATAATATTCCTTTACGTGCTAAGGGGTATCTAGAGAGTGGGTTAGGTTTAATAACTACCCTAACACTAACGCGTACCCTAACCCTAACCCCTACCCTATCGCTAACACGTACCCTAATCCTAACCAATACCCTAAACCGAGCCCTAACCCTAACACTAACCCTAACCCTAACCCTAACCCATACCCTACGCCGTACCAGAAGCCCTCCCCGAACCCGTACCCTAAGCCGTACCCTAAGCCTAACCCTAAGCCTAACCCTAAACCTAGGCTACCCTTGAATGCTTCTGCCTCCAATAGATTTCCTAAGCACTAATGTTTTAAGGAACAGCTTAAAAAGAGAATCCTAATGTGATTTCTTTATAATGGGTGTGTTCCTTATCTTATCCTAGTGTCTAAATTCTTCTCCATGGCTGGACTTCCAAATAATATTCCTTTACGTGCTAAGGGGTATCTAGAGAGTGGGATAGCTTTAATAACTACCCTAACACTAACGCGTACCCTAACCCTAACCCCTACCCTAACCCTAACACGTACCCTAATCCTAACCAATACCCTAAACCGAGCCCTAACCCTAACACTAACCCTAACCCTAACCCTAACCCATACCCTACGCCGTATCCGAAGCCATCCCCGAACCCGTACCCTAAGCCGTACCCTAAGCCTAACCCTAACCCTAGGCTACCCTTGACTGCTTCTGCCTCCAATAGATTTCCTAAGCACTAGTGTTTTAAGGAACAGCTTAAAAAGAGAATCCTAATGTGATTTCTTTATAATGGGTGTGTTCCTTATCTTATCCTAGTGTCTAAACTCTTCTCCATGGCTGGACCTCCAAATAATATTCCTTTACGTGCTAAGGGGTATCTAGAGATTGGGATAGGTTTAATAACTACCCTAACACTAACGCGTACCCTAACCCTAACCCCTACCCTAACCCTAACACGTACCCTAATCCTAACCAATACCCTAAGCCGAGCCCTAACCCTAACACTAACCCTAACCCTAACCCTAACCCATACCCTAAGCCGTACCCGAAGCCCTCCCCAAACCCGTACCCTAAGCCGTACCCTAAGCCGTACCCTAAGCCTAACCCTAACCCTAGGCTTCCCTTGACTGCTTCTGCCTCCAATAGATTTCCTAAGCACTAGTGTTTTAAGGAACAGCTTAAAAAGAGAATCCTAATGTGATTTCTTTATAATGGGTGTGTTCCTTATCTTATCCTAGTGTCTAAACTCTTCTCCATGGCTGGACCTCCAAATAATATTCCTTTACGTGCTTAGGGGTATCTAGAGACTGGGATAGGTTTAATAACTACCCTAACACTAACGCGTACCCTAACCCTAACCCCTACCCTAACCCTAACACGTACCCTAATCCTAACCAATACCCTAAACCGAGCCCTAACCCTAACACTAACCCTAACCCTAACCCTAACCCATACCCTACGCCGTACCCGAAGCCCTCCCCGAACCGGTACCCTAAGCCGTACCCTAAGCCGTACCCTAAGCCTAACCCTAACCCTAGGCTACCCTTGACTGCTTCTGCCTCCAATAGATTTTCTAAGCACTAGTGTTTTAAGGAACAGCTTAAAAAGAGAATCCTAATGTGATTTCTTTATAATGGGTGTGTTCCTTACCTTATCCTTGTGTCTAAACTCTTCTCCATGGCTGGACCTCCAAATAATATTCCTTTACGTGCTAAGGGGTATCTAGAGAGTGGGTTAGGTTTAATAACTACCCTAACACTAACGCGTACCCTAACCCTAAACCCTACCCTAACCCTAACACGTACCCTAATCCTAACCAATACCCTAAACCGAGCCCTAACCCTAACACTAACCCTAACCCTAACCCTAACCCATACCCTACGCCGTACCCGAAGCCCTCCCCGAACCCGTACCCTAAGCCGTACCCTAAGCCGTACCCTAAGCCTAACCCTAACCCTAGGCTACCCTTGACTGCTTCTGCCTCCAATAGATTTCCTAAGCATTGTGTTTTAAGGAACAGCTTAAAAAGAGAATCTTATTGTGATTTCTTTATAATGGGTGTGTTCCTTATCTTATCCTAGTGTCTAAACTCTTCTCCATGGCTGGAGACCCAAATAATATTCCTTTACGTGCTAAGGGGTATCTAGAGAGTGGGATAGGTTTAATAACTACCCTAACCCTAACGCGTACCCTAACCCTATCCCCTACCCTAATCCTAACCCGTACCCTAAACCGAGCCCTAACCCTAACACTAACCCTAACCCTAACCCTAAACCATACCCTACGCCGTACCCGAAGCCCTCACCGAACCCGTACCCTAAGCCTTACCCTAAGCCGTACCCTAAGCCTAACCCTAACCCTAGGCTACCCTTGACTTCTTCTGCCTCCAATAGATTTCCTAAGCACTAGTGTTTTAAGGAACAGCTTAAAAAGAGAATCCTAATGTGATTTCTTTATAATGGGTGTGTTCCTTATCTTATCCTAGTGTGTAAACTCTTCTCCATGGCTGGACCTCCAAATAATATTCCTTTACGTGCTAAGGGGTATCTAGAGAGTGGGTTAGGTTTAATAACTACCCTATCACTAACGCGTACCCTAACCCTAACCCCTACCCTATCGCTAACACGTACCCTAATCCTAACCAATACCGTAAACCGAGCCCTAACCCTAACACTAACCCTAACCCTAACCCTAACCCATACCCTACGCCGTACCAGAAGCCCTCCCCGAACCCGTACCCTAAGCCGTACCCTAAGCCTAACCCTAAGCCTAACCCTAAACCTAGGCTACCCTTGAATGCTTCTGCCTCCAATAGATTTCCTAAGCACTAGTGTTTTAAGGAAGAGCTTAAAAAGATAATCCTAATGTGATTTGTTTATGATGGGTGTGTTCCTTATCTTATCCTAGTGTCTAAATTCTTCTCCATGGCTGGACCTCCAAATAATATTCCTTTACGTGCTAAGGGGTATCTAGAGAGTGGGATAGCTTTAATAACTACCCTAACACTAACGCGTACCCTAACCCTAACCCCTACCCTAACCCTAACACGTACCCTAATCCTAACCAATACCCTAAACCGAGCCCTAACCCTAACACTAACCCTAACACTAACCCTAACCCATACCCTACGCCGTACCCGAAGCCATCCCCGAACCCGTACCCTAAGCCGTACCCTAACCCTAGGCTACCCTTGACTGCTTCTGCCTCCAATAGATTTCCTAAGCACTACTGTTTTAAGGAACAGCTTAAAAAGAGAATCCTAATGTGATTTCTTTATAATGGGTGTGTTCCTTATCTTATCCTAGTGTCTAAACTCTTCTCCATGGCTGGACCTCCAAATAATATTCCTTTACGTGCTAAGGGGTATCTAGAGATTGGGATAGGTTTAATAACTACCCTAACACTAACGCGTACCCTAACCCTAACCCCTACCCTAACCCTAACACGTACCCTAATCCTAATCAATACCCTAAGCCGAGCCCTAACCCTAACACTAACCCTAACCCTAACCCTAACCCATACCCTAAGCCGTACCCGAAGCCCTCCCCAAACCCGTACCCTAAGCCGTACCCTAAGCCGTACCCTAAGCCTAACCCTAACCCTAGGCTACCCTTGACTGCTTCTGCCTCCAATAGATTTCCTAAGCACTAGTGTTTTAAGGAACAGCTTAAAAAGAGAATCCTAATGTGATTTCTTTATAATGGGTGTGTTCCTTATCTTATCCTAGTGTCTAAACTCTTCTCCATGGCTGGACCTCCAAATAATATTCCTTTACGTGCTAAGGGGTATCTAGAGATTGGGATAGGTTTAATAACTACCCTAACACTAAGGCGTACCCTAACCCTAACCCCTACCCTAACCCTAACACGTACCCTAATCCTAACCAATACCCTAAGCCGAGCCCTAACCCTAACACTAACCCTAACCCTAACCCTAACCCATACCCTAAGCCGTACCCGAAGCCCTCCCCAAACCCGTACCCTAAGCTGTTCCCTAAGCTGTACCCTAAGCCTAACCCTAACCCTAGGCTACCCTTGACTGCTTCTGCCTCCAATAGATTTCCTACGCACTAGTGTTTTAAGGAACAGCTTAAAAAGAGAATCCTAATGTGATTTCTTTATAATGGGTGTGTTCCTTATCTTATCCTAGTGTCTAAACTCTTCTCCATGGCTGGACCTCCAAATAATATTCCTTGACGTGCTAAGGGGTATCTAGAGACTGGGATAGGTTTAATAACTACCCTAACACTAACGCGTACCCTAACCCTAACCACTACCCTAACCCTAACACGTACCCTAATCCTAACCAATACCCTAAACCGAGCCCTAACCCTAACACTAACCCTAACCCTAACCCTAACCCATACCCTACGCCGTACCCGAAGCCCTCCCCGAACCGGTACCCTAAGCCGTACCCTAAGCCGTACCCTAAGCCTAACCCTAACCCTAGGCTACCCTTGACTGCTTCTGCCTCCAATAGATTTTCTAAGCACTAGTGTTTTAAGGAACAGCTTAAAAAGAGAATCCTAATGTGATTTATTTATAATGGGTGTGTTCCTTATCTTATCCTAGTGTCTAAACTCTTCTCCATGGCTGGACCTCCAAATAATATTCCTTTACGTGCTAAGGGGTATCTAGAGAGTGGGTTAGGTTTAATAACTACCCTAACACTAACGCGTACCCTAACCCTAAACCCTACCCTAACCCTAACACGTACCCTAATCCTAAGCAATACCCTATACCGAGCCCTAACCCTAACACTAACCCTAACCCTAACCCATACCCTACGCCATACCAGAAGCCCTCCCCGAACCCGTACCCTAAGCCGTACCCTAAGCCTAACCCTAAGCCTAACCCTAACCCTAGGCTACCCTTGACTGCTTCTGCCTCCAATAGATTTCCTAAGCACTAGTGTTTTAAGGAACAGCTTAAAAAGAGAATCCTAATGTGATTTCTTTATAATGGGTGTGTTCCTTATCTTATCCTAGTGTGTAAACTCTTCTCCATGGCTGGACCTCCAAATAATATTCCTTTACGTGCTAAGGGGTATCTAGAGAGTGGGTTAGGTTTAATAACTACCCTAACACTAACGCGTACCCTAACCCTAACCCCTACCCTATCGCTAACACGTACCCTAATCCTAACCAATACCCTAAACCGAGCCCTAACCCTAACACTAACCCTAACCCTAACCCTAACCCATACCCTACGCCGTACCAGAAGCCCTCCCCGAACCCGTACCCTAAGCCGTACCCTAAGCCTAACCCTAAGCCTAACCCTAAACCTAGGCTACCCTTGAATGCTTCTGCCTCCAATAGATTTCCTAAGCACTAGTGTTTTAAGGAACAGCTTAAAAAGAGAATCCTAATGTGATTTGTTTATGATGGGTGTGTTCCTTATCTTATCCTAGTGTCTAAATTCTTCTCCTTGGCTGGACCTCCAAATAATATTCCTTTACGTGCTAAGGGGTATCTAGAGAGTGGGATAGCTTTAATAACTACCCTAACACTAACGCGTACCCTAACCCTAACCCCTACCCTAACCCTAACACGTACCCTAATCCTAACCAATACCCTAAACCGAGCCCTAACCCTAACACTAACCCTAACCCATACCCTACGCCGTACCCGAAGCCATCCCCGAACCCGTACCCTAAGCCGTACCCTAAGCCGTACCCTAAGCCTAACCCTAACCCTAGGCTACCCTTGACTGCTTCTGCCTCCAATAGATTTCCTAAGCACTAGTGTTTTAAGGAACAGCTTAAAAAGAGAATCCTAATGTGATTTCTTTATAATGGGTGTGTTCCTTATCTTATCCTAGTGTCTAAACTCTTCTCCATGGCTGGACCTCCAAATAATATTCCTTTACGTGCTAAGGGGTATCTAGAGATTGGGATAGGTTTAATAACTACCCTAACACTAAGGCGTACCCTAACCCTAACCCCTACCCTAACCCTAACACGTACCCTAATCCTAACCAATACCCTAAGCCGAGCCCTAACCCTAACACTAACCCTAACCCTAACCCTAACCCATACCCTAAGCCGTACCCGAAGCCCTCCCCAAACCCGTACCCTAAGCTGTTCCCTAAGCTGTACCCTAAGCCTAACCCTAACCCTAGGCTACCCTTGACTGCTTCTGCCTCCAATAGATTTCCTACGCACTAGTGTTTTAAGGAACAGCTTAAAAAGAGAATCCTAATGTGATTTCTTTATAATGGGTGTGTTCCTTATCTTATCCTAGTGTCTAAACTCTTCTCCATGGCTGGACCTCCAAATAATATTCCTTGACGTGCTAAGGGGTATCTAGAGACTGGGATAGGTTTAATAACTACCCTAACACTAACGCGTAACCTAACCCTAACCACTACCCTAACCCTAACACGTACCCTAATCCTAACCAATACCCTAAACCGAGCCCTAACCCTAACACTAACCCTAACCCTAACCCTAACCCATACCCTACGCCGTACCCGAAGCCCTCCCCGAACCGGTACCCTAAGCCGTACCCTAAGCCGTACCCTAAGCCTAACCCTAACCCTAGGCTACCCTTGACTGCTTCTGCCTCCAATAGATTTTCTAAGCACTAGTGTTTTAAGGAACAGCTTAAAAAGAGAATCCTAATGTGATTTATTTATAATGGGTGTGTTCCTTATCTTATCCTAGTGTCTAAACTCTTCTCCATGGCTGGACCTCCAAATAATATTCCTTTACGTGCTAAGGGGTATCTAGAGAGTGGGTTAGGTTTAATAACTACCCTAACACTAACGCGTACCCTAACCCTAAACCCTACCCTAACCCTAACACGTACCCTAATCCTAAGCAATACCCTATACCGAGCCCTAACCCTAACACTAACCCTAACCCTAACCCATACCCTACGCCATACCAGAAGCCCTCCCCGAACCCGTACCCTAAGCCGTACCCTAAGCCTAACCCTAAGCCTAACCCTAACCCTAGGCTACCCTTGACTGCTTCTGCCTCCAATAGATTTCCTAAGCACTAGTGTTTTAAGGAACAGCTTAAAAAGAGAATCCTAATGTGATTTCTTTATAATGGGTGTGTTCCTTATCTTATCCTAGTGTGTAAACTCTTCTCCATGGCTGGACCTCCAAATAATATTCCTTTACGTGCTAAGGGGTATCTAGAGAGTGGGTTAGGTTTAATAACTACCCTAACACTAACGCGTACCCTAACCCTAACCCCTACCCTATCGCTAACACGTACCCTAATCCTAACCAATACCCTAAACCGAGCCCTAACCCTAACACTAACCCTAACCCTAACCCTAACCCATACCCTACGCCGTACCAGAAGCCCTCCCCGAACCCGTACCCTAAGCCGTACCCTAAGCCTAACCCTAAGCCTAACCCTAAACCTAGGCTACCCTTGAATGCTTCTGCCTCCAATAGATTTCCTAAGCACTAGTGTTTTAAGGAACAGCTTAAAAAGAGAATCCTAATGTGATTTGTTTATGATGGGTGTGTTCCTTATCTTATCCTAGTGTCTAAATTCTTCTCCTTGGCTGGACCTCCAAATAATATTCCTTTACGTGCTAAGGGGTATCTAGAGAGTGGGATAGCTTTAATAACTACCCTAACACTAACGCGTACCCTAACCCTAAACCCTACCCTAACCCTAACACGTACCCTAATCCTAACCAATACCCTAAACCGAGCCCTAACCCTAACACTAACCCTAACCCATACCCTACGCCGTACCCGAAGCCATCCCCGAACCCGTACCCTAAGCCGTACCCTAAGCCTAACCCTAACCCTAGGCTACCCTTGACTGCTTCTGCCTCCAATAGATTTCCTAAGCACTAGTGTTTTAAGGAACAGCTTAAAAAGAGAATCCTAATGTGATTTCTTTATAATGGGTGTGTTCCTTATCTTATCCTAGTGTCTAAACTCTTCTCCATGGCTGGACCTCCAAATAATATTCCTTTACGTGCTAAGGGGTATCTAGAGACTGGGATAGGTTTAATAACTACCCTAACACTAACGCGTACCCTAAACCTAACCCCTACCCTAACCCTAACACGTACCCTAATCCTAACCAATACCCTAAGCCGAGCCCTAACCCTAACACTAACCCTAACCCTAACCCTATCCCATACCCTACGCCGTACCCGAAGCCCTCCCCGAACCGGTACCCTAAGCCGTACCCTAAGCCGTACCCTAAGCCTAACCCTAACCCTAGGCTACCCTTGACTGCTTCTGCCTCCAATAGATTTTCTAAGCACTAGTGTTTTAAGGAACAGCTTAAAAAGAGAATCCTAATGTGATTTCTTTATAATGGGTGTGTTCCTTATCTTATCCTAGTGTCTAAACTCTTCTCCATGGCTGGACCTCCAAATAATATTCCTTTACGTGCTAAGGGGTATCTAGAGAGTGGGTTAGGTTTAATAACTACCCTAACACTAACGCGTACCCTAACCCTAAACCCTACCCTAACCCTAACACGTACCCTAATCCTAACCAATACCCTAAACCGAGCCCTAACCCTAACACTAACCCTAACCCTAACCCTAACCCATACCCTACGCCGTACCCGAAGCCCTCCCCGAACCCGTACCCTAAGCCGTACCCTAAGCCGTACCCTAAGCCTAACCCTAACCCTAGGCTACCCTTGACTGCTTCTGCCTCCAATAGATTTCCTAAGCATTGTGTTTTAAGGAACAGCTTAAAAAGAGAATCTTATTGTGATTTCTTTATAATGGGTGTGTTCCTTATCTTATCCTAGTGTCTAAACTCTTCTCCAAGGCTGGAGACCCAAATAATATTCCTTTACGTGCTAAGGGGTATCTAGAGAGTGGGATAGGTTTAATAACTACCCTAACCCTAACGCGTACCCTAACCCTATCCCCTACCCTAATCCTAACCCGTACCCTAAACCGAGCCCTAACACTAACACTAACCCTAACCCTAACCCTAACCCATACCCTACGCCGTACCCGAAGCCCTCACCGAACCCGTACCCTAAGCCTTACCCTAAGCCGTACCCTAAGCCTAACCCTAACCCTAGGCTACCCTTGACTTCTTCTGCCTCCAATAGATTTCCTAAGCACTAGTGTTTTAAGGAACAGCTTAAAAAGAGAATCCTAATGTGATTTCTTTATAATGGGTGTGTTCCTTATCTTATCCTAGTGTGTAAACTCTTCTCCATGGCTGGACCTCCAAATAATATTCCTTTACGTGCTAAGGGGTATCTAGAGAGTGGGTTAGGTTTAATAACTACCCTATCACTAACGCGTACCCTAACCCTAACCCCTACCCTATCGCTAACACGTACCCTAATCCTAACCAATACCGTAAACCGAGCCCTAACCCTAACACTAACCCTAACCCTAACCCTAACCCATACCCTACGCCGTACCAGAAGCCCTCCCCGAACCCGTACCCTAAGCCGTACCCTAAGCCTAACCCTAAGCCTAACCCTAAACCTAGGCTACCCTTGAATGCTTCTGCCTCCAATAGATTTCCTAAGCACTAGTGTTTTAAGGAAGAGCTTAAAAAGAGAATCCTAATGTGATTTGTTTATGATGGGTGTGTTCCTTATCTTATCCTAGTGTCTAAATTCTTCTCCATGGCTGGACCTCCAAATAATATTCCTTTACGTGCTAAGGGGTATCTAGAGAGTGGGATAGCTTTAATAACTACCCTAACACTAACGCGTACCCTAACCCTAACCCCTACCCTAACCCTAACACGTACCCTAATCCTAACCAATACCCTAAACCGAGCCCTAACCCTAACACTAACCCTAAACCTAACCCTAACCCATACCCTACGCCGTACCCGAAGCCATCCCCGAACCCGTACCCTAAGCCGTACCCTAAGCCTAACCCTAACCCTAGGCTACCCTTGACTGCTTCTGCCTCCAATAGATTTCCTAAGCACTAGTGTTTTAAGGAACAGCTTAAAAAGAGAATCCTAATGTGATTTCTTTATAATGGGTGTGTTCCTTATCTTATCCTAGTGTCTAAACTCTTCTCCATGGCTGGACCTCCAAATAATATTCCTTTACGTGCTAAGGGGTATCTAGAGATTGGGATAGGTTTAATAACTACCCTAACACTAACGCGTACCCTAACCCTAACCCCTACCCTAACCCTAACACGTACCCTAATCCTAACCAATACCCTAAGCCGAGCCCTAACCCTAACACTAACCCTAACCCTAACCCTAACCCATACCCTAAGCCGTACCCGAAGCCCTCCCCAAACCCGTACCCTAAGCCGTACCCTAAGCCGTACCCTAAGCCTAACCCTAACCCTAGGCTACCCTTGACTGCTTCTGCCTCCAATAGATTTCCTAAGCACTAGTGTTTTAAGGAACAGCTTAAAAAGAGAATCCTAATGTGATTTCTTTATAATGGGTGTGTTCCTTATCTTATCCTAGTGTCTAAACTCTTCTCCATGGCTGGACCTCCAAATAATATTCCTTTACGTGCTAAGGGGTATCTAGAGATTGGGATAGGTTTAATAACTACCCTAACACTAACGCGTACCCTAACCCTAACCCCTACCCTAACCCTAACACGTACCCTAATCCTAACCAATACCCTAAGCCGAGCCCTAACCCTAACACTAACCCTAACCCTAACCCTAACCGATACCCTAAGCCGTACCCGAAGCCCTCCCCAAACCCGTACCCTAAGCTGTACCCTAAGCTGTACCCTAAGCCTAACCCTAACCCTAGGCTACCCTTGACTGCTTCTGCCTCCAATAGATTTCCTACGCACTAGTGTTTTAAGGAACAGCTTAAAAAGAGAATCCTAATGTGATTTCTTTATAATGGGTGTGTTCCTTATCTTATCCTAGTGTCTAAACTCTTCTCCATGGCTGGACCTCCAAATAATATTCC
Organism: Balaenoptera physalus; assembly: GCF_965194825.1. Taxonomy (NCBI): domain Eukaryota; kingdom Metazoa; phylum Chordata; class Mammalia; order Artiodactyla; family Balaenopteridae; genus Balaenoptera; species Balaenoptera physalus. Next base: position 141,078,592 of record NC_138903.1, on the reverse strand, counting down.
TTTACGTGCTAAGGGGTATCTAGAGACTGGGATAGGTTTAATAACTACCCTAACACTAACGCATACCCTAACCCTAACCCCTACCCTATCGCTAACACGTACCCTAATCCTAACCAATACCCTAAACCGAGCCCTAGCCCTAACACTAACCCTAACCCTAACCCTAACCCATACCCTACGCCGTACCAGAAGCCCTCCCCGAACCCGTACCCTAAGCCGTACCCTAAGCCTAACCCTAAGCCTAACCCTAAACCTAGGCTACCCTTGAATGCTTCTGCCTCCAATAGATTTCCTAAGCACTAGTGTTTTAAGGAACAGCTTAAAAAGAGAATCCTAATGTGATTTGTTTATGATGGGTGTGTTCCTTATCTTATCCTAGTGTCTAAATTCTTCTCCATGGCTGGACCTCCAAATAATATTCCTTTACGTGCTAAGGGGTATCTAGACAGTGGGATAGCTTTAATAACTACCCTAACACTAACGCGTACCCTAACCCTAACCCCTACCCTAACCCTAACACGTACCCTAATCCTAACCAATACCCTAAACCGAGCCCTAACCCTAACACTAACGCTAACCCATACCCTACGCCGTACCCGAAGCCATCCCCGAACCCGTACCCTAAGCCGTACCCTAAGCCTAACCCTAACCCTAGGCTACCCTTGACTGCTTCTGCCTCCAATAGATTTTCTAAGCACTAGTGTTTTAAGGAACAGCTTAAAAAGAGAATCCTAATGTGATTTCTTTATAATGGGTGTGTTCCTTATCTTATCCTAGTATCTAAACTCTTCTCCATGGCTGGACCTCCAAATAATAATCCTTTACGTGCTAAGGGGTATCTAGAGACTGGGATAGGTTTAATAACTACCCTAACACTAACGCGTACCCTAAACCTAACCCCTACCCTAAACCTAACACGTACCCTAATCCTAACCAATACCCTAAGCCGAGCCCTAACCCTAACACTAACCCTAACCCTAACCCTATCCCATACCCTACGCCGTACCCGAAGCCCTCCCCGAACCGGTACCCTAAGCCGTACCCTAAGCCGTACCCTAAGCCTAACCCTAACCCTAGGCTACCCTTGACTGCTTCTGCCTCCAATAGATTTTCTAAGCACTAGTGTTTTAAGGAACAGCTTATAAAGAGAATCCTAATGTGATTTCTTTATAATGGGTGTGTTCCTTATCTTATCCTAGTGTCTAAACTCTTCTACATGGCTGGACCTACAAATAATATTCCTTTACGTGCTAAGGGGTATCTAGAGAGTGGGTTAGGTTTAATAACTACCCTAACACTAACGCGTACCCTAACCCTAAACCCTACCCTAACCCTAACACGTACCCTAATCCTAACCAATACCCTAAACCGAGCCCTAAACCTAACACTAACCCTAAACCTAACCCTAACCCATACCCTACGCCGTACCCGAAGCCCTCCCCGAACCGGTACCCTAAGCCGTACCCTAAGCCGTACCCTAAGCCTAAACCTAACCCTAGGCTACCCTTGACTGCTTCTGCCTCCAATAGATTTCCTAAGCACTAGTGTTTTAAGGAACAGCTTAAAAAGAGAATCCTAATGTGATTTCTTTATAATGGGTGTGTTCCTTATCTTATCCTAGTGTGTAAACTCTTCTCCATGGCTGGACCTCCAAATAATATTCCTTTACGTGCTAAGGGGTATCTAGAGAGTGGGTTAGGTTTAATAACTACCCTAACACTAACGCGTACCCTAACCCTAACCCCTACCCTATCGCTAACACGTACCCTAATCCTAACCAATACCCTAAACCGAGCCCTAACCCTAAAACTAACCCTAACCCTAACCCTAACCCATACCCTACGCCGTACCAGAAGCCCTCCCCGAACCCGTACCCTAAGCCGTACCCTAAGCCTAACCCTAAGCCTAACCCTAAACCTAGGCTACCCTTGAATGCTTCTGCCTCCAATAGATTTCCTAAGCACTAGTGTTTTAAGGAACAGCTTAAAAAGAGAATCTTATTGTGATTTCTTTATAATGGGTGTGTTCCTTATCTTATCCTAGTGTCTAAACTCTTCTCCATGGCTGGACCCCCAAATAATATTCCTTTACGTGCTAAGGGGTATCTAGAGAGTGGGATAGGTTTAATAACTACCCTAACCCTAACGCGTACCCTAACCCTATCCCCTACCCTAATCCTAACCCGTACCCTAAACCGAGCCCTAACCCTAACACTAACCCTAACCCTAACCCTAACCCATACCCTACGCCGTACCCGAAGCCCTCACCGAACCCGTACCCTAAGCCGTACACTAAGCCGTACCCTAAGCCTAACCCTAACCCTAGGCTACCCTTGACTGCTTCTGCCTCCAATAGATTTCCTAAGCACTAGTGTTTTAAGGAACAGCTTAAAAAGAGAATCCTAATGTGATTTCTTTATAATGGGTGTGTTCCTTATCTTATCCTAGTGTGTAAACTCTTCTCCATGGCTGGACCTCCAAATAATATTCCTTTACGTGCTAAGGGGTATCTAGAGAGTGGGTTAGGTTTAATAACTACCCTAACACTAACGCGTACCCTAACCCTAACCCCTGCCCAATCGCTAACACGTACCCTAATCCTAACCAATACCCTAAACCGAGCCCTAACCCTAACACTAACCCTAACCCTAACCCTAACCCATACCCTACGCCGTACCAGAAGCCCTCCCCTAACCCGTACCCTAAGCCGTACCCTAAGCCTAACCCTATGCCTAACCCTAAACCTAGGCTACCCTTGAATGCTTCTGCCTCCAATAGATTTCCTAAGCACTAGTGTTTTAAGGAACAGCTTAAAAAGAGAATCTTATTGTGATTTCTTTATAATGGGTGTGTTCCTTATCTTATCCTAGTGTCTAAACTCTTCTCCATGGCTGGACCCCCAAATAATATTCCTTTACGTGCTAAGGGGTATCTAGAGAGTGGGTTAGGTTTAATAACTACCCTAACACTAACGCGTACCCTAACCCTAACCCCTACCCTATCGCTAACACGTACCCTAATCCTAACCAATACCCTAAACCGAGCCCTAACCCTAACACTAACCCTAACCCTAACCCTAACCCATACCCTACGCCGTACCAGAAGCCCTCCCCGAACCCGTACCCTAAGCCGTACCCTAAGCCTAACCTTAAGCCTAACCCTAAACCTAGGCTACCCTTGAATGCTTCTGCCTCCAATAGATTTCCTAAGCACTAGTGTTTTAAGGAACAGCTTAAAAAGAGAATCTTATTGTGATTTCTTTATAATGGGTGTGTTCCTTATCTTATCCTAGTGTCTAAACTCTTCTCCATGGCTGGACCCCCAAATAATATTCCTTTACGTGCTAAGGGGTATCTAGAGAGTGGGATAGGTTTAATAACTACCCTAACCCTAACGCGTACCCTAACCCTATCCCCTACCCTAATCCTAACCCGTACCCTAAACCGAGCCCTAACCCTAACACTAACCCTAACCCTAACCCTAACCCATACCCTACGCCGTACCCGAAGCCCTCACCGAACCCGTACCCTAAGCCGTACCCTAAGCCGTACCCTAAGCCTAACCCTAACCCTAGGCTACCCTTGACTGCTTCTGCCTCCAATAGATTTCCTAAGCACTAGTGTTTTAAGGAACAGCTTAAAAAGAGAATCCTAATGTGATTTCTTTATAATGGGTGTGTTCCTTATCTTATCCTAGTGTGTCAACTCTTCTCCATGGCTGGACCTCCAAATAATATTCCTTTACGTGCTAAGGGGTATCTAGAGAGTGGGTTAGGTTTAATAACTACCCTAACACTAACGCGTACCCTAACCCTAACCCCTACCCTATCGCTAAAACGTACCCTAATCCTAACCAATACCCTAAACCGAGCCCTAACCCTAACACTAACCCTAACCCTAACCCTAACCCATACCCTACGCCGTACCAGAAGCCCTCCCCGAACCCGTACCCTAAGCCGTACCCTAAGCCTAACCCTAAGCCTAACCCTAAACCTAGGCTACCCTTGAATGCTTCTGCCTCCAATAGATTTCCTAAGCACTAGTGTTTTAAGGAACAGCTTAAAAAGAGAATCCTAATGTGATTTCTTTATAATGGGTGTGTTCCTTATCTTATCCTAGTGTCTAAACTCTTCTCCATGGCTGGACCTCCAAATAATATTCCTTTACGTGCTAAGGGGTATCTAGAGAGTGAGATAGCTTTAATAACTACCCTAACACTAACGCGTACCCTAACCCTAACCCCTACCCTATCGCTAACACGTACCCTAATCCTAACCAATACCCTAAACCGAGCCCTAACCCTAACACTAACCCTAACCCTAACCCTAACCCATACCCTACGCCGTACCAGAAGCCCTCCCCTAACCCGTACCCTAAGCCGTACCCTAAGCCTAACCCTAAGCCTAACCCTAAACCTAGGCTACCCTTGAATGCTTCTGCCTCCAATAGATTTCCTAAGCACTAGTGTTTTAAGGAACAGCTTAAAAAGAGAATCTTATTGTGATTTCTTTATAATGGGTGTGTTCCTTATCTTATCCTAGTGTCTAAACTCTTCTCCATGGCTGGACCCCCAAATAATATTCCTTTACGTGCTAAGGGGTATCTAGAGAGTGGGTTAGGTTTAATAACTACCCTAACACTAACGCGTACCCTAACCCTAACCCCTACCCTATCGCTAACACGTACCCTAATCCTAACCAATACCCTAAACCGAGCCCTAACCCTAACACTAACCCTAACCCTAACCCTAACCCATACCCTACGCCGTACCAGAAGCCCTCCCCGAACCCGTACCCTAAGCCGTACCCTAAGCCTAACCTTAAGCCTAACCCTAAACCTAGGCTACCCTTGAATGCTTCTGCCTCCAATAGATTTCCTAAGCACTAGTGTTTTAAGGAACAGCTTAAAAAGAGAATCTTATTGTGATTTCTTTATAATGGGTGTGTTCCTTATCTTATCCTAGTGTCTAAACTCTTCTCCATGGCTGGACCCCCAAATAATATTCCTTTACGTGCTAAGGGGTATCTAGAGAGTGGGATAGGTTTAATAACTACCCTAACCCTAACGCGTACCCTAACCCTATCCCCTACCCTAATCCTAACCCGTACCCTAAACCGAGCCCTAACCCTAACACTAACCCTAACCCTAACCCTAACCCATACCCTACGCCGTACCCGAAGCCCTCACCGAACCCGTACCCTAAGCCGTACCCTAAGCCGTACCCTAAGCCTAACCCTAACCCTAGGCTACCCTTGACTGCTTCTGCCTCCAATAGATTTCCTAAGCACTAGTGTTTTAAGGAACAGCTTAAAAAGAGAATCCTAATGTGATTTCTTTATAATGGGTGTGTTCCTTATCTTATCCTAGTGTGTAAACTCTTCTCCATGGCTGGACCTCCAAATAATATTCCTTTACGTGCTAAGGGGTATCTAGAGAGTGGGTTAGGTTTAATAACTACCCTAACACTAACGCGTACCCTAACCCTAACCCCTACCCTATCGCTAAAACGTACCCTAATCCTAACCAATACCCTAAACCGAGCCCTAACCCTAACACTAACCCTAACCCTAACCCTAACCCATACCCTACGCCGTACCAGAAGCCCTCCCCGAACCCGTACCCTAAGCCGTACCCTAAGCCTAACCCTAAGCCTAACCCTAAACCTAGGCTACTCTTGAATGCTTCTGCCTCCAATAGATTTCCTAAGCACTAGTGTTTTAAGGAACAGCTTAAAAAGAGAATCCTAATGTGATTTCTTTATAATGGGTGTGTTCCTTATCTTATCCTAGTGTCTAAACTCTTCTCCATGGCTGGACCTCCAAATAATATTCCTTTACGTGCTAAGGGGTATCTAGAGAGTGAGATAGCTTTAATAACTACCCTAACACTAACGCGTACCCTAACCCTAACCCCTACCCTATCGCTAACACGTACCCTAATCCTAACCAATACCCTAAACCGAGCCCTAACCCTAACACTAACCCTAACCCTAACCCTAACCCATACCCTACGCCGTACCAGAAGCCCTCCCCGAACTCGTACCCTAAGCCGTACCCTAAGCCTAACCCTAAGCCTAACCCTAAACCTAGGCTACCCTTGAATGCTTCTGCCTCCAATAGATTTCCTAAGCACTAATGTTTTAAGGAACAGCTTAAAAAGAGAATCCTAATGTGATTTCTTTATAATGGGTGTGTTCCTTATCTTATCCTAGTGTGTAAACTCTTCTCCATGGCTGGACCTCCAAATAATATTCCTTTACGTGCTAAGGGGTATCTAGAGAGTGGGATAGCTTTAATAACTACCCTAACACTAACGCGTACCCTAACCCTAACCCCTACCCTAACCCTAACACGTACCCTAATCCTAACCAATACCCTAAACCGAGCCCTAACCCTAACACTAACCCTAACCCTAACCCTAACCCATACCCTACGCCGTACCCGAAGCCGTCCCCGAACCCGTACCCTAAGCCGTACCCTAAGCCGTACCCTAAGCCTAACCCTAACCCTAGGCTACCCTTGACTGCTTCTGCCTCCAATAGATTTCCTAAGCACTAGTGTTTTAAGGAACAGCTTAAAAAGAGAATCCTAATGTGATTTCTTTATAATGGGTGTGTTCCTTATCTTATCCTAGTGTCTAAACTCTTCTCCATGGCTGGACCTCCAAATAATATTCCTTTACGTGCTAATGGGTATCTAGAGATTGGGATAGGTTTAATAACTACCCTAACACTAACGCGTACCCTAACCCTAACCCCTACCCTAACCCTAACACGTACCCTAATCCTAACCAACACCCTAAGCCGAGCCCTAACCCTAACACTAACCCTAACCCTAACCCTAACCCATACCCTAAGCCGTACCCGAAGCCCTCCCCAAACCCGTACTCTAAGCCGTACCCTAAGCCGTACCCTAAGCCTAACCCTAACCCTAGGCTACCCTTGACTGCTTCTGCCTCCAATAGATTTCCTAAGCACTAGTGTTTTAAGGAACAGCTTAAAAAGAGAATCCTAATGTGATTTCTTTATAATGGGTGTGTTCCTTATCTTATCCTAGTGTGTAAACTCTTCTCCATGGCTGGACCTCCAAATAATATTCCTTTACGTGCTAAGGGGTATCTAGAGAGTGGGTTAGGTTTAATAACTACCCTAACACTAACGCGTACCCTAACCCTAACCCCTACCCTATCGCTAACACGTACCCTAATCCTAACCAATACCCTAAACCGAGCCCTAACCCTAACACTAACCCTAACCCTAACCCTAACCCATACCCTACGCCGTACCAGAAGCCCTCCCCGAACCCGTACCCTAAGCCGTACCCTAAGCCTAACCCTAAGCCTAACCCTAAACCTAGGCTACCCTTGAATGCTTCTGCCTCCAATAGATTTCCTAAGCACTAATGTTTTAAGGAACAGCTTAAAAAGAGAATCCTAATGTGATTTCTTTATAATGGGTGTGTTCCTTATCTTATCCTAGTGTCTAAATTCTTCTCCATGGCTGGACTTCCAAATAATATTCCTTTACGTGCTAAGGGGTATCTAGAGAGTGGGATAGCTTTAATAACTACCCTAACACTAACGCGTACCCTAACCCTAACCCCTACCCTAACCCTAACACGTACCATAATCCTAACCAATACCCTAAACCGAGCCCTAACCCTAACACTAACCCTAACCCTAACCCTAACCCATATCCTACGCCGTACCCGAAGCCATCCCCGAACCCGTACCCTAAGCCGTACCCTAAGCCTAACCCTAACCCTAGGCTACCCTTGACTGCTTCTGCCTCCAATAGATTTCCTAAGCACTAGTGTTTTAAGGAAGAGCTTAAAAAGAGAATCCTAATGTGATTTCTTTATAATGGGTGTGTTCCTTATCTTATCCTAGTGTCTAAACTCTTCTCCATGGCTGGACCTCCAAATAATATTCCTTTACGTGCTAAGGGGTATCTAGAGATTGGGATAGGTTTAATAACTACCCTAACACTAACGCGTACCCTAACCCTAACCCCTACCCTAACCCTAACACGTACCCTAATCCTAACCAATACCTTAAGCCGAGCCCTAACCCTAACACTAACCCTAACCCTAACCCTAACCCATACCCTACGCCGTACCAGAAGCCCTCCCCGAACCCGTACCCTAAGCCGTACCCTAAGCCTAACCCTAAGCCTAACCCTAAACCTAGGCTACCCTTGAATGCTTCTGCCTCCAATAGATTTCCTAAGCACTAGTGTTTTAAGGAACAGCTTAAAAAGAGAATCCTAATGTGATTTCTTTATAATGGGTGTGTTCCTTATCTTATCCTAGTGTCTAAACTCTTCTCCATGGCTGGACCTCCAAATAATATTCCTTTACGTGCTAAGGGGTATCTAGAGAGTGTGATAGCTTTAATAACTACCCTAACACTAACGCGTACCCTAACCCTAACCCCTACCCTATCGCTAACACGTACCCTAATCCTAACCAATACCCTAAACCGAGCCCTAACCCTAACACTAACCCTAACCCTAACCCTAACCCATACCCTACGCCGTACCAGAAGCCCTCCCCGAACCCGTACCCTAAGCCGTACCCTAAGCCTAACCCTAAGCCTAACCCTAAACCTAGGCTACCCTTGAATGCTTCTGCCTCCAATAGATTTCCTAAGCACTAATGTTTTAAGGAACAGCTTAAAAAGAGAATCCTAATGTGATTTCTTTATAATGGGTGTGTTCCTTATCTTATCCTAGTGTGTAAACTCTTCTCCATGGCTGGACCTCCAAATAATATTCCTTTACGTGCTAAGGGGTATCTAGAGAGTGGGATAGCTTTAATAACTACCCTAACACTAACGCGTACCCTAACCCTAACCCCTACCCTAACCCTAACACGTACCCTAATCCTAACCAATACCCTAAACCGAGGCCTAACCCTAACACTAACCCTAACCCTAACCCTAACCCATACCCTACGCCGTACCCGAAGCCATCCCCGAACCCGTACCCTAAGCCGTACCCTAAGCCGTACCCTAAGCCTAACCCTAACCCTAGGCTACCCTTGACTGCTTCTGCCTCCAATAGATTTCCTAAGCACTAGTGTTTTAAGGAACAGCTTAAAAAGAGAATCCTAATGTGATTTCTTTATAATGGGTGTGTTCCTTATCTTATCCTAGTGTCTAAACTCTTCTCCATGGCTGGACCTCCAAATAATATTCCTTTACGTGCTAATGGGTATCTAGAGATTGGGATAGGTTTAATAACTACCCTAACACTAACGCGTACCCTAACCCTAACCCCTACCCTAACCCTAACACGTACCCTAATCCTAACCAATACCCTAAGCCGAGCCCTAACCCTAACACTAACCCTAACCCTAACCCTAACCCATACCCTAAGCCGTACCCGAAGCCCTCCCCAAACCCGTACTCTAAGCCGTACCCTAAGCCGTACCCTAAGCCTAACCCTAACCCTAGGCTACCCTTGACTGCTTCTGCCTCCAATAGATTTCCTAAGCACTAGTGTTTTAAGGAAGAGCTTAAAAAGAGAATCCTAATGTGATTTCTTTATAATGGGTGTGTTCCTTATCTTATCCTAGTGTCTAAACTCTTCTCCATGGCTGGACCTCCAAATAATATTCCTTTACGTGCTAAGGGGTATCTAGAGATTGGGATAGGTTTAATAACTACCCTAACACTAACGCGTACCCTAACCCTAACCCCTACCCTAACCCTAACACGTACCCTAATCCTAACCAATACCTTAAGCCGAGCCCTAACCCTAACACTAACCCTAACCCTAACCCTAACCCATACCCTACGCCGTACCAGAAGCCCTCCCCGAACCCGTACCCTAAGCCGTACCCTAAGCCTAACCCTAAGCCTAACCCTAAACCTAGGCTACCCTTGAATGCTTCTGCCTCCAATAGATTTCCTAAGCACTAGTGTTTTAAGGAACAGCTTAAAAAGAGAATCCTATTGTGATTTCTTTATAATGGGTGTGTTCCTTATCTTATCCTAGTGTCTAAACTCTTCTCCATGGCTGGACCTCCAAATAATATTCCTTTACGTGCTAAGGGGTATCTAGAGAGTGTGATAGCTTTAATAACTACCCTAACACTAACGCGTACCCTAACCCTAACCCCTACCCTATCGCTAACACGTACCCTAATCCTAACCAATACCCTAAACCGAGCCCTAACCCTAACACTAACCCTAACCCTAACCCTAACCCATACCCTACGCCGTACCAGAAGCCCTCCCCGAACCCGTACCCTAAGCCGTACCCTAAGCCTAACCCTAAGCCTAACCCTAAACCTAGGCTACCCTTGAATGCTTCTGCCTCCAATAGATTTCCTAAGCACTAATGTTTTAAGGAACAGCTTAAAAAGAGAATCCTAATGTGATTTCTTTATAATGGGTGTGTTCCTTATCTTATCCTAGTGTGTAAACTCTTCTCCATGGCTGGACCTCCAAATAATATTCCTTTACGTGCTAAGGGGTATCTAGAGAGTGGGATAGCTTTAATAACTACCCTAACACTAACGCGTACCCTAACCCTAACCCCTACCCTAACACTAACACGTACCCTAATCCTAAACAATACCCTAAACCGAGCCCTAACCCTAACACTAACCCTAACCCTAACCCTAACCCATACCCTACGCCGTACCCGAAGCCATCCCCGAACCCGTACCCTAAGCCGTACCCTAAGCCGTACCCTAAGCCTAACCCTAACCCTAGGCTACCCTTGACTGCTTCTGCCTCCAATAGATTTCCTAAGCACTAGTGTTTTAAGGAACAGCTTAAAAAGAGAATCCTAATGTGATTTCTTTATAATGGGTGTGTTCCTTATCTTATCCTAGTGTCTAAACTCTTCTCCATGGCTGGACCTCCAAATAATATTCCTTTACGTGCTAATGGGTATCTAGAGATTGGGATAGGTTTAATAACTACCCTAACACTAACGCGTACCCTGACCCTAACCCCTACCCTAACCCTAACACGTACCCTAATCCTAACCAATACCCTAAGCCGAGCCCTAACCCTAACACTAACCCTAACCCTAACCCTAACCCATACCCTAAGCCGTACCCGAAGCCCTCCCCAAACCCGTACTCTAAGCCGTACCCTAAGCCGTACCCTAAGCCTAACCCTAACCCTAGGCTACCCTTGACTGCTTCTGCCTCCAATAGATTTCCTAAGCACTAGTGTTTTAAGGAACAGCTTAAAAAGAGAATCCTAATGTGATTTCTTTATAATGGGTGTGTTCTTTATCTTATCCTAGTGTGTAAACTCTTCTCCATGGCTGGACCTCCAAATAATATTCCTTTACGTGCTAAGGGGTATCTAGAGAGTGGGTTAGGTTTAATAACTACCCTAACACTAACGCGTACCCTAACCCTAACCCCTACCCTATCGCTAACACGTACCCTAATCCTAACCAATACCCTAAACCGAGCCCTAACCCTAACACTAACCCTAACCCTAACCCTAACCCATACCCTACGCCGTACCAGAAGCCCTCCCCGAACCCGTACCCTAAGCCGTACCCTAAGCCTAACCCTAAGCCTAACCCTAAACCTAGGCTACACTTGAATGCTTCTGCCTCCAATAGATTTCCTAAGCACTAATGTTTTAAGGAACAGCTTAAAAAGAGAATCCTAATGTGATTTCTTTATAATGGGTGTGTTCCTTATCTTATCCTAGTGTCTAAATTCTTCTCCATGGCTGGACTTCCAAATAATATTCCTTTACGTTCTAAGGGGTATCTAGAGAGTGGGATAGCTTTAATAACTACCCTAACACTAACGCGTACCCTAACCCTAACCCCTACCCTAACCCTAACACGTACCCTAATCCTAACCAATACCCTAAACCGAGCCCTAACCCTAACACTAACCCTAACCCTAACCCTAACCCATACCCTACGCCGTACCCGAAGCCATCCCCGAACCCGTACCCTAAGCCGTACCCTAAGCCTAACCCTAACCCTAGGCTACCCTTGACTGCTTCTGCCTCCAATAGATTTCCTAAGCACTAGTGTTTTAAGGAAGAGCTTAAAAAGAGAATCCTAATGTGATTTCTTTATAATGGGTGTGTTCCTTATCTTATCCTAGTGTCTAAACTCTTCTCCATGGCTGGACCTCCAAATAATATTCCTTTACGTGCTAAGGGGTATCTAGAGATTGGGATAGGTTTAATAACTACCCTAACACTAACGCGTACCCTAACCCTAACCCCTACCCTAACCCTAACACGTACCCTAATCCTAACCAATACCTTAAGCCGAGCCCTAACCCTAACTCTAACCCTAACCCTAACCCTAACCCATACCCTAAGCCGTACCCGAAGCCCTCCCCAAACCCGTACCCTAAGCCGTACCCTAAGCCGTACCCTAAGCCTAACCCTAACCCTAGGCTTCCCTTGACTGCTTCTGCCTCCAATAGATTTCCTAAGCACTAGTGTTTTAAGGAACAGCTTAAAAAGAGAATCTTATTGTGATTTCTTTATAATGGGTGTGTTCCTTATCTTATCCTAGTGTCTAAACTCTTCTCCATGGCTGGACCCCCAAATAATATTCCTTTACGTGCTAAGGGGTATCTAGAGAGTGGGTTAGGTTTAATAACTACCCTAACACTAACGCGTACCCTAACCCTAACCCCTACCCTATCGCTAACACGTACCCTAATCCTAACCAATACCCTAAACCGAGCCCTAACCCTAACACTAACCCTAACCCTAACCCTAACCCATACCCTACGCCGTACCAGAAGCCCTCCCCGAACCCGTACCCTAAGCCGTACCCTAAGCCTAACCTTAAGCCTAACCCTAAACCTAGGCTACCCTTGAATGCTTCTGCCTCCAATAGATTTCCTAAGCACTAGTGTTTTAAGGAACAGCTTAAAAAGAGAATCTTATTGTGATTTCTTTATAATGGGTGTGTTCCTTATCTTATCCTAGTGTCTAAACTCTTCTCCATGGCTGGACCCCCAAATAATATTCCTTTACGTGCTAAGGGGTATCTAGAGAGTGGGATAGGTTTAATAACTACCCTAACCCTAACGCGTACCCTAACCCTATCCCCTACCCTAATCCTAACCCGTACCCTAAACCGAGCCCTAACCCTAACACTAACCCTAACCCTAACCCTAACCCATACCCTACGCCGTACCCGAAGCCCTCACCGAACCCGTACCCTAAGCCGTACCCTAAGCCGTACCCTAAGCCTAACCCTAACCCTAGGCTACCCTTGACTGCTTCTGCCTCCAATAGATTTCCTAAGCACTAGTGTTTTAAGGAACAGCTTAAAAAGAGAATCCTAATGTGATTTCTTTATAATGGGTGTGTTCCTTATCTTATCCTAGTGTGTAAACTCTTCTCCATGGCTGGACCTCCAAATAATATTCCTTTACGTGCTAAGGGGTATCTAGAGAGTGGGTTAGGTTTAATAACTACCCTAACACTAACGCGTACCCTAACCCTAACCCCTACCCTATCGCTAAAACGTACCCTAATCCTAACCAATACCCTAAACCGAGCCCTAACCCTAACACTAACCCTAACCCTAACCCTAACCCATACCCTACGCCGTACCAGAAGCCCTCCCCGAACCCGTACCCTAAGCCGTACCCTAAGCCTAACCCTAAGCCTAACCCTAAACCTAGGCTACTCTTGAATGCTTCTGCCTCCAATAGATTTCCTAAGCACTAGTGTTTTAAGGAACAGCTTAAAAAGAGAATCCTAATGTGATTTCTTTATAATGGGTGTGTTCCTTATCTTATCCTAGTGTCTAAACTCTTCTCCATGGCTGGACCTCCAAATAATATTCCTTTACGTGCTAAGGGGTATCTAGAGAGTGAGATAGCTTTAATAACTACCCTAACACTAACGCGTACCCTAACCCTAACCCCTACCCTATCGCTAACACGTACCCTAATCCTAACCAATACCCTAAACCGAGCCCTAACCCTAACACTAACCCTAACCCTAACCCTAACCCATACCCTACGCCGTACCAGAAGCCCTCCCCGAACTCGTACCCTAAGCCGTACCCTAAGCCTAACCCTAAGCCTAACCCTAAACCTAGGCTACCCTTGAATGCTTCTGCCTCCAATAGATTTCCTAAGCACTAATGTTTTAAGGAACAGCTTAAAAAGAGAATCCTAATGTGATTTCTTTATAATGGGTGTGTTCCTTATCTTATCCTAGTGTGTAAACTCTTCTCCATGGCTGGACCTCCAAATAATATTCCTTTACGTGCTAAGGGGTATCTAGAGAGTGGGATAGCTTTAATAACTACCCTAACACTAACGCGTACCCTAACCCTAACCCCTACCCTAACCCTAACACGTACCCTAATCCTAACCAATACCCTAAACCGAGCCCTAACCCTAACACTAACCCTAACCCTAACCCTAACCCATACCCTACGCCGTACCCGAAGCCGTCCCCGAACCCGTACCCTAAGCCGTACCCTAAGCCGTACCCTAAGCCTAACCCTAACCCTAGGCTACCCTTGACTGCTTCTGCCTCCAATAGATTTCCTAAGCACTAGTGTTTTAAGGAACAGCTTAAAAAGAGAATCCTAATGTGATTTCTTTATAATGGGTGTGTTCCTTATCTTATCCTAGTGTCTAAACTCTTCTCCATGGCTGGACCTCCAAATAATATTCCTTTACGTGCTAATGGGTATCTAGAGATTGGGATAGGTTTAATAACTACCCTAACACTAACGCGTACCCTAACCCTAACCCCTACCCTAACCCTAACACGTACCCTAATCCTAACCAACACCCTAAGCCGAGCCCTAACCCTAACACTAACCCTAACCCTAACCCTAACCCATACCCTAAGCCGTACCCGAAGCCCTCCCCAAACCCGTACTCTAAGCCGTACCCTAAGCCGTACCCTAAGCCTAACCCTAACCCTAGGCTACCCTTGACTGCTTCTGCCTCCAATAGATTTCCTAAGCACTAGTGTTTTAAGGAACAGCTTAAAAAGAGAATCCTAATGTGATTTCTTTATAATGGGTGTGTTCCTTATCTTATCCTAGTGTGTAAACTCTTCTCCATGGCTGGACCTCCAAATAATATTCCTTTACGTGCTAAGGGGTATCTAGAGAGTGGGTTAGGTTTAATAACTACCCTAACACTAACGCGTACCCTAACCCTAACCCCTACCCTATCGCTAACACGTACCCTAATCCTAACCAATACCCTAAACCGAGCCCTAACCCTAACACTAACCCTAACCCTAACCCTAACCCATACCCTACGCCGTACCAGAAGCCCTCCCCGAACCCGTACCCTAAGCCGTACCCTAAGCCTAACCCTAAGCCTAACCCTAAACCTAGGCTACCCTTGAATGCTTCTGCCTCCAATAGATTTCCTAAGCACTAATGTTTTAAGGAACAGCTTAAAAAGAGAATCCTAATGTGATTTCTTTATAATGGGTGTGTTCCTTATCTTATCCTAGTGTCTAAATTCTTCTCCATGGCTGGACTTCCAAATAATATTCCTTTACGTGCTAAGGGGTATCTAGAGAGTGGGATAGCTTTAATAACTACCCTAACACTAACGCGTACCCTAACCCTAACCCCTACCCTAACCCTAACACGTACCATAATCCTAACCAATACCCTAAACCGAGCCCTAACCCTAACACTAACCCTAACCCTAACCCTAACCCATATCCTACGCCGTACCCGAAGCCATCCCCGAACCCGTACCCTAAGCCGTACCCTAAGCCTAACCCTAACCCTAGGCTACCCTTGACTGCTTCTGCCTCCAATAGATTTCCTAAGCACTAGTGTTTTAAGGAAGAGCTTAAAAAGAGAATCCTAATGTGATTTCTTTATAATGGGTGTGTTCCTTATCTTATCCTAGTGTCTAAACTCTTCTCCATGGCTGGACCTCCAAATAATATTCCTTTACGTGCTAAGGGGTATCTAGAGATTGGGATAGGTTTAATAACTACCCTAACACTAACGCGTACCCTAACCCTAACCCCTACCCTAACCCTAACACGTACCCTAATCCTAACCAATACCTTAAGCCGAGCCCTAACCCTAACACTAACCCTAACCCTAACCCTAACCCATACCCTACGCCGTACCAGAAGCCCTCCCCGAACCCGTACCCTAAGCCGTACCCTAAGCCTAACCCTAAGCCTAACCCTAAACCTAGGCTACCCTTGAATGCTTCTGCCTCCAATAGATTTCCTAAGCACTAGTGTTTTAAGGAACAGCTTAAAAAGAGAATCCTAATGTGATTTCTTTATAATGGGTGTGTTCCTTATCTTATCCTAGTGTCTAAACTCTTCTCCATGGCTGGACCTCCAAATAATATTCCTTTACGTGCTAAGGGGTATCTAGAGAGTGTGATAGCTTTAATAACTACCCTAACACTAACGCGTACCCTAACCCTAACCCCTACCCTATCGCTAACACGTACCCTAATCCTAACCAATACCCTAAACCGAGCCCTAACCCTAACACTAACCCTAACCCTAACCCTAACCCATACCCTACGCCGTACCAGAAGCCCTCCCCGAACCCGTACCCTAAGCCGTACCCTAAGCCTAACCCTAAGCCTAACCCTAAACCTAGGCTACCCTTGAATGCTTCTGCCTCCAATAGATTTCCTAAGCACTAATGTTTTAAGGAACAGCTTAAAAAGAGAATCCTAATGTGATTTCTTTATAATGGGTGTGTTCCTTATCTTATCCTAGTGTGTAAACTCTTCTCCATGGCTGGACCTCCAAATAATATTCCTTTACGTGCTAAGGGGTATCTAGAGAGTGGGATAGCTTTAATAACTACCCTAACACTAACGCGTACCCTAACCCTAACCCCTACCCTAACCCTAACACGTACCCTAATCCTAACCAATACCCTAAACCGAGGCCTAACCCTAACACTAACCCTAACCCTAACCCTAACCCATACCCTACGCCGTACCCGAAGCCATCCCCGAACCCGTACCCTAAGCCGTACCCTAAGCCGTACCCTAAGCCTAACCCTAACCCTAGGCTACCCTTGACTGCTTCTGCCTCCAATAGATTTCCTAAGCACTAGTGTTTTAAGGAACAGCTTAAAAAGAGAATCCTAATGTGATTTCTTTATAATGGGTGTGTTCCTTATCTTATCCTAGTGTCTAAACTCTTCTCCATGGCTGGACCTCCAAATAATATTCCTTTACGTGCTAATGGGTATCTAGAGATTGGGATAGGTTTAATAACTACCCTAACACTAACGCGTACCCTAACCCTAACCCCTACCCTAACCCTAACACGTACCCTAATCCTAACCAATACCCTAAGCCGAGCCCTAACCCTAACACTAACCCTAACCCTAACCCTAACCCATACCCTAAGCCGTACCCGAAGCCCTCCCCAAACCCGTACTCTAAGCCGTACCCTAAGCCGTACCCTAAGCCTAACCCTAACCCTAGGCTACCCTTGACTGCTTCTGCCTCCAATAGATTTCCTAAGCACTAGTGTTTTAAGGAAGAGCTTAAAAAGAGAATCCTAATGTGATTTCTTTATAATGGGTGTGTTCCTTATCTTATCCTAGTGTCTAAACTCTTCTCCATGGCTGGACCTCCAAATAATATTCCTTTACGTGCTAAGGGGTATCTAGAGATTGGGATAGGTTTAATAACTACCCTAACACTAACGCGTACCCTAACCCTAACCCCTACCCTAACCCTAACACGTACCCTAATCCTAACCAATACCTTAAGCCGAGCCCTAACCCTAACACTAACCCTAACCCTAACCCTAACCCATACCCTACGCCGTACCAGAAGCCCTCCCCGAACCCGTACCCTAAGCCGTACCCTAAGCCTAACCCTAAGCCTAACCCTAAACCTAGGCTACCCTTGAATGCTTCTGCCTCCAATAGATTTCCTAAGCACTAGTGTTTTAAGGAACAGCTTAAAAAGAGAATCCTATTGTGATTTCTTTATAATGGGTGTGTTCCTTATCTTATCCTAGTGTCTAAACTCTTCTCCATGGCTGGACCTCCAAATAATATTCCTTTACGTGCTAAGGGGTATCTAGAGAGTGTGATAGCTTTAATAACTACCCTAACACTAACGCGTACCCTAACCCTAACCCCTACCCTATCGCTAACACGTACCCTAATCCTAACCAATACCCTAAACCGAGCCCTAACCCTAACACTAACCCTAACCCTAACCCTAACCCATACCCTACGCCGTACCAGAAGCCCTCCCCGAACCCGTACCCTAAGCCGTACCCTAAGCCTAACCCTAAGCCTAACCCTAAACCTAGGCTACCCTTGAATGCTTCTGCCTCCAATAGATTTCCTAAGCACTAATGTTTTAAGGAACAGCTTAAAAAGAGAATCCTAATGTGATTTCTTTATAATGGGTGTGTTCCTTATCTTATCCTAGTGTGTAAACTCTTCTCCATGGCTGGACCTCCAAATAATATTCCTTTACGTGCTAAGGGGTATCTAGAGAGTGGGATAGCTTTAATAACTACCCTAACACTAACGCGTACCCTAACCCTAACCCCTACCCTAACACTAACACGTACCCTAATCCTAAACAATACCCTAAACCGAGCCCTAACCCTAACACTAACCCTAACCCTAACCCTAACCCATACCCTACGCCGTACCCGAAGCCATCCCCGAACCCGTACCCTAAGCCGTACCCTAAGCCGTACCCTAAGCCTAACCCTAACCCTAGGCTACCCTTGACTGCTTCTGCCTCCAATAGATTTCCTAAGCACTAGTGTTTTAAGGAACAGCTTAAAAAGAGAATCCTAATGTGATTTCTTTATAATGGGTGTGTTCCTTATCTTATCCTAGTGTCTAAACTCTTCTCCATGGCTGGACCTCCAAATAATATTCCTTTACGTGCTAATGGGTATCTAGAGATTGGGATAGGTTTAATAACTACCCTAACACTAACGCGTACCCTGACCCTAACCCCTACCCTAACCCTAACACGTACCCTAATCCTAACCAATACCCTAAGCCGAGCCCTAACCCTAACACTAACCCTAACCCTAACCCTAACCCATACCCTAAGCCGTACCCGAAGCCCTCCCCAAACCCGTACTCTAAGCCGTACCCTAAGCCGTACCCTAAGCCTAACCCTAACCCTAGGCTACCCTTGACTGCTTCTGCCTCCAATAGATTTCCTAAGCACTAGTGTTTTAAGGAACAGCTTAAAAAGAGAATCCTAATGTGATTTCTTTATAATGGGTGTGTTCTTTATCTTATCCTAGTGTGTAAACTCTTCTCCATGGCTGGACCTCCAAATAATATTCCTTTACGTGCTAAGGGGTATCTAGAGAGTGGGTTAGGTTTAATAACTACCCTAACACTAACGCGTACCCTAACCCTAACCCCTACCCTATCGCTAACACGTACCCTAATCCTAACCAATACCCTAAACCGAGCCCTAACCCTAACACTAACCCTAACCCTAACCCTAACCCATACCCTACGCCGTACCAGAAGCCCTCCCCGAACCCGTACCCTAAGCCGTACCCTAAGCCTAACCCTAAGCCTAACCCTAAACCTAGGCTACACTTGAATGCTTCTGCCTCCAATAGATTTCCTAAGCACTAATGTTTTAAGGAACAGCTTAAAAAGAGAATCCTAATGTGATTTCTTTATAATGGGTGTGTTCCTTATCTTATCCTAGTGTCTAAATTCTTCTCCATGGCTGGACTTCCAAATAATATTCCTTTACGTTCTAAGGGGTATCTAGAGAGTGGGATAGCTTTAATAACTACCCTAACACTAACGCGTACCCTAACCCTAACCCCTACCCTAACCCTAACACGTACCCTAATCCTAACCAATACCCTAAACCGAGCCCTAACCCTAACACTAACCCTAACCCTAACCCTAACCCATACCCTACGCCGTACCCGAAGCCATCCCCGAACCCGTACCCTAAGCCGTACCCTAAGCCTAACCCTAACCCTAGGCTACCCTTGACTGCTTCTGCCTCCAATAGATTTCCTAAGCACTAGTGTTTTAAGGAAGAGCTTAAAAAGAGAATCCTAATGTGATTTCTTTATAATGGGTGTGTTCCTTATCTTATCCTAGTGTCTAAACTCTTCTCCATGGCTGGACCTCCAAATAATATTCCTTTACGTGCTAAGGGGTATCTAGAGATTGGGATAGGTTTAATAACTACCCTAACACTAACGCGTACCCTAACCCTAACCCCTACCCTAACCCTAACACGTACCCTAATCCTAACCAATACCTTAAGCCGAGCCCTAACCCTAACTCTAACCCTAACCCTAACCCTAACCCATACCCTAAGCCGTACCCGAAGCCCTCCCCAAACCCGTACCCTAAGCCGTACCCTAAGCCGTACCCTAAGCCTAACCCTAACCCTAGGCTTCCCTTGACTGCTTCTGCCTCCAATAGATTTCCTAAGCACTAGTGTTTTAAGGAACAGCTTAAAAAGAGAATCCTAATGTGATTTCTTTATAATGGGTGTGTTCCTTATCTTATCCTAGTGTCTAAACTCTTCTCCATGGCTGGACCTCCAAATAATATTCCTTTACGTGCTTAGGGGTATCTAGAGACTGGGATAGGTTTAATAACTACCCTAACACTAACGCGTACCCTAACCCTAACCCCTACCCTAACCCTAACACGTACCCTAATCCTAACCAATACCCTAAACCGAGCCCTAACCCTAACACTAACCCTAACCCTAACCCTAACCCATACCCTACGCCGTACCAGAAGCCCTCCCCGATCCCGTACCCTAAGCCGTACCCTAAGCCTAACCTTAAGCCTAACCCTAAACCTAGGCTACCCTTGAATGCTTCTGCCTCCAATAGATTTCCTAAGCACTAGTGTTTTAAGGAACAGCTTAAAAAGAGAATCTTATTGTGATTTCTTTATAATGGGTGTGTTCCTTATCTTATCCTAGTGTCTAAACTCTTCTCCATGGCTGGACCCCCAAATAATATTCCTTTACGTGCTAAGGGGTATCTAGAGAGTGGGATAGGTTTAATAACTACCCTAACCCTAACGCGTACCCTAACCCTATCCCCTACCCTAATCCTAACCCGTACCCTAAACCGAGCCCTAACCCTAACACTAACCCTAACCCTAACCCTAACCCATGCCCTACGCCGTACCCGAAGCCCTCACCGAACCCGTACCCTAAGCCGTACCCTAAGCCGTACCCTAAGCCTAACCCTAACCCTAGGCTACCCTTGACTGCTTCTGCCTCCAATAGATTTCCTAAGCACTAGTGTTTTAAGGAACAGCTTAAAAAGAGAATCCTAATGTGATTTCTTTATAATGGGTGTGTTCCTTATCTTATCCTAGTGTGTAAACTCTTCTCCATGGCTGGACCTCCAAATAATATTCCTTTACGTGCTAAGGGGTATCTAGAGAGTGGGTTAGGTTTAATAACTACCCTAACACTAACGCGTACCCTAACCCTAACCCCTACCCTATCGCTAACACGTACCCTAATCCTAACCAATACCCTAAACCGAGCCCTAACCCTAACACTAACCCTAACCCTAACCCTAACCCATACCCTACGCCGTACCAGAAGCCCTCCCCGAACCCGTACCCTAAGCCGTACCCTAAGCCTAACCCTAAGCCTAACCCTAAACCTAGGCTACCCTTGAATGCTTCTGCCTCCAATAGATTTCCTAAGCACTAGTGTTTTAAGGAACAGCTTAAAAAGAGAATCCTAATGTGATTTCTTTATAATGGGTGTGTTCCTTATCTTATCCTAGTGTCTAAACTCTTCTCCATGGCTGGACCTCCAAATAATATTCCTTTACGTGCTAAGGGGTATCTAGAGATTGGGATAGGTTTAATAACTACCCTAACACTAACGCGTACCCTAACCCTAACCCCTACCCTAACCCTAACACGTACCCTAATCCTAACCAATAACCTAAGCCGAGCCCTAACCCTAACACTAACCCTAACCCTAACCCTAACCCATACCCTAAGCCGTACCCGAAGCCCTCCCCAAACCCGTACCCTAAGCCGTACCCTAAGCCGTACCCTAAGCCTAACCCTAACCCTAGGCTACCCTTGACTGCTTCTGCCTCCAATAGATTTCCTAAGCACTAGTGTTTTAAGGAACAGCTTAAAAAGAGAATCCTAATGTGATTTCTTTATAATGGGTGTGTTCCTTATCTTATCCTAGTGTCTAAACTCTTCTCCATGGCTGGACCTCCAAATAATATTCCTTTATGTGCTAAGGGGTATCTAGAGATTGGGAGAGGTTTAATAACTACCCTAACACTAACGCGTACCCTAACCCTAACCCCTACCCTAACCCTAACACGTACCCTAATCCTAACCAATACCCTAAGCCGAGCCCTAACCCTAACACTAACCCTAACCCTAACCCTAACCCATACCCTAAGCCGTACCCGAAGCCCTCCCCAAACCCGTACCCTAAGCTGTACCCTAAGCTGTACCCTAAGCCTAACCCTAACCCTAGGCTACCCTTGACTGCTTCTGCCTCCAATAGATTTCCTACGCACTAGTGTTTTAAGGAACAGCTTAAAAAGAGAATCCTAATGTGATTTCTTTATAATGGGTGTGTTCCTTATCTTATCCTAGTGTCTAAACTCTTCTCCATGGCTGGACCTCCAAATAATATTCCTTTACGTGCTAAGGGGTATCTAGAGACTGGGATAGGTTTAATAACTACCCTAACACTAACGCGTACCCTAACCCTAACCACTACCCTAACCCTAACACGTACCCTAATCCTAACCAATACCCTAAACCGAGCCCTAACCCTAACACTAACCCTAACCCTAACCCTAACCCATACCCTACGCCGTACCCGAAGCCCTCCCCGAACCGGTACCCTAAGCCGTACCCTAAGCCGTACCCTAAGCCTAACCCTAACCCTAGGCTACCCTTGACTGCTTCTGCCTCCAATAGATTTTCTAAGCACTAGTGTTTTAAGGAACAGCTTAAAAAGAGAATCCTAATGTGATTTATTTATAATGGGTGTGTTCCTTATCTTATCCTAGTGTCTAAACTCTTCTCCATGGCTGGACCTCCAAATAATATTCCTTTACGTGCTAAGGGGTATCTAGAGAGTGGGTTAGGTTTAATAACTACCCTAACACTAACGCGTACCCTAACCCTAAACCCTACCCTAACCCTAACACGTACCCTAATCCTAAGCAATACCCTATACCGAGCCCTAACCCTAACACTAACCCTAACCCTAACCCATACCCTACGCCATACCAGAAGCCCTCCCCGAACCCGTACCCTAAGCCGTACCCTAAGCCTAACCCTAAGCCTAACCCTAACCCTAGGCTACCCTTGACTGCTTCTGCCTCCAATAGATTTCCTAAGCACTAGTGTTTTAAGGAACAGCTTAAAAAGAGAATCCTAATGTGATTTCTTTATAATGGGTGTGTTCCTTATCTTATCCTAGTGTCTAAACTCTTCTCCATGGCTGGACCTCCAAATAATATTCCTTTACGTGCTAAGGGGTATCTAGAGAGTGGGTTAGGTTTAATAACTACCCTAACACTAACGCGTACCCTAACCCTAACCCCTACCCTATCGCTAACACGTACCCTAATCCTAACCAATACCCTAAACCGAGCCCTAACCCTAACACTAACCCTAACCCTAACCCTAACCCATACCCTACGCCGTACCAGAAGCCCTCCCCGAACCCGTACCCTAAGCCGTACCCTAAGCCTAACCCTAAGCCTAACCCTAAACCTAGGCTACCCTTGAATGCTTCTGCCTCCAATAGATTTCCTAAGCACTAGTGTTTTAAGGAACAGCTTAAAAAGAGAATCCTAATGTGATTTGTTTATGATGGGTGTGTTCCTTATCTTATCCTAGTGTCTAAATTCTTCTCCATGGCTGGACCTCCAAATAATATTCCTTTACGTGCTAAGGGGTATCTAGAGAGTGGGATAGCTTTAATAACTACCCTAACACTAACGCGTACCCTAACCCTAACCCCTACCCTAACCCTAACACGTACCCTAATCCTAACCAATACCCTAAACCGAGCCCTAACCCTAACACTAACCCTAACCCATACCCTACGCCGTACCCGAAGCCATCCCCGAACCCGTACCCTAAGCCGTACCCTAAGCCTAACCCTAACCCTAGGCTACCCTTGACTGCTTCTGCCTCCAATAGATTTCCTAAGCACTAGTGTTTTAAGGAACAGCTTAAAAAGAGAATCCTAATGTGATTTCTTTATAATGGGTGTGTTCCTTATCTTATCCTAGTGTCTAAACTCTTCTCCATGGCTGGACCTCCAAATAATATTCCTTTACGTGCTAAGGGGTATCTAGAGACTGGGATAGGTTTAATAACTACCCTAACACTAACGCGTACCCTAAACCTAACCCCTACCCTAACCCTAACACGTACCCTAATCCTAACCAATACCCTAAACCGAGCCCTAACCCTAACACTAACCCTAACCCTAACCCTAACCCATACCCTACGCCGTACCCGAAGCCATCCCCGAACCCGTACCCTAAGCCGTACCCTAAGCCGTACCCTAAGCCTAACCCTAACCCTAGGCTACCCTTGACTGCTTCTGCCTCCAATAGATTTCCTAAGCACTAGTGTTTTAAGGAACAGCTTAAAAAGAGAATCCTAATGTGATTTCTTTATAATCGGTGTGTTCCTTATCTTATCCTAGTGTCTAAACTCTTCTCCATGGCTGGACCTCCAAATAATATTCCTTTACGTGCTAAGGGGTATCTAGAGAGTGGGTTAGGTTTAATAACTACCCTAACACTAACGCGTACCCTAACCCTAAACCCTACCCTAACCCTAACACGTACCCTAATCCTAACCAATACCCTAAACCGAGCCCTAACCCTAACACTAACCCTAACCCTAACCCTAACCCATACCCTACGCCGTACCCGAAGCCCTCCCCGAACCCGTACCCTAAGCCGTACCCTAAGTCGTACCCTAAGCCTAACCCTAACCCTAGGCTACCCTTGACTGCTTCTGCCTCCAATAGATTTCCTAAGCATTGTGTTTTAAGGAACAGCTTAAAAAGAGAATCTTATTGTGATTTCTTTATAATGGGTGTGTTCCTTATCTTATCCTAGTGTCTAAACTCTTCTCCATGGCTGGAGACCCAAATAATATTCCTTTACGTGCTAAGGGGTATCGAGAGAGTGGGATAGGTTTAATAACTACCCTAACCCTAACGCGTACCCGAACCCTATCCCCTACCCTAATCCTAACCCGTACCCTAAACCGAGCTCTAACCCTAACACTAACCCTAATCCTAACCCTAACCCATACCCTACGCCGTACCCGAAGCCCTCACCGAACCCGTACCCTAAGCCTTACCCTAAGCCGTACCCTAAGCCTAACCCTAACCCTAGGCTACCCTTGACTTCTTCTGCCTCCAATAGATTTCCTAAGCACTAGTGTTTTAAGGAACAGCTTAAAAAGAGAATCCTAATGTGATTTCTTTATAATGGGTGTGTTCCTTATCTTATCCTAGTGTGTAAACTCTTCTCCATGGCTGGACCTCCAAATAATATTCCTTTACGTGCTAAGGGGTATCTAGAGAGTGGGTTAGGTTTAATAACTACCCTATCACTAACGCGTACCCTAACCCTAACCCCTACCCTATCGCTAACACGTACCCTAATCCTAACCAATACCGTAAACCGAGCCCTAACCCTAACACTAACCCTAACCCTAACCCTAACCCATACCCTACGCCGTACCAGAAGCCCTCCCCGAACCCGTACCCTAAGCCGTACCCTAAGCCTAACCCTAAGCCTAACCCTAAACCTAGGCTACCCTTGAATGCTTCTGCCTCCAATAGATTTCCTAAGCACTAGTGTTTTAAGGAAGAGCTTAAAAAGAGAATCCTAATGTGATTTGTTTATGATGGGTGTGTTCCTTATCTTATCCTAGTGTCTAAATTCTTCTCCATGGCTGGACCTCCAAATAATATTCCTTTACGTGCTAAGGGGTATCTAGAGAGTGGGATAGCTTTAATAACTACCCTAACACTAACGCGTACCCTAACCCTAACCCCTACCCTAACCCTAACACGTACCCTAATCCTAACCAATACCCTAAACCGAGCCCTAACCCTAACACTAACCCTAACCCTAACCCTAACCCATACCCTACGCCGTACCCGAAGCCATCCCCGAACCCGTACCCTAAGCCGTACCCTAAGCCTAACCCTAACCCTAGGCTACCCTTGACTGCTTCTGCCTCCAATAGATTTCCTAAGCACTAGTGTTTTAAGGAACAGCTTAAAAAGAGAATCCTAATGTGATTTCTTTATAATGGGTGTGTTCCTTATCTTATCCTAGTGTCTAAACTCTTCTCCATGGCTGGACCTCCAAATAATATTCCTTTACGTGCTAAGGGGTATCTAGAGATTGGGATAGGTTTAATAACTACCCTAACACTAACGCGTACCCTAACCCTAACCCCTACCCTAACCCTAACACGTACCCTAATCCTAACCAATACCCTAAGCCGAGCCCTAACTCTAACACTAACCCTAACCCTAACCCTAACCCATACCCTAAGCCGTACCCGAAGCCCTCCCCAAACCCGTACCCTAAGCCGTACCCTAAGCCGTACCCTAAGCCTAACCCTAACCCTAGGCTACCCTTGACTGCTTCTGCCTCCAATAGATTTCCTAAGCACTAGTGTTTTAAGGAACAGCTTAAAAAGAGAATCCTAATGTGATTTCTTTATAATGGGTGTGTTCCTTATCTTATCCTAGTGTCTAAACTCTTCTCCATGGCTGGACCTCCAAATAATAATCCTTTACGTGCTAAGGGGTATCTAGAGACTGGGATAGGTTTAATAACTACCCTAACACTAACGCGTACCCTAAACCTAACCCCTACCCTAAACCTAACACGTACCCTAATCCTAACCAATACCCTAAGCCGAGCCCTAACCCTAACACTAACCCTAACCCTAACCCTATCCCATACCCTACGCCGTACCCGAAGCCCTCCCCGAACCGTTACCCTAAGCCGTACCCTAAGCCGTACCCTAAGCCTAACCCTAACCCTAGGCTACCCTTGACTGCTTCTGCCTCCAATAGATTTTCTAAGCACTAGTGTTTTAAGGAACAGCTTAAAAAGAGAATCCTAATGTGATTTCTTTATAATGGGTGTGTTCCTTATCTTATCCTAGTGTCTAAACTCTTCTCCATGGCTGGACCTACAAATAATATTCCTTTACGTGCTAAGGGGTATCTAGAGAGTGGGTTAGGTTTAATAACTACCCTAACACTAACGCGTACCCTAACCCTAAACCCTACCCTAACCCTAACACGTACCCTAATCCTAACCAATACCCTAAACCGAGCCCTAACCCTAACACTAACCCTAACCCTAACCCTAACCCATACCCTACGCCGTACCCGAAGCCCTCCCCGAACCCGTACCCTAAGCCGTACCCTAAGCCGTACCCTAAGCCTAAACCTAACCCTAGGCTACCCTTGACTGCTTCTGCCTCCAATAGATTTCCTAAGCACTAGTGTTTTAAGGAACAGCTTAAAAAGAGAATCCTAATGTGATTCCTTTATAATGGGTGTGTTCCTTATCTTATCCTAGTGTGTAAACTCTTCTCCATGGCTGGACCTCCAAATAATATTCCTTTACGTGCTAAGGGGTATCTAGAGAGTGGGTTAGGTTTAATAACTACCCTAACACTAACGCGTACCCTAACCCTAACCCCTACCCTATCGCTAACACGTACCCTAATCCTAACCAATACCCTAAACCGAGCCCTAACCCTAACACTAACACTAACCCTAACCCTAACCCATACCCTACGCCGTACCAGAAGTCCTCCCCGAACCCGTACCCTAAGCCGTACCCTAAGCCTAACCCTAAGCCTAACCCTAAACCTAGGCTACCCTTGAATGCTTCTGCCTCCAATAGATTTCCTAAGCACTAGTGTTTTAAGGAACAGCTTAAAAAGAGAATCTTATTGTGATTTCTTTATAATGGGTGTGTTCCTTATTTTATCCTAGTGTCTAAACTCTTCTCCATGGCTGGACCCCCAAATAATATTCCTTTACGTGCTAAGGGGTATCTAGAGAGTGGGATAGGTTTAATAACTACCCTAACCCTAACGCGTACCCTAACCCTATCCCCTACCCTAATCCTAACCCGTACCCTAAACCGAGCCCTAACCCTAACACTAACCCTAACCCTAACCCTAACCCATACCCTACGCCGTACCCGAAGCCCTCACCGAACCCGTACCCTAAGCCGTACACTAAGCCGTACCCTAAGCCTAACCCTAACCCTAGGCTACCCTTGACTGCTTCTGCCTCCAATAGATTTCCTAAGCACTAGTGTTTTAAGGAACAGCTTAAAAAGAGAATCCTAATGTGATTTCTTTATAATGGGTGTGTTCCTTATCTTATCCTAGTGTGTAAACTCTTCTCCATGGCTGGACCTCCAAATAATATTCCTTTACGTGCTAAGGGGTATCTAGAGAGTGGGTTAGGTTTAATAACTACCCTAACACTAACGCGTACCCTAACCCTAACACCTGCCCAATCGCTAACACGTACCCTAATCCTAACCAATACCCTAAACCGAGCCCTAACCCTAACACTAACCCTAACCCTAACCCTAACCCATACCCTACGCCGTACCAGAAGCCCTCCCCGAACCCGTACCCTAAGCCGTACCCTAAGCCTAACCCTAAGCCTAACCCTAAACCTAGGCTACCCTTGAATGCTTCTGCCTCCAATAGATTTCCTAAGCACTAGTGTTTTAAGGAACAGCTTAAAAAGAGAATCTTATTGTGATTTCTTTATAATGGGTGTGTTCCTTATCTTATCCTAGTGTCTAAACTCTTCTCCATGGCTGGACCCCCAAATAATATTCCTTTACGTGCTAAGGGGTATCTAGAGAGTGGGTTAGGTTTAATAACTACCCTAACACTAACGCGTACCCTAACCCTAACCCCTACCCTATCGCTAACACCTACCCTAATCCTAACCAATACCCTAAACCGAGCCCTAACCCTAACACTAACCCTAACCCTAACCCTAACCCATACCCTACGCCGTACCAGAAGCCCTCCCCGAACCCGTACCCTAAGCCGTACCCTAAGCCTAACCTTAAGCCTAACCCTAAACCTAGGCTACCCTTGAATGCTTCTGCCTCCAATAGATTTCCTAAGCACTAGTGTTTTAAGGAACAGCTTAAAAAGAGAATCTTATTGTGATTTCTTTATAATGGGTGTGTTCCTTATCTTATCCTAGTGTCTAAACTCTTCTCCATGGCTGGACCCCCAAATAATATTCCTTTACGTGCTAAGGGGTATCTAGAGAGTGGGATAGGTTTAATAACTACCCTAACCCTAACGCGTACCCTAACCCTATCCCCTACCCTAATCCTAACCCGTACCCTAAACCGAGCCCTAACCCTAACACTAACCCTAACCCTAACCCTAACCCATACCCTACGCCGTACCCGAAGCCCTCACCGAACCCGTACCCTAAGCCGTACCCTAAGCCGTACCCTAAGCCTAACCCTAACCCTAGGCTACCCTTGACTGCTTCTGCCTCCAATAGATTTCCTAAGCACTAGTGTTTTAAGGAACAGCTTAAAAAGAGAATCCTAATGTGATTTCTTTATAATGGGTGTGTTCCTTATCTTATCCTAGTGTCTAAACTCTTCTCCATGGCTGGACCTCCAAATAATAATCCTTTACGTGCTAAGGGGTATCTAGAGACTGGGATAGGTTTAATAACTACCCTAACACTAACGCGTACCCTAAACCTAACCCCTACCCTAAACCTAACACGTACCCTAATCCTAACCAATACCCTAAGCCGAGCCCTAACCCTAACACTAACCCTAACCCTAACCCTATCCCATACCCTACGCCGTACCCGAAGCCCTCCCCGAACCGGTACCCTAAGCCGTACCCTAAGCCGTACCCTAAGCCTAACCCTAACCCTAGGCTACCCTTGACTGCTTCTGCCTCCAATAGATTTTCTAAGCACTAGTGTTTTAAGGAACAGCTTAAAAAGAGAATCCTAATGTGATTTCTTTATAATGGGTGTGTTCCTTATCTTATCCTAGTGTCTAAACTCTTCTCCATGGCTGGACCTACAAATAATATTCCTTTACGTGCTAAGGGGTATCTAGAGAGTGGGTTAGGTTTAATAACTACCCTAACACTAACGCGTACCCTAACCCTAAACCCTACCCTAACCCTAACACGTACCCTAATCCTAACCAATACCCTAAACCGAGCCCTAACCCTAACACTAACCCTAACCCTAACCCTAACCCATACCCTACGCCGTACCCGAAGCCCTCCCCGAACCCGTACCCTAAGCCGTACCCTAAGCCGTACCCTAAGCCTAAACCTAACCCTAGGCTACCCTTGACTGCTTCTGCCTCCAATAGATTTCCTAAGCACTAGTGTTTTAAGGAACAGCTTAAAAAGAGAATCCTAATGTGATTTCTTTATAATGGGTGTGTTCCTTATCTTATCCTAGTGTGTAAACTCTTCTCCATGGCTGGACCTCCAAATAATATTCCTTTACGTGCTAAGGGGTATCTAGAGAGTGGGTTAGGTTTAATAACTACCCTAACACTAACGCGTACCCTAACCCTAACCCCTACCCTATCGCTAACACGTACCCTAATCCTAACCAATACCCTAAACCGAGCCCTAACCCTAACACTAACCCTAACCCTAACCCTAACCCATACCCTACGCCGTACCAGAAGCCCTCCCCGAACCCGTACCCTAAGCCGTACCCTAAGCCTAACCCTAAGCCTAACCCTAAACCTAGGCTACCCTTGAATGCTTCTGCCTCCAATAGATTTCCTAAGCACTAGTGTTTTAAGGAACAGCTTAAAAAGAGAATCTTATTGTGATTTCTTTATAATGGGTGTGTTCCTTATCTTATCCTAGTGTCTAAACTCTTCTCCATGGCTGGACCCCCAAAAAATATTCCTTTACGTGCTAAGGGGTATCTAGAGAGTGGGATAGGTTTAATAACTACCCTAACCCTAACGCGTACCCTAACCCTATCCCCTACCCTAATCCTAACCCGTACCCTAAACCGAGCCCTAACCATAACACTAACCCTAACCCTAACCCTAACCCATACCCTACGCCGTACCCGAAGCCCTCACCGAACCCGTACCCTAAGCCGTACACTAAGCCGTACCCTAAGCCTAACCCTAACCCTAGGCTACCCTTGACTGCTTCTGCCTCCAATAGATTTCCTAAGCACTAGTGTTTTAAGGAACAGCTTAAAAAGAGAATCCTAATGTGATTTCTTTATAATGGGTGTGTTCCTTATCTTATCCTAGTGTGTAAACTCTTCTCCATGGCTGGACCTCCAAATAATATTCCTTTACGTGCTAAGGGGTATCTAGAGAGTGGGTTAGGTTTAATAACTACCCTAACACTAACGCGTACCCTAACCCTAACCCCTGCCCAATCGCTAACACGTACCCTAATCCTAACCAATACCCTAAACCGAGCCCTAACCCTAACACTAACCCTAACCCTAACCCTAACCCATACCCTACGCCGTACCAGAAGCCCTCCCCGAACCCGTACCCTAAGCCGTACCCTAAGCCTAACCCTAAGCCTAACCCTAAACCTAGGCTACCCTTGAATGCTTCTGCCTCCAATAGATTTCCTAAGCACTAGTGTTTTAAGGAACAGCTTAAAAAGAGAATCTTATTGTGATTTCTTTATAATGGGTGTGTTCCTTATCTTATCCTAGTGTCTAAACTCTTCTCCATGGCTGGACCCCCAAATAATATTCCTTTACGTGCTAAGGGGTATCTAGAGAGTGGGTTAGGTTTAATAACTACCCTAACACTAACGCGTACCCTAACCCTAACCCCTACCCTATCGCTAACACGTACCCTAATCCTAACCAATACCCTAAACCGAGCCCTAACCCTAACACTAACCCTAACCCTAACCCTAACCCATACCCTACGCCGTACCAGAAGCCCTCCCCGAACCCGTACCCTAAGCCGTACCCTAAGCCTAACCTTAAGCCTAACCCTAAACCTAGGCTACCCTTGAATGCTTCTGCCTCCAATAGATTTCCTAAGCAGTAGTGTTTTAAGGAACAGCTTAAAAAGAGAATCTTATTGTGATTTCTTTATAATGGGTGTGTTCCTTATCTTATCCTAGTGTCTAAACTCTTCTCCATGGCTGGACCCCCAAATAATATTCCTTTACGTGCTAAGGGGTATCTAGAGAGTGGGATAGGTTTAATAACTACCCTAACCCTAACGCGTACCCTAACCCTATCCCCTACCCTAATCCTAACCCGTACCCTAAACCGAGCCCTAACCCTAACACTAACCCTAACCCTAACCCTAACCCATACCCTACGCCGTACCCGAAGCCCTCACCGAACCCGTACCCTAAGCCGTACCCTAAGCCGTACCCTAAGCCTAACCCTAACCCTAGGCTACCCTTGACTGCTTCTGCCTCCAATAGATTTCCTAAGCACTAGTGTTTTAAGGAACAGCTTAAAAAGAGAATCCTAATGTGATTTCTTTATAATGGGTGTGTTCCTTATCTTATCCTAGTGTGTAAACTCTTCTCCATGGCTGGACCTCCAAATAATATTCCTTTACGTGCTAAGGGGTATCTAGAGAGTGGGTTAGGTTTAATAACTACCCTAACACTAACGCGTACCCTAACCCTAACCCCTACCCTATCGCTAACACGTACCCTAATCCTAACCAATACCCTAAACCGAGCCCTAACCCTAACACTAACCCTAACCCTAACCCTAACCCATACCCTACGCCGTACCAGAAGCCCTCCCCGAACCCGTACCCTAAGCCGTACCCTAAGCCTAACCCTAAGCCTAACCCTAAACCTAGGCTACCCTTGAATGCTTCTGCCTCCAATAGATTTCCTAAGCACTAGTGTTTTAAGGAACAGCTTAAAAAGAGAATCCTAATGTGATTTCTTTATAATGGGTGTGTTCCTTATCTTATCCTAGTGTCTAAACTCTTCTCCATGGCTGGACCTCCAAATAATATTCCTTTACGTGCTAAGGGGTATCTAGAGAGTGTGATAGCTTTAATAACTACCCTAACACTAACGCGTACCCTAACCCTAACCCCTACCCTATCGCTAACACGTACCCTAATCCTAACCAATACCCTAAACCGAGCCCTAACCCTAACACTAACCCTAACCCTAACCCTAACCCATACCCTACGCCGTACCAGAAGCCCTCCCCGAACCCGTACCCTAAGCCGTACCCTAAGCCTAACCCTAAGCCTAACCCTAAACCTAGGCTACCCTTGAATGCTTCTGCCTCCAATAGATTTCCTAAGCACTAATGTTTTAAGGAACAGCTTAAAAAGAGAATCCTAATGTGATTTCTTTATAATGGGTGTGTTCCTTATCTTATCCTAGTGTGTAAACTCTTCTCCATGGCTGGACATCCAAATAATATTCCTTTACGTGCTAAGGGGTATCTAGAGAGTGGGTTAGGTTTAATAACTACCCTAACACTAACGCGTACCCTAACCCTAACCCCTGCCCAGTCGCTAACACGTACCCTAATCCTAACCAATACCCTAAACCGAGCCCTAACCCTAACACTAACCCTAACCCTAACCCTAACCCATACCCTACGCCGTACCAGAAGCCCTCCCCGAACCCGTACCCTAAGCCGTACCCTAAGCCTAACCCTAAGCCTAACCCTAAACCTAGGCTACCCTTGAATGCTTCTGCCTCCAATAGATTTCCTAAGCACTAGTGTTTTAAGGAACAGCTTAAAAAGAGAATCTTATTGTGATTTCTTTATAATGGGTGTGTTCCTTATCTTATCCTAGTGTCTAAACTCTTCTCCATGGCTGGACCCCCAAATAATATTCCCTTACGTGCTAAGGGGTATCTAGAGAGTGGGTTAGGTTTAATAACTACCCTAACACTAACGCGTACCCTAACCCTAACCCCTACCCTATCGCTAACACGTACCCTAATCCTAACCAATACCCTAAACCGAGCCCTAACCCTAACACTAACCCTAACCCTAACCCTAACCCATACCCTACGCCGTACCAGAAGCCCTCCCCGAACCCGTACCCTAAGCCGTACCCTAAGCCTAACCTTAAGCCTAACCCTAAACCTAGGCTACCCTTGAATGCTTCTGCCTCCAATAGATTTCCTAAGCACTAGTGTTTTAAGGAACAGCTTAAAAAGAGAATCTTATTGTGATTTCTTTATAATGGGTGTGTTCCCTATCTTATCCTAGTGTCTAAACTCTTCTCCATGGCTGGACCCCCAAATAATATTCCTTTACGTGCTAAGGGGTATCTAGAGAGTGGGATAGGTTTAATAACTACCCTAACCCTAACGCGTACCCTAACCCTATCCCCTACCCTAATCCTAACCCGTACCCTAAACCGAGCCCTAACCCTAACACTAACCCTAACCCTAACCCTAACCCATACCCTACGCCGTACCCGAAGCCCTCACCGAACCCGTACCCTAAGCCGTACCCTAAGCCGTACCCTAAGCCTAACCCTAACCCTAGGCTACCCTTGACTGCTTCTGCCTCCAATAGATTTCCTAAGCACTAGTGTTTTAAGGAACAGCTTAAAAAGAGAATCCTAATGTGATTTCTTTATAATGGGTGTGTTCCTTATCTTATCCTAGTGTGTAAACTCTTCTCCATGGCTGGACCTCCAAATAATATTCCTTTACGTGCTAAGGGGTATCTAGAGAGTGGGTTAGGTTTAATAACTACCCTAACACTAACGCGTACCCTAACCCTAACCCCTACCCTATCGCTAACACGTACCCTAATCCTAACCAATACCCTAAACCGAGCCCTAACCCTAACACTAACCCTAACCCTAACCCTAACCCATACCCTACGCCGTACCAGAAGCCCTCCCCGAACCCGTACCCTAAGCCGTACCCTAAGCCTAACCCTAAGCCTAACCCTAAACCTAGGCTACCCTTGAATGCTTCTGCCTCCAATAGATTTCCTAAGCACTAGTGTTTTAAGGAACAGCTTAAAAAGAGAATCCTAATGTGATTTCTTTATAATGGGTGTGTTCCTTATCTTATCCTAGTGTCTAAACTCTTCTCCATGGCTGGACCTCCAAATAATATTCCTTTACGTGCTAAGGGGTATCTAGAGAGTGTGATAGCTTTAATAACTACCCTAACACTAACGCGTACCCTAACCCTAACCCCTACCCTATCGCTAACACGTACCCTAATCCTAACCAATACCCTAAACCGAGCCCTAACCCTAACACTAACCCTAACCCTAACCCTAACCCATACCCTACGCCGTACCAGAAGCCCTCCCCGAACCCGTACCATAAGCCGTACCCTAAGCCTAACCCTAAGCCTAACCCTAAACCTAGGCTACCCTTGAATGCTTCTGCCTCCAATAGATTTCCTAAGCACTAATGTTTTAAGGAACAGCTTAAAAAGAGAATCCTAATGTGATTTCTTTATAATGGGTGTGTTCCTTATCTTATCCTAGTGTGTAAACTCTTCTCCATGGCTGGACCTCCAAATAATATTCCTTTACGTGCTAAGGGGTATCTAGAGAGTGGGATAGCTTTAATAACTACCCTAACACTAACGCGTACCCTAACCCTAACCCCTACCCTAACCCTAACACGTACCCTAATCCTAACCAATACCCTAAACCGAGCCCTAACCCTAACACTAACCCTAACCCTAACCCTAACCCATACCCTACGCCGTACCCGAAGCCATCCCCGAACCCGTACCCTAAGCCGTACCCTAAGCCGTACCCTAAGCCTAACCCTAACCCTAGGCTACCCTTGACTGCTTCTGCCTCCAATAGATTTCCTAAGCACTAGTGTTTTAAGGAACAGCTTAAAAAGAGAATCCTAATGTGATTTCTTTATAATGGGTGTGTTCCTTATCTTATCCTAGTGTCTAAACTCTTCTCCATGGCTGGACCTCCAAATAATATTCCTTTACGTGCTAATGGGTATCTAGAGATTGGGATAGGTTTAATAACTACCCTAACACTAACGCGTACCCTAACCCTAACCCCTACCCTAACCCTAACACGTACCCTAATCCTAACCAATACCCTAAGCCGAGCCCTAACCCTAACACTAACCCTAACCCTAACCCTAACCCATACCCTAAGCCGTACCCGAAGCCCTCCCCAAACCCGTACTCTAAGCCGTACCCTAAGCCGTACCCTAAGCCTAACCCTAACCCTAGGCTACCCTTGACTGCTTCTGCCTCCAATAGATTTCCTAAGCACTAGTGTTTTAAGGAACAGCTTAAAAAGAGAATCCTAATGTGATTTCTTTATAATGGGTGTGTTCCTTATCTTATCCTAGTGTGTAAACTCTTCTCCATGGCTGGAACTCCAAATAATATTCCTTTACGTGCTAAGAGGTATCTAGAGAGTGGGTTAGGTTTAATAACTACCCTAACACTAACGCGTACCCTAACCCTAACCCTTACCCTATCGCTAACACGTACCCTAATCCTAACCAATACCCTAAACCGAGCCCTAACCCTAACACTAACCCTAACCCTAACCCTAACCCATACCCTACGCCGTACCAGAAGCCCTCCCCGAACCCGTACCCTAAGCCGTACCCTAAGCCTAACCCTAAGCCTAACCCTAAACCTAGGCTACCCTTGAATGCTTCTGCCTCCAATAGATTTCCTAAGCACTAATGTTTTAAGGAACAGCTTAAAAAGAGAATCCTAATGTGATTTCTTTATAATGGGTGTGTTCCTTATCTTATCCTAGTGTCTAAATTCTTCTCCATGGCTGGACTTCCAAATAATATTCCTTTACGTGCTAAGGGGTATCTAGAGAGTGGGATAGCTTTAATAACTACCCTAACACTAACGCGTACCCTAACCCTAACCCCTACCCTAACCCTAACACGTACCCTAATCCTAACCAATACCCTAAACCGAGCCCTAACCCTAACACTAACCCTAACCCTAACCCTAACCCATACCCTACGCCGTACCCGAAGCCATCCCCGAACCCGTACCCTAAGCCGTACCCTAAGCCTAACCCTAACCCTAGGCTACCCTTGACTGCTTCTGCCTCCAATAGATTTCCTAAGCACTAGTGTTTTAAGGAACAGCTTAAAAAGAGAATCCTAATGTGATTTCTTTATAATGGGTGTGTTCCTTATCTTATCCTAGTGTCTAAACTCTTCTCCATGGCTGGACCTCCAAATAATATTCCTTTACGTGCTAAGGGGTATCTAGAGATTGGGATAGGTTTAATAACTACCCTAACACTAACGCGTACCCTAACCCTAACCCCTACCCTAACCCTAACACGTACCCTAATCCTAACCAATACCTTAAACCGAGCCCTAACCCTAACACTAACCCTAACCCTAACCCTAACCCATACCCTAAGCCGTACCCGAAGCCCTCCCCAAACCCGTACCCTAAGCCATACCCTAAGCCCGTACCCTAAGCCTAACCCTAACCCTAGGCTTCCCTTGACTGCTTCTGCCTCCAATAGATTTCCTAAGCACTAGTGTTTTAAGGAACAGCTTAAAAAGAGAATCCTAATGTGATTTCTTTATAATGGGTGTGTTCCTTATCTTATCCTAGTGTCTAAACTCTTCTCCATGGCTGGACCTCCAAATAATATTCCTTTACGTGCTTAGGGGTATCTAGAGACTGGGATAGGTTTAATAACTACCCTAACACTAACGCGTACCCTAACCCTAACCCCTACCCTAACCCTAACACGTACCCTAATCCTAACCAATACCCTAAACCGAGCCCTAACCCTAACACTAACCCTAACCCTAACCCTAACCCATACCCTACGCCGTACCAGAAGCCCTCCCCGAACCCGTACCCTAAGCCGTACCCTAAGCCTAACCCTAAGCCTAACCCTAAACCTAGGCTACCCTTGAATGCTTCTGCCTCCAATAGATTTCCTAAGCACTAGTGTTTTAAGGAACAGCTTAAAAAGAGAATCTTATTGTGATTTCTTTATAATGGGTGTGTTCCTTATCTTATCCTAGTGTCTAAACTCTTCTCCATGGCTGGACCCCCCAATAATATTCCTTTACGTGCTAAGGGGTATCTAGAGAGTGGGATAGGTTTAATAACTACCCTAACCCTAACGCTACCCTAACCCTATCCCCTACCCTAATCCTAACCCGTACCCTAAACCGAGCCCTAACCCTAACACTAACCCTAACCCTAACCCTAACCCATACCCTACGCCGTACCCGAAGCCCTCACCGAAACCGTACCCTAAGCCGTACACTAAGCCGTACCCTAAGCCTAACCCTAACCCTAGGCTACCCTTGACTGCTTCTGCCTCCAATAGATTTCCTAAGCACTAGTGTTTTAAGGAACAGCTTAAAAAGAGAATCCTAATGTGATTTCTTTATAATGGGTGTGTTCCTTATCTTATCCTAGTGTGTAAACTCTTCTCCATGGCTGGACCCCCAAATAATATTCCTTTACGTGCTAAGGGGTATCTAGAGAGTGGGTTAGGTTTAATAACTACCCTAACACTAACGCGTACCCTAACCCTAACCCCTGCCCAATCGCTAACACGTACCCTAATCCTAACCAATACCCTAAACCGAGCCCTAACCCTAACACTAACCCTAACCCTAACCCTAACCCATACCCTACGCCATACCAGAAGCCCTCCCCGAACCCGTACCCTAAGCCGTACCCTAAGCCTAACCCTAAGCCTAACCCTAAACCTAGGCTACCCTTGAATGCTTCTGCCTCCAATAGATTTCCTAAGCACTAGTGTTTTAAGGAACAGCTTAAAAAGAGAATCTTATTGTGATTTCTTTATAATGGGTGTGTTCCTTATCTTATCCTAGTGTCTAAACTCTTCTCCATGGCTGGACCCCCAAATAATATTCCCTTACGTGCTAAGGGGTATCTAGAGAGTGGGTTAGGTTTAATAACTACCCTAACACTAACGCGTACCCTAACCCTAACCCCTACCCTATCGCTAACACGTACCCTAATCCTAACCAATACCCTAAACCGAGCCCTAACCCTAACACTAACCCTAACCCTAACCCTAACCCATACCCTAAGCCGTACCCGAAGCCCTCCCCAAACCCGTACTCTAAGCCGTACCCTAAGCCGTACCCTAAGCCTAACCCTAACCCTAGGCTACCCTTGACTGCTTCTGCCTCCAATAGATTTCCTAAGCACTAGTGTTTTAAGGAACAGCTTAAAAAGAGAATCCTAATGTGATTTCTTTATAATGGGTGTGTTCCTTATCTTATCCTAGTGTGTAAACTCTTCTCCATGGCTGGACCTCCAAATAATATTCCTTTACGTGCTAAGAGGTATCTAGAGAGTGGGTTAGGTTTAATAACTACCCTAACACTAACGCGTACCCTAACCCTAACCCCTACCCTATCGCTAACACGTACCCTAATCCTAACCAATACCCTAAACCGAGCCCTAACCCTAACACTAACCCTAACCCTAACCCTAACCCATACCCTACGCCGTACCAGAAGCCCTCCCCGAACCCGTACCCTAAGCCGTACCCTAAGCCTAACCCTAAGCCTAACCCTAAACCTAGGCTACCCTTGAATGCTTCTGCCTCCAATAGATTTCCTAAGCACTAATGTTTTAAGGAACAGCTTAAAAAGAGAATCCTAATGTGATTTCTTTATAATGGGTGTGTTCCTTATCTTATCCTAGTGTCTAAATTCTTCTCCATGGCTGGACTTCCAAATAATATTCCTTTACGTGCTAAGGGGTATCTAGAGAGTGGGATAGCTTTAATAACTACCCTAACACTAACGCGTACCCTAACCCTAACCCCTACCCTAACCCTAACACGTACCCTAATCCTAACCAATACCCTAAACCGAGCCCTAACCCTAACACTAACCCTAACCCTAACCCTAACCCATACCCTACGCCGTACCCGAAGCCATCCCCGAACCCGTACCCTAAGCCGTACCCTAAGCCTAACCCTAACCCTAGGCTACCCTTGACTGCTTCTGCCTCCAATAGATTTCCTAAGCACTAGTGTTTTAAGGAACAGCTTAAAAAGAGAATCCTAATGTGATTTCTTTATAATGGGTGTGTTCCTTATCTTATCCTAGTGTCTAAACTCTTCTCCATGGCTGGACCTCCAAATAATATTCCTTTACGTGCTAAGGGGTATCTAGAGATTGGGATAGGTTTAATAACTACCCTAACACTAACGCGTACCCTAACCCTAACCCCTACCCTAACCCTAACACGTACCCTAATCCTAACCAATACCTTAAACCGAGCCCTAACCCTAACACTAACCCTAACCCTAACCCTAACCCATACCCTAAGCCGTACCCGAAGCCCTCCCCAAACCCGTACCCTAAGCCATACCCTAAGCCGTACCCTAAGCCTAACCCTAACCCTAGGCTTCCCTTGACTGCTTCTGCCTCCAATAGATTTCCTAAGCACTAGTGTTTTAAGGAACAGCTTAAAAAGAGAATCCTAATGTGATTTCTTTATAATGGGTGTGTTCCTTATCTTATCCTAGTGTCTAAACTCTTCTCCATGGCTGGACCTCCAAATAATATTCCTTTACGTGCTTAGGGGTATCTAGAGACTGGGATAGGTTTAATAACTACCCTAACACTAACGCGTACCCTAACCCTAACCCCTACCCTAACCCTAACACGTACCCTAATCCTAACCAATACCCTAAACCGAGCCCTAACCCTAACACTAACCCTAACCCTAACCCTAACCCATACCCTACGCCGTACCAGAAGCCCTCCCCGAACCCGTACCCTAAGCCGTACCCTAAGCCTAACCCTAAGCCTAACCCTAAACCTAGGCTACCCTTGAATGCTTCTGCCTCCAATAGATTTCCTAAGCACTAGTGTTTTAAGGAACAGCTTAAAAAGAGAATCTTATTGTGATTTCTTTATAATGGGTGTGTTCCTTATCTTATCCTAGTGTCTAAACTCTTCTCCATGGCTGGACCCCCCAATAATATTCCTTTACGTGCTAAGGGGTATCTAGAGAGTGGGATAGGTTTAATAACTACCCTAACCCTAACGCGTACCCTAACCCTATCCCCTACCCTAATCCTAACCCGTACCCTAAACCGAGCCCTAACCCTAACACTAACCCTAACCCTAACCCTAACCCATACCCTACGCCGTACCCGAAGCCCTCACCGAACCCGTACCCTAAGCCGTACACTAAGCCGTACCCTAAGCCTAACCCTAACCCTAGGCTACCCTTGACTGCTTCTGCCTCCAATAGATTTCCTAAGCACTAGTGTTTTAAGGAACAGCTTAAAAAGAGAATCCTAATGTGATTTCTTTATAATGGGTGTGTTCCTTATCTTATCCTAGTGTGTAAACTCTTCTCCATGGCTGGACCCCCAAATAATATTCCTTTACGTGCTAAGGGGTATCTAGAGAGTGGGTTAGGTTTAATAACTACCCTAACACTAACGCGTACCCTAACCCTAACCCCTGCCCAATCGCTAACACGTACCCTAATCCTAACCAATACCCTAAACCGAGCCCTAACCCTAACACTAACCCTAACCCTAACCCTAACCCATACCCTACGCCGTACCAGAAGCCCTCCCCGAACCCGTACCCTAAGCCGTACCCTAAGCCTAACCCTAAGCCTAACCCTAAACCTAGGCTACCCTTGAATGCTTCTGCCTCCAATAGATTTCCTAAGCACTAGTGTTTTAAGGAACAGCTTAAAAAGAGAATCTTATTGTGATTTCTTTATAATGGGTGTGTTCCTTATCTTATCCTAGTGTCTAAACTCTTCTCCATGGCTGGACCCCCAAATAATATTCCCTTACGTGCTAAGGGGTATCTAGAGAGTGGGTTAGGTTTAATAACTACCCTAACACTAACGCGTACCCTAACCCTAACCCCTACCCTATCGCTAACACGTACCCTAATCCTAACCAATACCCTAAACCGAGCCCTAACCCTAACACTAACCCTAACCCTAACCCTAACCCATACCCTACGCCGTACCAGAAGCCCTCCCCGAACCCGTACCCTAAGCCGTACCCTAAGCCTAACCTTAAGCCTAACCCTAAACCTAGGCTACCCTTGAATGCTTCTGCCTCCAATAGATTTCCTAAGCACTAGTGTTTTAAGGAACAGCTTAAAAAGAGAATCTTATTGTGATTTCTTTATAATGGGTGTGTTCCTTATCTTATCCTAGTGTCTAAACTCTTCTCCATGGCTGGACCCCCAAATAATATTCCTTTACGTGCTAAGGGGTATCTAGAGAGTGGGATAGGTTTAATAACTACCCTAACCCTAACGCGTACCCTAACCCTATCCCCTACCCTAATCCTAACCCGTACCCTAAACCGAGCCCTAACCCTAACACTAACCCTAACCCTAACCCTAACCCATACCCTACGCCGTACCCGAAGCCCTCACCGAACCCGTACCCTAAGCCGTACCCTAAGCCGTACCCTAAGCCTAACCCTAACCCTAGGCTACCCTTGACTGCTTCTGCCTCCAATAGATTTCCTAAGCACTAGTGTTTTAAGGAACAGCTTAAAAAGAGAATCCTAATGTGATTTCTTTATAATGGGTGTGTTCCTTATCTTATCCTAGTGTGTAAACTCTTCTCCATGGCTGGACCTCCAAATAATATTCCTTTACGTGCTAAGGGGTATCTAGAGAGTGGGTTAGGTTTAATAACTACCCTAACACTAACGCGTACCCTAACCCTAACCCCTACCCTATCGCTAACACGTACCCTAATCCTAACCAATACCCTAAACCGAGCCCTAACCCTAACACTAACCCTAACCCTAACCCTAACCCATACCCTACGCCGTACCAGAAGCCCTCCCCGAACCCGTACCCTAAGCCGTACCCTAAGCCTAACCCTAAGCCTAACCCTAAACCTAGGCTACCCTTGAATGCTTCTGCCTCCAATAGATTTCCTAAGCACTAGTGTTTTAAGGAACAGCTTAAAAAGAGAATCCTAATGTGATTTCTTTATAATGGGTGTGTTCCTTATCTTATCCTAGTGTCTAAACTCTTCTCCATGGCTGGACCTCCAAATAATATTCCTTTACGTGCTAAGGGGTATCTAGAGCGTGTGATAGCTTTAATAACTACCCTAACACTAACGCGTACCCTAACCCTAACCCCTACCCTATCGCTAACACGTACCCTAATCCTAACCAATACCCTAAACCGAGCCCTAACCCTAACACTAACCCTAACCCTAACCCTAACCCATACCCTACGCCGTACCAGAAGCCCTCCCCGAACCCGTACCCTAAGCCGTACCCTAAGCCTAACCCTAAGCCTAACCCTAAACCTAGGCTACCCTTGAATGCTTCTGCCTCCAATAGATTTCCTAAGCACTAATGTTTTAAGGAACAGCTTAAAAAGAGAATCCTAATGTGATTTCTTTATAATGGGTGTGTTCCTTATCTTATCCTAGTGTGTAAACTCTTCTCCATGGCTGGACCTCCAAATAATATTCCTTTACGTGCTAAGGGGTATCTAGAGAGTGGGATAGCTTTAATAACTACCCTAACACTAACGCGTACCCTAACCCTAACCCCTACCCTAACCCTAACACGTACCCTAATCCTAACCAATAACCTAAACCGAGCCCTAACCCTAACACTAACCCTAACCCTAACCCTAACCCATACCCTACGCCGTACCCGAAGCCATCCCCGAACCCGTACCCTAAGCCGTACCCTAAGCCGTACCCTAAGCCTAACCCTAACCCTAGGCTACCCTTGACTGCTTCTGCCTCCAATAGATTTCCTAAGCACTAGTGTTTTAAGGAACAGCTTAAAAAGAGAATCCTAATGTGATTTCTTTATAATGGGTGTGTTCCTTATCTTATCCTAGTGTCTAAACTCTTCTCCATGGCTGGACCTCCAAATAATATTCCTTTACGTGCTAATGGGTATCTAGAGATTGGGATAGGTTTAATAACTACCCTAACACTAACGCGTACCCTAACCCTAACCCCTACCCTAACCCTAACACGTACCCTAATCCTAACCAATACCCTAAGCCGAGCCCTAACCCTAACACTAACCCTAACCCTAACCCTAACCCATACCCTAAGCCGTACCCGAAGCCCTCCCCAAACCCGTACTCTAAGCCGTACCCTAAGCCGTACCCTAAGCCTAACCCTAAACCTAGGCTACCCTTGACTGCTTCTGCCTCCAATAGATTTCCTAAGCACTAGTGTTTTAAGGAACAGCTTAAAAAGAGAATCCTAATGTGATTTCTTTATAATGGGTGTGTTCCTTATCTTATCCTAGTGTGTAAACTCTTCTCCATGGCTGGACCTCCAAATAATATTCCTTTACGTGCTAAGAGGTATCTAGAGAGTGGGTTAGGTTTAATAACTACCCTAACACTAACGCGTACCCTAACCCTAACCCCTACCCTATCGCTAACACGTACCCTAATCCTAACCAATACCCTAAACCGAGCCCTAACCCTAACACTAACCCTAACCCTAACCCTAACCCATACCCTACGCCGTACCAGAAGCCCTCCCCGAACCCGTACCCTAAGCCGTACCCTAAGCCTAACCCTAAGCCTAACCCTAAACCTAGGCTACCCTTGAAT
Organism: Balaenoptera physalus; assembly: GCF_965194825.1. NCBI lineage: Eukaryota > Metazoa > Chordata > Mammalia > Artiodactyla > Balaenopteridae > Balaenoptera > Balaenoptera physalus. Next base: position 141,033,981 of record NC_138903.1, on the reverse strand, counting down.
GCTTCTGCCTCCAATAGATTTCCTAAGCACTAATGTTTTAAGGAACAGCTTAAAAAGAGAATCCTAATGTGATTTCTTTATAATGGGTGTGTTCCTTATCTTATCCTAGTGTCTAAATTCTTCTCCATGGCTGGACTTCCAAATAATATTCCTTTACGTGCTAAGGGGTATCTAGAGAGTGGGATAGCTTTAATAACTACCCTAACACTAACGCGTACCCTAACCCTAACCCCTACCCTAACCCTAACACGTACCCTAATCCTAACCAATACCCTAAACCGAGCCCTAACCCTAACACTAACCCTAACCCTAACCCTAACCCATACCCTACGCCGTACCCGAAGCCATCCCCGAACCCGTACCCTAAGCCGTACCCTAAGCCTAACCCTAACCCTAGGCTACCCTTGACTGCTTCTGCCTCCAATAGATTTCCTAAGCACTAGTGTTTTAAGGAACAGCTTAAAAAGAGAATCCTAATGTGATTTCTTTATAATGGGTGTGTTCCTTATCTTATCCTAGTGTCTAAACTCTTCTCCATGGCTGGACCTCCAAATAATATTCCTTTACGTGCTAAGGGGTATCTAGAGATTGGGATAGGTTTAATAACTACCCTAACACTAACGCGTACCCTAACCCTGACCCAAACCCTAACCCTAACACGTACCCTAATCCTAACCAATACCTTAAGCCGAGCCCTAACCCTAACACTAACCCTAACCCTAACCCTAACCCATACCCTAAGCCGTACCCGAAGCCCTCCCCAAACCCGTACCCTAAGCCGTACCCTAAGCCGTACCCTAAGCCTAACCCTAACCCTAGGCTTCCCTTGACTGCTTCTGCCTCCAATAGATTTCCTAAGCACTAGTGTTTTAAGGAACAGCTTAAAAAGAGAATCCTAATGTGATTTCTTTATAATGGGTGTGTTCCTTATCTTATCCTAGTGTCTAAACTCTTCTCCATGGCTGGACCTCCAAATAATATTCCTTTACGTGCTTAGGGGTATCTAGAGACTGGGATAGGTTTAATAACTACCCTAACACTAACGCGTACCCTAACCCTAACCCCTACCCTAACCCTAACACGTACCCTAATCCTAACCAATACCCTAAACCGAGCCCTAACCCTAACACTAACCCTAACCCTAACCCTAACCCATACCCTACGCCGTACCAGAAGCCCTCCCCGAACCCGTACCCTAAGCCGTACCCTAAGCCTAACCCTAAGCCTAACCCTAAACCTAGGCTACCCTTGAATGCTTCTGCCTCCAATAGATTTCCTAAGCACTAGTGTTTTAAGGAACAGCTTAAAAAGAGAATCTTATTGTGATTTCTTTATAATGGGTGTGTTCCTTATCTTATCCTAGTGTCTAAACTCTTCTCCATGGCTGGACCCCCCAATAATATTCCTTTACGTGCTAAGGGGTATCTAGAGAGTGGGATAGGTTTAATAACTACCCTAACCCTAACGCGTACCCTAACCCTATCCCCTACCCTAATCCTAACCCGTACCCTAAACCGAGCCCTAACCCTAACACTAACCCTAACCCTAACCCTAACCCATACCCTACGCCGTACCCGAAGCCCTCACCGAACCAGTACCCTAAGCCGTACACTAAGCCGTACCCTAAGCCTAACCCTAACCCTAGGCTACCCTTGACTGCTTCTGCCTCCAATAGATTTCCTAAGCACTAGTGTTTTAAGGAACAGCTTAAAAAGAGAATCCTAATGTGATTTCTTTATAATGGGTGTGTTCCTTATCTTATCCTAGTGTGTAAACTCTTCTCCATGGCTGGACCTCCAAATAATATTCCTTTACGTGCTAAGGGGTATCTAGAGAGTGGGTTAGGTTTAATAACTACCCTAACACTAACGCGTACCCTAACCCTAACCCCTGCCCAATCGCTAACACGTACCCTAATCCTAACCAATACCCTAAACCGAGCCCTAACCCTAACACTAACCCTAACCCTAACCCTAACCCATACCCTACGCCGTACCAGAAGCCCTCCCCGAACCCGTACCCTAAGCCGTACCCTAAGCCTAACCTTAAGCCTAACCCTAAACCTAGGCTACCCTTGAATGCTTCTGCCTCCAATAGATTTCCTAAGCACTAGTGTTTTAAGGAACAGCTTAAAAAGAGAATCTTATTGTGATTTCTTTATAATGGGTGTGTTCCTTATCTTATCCTAGTGTCTAAACTCTTCTCCATGGCTGGACCCCCAAATAATATTCCTTTACGTGCTAAGGGGTATCTAGAGAGTGGGATAGGTTTAATAACTACCCTAACCCTAACGCGTACCCTAACCCTATCCCCTACCCTAATCCTAACCCGTACCCTAAACCGAGCCCTAACCCTAACACTAACCCTAACCCTAACCCTAACCCATACTCTACGCCGTAACCGAAGCCCTCACCGAACCCGTACCCTAAGCCGTACCCTAAGCCGTACCCTAAGCCTAACCCTAACCCTAGGCTACCCTTGACTGCTTCTGCCTCCAATAGATTTCCTAAGCACTAGTGTTTTAAGGAACAGCTTAAAAAGAGAATCCTAATGTGATTTCTTTATAATGGGTGTGTTCCTTATCTTATCCTAGTGTGTAAACTCTTCTCCATGGCTGGACCTCCAAATAATATTCCTTTACGTGCTAAGGGGTATCTAGAGAGTGGGTTAGGTTTAATAACTACCCTAACACTAACGCGTACCCTAACCCTAACCCCTACCCTATCGCTAACACGTACCCTAATCCTAACCAATACCCTAAACCGAGCCCTAACCCTAACACTAACCCTAACCCTAACCCTAACACATACCCTACGCCGTACCAGAAGCCCTCCCCGAACCCGTACCCTAAGCCGTACCCTAAGCCTAACCCTAAGCCTAACCCTAAACCTAGGCTACCCTTGAATGCTTCTGCCTCCAATAGATTTCCTAAGCACTAGTGTTTTAAGGAACAGCTTAAAAAGAGAATCCTAATGTGATTTCTTTATAATGGGTGTGTTCCTTATCTTATCCTAGTGTCTAAACTCTTCTCCTTGGCTGGACCTCCAAATAATATTCCTTTACGTGCTAAGGGGTATCTAGAGAGTGTGATAGCTTTAATAACTACCCTAACACTAACGCGTACCCTAACCCTAACCCCTACCCTATCGCTAACACGTACCCTAATCCTAACCAATACCCTAAACCGAGCCCTAACCCTAACACTAACCCTAACCCTAACCCTAACCCATACCCTACGCCGTACCCGAAGCCATCCCCGAACCCGTACCCTAAGCCGTACCCTAAGCCGTACCCTAAGCCTAACCCTAACCCTAGGCTACCCTTGACTGCTTCTGCCTCCAATAGATTTCCTAAGCACTAGTGTTTTAAGGAACAGCTTAAAAAGAGAATCCTAATGTGATTTCTTTATAATGGGTGTGTTCCTTATCTTATCCTAGTGTCTAAACTCTTCTCCATGGCTGGACCTCCAAATAATATTCCTTTACGTGCTAATGGGTATCTAGAGATTGGGATAGGTTTAATAACTACCCTAACACTAACGCGTACCCTAACCCTAACCCCTACCCTAACCCTAACACGTACCCTAATCCTAACCAATACCCTAAGCCGAGCCCTAACCCTAACACTAACCCTAACCCTAACCCTAACCCATACCCTAAGCCGTACCCGAAGCCCTCCCCAAACCCGTACTCTAAGCCGTACCCTAAGCCGTACCCTAAGCCTAACCCTAACCCTAGGCTACCCTTGACTGCTTCTGCCTCCAATAGATTTCCTAAGCACTAGTGTTTTAAGGAACAGCTTAAAAAGAGAATCCTAATGTGATTTCTTTATAATGGGTGTGTTCCTTATCTTATCCTAGTGTGTAAACTCTTCTCCATGGCTGGAACTCCAAATAATATTCCTTTACGTGCTAAGAGGTATCTAGAGAGTGGGTTAGGTTTAATAACTACCCTAACACTAACGCGTACCCTAACCCTAACCCTTACCCTATCGCTAACACGTACCCTAATCCTAACCAATACCCTAAGCCGAGCCCTAACCCTAACACTAACCCTAACCCTAACCCTAACCCATACCCTAAGCCGTACCCGAAGCCCTCCCCAAACCCGTACTCTAAGCCGTACCCTAAGCCGTACCCTAAGCCTAACCCTAACCCTAGGCTACCCTTGACTGCTTCTGCCTCCAATAGATTTCCTAAGCACTAGTGTTTTAAGGAACAGCTTAAAAAGAGAATCCTAATGTGATTTCTTTATAATGGGTGTGTTCCTTATCTTATCCTAGTGTCTAAACTCTTCTCCATGGCTGGACCTCCAAATAATATTCCTTTACGTGCTAAGGGGTATCTAGAGATTGGGATAGGTTTAATAACTACCCTAACACTAACGCGTACCCTAACCCTGACCCAAACCCTAACCCTAACACGTACCCTAATCCTAACCAATACCTTAAGCCGAGCCCTAACCCTAACACTAACCCTAACCCTAACCCTAACCCATACCCTAAGCCGTACCCGAAGCCCTCCCCAAACCCGTACCCTAAGCCGTACCCTAAGCCGTACCCTAAGCCTAACCCTAACCCTAGGCTTCCCTTGACTGCTTCTGCCTCCAATAGATTTCCTAAGCACTAGTGTTTTAAGGAACAGCTTAAAAAGAGAATCCTAATGTGATTTCTTTATAATGGGTGTGTTCCTTATCTTATCCTAGTGTCTAAACTCTTCTCCATGGCTGGACCTCCAAATAATATTCCTTTACGTGCTTAGGGGTATCTAGAGACTGGGATAGGTTTAATAACTACCCTAACACTAACGCGTACCCTAACCCTAACCCCTACCCTAACCCTAACACGTACCCTAATCCTAACCAATACCCTAAACCGAGCCCTAACCCTAACACTAACCCTAACCCTAACCCTAACCCATACCCTACGCCGTACCAGAAGCCCTCCCCGAACCCGTACCCTAAGCCGTACCCTAAGCCTAACCCTAAGCCTAACCCTAAACCTAGGCTACCCTTGAATGCTTCTGCCTCCAATAGATTTCCTAAGCACTAGTGTTTTAAGGAACAGCTTAAAAAGAGAATCTTATTGTGATTTCTTTATAATGGGTGTGTTCCTTATCTTATCCTAGTGTCTAAACTCTTCTCCATGGCTGGACCCCCCAATAATATTCCTTTACGTGCTAAGGGGTATCTAGAGAGTGGGATAGGTTTAATAACTACCCTAACCCTAACGCGTACCCTAACCCTATCCCCTACCCTAATCCTAACCCGTACCCTAAACCGAGCCCTAACCCTAACACTAACCCTAACCCTAACCCTAACCCATACCCTACGCCGTACCCGAAGCCCTCACCGAACCAGTACCCTAAGCCGTACACTAAGCCGTACCCTAAGCCTAACCCTAACCCTAGGCTACCCTTGACTGCTTCTGCCTCCAATAGATTTCCTAAGCACTAGTGTTTTAAGGAACAGCTTAAAAAGAGAATCCTAATGTGATTTCTTTATAATGGGTGTGTTCCTTATCTTATCCTAGTGTGTAAACTCTTCTCCATGGCTGGACCTCCAAATAATATTCCTTTACGTGCTAAGGGGTATCTAGAGAGTGGGTTAGGTTTAATAACTACCCTAACACTAACGCGTACCCTAACCCTAACCCCTGCCCAATCGCTAACACGTACCCTAATCCTAACCAATACCCTAAACCGAGCCCTAACCCTAACACTAACCCTAACCCTAACCCTAACCCATACCCTACGCCGTACCAGAAGCCCTCCCCGAACCCGTACCCTAAGCCGTACCCTAAGCCTAACCTTAAGCCTAACCCTAAACCTAGGCTACCCTTGAATGCTTCTGCCTCCAATAGATTTCCTAAGCACTAGTGTTTTAAGGAACAGCTTAAAAAGAGAATCTTATTGTGATTTCTTTATAATGGGTGTGTTCCTTATCTTATCCTAGTGTCTAAACTCTTCTCCATGGCTGGACCACCAAATAATATTCCTTTACGTGCTAAGGGGTATCTAGAGAGTGGGATAGGTTTAATAACTACCCTAACCCTAACGCGTACCCTAACCCTATCCCCTACCCTAATCCTAACCCGTACCCTAAACCGAGCCCTAACCCTAACACTAACCCTAACCCTAACCCTAACCCATACTCTACGCCGTAACCGAAGCCCTCACCGAACCCGTACCCTAAGCCGTACCCTAAGCCGTACCCTAAGCCTAACCCTAACCCTAGGCTACCCTTGACTGCTTCTGCCTCCAATAGATTTCCTAAGCACTAGTGTTTTAAGGAACAGCTTAAAAAGAGAATCCTAATGTGATTTCTTTATAATGGGTGTGTTCCTTATCTTATCCTAGTGTGTAAACTCTTCTCCATGGCTGGACCTCCAAATAATATTCCTTTACGTGCTAAGGGGTATCTAGAGAGTGGGTTAGGTTTAATAACTACCCTAACACTAACGCGTACCCTAACCCTAACCCCTACCCTATCGCTAACACGTACCCTAATCCTAACCAATACCCTAAACCGAGCCCTAACCCTAACACTAACCCTAACCCTAACCCTAACACATACCCTACGCCGTACCAGAAGCCCTCCCCGAACCCGTACCCTAAGCCGTACCCTAAGCCTAACCCTAAGCCTAACCCTAAACCTAGGCTACCCTTGAATGCTTCTGCCTCCAATAGATTTCCTAAGCACTAGTGTTTTAAGGAACAGCTTAAAAAGAGAATCCTAATGTGATTTCTTTATAATGGGTGTGTTCCTTATCTTATCCTAGTGTCTAAACTCTTCTCCTTGGCTGGACCTCCAAATAATATTCCTTTACGTGCTAAGGGGTATCTAGAGAGTGTGATAGCTTTAATAACTACCCTAACACTAACGCGTACCCTAACCCTAACCCCTACCCTATCGCTAACACGTACCCTAATCCTAACCAATACCCTAAACCGAGCCCTAACCCTAACACTAACCCTAACCCTAACCCTAACCCATACCCTACGCCGTACCCGAAGCCATCCCCGAACCCGTACCCTAAGCCGTACCCTAAGCCGTACCCTAAGCCTAACCCTAACCCTAGGCTACCCTTGACTGCTTCTGCCTCCAATAGATTTCCTAAGCACTAGTGTTTTAAGGAACAGCTTAAAAAGAGAATCCTAATGTGATTTCTTTATAATGGGTGTGTTCCTTATCTTATCCTAGTGTCTAAACTCTTCTCCATGGCTGGACCTCCAAATAATATTCCTTTACGTGCTAATGGGTATCTAGAGATTGGGATAGGTTTAATAACTACCCTAACACTAACGCGTACCCTAACCCTAACCCCTACCCTAACCCTAACACGTACCCTAATCCTAACCAATACCCTAAGCCGAGCCCTAACCCTAACACTAACCCTAACCCTAACCCTAACCCATACCCTAAGCCGTACCCGAAGCCCTCCCCAAACCCGTACTCTAAGCCGTACCCTAAGCCGTACCCTAAGCCTAACCCTAACCCTAGGCTACCCTTGACTGCTTCTGCCTCCAATAGATTTCCTAAGCACTAGTGTTTTAAGGAACAGCTTAAAAAGAGAATCCTAATGTGATTTCTTTATAATGGGTGTGTTCCTTATCTTATCCTAGTGTGTAAACTCTTCTCCATGGCTGGAACTCCAAATAATATTCCTTTACGTGCTAAGAGGTATCTAGAGAGTGGGTTAGGTTTAATAACTACCCTAACACTAACGCGTACCCTAACCCTAACCCTTACCCTATCGCTAACACGTACCCTAATCCTAACCAATACCCTAAACCGAGCCCTAACCCTAACACTAACCCTAACCCTAACCCTAACCCATACCCTACGCCGTACCAGAAGCCCTCCCCGAACCCGTACCCTAAGCCGTACCCTAAGCCTAACCCTAAGCCTAACCCTAAACCTAGGCTACCCTTGAATGCTTCTGCCTCCAATAGATTTCCTAAGCACTAATGTTTTAAGGAACAGCTTAAAAAGAGAATCCTAATGTGATTTCTTTATAATGGGTGTGTTCCTTATCTTATCCTAGTGTCTAAATTCTTCTCCATGGCTGGACTTCCAAATAATATTCCTTTACGTGCTAAGGGGTATCTAGAGAGTGGGATAGCTTTAATAACTACCCTAACACTAACGCGTACCCTAACCCTAACCCCTACCCTAACCCTAACACGTACCCTAATCCTAACCAATACCCTAAACCGAGCCCTAACCCTAACACTAACCCTAACCCTAACCCTAACCCATACCCTACGCCGTACCCGAAGCCATCCCCGAACCCGTACCCTAAGCCGTACCCTAAGCCTAACCCTAACCCTAGGCTACCCTTGACTGCTTCTGCCTCCAATAGATTTCCTAAGCACTAGTGTTTTAAGGAACAGCTTAAAAAGAGAATCCTAATGTGATTTCTTTATAATGGGTGTGTTCCTTATCTTATCCTAGTGTCTAAACTCTTCTCCATGGCTGGACCTCCAAATAATATTCCTTTACGTGCTAAGGGGTATCTAGAGATTGGGATAGGTTTAATAACTACCCTAACACTAACGCGTACCCTAACCCTAACCCCTACCCTAACCCTAACACGTACCCTAATCCTAACCAATACCTTAAACCGAGCCCTAACCCTAACACTAACCCTAACCCTAACCCTAACCCATACCCTAAGCCGTACCCGAAGCCCTCCCCAAACCCGTACCCTAAGCCATACCCTAAGCCGTACCCTAAGCCTAACCCTAACCCTAGGCTTCCCTTGACTGCTTCTGCCTCCAATAGATTTCCTAAGCACTAGTGTTTTAAGGAACAGCTTAAAAAGAGAATCCTAATGTGATTTCTTTATAATGGGTGTGTTCCTTATCTTATCCTAGTGTCTAAACTCTTCTCCATGGCTGGACCTCCAAATAATATTCCTTTACGTGCTTAGGGGTATCTAGAGACTGGGATAGGTTTAATAACTACCCTAACACTAACGCGTACCCTAACCCTAACCCCTACCCTAACCCTAACACGTACCCTAATCCTAACCAATACCCTAAACCGAGCCCTAACCCTAACACTAACCCTAACCCTAACCCTAACCCATACCCTACGCCGTACCAGAAGCCCTCCCCGAACCCGTACCCTAAGCCGTACCCTAAGCCTAACCCTAAGCCTAACCCTAAACCTAGGCTACCCTTGAATGCTTCTGCCTCCAATAGATTTCCTAAGCACTAGTGTTTTAAGGAACAGCTTAAAAAGAGAATCTTATTGTGATTTCTTTATAATGGGTGTGTTCCTTATCTTATCCTAGTGTCTAAACTCTTCTCCATGGCTGGACCCCCCAATAATATTCCTTTACGTGCTAAGGGGTATCTAGAGAGTGGGATAGGTTTAATAACTACCCTAACCCTAACGCGTACCCTAACCCTATCCCCTACCCTAATCCTAACCCGTACCCTAAACCGAGCCCTAACCCTAACACTAACCCTAACCCTAACCCTAACCCATACCCTACGCCGTACCCGAAGCCCTCACCGAACCCGTACCCTAAGCCGTACACTAAGCCGTACCCTAAGCCTAACCCTAACCCTAGGCTACCCTTGACTGCTTCTGCCTCCAATAGATTTCCTAAGCACTAGTGTTTTAAGGAACAGCTTAAAAAGAGAATCCTAATGTGATTTCTTTATAATGGGTGTGTTCCTTATCTTATCCTAGTGTGTAAACTCTTCTCCATGGCTGGACCCCCAAATAATATTCCTTTACGTGCTAAGGGGTATCTAGAGAGTGGGTTAGGTTTAATAACTACCCTAACACTAACGCGTACCCTAACCCTAACCCCTGCCCAATCGCTAACACGTACCCTAATCCTAACCAATACCCTAAACCGAGCCCTAACCCTAACACTAACCCTAACCCTAACCCTAACCCATACCCTACGCCGTACCAGAAGCCCTCCCCGAACCCGTACCCTAAGCCGTACCCTAAGCCTAACCCTAAGCCTAACCCTAAACCTAGGCTACCCTTGAATGCTTCTGCCTCCAATAGATTTCCTAAGCACTAGTGTTTTAAGGAACAGCTTAAAAAGAGAATCTTATTGTGATTTCTTTATAATGGGTGTGTTCCTTATCTTATCCTAGTGTCTAAACTCTTCTCCATGGCTGGACCCCCAAATAATATTCCCTTACGTGCTAAGGGGTATCTAGAGAGTGGGTTAGGTTTAATAACTACCCTAACACTAACGCGTACCCTAACCCTAACCCCTACCCTATCGCTAACACGTACCCTAATCCTAACCAATACCCTAAACCGAGCCCTAACCCTAACACTAACCCTAACCCTAACCCTAACCCATACCCTAAGCCGTACCCGAAGCCCTCCCCAAACCCGTACTCTAAGCCGTACCCTAAGCCGTACCCTAAGCCTAACCCTAACCCTAGGCTACCCTTGACTGCTTCTGCCTCCAATAGATTTCCTAAGCACTAGTGTTTTAAGGAACAGCTTAAAAAGAGAATCCTAATGTGATTTCTTTATAATGGGTGTGTTCCTTATCTTATCCTAGTGTGTAAACTCTTCTCCATGGCTGGACCTCCAAATAATATTCCTTTACGTGCTAAGAGGTATCTAGAGAGTGGGTTAGGTTTAATAACTACCCTAACACTAACGCGTACCCTAACCCTAACCCCTACCCTATCGCTAACACGTACCCTAATCCTAACCAATACCCTAAACCGAGCCCTAACCCTAACACTAACCCTAACCCTAACCCTAACCCATACCCTACGCCGTACCAGAAGCCCTCCCCGAACCCGTACCCTAAGCCGTACCCTAAGCCTAACCCTAAGCCTAACCCTAAACCTAGGCTACCCTTGAATGCTTCTGCCTCCAATAGATTTCCTAAGCACTAATGTTTTAAGGAACAGCTTAAAAAGAGAATCCTAATGTGATTTCTTTATAATGGGTGTGTTCCTTATCTTATCCTAGTGTCTAAATTCTTCTCCATGGCTGGACTTCCAAATAATATTCCTTTACGTGCTAAGGGGTATCTAGAGAGTGGGATAGCTTTAATAACTACCCTAACACTAACGCGTACCCTAACCCTAACCCCTACCCTAACCCTAACACGTACCCTAATCCTAACCAATACCCTAAACCGAGCCCTAACCCTAACACTAACCCTAACCCTAACCCTAACCCATACCCTACGCCGTACCCGAAGCCATCCCCGAACCCGTACCCTAAGCCGTACCCTAAGCCTAACCCTAACCCTAGGCTACCCTTGACTGCTTCTGCCTCCAATAGATTTCCTAAGCACTAGTGTTTTAAGGAACAGCTTAAAAAGAGAATCCTAATGTGATTTCTTTATAATGGGTGTGTTCCTTATCTTATCCTAGTGTCTAAACTCTTCTCCATGGCTGGACCTCCAAATAATATTCCTTTACGTGCTAAGGGGTATCTAGAGATTGGGATAGGTTTAATAACTACCCTAACACTAACGCGTACCCTAACCCTAACCCCTACCCTAACCCTAACACGTACCCTAATCCTAACCAATACCTTAAACCGAGCCCTAACCCTAACACTAACCCTAACCCTAACCCTAACCCATACCCTAAGCCGTACCCGAAGCCCTCCCCAAACCCGTACCCTAAGCCATACCCTAAGCCGTACCCTAAGCCTAACCCTAACCCTAGGCTTCCCTTGACTGCTTCTGCCTCCAATAGATTTCCTAAGCACTAGTGTTTTAAGGAACAGCTTAAAAAGAGAATCCTAATGTGATTTCTTTATAATGGGTGTGTTCCTTATCTTATCCTAGTGTCTAAACTCTTCTCCATGGCTGGACCTCCAAATAATATTCCTTTACGTGCTTAGGGGTATCTAGAGACTGGGATAGGTTTAATAACTACCCTAACACTAACGCGTACCCTAACCCTAACCCCTACCCTAACCCTAACACGTACCCTAATCCTAACCAATACCCTAAACCGAGCCCTAACCCTAACACTAACCCTAACCCTAACCCTAACCCATACCCTACGCCGTACCAGAAGCCCTCCCCGAACCCGTACCCTAAGCCGTACCCTAAGCCTAACCCTAAGCCTAACCCTAAACCTAGGCTACCCTTGAATGCTTCTGCCTCCAATAGATTTCCTAAGCACTAGTGTTTTAAGGAACAGCTTAAAAAGAGAATCTTATTGTGATTTCTTTATAATGGGTGTGTTCCTTATCTTATCCTAGTGTCTAAACTCTTCTCCATGGCTGGACCCCCCAATAATATTCCTTTACGTGCTAAGGGGTATCTAGAGAGTGGGATAGGTTTAATAACTACCCTAACCCTAACGCGTACCCTAACCCTATCCCCTACCCTAATCCTAACCCGTACCCTAAACCGAGCCCTAACCCTAACACTAACCCTAACCCTAACCCTAACCCATACCCTACGCCGTACCCGAAGCCCTCACCGAACCCGTACCCTAAGCCGTACACTAAGCCGTACCCTAAGCCTAACCCTAACCCTAGGCTACCCTTGACTGCTTCTGCCTCCAATAGATTTCCTAAGCACTAGTGTTTTAAGGAACAGCTTAAAAAGAGAATCCTAATGTGATTTCTTTATAATGGGTGTGTTCCTTATCTTATCCTAGTGTGTAAACTCTTCTCCATGGCTGGACCCCCAAATAATATTCCTTTACGTGCTAAGGGGTATCTAGAGAGTGGGTTAGGTTTAATAACTACCCTAACACTAACGCGTACCCTAACCCTAACCCCTGCCCAATCGCTAACACGTACCCTAATCCTAACCAATACCCTAAACCGAGCCCTAACCCTAACACTAACCCTAACCCTAACCCTAACCCATACCCTACGCCGTACCAGAAGCCCTCCCCGAACCCGTACCCTAAGCCGTACCCTAAGCCTAACCCTAAGCCTAACCCTAAACCTAGGCTACCCTTGAATGCTTCTGCCTCCAATAGATTTCCTAAGCACTAGTGTTTTAAGGAACAGCTTAAAAAGAGAATCTTATTGTGATTTCTTTATAATGGGTGTGTTCCTTATCTTATCCTAGTGTCTAAACTCTTCTCCATGGCTGGACCCCCAAATAATATTCCCTTACGTGCTAAGGGGTATCTAGAGAGTGGGTTAGGTTTAATAACTACCCTAACACTAACGCGTACCCTAACCCTAACCCCTACCCTATCGCTAACACGTACCCTAATCCTAACCAATACCCTAAACCGAGCCCTAACCCTAACACTAACCCTAACCCTAACCCTAACCCATACCCTACGCCGTACCAGAAGCCCTCCCCGAACCCGTACCCTAAGCCGTACCCTAAGCCTAACCTTAAGCCTAACCCTAAACCTAGGCTACCCTTGAATGCTTCTGCCTCCAATAGATTTCCTAAGCACTAGTGTTTTAAGGAACAGCTTAAAAAGAGAATCTTATTGTGATTTCTTTATAATGGGTGTGTTCCTTATCTTATCCTAGTGTCTAAACTCTTCTCCATGGCTGGACCCCCAAATAATATTCCTTTACGTGCTAAGGGGTATCTAGAGAGTGGGATAGGTTTAATAACTACCCTAACCCTAACGCGTACCCTAACCCTATCCCCTACCCTAATCCTAACCCGTACCCTAAACCGAGCCCTAACCCTAACACTAACCCTAACCCTAACCCTAACCCATACCCTACGCCGTACCCGAAGCCCTCACCGAACCCGTACCCTAAGCCGTACCCTAAGCCGTACCCTAAGCCTAACCCTAACCCTAGGCTACCCTTGACTGCTTCTGCCTCCAATAGATTTCCTAAGCACTAGTGTTTTAAGGAACAGCTTAAAAAGAGAATCCTAATGTGATTTCTTTATAATGGGTGTGTTCCTTATCTTATCCTAGTGTGTAAACTCTTCTCCATGGCTGGACCTCCAAATAATATTCCTTTACGTGCTAAGGGGTATCTAGAGAGTGGGTTAGGTTTAATAACTACCCTAACACTAACGCGTACCCTAACCCTAACCCCTACCCTATCGCTAACACGTACCCTAATCCTAACCAATACCCTAAACCGAGCCCTAACCCTAACACTAACCCTAACCCTAACCCTAACCCATACCCTACGCCGTACCAGAAGCCCTCCCCGAACCCGTACCCTAAGCCGTACCCTAAGCCTAACCCTAAGCCTAACCCTAAACCTAGGCTACCCTTGAATGCTTCTGCCTCCAATAGATTTCCTAAGCACTAGTGTTTTAAGGAACAGCTTAAAAAGAGAATCCTAATGTGATTTCTTTATAATGGGTGTGTTCCTTATCTTATCCTAGTGTCTAAACTCTTCTCCATGGCTGGACCTCCAAATAATATTCCTTTACGTGCTAAGGGGTATCTAGAGCGTGTGATAGCTTTAATAACTACCCTAACACTAACGCGTACCCTAACCCTAACCCCTACCCTATCGCTAACACGTACCCTAATCCTAACCAATACCCTAAACCGAGCCCTAACCCTAACACTAACCCTAACCCTAACCCTAACCCATACCCTACGCCGTACCAGAAGCCCTCCCCGAACCCGTACCCTAAGCCGTACCCTAAGCCTAACCCTAAGCCTAACCCTAAACCTAGGCTACCCTTGAATGCTTCTGCCTCCAATAGATTTCCTAAGCACTAATGTTTTAAGGAACAGCTTAAAAAGAGAATCCTAATGTGATTTCTTTATAATGGGTGTGTTCCTTATCTTATCCTAGTGTGTAAACTCTTCTCCATGGCTGGACCTCCAAATAATATTCCTTTACGTGCTAAGGGGTATCTAGAGAGTGGGATAGCTTTAATAACTACCCTAACACTAACGCGTACCCTAACCCTAACCCCTACCCTAACCCTAACACGTACCCTAATCCTAACCAATAACCTAAACCGAGCCCTAACCCTAACACTAACCCTAACCCTAACCCTAACCCATACCCTACGCCGTACCCGAAGCCATCCCCGAACCCGTACCCTAAGCCGTACCCTAAGCCGTACCCTAAGCCTAACCCTAACCCTAGGCTACCCTTGACTGCTTCTGCCTCCAATAGATTTCCTAAGCACTAGTGTTTTAAGGAACAGCTTAAAAAGAGAATCCTAATGTGATTTCTTTATAATGGGTGTGTTCCTTATCTTATCCTAGTGTCTAAACTCTTCTCCATGGCTGGACCTCCAAATAATATTCCTTTACGTGCTAATGGGTATCTAGAGATTGGGATAGGTTTAATAACTACCCTAACACTAACGCGTACCCTAACCCTAACCCCTACCCTAACCCTAACACGTACCCTAATCCTAACCAATACCCTAAGCCGAGCCCTAACCCTAACACTAACCCTAACCCTAACCCTAACCCATACCCTAAGCCGTACCCGAAGCCCTCCCCAAACCCGTACTCTAAGCCGTACCCTAAGCCGTACCCTAAGCCTAACCCTAAACCTAGGCTACCCTTGACTGCTTCTGCCTCCAATAGATTTCCTAAGCACTAGTGTTTTAAGGAACAGCTTAAAAAGAGAATCCTAATGTGATTTCTTTATAATGGGTGTGTTCCTTATCTTATCCTAGTGTGTAAACTCTTCTCCATGGCTGGACCTCCAAATAATATTCCTTTACGTGCTAAGAGGTATCTAGAGAGTGGGTTAGGTTTAATAACTACCCTAACACTAACGCGTACCCTAACCCTAACCCCTACCCTATCGCTAACACGTACCCTAATCCTAACCAATACCCTAAACCGAGCCCTAACCCTAACACTAACCCTAACCCTAACCCTAACCCATACCCTACGCCGTACCAGAAGCCCTCCCCGAACCCGTACCCTAAGCCGTACCCTAAGCCTAACCCTAAGCCTAACCCTAAACCTAGGCTACCCTTGAATGCTTCTGCCTCCAATAGATTTCCTAAGCACTAATGTTTTAAGGAACAGCTTAAAAAGAGAATCCTAATGTGATTTCTTTATAATGGGTGTGTTCCTTATCTTATCCTAGTGTCTAAATTCTTCTCCATGGCTGGACTTCCAAATAATATTCCTTTACGTGCTAAGGGGTATCTAGAGAGTGGGATAGCTTTAATAACTACCCTAACACTAACGCGTACCCTAACCCTAACCCCTACCCTAACCCTAACACGTACCCTAATCCTAACCAATACCCTAAACCGAGCCCTAACCCTAACACTAACCCTAACCCTAACCCTAACCCATACCCTACGCCGTACCCGAAGCCATCCCCGAACCCGTACCCTAAGCCGTACCCTAAGCCTAACCCTAACCCTAGGCTACCCTTGACTGCTTCTGCCTCCAATAGATTTCCTAAGCACTAGTGTTTTAAGGAACAGCTTAAAAAGAGAATCCTAATGTGATTTCTTTATAATGGGTGTGTTCCTTATCTTATCCTAGTGTCTAAACTCTTCTCCATGGCTGGACCTCCAAATAATATTCCTTTACGTGCTAAGGGGTATCTAGAGATTGGGATAGGTTTAATAACTACCCTAACACTAACGCGTACCCTAACCCTGACCCAAACCCTAACCCTAACACGTACCCTAATCCTAACCAATACCTTAAGCCGAGCCCTAACCCTAACACTAACCCTAACCCTAACCCTAACCCATACCCTAAGCCGTACCCGAAGCCCTCCCCAAACCCGTACCCTAAGCCGTACCCTAAGCCGTACCCTAAGCCTAACCCTAACCCTAGGCTTCCCTTGACTGCTTCTGCCTCCAATAGATTTCCTAAGCACTAGTGTTTTAAGGAACAGCTTAAAAAGAGAATCCTAATGTGATTTCTTTATAATGGGTGTGTTCCTTATCTTATCCTAGTGTCTAAACTCTTCTCCATGGCTGGACCTCCAAATAATATTCCTTTACGTGCTTAGGGGTATCTAGAGACTGGGATAGGTTTAATAACTACCCTAACACTAACGCGTACCCTAACCCTAACCCCTACCCTAACCCTAACACGTACCCTAATCCTAACCAATACCCTAAACCGAGCCCTAACCCTAACACTAACCCTAACCCTAACCCTAACCCATACCCTACGCCGTACCAGAAGCCCTCCCCGAACCCGTACCCTAAGCCGTACCCTAAGCCTAACCCTAAGCCTAACCCTAAACCTAGGCTACCCTTGAATGCTTCTGCCTCCAATAGATTTCCTAAGCACTAGTGTTTTAAGGAACAGCTTAAAAATAGAATCTTATTGTGATTTCTTTATAATGGGTGTGTTCCTTATCTTATCCTAGTGTCTAAACTCTTCTCCATGGCTGGACCCCCCAATAATATTCCTTTACGTGCTAAGGGGTATCTAGAGAGTGGGATAGGTTTAATAACTACCCTAACCCTAACGCGTACCCTAACCCTATCCCCTACCCTAATCCTAACCCGTACCCTAAACCGAGCCCTAACCCTAACACTAACCCTAACCCTAACCCTAACCCATACCCTACGCCGTACCCGAAGCCCTCACCGAACCAGTACCCTAAGCCGTACACTAAGCCGTACCCTAAGCCTAACCCTAACCCTAGGCTACCCTTGACTGCTTCTGCCTCCAATAGATTTCCTAAGCACTAGTGTTTTAAGGAACAGCTTAAAAAGAGAATCCTAATGTGATTTCTTTATAATGGGTGTGTTCCTTATCTTATCCTAGTGTGTAAACTCTTCTCCATGGCTGGACCTCCAAATAATATTCCTTTACGTGCTAAGGGGTATCTAGAGAGTGGGTTAGGTTTAATAACTACCCTAACACTAACGCGTACCCTAACCCTAACCCCTGCCCAATCGCTAACACGTACCCTAATCCTAACCAATACCCTAAACCGAGCCCTAACCCTAACACTAACCCTAACCCTAACCCTAACCCATACCCTACGCCGTACCAGAAGCCCTCCCCGAACCCGTACCCTAAGCCGTACCCTAAGCCTAACCTTAAGCCTAACCCTAAACCTAGGCTACCCTTGAATGCTTCTGCCTCCAATAGATTTCCTAAGCACTAGTGTTTTAAGGAACAGCTTAAAAAGAGAATCTTATTGTGATTTCTTTATAATGGGTGTGTTCCTTATCTTATCCTAGTGTCTAAACTCTTCTCCATGGCTGGACCCCCAAATAATATTCCTTTACGTGCTAAGGGGTATCTAGAGAGTGGGATAGGTTTAATAACTACCCTAACCCTAACGCGTACCCTAACCCTATCCCCTACCCTAATCCTAACCCGTACCCTAAACCGAGCCCTAACCCTAACACTAACCCTAACCCTAACCCTAACCCATACTCTACGCCGTAACCGAAGCCCTCACCGAACCCGTACCCTAAGCCGTACCCTAAGCCGTACCCTAAGCCTAACCCTAACCCTAGGCTACCCTTGACTGCTTCTGCCTCCAATAGATTTCCTAAGCACTAGTGTTTTAAGGAACAGCTTAAAAAGAGAATCCTAATGTGATTTCTTTATAATGGGTGTGTTCCTTATCTTATCCTAGTGTGTAAACTCTTCTCCATGGCTGGACCTCCAAATAATATTCCTTTACGTGCTAAGGGGTATCTAGAGAGTGGGTTAGGTTTAATAACTACCCTAACACTAACGCGTACCCTAACCCTAACCCCTACCCTATCGCTAACACGTACCCTAATCCTAACCAATACCCTAAACCGAGCCCTAACCCTAACACTAACCCTAACCCTAACCCTAACACATACCCTACGCCGTACCAGAAGCCCTCCCCGAACCCGTACCCTAAGCCGTACCCTAAGCCTAACCCTAAGCCTAACCCTAAACCTAGGCTACCCTTGAATGCTTCTGCCTCCAATAGATTTCCTAAGCACTAGTGTTTTAAGGAACAGCTTAAAAAGAGAATCCTAATGTGATTTCTTTATAATGGGTGTGTTCCTTATCTTATCCTAGTGTCTAAACTCTTCTCCTTGGCTGGACCTCCAAATAATATTCCTTTACGTGCTAAGGGGTATCTAGAGAGTGTGATAGCTTTAATAACTACCCTAACACTAACGCGTACCCTAACCCTAACCCCTACCCTATCGCTAACACGTACCCTAATCCTAACCAATACCCTAAACCGAGCCCTAACCCTAACACTAACCCTAACCCTAACCCTAACCCATACCCTACGCCGTACCAGAAGCCCTCCCCGAACCCGTACCCTAAGCCGTACCCTAAGCCTAACCCTAAGCCTAACCCTAAACCTAGGCTACCCTTGAATGCTTCTGCCTCCAATAGATTTCCTAAGCACTAATGTTTTAAGGAACAGCTTAAAAAGAGAATCCTAATGTGATTTCTTTATAATGGGTGTGTTCCTTATCTTATCCTAGTGTGTAAACTCTTCTCCATGGCTGGACCTCCAAATAATATTCCTTTACGTGCTAAGGGGTATCTAGAGAGTGGGATAGCTTTAATAACTACCCTAACACTAACGCGTACCCTAACCCTAACCCCTACCCTAACCCTAACACGTACCCTAATCCTAACCAATACCCTAAACCGAGCCCTAACCCTAACACTAACCCTAACCCTAACCCTAACCCATACCCTACGCCGTACCCGAAGCCATCCCCGAACCCGTACCCTAAGCCGTACCCTAAGCCGTACCCTAAGCCTAACCCTAACCCTAGGCTACCCTTGACTGCTTCTGCCTCCAATAGATTTCCTAAGCACTAGTGTTTTAAGGAACAGCTTAAAAAGAGAATCCTAATGTGATTTCTTTATAATGGGTGTGTTCCTTATCTTATCCTAGTGTCTAAACTCTTCTCCATGGCTGGACCTCCAAATAATATTCCTTTACGTGCTAATGGGTATCTAGAGATTGGGATAGGTTTAATAACTACCCTAACACTAACGCGTACCCTAACCCTAACCCCTACCCTAACCCTAACAGGTACCCTAATCCTAACCAATACCCTAAGCCGAGCCCTAACCCTAACACTAACCCTAACCCTAACCCTAACCCATACCCTAAGCCGTACCCGAAGCCCTCCCCAAACCCGTACTCTAAGCCGTACCCTAAGCCGTACCCTAAGCCTAACCCTAACCCTAGGCTACCCTTGACTGCTTCTGCCTCCAATAGATTTCCTAAGCACTAGTGTTTTAAGGAACAGCTTAAAAAGAGAATCCTAATGTGATTTCTTTATAATGGGTGTGTTCCTTATCTTATCCTAGTGTCTAAACTCTTCTCCATGGCTGGACCTCCAAATAATATTCCTTTACGTGCTAATGGGTATCTAGAGATTGGGATAGGTTTAATAACTACCCTAACACTAACGCGTACCCTAACCCTAACCCCTACCCTAACCCTAACACGTACCCTAATCCTAACCAATACCCTAAGCCGAGCCCTAACCCTAACACTAACCCTAACCCTAACCCTAACCCATACCCTAAGCCGTACCCAAAGCCCTCCCCAAACCCGTACTCTAAGCCGTACCCTAAGCCGTACCCTAAGCCTAACCCTAACCCTAGGCTACCCTTGACTGCTTCTGCCTCCAATAGATTTCCTAAGCACTAGTGTTTTAAGGAACAGCTTAAAAAGAGAATCCTAATGTGATTTCTTTATAATGGGTGTGTTCCTTATCTTATCCTAGTGTGTAAACTCTTCTCCATGGCTGGACCACCAAATAATATTCCTTTACGCGCTAAGGGGTATCTAGAGAGTGGGTTAGGTTTAATAACTACCCTAACACTAACGCGTACCCTAACCCTAACCCCTACCCTATCGCTAACACGTACCCTAATCCTAACCAATACCCTAAACCGAGCCCTAACCCTAACACTAACCCTAACCCTAACCCTAACCCATACCCTACGCCGTACCAGAAGCCCTCCCCGAACCCGTACCCTAAGCCGTACCCTAAGCCTAACCCTAAGCCTAACCCTAAACCTAGGCTACCCTTGAATGCTTCTGCCTCCAATAGATTTCCTAAGCACTAATGTTTTAAGGAACAGCTTAAAAAGAGAATCCTAATGTGATTTCTTTATAATGGGTGTGTTCCTTATCTTATCCTAGTGTCTAAATTCTTCTCCATGGCTGGACTTCCAAATAATATTCCTTTACGTGCTAAGGGGTATCTAGAGAGTGGGATAGCTTTAATAACTACCCTAACACTAACGCGTACCCTAACCCTAACCCCTACCCTAACCCTAACACGTACCCTAATCCTAACCAATACCCTAAACCGAGCCCTAACCCTAACACTAACCCTAACCCTAACCCTAACCCATACCCTACGCCGTACCCGAAGCCATCCCCGAACCCGTACCCTAAGCCGTACCCTAAGCCTAACCCTAACCCTAGGCTACCCTTGACTGCTTCTGCCTCCAATAGATTTCCTAAGCACTAGTGTTTTAAGGAACAGCTTAAAAAGAGAATCCTAATGTGATTTCTTTATAATGGGTGTGTTCCTTATCTTATCCTAGTGTCTAAACTCTTCTCCATGGCTGGACCTCCAAATAATATTCCTTTACGTGCTAAGGGGTATCTAGAGATTGGGATAGGTTTAATAACTACCCTAACACTAACGCGTACCCTAACCCTAACCCCTACCCTAACCCTAACACGTACCCTAATCCTAACCAATACCTTAAGCCGAGCCCTAACCCTAACACTAACCCTAACCCTAACCCTAACCCATACCCTAAGCCGTACCCGAAGCCCTCCCCAAACCCGTACCCTAAGCCGTACCCTAAGCCGTACCCTAAGCCTAACCCTAACCCTAGGCTTCCCTTGACTGCTTCTGCCTCCAATAGATTTCCTAAGCACTAGTGTTTTAAGGAACAGCTTAAAAAGAGAATCCTAATGTGATTTCTTTATAATGGGTGTGTTCCTTATCTTATCCTAGTGTCTAAATTCTTCTCCATGGCTGGACCTCCAAATAATATTCCTTTACGTGCTTAGGGGTATCTAGAGACTGGGATAGGTTTAATAACTACCCTAACACTAACGCGTACCCTAACCCTAACCCCTACCCTAACCCTAACACGTACCCTAATCCTAACCAATACCCTAAACCGAGCCCTAACCCTAACACTAACCCTAACCCTAACCCTAACCCATACCCTACGCCGTACCCGAAGCCCTCCCCGAACCCGTACCCTAAGCCGTACCCTAAGCCGTACCCTAAGCCTAACCCTAACCCTAGGCTACCCTTGACTGCTTCTGCCTCCAATAGATTTCCTAAGCATTGTGTTTTAAGGAACAGCTTAAAAAGAGAATCTTATTGTGATTTCTTTATAATGGGTGTGTTCCTTATCTTATCCTAGTGTCTAAACTCTTCTCCATGGCTGGAGACCCAAATAATATTCCTTTACGTGCTAAGGGGTATCTAGAGAGTGGGATAGGTTTAATAACTACCCTAACCCTAACGCGTACCCTAACCCTATCCCCTACCCTAATCCTAACCCGTACCCTAAACCGAGCCCTAACCCTAACACTAACCCTAACCCTAACCCTAACCCATACGCTACGCCGTACCCGAAGCCCTCGCCGAACCCGTACCCTAAGCCTTACCCTAAGCCGTACCCTAAGCCTAACCCTAACCCTAGGCTACCCTTGACTTCTTCTGCCTCCAATAGATTTCCTAAGCACTAGTGTTTTAAGGAACAGCTTAAAAAGAGAATCCTAATGTGATTTCTTTATAATGGGTGTGTTCCTTATCTTATCCTAGTGTGTAAACTCTTCTCCATGGCTGGACCTCCAAATAATATTCCTTTACGTGCTAAGGGGTATCTAGAGAGTGGGTTAGGTTTAATAACTACCCTATCACTAACGCGTACCCTAACCCTAACCCCTACCCTATCGCTAACACGTACCCTAATCCTAACCAATACCGTAAACCGAGCCCTAACCCTAACACTAACCCTAACCCTAACCCTAACCCATACCCTACGCCGTACCAGAAGCCCTCCCCGAACCCGTACCCTAAGCCGTACCCTAAGCCTAACCCTAAGCCTAACCCTAAACCTAGGCTACCCTTGAATGCTTCTGCCTCCAATAGATTTCCTAAGCACTAGTGTTTTAAGGAAGAGCTTAAAAAGAGAATCCTAATGTGATTTGTTTATGATGGGTGTGTTCCTTATCTTATCCTAGTGTCTAAATTCTTCTCCATGGCTGGACCTCCAAATAATATTCCTTTACGTGCTAAGGGGTATCTAGAGAGTGGTATAGCTTTAATAACTACCCTAACACTAACGCGTACCCTAACCCTAACCCCTACCCTAACCCTAACACGTACCCTAATCCTAACCAATACCCTAAACCGAGCCCTAACCCTAACACTAACCCTAACCCTAACCCTAACCCATACCCTACGCCGTACCCGAAGCCATCCCCGAACCCGTACCCTAAGCCGTACCCTAAGCCTAACCCTAACCCTAGGCTACCCTTGACTGCTTCTGCCTCCAATAGATTTCCTAAGCACTAGTGTTTTAAGGAACAGCTTAAAAAGAGAATCCTAATGTGATTTCTTTATAATGGGTGTGTTCCTTATCTTATCCTAGTGTCTAAACTCTTCTCCATGGCTGGACCTCCAAATAATATTCCTTTACGTGCTAAGGGGTATCTAGAGATTGGGATAGGTTTAATAACTACCCTAACACTAACGCGTACCCTAACCCTAACCCCTACCCTAACCCTAACACGTACCCTAATCCTAACCAATACCCTAAGCCGAGCCCTAACCCTAACACTAACCCTAACCCTAACCCTAACCCATACCCTAAGCCGTACCCGAAGCCCTCCCCAAACCCGTACCCTAAGCCGTACCCTAAGCCTAACCCTAACCCTAGGCTACCCTTGACTGCTTCTGCCTCCAATAGATTTCCTAAGCACTAGTGTTTTAAGGAACAGCTTAAAAAGAGAATCCTAATGTGATTTCTTTATAATGGGTGTGTTCCTTATCTTATCCTAGTGTCTAAACTCTTCTCCATGGCTGGACCTCCAAATAATATTCCTTTATGTGCTAAGGTGTATCTAGAGATTGGGATAGGTTTAATAACTACCCTAACACTAACGCGTACCCTAACCCTAACCCCTACCCTAACCCTAACACGTACCCTAATCCTAACCAATACCCTAAGCCGAGCCCTAACCCTAACACTAACCCTAACCCTAACCCTAACCCATACCCTAAGCCGTACCCAAAGCCCTCCCCAAACCCGTACCCTAAGCTGTACCCTAAGCTGTACCCTAAGCCTAACCCTAACCCTAGGCTACTCTTGACTGCTTCTGCCTCCAATAGATTTCCTACGCACTAGTGTTTTAAGGAACAGCTTAAAAAGAGAATCCTAATGTGATTTCTTTATAATGGGTGTGTTCCTTATCTTATCCTAGTGTCTAAACTCTTCTCCATGGCTGGACCTCCAAATAATATTCCTTTACGTGCTAAGGGGTATCTAGAGACTGGGATAGGTTTAATAACTACCCTAACACTAACGCGTACCCTAACCCTAACCACTACCCTAACCCTAACACGTACCCTAATCCTAACCAATACCCTAAACCGAGCCCTAACCCTAACACTAACCCTAACCCTAACCCTAACCCATACCCTACGCCGTACCCGAAGCCCTCCCCGAACCGGTACCCTAAGCCGTACCCTAAGCCGTACCCTAAGCCTAACCCTAACCCTAGGCTACCCTTGACTGCTTCTGCCTCCAATAGATTTTCTAAGCACTAGTGTTTTAAGGAACAGCTTAAAAAGAGAATCCTAATGTGATTTATTTATAATGGGTGTGTTCCTTATCTTATCCTAGTGTCTAAACTCTTCTCCATGGCTGGACCTCCAAATAATATTCCTTTACGTGCTAAGGGGTATCTAGAGAGTGGGTTAGGTTTAATAACTACCCTAACACTAACGCGTACCCTAACCCTAAACCCTACCCTAACCCTAACACGTACCCTAATCCTAAGCAATACCCTATACCGAGCCCTAACCCTAACACTAACCCTAACCCTAACCCATACCCTACGCCGTACCAGAAGCCCTCCCCGAACCCGTACCCTAAGCCGTACCCTAAGCCTAACCCTAAGCCTAACCCTAACCCTAGGCTACCCTTGACTGCTTCTGCCTCCAATAGATTTCCTAAGCACTAGTGTTTTAAGGAACAGCTTAAAAAGAGAATCCTAATGTGATTTCTTTATAATGGGTGTGTTCCTTATCTTATCCTAGTGTGTAAACTCTTCTCCATGGCTGGACCTCCAAATAATATTCCTTTACGTGCTAAGGGGTATCTAGAGAGTGGGATAGCTTTAATAACTACCCTAACACTAACGCGTACCCTAACCCTAACCCCTACCCTAACCCTAACACGTACCCTAATCCTAACCAATACCCTAAACCGAGCCCTAACCCTAACACTAACCCTAACCCTAACCCTAACCCATACCCTACGCCGTACCCGAAGCCATCCCCGAACCCGTACCCTAAGCCGTACCCTAAGCCGTACCCTAAGCCTAACCCTAACCCTAGGCTACCCTTGACTGCTTCTGCCTCCAATAGATTTCCTAAGCACTAGTGTTTTAAGGAACAGCTTAAAAAGAGAATCCTAATGTGATTTCTTTATAATGGGTGTGTTCCTTATCTTATCCTAGTGTCTAAACTCTTCTCCATGGCTGGACCTCCAAATAATATTCCTTTACGTGCTAATGGGTATCTAGAGATTGGGATAGGTTTAATAACTACCCTAACACTAACGCGTACCCTAACCCTAACCCCTACCCTAACCCTAACACGTACCCTAATCCTAACCAATACCCTAAGCCGAGCCCTAACCCTAACACTAACCCTAACCCTAACCCTAACCCATACCCTAAGCCGTACCCGAAGCCCTCCCCAATCCCGTACTCTAAGCCGTACCCTAAGCCGTACCCTAAGCCTAACCCTAACCCTAGGCTACCCTTGACTGCTTCTGCCTCCAATAGATTTCCTAAGCACTAGTGTTTTAAGGAACAGCTTAAAAAGAGAATCCTAATGTGATTTCTTTATAATGGGTGTGTTCCTTATCTTATCCTAGTGTGTAAACTCTTCTCCATGGCTGGACCTCCAAATAATATTCCTTTACGCGCTAAGGGGTATCTAGAGAGTGGGTTAGGTTTAATAACTACCCTAACACTAACGCGTACCCTAACCCTAACCCCTACCCTATCGCTAACACGTACCCTAATCCTAACCAATACCCTAAACCGAGCCCTAACCCTAACACTAACCCTAACCCTAACCCTAACCCATACCCTACGCCGTACCAGAAGCCCTCCCCGAACCCGTACCCTAAGCCGTACCCTAAGCCTAACCCTAAGCCTAACCCTAAACCTAGGCTACCCTTGAATGCTTCTGCCTCCAATAGATTTCCTAAGCACTAATGTTTTAAGGAACAGCTTAAAAAGAGAATCCTAATGTGATTTCTTTATAATGGGTGTGTTCCTTATCTTATCCTAGTGTCTAAATTCTTCTCCATGTCTGGACTTCCAAATAATATTCCTTTACGTGCTAAGGGGTATCTAGAGGGTGGGATAGCTTTAATAACTACCCTAACACTAACGCGTACCCTAACCCTAACCCCTACCCTAACCCTAACACGTACCCTAATCCTAACCAATACCCTAAACCGAGCCCTAACCCTAACACTAACCCTAACCCTAACCCTAACCCATACCCTACGCCGTACCCGAAGCCATCCCCGAACCCGTACCCTAAGCCGTACCCTAAGCCTAACCCTAACCCTAGGCTACCCTTGACTGCTTCTGCCTCCAATAGATTTCCTAAGCACTAGTGTTTTAAGGAACAGCTTAAAAAGAGAATCCTAATGTGATTTCTTTATAATGGGTGTGTTCCTTATCTTATCCTAGTGTCTAAACTCTTCTCCATGGCTGGACCTCCAAATAATATTCCTTTACGTGCTAAGGGGTATCTAGAGATTGGGATAGGTTTAATAACTACCCTAACACTAACGCGTACCCTAACCCTAACCCCTACCCTAACCCTAACACGTACCCTAATCCTAACCAATACCTTAAGCCGAGCCCTAACCCTAACACTAACCCTAACCCTAACCCTAACCCATACCCTAAGCCGTACCCGAAGCCCTCCCCAAACCCGTATCCTAAGCCGTACCCTAAGCCGTACCCTAAGCCTAACCCTAACCCTAGGCTTCCCTTGACTGCTTCTGCCTCCAATAGATTTCCTAAGCACTAGTGTTTTAAGGAACAGCTTAAAAAGAGAATCCTAATGTGATTTCTTTATAATGGGTGTGTTCCTTATCTTATCCTAGTGTCTAAACTCTTCTCCATGGCTGGACCTCCAAATAATATTCCTTTACGTGCTTAGGGGTATCTAGAGACTGGGATAGGTTTAATAACTACCCTAACACTAACGCGTACCCTAACCCTAACCCCTACCCTAACCCTAACACGTACCCTAATCCTAACCAATACCCTAAACCGAGCCCTAACCCTAACACTAACCCTAACCCTAACCCTAACCCATACCCTACGCCGTACCCGAAGCCCTCCCCGAACCCGTACCCTAAGCCGTACCCTAAGCCGTACCCTAAGCCTAACCCTAACCCTAGGCTACCCTTGACTGCTTCTGCCTCCAATAGATTTCCTAAGCATTGTGTTTTAAGGAACAGCTTAAAAAGAGAATCTTATTGTGATTTCTTTATAATGGGTGTGTTCCTTATCTTATCCTAGTGTCTAAACTCTTCTCCATGGCTGGAGACCCAAATAATATTCCTTTACGTGCTAAGGGGTATCTAGAGAGTGGGATAGGTTTAATAACTACCCTAACCCTAACGCGTACCCTAACCCTATCCCCTACCCTAATCCTAACCCGTACCCTAAACCGAGCCCTAACCCTAACACTAACCCTAACCCTAACCCTAACCCATACGCTACGCCGTACCCGAAGCCCTCCCCGAACCCGTACCCTAAGCCTTACCCTAAGCCGTACCCTAAGCCTAACCCTAACCCTAGGCTACCCTTGACTTCTTCTGCCTCCAATAGATTTCCTAAGCACTAGTGTTTTAAGGAACAGCTTAAAAAGAGAATCCTAATGTGATTTCTTTATAATGGGTGTGTTCCTTATCTTATCCTAGTGTGTAAACTCTTCTCCATGGCTGGACCTCCAAATAATATTCCTTTACGTGCTAAGGGGTATCTAGAGAGTGGGTTAGGTTTAATAACTACCCTATCACTAACGCGTACCCTAACCCTAACCCCTACCCTATCGCTAACACGTACCCTAATCCTAACCAATACCGTAAACCGAGCCCTAACCCTAACACTAACCCTAACCCTAACCCTAACCCATACCCTACGCCGTACCAGAAGCCCTCCCCGAAACCGTACCCTAAGCCGTACCCTAAGCCTAACCCTAAGCCTAACCCTAAACCTAGGCTACCCTTGAATGCTTCTGCCTCCAATAGATTTCCTAAGCATTAGTGTTTTAAGGAAGAGCTTAAAAAGAGAATCCTAATGTGATTTGTTTATGATGGGTGTGTTCCTTATCTTATCCTAGTGTCTAAATTCTTCTCCATGGCTGGACCTCCAAATAATATTCCTTTACGTGCTAAGGGGTATCTAGAGAGTGGGATAGCTTTAATAACTACCCTAACACTAACGCGTACCCTAACCCTAACCCCTACCCTAACCCTAACACGTACCCTAATCCTAACCAATACCCTAAACCGAGCCCTAACCCTAACACTAACCCTAACCCTAACCCTAACCCATACCCTACGCCGTACCCGAAGCCATCCCCGAACCCGTACCCTAAGCCGTACCCTAAGCCTAACCCTAACCCTAGGCTACCCTTGACTGCTTCTGCCTCCAATAGATTTCCTAAGCACTAGTGTTTTAAGGAACAGCTTAAAAAGAGAATCCTAATGTGATTTCTTTATAATGGGTGTGTTCCTTATCTTATCCTAGTGTCTAAACTCTTCTCCATGGCTGGACCTCCAAATAATATTCCTTTACGTGCTAAGGGGTATCTAGAGATTGGGATAGGTTTAATAACTACCCTAACACTAACGCGTACCCTAACCCTAACCCCTACCCTAACCCTAACACGTACCCTAATCCTAACCAATACCCTAAGCCGAGCCCTAACCCTAACACTAACCCTAACCCTAACCCTAACCCATACCCTAAGCCGTACCCGAAGCCCTCCCCAAACCCGTACCCTAAGCCGTACCCTAAGCCGTACCCTAAGCCTAACCCTAACCCTAGGCTACCCTTGACTGCTTCTGCCTCCAATAGATTTCCTAAGCACTAGTGTTTTAAGGAACAGCTTAAAAAGAGAATCCTAATGTGATTTCTTTATAATGGGTGTGTTCCTTATCTTATCCTAGTGTCTAAACTCTTCTCCATGGCTGGACCTCCAAATAATATTCCTTTACGTGCTAAGGGGTATCTAGAGATTGGGATAGGTTTAATAACTACCCTAACACTAACGCGTACCCTAACCCTAACCCCTACCCTAACCCTAACACGTACCCTAATCCTAACCAATACCCTAAGCCGAGCCCTAACCCTAACACTAACCCTAACCCTAACCCTAACCCATACCCTAAGCCGTACCCGAAGCCCTCCCCAAACCCGTACCCTAAGCTGTACCCTAAGCTGTACCCTAAGCCTAACCCTAACCCTAGGCTACCCTTGACTGCTTCTGCCTCCAATAGATTTCCTACGCACTAGTGTTTTAAGGAACAGCTTAAAAAGAGAATCCTAATGTGATTTCTTTATAATGGGTGTGTTCCTTATCTTATCCTAGTGTCTAAACTCTTCTCCATGGCTGGACCTCCAAATAATATTCCTTTACGTGCTAATGGGTATCTAGAGACTGGGATAGGTTTAATAACTACCCTAACACTAACGCGTACCCTAACCCTAACCACTACCCTAACCCTAACACGTACCCTAATCCTAACCAATACCCTAAACCGAGCCCTAACCCTAACACTAACCCTAACCCTAACCCTAACCCATACCCTACGCCGTACCCGAAGCCCTCCCCGAACCGGTACCCTAAGCCGTACCCTAAGCCGTACCCTAAGCCTAACCCTAACCCTAGGCTACCCTTGACTGCTTCTGCCTCCAATAGATTTTCTAAGCACTAGTGTTTTAAGGAACAGCTTAAAAAGAGAATCCTAATGTGATTTATTTATAATGGGTGTGTTCCTTATCTTATCCTAGTGTCTAAACTCTTCTCCATGGCTGGACCTCCAAATAATATTCCTTTACGTGCTAAGGGGTATCTAGAGAGTGGGTTAGGTTTAATAACTACCCTAACACTAACGCGTACCCTAACCCTAAACCCTACCCTAACCCTAACACGTACCCTAATCCTAAGCAATACCCTATACCGAGCCCTAACCCTAACACTAACCCTAACCCTAACCCATACCCTACGCCGTACCAGAAGCCCTCCCCGAACCCGTACCCTAAGCCGTACCCTAAGCCTAACCCTAAGCCTAACCCTAACCCTAGGCTACCCTTGACTGCTTCTGCCTCCAATAGATTTCCTAAGCACTAGTGTTTTAAGGAACAGCTTAAAAAGAGAATCCTAATGTGATTTCTTTATAATGGGTGTGTTCCTTATCTTATCCTAGTGTCTAAACTCTTCTCCATGGCTGGACCTCCAAATAATATTCCTTTACGTGCTAAGGGATATCTAGAGAGTGGGTTAGGTTTAATAACTACCCTAACACTAACGCGTACCCTAACCCTAACCCCTACCCTATCGCTAACACGTACCCTAATCCTAACCAATACCCTAAACCGAGCCCTAACCCTAACACTAACCCTAACCCTAACCCTAACCCATACCCTACGCCGTACCAGAAGCCCTCCCCGAACCCGTACCCTAAGCCGTACCCTAAGCCTAACCCTAAGCCTAACCCTAAACCTAGGCTACCCTTGAATGCTTCTGCCTCCAATAGATTTCCTAAGCACTAGTGTTTTAAGGAACAGCTTAAAAAGAGAATCCTAATGTGATTTGTTTATGATGGGTGTGTTCCTTATCTTATCCTAGTGTCTAAATTCTTCTCCATGGCTGGACCTCCAAATAATATTCCTTTACGTGCTAAGGGGTATCTAGAGAGTGGGATAGCTTTAATAACTACCCTAACACTAACGCGTACCCTAACCCTAACCCCTACCCTAACCCTAACACGTACCCTAATCCTAACCAATACCCTAAACCGAGCCCTAACCCTAACACTAACCCTAACCCATACCCTACGCCGTACCCGAAGCCATCCCCGAACCCGTACCCTAAGCCGTACCCTAAGCCTAACCCTAACCCTAGGCTACCCTTGACTGCTTCTGCCTCCAATAGATTTCCTAAGCACTAGTGTTTTAAGGAACAGCTTAAAAAGAGAATCCTAATGTGATTTCTTTATAATGGGTGTGTTCCTTATCTTATCCTAGTGTCTAAACTCTTCTCCATGGCTGGACCTCCAAATAATAATCCTTTACGTGCTAAGGGGTATCTAGAGACTGGGATAGGTTTAATAACTACCCTAACACTAACGCGTACCCTAAACCTAACCCCTACCCTAACCCTAACACGTACCCTAATCCTAACCAATACCCTAAGCCGAGCCCTAACCCTAACACTAACCCTAACCCTAACCCTATCCCATACCCTACGCCGTACCCGAAGCGCTCCCCGAACCGGTACCCTAAGCCGTACCCTAAGCCGTACCCTAAGCCTAACCCTAACCCTAGGCTACCCTTGACTGCTTCTGCCTCCAATAGATTTCCTAAGCATTGTGTTTTAAGGAACAGCTTAAAAAGAGAATCCTAATGTGATTTCTTTATAATGGGTGTGTTCCTTATCTTATCCTAGTGTCTAAACTCTTCTCCATGGCTGGAGACCCAAATAATATTCCTTTACGTGCTAAGGGGTATCTAGAGAGTGGGATAGGTTTAATAACTACCCTAACCCTAACGCGTACCCTAACCCTATCCCCTACCCTAATCCTAACCCGTACACTAAACCGAGCCCTAACCCTAACACTAACCCTAACCCTAACCCTAACCCATACCCTACGCCGTACCCGAAGCCCTCACCGAACCAGTACCCTAAGCCTTACCCTAAGCCGTACCCTAAGCCTAACCCTAACCCTAGGCTACCCTTGACTGCTTCTGCCTCCAATAGATTTTCTAAGCACTAGTGTTTTAAGGAACAGCTTAAAAAGAGAATCCTAATGTGATTTATTTATAATGGGTGTGTTCCTTATCTTATCCTAGTGTCTAAACTCTTCTCCATGGCTGGACCTCCAAATAATATTCCTTTACGTGCTAAGGGGTATCTAGAGAGTGGGTTAGGTTTAATAACTACCCTAACACTAACGCGTACCCTAACCCTAAACCCTACCCTAACCCTAACACGTACCCTAATCCTAAGCAATACCCTATACCGAGCCCTAACCCTAACACTAACCCTAACCCTAACCCATACCCTACGCCGTACCAGAAGCCCTCCCCGAACCCGTACCCTAAGCCGTACCCTAAGCCTAACCCTAAGCCTAACCCTAACCCTAGGCTACCCTTGACTGCTTCTGCCTCCAATAGATTTCCTAAGCACTAGTGTTTTAAGGAACAGCTTAAAAAGAGAATCCTAATGTGATTTCTTTATAATGGGTGTGTTCCTTATCTTATCCTAGTGTCTAAACTCTTCTCCATGGCTGGACCTCCAAATAATATTCCTTTACGTGCTAAGGGATATCTAGAGAGTGGGTTAGGTTTAATAACTACCCTAACACTAACGCGTACCCTAACCCTAACCCCTACCCTATCGCTAACACGTACCCTAATCCTAACCAATACCCTAAACCGAGCCCTAACCCTAACACTAACCCTAACCCTAACCCTAACCCATACCCTACGCCGTACCAGAAGCCCTCCCCGAACCCGTACCCTAAGCCGTACCCTAAGCCTAACCCTAAGCCTAACCCTAAACCTAGGCTACCCTTGAATGCTTCTGCCTCCAATAGATTTCCTAAGCACTAGTGTTTTAAGGAACAGCTTAAAAAGAGAATCCTAATGTGATTTGTTTATGATGGGTGTGTTCCTTATCTTATCCTAGTGTCTAAATTCTTCTCCATGGCTGGACCTCCAAATAATATTCCTTTACGTGCTAAGGGGTATCTAGAGAGTGGGATAGCTTTAATAACTACCCTAACACTAACGCGTACCCTAACCCTAACCCCTACCCTAACCCTAACACGTACCCTAATCCTAACCAATACCCTAAACCGAGCCCTAACCCTAACACTAACCCTAACCCATACCCTACGCCGTACCCGAAGCCATCCCCGAACCCGTACCCTAAGCCGTACCCTAAGCCTAACCCTAACCCTAGGCTACCCTTGACTGCTTCTGCCTCCAATAGATTTCCTAAGCACTAGTGTTTTAAGGAACAGCTTAAAAAGAGAATCCTAATGTGATTTCTTTATAATGGGTGTGTTCCTTATCTTATCCTAGTGTCTAAACTCTTCTCCATGGCTGGACCTCCAAATAATAATCCTTTACGTGCTAAGGGGTATCTAGAGACTGGGATAGGTTTAATAACTACCCTAACACTAACGCGTACCCTAAACCTAACCCCTACCCTAACCCTAACACGTACCCTAATCCTAACCAATACCCTAAGCCGAGCCCTAACCCTAACACTAACCCTAACCCTAACCCTATCCCATACCCTACGCCGTACCCGAAGCGCTCCCCGAACCGGTACCCTAAGCCGTACCCTAAGCCGTACCCTAAGCCTAACCCTAACCCTAGGCTACCCTTGACTGCTTCTGCCTCCAATAGATTTCCTAAGCATTGTGTTTTAAGGAACAGCTTAAAAAGAGAATCCTAATGTGATTTCTTTATAATGGGTGTGTTCCTTATCTTATCCTAGTGTCTAAACTCTTCTCCATGGCTGGAGACCCAAATAATATTCCTTTACGTGCTAAGGGGTATCTAGAGAGTGGGATAGGTTTAATAACTACCCTAACCCTAACGCGTACCCTAACCCTATCCCCTACCCTAATCCTAACCCGTACACTAAACCGAGCCCTAACCCTAACACTAACCCTAACCCTAACCCTAACCCATACCCTACGCCGTACCCGAAGCCCTCACCGAACCAGTACCCTAAGCCTTACCCTAAGCCGTACCCTAAGCCTAACCCTAACCCTAGGCTACCCTTGACTTCTTCTGCCTCCAATAGATTTCCTAAGCACTAGTGTTTTAAGGAACAGCTTAAAAAGAGAATCCTAATGTGATTTCTTTATAATGGGTGTGTTCCTTATCTTATCCTAGTGTGTAAACTCTTCTCCATGGCTGGACCTCCAAATAATATTCCTTTACGTGCTAAGGGGTATCTAGAGAGTGGGTTAGGTTTAATAACTACCCT
Source organism: Balaenoptera physalus (assembly GCF_965194825.1). Lineage (NCBI taxonomy): Eukaryota > Metazoa > Chordata > Mammalia > Artiodactyla > Balaenopteridae > Balaenoptera > Balaenoptera physalus. The sequence continues at coordinate 140,999,586 of NC_138903.1, read as the reverse complement.
ATCACTAACGCGTACCCTAACCCTAACCCCTACCCTATCGCTAACACGTACCCTAATCCTAACCAATACCGTAAACCGAGCCCTAACCCTAACACTAATCCTAACCCTAACCCTAACCCATACCCTACGCCGTACCAGAAGCCCTCCCCGAACCCGTACCCTAAGCCGTACCCTAAGCCTAACCCTAAGCCTAACCCTAAACCTAGGCTACCCTTGAATGCTTCTGCCTCCAATAGATTTCCTAAGCATTAGTGTTTTAAGGAAGAGCTTAAAAAGAGAATCCTAATGTGATTTGTTTATGATGGGTGTGTTCCTTATCTTATCCTAGTGTCTAAATTCTTCTCCATGGCTGGACCTCCAAATAATATTCCTTTACGTGCTAAGGGGTATCTAGAGAGTGGGATAGCTTTAATAACTACCCTAACACTAACGCGTACCCTAACCCTAACCCCTACCCTAACCCTAACACGTACCCTAATCCTAACCAATACCCTAAACCGAGCCCTAACCCTAACACTAACCCTAACCCTAACCCTAACCCATACCCTACGCCGTACCCGAAGCCATCCCCGAACCCGTACCCTAAGCCGTACCCTAAGCCTAACCCTAACCCTAGGCTACCCTTGACTGCTTCTGCCTCCAATAGATTTCCTAAGCACTAGTGTTTTAAGGAACAGCTTAAAAAGAGAATCCTAATGTGATTTCTTTATAATGGGTGTGTTCCTTATCTTATCCTAGTGTCTAAACTCTTCTCCATGGCTGGACCTCCAAATAATATTCCTTTACGTGCTAAGGGGTATCTAGAGATTGGGATAGGTTTAATAACTACCCTAACACTAACGCGTACCCTAACCCTAACCCCTACCCTAACCCTAACACGTACCCTAATCCTAACCAATACCCTAAGCCGAGCCCTAACCCTAACACTAACCCTAACCCTAACCCTAACCCATACCCTAAGCCGTACCCGAAGCCCTCCCCAAACCCGTACCCTAAGCCGTACCCTAAGCCGTACCCTAAGCCTAACCCTAACCCTAGGCTACCCTTGACTGCTTCTGCCTCCAATAGATTTCCTAAGCACTAGTGTTTTAAGGAACAGCTTAAAAAGAGAATCCTAATGTGATTTCTTTATAATGGGTGTGTTCCTTATCTTATCCTAGTGTCTAAACTCTTCTCCATGGCTGGACCTCCAAATAATATTCCTTTACGTGCTAAGGGGTATCTAGAGATTGGGATAGGTTTAATAACTACCCTAACACTAACGCGTACCCTAACCCTAACCCCTACCCTAACCCTAACACGTACCCTAATCCTAACCAATACCCTAAGCCGAGCCCTAACCCTAACACTAACCCTAACCCTAACCCTAACCCATACCCTAAGCCGTACCCGAAGCCCTCCCCAAACCCGTACCCTAAGCTGTACCCTAAGCTGTACCCTAAGCCTAACCCTAACCCTAGGCTACCCTTGACTGCTTCTGCCTCCAATAGATTTCCTACGCACTAGTGTTTTAAGGAACAGCTTAAAAAGAGAATCCTAATGTGATTTCTTTATAATGGGTGTGTTCCTTATCTTATCCTAGTGTCTAAACTCTTCTCCATGGCTGGACCTCCAAATAATATTCCTTTACGTGCTAATGGGTATCTAGAGACTGGGATAGGTTTAATAACTACCCTAACACTAACGCGTACCCTAACCCTAACCACTACCCTAACCCTAACACGTACCCTAATCCTAACCAATACCCTAAACCGAGCCCTAACCCTAACACTAACCCTAACCCTAACCCTAACCCATACCCTACGCCGTACCCGAAGCCCTCCCCGAACCGGTACCCTAAGCCGTACCCTAAGCCGTACCCTAAGCCTAACCCTAACCCTAGGCTACCCTTGACTGCTTCTGCCTCCAATAGATTTTCTAAGCACTAGTGTTTTAAGGAACAGCTTAAAAAGAGAATCCTAATGTGATTTATTTATAATGGGTGTGTTCCTTATCTTATCCTAGTGTCTAAACTCTTCTCCATAGCTGGACCTCCAAATAATATTCCTTTACGTGCTAAGGGGTATCTAGAGAGTGGGTTAGGTTTAATAACTACCCTAACACTAACGCGTACCCTAACCCTAAACCCTACCCTAACCCTAACACGTACCCTAATCCTAAGCAATACCCTATACCGAGCCCTAACCCTAACACTAACCCTAACCCTAACCCATACCCTACGCCGTACCAGAAGCCCTCCCCGAACCCGTACCCTAAGCCGTACCCTAAGCCTAACCCTAAGCCTAACCCTAACCCTAGGCTACCCTTGACTGCTTCTGCCTCCAATAGATTTCCTAAGTACTAGTGTTTTAAGGAACAGCTTAAAAAGAGAATCCTAATGTGATTTCTTTATAATGGGTGTGTTCCTTATCTTATCCTAGTGTGTAAACTCTTCTCCATGGCTGGACCTCCAAATAATATTCCTTTACGTGCTAAGGGGTATCTAGAGAGTGGGTTAGGTTTAATAACTACCCTATCACTAACGCGTACCCTAACCCTAACCCCTACCCTATCGCTAACACGTACCCTAATCCTAACCAATACCGTAAACCGAGCCCTAACCCTAACACTAACCCTAACCCTAACCCTAACCCATACCCTACGCCGTACCAGAAGCCCTCCCCGAACCCGTACCCTAAGCCGTACCCTAAGCCTAACCCTAAGCCTAACCCTAAACCTAGGCTACCCTTGAATGCTTCTGCCTCCAATAGATTTCCTAAGCACTAGTGTTTTAAGGAAGAGCTTAAAAAGAGAATCCTAATGTGATTTGTTTATGATGGGTGTGTTCCTTATCTTATCCTAGTGTCTAAATTCTTCTCCATGGCTGGACCTCCAAATAATATTCCTTTACGTGCTAAGGGGTATCTAGAGAGTGGGATAGCTTTAATAACTACCCTAACACTAACGCGTACCCTAACCCTAAACCCTACCCTAACCCTAACACGTACCCTAATCCTAACCAATACCCTAAACCGAGCCCTAACCCTAACACTAACCCTAACCCTAACCCTAACCCATACCCTACGCCGTACCCGAAGCCATCCCCGAACCCGTACCCTAAGCCGTACCCTAAGCCTAACCCTAACCCTAGGCTACCCTTGACTGCTTCTGCCTCCAATAGATTTCCTAAGCACTAGTGTTTTAAGGAACAGCTTAAAAAGAGAATCCTAATGTGATTTCTTTATAATGGGTGTGTTCCTTATCTTATCCTAGTGTCTAAACTCTTCTCCATGGCTGGACCTCCAAATAATATTCCTTTACGTGCTAAGGGGTATCTAGAGATTGGGATAGGTTTAATAACTACCCTAACACTAACGCGTATCCTAACCCTAACCCCTACCCTAACCCTAACACGTACCCTAATCCTAACCAATACCCTAAGCCGAGCCCTAACCCTAACACTAACCCTAACCCTAACCCTAAACCATACCCTAAGCCGTACCCGAAGCCCTCCCCAAACCCGTACCCTAAGCCGTACCCTAAGCCGTACCCTAAGCCTAACCCTAACCCTAGGCTACCCTTGACTGCTTCTGCCTCCAATAGATTTCCTAAGCACTAGTGTTTTAAGGAACAGCTTAAAAAGAGAATCCTAATGTGATTTCTTTATAATGGGTGTGTTCCTTATCTTATCCTAGTGTCTAAACTCTTCTCCATGGCTGGACCTCCAAATAATATTCCTTTACGTGCTAAGGGGTATCTAGAGATTGGGATAGGTTTAATAACTACCCTAACACTAACGCGTACCCTAACCCTAACCCCTACCCTAACCCTAACACGTACCCTAATCCTAACCAATACCCTAAGCCGAGCCCTAACCCTAACACTAACCCTAACCCTAACCCTAACCCATACCCTAAGCCGTACCCGAAGCCCTCCCCAAACCCGTACCCTAAGCTGTACCCTAAGCTGTACCCTAAGCCTAACCCTAACCCTAGGCTACCCTTGACTGCTTCTGCCTCCAATAGATTTCCTACGCACTAGTGTTTTAAGGAACAGCTTAAAAAGAGAATCCTAATGTGATTTCTTTATAATGGGTGTGTTCCTTATCTTATCCTAGTGTCTAAACTCTTCTCCATGGCTGGACCTCCAAATAATATTCCTTTACGTGCTAAGGGGTATCTAGAGACTGGGATAGGTTTAATAACTACCCTAACACTAACGCGTACCCTAACCCTAACCACTACCCTAACCCTAACACGTACCCTAATCCTAACCAATACCCTAAACCGAGCCCTAACCCTAACACTAACCCTAACCCTAACCCTAACCCATACCCTACGCCGTACCCGAAGCCCTCCCCGAACCGGTACCATAAGCCGTACCCTAAGCCGTACCCTAAGCCTAACCCTAACCCTAGGCTACCCTTGACTGCTTCTGCCTCCAAAAGATTTTCTAAGCACTAGTGTTTTAAGGAACAGCTTAAAAAGAGAATCCTAATGTGATTTCTTTATAATGGGTGTGTTCCTTATCTTATCCTAGTGTCTAAACTCTTCTCCATGGCTGGACCTCCAAATAATATTCCTTTACGTGCTAAGGGGTATCTAGAGAGTGGGTTAGGTTTAATAACTACCCTAACACTAACGCGTACCCTAACCCTAACCCCTACCCTATCGCTAACACGTACCCTAATCCTAACCAATACCCTAAACCGAGCCCTAACCCTAACACTAACCCTAACCCTAACCCTAACCCATACCCTACGCCGTACCAGAAGCCCTCCCCGAACCCGTACCCTAAACCGTACCCTAAGCCTAACCCTAAGCCTAACCCTAAACCTAGGCTACCCTTGAATGCTTCTGCCTCCAATAGATTTCCTAAGCACTAGTGTTTTAAGGAACAGCTTAAAAAGAGAATCCTAATGTGATTTGTTTATGATGGGTGTGTTCCTTATCTTATCCTAGTGTCTAAATTCTTCTCCATGGCTGGACCTCCAAATAATATTCCTTTACGTGCTAAGGGGTATCTAGAGAGTGGGATAGCTTTAATAACTACCCTAACACTAACGCGTACCCTAACCCTAACCCCTACCCTAACCCTAACACGTACCCTAATCCTAACCAATACCCTAAACCGAGCCCTAACCCTAACACTAACCCTAACCCATACCCTACGCCGTACCCGAAGCCATCCCCGAACCCGTACCCTAAGCCGTACCCTAAGCCTAACCCTAACCCTAGGCTACCCTTGACTGCTTCTGCCTCCAATAGATTTCCTAAGCACTAGTGTTTTAAGGAACAGCTTAAAAAGAGAATCCTAATGTGATTTCTTTATAATGGGTGTGTTCCTTATCTTATCCTAGTGTCTAAACTCTTCTCCATGGCTGGACCTCCAAATAATAATCCTTTACGTGCTAAGGGGTATCTAGAGACTGGGATAGGTTTAATAACTACCCTAACACTAACGCGTACCCTAAACCTAACCCCTACCCTAACCCTAACACGTACCCTAATCCTAACCAATACCCTAAGCCGAGCCCTAACCCTAACACTAACCCTAACCCTAACCCTATCCCATACCCTACGCCGTACCCGAAGCCCTCCCCGAACCGGTACCCTAAGCCGTACCCTAAGCCGTACCCTAAGCCTAACCCTAACCCTAGGCTACCCTTGACTGCTTCTGCCTCCAATAGATTTCCTAAGCATTGTGTTTTAAGGAACAGCTTAAAAAGAGAATCCTAATGTGATTTCTTTATAATGGGTGTGTTCCTTATCTTATCCTAGTGTCTAAACTCTTCTCCATGGCTGGAGACCCAAATAATATTCCTTTACGTGCTAAGGGGTATCTAGAGAGTGGGATAGGTTTAATAACTACCCTAACCCTAACGCGTACCCTAACCCTATCCCCTACCCTAATCCTAACCCGTACACTAAACCGAGCCCTAACCCTAACACTAACCCTAACCCTAACCCTAACCCATACCCTACGCCGTACCCGAAGCCCTCACCGAACCAGTACCCTAAGCCTTACCCTAAGCCGTACCCTAAGCCTAACCCTAACCCTAGGCTACCCTTGACTTCTTCTGCCTCCAATAGATTTCCTAAGCACTAGTGTTTTAAGGAACAGCTTAAAAAGAGAATCCTAATGTGATTTCTTTATAATGGGTGTGTTCCTTATCTTATCCTAGTGTGTAAACTCTTCTCCATGGCTGGACCTCCAAATAATATTCCTTTACGTGCTAAGGGGTATCTAGAGAGTGGGATAGCTTTAATAACTACCCTAACACTAACGCGTACCCTAACCCTAAACCCTACCCTAACCCTAACACGTACCCTAATCCTAACCAATACCCTAAACCGAGCCCTAACCCTAACACTAACCCTAACCCTAACCCTAACCCATACCCTACGCCGTACCCGAAGCCATCCCCGAACCCGTACCCTAAGCCGTACCCTAAGCCTAACCCTAACCCTAGGCTACCCTTGACTGCTTCTGCCTCCAATAGATTTCCTAAGCACTAGTGTTTTAAGGAACAGCTTAAAAAGAGAATCCTAATGTGATTTCTTTATAATGGGTGTGTTCCTTATCTTATCCTAGTGTCTAAACTCTTCTCCATGGCTGGACCTCCAAATAATATTCCTTTACGTGCTAAGGGGTATCTAGAGATTGGGATAGGTTTAATAACTACCCTAACACTAACGCGTACCCTAACCCTAACCCCTACCCTAACCCTAACACGTACCCTAATCCTAACCAATACCCTAAGCCGAGCCCTAACCCTAACACTAACCCTAACCCTAACCCTAACCCATACCCTAAGCCGTACCCGAAGCCCTCCCCAAACCCGTACCCTAAGCCGTACCCTAAGCCGTACCCTAAGCCTAACCCTAACCCTAGGCTACCCTTGACTGCTTCTGCCTCCAATAGATTTCCTAAGCACTAGTGTTTTAAGGAACAGCTTAAAAAGAGAATCCTAATGTGATTTCTTTATAATGGGTGTGTTCCTTATCTTATCCTAGTGTCTAAACTCTTCTCCATGGCTGGACCTCCAAATAATATTCCTTTACGTGCTAAGGGGTATCTAGAGATTGGGATAGGTTTAATAACTACCCTAACACTAACGCGTACCCTAACCCTAACCCCTACCCTAACCCTAACACGTACCCTAATCCTAACCAATACCCTAAGCCGAGCCCTAACCCTAACACTAACCCTAACCCTAACCCTAACCCATACCCTAAGCCGTACCCGAAGCCCTCCCCAAACCCGTACCCTAAGCTGTACCCTAAGCTGTACCCTAAGCCTAACCCTAACCCTAGGCTACCCTTGACTGCTTCTGCCTCCAATAGATTTCCTACGCACTAGTGTTTTAAGGAACAGCTTAAAAAGAGAATCCTAATGTGATTTCTTTATAATGGGTGTGTTCCTTATCTTATCCTAGTGTCTAAACTCTTCTCCATGGCTGGACCTCCAAATAATATTCCTTTACGTGCTAATGGGTATCTAGAGACTGGGATAGGTTTAATAACTACCCTAACACTAACGCGTACCCTAACCCTAACCACTACCCTAACCCTAACGCGTACCCTAATCCTAACCAATACCCTAAACCGAGCCCTAACCCTAACACTAACCCTAACCCTAACCCTAACCCATACCCTACGCCGTACCCGAAGCCCTCCCCGAACCGGTACCCTAAGCCGTACCCTAAGCCGTACCCTAAGCCTAACCCTAACCCTAGGCTACCCTTGACTGCTTCTGCCTCCAATAGATTTTCTAAGCACTAGTGTTTTAAGGAACAGCTTAAAAAGAGAATCCTAATGTGATTTATTTATAATGGGTGTGTTCCTTATCTTATCCTAGTGTCTAAACTCTTCTCCATAGCTGGACCTCCAAATAATATTCCTTTACGTGCTAAGGGGTATCTAGAGAGTGGGTTAGGTTTAATAACTACCCTAACACTAACGCGTACCCTAACCCTAAACCCTACCCTAACCCTAACACGTACCCTAATCCTAAGCAATACCCTATACCGAGCCCTAACCCTAACACTAACCCTAACCCTAACCCATACCCTACGCCGTACCAGAAGCCCTCCCCGAACCCGTACCCTAAGCCGTACCCTAAGCCTAACCCTAAGCCTAACCCTAACCCTAGGCTACCCTTGACTGCTTCTGCCTCCAATAGATTTCCTAAGTACTAGTGTTTTAAGGAACAGCTTAAAAAGAGAATCCTAATGTGATTTCTTTATAATGGGTGTGTTCCTTATCTTATCCTAGTGTGTAAACTCTTCTCCATGGCTGGACCTCCAAATAATATTCCTTTACGTGCTAAGGGGTATCTAGAGAGTGGGTTAGGTTTAATAACTACCCTATCACTAACGCGTACCCTAACCCTAACCCCTACCCTATCGCTAACACGTACCCTAATCCTAACCAATACCGTAAACCGAGCCCTAACCCTAACACTAACCCTAACCCTAACCCTAACCCATACCCTACGCCGTACCAGAAGCCCTCCCCGAACCCGTACCCTAAGCCGTACCCTAAGCCTAACCCTAAGCCTAACCCTAAACCTAGGCTACCCTTGAATGCTTCTGCCTCCAATAGATTTCCTAAGCACTAGTGTTTTAAGGAAGAGCTTAAAAAGAGAATCCTAATGTGATTTGTTTATGATGGGTGTGTTCCTTATCTTATCCTAGTGTCTAAATTCTTCTCCATGGCTGGACCTCCAAATAATATTCCTTTACGTGCTAAGGGGTATCTAGAGAGTGGGATAGCTTTAATAACTACCCTAACACTAACGCGTACCCTAACCCTAAACCCTACCCTAACCCTAACACGTACCCTAATCCTAACCAATACCCTAAACCGAGCCCTAACCCTAACACTAACCCTAACCCTAACCCTAACCCATACCCTACGCCGTACCCGAAGCCATCCCCGAACCCGTACCCTAAGCCGTACCCTAAGCCTAACCCTAACCCTAGGCTACCCTTGACTGCTTCTGCCTCCAATAGATTTCCTAAGCACTAGTGTTTTAAGGAACAGCTTAAAAAGAGAATCCTAATGTGATTTCTTTATAATGGGTGTGTTCCTTATCTTATCCTAGTGTCTAAACTCTTCTCCATGGCTGGACCTCCAAATAATATTCCTTTACGTGCTAAGGGGTATCTAGAGATTGGGATAGGTTTAATAACTACCCTAACACTAACGCGTATCCTAACCCTAACCCCTACCCTAACCCTAACACGTACCCTAATCCTAACCAATACCCTAAGCCGAGCCCTAACCCTAACACTAACCCTAACCCTAACCCTAAACCATACCCTAAGCCGTACCCGAAGCCCTCCTCAAACCCGTACCCTAAGCCGTACCCTAAGCCGTACCCTAAGCCTAACCCTAACCCTAGGCTACCCTTGACTGCTTCTGCCTCCAATAGATTTCCTAAGCACTAGTGTTTTAAGGAACAGCTTAAAAAGAGAATCCTAATGTGATTTCTTTATAATGGGTGTGTTCCTTATCTTATCCTAGTGTCTAAACTCTTCTCCATGGCTGGACCTCCAAATAATATTCCTTTACGTGCTAAGGGGTATCTAGAGATTGGGATAGGTTTAATAACTACCCTAACACTAACGCGTACCATAACCCTAACCCCTACCCTAACCCTAACACGTACCCTAATCCTAACCAATACCCTAAGCCGAGCCCTAACCCTAACACTAACCCTAACCCTAACCCTAACCCATACCCTAAGCCGTACCCGAAGCCCTCCCCAAACCCGTACCCTAAGCTGTACCCTAAGCTGTACCCTAAGCCTAACCCTAACCCTAGGCTACCCTTGACTGCTTCTGCCTCCAATAGATTTCCTACGCACTAGTGTTTTAAGGAACAGCTTAAAAAGAGAATCCTAATGTGATTTCTTTATAATGGGTGTGTTCCTTATCTTATCCTAGTGTCTAAACTCTTCTCCATGGCTGGACCTCCAAATAATATTCCTTTACGTGCTAAGGGGTATCTAGAGACTGGGATAGGTTTAATAACTACCCTAACACTAACGCGTACCCTAACCCTAACCACTACCCTAACCCTAACACGTACCCTAATCCTAACCAATACCCTAAACCGAGCCCTAACCCTAACACTAACCCTAACCCTAACCCTAACCCATACCCTACGCCGTACCCGAAGCCCTCCCCGAACCGGTACCATAAGCCGTACCCTAAGCCGTACCCTAAGCCTAACCCTAACCCTAGGCTACCCTTGACTGCTTCTGCCTCCAAAAGATTTTCTAAGCACTAGTGTTTTAAGGAACAGCTTAAAAAGAGAATCCTAATGTGATTTATTTATAATGGGTGTGTTCCTTATCTTATCCTAGTGTCTAAACTCTTCTCCATGGCTGGACCTCCAAATAATATTCCTTTACGTGCTAAGGGGTATCTAGAGAGTGGGTTAGGTTTAATAACTACCCTAACACTAACGCGTACCCTAACCCTAAACCCTACCCTAACCCTAACACGTACCCTAATCCTAAGCAATACCCTATACCGAGCCCTAACCCTAACACTAACCCTAACCCTAACCCATACCCTACGCCGTACCAGAAGCCCTCCCCGAACCCGTACCCTAAGCCGTACCCTAAGCCTAACCCTAAGCCTAACCCTAACCCTAGGCTACCCTTGACTGCTTCTGCCTCCAATAGATTTCCTAAGCACTAGTGTTTTAAGGAACAGCTTAAAAAGAGAATCCTAATGTGATTTCTTTATAATGGGTGTGTTCCTTATCTTATCCTAGTGTCTAAACTCTTCTCCATGGCTGGACCTCCAAATAATATTCCTTTACGTGCTAAGGGGTATCTAGAGAGTGGGTTAGGTTTAATAACTACCCTAACACTAACGCGTACCCTAACCCTAACCCCTACCCTATCGCTAACACGTACCCTAATCCTAACCAATACCCTAAACCGAGCCCTAACCCTAACACTAACCCTAACCCTAACCCTAACCCATACCCTACGCCGTACCAGAAGCCCTCCCCGAACCCGTACCCTAAGCCGTACCCTAAGCCTAACCCTAAGCCTAACCCTAAACCTAGGCTACCCTTGAATGCTTCTGCCTCCAATAGATTTCCTAAGCACTAGTGTTTTAAGGAACAGCTTAAAAAGAGAATCCTAATGTGATTTGTTTATGATGGGTGTATTCCTTATCTTATCCTAGTGTCTAAATTCTTCTCCATGGCTGGACCTCCAAATAATATTCCTTTACGTGCTAAGGGGTATCTAGAGAGTGGGATAGCTTTAATAACTACCCTAACACTAACGCGTACCCTAACCCTAACCCCTACCCTAACCCTAACACGTACCCTAATCCTAACCAATACCCTAAACCGAGCCCTAACCCTAACACTAACCCTAACCCATACCCTACGCCGTACCCGAAGCCATCCCCGAACCCGTACCCTAAGCCGTACCCTAAGCCTAACCCTAAGCCTAACCCTAACCCTAGGCTACCCTTGACTGCTTCTGCCTCCAATAGATTTCCTAAGCACTAGTGTTTTAAGGAACAGCTTAAAAAGAGAATCCTAATGTGATTTCTTTATAATGGGTGTGTTCCTTATCTTATCCTAGTGTGTAAACTCTTCTCCATGGCTGGACCTCCAAATAATATTCCTTTACGTGCTAAGGGGTATCTAGAGAGTGGGTTAGGTTTAATAACTACCCTATCACTAACGCGTACCCTAACCCTAACCCCTACCCTATCGCTAACACGTACCCTAATCCTAACCAATACCGTAAACCGAGCCCTAACCCTAACACTAACCCTAACCCTAACCCTAACCCATACCCTACGCCGTACCAGAAGCCCTCCCCGAACCCGTACCCTAAGCCGTACCCTAAGCCTAACCCTAAGCCTAACCCTAAACCTAGGCTACCCTTGAATGCTTCTGCCTCCAATAGATTTCCTAAGCACTAGTGTTTTAAGGAAGAGCTTAAAAAGAGAATCCTAATGTGATTTGTTTATGATGGGTGTGTTCCTTATCTTATCCTAGTGTCTAAATTCTTCTCCATGGCTGGACCTCCAAATAATATTCCTTTACGTGCTAAGGGGTATCTAGAGAGTGGGATAGCTTTAATAACTACCCTAACACTAACGCGTACCCTAACCCTAACCCCTACCCTAACCCTAACACGTACCCTAATCCTAACCAATACCCTAAACCGAGCCCTAACCCTAACACTAACCCTAACCCTAACCCTAACCCATACCCTACGCCGTACCCGAAGCCATCCCCGAACCCGTACCCTAAGCCGTACCCTAAGCCTAACCCTAACCCTAGGCTACCCTTGACTGCTTCTGCCTCCAATAGATTTCCTAAGCACTAGTGTTTTAAGGAACAGCTTAAAAAGAGAATCCTAATGTGATTTCTTTATAATGGGTGTGTTCCTTATCTTATCCTAGTGTCTAAACTCTTCTCCATGGCTGGACCTCCAAATAATATTCCTTTACGTGCTAAGGGGTATCTAGAGATTGGGATAGGTTTAATAACTACCCTAACACTAACGCGTATCCTAACCCTAACCCCTACCCTAACCCTAACACGTACCCTAATCCTAAACAATACCCTAAGCCGAGCCCTAACCCTAACAATAACCCTAACCCTAACCCTAACCCATACCCTAAGCCGTACCCGAAGCCCTCCCCAAACCCGTACCCTAAGCCGTACCCTAAGCCGTACCCTAAGCCTAACCCTAACCCTAGGCTACCCTTGACTGCTTCTGCCTCCAATAGATTTCCTAAGCACTAGTGTTTTAAGGAACAGCTTAAAAAGAGAATCCTAATGTGATTTCTTTATAATGGGTGTGTTCCTTATCTTATCCTAGTGTCTAAACTCTTCTCCATGGCTGGACCTCCAAATAATATTCCTTTACGTGCTAAGGGGTATCTAGAGATTGGGATAGGTTTAATAACTACCCTAACACTAACGCGTACCCTAACCCTAACCCCTACCCTAACCCTAACACGTACCCTAATCCTAACCAATACCCTAAGCCGAGCCCTAACCCTAACACTAACCCTAACCCTAACCCTAACCCATAACATAAGCCGTACCCGAAGCCCTCCCCAAACCCGTACCCTAAGCTGTACCCTAAGCTGTACCCTAAGCCTAACCCTAACCCTAGGCTACCCTTGACTGCTTCTGCCTCCAATAGATTTCCTACGCACTAGTGTTTTAAGGAACAGCTTAAAAAGAGAATCCTAATGTGATTTCTTTATAATGGGTGTGTTCCTTATCTTATCCTAGTGTCTAAACTCTTCTCCATGGCTGGACCTCCAAATAATATACCTTTACGTGCTAAGGGGTATCTAGAGACTGGGATAGGTTTAATAACTACCCTAACACTAACGCGTACCCTAACCCTAACCACTACCCTAACCCTAACACGTACCCTAATCCTAACCAATACCCTAAACCGAGCCCTAACCCTAACACTAACCCTAACCCTAACCCTAACCCATACCCTACGCCGTACCCGAAGCCCTCCCCGAACCGGTACCCTAAGCCGTACCCTAAGCCGTACCCTAAGCCTAACCCTAACCCTAGGCTACCCTTGACTGCTTCTGCCTCCAATAGATTTTCTAAGCACTAGTGTTTTAAGGAACAGCTTAAAAAGAGAATCCTAATGTGATTTATTTATAATGGGTGTGTTCCTTATCTTATCCTAGTGTCTAAACTCTTCTCCATGGCTGGACCTCCAAATAATATTCCTTTACGTGCTAAGGGGTATCTAGAGAGTGGGTTAGGTTTAATAACTACCCTAACACTAACGCGTACCCTAACCCTAAACCCTACCCTAACCCTAACACGTACCCTAATCCTAAGCAATACCCTATACCGAGCCCTAACCCTAACCCTAACCCTAACCCTAACCCATACCCTACGCCGTACCAGAAGCCCTCCCCGAACCCGTACCCTAAGCCGTACCCTAAGCCTAACCCTAAGCCTAACCCTAACCCTAGGCTACCCTTGACTGCTTCTGCCTCCAATAGATTTCCTAAGCACTAGTGTTTTAAGGAACAGCTTAAAAAGAGAATCCTAATGTGATTTCTTTATAATGGGTGTGTTCCTTATCTTATCCTAGTGTCTAAACTCTTCTCCATGGCTGGACCTCCAAATAATATTCCTTTACGTGCTAAGGGGTATCTAGAGAGTGGGTTAGGTTTAATAACTACCCTAACACTAACGCGTACCCTAACCCTAACCCCTACCCTAACCCTAACACGTACCCTAATCCTAACCAATACCCTAAACCGAGCCCTAACCCTAACACTAACCCTAACCCTAACCCTAACCCATACCCTACGCCGTACCCGAAGCCATCCCCGAACCCGTACCCTAAGCCGTACCCTAAGCCTAACCCTAACCCTAGGCTACCCTTGACTGCTTCTGCCTCCAATAGATTTCCTAAGCACTAGTGTTTTAAGGAACAGCTTAAAAAGAGAATCCTAATGTGATTTGTTTATGATGGGTGTGTTCCTTATCTTATCCTAGTGTCTAAATTCTTCTCCATGGCTGGACCTCCAAATAATATTCCTTTACGTGCTAAGGGGTATCTAGAGAGTGGGATAGCTTTAATAACTACCCTAACACTAACGCGTACCCTAACCCTAACCCCTACCCTAACCCTAACACGTACCCTAATCCTAACCAATACCCTAAACCGAGCCCTAACCCTAACACTAACCCTAACCCATACCCTACGCCGTACCCGAAGCCATCCCCGAACCCGTACCCTAAGCCGTACCCTAAGCCTAACCCTAACCCTAGGCTACCCTTGACTGCTTCTGCCTCCAATAGATTTCCTAAGCACTAGTGTTTTAAGGAACAGCTTAAAAAGAGAATCCTAATGTGATTTCTTTATAATGGGTGTGTTCCTTATCTTATCCTAGTGTCTAAACTCTTCTCCATGGCTGGACCTCCAAATAATAATCCTTTACGTGCTAAGGGGTATCTAGAGACTGGGATAGGTTTAATAACTACCCTAACACTAACGCGTACCCTAAACCTAACCCCTACCCTAACCCTAACACGTACCCTAATCCTAACCAATACCCTAAGCCGAGCCCTAACCCTAACACTAACCCTAACCCTAACCCTATCCCATACCCTACGCCGTACCCGAAGCCCTCCCCGAACCGGTACCCTAAGCCGTACCCTAAGCCGTACCCTAAGCCTAACCCTAACCCTAGGCTACCCTTGACTGCTTCTGCCTCCAATAGATTTCCTAAGCATTGTGTTTTAAGGAACAGCTTAAAAAGAGAATCTTATTGTGATTTCTTTATAATGGGTGTGTTCCTTATCTTATCCTAGTGTCTAAACTCTTCTCCATGGCTGGAGACCCAAATAATATTCCTTTACGTGCTAAGGGGTATCTAGAGAGTGGGATAGGTTTAATAACTACCCTAACCCTAACGCGTACCCTAACCCTATCCCCTACCCTAATCCTAACCCGTACACTAAACCGAGCCCTAACCCTAACACTAACCCTAACCCTAACCCTAACCCATACCCTACGCCGTACCCGAAGCCCTCACCGAACCAGTACCCTAAGCCTTACCCTAAGCCGTACCCTAAGCCTAACCCTAACCCTAGGCTACCCTTGACTTCTTCTGCCTCCAATAGATTTCCTAAGCACTAGTGTTTTAAGGAACAGCTTAAAAAGAGAATCCTAATGTGATTTCTTTATAATGGGTGTGTTCCTTATCTTATCCTAGTGTGTAAACTCTTCTCCATGGCTGGACCTCCAAATAATATTCCTTTACGTGCTAAGGGGTATCTAGAGAGTGGGTTAGGTTTAATAACTACCCTATCACTAACGCGTACCCTAACCCTAACCCCTACCCTATCGCTAACACGTACCCTAATCCTAACCAATACCGTAAACCGAGCCCTAACCCTAACACTAATCCTAACCCTAACCCTAACCCATACCCTACGCCGTACCAGAAGCCCTCCCCGAACCCGTACCCTAAGCCGTACCCTAAGCCTAACCCTAAGCCTAACCCTAAACCTAGGCTACCCTTGAATGCTTCTGCCTCCAATAGATTTCCTAAGCACTAGTGTTTTAAGGAACAGCTTAAAAAGAGAATCCTAATGTGATTTGTTTATGATGGGTGTGTTCCTTATCTTATCCTAGTGTCTAAATTCTTCTCCATGGCTGGACCTCCAAATAATATTCCTTTACGTGCTAAGGGGTATCTAGAGAGTGGGATAGCTTTAATAACTACCCTAACACTAACGCGTACCCTAACCCTAACCCCTACCCTAACCCTAACACGTACCCTAATCCTAACCAATACCCTAAACCGAGCCCTAACCCTAACACTAACCCTAACCTTAACCCTAACCCATACCCTACGCCGTACCCGAAGCCATCACCGAACCCGTACCCTAAGCCGTACCCTAAGCCTAACCCTAACCCTAGGCTACCCTTGACTGCTTCTGCCTCCAATAGATTTCCTAAGCACTAGTGTTTTAAGGAACAGCTTAAAAAGAGAATCCTAATGTGATTTCTTTATAATGGGTGTGTTCCTTATCTTATCCTAGTGTCTAAACTCTTCTCCATGGCTGGACCTCCAAATAATATTCCTTTACGTGCTAAGGGGTATCTAGAGATTGGGATAGGTTTAATAACTACCCTAACACTAATGCGTACCCTAACCCTAACCCCTACCCTAACCCTAACACGTACCCTAATCCTAACCAATACCCTAAGCCGAGCCCTAACCCTAACACTAACCCTAACCCTAACCCTAACCCATACCCTAAGCCGTACCCGAAGCCCTCCCCAAACCCGTACCCTAAGCCGTACCCTAAGCCTAACCCTAACCCTAGGCTACCCTTGACTGCTTCTGCCTCCAATAGATTTCCTAAGCACTAGTGTTTTAAGGAACAGCTTAAAAAGAGAATCCTAATGTGATTTCTTTATAATGGGTGTGTTCCTTATCTTATCCTAGTGTCTAAACTCTTCTCCATGGCTGGACCTCCAAATAATATTCCTTTACGTGCTAAGGGGTATCTAGAGATTGGGATAGGTTTAATAACTACCCTAACACTAACGCGTACCCTAACCCTAACACGTACCCTAATCCTAACCAATACCCTAAGCCGAGCCCTAACCCTAACACTAACCCTAACCCTAACCCTAACCCATACCCTAAGCCGTACCCGAAGCCCTCCCCAAACCCGTACCCTAAGCTGTACCCTAAGCTGTACCCTAAGCCTAACCCTAACCCTAGGCTACCCTTGACTGCTTCTACCTCCAATAGATTTCCTACGCACTAGTGTTTTAAGGAACAGCTTAAAAAGAGAATCCTATTGTGATTTCTTTATAATGGGTGTGTTCCTTATCTTATCCTAGTGTCTAAACTCTTCTCCATGGCTGGACCTCCAAATAATATTCCTTTACGTGCTAAGGGGTATCTAGAGACTGGGATAGGTTTAATAACTACCCTAACAATAACGCGTACCCTAACCCTAACCACTACCCTAACCCTAACATGTACCCTAATCCTAACCAATACCCTAAACCGAGCCCTAACCCTAACACTAACCCTAACCCTAACCCTAACCCATACCCTACGCCGTACCCGAAGCCCTCCCCGAACCGGTACCCTAAGCCGTACCCTAAGCCGTACCCTAAGCCTAACCCTAACCCTAGGCTACCCTTGACTGCTTCTGCCTCCAATAGATTTTCTAAGCACTAGTGTTTTAAGGAACAGCTTAAAAAGAGAATCCTAATGTGATTTATTTATAATGGGTGTGTTCCTTATCTTATCCTAGTGTCTAAACTCTTCTCCATGGCTGGACCTCCAAATAATATTCCTTTACGTGCTAAGGGGTATCTAGAGAGTGGGTTAGGTTTAATAACTACCCTAACACTAACGCGTACCCTAACCCTAAACCCTACCCTAACCCTAACACGTACCCTAATCCTAAGCAATACCCTATACCGAGCCCTAACCCTAACACTAACCCTAACCCTAACCCATACCCTACGCCGTACCAGAAGCCCTCCCCGAACCCGTACCCTAAGCCGTACCCTAAGCCTAACCCTAAGCCTAACCCTAACCCTAGGCTACCCTTGACTGCTTCTGCCTCCAATAGATTTCCTAAGCACTAGTGTTTTAAGGAACAGCTTAAAAAGAGAATCCTAATGTGATTTCTTTATAATGGGTGTGTTCCTTATCTTATCCTAGTGTCTAAACTCTTCTCCATGGCTGGACCTCCAAATAATATTCCTTTACGTGCTAAGGGGTATCTAGAGATTGGGATAGGTTGAATAACTACCCTAACACTAACGCGTACCCTAACCCTAACCCCTACCCTAACCCTAACACGTACCCTAATCCTAACCAATACCCTAAGCCGAGCCCTAACCCTAACCCTAACCCATACCCTAAGCCGTACCCGAAGCCCTCCCCAAACCCGTACCCTAAGCCGTACCCTAAGCCGTACCCTAAGCCTAACCCTAACCCTAGGCTACCCTTGACTGCTTCTGCCTCCAATAGATTTCCTAAGCACTAGTGTTTTAAGGAACAGCTTAAAAAGAGAATCCTAATGTGATTTCTTTATAATGGGTGTGTTCCTTATCTTATCCTAGTGTCTAAACTCTTCTCCATGGCTGGACCTCCAAATAATATTCCTTTACGTGCTAAGGGGTATCTAGAGATTGGGATAGGTTTAATAACTACCCTAACACTAACGCGTACCCTAACCCTAACCCCTACCCTAACCCTAACACGTACCCTAATCCTAACCAATACCCTAAGCCGAGCCCTAACCCTAACACTAACCCTAACCCTAACCCTAACCCATACCCTAAGCCGTACCCGAAGCCCTCCCCAAACCCGTACCCTAAGCTGTACCCTAAGCTGTACCCTAAGCCTAACCCTAACCCTAGGCTACCCTTGACTGCTTCTGCCTCCAATAGATTTCCTACGCACTAGTGTTTTAAGGAACAGCTTAAAAAGAGAATCCTATTGTGATTTCTTTATAATGGGTGTGTTCCTTATCTTATCCTAGTGTCTAAACTCTTCTCCATGGCTGGACCTCCAAATAATATTCCTTTACGTGCTAAGGGGTATCTAGAGACTGGGATAGGTTTAATAACTACCCTAACACTAACGCGTACCCTAACCCTAACCACTACCCTAACCCTAACACGTACCCTAATCCTAACCAATACCCTAAACCGAGCCCTAACCCTAACACTAACCCTAACCCTAACCCTAACCCATACCCTACGCCGTACCCGAAGCCCTCCCCGAACCGGTACCCTAAGCCGTACCCTAAGCCGTACCCTAAGCCTAACCCTAACCCTAGGCTACCCTTGACTGCTTCTGCCTCCAATAGATTTTCTAAGCACTAGTGTTTTAAGGAACAGCTTAAAAAGAGAATCCTAATGTGATTTATTTATAATGGGTGTGTTCCTTATCTTATCCTAGTGTCTAAACTCTTCTCCATGGCTGGACCTCCAAATAATATTCCTTTACGTGCTAAGGGGTATCTAGAGAGTGGGTTAGGTTTAATAACTACCCTAACACTAACGCGTACCCTAACCCTAAACCCTACCCTAACACTAACACGTACCCTAATCCTAAGCAATACCCTATACCGAGCCCTAACCCTAACACTAACCCTAACCCTAACCCATACCCTACGCCGTACCAGAAGCCCTCCCCGAACCCGTACCCTAAGCCGTACCCTAAGCCTAACCCTAAGCCTAACCCTAACCCTAGGCTACCCTTGACTGCTTCTGCCTCCAATAGATTTCCTAAGCACTAGTGTTTTAAGGAACAGCTTAAAAAGAGAATCCTAATGTGATTTCTTTATAATGGGTGTGTTCCTTATCTTATCCTAGTGTCTAAACTCTTCTCCATGGCTGGACCTCCAAATAATATTCCTTTACGTGCTAAGGGGTATCTAGAGAGTGGGTTAGGTTTAATAACTACCCTAACACTAACGCGTACCCTAACCCTAACCCCTACCCTATCGCTAACACGTACCCTAATCCTAACCAATACCCTAAACCGAGCCCTAACCCTAACACTAACCCTAACCCTAACCCTAACCCATACCCTACGCCGTACCAGAAGCCCTCCCCGAACCCGTACCCTAAGCCGTACCCTAAGCCTAACCCTAAGCCTAACCTAAACCTAGGCTACCCTTGAATGCTTCTGCCTCCAATAGATTTCCTAAGCACTAGTGTTTTAAGGAACAGCTTAAAAAGAGAATCCTAATGTGATTTGTTTATGATGGGTGTGTTCCTTATCTTATCCTAGTGTCTAAATTCTTCTCCATGGCTGGACCTCCAAATAATATTCCTTTACGTGCTAAGGGGTATCTAGAGAGTGGGATAGCTTTAATAACTACCCTAACACTAACGCGTACCCTAACCCTAACCCCTACCCTAACCCTAACACGTACCCTAATCCTAACCAATACCCTAAACCGAGCCCTAACCCTAACACTAACCCTAACCCATACCCTACGCCGTACCCGAAGCCATCCCCGAACCCGTACCCTAAGCCGTACCCTAAGCCTAACCCTAACCCTAGGCTACCCTTGACTGCTTCTGCCTCCAATAGATTTCCTAAGCACTAGTGTTTTAAGGAACAGCTTAAAAAGAGAATCCTAATGTGATTTCTTTATAATGGGTGTGTTCCTTATCTTATCCTAGTGTCTAAACTCTTCTCCATGGCTGGACCTCCAAATAATAATCCTTTACGTGCTAAGGGGTATCTAGAGACTGGGATAGGGTTAATAACTACCCTAACACTAACGCGTACCCTAAACCTAACCCCTACCCTAACCCTAACACGTACCCTAATCCTAACTAATACCCTAAGCCGAGCCCTAACCATAACACTAACCCTAACCCTAACCCTATCCCATACCCTACGCCGTACCCGAAGCCCTCCCCGAACCGGTAACCTAAGCCGTACCCTAAGCCGTACCCTAAGCCTAACCCTAACCCTAGGCTACCCTTGACTGCTTCTGCCTCCAATAGATTTCCTAAGCATTGTGTTTTAAGGAACAGCTTAAAAAGAGAATCTTATTGTGATTTCTTTATAATGGGTGTGTTCCTTATCTTATCCTAGTGTCTAAACTCTTCTCCATGGCTGGAGACCCAAATAATATTCCTTTACGTGCTAAGGGGTATCTAGAGAGTGGGATAGGTTTAATAACTACCCTAACCCTAACGCGTACCCTAACCCTATCCCCTACCCTAATCCTAACCCGTACACTAAACCGAGCCCTAACCCTAACACTAACCCTAACCCTAACCCTAACCCATACCCTACGCCGTACCCGAAGCCCTCACCGAACCATTACCCTAAACCTTACCCTAAGCCGTACCCTAAGCCTAACCCTAACCCTAGGCTACCCTTGACTTCTTCTGCCTCCAATAGATTTCCTAAGCACTAGTGTTTTAAGGAACAGCTTAAAAAGAGAATCCTAATGTGATTTCTTTATAATGGGTGTGTTCCTTATCTTATCCTAGTGTGTAAACTCTTCTCCATGGCTGGACCTCCAAATAATATTCCTTTACGTGCTAAGGGGTATCTAGAGAGTGGGTTAGGTTTAATAACTACCCTATCACTAACGCGTACCCTAACCCTAACCCCTACCCTATCGCTAACACGTACCCTAATCCTAACCAATACCGTAAACCGAGCCCTAACCCTAACACTAATCCTAACCCTAACCCTAACCCATACCCTACGCCGTACCAGAAGCCCTCCCCGAACCCGTACCCTAAGCCGTACCCTAAGCCTAACCCTAAGCCTAACCCTAAACCTAGGCTACCCTTGAATGCTTCTGCCTCCAATAGATTTCCTAAGCACTAGTGTTTTAAGGAACAGCTTAAAAAGAGAATCCTAATGTGATTTGTTTATGATGGGTGTGTTCCTTATCTTATCCTAGTGTCTAAATTCTTCTCCATGGCTGGACCTCCAAATAATATTCCTTTACGTGCTAAGGGGTATCTAGAGAGTGGGATAGCTTTAATAACTACCCTAACACTAACGCGTACCCTAACCCTAACCCCTACCCTAACCCTAACACGTACCCTAATCCTAACCAATACCCTAAACCGAGCCCTAACCCTAACACTAACCCTAACCCTAACCCTAACCCATACCCTACGCCGTACCCGAAGCCATCACCGAACCCGTACCCTAAGCCGTACCCTAAGCCTAACCCTAACCCTAGGCTACCCTTGACTGCTTCTGCCTCCAATAGATTTCCTAAGCACTAGTGTTTTAAGGAACAGCTTAAAAAGAGAATCCTAATGTGATTTCTTTATAATGGGTGTGTTCCTTATCTTATCCTAGTGTCTAAACTCTTCTCCATGGCTGGACCTCCAAATAATATTCCTTTACGTGCTAAGGGGTATCTAGAGATTGGGATAGGTTTAATAACTACCCTAACACTAACGCGTACCCTAACCCTAACCCCTACCCTAACCCTAACACGTACCCTAATCCTAACCAATACCCTAAGCCGAGCCCTAACCCTAACACTAACCCTAACCCTAACCCTAACCCATACCCTAAGCCGTACCCGAAGCCCTCCCCAAACCCGTACCCTAAGCCGTACCCTAAGCCTAACCCTAACCCTAGGCTACCCTTGACTGCTTCTGCCTCCAATAGATTTCCTAAGCACTAGTGTTTTAAGGAACAGCTTAAAAAGAGAATCCTAATGTGATTTCTTTATAATGGGTGTGTTCCTTATCTTATCCTAGTGTCTAAACTCTTCTCCATGGCTGGACCTCCAAATAATATTCCTTTACGTGCTAAGGGGTATCTAGAGATTGGGATAGGTTTAATAACTACCCTAACACTAACGCGTACCCTAACCCTAACCCCTACCCTAACCCTAACACGTACCCTAATCCTAACCAATACCCTAAGCCGAGCCCTAACCCTAACACTAACCCTAACCCTAACCCTAACCCATACCCTAAGCCGTACCCGAAGCCCTCCCCAAACCCGTACCCTAAGCTGTACCCTAAGCTGTACCCTAAGCCTAACCCTAACCCTAGGCTACCCTTGACTGCTTCTACCTCCAATAGATTTTCTAAGCACTAGTGTTTTAAGGAACAGCTTAAAAAGAGAATCCTAATGTGATTTCTTTATAATGGGTGTGTTCCTTATCTTATCCTAGTGTCTAAACTCTTCTCCATGGCTGGACCTCCAAATAATATTCCTTTACGTGCTAAGGGGTATCTAGAGAGTGGGTTAGGTTTAATAACTACCCTAACACTAACGCGTACCCTAACCCTAAACCCTACCCTAACCCTAACACGTACCCTAATCCTAAGCAATACCCTATACCGAGCCCTAACCCTAACACTAACCCTAACCCTAACCCATACCCTACGCCGTACCAGAAGCCCTCCCCGAACCCGTACCCTAAGCCGTACCCTAAGCCTAACCCTAAGCCTAACCCTAACCCTAGGCTACCCTTGACTGCTTCTGCCTCCAATAGATTTCCTAAGCACTAGTGTTTTAAGGAACAGCTTAAAAAGAGAATCCTAATGTGATTTCTTTATAATGGGTGTGTTCCTTATCTTATCCTAGTGTCTAAACTCTTCTCCATGGCTGGACCTCCAAATAATATTCCTTTACGTGCTAAGGGGTATCTAGAGATTGGGATAGGTTTAATAACTACCCTAACACTAACGCGTACCCTAACCCTAACCCCTACCCTAACCCTAACACGTACCCTAATCCTAACCAATACCCTAAGCCGAGCCCTAACCCTAACACTAACCCTAACCCTAACCCTAACCCATACCCTAAGCCGTACCCGAAGCCCTCCCCAAACCCGTACCCTAAGCCGTACCCTAAGCCGTACCCTAAGCCTAACCCTAACCCTAGGCTACCCTTGACTGCTTCTGCCTCCAATAGATTTCCTAAGCACTAGTGTTTTAAGGAACAGCTTAAAAAGAGAATCCTAATGTGATTTCTTTATAATGGGTGTGTTCCTTATCTTATCCTAGTGTCTAAACTCTTCTCCATGGCTGGACCTCCAAATAATATTCCTTTACGTGCTAAGGGGTATCTAGAGATTGGGATAGGTTTAATAACTACCCTAACACTAACGCGTACCCTAACCCTAACCCCTACCCTAACCCTAACACGTACCCTAATCCTAACCAATACCCTAAGCCGAGCCCTAACCCTAACACTAACCCTAACCCTAACCCTAACCCATACCCTACGCCGTACCCGAAGCCCTCCCCGAACCGGTACCCTAAGCCGTACCCTAAGCCGTACCCTAAGCCTAACCCTAACCCTAGGCTACCCTTGACTGCTTCTGCCTCCAATAGATTTTCTAAGCACTAGTGTTTTAAGGAACAGCTTAAAAAGAGAATCCTAATGTGATTTATTTATAATGGGTGTGTTCCTTATCTTATCCTAGTGTCTAAACTCTTCTCCATGGCTGGACCTCCAAATAATATTCCTTTACGTGCTAAGGGGTATCTAGAGAGTGGGTTAGGTTTAATAACTACCCTAACACTAACGCGTACCCTAACCCTAAACCCTACCCTAACCCTAACACGTACCCTAATCCTAAGCAATACCCTATACCGAGCCCTAACCCTAACACTAACCCTAACCCTAACCCATACCCTACGCCGTACCAGAAGCCCTCCCCGAACCCGTACCCTAAGCCGTACCCTAAGCCTAACCCTAAGCCTAACCCTAACCCTAGGCTACCCTTGACTGCTTCTGCCTCCAATAGATTTCCTAAGCACTAGTGTTTTAAGGAACAGCTTAAAAAGAGAATCCTAATGTGATTTCTTTATAATGGGTGTGTTCCTTATCTTATCCTAGTGTCTAAACTCTTCTCCATGGCTGGACCTCCAAATAATATTCCTTTACGTGCTAAGGGGTATCTAGAGAGTGGGTTAGGTTTAATAACTACCCTAACACTAACTCGTACCCTAACCCTAACCCCTACCCTATCGCTAACACGTACCCTAATCCTAACCAATACCCTAAACCGAGCCCTAACCCTAACACTAACCCTAACCCTAACCCTAACCCATACCCTACGCCGTACCAGAAGCCCTCCCCGAACCCGTACCCTAAGCCGTACCCTAAGCCTAACCCTAAGCCTAACCCTAAACCTAGGCTACCCTTGAATGCTTCTGCCTCCAATAGATTTCCTAAGCACTAGTGTTTTAAGGAACAGCTTAAAAAGAGAATCCTAATGTGATTTGTTTATGATGGGTGTGTTCCTTATCTTATCCTAGTGTCTAAATTCTTCTCCATGGCTGGACCTCCAAATAATATTCCTTTACGTGCTAAGGGGTATCTAGAGAGTGGGATAGCTTTAATAACTACCCTAACACTAACGCGTACCCTAACCCTAACCCCTACCCTAACCCTAACACGTACCCTAATCCTAACCAATACCCTAAGCCGAGCCCTAACCCTAACACTAACCCTAACCCTAACCCTATCCCATACCCTACGCCGTACCCGAAGCCCTCCCCGAACCGGTACCCTAAGCCGTACCCTAAGCCGTACCCTAAGCCTAACCCTAACCCTAGGCTACCCTTGACTGCTTCTGCCTCCAATAGATTTTCTAATCACTAGTGTTTTAAGGAACAGCTTAAAAAGAGAATCCTAATGTGATTTCTTTATAATGGGTGTGTTCCTTATCTTATCCTAGTGTCTAAACTCTTCTCCATGGCTGGACCTCCAAATAATATTCTTTTACGTGCTAAGGGGTATCTAGAGAGTGGGTTAGGTTTAATAACTACCCTAACACTAACGCGTACCCTAACCCTAAACCCTACCCTAACCCTAACACGTACCCTAATCCTAACCAATACCCTATACCGAGCCCTAACCCTAACACTAACCCTAACCGTAACCCTAACCCATACCCTACGCCATACCAGAAGCCCTCCCCGAACCCGTACCCTAAGCCGTACCCTAAGCCTAACCCTAACCCTAGGCTACCCTTGGATGCTTCTGCCTCCAATAGATTTCCTAAGCACTAGTGTTTTAAGGAACAGCTTAAAAAGAGAATCCTAATGTGATTTCTTTATAATGGGTGTGTTCCTTATCTTATCCTAGTGTCTAAACTCTTCTCCATGGCTGGACCTCCAAATAATATTCCTTTACGTGCTAAGGGGTATCTAGAGATTGGGATAGGTTTAATAACTACCCTAACACTAACGCGTACCCTAACCCTAACCCCTACCCTAACCCTAACACGTACCCTAATCCTAACCAATACCCTAAGCCGAGCCCTAACACTAACACTAACCCTAACCCTAACCCTAACCCATACCCTAAGCCGTACCCGAAGCCCTCCCCAAACCCGTACCCTAAGCTGTACCCTAAGCTGTACCCTAAGCCTAACCCTAACCCTAGGCTACCCTTGACTGCTTCTGCCTCCAATAGATTTCCTACGCACTAGTGTTTTAAGGAACAGCTTAAAAAGAGAATCCTAATGTGATTTCTTTATAATGGGTGTGTTCCTTATCTTATCCTAGTGTCTAAACTCTTCTCCATGGCTGGACCTCCAAATAATATTCCTTTACGTGCTAAGAGGTATCTAGAGATTGGGATAGGTTTAATAACTACCCTAACACTAACGCGTACCCTAACCCTAACCACTACCCTAACCCTAACACGTACCCTAATCCTAACCAATACCCTAAACCGAGCCCTAACCCTAACACTAACCCTAACCCTAACCCTAACCCATACCCTACACCGTACCCGAAGCCCTCCCCGATCCGGTACCCTAAGCCGTACCCTAAGCCGTACCCTAAGCCTAACCCTAACCCTAGGCTACCCTTGACTGCTTCTGCCTCCAATAGATTTTCTAAGCACTAGTGTTTTAAGGAACAGCTTAAAAAGAGAATCCTAATGTGATTTATTTATAATGGGTGTGTTCCTTATCTTATCCTAGTGTCTAAACTCTTCTCCATGGCTGGACCTCCAAATAATATTCCTTTACGTGCTAAGGGGTATCTAGAGAGTGGGTTAGGTTTAATAACTACCCTAACACTAACGCGTACCCTAACCCTAAACCCTACCCTTACCCTAACACGTACCCTAATCCTAACCAATACCCTATACCGAGCCCTAACCCTAACACTAACCCTAAGCCTTACCCTAAGCCGTACCCTAAGCCTAACCCTAACCCTAGGCTACCCTTGACTTCTTCTGCCTCCAATAGATTTCCTAAGCACTAGTGTTTTAAGGAACAGCTTAAAAAGAGAATCCTAATGTGATTTCTTTATAATGGGTGTGTTCCTTATCTTATCCTAGTGTGTAAACTCTTCTCCATGGCTGGACCTCCAAATAATATTCCTTTACGTGCTAAGGGGTATCTAGAGAGTGGGTTAGGTTTAATAACTACCCTATCACTAACGCGTACCCTAACCCTAACCCCTACCCTATCGCTAACACGTACCCTAATCCTAACCAATACCGTAAACCGAGCCCTAACCCTAACACTAATCCTAACCCTAACCCTAACCCATACCCTACGCCGTACCAGAAGCCCTCCCCGAACCCGTACCCTAAGCCGTACCCTAAGCCTAACCCTAAGCCTAAACCTAAACCTAGGCTACCCTTGAATGCTTCTGCCTCCAATAGATTTCCTAAGCACTAGTGTTTTAAGGAACAGCTTAAAAAGAGAATCCTAATGTGATTTGTTTATGATGGGTGTGTTCCTTATCTTATCCTAGTGTCTAAATTCTTCTCCATGGCTGGACCTCCAAATAATATTCCTTTACGTGCTAAGGGGTATCTAGAGAGTGGGATAGCTTTAATAACTACCCTAACACTAACGCGTACCCTAACCCTAACCCCTACCCTAACCCTAACACGTACCCTAATCCTAACCAATACCCTAAACCGAGCCCTAACCCTAACACTAACCCTAACCCTAACCCTAACCCATACCCTACGCCGTACCCGAAGCCATCACCGAACCCGTACCCTAAGCCGTACCCTAAGCCTAACCCTAACCCTAGGCTACCCTTGACTGCTTCTGCCTCCAATAGATTTCCTAAGCACTAGTGTTTTAAGGAACAGCTTAAAAAGAGAATCCTAATGTGATTTCTTTATAATGGGTGTGTTCCTTATCTTATCCTAGTGTCTAAACTCTTCTCCATGGCTGGACCTCCAAATAATATTCCTTTACGTGCTAAGGGGTATCTAGAGATTGGGATAGGTTTAATAACTACCCTAACACTAACGCGTACCCTAACCCTAACCCCTACCCTAACCCTAACACGTACCCTAATCCTAACCAATACCCTAAGCCGAGCCCTAACCCTAACACTAACCCTAACCCTAACCCTAACCCATACCCTAAGCCGTACCCGAAGCCCTCCCCAAACCCGTACCCTAAGCCGTACCCTAAGCCTAACCCTAACCCTAGGCTACCCTTGACTACTTCTGCCTCCAATAGATTTCCTAAGCACTAGTGTTTTAAGGAACAGCTTAAAAAGAGAATCCTAATGTGATTTCTTTATAATGGGTGTGTTCCTTATCTTATCCTAGTGTCTAAACTCTTCTCCATGGCTGGACCTCCAAATAATATTCCTTTACGTGCTAAGGGGTATCTAGAGATTGGGATAGGTTTAATAACTACCCTAACACTAACGCGTACCCTAACCCTAACCCCTACCCTAACCCTAACACGTACCCTAATCCTAACCAATACCCTAAGCCGAGCCCTAACCCTAACACTAACCCTAACCCTAACCCTAACCCATACCCTAAGCCGTACCCGAAGCCCTCCCCAAACCCGTACCCTAAGCTGTACCCTAAGCTGTACCCTAAGCCTAACCCTAACCCTAGGCTACCCTTGACTGCTTCTACCTCCAATAGATTTCCTACGCACTAGTGTTTTAAGGAACAGCTTAAAAAGAGAATCCTATTGTGATTTCTTTATAATGGGTGTGTTCCTTATCTTATCCTAGTGTCTAAACTCTTCTCCATGGCTGGACCTCCAAATAATATTCCTTTACGTGCTAAGGGGTATCTAGAGACTGGGATAGGTTTAATAACTACCCTAACACTAACGCGTACCCTAACCCTAACCACTACCCTAACCCTAACACGTACCCTAATCCTAACCAATACCCTAAACCGAGCCCTAACCCTAACACTAACCCTAACCCTAACCCTAACCCATACCCTACGCCGTACCCGAAGCCCTCCCCGAACCGGTACCCTAAGCCGTACCCTAAGCCGTACCCTAAGCCTAACCCTAACCCTAGGCTACCCTTGACTGCTTCTGCCTCCAATAGATTTTCTAAGCACTAGTGTTTTAAGGAACAGCTTAAAAAGAGAATCCTAATGTGATTTATTTATAATGGGTGTGTTCCTTATCTTATCCTAGTGTCTAAACTCTTCTCCATGGCTGGACCTCCAAATAATATTCCTTTACGTGCTAAGGGGTATCTAGAGAGTGGGTTAGGTTTAATAACTACCCTAACACTAACGCGTACCCTAACCCTAAACCCTACCCTAACCCTAACACGTACCCTAATCCTAAGCAATACCCTATACCGAGCCCTAACCCTAACACTAACCCTAACCCTAACCCATACCCTACGCCGTACCAGAAGCCCTCCCCGAACCCGTACCCTAAGCCGTACCCTAAGCCTAACCCTAAGCCTAACCCTAAACCTAGGCTACCCTTGAATGCTTCTGCCTCCAATAGATTTCCTAAGCACTAGTGTTTTAAGGAACAGCTTAAAAAGAGAATCCTAATGTGATTTGTTTATGATGGGTGTGTTCCTTATCTTATCCTAGTGTCTAAATTCTTCTCCATGGCTGGACCTCCAAATAATATTCCTTTACGTGCTAAGGGGTATCTAGAGAGTGGGATAGCTTTAATAACTACCCTAACACTAACGCGTACCCTAACCCTAACCCCTACCCTAACCCTAACACGTACCCTAATCCTAACCAATACCCTAAACCGAGCCCTAACCCTAACACTAACCCTAACCCTAACCCTAACCCATACCCTACGCCGTACCCGAAGCCATCACCGAACCCGTACCCTAAGCCGTACCCTAAGCCTAACCCTAACCCTAGGCTACCCTTGACTGCTTCTGCCTCCAATAGATTTCCTAAGCACTAGTGTTTTAAGGAACAGCTTAAAAAGAGAATCCTAATGTGATTTCTTTATAATGGGTGTGTTCCTTATCTTATCCTAGTGTCTAAACTCTTCTCCATGGCTGGACCTCCAAATAATATTCCTTTACGTGCTAAGGGGTATCTAGAGATTGGGATAGGTTTAATAACTACCCTAACACTAACGCGTACCCTAACCCTAACCCCTACCCTAACCCTAACACGTACCCTAATCCTAACCAATACCCTAAGCCGAGCCCTAACCCTAACACTAACCCTAACCCTAACCCTAACCCATACCCTAAGCCGTACCCGAAGCCCTCCCCAAACCCGTACCCTAAGCCGTACCCTAAGCCTAACCCTAACCCTAGGCTACCCTTGACTGCTTCTGCCTCCAATAGATTTCCTAAGCACTAGTGTTTTAAGGAACAGCTTAAAAAGAGAATCCTAATGTGATTTCTTTATAATGGGTGTGTTCCTTATCTTATCCTAGTGTCTAAACTCTTCTCCATGGCTGGACCTCCAAATAATATTCCTTTACGTGCTAAGGGGTATCTAGAGATTGGGATAGGTTTAATAACTACCCTAACACTAACGCGTACCCTAACCCTAACCCCTACCCTAACCCTAACACGTACCCTAATCCTAACCAATACCCTAAGCCGAGCCCTAACCCTAACACTAACCCTAACCCTAACCCTAACCCATACCCTAAGCCGTACCCGAAGCCCTCCCCAAACCCGTACCCTAAGCTGTACCCTAAGCTGTACCCTAAGCCTAACCCTAACCCTAGGCTACCCTTGACTGCTTCTACCTCCAATAGATTTCCTACGCACTAGTGTTTTAAGGAACAGCTTAAAAAGAGAATCCTATTGTGATTTCTTTATAATGGGTGTGTTCCTTATCTTATCCTAGTGTCTAAACTCTTCTCCATGGCTGGACCTCCAAATAATATTCCTTTACGTGCTAAGGGGTATCTAGAGACTGGGATAGGTTTAATAACTACCCTAACACTAACGCGTACCCTAACCCTAACCACTACCCTAACCCTAACACGTACCCTAATCCTAACCAATACCCTAAACCGAGCCCTAACCCTAACACTAACCCTAACCCTAACCCTAACCCATACCCTACGCCGTACCCGAAGCCCTCCCCGAACCGGTACCCTAAGCCGTACCCTAAGCCGTACCCTAAGCCTAACCCTAACCCTAGGCTACCCTTGACTGCTTCTGCCTCCAATAGATTTTCTAAGCACTAGTGTTTTAAGGAACAGCTTAAAAAGAGAATCCTAATGTGATTTATTTATAATGGGTGTGTTCCTTATCTTATCCTAGTGTCTAAACTCTTCTCCATGGCTGGACCTCCAAATAATATTCCTTTACGTGCTAAGGGGTATCTAGAGAGTGGGTTAGGTTTAATAACTACCCTAACACTAACGCGTACCCTAACCCTAAACCCTACCCTAACCCTAACACGTACCCTAATCCTAAGCAATACCCTATACCGAGCCCTAACCCTAACACTAACCCTAACCCTAACCCATACCCTACGCCGTACCAGAAGCCCTCCCCGAACCCGTACCCTAAGCCGTACCCTAAGCCTAACCCTAAGCCTAACCCTAACCCTAGGCTACCCTTGACTGCTTCTGCCTCCAATAGATTTCCTAAGCACTAGTGTTTTAAGGAACAGCTTAAAAAGAGAATCCTAATGTGATTTCTTTATAATGGGTGTGTTCCTTATCTTATCCTAGTGTCTAAACTCTTCTCCATGGCTGGACCTCCAAATAATATTCCTTTACGTGCTAAGGGGTATCTAGAGATTGGGATAGGTTTAATAACTACCCTAACACTAACGCGTACCCTAACCCTAACCCGTACCCTAACCCTAACACGTACCCTAATCCTAACCAATACCCTAAGCCGAGCCCTAACCCTAACACTAACCCTAACCCTAACCCTAACCCATACCCTAAGCCGTACCCGAAGCCCTCCCCAAACCCGTACCCTAAGCCGTACCCTAAGCCGTACCCTAAGCCTAACCCTAACCCTAGGCTACCCTTGACTGCTTCTGCCTCCAATAGATTTCCTAAGCACTAGTGTTTTAAGGAACAGCTTAAAAAGAGAATCCTAATGTGATTTCTTTATAATGGGTGTGTTCCTTATCTTATCCTAGTGTCTAAACTCTTCTCCATGGCTGGACCTCCAAATTATATTCCTTTACGTGCTAAGGGGTATCTAGAGATTGGGATAGGTTTAATAACTACCCTAACACTAACGCGTACCCTAACCCTAACCCCTACCCTAACCCTAACACGTACCCTAATCCTAACCAATACCCTAAGCCGAGCCCTAACCCTAACACTAACCCTAACCCTAACCCTAACCCATACCCTACGCCGTACCCGAAGCCCTCCCCGAACCGGTACCCTAAGCCGTACCCTAAGCCGTACCCTAAGCCTAACCCTAACCCTAGGCTACCCTTGACTGCTTCTGCCTCCAATAGATTTTCTAAGCACTAGTGTTTTAAGGAACAGCTTAAAAAGAGAATCCTAATGTGATTTATTTATAATGGGTGTGTTCCTTATCTTATCCTAGTGTCTAAACTCTTCTCCATGGCTGGACCTCCAAATAATATTCCTTTACGTGCTAAGGGGTATCTAGAGAGTGGGTTAGGTTTAATAACTACCCTAACACTAACGCGTACCCTAACCCTAAACCCTACCCTAACCCTAACACGTACCCTAATCCTAAGCAATACCCTATACCGAGCCCTAACCCTAACACTAACCCTAACCCTAACCCATACCCTACGCCGTACCAGAAGCCCTCCCCGAACCCGTACCCTAAGCCGTACCCTAAGCCTAACCCTAAGCCTAACCCTAACCCTAGGCTACCCTTGACTGCTTCTGCCTCCAATAGATTTCCTAAGCACTAGTGTTTTAAGGAACAGCTTAAAAAGAGAATCCTAATGTGATTTCTTTATAATGGGTGTGTTCCTTATCTTATCCTAGTGTCTAAACTCTTCTCCATGGCTGGACCTCCAAATAATATTCCTTTACGTGCTAAGGGGTATCTAGAGAGTGGGTTAGGTTTAATAACTACCCTAACACTAACTCGTACCCTAACCCTAACCCCTACCCTATCGCTAACACGTACCCTAATCCTAACCAATACCCTAAACCGAGCCCTAACCCTAACACTAACCCTAACCCTAACCCTAACCCATACCCTACGCCGTACCAGAAGCCCTCCCCGAACCAGTACCCTAAGCCGTACCCTAAGCCTAACCCTAAGCCTAAACCTAACCCTAGGCTACCCTTGACTGCTTCTGCCTCCAATAGATTTCCTAAGCACTAGTGTTTTAAGGAACAGCTTAAAAAGAGAATCCTAATGTGATTTCTTTACAATGGGTGTGTTCCTTATCTTATCCAAGTGTCTAAACTCTTCTCCATGGCTGGACCTCCAAATAATATTCCTTTACGTGCTAAGGGGTATCTAGAGACTGGGATAGGTTTAATAACTACCCTAACACTAACGCGTACCCTAACCCTAACCCCTACCCTAACCCTAACACGTACCCTAATCCTAACCAATACCCTAAACCGAGCCCTAACCCTAACACTAACCCTAACCGTAACCCTAACCCATACCCTACGCCGTACCCGAAGCCCTCCCCGAACCGGTACCCTAAGCCGTACCCTAAGCCTAACCCTAAGCCTAAACCTAACCCTAGGCTACCCTTGAGTGCTTCTGCCTCCAATAGGTTTTCTAAGCACTAGTGTTTTAAGGAACAGCTTAAAAAAGAATCCTAATGTGATTTCTTTATAATGGGTGTGTTCCTTATCTTATCCTAGTGTCTAAACTCTTCTCCATGGCTGAACCTCCAAATAATATTCCTTTACGTGCTAAGGGGTATCTAGAGAGTGGGTTAGGTTTAATAACTACCCTAACACTAACGCGTACCCTAACCCTAAACCCTACCCTAACCCTAACACGTACCCTAATCCTAACCAATACCCTATACCGAGCCCTAACCCTAACACTAACCCTAACCCTAACCCTAACCCATACCCTACGCCGTACCAGAAGCCCTCCCCGAACCCGTACCCTAAGCCGTACCCTAAGCCTAACCCTAACCCTAGGCTACCCTTGGATGCTTCTGCCTCCAATAGATTTCCTAAGCACTAGTGTTTTAAGGAACAGCTTAAAAAGAGAATCCTAATGTGATTTCTTTATAATGGGTGTGTTCCTTATCTTATCCTAGTGTCTAAACTCTTCTCCATGGCTGGACCTCCAAATAATATTCCTTTATGTGCTAAGGGGTATCTAGAGAGTGGGATAGGTTTAATAACTACCCTAACACTAATGCGTACCCTAACCCTAACCCCTACCCTATCGCTAACACGTACCCTAATCCTAACCAAAACCCTAAACCGAGCCCTAACCCTAACACTAACCCTAACCCTAACCCTAACCCATAACCTACGCCGTACCAGAAGCCCTCCCCGAACCCGTACCCTAAGCCGTACCCTAAGGCTAACCCTAAGCCTAACCCTAAACCTAGGCTACCCTTGAATGCTTCTGCCTCCAATAGATTTCCTAAGCACTAATGTTTTAAGGAACAGCTTAAAAAGAGAATCCTAATGTGATTTCTTTATAATGGGTGTGTTCCTTATCTTATCCTAGTGTCTAAACTCTTCTCCATGGCTGGACCTCCAAATAATATTCCTTTACGTGCTAATGGGTATCTAGAGATTGGGATAGGTTTAATAACTACCCTAACACTAACGCGTACCCTAACCCTAACCCCTACCCTAACCCTAACACGTACCCTAATCCTAACCAATACCCTAAGCCGAGCCCTAACCCTAACACTAACCCTAACCCTAACCCTAACCCATACCCTAAGCCGTACCCGAAGCCCTCCCCAAACCCGTACCCTAAGCCGTACCCTAAGCCGTACCCTAAGCCTAACCCTAACCCTAGGCTACCCTTGACTGCTTCTGCCTCCAATAGATTTCCTAAGCACTAGTGTTTTAAGGAACAGCTTAAAAAGAGAATCCTAATGTGATTTCTTTATAATGGGTGTGTTCCTTATCTTATCCTAGTGTGTAAACTCTTCTCCATGGCTGGACCTCCAAATAATATTCCTTTACGTGCTAAGGGGTATCTAGAGAGTGGGTTAGGTTTAATAACTACCCTAACACTAACGCGTACCCTAACCCTAACCCCTACCCTATCGCTAACACGTACCCTAATCCTAACCAATACCCTAAACCGAGCCCTAACCCTAACACTAACCCTAACCCTAACCCTAACCCATACCCTACGCCGTACCAGAAGCCCTCCCCGAACCCGTACCCTAAGCCGTACCCTAAGCCTAACCCTAAGCCTAACCCTAAACCTAGGCTACCCTTGAATGCTTCTGCCTCCAATAGATTTCCTAAGCACTAATGTTTTAAGGAACAGCTTAAAAAGAGAATCCTAATGTGATTTCTTTATAATGGGTGTGTTCCTTATCTTATCCTAGTGTCTAAATTCTTCTCCATGGCTGGACTTCCAAATAATATTCCTTTACGTGCTAAGGGGTATCTAGAGAGTGGGATAGCTTTAATAACTACCCTAACACTAACGCGTACCCTAACCCTAACCCCTACCCTAACCCTAACACGTACCCTAATCCTAACCAATACCCTAAACCGAGCCCTAACCCTAACACTAACCCTAACCCTAACCCTAACCCATACCCTACGCCGTACCCGAAGCCATCCCCGAACCCGTACTCTAAGCCGTACCCTAAGCCGTACCCTAAGCCTAACCCTAACCCTAGGCTACCCTTGACTGCTTCTGCCTCCAATAGATTTCCTAAGCACTAGTGTTTTAAGGAACAGCTTAAAAAGAGAATCCTAATGTGATTTCTTTATAATGGGTGTGTTCCTTATCTTATCCTAGTGTCTAAACTCTTCTCCATGGCTGGACCTCCAAATAATATTCCTTTACGTGCTTAGGGGTATCTAGAGACTGGAATAGGTTTAATAACTACCCTAACACTAACGCGTACCCTAACCCTAACCCCTACCCTAACCCTAACACGTACCCTAATCCTAACCAATACCCTAAACCGAGCCCTAACCCTAACACTAACCCTAACCCTAACCCTAACCCATACCCTACGCCGTACCCGAAGCCCTCCCCGAACCGGTACCCTAAGCCGTACCCTAAGCCGTACCCTAAGCCTAACCCTAACCCTAGGCTACCCTTGAATGCTTCTGCCTCCAATATATATTCTAAGCACTAGTGTTTTAAGGAACAGCTTAAAAAGAGAATCCTAATGTGATTTCTTTATAATGGGTGTGTTCCTTATCTTATCCTAGTGTCTAAACTCTTCTCTATGGCTGGACCTCCAAATAATATTCCTTTACGTGCTAAGGGGTATCTAGAGAGTGGGTTAGGTTTAATAACTACCCTAACACTAACGCGTACCCTAACCCTAAACCCTACCCTAACCCTAACACGTACCCTAATCCTAACCAATACCCTAAACCGAGCCCTAACCCTAACACTAACCCTAACCCTAACCCTAACCCATACCCTACGCCGTACCCGAAGCCCTCCCCGAACCCGTACCCTAAGCCGTACCCTAAGCCGTAGCCTAAGCCTAACCCTAACCCTAGGCTACCCTTGACTGCTTCTGCCTCCAATAGATTTCCTAAGCATAGTGTTTTAAGGAACAGCTTAAAAAGAGAATCTTATTGTGATTTCTTTATAATGGGTGTGTTCCTTATCTTATCCTAGTGTCTAAACTCTTCTCCATGGCTGGACCCCCAAATAATATTCCTTTACGTGCTAAGGGGTATCTAGAGAGTGGGATAGGTTTAATAACTACCCTAACCCTAACGCGTACCCTAACCCTATCCCCTACCCTAATCCTAACCCGTACCCTAAACCGAGCCCTAACCCTAACACTAACCCTAACCCTAACCCTAACCCATACCCTACGCCGTACCCGAAGCCCTCACCGAACCCGTACCCTAAGCCTTACCCTAAGCCGTACCCTAAGCCTAACCCTAACCCTAGGCTACCCTTGACTGCTTCTGCCTCCAATAGATTTTCTAAGCACTAATGTTTTAAGGAACAGCTTAAAAAGAGAATCCTAATGTGATTTATTTATAATGGGTGTGTTCCTTATCTTATCCTAGTGTCTAAACTCTTCTCCATGGCTGGACCTCCAAATAAAATTCCTTTACGTGCTAAGGGGTATCTAGAGAGTGGGTTAGGTTTAATAACTACCCTAACACTAACGCGTACCCTAACCCTAAACCCTACCCTAACCCTAACACGTACCCTAATCCTAACCAATACCCTATACCGAGCCCTAACCCTAACACTAACCCTAACCCTAACCCATACCCTACGCCGTACCAGAAGCCCTCCCCGAACCCGTACCCTAAGCCGTACCCTAAGCCTAACCCTAAGCCTAACCCTAACCCTAGGCTACCCTTGACTGCTTCTGCCTCCAATAGATTTCCTAAGCACTAGTGTTTTAAGGAACAGCTTAAAAAGAGAATCCTAATGTGATTTCTTTATAATGGGTGTGTTCCTTATCTTATCCTAGTGTCTAAACTCTTCTCCATGGCTGGACCTCCAAATAATATTCCTTTACGTGCTAAGGGGTATCTAGAGAGTGGGTTAGGTTTAATAACTACCCTAAAACTAACGCGTACCCTAAACCTAACCCCTACCCTATCGCTAACACGTACCCTAATCCTAACCAATACCCTAAACCGAGCCCTAACCCTAACACTAACCCTAACCCTAACCCTAACCCATACCCTACGCCGTACCAGAAGCCCTCCCCGAACCCGTACCCTAAGCCGTACCCTAAGCCTAACCCTAAGCCTAACCCTAAACCTAGGCTACCCTTGAATCCTTCTGCCTCCAATAGATTTCCTAAGCACTAGTGTTTTAAGGAACAGCTTAAAAAGAGAATTCTAATGTGATTTGTTTATGATGGGTGTGTTCCTTATCTTATCCTAGTGTCTAAACTCTTCTCCATGGCTGGACCCCCAAATAATATTCCTTTACGTGCTAAGGGGTATCTAGAGAGTGGGATAGGTTTAATAACTACCCTAACCCTAACGCGTACCATAACCCTATTCCCTACCCTAATCCTAACCCGTACCCTAAACCGAGCCCTAACCCTAACACTAACCCTAACCCTAACCCTAACCCATACCCTATGCCGTACCCGAAGCCCTCACCGAACCCGTACCCTAAGCCTTACCCTAAGCCGTACCCTAAGCCTAACCCTAACCCTAGGCTACCCTTGACTTCTTCTGCCTCCAATAGATTTCCTATGCACTAGTGTTTTAAGGAACAGCTTAAAAAGAGAATCCTAATGTGATTTCTTTATAATGGGTGTGTTCCTTATCTTATCCTAGTGTGTAAACTCTTCTCCATGGCTGGACCTCCAAATAATATTCCTTTACGTGCTAAGGGGTATCTAGAGAGTGGGATAGCTTTAATAACTACCCTAACACTAACGCGTACCCTAACCCTAACCCCTACCCTAACCCTAACACGTACCCTAATCCTAACCAATACCCTAAACCGAGCCCTAACCCTAACACTAACCCTAACCCTAACCCTAACCCATACCCTACGCCGTACCCGAAGCCATCCCCGAACCCGTACCCTATGCCGTACCCTAAGCCTAACCCTAACCCTAGGCTACCCTTGACTGCTTCTGCCTCCAATAGATTTCCTAAGCACTAGTGTTTTAAGGAACAGCTTAAAAAGAGAATCCTAATGTGATTTCTTTATAATGGGTGTGTTCCTTATCTTATCCTAGTGTCTAAACTCTTCTCCATGGCTGGACCTCCAAATAATATTCCTTTACGTGCTAAGGGGTATCTAGAGATTGGGATAGGTTTAATAACTACCCTAACACTAACGCGTACCCTAACCCTAACCCCTACCCTAACCCTAACACGTACCCTAATCCTAACCAATACCCTAAGCCGAGCCCTAACCCTAACACTAACCCTAACCCTAACCCTAACCCATACCCTAAGCCGTACCCGAAGCCCTCCCCAAACCCGTACCCTAAGCCGTACCCTAAGCCGTACCCTAAGCCTAACCCTATCCCTAGGCTACCCTTGACTGCTTCTGCCTCCAATAGATTTCCTAAGCACTAGTGTTTTAAGGAACAGCTTAAAAAGAGAATCCTAATGTGATTTCTTTATAATGGGTGTGTTCCTTATCTTATCCTAGTGTCTAAACTCTTCTCCATGGCTGGACCTCCAAATAATATTCCTTTACGTGCTAAGGGGTATCTAGAGATTGGGATAGGTTTAATAACTACCCTAACACTAACGCGTACACTAACCCTAACCCCTACCCTAACCCTAACACGTACCCTAATCCTAACCAATACCCTAAGCCGAGCCCTAACCCTAACAACACTAACCCTAACCCTAACCCTAACCCATAACCTACGCCGTACCAGAAGCCCTCCCCGAACCCGTACCCTAAGCCGTACCCTAAGGCTAACCCTAAGCCTAACCCTAAACCTAGGCTACCCTTGAATGCTTCTGCCTCCAATAGATTTCCTAAGCACTAATGTTTTAAGGAACAGCTTAAAAAGAGAATCCTAATGTGATTTCTTTATAATGGGTGTGTTCCTTATCTTATCCTAGTGTCTAAACTCTTCTCCATGGCTGGACCTCCAAATAATATTCCTTTACGTGCTAATGGGTATCTAGAGATTGGGATAGGTTTAATAACTACCCTAACACTAACGCGTACCCTAACCCTAACCCCTACCCTAACCCTAACACGTACCCTAATCCTAACCAATACCCTAAGCCGAGCCCTAACCCTAACACTAACCCTAACCCTAACCCTAACCCATAACCTACGCCGTACCAGAAGCCCTCCCCGAACCCGTACCCTAAGCCGTACCCTAAGGCTAACCCTAAGCCTAACCCTAAACCTAGGCTACCCTTGACTGCTTCTGCCTCCAATAGATTTCCTAAGCACTAGTGTTTTAAGGAACAGCTTAAAAAGAGAATCCTAATGTGATTTCTTTATAATGGGTGTGTTCCTTATCTTATCCTAGTGTGTAAACTCTTCTCCATGGCTGGACCTCCAAATAATATTCCTTTACGTGCTAAGGGGTATCTAGAGAGTGGGTTAGATTTAATAACTACCCTAACACTAACGCGTACCCTAACCCTAACCCCTACCCTATCGCTAACACGTACCCTAATCCTAACCAATACCCTAAACCGAGCCCTAACCCTAACACTAACCCTAACCCTAACCCTAACCCATACCCTACGCCGTACCAGAAGCCCTCCCCGAACCCGTACCCTAAGCCGTACCCTAAGCCTAACCCTAAGCCTAACCCTAAACCTAGGCTACCCTTGAATGCTTCTGCCTCCAATAGATTTCCTAAGCACTAATGTTTTAAGGAACAGCTTAAAAAGAGAATCCTAATGTGATTTCTTTATAATGGGTGTGTTCCTTATCTTATCCTAGTGTCTAAATTCTTCTCCATGGCTGGACTTCCAAATAATATTCCTTTACGTGCTAAGGGGTATCTAGAGAGTGGGATAGCTTTAATAACTACCCTAACACTAACGCGTACCCTAACCCTAACCCCTACCCTAACCCTAACACGTACCCTAATCCTAACCAATACCCTAAACCGAGCCCTAACCCTAACACTAACCCTAACCCTAACCCTAACCCATACCCTACGCCGTACCCGAAGCCATCCCCGAACCCGTACTCTAAGCCGTACCCTAAGCCGTACCCTAAGCCTAACCCTAACCCTAGGCTACCCTTGACTGCTTCTGCCTCCAATAGATTTCCTAAGCACTAGTGTTTTAAGGAACAGCTTAAAAAGAGAATCCTAATGTGATTTCTTTATAATGGGTGTGTTCCTTATCTTATCCTAGTGTCTAAACTCTTCTCCATGGCTGGACCTCCAAATAATATTCCTTTACGTGCTTAGGGGTATCTAGAGACTGGAATAGGTTTAATAACTACCCTAACACTAACGCGTACCCTAACCCTAACCCCTACCCTAACCCTAACACGTACCCTAATCCTAACCAATACCCTAAACCGAGCCCTAACCCTAACACTAACCCTAACCCTAACCCTAACCCATACCCTACGCCGTACCCGAAGCCCTCCCCGAACCGGTACCCTAAGCCGTACCCTAAGCCGTACCCTAAGCCTAACCCTAACCCTAGGCTACCCTTGAATGCTTCTGCCTCCAATATATATTCTAAGCACTAGTGTTTTAAGGAACAGCTTAAAAAGAGAATCCTAATGTGATTTCTTTATAATGGGTGTGTTCCTTATCTTATCCTAGTGTCTAAACTCTTCTCTATGGCTGGACCTCCAAATAATATTCCTTTACGTGCTAAGGGGTATCTTGAGAGTGGGTTAGGTTTAATAACTACCCTAACACTAACGCGTACCCTAACCCTATACCCTACCCTAACCCTAACACGTACCCTAATCCTAACCAATACCCTAAACCGAGCCCTAACCCTAACACTAACCCTAACCCTAACCCTAACCCATACCCTACGCCGTACCCGAAGTCCTCCCCGAACCCGTACCCTAAGCCGTACCCTAAGCCGTAGCCTAAGCCTAACCCTAACCCTAGGCTACCCTTGACTGCTTCTGCCTCCAATAGATTTCCTAAGCATAGTGTTTTAAGGAACAGCTTAAAAAGAGAATCTTATTGTGATTTCTTTATAATGGGTGTGTTCCTTATCTTATCCTAGTGTCTAAACTCTTCTCCATGGCTGGACCCCCAAATAATATTCCTTTACGTGCTAAGGGGTATCTAGAGAGTGGGATAGGTTTAATAACTACCCTAACCCTAACGCGTACCCTAACCCTATCCCCTACCCTAATCCTAACCCGTACCCTAAACCGAGCCCTAACCCTAACACTAACCCTAACCCTAACCCTAACCCATACCCTACGCCGTACCCGAAGCCCTCACCGAACCCGTACCCTAAGCCTTACCCTAAGCCGTACCCTAAGCCTAACCCTAACCCTAGGCTACCCTTGACTGCTTCTGCCTCCAATAGATTTTCTAAG
Organism: Balaenoptera physalus; assembly: GCF_965194825.1. Lineage (NCBI taxonomy): Eukaryota > Metazoa > Chordata > Mammalia > Artiodactyla > Balaenopteridae > Balaenoptera > Balaenoptera physalus. Next base: position 140,957,286 of record NC_138903.1, on the reverse strand, counting down.
CACTAATGTTTTAAGGAACAGCTTAAAAAGAGAATCCTAATGTGATTTATTTATAATGGGTGTGTTCCTTATCTTATCCTAGTGTCTAAACTCTTCTCCATGGCTGGACCTCCAAATAAAATTCCTTTACGTGCTAAGGGGTATCTAGAGAGTGGGTTAGGTTTAATAACTACCCTAACACTAACGCGTACCCTAACCCTAAACCCTACCCTAACCCTAACACGTACCCTAATCCTAACCAATACCCTATACCGAGCCCTAACCCTAACACTAACCCTAACCCTAACCCATACCCTACGCCGTACCAGAAGCCCTCCCCGAACCCGTACCCTAAGCCGTACCCTAAGCCTAACCCTAAGCTTAACCCTAACCCTAGGCTACCCTTGACTGCTTCTGCCTCCAATAGATTTCCTAAGCACTAGTGTTTTAAGGAACAGCTTAAAAAGAGAATCCTAATGTGATTTCTTTATAATGGGTGTGTTCCTTATCTTATCCTAGTGTCTAAACTCTTCTCCATGGCTGGACCTCCAAATAATATTCCTTTACGTGCTAAGGGGTATCTAGAGAGTGGGTTAGGTTTAATAACTACCCTAACACTAACGCGTACCCTAAACCTAACCCCTACCCTATCGCTAACACGTACCCTAATCCTAACCAATACCCTAAACCGAGCCCTAACCCTAACACTAACCCTAACCCTAACCCTAACCCATACCCTACGCCGTACCAGAAGCCCTCCCCGAACCCGTACCCTAAGCCGTACCCTAAGCCTAACCCTAAGCCTAACCCTAAACCTAGGCTACCCTTGAATGCTTCTGCCTCCAATAGATTTCCTAAGCACTAGTGTTTTAAGGAACAGCTTAAAAAGAGAATTCTAATGTGATTTGTTTATGATGGGTGTGTTCCTTATCTTATCCTAGTGTCTAAACTCTTCTCCATGGCTGGACCCCCAAATAATATTCCTTTACGTGCTAAGGGGTATCTAGAGAGTGGGATAGGTTTAATAACTACCCTAACCCTAACGCGTACCATAACCCTATTCCCTACCCTAATCCTAACCCGTACCCTAAACCGAGCCCTAACCCTAACCCTAACCCTAACCCATACCCTATGCCGTACCCGAAGCCCTCACCGAACCCGTACCCTAAGCCTTACCCTAAGCCGTACCCTAAGCCTAACCCTAACCCTAGGCTACCCTTGACTTCTTCTGCCTCCAATAGATTTCCTATGCACTAGTGTTTTAAGGAACAGCTTAAAAAGAGAATCCTAATGTGATTTCTTTATAATGGGTGTGTTCCTTATCTTATCCTAGTGTGTAAACTCTTCTCCATGGCTGGACCTCCAAATAATATTCCTTTACGTGCTAAGGGGTATCTAGAGAGTGGGATAGCTTTAATAACTACCCTAACACTAACGCGTACCCTAACCCTAACCCCTACCCTAACCCTAACACGTACCCTAATCCTAACCAATACCCTAAACCGAGCCCTAACCCTAACACTAACCCTAACCCTAACCCTAACCCATACCCTACGCCGTACCCGAAGCCATCCCCGAACCCGTACCCTATGCCGTACCCTAAGCCTAACCCTAACCCTAGGCTACCCTTGACTGCTTCTGCCTCCAATAGATTTCCTAAGCACTAGTGTTTTAAGGAACAGCTTAAAAAGAGAATCCTAATGTGATTTCTTTATAATGGGTGTGTTCCTTATCTTATCCTAGTGTCTAAACTCTTCTCCATGGCTGGACCTCCAAATAATATTCCTTTACGTGCTAAGGGGTATCTAGAGATTGGGATAGGTTTAATAACTACCCTAACACTAACGCGTACCCTAACCCTAACCCCTACCCTAACCCTAACACGTACCCTAATCCTAACCAATATCCTAAGCCGAGCCCTAACCCTAACACTAACCCTAACCCTAACCCTAACCCATACCCTAAGCCGTACCCGAAGCCCTCCCCAAATCCGTACCCTAAGCCGTACCCTAAGCCGTACCCTAAGCCTAACCCTATCCCTAGGCTACCCTTGACTGCTTCTGCCTCCAATAGATTTCCTAAGCACTAGTGTTTTAAGGAACAGCTTAAAAAGAGAATCCTAATGTGATTTCTTTATAATGGGTGTGTTCCTTATCTTATCCTAGTGTCTAAACTCTTCTCCATGGCTGGACCTCCAAATAATATTCCTTTACGTGCTAAGGGGTATCTAGAGATTGGGATAGGTTTAATAACTACCCTAACACTAACGCGTACACTAACCCTAACCCCTACCCTAACCCTAACACGTACCCTAATCCTAACCAATACCCTAAGCCGAGCCCTAACCCTAACACTAACCCTAACCCTAACCCTAACCCATACCCTAAGCCGTACCCGAAGCCCTCCCCAAACCCGTACCCTAAGCCGTACCCTAAGCCATACCCTAAGCCTAACCCTAACCCTAGGCTACCCTTGACTGCTTCTGCCTCCAATAGATTTCCTACGCACTAGTGTTTTAAGGAACAGCTTAAAAAGAGAATCCTAATGTGATTTCTTTATAATGGGTGTGTTCCTTATCTTATCCTAGTGTCTAAACTCTTCTCCATGGCTGGACCTCCAAATAATATTCCTTTACGTGCTAAGGGGTATCTAGAGACTGGGATAGGTTTAATAACTACCCTAACACTAACGCGTACCCTAACCCTAACCACTACCCTAACCCTAACACGTACCCTAATCCTAACCAATACCCTAAACCGAGCCCTAACCCTAACACTAACCCTAACCCTAAACCTAACCCATACCCTACGCCGTACCCGAAGCCCTCCCCGAACCGGTACCCTAAGCCGTACCCTAAGCCGTACCCTAAGCCTAACCCTAACCCTAGGCTACCCTTGACTGCTTCTGCCTCCAATAGATTTTCTAAGCACTAGTGTTTTAAGGAACAGCTTAAAAAGAGAATCCTAATGTGATTCATTTATAATGGGTGTGTTCCTTATCTTATCCTAGTGTCTAAACTCTTCTCCATGGCTGGACCCCCAAATAATATTCCTTTACGTGCTAAGGGGTATCTAGAGAGTGGGATAGGTTTAATAACTACCCTAACCCTAACGCGTACCCTAACCCTATCCCCTACCCTAATCCTAACCCGTACCCTAAACCGAGCCCTAACCCTAACACTAACCCTAACCCTAACCCTAACCCATACCCTATGCCGTACCCGAAGCCCTCACCGAACCCGTACCCTAAGCCTTACCCTAAGCCGTACCCTAAGCCTAACCCTAACCCTAGGCTACCCTTGACTTCTTCTGCCTCCAATAGATTTCCTATGCACTAGTGTTTTAAGGAACAGCTTAAAAAGAGAATCCTAATGTGATTTCTTTATAATGGGTGTGTTCCTTATCTTATCCTAGTGTGTAAACTCTTCTCCATGGCTGGACCTCCAAATAATATTCCTTTACGTGCTAAGGGGTATCTAGAGAGTGGGATAGCTTTAATAACTACCCTAACACTAACGCGTACCCTAACCCTAACCCCTACCCTAACCCTAACACGTACCCTAATCCTAACCAATACCCTAAACCGAGCCCTAACCCTAACACTAACCCTAACCCTAACCCTAACCCATACCCTACGCCGTACCCGAAGCCATCCCCGAACCCGTACCCTATGCCGTACCCTAAGCCTAACCCTAACCCTAGGCTACCCTTGACTGCTTCTGCCTCCAATAGATTTCCTAAGCACTAGTGTTTTAAGGAACAGCTTAAAAAGAGAATCCTAATGTGATTTCTTTATAATGGGTGTGTTCCTTATCTTATCCTAGTGTCTAAACTCTTCTCCATGGCTGGACCTCCAAATAATATTCCTTTACGTGCTAAGGGGTATCTAGAGAGTGGGTTAGGTTTAATAACTACCCTAACACTAACGCGTACCCTAACCCTAAACCCTACCCTAACCCTAACACGTACCCTAATCCTAACCAATACCCTATACCGAGCCCTAACCCTAACACTAACCCTAACCCTAACCCATACCCTACGCCGTACCAGAAGCCCTCCCCGAACCCGTACCCTAAGCCGTACCCTAAGCCTAACCCTAAGCCTAACCCTAAACCTAGGCTACCCTTGACTGCTTCTGCCTCCAATAGATTTCCTAAGCACTAGTGTTTTAAGGAACAGCTTAAAAAGAGAATCCTAATGTGATTTCTTTATAATGGGTGTGTTCCTTATCTTATCCTAGTGTCTAAACTCTTCTCCATGGCTGGACCTCCAAATAATATTCCTTTACGTGCTAAGGGGTATCTAGAGAGTGGGTTAGGTTTAATAACTACCCTAACACTAACGCGTACCCTAAACCTAACCCCTACCCTATCGCTATCACGTACCCTAATCCTAACCAATACCCTAAACCGAGCCCTAACCCTAACACTAACCCTAACCCTAACCCTAACCCATACCCTACGCCGTACCAGAAGCCCTCCCCGAACCCGTACCCTAAGCCGTACCCTAAGCCTAACCCTAAGCCTAACCCTAAACCTAGGGTACCCTTGAATGCTTCTGCCTCCAATAGATTTCCTAAGCACTAGTGTTTTAAGGAACAGCTTAAAAAGAGAATCCTAATGTGATTTGTTTATGATGGGTGTGTTCCTTATCTTATCCTAGTGTCTAAATTCTTCTCCATGGCTGGACCTCCAAATAATATTCCTTTACGTGCTAAGGGGTATCTAGAGAGTGGGATAGCTTTAATAACTACCCTAACACTAATGCGTACCCTAACCCTAACCCCTACCCTAACCCTAACACGTACCCTAATCCTAACCAATACCCTAATCCGAGCCCTAACCCTAACACTAACCCTAACCCATACCCTACGACGTACCCGAAGCCATCCCCGAACCCGTACCCTAAGCCGTACCCTAAGCCTAACCCTAACCCTAGGCTACCCTTGACTGCTTCTGCCTCCAATAGATTTCCTAAGCACTAGTGTTTTAAGGAACAGCTTAAAAAGAGAATCCTAATGTGATTTCTTTATAATGGGTGTGTTCCTTATCTTATCCTAGTGTCTAAACTCTTCTCCATGGCTGGACCTCCAAATAATATTCCTTTACGTGCTAAGGGGTATCTAGAGACTGGGATAGGTTTAATAACTACCCTAACACTAACGCGTACCCTAAACCTAACCCCTACCCTAACCCTAACACGTACCCTAATCCTAAACAATACCCTAAGCCGAGCCCTAACCCTAACACTAACCCTAACCCAACCCTAACCCATACCCTACGCCGTACCCGAAGCCCTCCCCGAACCGGTACCCTAAGCCGTACCCTAAGCCGTACCCTAAGCCTAACCCTAACCCTAGGCTACCCTTGACTGCTTCTGCCTCCAATAGATTTTCTAAGCACTAGTGTTTTAAGGAAGAGCTTAAAAAGAGAATCCTAATGTGATTTCTTTATAATGGGTGTGTTCCTTATCTTATCCTAGTGTCTAAACTCTTCTCCATGGTTGGACCTCCAAATAATATTCCTTTACGTGCTAAGTGGTATCTAGAGAGTGGGTTAGGTTTAATAACTACCCTAACACTAACGCGTACCCTAACCCTAAACCCTACCCTAACCCTAACACGTACCCTAATCCTAACCAATACCCTATACCGAGCCCTAACCCTAACACTAACCTTAACCCTAACCCTAACCCATACCCTACGCCGTACCAGAAGCCCTCCCCGAACCCGGACCCTAAGCCGTACCCTAAGCCTAACCCTAAGCCTAACCCTAACCCTAGGCTACCCTTGACTGCTTCTGCCTCCAATAGATTTCCTAAGCACTAGTGTTTTAAGGAACAGCTTAAAAAGAGAATCCTAATGTGATTTCTTTATAATGGGTGTGTTCCTTATCTTATCCTAGTGTCTAAACTCTTCTCCATGGCTGGACCTCCAAATAATATTCCTTTACGTGCTAAGGGGTATCTAGAGAGTGGGTTAGGTTTAATAACTACCCTAACACTAACGCCTACCCTAACCCTAACCCCTACCCTATCGCTAACACGTACCCTAATCCTAACCAATACCCTAAACCGAGCCCTAACCCTAACACTAACCCTAACCCTAACCCTAACCCATACCCTACGCCGTACCCGAAGCCCTCCCGGAACCGGTACCCTAAGCCGTACCCTAAGCCGTACCCTAAGCCTAACCCTAACCCTAGGCTACCCTTGACTGCTTCTGCCTCCAATAGATTTTCTAAGCACTAGTGTTTTAAGGAACAGCTTAAAAAGAGAATCCTAATGTGATTTATTTATAATGGGTGTGTTCCTTATCTTATCCTAGTGTCTAAACTCTTCTCCATGGCTGGACCTCCAAATAATATTCCTTTACGTGCTAAGGGGTATCTAGAGAGTGGGTTAGGTTTAATAACTACCCTAACACTAACGCGTACCCTAACCCTAAACCCTACCCTAACCCTAACACGTACCCTAATCCTAACCAATACCCTATACCGAGCCCTAACCCTAACACTAACCCTAACCCTAACCCATACCCTACGCCGTACCAGAAGCCCTCCCCGAACCCGTACCCTAAGCCGTACCCTAAGCCTAACCCTAAGCCTAACCCTAAACCTAGGCTACCCTTGACTGCTTCTGCCTCCAATAGATTTCCTAAGCACTAGTGTTTTAAGGAACAGCTTAAAAAGAGAATCCTAATGTGATTTCTTTATAATGGGTGTGTTCCTTATCTTATCCTAGTGTCTAAACTCTTCTCCATGGCTGGACCTCCAAATAATATTCCTTTACGTGCTAAGGGGTATCTAGAGAGTGGGTTAGGTTTAATAACTACCCTAACACTAACGCGTACCCTAAACCTAACCCCTACCCTATCGCTATCACGTACCCTAATCCTAACCAATACCCTAAACCGAGCCCTAACCCTAACACTAACCCTAACCCTAACCCTAACCCATACCCTACGCCGTACCAGAAGCCCTCCCCGAACCCGTACCCTAAGCCGTACCCTAAGCCTAACCCTAAGCCTAACCCTAAACCTAGGCTACCCTTGAATGCTTCTGCCTCCAATAGATTTCCTAAGCACTAGTGTTTTAAGGAACAGCTTAAAAAGAGAATCCTAATGTGATTTGTTTATGATGGGTGTGTTCCTTATCTTATCCTAGTGTCTAAATTCTTCTCCATGGCTGGACCTCCAAATAATATTCCTTTACGTGCTAAGGGGTATCTAGAGAGTGGGATAGCTTTAATAACTACCCTAACACTAATGCGTACACTAACCCTAACCCCTACCCTAACCCTAACACGTACCCTAATCCTAACCAATACCCTAAACCGAGCCCTAACCCTAACACTAACCCTAACCCATACCCTACGCCGTACCCGAAGCCATCCCCGAACCCGTACCCTAAGCCGTACCCTAAGCCTAACCCTAACCCTAGGCTACCCTTGACTGCTTCTGCCTCCAATAGATTTCCTAAGCACTAGTGTTTTAAGGAACAGCTTAAAAAGAGAATCCTAATGTGATTTCTTTATAATGGGTGTGTTCCTTATCTTATCCTAGTGTCTAAACTCTTCTCCATGGCTGGACCTCCAAATAATATTCCTTTACGTGCTAAGGGGTATCTAGAGACTGGGATAGGTTTAATAACTACCCTAACACTAACGCGTACCCTAAACCTAACCCCTACCCTAACCCTAACACGTACCCTAATCCTAAACAATACCCTAAGCCGAGCCCTAACCCTAACACTAACCCTAACCCAACCCTAACCCATACCCTACGCCGTACCCGAAGCCCTCCCCGAACCGGTACTCTAAGCCGTACCCTAAGCCATACCCTAAGCCTAACCCTAACCCTAGGCTACCCTTGACTGCTTCTGCCTCCAATAGATTTTCTAAGCACTAGTGTTTTAAGGAACAGCTTAAAAAGAGAATCCTAATGTGATTTCTTTATAATGGGTGTGTTCCTTATCTTATCCTAGTGTCTAAACTCTTCTCCATGGCTGGACCTCCAAATAATATTCCTTTACGTGCTAAGTGGTATCTAGAGAGTGGGTTAGGTTTAATAACTACCCTAACACTAACGCGTACCCTAACCCTAAACCCTACCCTAACCCTAACACGTACCCTAATCCTAACCAATACCCTATACCGAGCCCTAACCCTAACACTAACCTTAACCCTAACCCTAACCCATACCCTACGCCGTACCAGAAGCCCTCCCCGAACCCGGACCCTAAGCCGTACCCTAAGCCTAACCCTAAGCCTAACCCTAACCCTAGGCTACCCTTGACTGCTTCTGCCTCCAATAGATTTCCTAAGCACTAGTGTTTTAAGGAACAGCTTAAAAAGAGAATCCTAATGTGATTTCTTTATAATGGGTGTGTTCCTTATCTTATCCTAGTGTCTAAACTCTTCTCCATGGCTGGACCTCCAAATAATATTCCTTTACGTGCTAAGGGGTATCTAGAGAGTGGGTTAGGTTTAATAACTACCCTAACACTAACGCCTACCCTAACCCTAACCCCTACCCTATCGCTAACACGTACCCTAATCCTAACCAATACCCTAAACCGAGCCCTAACCCTAACACTAACCCTAACCCTAACCCTAACCCATACCCTACGCCATACCAGAAGCCCTCCCCGAACCCGTACCCTAAGCCGTACCCTAAGCCTAACCCTAAGCCTAACCCTAACCCTAGGCTACCCTTGACTGCTTCTGCCTCCAATAGATTTCCTAAGCACTAGTGTTTTAAGGAACAGCTTAAAAAGAGAATCCTAATGTGATTTCTTTATAATGGGTGTGTTCCTTATCTTATCCTAGTGTCTAAACTCTTCTCCATGGCTGGACCTCCAAATAATATTCCTTTACGTGCTAAGGGGTATCTAGAGATTGGGATAGGTTTAATAACTACCCTAACACTAACGCGTACCCTAACCCTAACCCCTACCCTAACCCTAACACGTACCCTAATCCTAACCAATACCCTAAGCCGAGCCCTAACCCTAACACTAACCCTAACCCTAACCCTAACCCATACCCTACGCCGTACCCGAAGCCCTCCCCAAACCCGTACCCTAAGCCGTACCCTAAGCCGTACCCTAAGCCTAACCCTAACCCTAGGCTACCCTTGACTGCTTCTGCCTCCAATAGATTTCCTAAGCACTAGTGTTTTAAGGAACAGCTTAAAAAGAGAATCCTAATGTGATTTCTTTATAATGGGTGTGTTCCTTATCTTATCCTAGTGTCTAAACTCTTCTCCATGGCTGGACCCCCAAATAATATTCCTTTACGTGCTAAGGGGTATCTAGAGTGTGGGATAGGTTTAATAACTACCCTAACCCTAACGCGTACCCTAACCCTATCCCCTACCCTAACCCTAACACGTACCCTAATCCTAACCCGTACCCTAAACCGAGCCCTAAACCTAACACTAACCCTAACCCTAACCCTAACCCATACCCTACGCCATACCCGAAGCCCTCCCCGAACCCGTACCGTAAGCCATACCCTAAGCCGTACCCTAAGCCTAACCCTAACCCTAGGCTACCCTTGACTGCTTCTGCCTCCAATAGATTTCCTAAGCACTAGTGTTTTAAGGAACAGCTTAAAAAGAGAATCCTAATGTGATTTCTTTACAATGGGTGTGTTCCTTATCTTATCCTTGTGTCTAAACTCTTCTCCATGGCTGGACCTCCAAATAATATTCCTTTACGTGCTAAGGGGTATCTAGAGACTGGGATAGGTTTAATAACTACCTTAACACTAACGCGTACCCTAACCCTAACCCCTACCCTAACCCTAACACGTACCCTAATCCTAACCAATACCCTAAACCGAGCCCTAACCCTAACACTAACCCTAACCGTAACCCTAACCCATACCCTACGCTGTACCCGAAGCCCTCCCCGAACCGGTACCCTAAGCCGTACCCTAAGCCTAACCCTAAGCCTAAACCTAACCCTAGGCTACCCTTGACTGCTTCTGCCTCCAATAGGTTTTCTAAGCACTAGTGTTTTAAGGAACAGCTTAAAAAAGAATCCTAATGTGATTTCTTTATAATGGGTGTGTTCCTTATCTTATCCTAGTGTCTAAACTCTTCTCCATGGCTGAACCTCCAAATAATATTCCTTTACGTGCTAAGGGGTATCTAGAGAGTGGGTTAGGTTTAATAACTACCCTAACACTAACGCGTACCCTAACCCTAAACCCTACCCTAACCCTAACACGTACCCTAATCCTAACCAATACCCTATACCGAGCCCTAACCCTAACACTAACCCTAACCCTAACCCTAACCCATACCCTACGCCGTACCAGAAGCCCTCCCCGAACTCGTACCCTAAGCCGTACCCTAAGCCTAACCCTAACCCTAGGCTACCCTTGGATGCTTCTGCCTCCAATAGATTTCCTAAGCACTAGTGTTTTAAGGAACAGCTTAAAAAGAGAATCCTAATGTGATTTCTTTATAATGGGTGTGTTCCTTATCTTATCCTAGTGTCTAAACTCTTCTCCATGGCTGGACCTCCAAATAATATTCCTTTATGTGCTAAGGGGTATCTAGAGAGTGGGATAGGTTTAATAACTACCCTAACACTAATGCGTACCCTAACCCTAACCCCTACCCTATCGCTAACACGTACCCTAATCCTAACCAATACCCTAAACCGAACCCTAACCCTAACACTAACCCTTACCCTAACCCTAACACATACCCTACGCCGTACCAGAAGCCCTCCCCGAACCCGTACCCTAAGCCGTACCCTAAGCCTAACCCTAAGCCTAACCCTAAACGTAGGCTACCCTTGAATGCTTCTGCCTCCAATAGATTTCCTAAGCAGTAGTGTTTTAAGGAACAGCTTAAAAAGAGAATCCTAATGTGATTTCTTTATAATGGGTGTGTTCCTTATCTTATCCTAGTGTCTAAATTCTTCTCCATGGCTGGACCTCCAAATAATATTCCTTTACGTGCTAAGGGGTATCTAGAGAGTGGGATAGCTTTAATAACTACCCTAACACTAACGCGTACCCTAACCCTAACCCCTACCCTAACCCTAACACGTACCCTAATCCTAACCAATACCCTAAGCCGAGCCCTAACCCTAACACTAACCCTAACCCTAACCCTAACCCATACCCTACGCCGTACCCGAAGCCCTCCCCAAACCCGTACCCTAAGCCGTACCCTAAGCCGTACCCTAAGCCTAACCCTAACCCTAGGATACCCTTGACTGCTTCTGCCTCCAATAGATTTCCTAAGCACTAGTGTTTTAAGGAACAGCTTAAAAAGAGAATCCTAATGTGATTTCTTTATAATGGGTGTGTTCCTTATCTTATCCTAGTGTGTAAACTCTTCTCCATGGCTGGACCTCCAAATAATATTCCTTTACGTGCTAAGGGGTATCTAGAGAGTGGGTTAGGTTTAATAATTACCCTATCACTAACGCGTATCCTAACCCTAACCCCTTGCCTATCGCTAACACGTACCCTAATCCTAACCAATACCCTAAACCGAGCCCTAACCCTAACACTAACCCTAACCCTAACCCTAACCCATACCCTACGCCGTACCAGAAGCCCTCCCCGAACCCGTACCCTAAGCCGTACCCTAAGCCTAACCCTAAGCCTAACCCTAACCCTAGGCTACCCTTGACTGCTTCTGCCTCCAATAGATTTCCTAAGCACTAGTGTTTTAAGGAACAGCTTAAAAAGAGAATCCTAATGTGATTTCTTTATAATGGGTGTGTTCCTTATCTTATCCTAGTGTCTAAACTCTTCTCCATGGCTGGACCTCCAAATAATATTCCTTTACGTGCTAAGGGGTATCTAGAGATTGGGATAGGTTTAATAACTACCCTAACACTAACGCGTACCCTAACCCTAACCCCTACCCTAACCCTAACACGTACCCTAATCCTAACCAATACCCTAAGCCGAGCCCTAACCCTAACACTAACCCTAACCCTAACCCTAACCCATACCCTAAGCCGTACCCGAAGCCCTCCCCAAACCCGTACCCTAAGCCGTACCCTAAGCCATACCCTAAGCCTAACCCTAACCCTAGGCTACCCTTGACTGCTTCTGCCTCCAATAGATTTCCTAAGCACTAGTGTTTTAAGGAACAGCTTAAAAAGAGAATCCTAATGTGATTTCTTTATAATGGGTGTGTTCCTTATCTTATCCTAGTGTCTAAACTCTTCTCCATGGCTGGACCTCCAAATAATATTCCTTTACGTGCTAAGGGGTATCTAGAGATTGGGATAGGTTTAATAACTACCCTAACACTAACGCGTACCCTAACCCTAACCCCTACCCTAACACTAACACGTACCCTAATCCTAACCAATACCCTAAGCCGAGCCCTAACCCTAACACTAACCCTAACCCTAACCCTAACCCATACCCTACGCCGTACCCGAAGCCCTCCCCGAACCGGTACCCTAAGCCGTACCCTAAGCCGTACCCTAAGCCTAACCCTAACCCTAGGCTACCCTTGACTGCTTCTGCCTCCAATAGATTTTCTAAGCACTAGTGTTTTAAGGAACAGCTTAAAAAGAGAATCCTAATGTGATTTATTTATAATGGGTGTGTTCCTTATCTTATCCTAGTGTCTAAACTCTTCTCCATGGCTGGACCTCCAAATAATATTCCTTAACGTGCTAAGGGGTATCTAGAGAGTGGGTTAGGTTTAATAACTACCCTAACACTAATGCGTACCCTAACCCTAAACCCTACCCGAACCCTAACACGTACCCTAATCCTAACCAATACCCTATACCGAGCCCTAACCCTAACACTAACCCTAACCCTAACCCATACCCTACGCCGTACCAGAAGCCCTCACCGAACCCGTACCCTAAGCCGTACCCTAAGCCTAACCCTAAGCCTAACCCTAACCCTAGGCTACCCTTGACTGCTTCTGCCTCCAATAGATTTCCTAAGCACTAGTGTTTTAAGGAACAAATTAAAAAGAGAATCCTAATGTGATTTCTTTATAATGGGTGTGTTCCTTATCTTATCCTAGTGTCTAAACTCTTCTCCATGGCTGGACCCCCAAATAATATTCCTTTACGTGCTAAGGGGTATCTAGAGAGTGGGATAGGTTTAATAACTACCCTAACCCTAACGCGTACCCTAACCCTATCCCCTACCCTAACCCTAACACGTACCCTAATCCTAACCCGTACCCTAAACCGAGTCCTAACCCTAACCCTAACCCTAACCCTAACCCTAACCCATACCCTACGCCATACCCGAAGCCCTCCCCGAACCCGTACCCTAAGCCGTACCCTAAGCCGTACCCTAAGCCTAACCCTAACCCTAGGCTACCCTTGACTGCTTCTGCCTCCAATAGATTTTCTAAGCACTAGTGTTTTAAGGAACAGCTTAAAAAGAGAATCCTAATGTGATTTCTTTATAATGGGTGTGTTCCTTATCTTATCCTAGTGTCTAAACTCTTCTCCATGGCTGAACCTCCAAATAATATTCCTTTACGTGCTAAGGGTTATCTAGAGAGTGGGTTAGGTTTAATAACTACCCTAACACTAACGCGTACCCTAACCCTAAACCCTACCCTAACCCTAACACGTACCCTAATCCTAACCAATACCCTATACCGAGCCCTAACCCTAACACTAACCCTAACCCTAACCCTAACCCATACCCTACGCCGTACCAGAAGCCCTCCCCGAACCCGTACCCTAAGCCGTACCCTAAGCCTAACCCTAAGCCTAACCCTAACCCTAGGCTACCCTTGGATGCTTCTGCCTCCAATAGATTTCCTAAGCACTAGTGTTTTAAGGAACAGCTTAAAAAGAGAATCCTAATGTGATTTTTTATAATGGGTGTGTTCCTTATCTTATCCTAGTGTCTAAACTCTTCTCCATGGCTGGACCTCCAAATAATATTCCTTTATGTGCTAAGGGGTATCTAGAGAGTGGGATAGGTTTAATAACTACTCTAACACTAATGCGTACCCTAACCCTAACCCCTACCCTATCGCTAACACGTACCCTAATCCTAACCAATACCCTAAACCGAGCCCTAACCCTAACACTAACCTTAACCCTAACCCTAACCCATACCCTACGCCGTACCAGAAGCCCTCCCCGAACCCGGACCCTAAGCCGTACCCTAAGCCTAACCCTAAGCCTAACCCTAACCCTAGGCTACCCTTGACTGCTTCTGCCTCCAATAGATTTCCTAAGCACTAGTGTTTTAAGGAACAGCTTAAAAAGAGAATCCTAATGTGATTTCTTTATAATGGGTGTGTTCCTTATCTTATCCTAGTGTCTAAACTCTTCTCCATGGCTGGACCTCCAAATAATATTCCTTTACGTGCTAAGGGGTATCTAGAGAGTGGGTTAGGTTTAATAACTACCCTAACACTAACGCGTACCCTAACCCTAACCCCTACCCTATCGCTAACACGTACCCTAATCCTAACCAATACCCTAAACCGAGCCCTAACCCAAACACTAACCCTAACCCTAACCCTAACCCATACCCTACGCCATACCAGAAGCCCTCACCGAACCCGTACCCTAAGCCGTACCCTAAGCCTAACCCTAAGCCTAACCCTAACCCTAGGCTACCCTTGACTGCTTCTGCCTCCAATAGATTTCCTAAGCACTAGTGTTTTAAGGAACAGCTTAAAAAGAGAATCCTAATGTGATTTCTTTATAATGGGTGTGTTCCTTATCTTATCCTAGTGTCTAAACTCTTCTCCATGGCTGGACCCCCAAATAATATTCCTTTACGTGCTAAGGGGTATCTAGAGAGTGGGATAGGTTTAATAACTACCCTAACCCTAACGCGTACCCTAACCCTATCCCCTACCCTAACACTAACACGTACCCTAATCCTAACCCGTACCCTAAACCGAGCCCTAACCCTAACACTAACCCTAACCCTAACCCTAACCCATACCCTACGCCATACCCGAAGCCCTCCCCGAACCCGTACCTTAAGCCGTACCCTAAGCCGTACCCTAAGCCTATCCCTAACCCTAGGCTACCCTTGACTGCTTCTGCCTCCAATAGATTTCCTAAGCACTAGTGTTTTAAGGAACAGCTTAAAAAGAGAATCCTAATGTGATTTCTTTACAATGGGTGTGTTCCTTATCTTATCCTAGTGTCTAAACTCTTCTCCATGGCTGGACCTCCAAATAATATTCCTTTACGTGCTAAGGGGTATCTAGAGACTGGGATAGGTTTAATAACTACCCTAACACTAACGCGTACCCTAACCCTAACCCCTACCCTAACCCTAACACGTACCCTAATCCTAACCAATACCCTAAACCGAGCCCTAACCCTAACACTAACCCTAACCGTAACCCTAACCCATACCCTACGCCGTACCCGAAGCCCTCCCCGAACCGGTACCCTAAGCCGTACCCTAAGCCTAACCCTAAGCCTAAACCTAACCCTAGGCTACCCTTGACTGCTTCTGCCTCCAATAGGTTTTCTAAGCACTAGTGTTTTAAGGAACAGCTTAAAAAAGAATCCTAATGTGATTTCTTTATAATGGGTGTGTTCCTTATCTTATCCTAGTGTCTAAACTCTTCTCCATGGCTGAACCTCCAAATAATATTCCTTTACGTGCTAAGGGGTATCTAGAGAGTGGGTTAGGTTTAATAACTACCCTAACACTAACGCGTACCCTAATCCTAAACCCTACCCTAACCCTAACACGTACCCTAATCCTAACCAATACCCTATACCGAGCCCTAACCCTAACACTAACCCTAACCCTAACCCTAACCCATACCCTACGGCGTACCAGAAGCCCTCCCCGAACCCGTACCCTAAGCCGTACCCTAAGCCTAACCCTAAGCCTAACCCTAACCCTAGGCTACCCTTGACTGCTTCTGCCTCCAATAGATTTCCTAAGCACTAGTGTTTTAAGGAACAGCTTAAAAAGAGAATCCTAATGTGATTTCTTTATAATGGGTGTGTTCCTTATCTTATCCTAGTGTCTAAACTCTTCTCCATGGCTGGACCTCCAAATAATATTCCTTTACGTGCTAAGGGGTATCTAGAGAGTGGGTTAGGTTTAATAACTACCCTAACACTAACGCGTACCCTAACCCTAACCCCTACCCTATCGCTAACACGTACCCTAATCCTAACCAATACCCTAAATCGAGCCCTAACCCTAACACTAACCCTAACCCTAACCCTAACCCATACCCTACGCCATACCAGAAGTCCTCACCGAACCCGTACCCTAAGCCGTACCCTAAGCCTAACCCTAAGCCTAACCCTAACCCTAGGCTACCCTTGACTGCTTCTGCCTCCAATAGATTTCCTAAGCACTAGTGTTTTAAGGAACAGCTTAAAAAGAGAATCCTAATGTGATTTCTTTATAATGGGTGTGTTCCTTATCTTATCCTAGTGTCTAAACTCTTCTCCATGGCTGGACCTCCAAATAATATTCCTTTATGTGCTAAGGGGTATCTAGAGAGTGGGTTAGGTTTAATAATTACCCTATCACTAACGCATACCCTAACCCTAACCCCTTGCCTATCGCTAACACGTACCCTAATCCTAACCAATACCCTAAACCGCGCCCTAAACCTAACACTAACCCTAACCCTAACCCTAACCCATACCCTACGCCGTACCAGAAGCCCTCCCCGAACCCGTACCCTAAGCCGTACCCTAAGCCTAACCCTAAGCCTAACCCTAAACCTAGGCTACCCTTGAATGCTTCTGCCTCCAATAGATTTCCTAAGCACTAGTGTTTTAAGGAACAGCTTAAAAAGAGAATCCTAATGTGATTTGTTTATGATGGGTGTGTTCCTTATCTTATCCTAGTGTCTAAATTCTTCTCCATGGCTGGACCTCCAAATAATATTCCTTTACGTGCTAAGGGGTATCTAGAGAGTGGGATAGCTTTAATAACTACCCTAACACTAACGCGTACCCTAAACCTAACCCCTACCCTAACCCTAACACGTACCCTAATCCTAACCAATACCCTAAACCGAGCCCTAACCCTAACACTAACCCTAACCCTAACCCTAACCCATACCCTACGCCGTACCCGAAGCCATCCCCGAACCCGTACCCTAAGCCGTACCCTAAGCCTAACCCTAACCCTAGGCTACCCTTGACTGCTTCTGCCTCCAATAGATTTCCTAAGCACTAGTGTTTTAAGGAACAGCTTAAAAAGAGAATCCTAATGTGATTTCTTTATAATGGGTGTGTTCCTTATCTTATCCTAGTGTCTAAACTCTTCTCCATGGCTGGACCTCCAAATAATATTCCTTTACGTGCTAAGGGGTATCTAGAGATTGGGATAGGTTTAATAACTACCCTAACACTAACGCGTACCCTAACCCTAACCCCTACCCTAACCCTAACACGTACCCTAATCCTAACCAATACCCTAAGCCGAGCCCTAACCCTAACACTAACCCTAACCCTAACCCTAACCCATACCCTAAGCCGTACCCGAAGCCCTCCCCAAACCCGTACCCTAAGCCGTACCCTAAGCCTAACCCTAACCCTAGGCTACCCTTGACTGCTTCTGCCTCCAATAGATTTCCTAAGCACTAGTGTTTTAAGGAACAGCTTAAAAAGAGAATCCTAATGTGATTTCTTTATAATGGGTGTGTTCCTTATCTTATCCTAGTGTCTAAACTCTTCTCCATGGCTGGACCTCCAAATAATATTCCTTTACGTGCTAAGGGGTATCTAGAGATTGGGATAGGTTTAATAACTACCCTAACACTAACGCGTACCCTAACCCTAACCCCTACCCTAACCCTAACACGTACCCTAATCCTAACCAATACCCTAAGCCGAGCCCTAACCCTAACACTAACCCTAACCCTAACCCTAACCCATACCCTAAGCCGTACCCGAAGCCCTCCCCAAACCCGTACCCTAAGCCGTACCCTAAGCCGTACCCTAAGCCTAACCCTAACCCTAGGCTACCCTTGACTGCTTCTGCCTCCAATAGATTTCCTAAGCACTAGTGTTTTAAGGAACAGCTTAAAAAGAGAATCCTAATGTGATTTCTTTATAATGGGTGTGTTCCTTATCTTATCCTAGTGTCTAAACTCTTCTCCATGGCTGGACCTCCAAATAATATTCCTTTACGTGCTAAGGGGTATCTAGAGATTGGGATAGGTTTAATAACTACCCTAACACTAACGCGTACCCTAACCCTAACCCCTACCCTAACACTAACACGTACCCAAATCCTAACCAATACCCTAAGCCGAGCCCTAACCCTAACACTAACCCTAACCCTAACCCTAACCCATACCCTACGCCGTACCCGAAGCCCTCCCCGAACCGGTACCCTAAGCCGTACCCTAAGCCGTACCCTAAGCCTAACCCTAACCCTAGGCTACCCTTGAATGCTTCTGCCTCCAATAGATTTCCTAAGCACTAGTGTTTTAAGGAACAGCTTAAAAAGAGAATCCTAATGTGATTTGTTTATGATGGGTGTGTTCCTTATCTTATCCTAGTGTCTAAATTCTTCTCCATGGCTGGACCTCCAAATAATATTCCTTTACGTGCTAAGGGGTATCTAGAGAGTGGGATAGCTTTAATAACTACCCTAACACTAACGCGTACCCTAACCCTAACCCCTACCCTAAACCTAACACGTACCCTAATCCTAACCAATACCCTAAACCGAGCCCTAACCCTAACACTAACCCTAACCCTAACCCATACCCTACGCCGTACCCGAAGCCATCCCCAAACCCGTACCCTAAGCCGTACCCTAAGCCTAACCCTAACCCTAGGCTACCCTTGACTGCTTCTGCCTCCAATAGATTTCCTAAGCACTAGTGTTTTAAGGAACAGCTTAAAAAGAGAATCCTAATGTGATTTCTTTATAATGGGTGTGTTCCTTATCTTATCCTAGTGTCTAAACTCTTCTCCATGGCTGGACCTCCAAATAATATTCCTTTACGTGCTAAGGGGTATCTAGAGATTGGGATAGGTTTAATAACTACCCTAACACTAACGCGTACCCTAACCCTAACCCCTACCCTAACCCTAACACGTACCCTAATCCTAACCAATACCCTAAGCCGAGCCCTAACCCTAACACTAACCCTAACCCTAACCCTAACCCATACCCTAAGCCGTACCCGAAGCCCTCCCCAAACCCGTACCCTAAGCCGTACCCTAAGCCGTACCCTAAGCCTAACCCTAACCCTAGGCTACCCTTGACTGCTTCTGCCTCCAATAGATTTCCTAAGCACTAGTGTTTTAAGGAACAGCTTAAAAAGAGAATCCTAATGTGATTTCTTTATAATGGGTGTGTTCCTTATCTTATCCTAGTGTCTAAACTCTTCTCCATGGCTGGACCTCCAAATAATATTCCTTTACGTGCTAAGGGGTATCTAGAGATTGGGATAGGTTTAATAACTACCCTAACACTAACGCGTACCCTAACCCTAACCCCAACCCTAACACTAACACGTACCCAAATCCTAACCAATACCCTAAGCCGAGCCCTAACCCTAACACTAACCCTAACCCTAACCCTAACCCATACCCTACGCCGTACCCGAAGCCCTCCCCGAACCGGTACCCTAAGCCGTACCCTAAGCCGTACCCTAAGCCTAACCCTAACCCTAGGCTACCCTTGACTGCTTCTGCCTCCAATAGATTTTCTAAGCACTAGTGTTTTAAGGAACAGCTTAAAAAGAGAATCCTAATGTGATTTATTTATAATGGGTGTGTTCCTTATCTTATCCTAGTGTCTAAACTCTTCTCCATGGCTGGACCTCCAAATAATATTCCTTAACGTGCTAAGGGGTATCTAGAGAGTGGGTTAGGTTTAATAACTACCCTAACACTAATGCGTACCCTAACCCTAAACCCTACCCTAACCCTAACACGTACCCTAATCCTAACCAATACCCTATACCGAGCCCTAACCCTAACACTAACCCTAACCCTAACCCATACCCTACGCCGTACCAGAAGCCCTCACCGAACCCGTACCCTAAGCCGTACCCTAAGCCTAACCCTAAGCCTAACCCTAACCCTAGGCTACCCTTGACTGCTTCTGCCTCCAATAGATTTCCTAAGCACTAGTGTTTTAAGGAACAGCTTAAAAAGAGAATCCTAATGTGATTTCTTTATAATGGTTGTGTTCCTTATCTTATCCTAGTGTCTAAACTCTTTTCCATGGCTGGACCTCCAAATAATATTCCTTTACGTGCTAAGGGGTATCTAGAGAGTGGGTTAGGTTTAATAACTACCCTAACACTAACGCGTACCCTAAACCTAACCCCTACCCTATCGCTAACACGTACCCTAATCCTAACCAATACCCTAAACCGAGCCCTAACCCTAACACTAACCCTAACCCTAACCCTAACCCATATCCTACGCCGTACCAGAAGCCCTCCCCGAACCCGTACCCTAAGCCGTACCCTAAGCCTAACCCTAAGCCTAACCCTAAACCTAGGCTACCCTTGAATGCTTCTGCCTCCAATAGATTTCCTAAGCACTAGTGTTTTAAGGAACAGCTTAAAAAGAGAATCCTAATGTGATTTGTTTATGATGGGTGTGTTCCTTATCTTATCCTAGTGTCTAAATTCTTCTCCATGGCTGGACCTCCAAATAATATTCCTTTACGTGCTAAGGGGTATCTAGAGAGTGGGATAGCTTTAATAACTACCCTAACACTAACGCGTACCCTAACCCTAACCCCTACCCTAACCCTAACACGTACCCTAATCCTAACCAATACCCTAAACCGAGCCCTAACCCTAACACTAACCCTAACCCATACCCTACGCCGTACCCGAAGCCATCCCCGAACCCGTACCCTAAGCCGTACCCTAAGCCTAACCCTAACCCTAGGCTACCCTTGACTGCTTCTGCCTCCAATAGATTTCCTAAGCACTAGTGTTTTAAAGAACAGCTTAAAAAGAGAATCCTAATGTGATTTCTTTATAATGGGTGTGTTCCTTATCTTATCCTAGTGTCTAAACTCTTCTCCATGGCTGGACCTCCAAATAATATTCCTTTACGTGCTAAGGGGTATCTAGAGAGTGGGTTAGGTTTAATAACTACCCTAACACTAACGCGTACCCTAACCCTAACCCCTACCCTAACCCTAACACGTACCCTAATCCTAACCAATACCCTAAGCCGAGCCCTAACCCTAACACTAACCCTAACCCTAACCCTAACCCATACCCTAAGCCGTACCCGAAGCCCTCCCCAAACCCGTACCCTAAGCCGTACCCTAAGCCGTACCCTAAGCCTAACCCTAACCCTAGGCTACCCTTGACTGCTTCTGCCTCCAATAGATTTCCTAAGCACTAGTGTTTTAAGGAACAGCTTAAAAAGAGAATCCTAATGTGATTTCTTTATAATGGGTGTGTTCCTTATCTTATCCTAGTGTCTAAACTCTTCTCCATGGCTGGACCCCCAAATAATATTCCTTTACGTGCTAAGGGGTATCTAGAGAGTGGGATAGGTTTAATAACTACCCTAACCCTAACGCGTACCCTAACCCTATCCCCTACCCTAACCCTAACACGTACCCTAATCCTAACCCGTACCCTAAACCGAGCCCTAACCCTAACCCTAACCCTAACCCTAACCCTAACCCATACCCTACGCCATACCCGAAGCCCTCCCCGAACCCGTACCCTAAGCCGTACCCTAAGCCGTACCCTAAGCCTAACCCTAACCCTAGGCTACCCTTGACTGCTTCTGCCTCCAATAGATTTCCTAAGCACTAGTGTTTTAAGGAACAGCTTAAAAAGAGAATCCTAATGTGATTTCTTTACAATGGGTGTGTTCCTTATCTTATCCTAGTGTCTAAACTCTTCTCCATGGCTGGACCTCCAAATAATATTCCTTTACGTGCTAAGGGGTATCTAGAGACTGGGATAGGTTTAATAACTACCCTAACACTAACGCGTACCCTAACCCTAACCCTTACCCTAACCCTAACACGTACCCTAATCCTAACCAATACCCTAAACCGAGCCCTAACCCTAACACTAACCCTAACCGTAACCCTAACCCATACCCTACGCCGTACCCGAAGCCCTCCCCGAACCGGTACCCTAAGCCGTACCCTAAGCCGTACCCTAAGCCTAAACCTAACCCTAGGCTACCCTTGACTGCTTCTGCCTCCAATAGATTTTCTAAGCACTAGTGTTTTAAGGAACAGCTTAAAAAGAGAATCCTAATGTGATTTCTTTATAATGGGTGTGTTCCTTATCTTATCCTAGTGTCTAAACTCTTCTCCATGGCTGAACCTCCAAATAATATTCCTTTACGTGCTAAGGGGTATCTAGAGAGTGGGTTAGGTTTAATAACTACCCTAACACTAACGCGTACCCTAACCCTAAACCCTACCCTAACCCTAACAGGTACCCTAATCCTAACCAATACCCTATACCGAGCCCTAACCCTAACACTAACCCTAACCCTAACCCTAACCCATACCCTACGCCGTACCAGAAGCCCTCCCTGAACCCGTACCCTAAGCCGTACCCTAAGCCTAACCCTAAGCCTAACCCTAACCCTAGGCTACCCTTGGATGCTTCTGCCTCCAATAGATTTCCTAAGCACTAGTGTTTTAAGGAACAGCTTAAAAAGAGAATCCTAATGTGATTTTTTATAATGGGTGTGTTCCTTATCTTATCCTAGTGTCTAAACTCTTCTCCATGGCTGGACCTCCAAATAATATTCCTTTATGTGCTAAGGGGTATCTAGAGAGTGGGATAGGTTTAATAACTACTCTAACACTAATGCGTACCCTAACCCTAACCCCTACCCTATCGCTAACACGTACCCTAATCCTAACCAATACCCTAAACCGAGCCCTAACCCTAACACTAACCTTAACCCTAACCCTAACCCATACCCTACGCCGTACCAGAAGCCCTCCCCGAACCCGGACCCTAAGCCGTACCCTAAGCCTAACCCTAAGCCTAACCCTAACCCTAGGCTACCCTTGACTGCTTCTGCCTCCAATAGATTTCCTAAGCACTAGTGTTTTAAGGAACAGCTTAAAAAGAGAATCCTAATGTGATTTCTTTATAATGGGTGTGTTCCTTATCTTATCCTAGTGTCTAAACTCTTCTCCATTGCTGGACCTCCAAATAATATTCCTTTACGTGCTAAGGGGTATCTAGAGAGTGGGTTAGGTTTAATAACTACCCTAACACTAACGCGTACCCTAACCCTAACCCCTACCCTATCGCTAACACGTACCCTAATCCTAACCAATACCCTAAACCGAGCCCTAACCCTAACACTAACCCTAACCCTAACCCTAACCCATACCCTACGCCATACCAGAAGCCCTCACCGAACCCGTACCCTAAGCCGTACCCTAAGCCTAACCCTAAGCCTAACCCTAACCCTAGGCTACCCTTGACTGCTTCTGCCTCCAATAGATTTCCTAAGCACTAGTGTTTTAAGGAACAGCTTATAAAGAGAATCCTAATGTGATTTCTTTATAATGGGTGTGTTCCTTATCTTATCCTAGTGTCTAAACTCTTCTCCATGGCTGGACCTCCAAATAATATTCCTTTACGTGCTAAGGGGTATCTAGAGTGTGGGATAGGTTTAATAACTACCCTAACCCTAACGCGTACCCTAACCCTATCCCCTACCCTAACCCTAACACGTACCCTAATCCTAACCCGTACCCTAAACCGAGCCCTAACCCTAACACTAACCCTAACCCTAACCCTAACCCATACCCTACGCCATACCCGAAGCCCTCCCCGAACCCGTACCCTAAGCCGTACCCTAAGCCGTACCCTAAGCCTAACCCTAACCCTAGGCTACCCTTGACTGCTTCTGCCTCCAATAGATTTCCTAAGCACTAGTGTTTTAAGGAACAGCTTAAAAAGAGAATCCTAACGTGATTTCTTTACAATGGGTGTGTTCCTTATCTTATCCTAGTGTCTAAACTCTTCTCCATGGCTGGACCCCCAAATAATATTCCTTTACGTGCTAAGGGGTATCTAGAGAGTGGGATAGGTTTAATAACTACCCTAACCCTAACGCGTACCCTAACCCTATCCCCTACCCTAACACTAACACGTACCCTAATCCTAACCCGTACCCTAAACCGAGCCCTAACCCTAACACTAACCCTAACCCTAACCCTAACCCATACCCTACGCCATACCCGAAGCCCTCCCCGAACCCGTACCTTAAGCCGTACCCTAAGCCGTACCCTAAGCCTATCCCTAACCCTAGGCTACCCTTGACTGCTTCTGCCTCCAATAGATTTCCTAAGCACTAGTGTTTTAAGGAACAGCTTAAAAAGAGAATCCTAATGTGATTTCTTTACAATGGGTGTGTTCCTTATCTTATCCTAGTGTCTAAACTCTTCTCCATGGCTGGACCTCCAAATAATATTCCTTTACGTGCTAAGGGGTATCTAGAGACTGGGATAGGTTTAATAACTACCCTAACACTAACGCGTACCCTAACCCTAACCCCTACCCTAACCCTAACACGTACCCTAATCCTAACCAATACCCTAAACCGAGCCCTAACCCTAACACTAACCCTAACCCTAACCCTAACACATACCCTACGCCGTACCAGAAGCCCTCCCCGAACCCGTACCCTAAGCCGTACCCTAAGCCTAACCCTAAGCCTAACCCTAAACGTAGGCTAACCTTGAATGCTTCTGCCTCCAATAGATTTCCTAAGCAGTAGTGTTTTAAGGAACAGCTTAAAAAGAGAATCCTAATGTGATTTCTTTATAATGGGTGTGTTCCTTATCTTATCCTAGTGTCTAAATTCTTCTCCATGGCTGGACCTCCAAATAATATTCCTTTACGTGCTAAGGGGTATCTAGAGAGTGGGATAGCTTTAATAACTACCCTAACACTAACGCGTACCCTAACCCTAACCCCTACCCTAACCCTAACACGTACCCTAATCCTAACCAATACCCTAAGCCGAGCCCTAACCCTAACACTAACCCTAACCCTAACCCTAACCCATACCCTACGCCATACCCGAAGCCCTCCCCGAACCCGTACCTTAAGCCGTACCCTAAGCCGTACCCTAAGCCTATCACTAACCCTAGGCTACCCTTGACTGCTTCTGCCTCCAATAGATTTCCTAAGCACTAGTGTTTTAAGGAACAGCTTAAAAAGAGAATCCTAATGTGATTTCTTTACAATGGGTGTGTTCCTTATCTTATCCTAGTGTCTAAACTCTTCTCCATGGCTGGACCTCCAAATAATATTCCTTTACGTGCTAAGGGGTATCTAGAGACTGGGATAGGTTTAATAACTACCCTAACACTAACGCGTACCCTAACCCTAACCCCTACCCTAACCCTAACACGTACCCTAATCCTAACCAATACCCTAAACCGAGCCCTAACCCTAACACTAACCCTAACCCTAACCCTAACACATACCCTACGCCGTACCAGAAGCCCTCCCCGAACCCGTACCCTAAGCCGTACCCTAAGCCTAACCCTAAGCCTAACCCTAAACGTAGGCTACCCTTGAATGCTTCTGCCTCCAATAGATTTCCTAAGCAGTAGTGTTTTAAGGAACAGCTTAAAAAGAGAATCCTAATGTGATTTCTTTATAATGGGTGTGTTCCTTATCTTATCCTAGTGTCTAAATTCTTCTCCATGGCTGGACCTCCAAATAATATTCCTTTACGTGCTAAGGGGTATCTAGAGAGTGGGATAGCTTTAATAACTACCCTAACACTAACGCGTACCCTAACCCTAACCCCTACCCTAACCCTAACACGTACCCTAATCCTAACCAATACCCTAAGCCGAGCCCTAACCCTAACACTAACCCTAACCCTAACCCTAACCCATACCCTACGCCGTACCCGAAGCCCTCCCCAAACCCGTACCCTAAGCCGTACCCTAAGCCTAACCCTAAGCCTAAACCTAACCCTAGGATACCCTTGACTGCTTCTGCCTCCAATAGATTTCCTAAGCACTAGTGTTTTAAGGAACAGCTTAAAAAGAGAATCCTAATGTGATTTCTTTATAATGGGTGTGTTCCTTATCTTATCCTAGTGTCTAAACTCTTCTCCATGGCTGGACCCCCAAATAATATTCCTTTACGTGCTAAGGGGTATCTAGAGAGTGGGATAGGTTTAATAACTACCCTAACCCTAACGCGTACCCTAACCCTATCCCCTACCCTAACACTAACACGTACCCTAATCCTAACCCGTACCCTAAACCGAGCCCTAACCCTAACACTAACCCTAACCCTAACCCTAACCCATACCCTACGCCATACCCGAAGCCCTCCCCGAACCCGTACCTTAAGCCGTACCCTAAGCCGTACCCTAAGCCTATCCCTAACCCTAGGCTACCCTTGACTGCTTCTGCCTCCAATAGATTTCCTAAGCACTAGTGTTTTAAGGAACAGCTTAAAAAGAGAATCCTAATGTGATTTCTTTACAATGGGTGTGTTCCTTATCTTATCCTAGTGTCTAAACTCTTCTCCATGGCTGGACCTCCAAATAATATTCCTTTACGTGCTAAGGGGTATCTAGAGACTGGGATAGGTTTAATAACTACCCTAACACTAACGCGTACCCTAACCCTAACCCCTACCCTAACCCTAACACGTACCCTAATCCTAACCAATACCCTAAACCGAGCCCTAACCCTAACACTAACCCTAACCGTAACCCTAACCCATACCCTACGCCGTACCCGAAGCCCTCCCCGAACCGGTACCCTAAGCCGTACCCTAAGCCTAACCCTAAGCCTAAACCTAACCCTAGGCTACCCTTGACTGCTTCTGCCTCCAATAGGTTTTCTAAGCATTAGTGTTTTAAGGAACAGCTTTAAAAGAGAATCCTAATGTGATTTCTTTATAATGGGTGTGTTCCTTATCTTATCCTAGTGTCTAATCTCTTCTCCATGGCTGGACCTCCAAATAATATTCCTTTATGTGCTAAGGGGTATCTAGAGAGTGGGATAGGTTTAATAACTACCCTAACACTAATGCGTACCCTAACCCTAACCCCTACCCTATCGCTAACACGTACCCTAATCCTAACCAATACCCTAAACCGAGCCCTAACCCTAACACTAACCCTAACCCTAACCCTAACCCATACCCTACGCCGTACCAGAAGCCCTCCCCGAACCCGTACCCTAAGCCGTACCCTAAGCCTAACCCTAAGCCTAACCCTAAACGTAGGCTACCCTTGAATGCTTCTGCCTCCAATAGATTTCCTAAGCAGTAGTGTTTTAAGGAACAGCTTAAAAAGAGAATCCTAATGTGATTTCTTTATAATGGGTGTGTTCCTTATCTTATCCTAGTGTCTAATCTCTTCTCCATGGCTGGACCTCCAAATAATATTCCTTTATGTGCTAAGGGGTATCTAGAGAGTGGGATAGCTTTAATAACTACCCTAACACTAACGCATACCCTAACCCTAACCCCTACCCTAACCCTAACACGTACCCTAATCCTAAACAATACCCTAAACCGAGCCCTAACCCTAACACTAACCCTAACCCTAACCCTAACCCATACCCTACGCCGTACACGAAGCCATCCCCGAACCCGTACCCTAAGCCGTACCCTAAGCCGTACCCTAAGCCTAACACTAACCCTAGGCTACCCATGACTGCTTCTGCCTCCAATAGATTTTCTAAGCACTAGTGTTTTAAGGAACAGCTTAAAAAGAGAATCTTAATGTGATTTCTTTATAAGGGGTGTGTTCCTTATCTTATCCTAGTGTCTAAACTCTTCTCCATGGCTGGAACTCCAAATAATATTCCTTTACGTGCTAAGGGGTATCTAGAGAGTGGGTTAGGTTTAATAACTACCCTAACACTAACGCGTACCCTAACCCTAAACCCTACCCTAACCCTAACACGTACCCTAATCCTAACCAATACCCTATACCGAGCCCTAACCCTAACACTAACCCTAACCCTAACCCTAACCCATACCCTACGGCGTACCAGAAGCCCTCCCCGAACCCGTACCCTAAGCCGTACCCTAAGCCTAACCCTAAGCCTAACCCTAACCCTAGGCTACCCTTGACTGCTTCTGCCTCCAATAGATTTCCTAAGCACTAGTGTTTTAAGGAACAGCTTAAAAAGAGAATCCTAATGTGATTTCTTTATAATGGGTGTGTTCCTTATCTTATCCTAGTGTCTAAACTCTTCTCCATGGCTGGACCTCCAAATAATATTCCTTTACGTGCTAAGGGGTATCTAGAGAGTGGGTTAGGTTTAATAACTACCCTAACACTAACGCGTACCCTAACCCTAACCCCTACCCTATCGCTAACACGTACCCTAATCCTAACCAATACCCTAAACCGAGCCCTAACCCTAACACTAACCCTAACCCTAACCCTAACCCATACCCCACGCCATACCAGAAGCCCTCCCCGAACCCGTACCCTAAGCCGTACCCTAAGCCTAACCCTAAGCCTAACCCTAACCCTAGGCTACCCTTGACTGCTTCTGCCTCCAATAGATTTCCTAAGCACTAGTGTTTTAAGGAACAGCTTAAAAAGAGAATCCTAATGTGATTTCTTTATAATGGGTGTGTTCCTTATCTTATCCTAGTGTCTAAACTCTTCTCCATGGCTGAACCTCCAAATAATATTCCTTTACGTGCTAAGGGGTATCTAGAGAGTGGGTTAGGTTTAATAACTACCCTAACACTAACGCGTACCCTAACCCTAAACCCTACCCTAACCCTAACACGTACCCTAATCCTAACCAATACCCTATACCGAGCCCTAACCCTAACACTAACCCTAACCCTAACCCTAACCCATACCCTACGCCGTACCAGAAGCCCTCCCCGAACTCGTACCCTAAGCCGTACCCTAAGCCTAACCCTAACCCTAGGCTACCCTTGGATGCTTCTGCCTCCAATAGATTTCCTAAGCACTAGTGTTTTAAGGAACAGCTTAAAAAGAGAATCCTAATATGATTTCTTTATAATGGGTGTGTTCCTTATCTTATCCTAGTGTCTAAACTCTTCTCCATGGCTGGACCTCCAAATAATATTCCTTTATGTGCTAAGGGGTATCTAGAGAGTGGGATAGGTTTAATAACTACCCTAACACTAATGCGTACCCTAACCCTAACCCCTACCCTATCGCTAACACGTACCCTAATCCTAACCAATACCCTAAACCGAGCCCTAACCCTAACACTAACCCTAACCCTAACCCTAACCCATACCCTACGCCGTACCCGAAGCCCTCCCCAAACCCGTACCCTAAGCCGTACCCTAAGCCGTACCCTAAGCCTAACCCTAACCCTAGGATACCCTTGACTGCTTCTGCCTCCAATAGATTTCCTAAGCACTAGTGTTTTAAGGAACAGCTTAAAAAGAGAATCCTAATGTGATTTCTTTATAATGGGTGTGTTCCTTATCTTATCCTAGTGTCTAAACTCTTCTCCATGGCTGGACCCCCAAATAATATTCCTTTACGTGCTAAGGGTTATCTAGAGAGTGGGATAGGTTTAATAACTACCCTAATCCTAACGCGTACCCTAACCCTATCCCCTACCCTAACCCTAACACGTACCCTAATCCTAACCCGTACCCTAAACCGAGCCCTAACCCTAACACTAACCCTAACCCTAACCCTAACCCATACCCTACGCCATACCCGAAGCCCTCCCCGAACCCGTACCCTAAGCCGTACCCTAAGCCGTACCGTAAGCCTATCCCTAACCCTAGGCTACCCTTGACTGCTTCTGCCTCCAATAGATTTCCTAAGCACTAGTGTTTTAAGGAACAGCTTAAAAAGAGAATCCTAATGTGATTTCTTTACAATGGGTGTGTTCCTTATCTTATCCTAGTGTCTAAACTCTTCTCCATGGCTGGACCTCCAAATAATATTCCTTTACGTGCTAAGGGGTATCTAGAGACTGGGATAGGTTTAATAACTACCCTAACACTAACGCGTACCCTAACCCTAACCCCTACCCTAACCCTAACACGTACCCTAATCCTAACCAATACCCTAAACCGAGCCCTAACCCTAACACTAACCCTAACCGTAACCCTAACCCATACCCTACGCCGTACCCGAAGCCCTCCCCGAACCGGTACCCTAAGCCGTACCCTAAGCCTAACCCTAAGCCTAAACCTAACCCTAGGCTACCCTTGACTGCTTCTGCCTCCAATAGGTTTTCTAAGCACTAGTGTTTTAAGGAACAGCTTAAAAAAGAATCCTAATGTGATTTCTTTATAATGGGTGTGTTCCTTATCTTATCCTAGTGTCTAAACTCTTCTCCATGGCTGAACCTCCAAATAATATTCCTTTACGTGCTAAGGGGTATCTAGAGAGTGGGTTAGGTTTAATAACTACCCTAACACTAACGCGTACCCTAACCCTAAACCCTACCCTAACCCTAACACGTACCCTAATCCTAACCAATACCCTATACCGAGCCCTAACCCTAACACTAACCCTAACCCTAACCCTAACCCATACCCTACGCCGTACCAGAAGCCCTCCCCGAACCCGTACCCTAAGCCGTACCCTAAGCCTAACCCTAACCCTAGGCTACCCTTGGATGCTTCTGCCTCCAATAGATTTCCTAAGCACTAGTGTTTTAAGGAACAGCTTAAAAAGAGAATCTTAATGTGATTTCTTTATAATGGGTGTGTTCCTTATCTTATCCTAGTGTCTAAACTCTTCTCCATGGCTGGACCTCCAAATAATATTCCTTTATGTGCTAAGGGGTATCTAGAGAGTGGGATAGTTTTAATAACTACCCTAACACTAATGCGTACCCTAACCCTAACCCCTACCCTATCGCTAACACGTACCCTAATCCTAACCAATACCCTAAACCGAGCCCTAACCCTAACACTAACCCTAACCCTAACCCTAACACATACCCTACGCCGTACCAGAAGCCCTCCCCGAACCCGTACCCTAAGCCGTACCCTAAGCCTAACCCTAAGCCTAACCCTAAACGTAGGCTACCCTTGAATGCTTCTGCCTCCAATAGATTTCCTAAGCAGTAGTGTTTTAAGGAACAGCTTAAAAAGAGAATCCTAATGTGATTTCTTTATAATGGGTGTGTTCCTTATCTTATCCTAGTGTCTAAATTCTTCTCCATGGCTGGACCTCCAAATAATATTCCTTTACGTGCTAAGGGGTATCTAGAGAGTGGGTTAGGTTTAATAACTACCCTAACACTAACGCGTACCCTAACCCTAAACCCTACCCTAACCCTAACACGTACCCTAATCCTAACCAATACCCTATACCGAGCCCTAACCCTAACACTAACCCTAACCCTAACCCTAACACATACCCTACGCCGTACCAGAAGCCCTCCCCGAACCCGTACCCTAAGCCGTACCCTAAGCCTAACCCTAAGCCTAACCCTAACCCTAGGCTACCCTTGACTGCTTCTGCCTCCAATAGATTTCCTAAACACTAGTGTTTTAAGGAACAGCTTAAAACGAGAATCCTAATGTGATTTCTTTATAATGGGTGTGTTCCTTATCTTATCCTAGTGTCTAAACTCTTCTCCATGGCTGGACCTCCAAATAATATTCCTTTACGTGCTAAGGGGTATCTAGAGAGTGGGTTTGGTTTAATAACTACCCTAACACTAACGCGTACCCTAACCCTAACCCCTAACCTATCGCTAACACGTACCCTAATCCTAACCAATACCCTAAACCGAGCCCTAACCCTAACACTAACCCTAACCCTAACCCTAACCCATACCCCACGCCATACCAGAAGCCCTCCCCGAACCCGTACCCTAAGCCGTACCCTAAGCCTAACCCTAAGCCTAACCCTAACCCTAGGCTACCCTTGACTGCTTCTGCCTCCAATAGATTTCCTAAGCTCTAGTGTTTTAAGGAACAGCTTAAAAAGAGAATCCTAATGTGATTTCTTTATAATGGGTGTGTTCCTTATCTTATCCTAGTGTCTAAACTCTTCTCCATGGCTGGACCTCCAAATAATATTCCTTTACGTGCTAAGGGGTATCTAGAGATTGGGATAGGTTTAATAACTACCCTAACACTAACGCGTACCCTAACCCTAACCCCTACCCTAACCCTAACACGTACCCTAATCCTAACCAATACCCTAAGCCGAGCCTAACCCTAACACTAACCCTAACCCTAACCCTAACCCATACCCTAAGCCGTACCCGAAGCCCTCCCCAAACCCGTACCCTAAGCCGTACCCTAAGCCGTACCCTAAGCCTAACCCTAACGCTAGGCTACCCTTGACTGCTTCTGCCTCCAATAGATTTCCTAAGCACTAGTGTTTTAAGGAACAGCTTAAAAAGAGAATCCTAATGTGATTTCTTTATAATGGGTGTGTTCCTTATCTTATCCTAGTGTCTAAACTCTTCTCCATGGCTGGACCCCCAAATAATATTCCTTTACGTGCTAAGGGGTATCTAAAGAGTGGGATAGGTTTAATAACTACCCTAACCCTAACGCGTACCCTAACCCTATCCCCTACCCTAACCCTAACACGTACCCTAATCCTAACCCGTACCCTAAACCGAACCCTAACCCTAACACTAACCCTAACCCTAACCCTAACCCATACCCTACGCCATACCCGAAGCCCTCCCCGAACCCGTACCCTAAGCCGTACCCTAAGCCGTACCCTAAGCCTAACCCTAACCCTAGGCTACCCTTGACTGCTTCTGCCTCCAATAGATTTCCTAAGCACTAGTGTTTTAAGGAACAGCTTAAAAAGAGAATCCTAATGTGATTTCTTTACAATGGGTGTGTTCCTTATCTTATCCTAGTGTCTAAACTCTTCTCCATGGCTGGACCTCCAAATAATATTCCTTTACGTGCTAAGGGGTATCTAGAGACTGGGATAGGTTTAATAACTACCCTAACACTAACGCGTACCCTAACCCTAACCCCTACCCTAACCCTAACACGTACCCTTATCCTAACCAATAACCTAAACCGAGCCCTAACCCTAACACTAACCCTAACCGTAACCCTAACCCATACCCTACGCCGTACCCGAAGCCCTCCCCGAACCGGTACCCTAAGCCGTACCCTAAGCCTAAACCTAACCCTAGGCTACCCTTGAATGCTTCTGCCTCCAATAGATTTTCTAAGCACTAGTGTTTTAAGGAACAGCTTAAAAAGAGAATCCTAATGTGATTTCTTTATAATGGGTGTGTTCCTTATCTTATCCTAGTGTCTAAACTCTTCTCCATGGCTGAACCTCCAAATAATATTCCTTTACGTGCTAAGGGGTATCTAGAGAGTGGGTTAGGTTTAAAAACTACCCTAACACTAACGCGTACCCTAACCCTAAACCCTACCCTAACCCTAACACGTACCCTAATCCTAACCAATACCCTATACCGAGCCCTAACCCTAACACTAACCCTAACCCTAACCCTATCCCATACCCTACGCCGTACCAGAAGCCCTCCCCGAACCCGTACCCTATGCCGTACCCTAAGCCTAACCCTAACCCTAGGCTACCCTTGGATGCTTCTGCCTCCAATAGATTTCCTAAGCACTAGTGTTTTAAGGAACAGCTTAAAAAGAGAATCCTAATGTGATTTCTTTATAATGGGTGTGTTCCTTATCTTATCCTAGTGTCTAAACTCTTCTCCATGGCTGGACCTCCAAATAATATTCC
The DNA here is from genome assembly GCF_965194825.1 of Balaenoptera physalus. NCBI lineage: Eukaryota > Metazoa > Chordata > Mammalia > Artiodactyla > Balaenopteridae > Balaenoptera > Balaenoptera physalus. The sequence continues at coordinate 140,923,685 of NC_138903.1, read as the reverse complement.
TTTATGTGCTAAGGGGTATCTAGAGAGTGGGATAGGTTTAATAACTACCCTAACACTAATGCGTACCCTAACCCTTACCCCTACCCTATCGCTAACACGTACCCTAATCCTAACCAATACCCTAAACCGAGCCCTAATCCTAACACTAACCCTAACCATAACACTAACCCATACCCTACGCCGTACCAGAAGCCCTCCCCGAACCCGTACCCTAAGCCGTACCCTAAGCCTAACCCTAAGCCTAACCCTAAACGTAGGCTACCCTTGAATGCTTCTGCCTCCAATAGATTTCCTAAGCAGTAGTGTTTTAAGGAACAGCTTAAAAAGAGAATCCTAATGTGATTTCTTTATAATGGGTGTGTTCCTTATCTTATCCTAGTGTCTAAATTCTTCTCCATGGCTGGACCTCCAAATAATATTCCTTTACGTGCTAAGGGGTATCTAGAGAGTGGGATAGCTTTAATAACTACCCTAACACTAACGCGTACCCTAACCCTAACCCCTACCCTAACACGTACCCTAATCCTAACCAATACCCTAAACCGAGCCCTAACCCTAACACTAACCCTAACCCTAACCCATACCCTACGCCGTACCCGAAGCCATCCCCTAACCCGTACCCTAAGCCGTACCCTAAGCCGTACCCTAAGCCTAACCCTAACCCTAGGCTACCCTTGACTGCTTCTGCCTCCAATAGATTTCCTAAGCACTAGTGTTTTAAGGAACAGCTTAAAAAGAGAATCTTATTGTGATTTCTTTATAATGGGTGTGTTCCTTATCTGATCCTAGTGTCTAAACTCTTCTCCATGGCTGGACCTCCAAATAATATTCCTTTATGTGCTAAGGGGTATCTAGAGAGTGGGATAGGTTTAATAAGTACCCTAACACTAATGCGTACCCTAACCCTAACCCCTACCCTATCGCTAACACGTACCCTAATCCTAACCAATACCCTAAACCGAGCCCTAACCCTAACACTAACCCTAACCCTAACCCTAACACATACCCTACGCCGTACCAGAAGCCCTCCCCGAACCCGTACCCTAAGCCGTACCCTAAGCCTAACCCTAAACGTAGGCTACCCTTGAATGCTTCTGCCTCCAATAGATTTCCTAAGCAGTAGTGTTTTAAGGAACAGCTTAAAAAGAGAATCCTAATGTGATTTCTTTATAATGGGTGTGTTCCTTATCTTATCCTAGTGTCTAAATTCTTCTCCATGGCTGGACCTCCAAATAATATTCCTTTACGTGCTAAGGGGTATCTAGAGAGTGGGATAGCTTTAATAACTACCCTAACACTAACGCGTACCCTAACCCTAACCCCTACCCTAACCCTAACACGTACCCTAATCCTAAACAATACCCTAAACCGAGCCCTAACCCTAACACTAACCCTAACCCTAACCCTAACCCATACCCTACGCCGTACACGAAGCCATCCCCGAACCCGTACCCTAAGCCGTACCCTAAGCCGTACCCTAAGCCTAACCCTAACCCTAGGCTACCCTTGACTGCTTCTGCCTCCAATAGATTTTCTAAGCACTAGTGTTTTAAGGAACAGCTTAAAAAGAGAATCCTAATGTGATTTCTTTATAATGGGTGTGTTCCTTATCTTATCCTAGTGTCTAAACTGTTCTCCATGGCTGGACCTCCAAATAATATTCCTTTACGTGCTAAGGGGTATCTAGAGAGTGGGTTAGGTTTAATAACTACCCTAACACTAACGCGTACCCTAACCCTAAACCCTACCCTAACCCTAACACGTACCCTAATCCTAACCAATACCCTATACCGAGCCCTAACCCTAACACTAACCCTAACCCTAAGCCTAACCCATACCCTACGCCGTACCAGAAGCCCTCCCCGAAACCGTACCCTAAGCCATACCCTAAGCCTAACCCTAAGCCTAACCCTAACCCTAGGCTACCCTTGACTGCTTCTGCCTCCAATAGATTTCCTAAGCACTAGTGTTTTAAGGAACAGCTTAAAAAGAGAATCCTAATGTGATTTCTTTATAATGGGTGTGTTCCTTATCTTATCCTAGTGTCTAAACTCTTCTCCATGGCTGGACCTCCAAATAATATTCCTTTACGTGCTAAGGGGTATCTAGAGAGTGGGTTAGGTTTAATAACTACCCTAACACTAACGCGTACCCTAACCCTAACCCCTACCCTATCGCTAACACGTACCCTAATCCTAACCAATACCCTAAACCGAGCCCTAACCCTAACACTAACCCTAACCCTAACCCTAACCCATACCCCACGCCATACCAGAAGCCCTCCCCGAACCCGTACCCTAAGCCGTACCCTAAGCCTAACCCTAAGCCTAACCCTAACCCTAGGCTACCCTTGACTGCTTCTGCCTCCAATAGATTTCCTAAGCACTAGTGTTTTAAGGAACAGCTTAAAAAGAGAATCCTAATGTGATTTCTTTATAATGGGTGTGTTCCTTATCTTATCCTAGTGTCTAAACTCTTCTCCATGGCTGGACCTCCAAATAATATTCCTTTACGTGCTAAGGGGTATCTAGAGAGTGGGTTAGGTTTAATAACTACCCTAACACTAACGCGTACCCTAACCCTAACCCCTACCCTATCGCTAACACGTACCCTAATCCTAACCAATACCCTAAACCGAGCCCTAACCCTAACACTAACCCTAACCCTAACCCTAACCCATACCCCACGCCATACCAGAAGCCCTCCCCGAACCCGTACCCTAAGCCGTACCCTAAGCCGTACCCTAAGCCTAACCCTAAGCCTAACCCTAACCCTAGGCTACCCTTGACTGCTTCTGCCTCCAATAGATTTCCTAAGCACTAGTGTTTTAAGGAACAGCTTAAAAAGAGAATCCTAATGTGATTTCTTTATAATGGGTGTGTTCCTTATCTTATCCTAGTGTCTAAACTCTTCTCCATGGCTGGACCTCCGAATAATATTCCTTTACGTGCTAAGGGGTATCTAGAGATTGGGATAGGTTTAATAACTACCCTAACACTAACGCGTACCCTAACCCTAACCCCTACCCTAACCCTAACACGTACCCTAATCCTAACCAATACCCTAAGCCGAGCCCTAACCCTAACACTAACCCTAACCCTAACCCTAACCCATACCCTAAGCCGTACCCGAAGCCCTCCCCAAACCCGTACCCTAAGCCGTACCCTAAGCCGTACCCTAAGCCTAACCCTAACCCTAGGCTACCCTTGACTGCTTCTGCCTCCAATAGATTTCCTAAGCACTAGTGTTTTAAGGAACAGCTTAAAAAGAGAATCCTAATGTGATTTCTTTATAATGGGTGTGTTCCTTATCTTATCCTAGTGTCTAAACTCTTCTCCATGGCTGGACCCCCAAATAATATTCCTTTACGTGCTAAGGGGTATCTAGAGAGTGGGATAGGTTTAATAACTACCCTAACCCTAACGCGTACCCTAACCCTATCCCCTACCCTAACCCTAACACGTACCCTAATCCTAACCCGTACCCTAAACCGAGCCCTAACCCTAACACTAACCCTAACCCTAACCCTAACCCATACCCTACGCCATACCCGAAGCCCTCCCCGAACCCGTACCCTAAGCCGTACCCTAAGCCGTACCCTAAGCCTAACCCTAACCCTAGGCTACCCTTGACTGCTTCTGCCTCCAATAGATTTCCTAAGCACTAGTGTTTTAAGGAACAGCTTAAAAAGAGAATCCTAATGTGATTTCTTTACAATGGGTGTGTTCCTTATCTTATCCTAGTGTCTAAACTCTTCTCCATGGCTGGACCTCCAAATAATATTCCTTTACGTGCTAAGGGGTATCTAGAGACTGGGATAGGTTTAATAACTACCCTAACACTAACGCGTACCCTAACCCTAACCCCTACCCTAACCCTAACTCGTACCCTAATCCTAACCAATACCCTAAACCGAGCCCTAACCCTAACACTAACCCTAACCGTAACCCTAAACCATACCCTACGCCGTACCCGAAGCCCTCCCCGAACCGGTACCCTAAGCCGTACCCTAAGCCGTACCCTAAGCCTAAACCTAACCCTAGGCTACCCTTGACTGCTTCTGCCTCCAATAGATTTTCTAAGCACTAGTGTTTTAAGGAACAGCTTAAAAAGAGAATCCTAATGTGATTTCTTTATAATGGGTGTGTTCCTTATCTTATCCTAGTGTCTAAACTCTTCTCCATGGCTGGACCTCCAAATAATATTCCTTTACGTGCTAAGGGGTATCTAGAGAGTGGGTTAGGTTTAATAACTACCCTAACACTAACGCGTACCCGAACCCTAAACCCTACCCTAACCCTAACACGTACCCTAATCCTAACCAATACCCTATACCGAGCCCTAACCCTAACACTAACCCTAACCCTAACCCTAACCCATACCCTACGCCGTACCAGAAGCCCTCCCCGAACCCGTACCCTAAGCCGTACCCTAAGCCTAACCCTAAGCCTAACCCTAACCCTAGGCTACCCTTGACTGCTTCTGCCTCCAATAGATTTCCTAAGCACTAGTCTTTTAAGGAACAGCTTAAAAAGAGAATCCTAATGTGATTTCTTTATAATGGGTGTGTTCCTTATCTTATCCTAGTGTCTAAACTCTTCTCCATGGCTGGACCTCCAAATAATATTCCTTTACGTGCTAAGGGGTATCTAGAGAGTGTGTTAGGTTTAATAACTACCCTAACACTAACGCGTACCCTAACCCTAACCCCTACCCTATCGCTAAAACGTACCCTAATCCTAACCAATACCCTAAACCGAGCCCTAACCCTAACACTAACCCTAACCCTAACCCTAACCCATACCCTACGCCATACCAGAAGCCCTCCCCGAACCCGTACCCTAAGCCGTACCCTAAGCCGTACCCTAAGCCTAACCCTAACCCTAGGCTACCCTTGACTGCTTCTGCCTCCAATAGATTTCCTAAGCACTAGTGTTTTAAGGAACAGCTTAAAAAGAGAATCCTAATGTGATTTCTTTATAATGGGTGTGTTCCTTATCTTATCCTAGTGTCTAAACTCTTCTCCATGGCTGGACCTCCAAATAATATTCCTTTACGTGCTAAGGGGTATCTAGAGATTGGGATAGGTTTAATAACTACCCTAACACTAACGCGTACCCTAACCCTAACCCCTACCCTAACCCTAACACGTACCCTAATCCTAACCAATACCCTAAGCCGAGCCCTAACCCTAACACTAACCCTAACCCTAACCCTAACCCATACCCTAAGCCGTACCCGAAGCCCTCCCCAAACCCATACCCTAAGCCGTACCCTAAGCCGTACCCTAAGCCTAACCCTAACCCTAGGCTACCCTTGACTGCTTCTGCCTCCAATAGATTTCCTAAGCACTAGTGTTTTAAGGAACAGCTTAAAAAGAGAATCCTAATGTGATTTCTTTATAATGGGTGTGTTCCTTATCTTATCCTAGTGTCTAAACTCTTCTCCATGGCTGGACCCCCAAATAATATTCCTTTACGTGCTAAGGGGTGTCTAGAGAGTGGGATAGGTTTAATAACTACCCTAACCCTAACGCGTACCCTAACCCTATCCCCTACCCTAACCCTAACACGTACCCTAATCCTAACCCGTACCCTAAACCGAGCCCTAACCCTAACACTAACCCTAACCCTAACCCTAACCCATACCCTACGCCATACCCGAAGCCCTCCCCGAACCCGTACCCTAAGCCGTACCCTAAGCCGTACCCTAAGCCTAACCCTAACCCTAGGCTACCCTTGACTGCTTCTGCCTCCAATAGATTTCCTAAGCACTAGTGTTTTAAGGAACAGCTTAAAAAGAGAATCCTAATGTGATTTCTTTACAATGGGTGTGTTCCTTATCTTATCCTAGTGTCTAAACTCTTCTCCATGGCTGGAACTCCAAATAATATTCCTTTACGTGCTAAGGGGTATCTAGAGACTGGGATAGGTTTAATAACTACCCTAACACTAACGCGTACCCTAACCCTAACCCCTACCCTAACCCTAACACGTACCCTAATCCTAACCAATAACCTAAACCGAGCCCTAACCCTAACACGAACCCTAACCGTAACCCTAACCCATACCCTACGCCGTACCCGAAGCCCTCCCCGAACCGGTACCCTAAGCCGTACCCTAAGCCTAAACCTAACCCTAGGCTACCCTTGACTGCTTCTGCCTCCAATAGATTTTCTAAGCACTAGTGTTTTAAGGAACAGCTTAAAAAGAGAATCCTAATGTGATTTCTTTATAATGGGTGTGTTCCTTATCTTATCCTAGTGTCTAAACTCTTCTCCATGGCTGAACCTCCAAATAATATTCCTTTACGTGCTAAAGGGTATCTAGAGAGTGGGTTAGGTTTAAAAACTACCCTAACACTAACGCGTACCCTAACCCTAAACCCTACCCTAACCCTAACACGTACCCTAATCCTAACCAATACCCTATACCGAGCCCTAACCCTAACACTAACCCTAACCCTAACCCTAACCCATACCCTACGCCGTACCAGAAGCCCTCCCCGAACCCGTACCCTAAGCCGTACCCTAAGCCTAACCCTAACCCTAGGCTACCCTTGGATGCTTCTGCCTCCAATAGATTTCCTAAGCACTAGTGTTTTAAGGAACAGCTTAAAAAGAGAATCCTAATGTGATTTCTTTATAATGGGTGTGTTCCTTATCTTATCCTAGTGTCTAAACTCTTCTCCATGGCTGGACCTCCAAATAATATTCCTTTATGTGCTAAGGGGTATCTAGAGAGTGGGATAGTTTTAATAACTACCCTAACACTAATGCGTACCCTAACCCTTACCCCTACCCTATCGCTAACACGTACCCTAATCCTAACCAATACCCTAAACCGAGCCCTAACCATAACACTAACCCTAACCATAACACTAACCCATACCCTACGCCGTACCAGAAGCCCTCCCCGAACCCGTACCCTAAGCCGTACCCTAAGCCTAACCCTAAGCCTAACCATAAACGTAGGCTACCCTTGAATGCTTCTGCCTCCAATAGATTTCCTAAGCAGTAGTGTTTTAAGGAACAGCTTAAAAAGAGAATCCTAATGTGATTTCTTTATAATGGGTGTGTTCCTTATCTTATCCTAGGTCTAAATTCTTCTCCATGGCTGGACCTCCAAATAATATTCCTTTACGTGCTAAGGGGTATCTAGAGAGTGGGATAGCTTTAATAACTACCCTAACACTAACGCGTACCCTAACCCTAACCCCTACCCTAACCCTAACACGTACCCTAATCCTAACCAATACCCTAAACCGAGCCCTAACCCTAACACTAACCCTAACCCTAACCCTAACCCATACCCTACGCCGTACCCGAAGCCATCCCCGAACCCGTACCCTAAGCCGTACCCTAAGCCGTACCCTAAGCCTAACCCTAACCCTAGGCTACCCTTGACTGCTTCTGCCTCCAATAGATTTCCTAAGCACTAGTGTTTTAAGGAACAGCTTAAAAAGAGAATCCTATTGTGATTTCTTTATAATGGGTGTGTTCCTTATCTTATCCTAGTGTCTAAACTCTTCTCCATGGCTGGACCTCCAAATAATATTCCTTTATGTGCTAAGGGGTATCTAGAGAGTGGGATAGGTTTAATAACTACCCTAACACTAATGCGTACCCTAACCCTAACCCCTACCCTATCGCTAACACGTACCCTAATCCTAACCAATACCCTAAACCGAGCCCTAACCCTAACAATAACCCTAACCCTAACCCTAACACATACCCTACGCCGTACCAGAAGCCCTCCCCGAACCCGTACCCTAAGCCGTACCCTAAGCCTAACCCTAAACGTAGGCTACCCTTGAATGCTTCTGCCTCCAATAGATTTCCTAAGCAGTAGTGTTTTAAGGAACAGCTTAAAAAGAGAATCCTAATGTGATTTCTTTATAATGGGTGTGTTCCTTATCTTATCCTAGTGTCTAAATTCTTCTCCATGGCTGGACCTCCAAATAATATTCCTTTACGTACTAAGGGGTATCTAGAGAGTGGGATAGCTTTAATAACTACCCTAACACTAACGCGTACCCTAACCCTAACCCCTACCCTAACCCTAACACGTACCCTAATCCTAAACAATACCCTAAACCGAGCCCTAACCCTAACACTAACCCTAACCCTAACCCTAACCCATACCCTACGCCGTACACGAAGCCATCCCCGAACCCGTACCCTAAGCTGTACCCTAAGCCGTACCCTAAGCCTAACCCTAACCCTAGGCTACCCTTGACTGCTTCTGCCTCCAATAGATTTTCTAAGCACTAGTGTTTTAAGGAACAGCTTAAAAAGAGAATCCTAATGTGATTTCTTTATAATGGGTGTGTTCCTTATCTTATCCTAGTGTCTAAACTCTTCTCCATGGCTGAACCTCCAAATAATATTCCTTTACGTGCTAAGGGGTATCTAGAGAGTGGGTTAGGTTTAATAACTACCCTAACACTAACGCGTACCCTAACCCTAAACCCTACCCTAACCCTAACACGTACCCTAATCCTAACCAATACCCTATACCGAGCCCTAACCCTAACACTAACCCTAACCCTAACCCTAACCCATACCCTACGCCGTACCAGAAGCCCTCCCCGAACCCGTACCCTAAGCCATACCCTAAGCCTAACCCTAAGCCTAACCCTAACCCTAGGCTACCCTTGACTGCTTCTGCCTCCAATAGATTTCCTAAGCACTAGTGTTTTAAGGAACAGCTTAAAAAGAGAATACTAATGTGATTTCTTTATAATGGGTGTGTTCCTTATCTTATCCTAGTGTCTAAACTCTTCTCCATGGCTGGACCTCCAAATAATATTCCTTTACGTGCTAAGGGGTATCTAGAGAGTGGGTTAGGTTTAATAACTACCCAGCACTAACGCGTACCCTAACCCTAACCCCTACCCTATCGCTAACACGTACCCTAATCCTAACCAATACCCTAAACCGAGCCCTAACCCTAACACTAACCCTAACTCTAACCCTAACCCATACCCCACGCCATACCAGAAGCCCTCCCCGAACCCGTACCCTAAGCCGTACCCTAAGCCTAACCCTAAGCCTAACCCTAACCCTAGGCTACCCTTGACTGCTTCTGCCTCCAATAGATTTCCTAAGCACTAGTGTTTTAAGGAACAGCTTAAAAAGAGAATCTTATTGTGATTTCTTTATAATGGGTGTGTTCCTTATCTTATCCTAGTGTCTAAACTCTTCTCCATGGCTGGACCTCCAAATAATATTCCTTTACGTGCTAAGGGGTATCTAGAGATTGGGATAGGTTTAATAACTACCCTAACACTAACGCGTACCCTAACCCTAACCCTTACCCTAACCCTAACACGTACCCTAATCCTAACCAATACCCTAAGCCGAGCCCTAACCCTAACCCTAACCCTAACCCTAACCCTAACCCATACCCTAAGCCGTACCCGAAGCCCTCCCCAAACCCGTACCCTAAGCCGTACCCTAAGCCGTACCCTAAGCCTAACCCTAACCCTAGGCTACCCTTGACTGCTTCTGCCTCCAATAGATTTCCTAAGCACTAGTGTTTTAAGGAACAGCTTAAAAAGAGAATCCTAATGTGATTTCTTTATAATGGGTGTGTTCCTTATCTTATCCTAGTGTCTAAACTCTTCTCCATGGCTGGACCCCCAAATAATATTCCTTTACGTGCTAAGGGGTATCTAGAGAGTGGGATAGGTTTAATAACTACCCTAACCCTAACGCGTACCCTAACCCTATCCCCTACCCTAACCCTAACCCGTACCCTAATCCTAACCCGTACCCTAAACCGAGCCCTAACCCTAACACTAACCCTAACCCTAACCCTAACCCATACCCTACGCCATACCCGAAGCCCTCCCCGAACCCGTACCCTAAGCCGTACCCTAAGCCGTACCCTAAGCCTAACCCTAACCCTAGGCTACCCTTGACTGCTTCTGCCTCCAATAGATTTCCTAAGCACTAGTGTTTTAAGGAACAGCTTAAAAAGAGAATCCTAATGTGATTTCTTTATAATGGGTGTGTTCCTTATCTTATCCTAGTGTCTAAATTCTTCTCCATGGCTGGACCTCCAAATAATATTCCTTTACGTGCTAAGGGGTATCTAGAGAGTGGGATAGCTTTAATAACTACCCTAACACTAACGCGTACCCTAACCCTAACCCCTACCCTAACCCTAACACGTACCCTAATCCTAACCAATACCCTAAACCGAGCCCTAACCCTAACACTAACCCTAACCCTAACCCTAACCCATACCCTACGCCGTACCCGAAGCCATCCCCGAACCCGTACCCTAAGCCGTACCCTAAGCCGTACCCTAAGCCTAACCCTAACCCTAGGCTACCCTTGACTGCTTCTGCCTCCAATAGATTTCCTAAGCACTAGTGTTTTAAGGAACAGCTTAAAAAGAGAATCCTAATGTGATTTCTTTATAATGGGTGTGTTCCTTATCTTATCCTAGTGTCTAAACTCTTCTCCATGGCTGGACCTCCAAATAATATTCCTTTACGTGCTAAGGGGTATCTAGAGAGTGGGTTAGGTTTAATAACTACCCTAACACTAACGCGTACCCTAACCCTAACCCCTACCCTATCGCTAACACGTACCCTAATCCTAACCAATACCCTAAACCGAGCCCTAACCCTAACACTAACCCTAACCCTAACCCTAACCCATACCCCACGCCATACCAGAAGCCCTCCCCGAACCCGTACCCTAAGCCGTACCCTAAGCCTAACCCTAAGCCTAACCCTAACCCTAGGCTACCCTTGACTGCTTCTGCCTCCAATAGATTTCCTAAGCACTAGTGTTTTAAGGAACAGCTTAAAAAGAGAATCCTAATGTGATTTCTTTATAATGGGTGTGTTCCTTATCTTATCCTAGTGTCTAAACTCTTCTCCATGGCTGGACCTCCGAATAATATTCCTTTACGTGCTAAGGGGTATCTAGAGATTGGGATAGGTTTAATAACTACCCTAACACTAACGCGTACCCTAACCCTAACCCCTACCCTAACCCTAACACGTACCCTAATCCTAACCAATACCCTAAGCCGAGCCCTAACCCTAACACTAACCCTAACCCTAACCCTAACCCATACCCTAAGCCGTACCCGAAGCCCTCCCCAAACCCGTACCCTAAGCCGTACCCTAAGCCGTACCCTAAGCCTAACCCTAACCCTAGGCTACCCTTGACTGCTTCTGCCTCCAATAGATTTCCTAAGCACTAGTGTTTTAAGGAACAGCTTAAAAAGAGAATCTTAATGTGATTTCTTTATAATGGGTGTGTTCCTTATCTTATCCTAGTGTCTAAACTCTTCTCCATGGCTGGACCCCCAAATAATATTCCTTTACGTGCTAAGGGGTATCTAGAGAGTGGGATAGGTTTAATAACTACCCTAACCCTAACGCGTACCCTAACCCTATCCCCTACCCTAACCCTAACACGTACCCTAATCCTAACCCGTACCCTAAACCGAGCCCTAACCCTAACACTAACCCTAACCCTAACACTAACCCATACCCTACGCCATACCCGAAGCCCTCCCCGAACCCGTACCCTAAGCCGTACCCTAAGCCGTACCCTAAGCCTAACCCTAACCCTAGGCTACCCTTGACTGCTTCTGCCTCCAATAGATTTCCTAAGCACTAGTGTTTTAAGGAACAGCTTAAAAAGAGAATCCTAATGTGATTTCTTTACAATGGGTGTGTTCCTTATCTTATCCTAGTGTCTAAACTCTTCTCCATGGCTGGACCTCCAAATAATATTCCTTTACGTGCTAAGGGGTATCTAGAGAGTGGGTTAGGTTTAATAACTACCCTAACACTAACGCGTACCCTAACCCTAAACCCTACCCTAACCCTAACACGTACCCTAATCCTAACCAATACCCTATACCGAGCCCTAACCCTAACACTAACCCTAACCCTAACCCTAACCCATACCCTACGCCGTACCAGAAGCCCTCCCCGAACCCGTACCCTAAGCCATACCCTAAGCCTAACCCTAAGCCTAACCCTAACCCTAGGCTACCCTTGACTGCTTCTGCCTCCAATAGATTTCCTAAGCACTAGTGTTTTAAGGAACAGCTTAAAAAGAGAATACTAATGTGATTTCTTTATAATGGGTGTGTTCCTTATCTTATCCTAGTGTCTAAACTCTTCTCCATGGCTGGACCTCCAAATAATATTCCTTTACGTGCTAAGGGGTATCTAGAGAGTGGGTTAGGTTTAATAACTACCCAGCACTAACGCGTACCCTAACCCTAACCCCTACCCTATCGCTAACACGTACCCTAATCCTAACCAATACCCTAAACCGAGCCCTAACCCTAACACTAACCCTAACTCTAACCCTAACCCATACCCCACGCCATACCAGAAGCCCTCCCCGAACCCGTACCCTAAGCCGTACCCTAAGCCTAACCCTAAGCCTAACCCTAACCCTAGGCTACCCTTGACTGCTTCTGCCTCCAATAGATTTCCTAAGCACTAGTGTTTTAAGGAACAGCTTAAAAAGAGAATCTTATTGTGATTTCTTTATAATGGGTGTGTTCCTTATCTTATCCTAGTGTCTAAACTCTTCTCCATGGCTGGACCTCCAAATAATATTCCTTTACGTGCTAAGGGGTATCTAGAGATTGGGATAGGTTTAATAACTACCCTAACACTAACGCGTACCCTAACCCTAACCCCTACCCTAACCCTAACACGTACCCTAATCCTAACCAATACCCTAAGCCGAGCCCTAACCCTAACACTAACCCTAACCCTAACCCTAACCCATACCCTAAGCCGTACCCGAAGCCCTCCCCAAACCCGTACCCTAAGCCGTACCCTAAGCCGTACCCTAAGCCTAACCCTAACCCTAGGCTACCCTTGACTGCTTCTGCGTCCAATAGATTTCCTAAGCACTAGTGTTTTAAGGAACAGCTTAAAAAGAGAATCCTAATGTGATTTCTTTATAATGGGTGTGTTCCTTATCTTATCCTAGTGTCTAAACTCTTCTCCATGGCTGGACCCCCAAATAATATTCCTTTACGTGCTAAGGGGTATCTAGAGAGTGGGATAGGTTTAATAACTACCCTAACCCTAACGCGTACCCTAACCCTATCCCCTACCCTAACCCTAACCCGTACCCTAATCCTAACCCGTACCCTAAACCGAGCCCTAACCCTAACACTAACCCTAACCCTAACCCTAACCCATACCCTACGCCATACCCGAAGCCCTCCCCGAACCCGTACCCTAAGCCGTACCCTAAGCCGTACCCTAAGCCTAACCCTAACCCTAGGCTACCCTTGACTGCTTCTGCCTCCAATAGATTTCCTAAGCACTAGTGTTTTAAGGAACAGCTTAAAAAGAGAATCCTAATGTGATTTCTTTATAATGGGTGTGTTCCTTATCTTATCCTAGTGTCTAAATTCTTCTCCATGGCTGGACCTCCAAATAATATTCCTTTACGTGCTAAGGGGTATCTAGAGAGTGGGATAGCTTTAATAACTACCCTAACACTAACGCGTACCCTAACCCTAACCCCTACCCTAACCCTAACACGTACCCTAATCCTAACCAATACCCTAAACCGAGCCCTAACCCTAACACTAACCCTAACCCTAACCCTAACCCATACCCTACGCCGTACCCGAAGCCATCCCCGAACCCGTACCCTAAGCCGTACCCTAAGCCGTACCCTTAGCCTAACCCTAACCCTAGGCTACCCTTGACTGCTTCTGCCTCCAATAGATTTCCTAAGCACTAGTGTTTTAAGGAACAGCTTAAAAAGAGAATCCTAATGTGATTTCTTTATAATGGGTGTGTTCCTTATCTTATCCTAGTGTCTAAACTCTTCTCCATGGCTGGACCTCCAAATAATATTCCTTTACGTGCTAAGGGGTATCTAGAGAGTGGGTTAGGTTTAATAACTACCCTAACACTAACGCGTACCCTAACCCTAACCCCTACCCTATCGCTAACACGTACCCTAATCCTAACCAATACCCTAAACCGAGCCCTAACCCTAACACTAACCCTAACCCTAACCCTAACCCATACCCCACGCCATACCAGAAGCCCTCCCCGAACCCGTACCCTAAGCCGTACCCTAAGCCTAACCCTAAGCCTAACCCTAACCCTAGGCTACCCTTGACTGCTTCTGCCTCCAATAGATTTCCTAAGCACTAGTGTTTTAAGGAACAGCTTAAAAAGAGAATCCTAATGTGATTTCTTTATAATGGGTGTGTTCCTTATCTTATCCTAGTGTCTAAACTCTTCTCCATGGCTGGACCTCCGAATAATATTCCTTTACGTGCTAAGGGGTATCTAGAGATTGGGATAGGTTTAATAACTACCCTAACACTAACGCGTACCCTAACCCTAACCCCTACCCTAACCCTAACACGTACCCTAATCCTAACCAATACCCTAAGCCGAGCCCTAACCCTAACACTAACCCTAACCCTAACCCTAACCCATACCCTAAGCCGTACCCGAAGCCCTCCCCAAACCCGTACCCTAAGCCGTACCCTAAGCCGTACCCTAAGCCTAACCCTAACCCTAGGCTACCCTTGACTGCTTCTGCCTCCAATAGATTTCCTAAGCACTAGTGTTTTAAGGAACAGCTTAAAAAGAGAATCTTAATGTGATTTCTTTATAATGGGTGTGTTCCTTATCTTATCCTAGTGTCTAAACTCTTCTCCATGGCTGGACCCCCAAATAATATTCCTTTACGTGCTAAGGGGTATCTAGAGAGTGGGATAGGTTTAATAACTACCCTAACCCTAACGCGTACCCTAACCCTATCCCCTACCCTAACCCTAACCCGTACCCTAATCCTAACCCGTACCCTAAACCGAGCCCTAACCCTAACACTAACCCTAACCCTAACCCTAACCCATACCCTACGCCATACCCGAAGCCCTCCCCGAACCCGTACCCTAAGCCGTACCCTAAGCCGTACCCTAAGCCTAACCCTAACCCTAGGCTACCCTTGACTGCTTCTGCCTCCAATAGATTTCCTAAGCACTAGTGTTTTAAGGAACAGCTTAAAAAGAGAATCCTAATGTGATTTCTTTATAATGGGTGTGTTCCTTATCTTATCCTAGTGTCTAAATTCTTCTCCATGGCTGGACCTCCAAATAATATTCCTTTACGTGCTAAGGGGTATCTAGAGAGTGGGATAGCTTTAATAACTACCCTAACACTAACGCGTACCCTAACCCTAACCCCTACCCTAACCCTAACACGTACCCTAATCCTAACCAATACCCTAAACCGAGCCCTAACCCTAACACTAACCCTAACCCTAACCCTAACCCATACCCTACGCCGTACCCGAAGCCATCCCCGAACCCGTACCCTAAGCCGTACCCTAAGCCGTACCCTAAGCCTAACCCTAACCCTAGGCTACCCTTGACTGCTTCTGCCTCCAATAGATTTCCTAAGCACTAGTGTTTTAAGGAACAGCTTAAAAAGAGAATCCTAATGTGATTTCTTTATAATGGGTGTGTTCCTTATCTTATCCTAGTGTCTAAACTCTTCTCCATGGCTGGACCTCCAAATAATATTCCTTTACGTGCTAAGGGGTATCTAGAGAGTGGGTTAGGTTTAATAACTACCCTAACACTAACGCGTACCCTAACCCTAACCCCTACCCTATCGCTAACACGTACCCTAATCCTAACCAATACCCTAAACCGAGCCCTAACCCTAACACTAACCCTAACCCTAACCCTAACCCATACCCCACGCCATACCAGAAGCCCTCCTCGAACCCGTACCCTAAGCCGTACCCTAAGCCTAACCCTAAGCCTAACCCTAACCCTAGGCTACCCTTGACTGCTTCTGCCTCCAATAGATTTCCTAAGCACTAGTGTTTTAAGGAACAGCTTAAAAAGAGAATCCTAATGTGATTTCTTTATAATGGGTGTGTTCCTTATCTTATCCTAGTGTCTAAACTCTTCTCCATGGCTGGACCTCCGAATAATATTCCTTTACGTGCTAAGGGGTATCTAGAGATTGGGATAGGTTTAATAACTACCCTAACACTAACGCGTACCCTAACCCTAACCCCTACCCTAACCCTAACACGTACCCTAATCCTAACCAATACCCTAAGCCGAGCCCTAACCCTAACACTAACCCTAACCCTAACCCTAACCCATACCCTAAGCCGTACCCGAAGCCCTCCCCAAACCCGTACCCTAAGCCGTACCCTAAGCCGTACCCTAAGCCTAACCCTAACCCTAGGCTACCCTTGACTGCTTCTGCCTCCAATAGATTTCCTAAGCACTAGTGTTTTAAGGAACAGCTTAAAAAGAGAATCTTAATGTGATTTCTTTATAATGGGTGTGTTCCTTATCTTATCCTAGTGTCTAAACTCTTCTCCATGGCTGGACCCCCAAATAATATTCCTTTACGTGCTAAGGGGTATCTAGAGAGTGGGATAGGTTTAATAACTACCCTAACCCTAACGCGTACCCTAACCCTATCCCCTACCCTAACCCTAACACGTACCCTAATCCTAACCCGTACCCTAAACCGAGCCCTAACCCTAACACTAACCCTAACCCTAACACTAACCCATACCCTACGCCATACCCGAAGCCCTCCCCGAACCCGTACCCTAAGCCGTACCCTAAGCCGTACCCTAAGCCTAACCCTAACCCTAGGCTACCCTTGACTGCTTCTGCCTCCAATAGATTTCCTAAGCACTAGTGTTTTAAGGAACAGCTTAAAAAGAGAATCCTAATGTGATTTCTTTACAATGGGTGTGTTCCTTATCTTATCCTAGTGTCTAAACTCTTCTCCATGGCTGGACCTCCAAATAATATTCCTTTACGTGCTAAGGGGTATCTAGAGACTGGGATAGGTTTAATAACTACCCTAACACTAACGCGTACCCTAACCCTAACCCCTACCCTAACCCTAACTCGTACCCTAATCCTAACCAATACCCTAAACCGAGCCCTAACCCTAACACTAACCCTAACCGTAACCCTAACCCATACCCTACGCCGTACCCGAAGCCCTCCCCGAACCGGTACCCTAAGCCGTACCCTAAGCCGTACCCTAAGCCTAAACCTAACCCTAGGCTACCCTTGACTGCTTCTGCCTCCAATAGATTTTCTAAGCACTAGTGTTTTAAGGAACAGCTTAAAAAGAGAATCCTAATGTGATTTCTTTATAATGGGTGTGTTCCTTATCTTATCCTAGTGTCTAAACTCTTCTCCATGGCTGGACCTCCAAATAATATTCCTTTACGTGCTAAGGGGTATCTAGAGAGTGGGTTAGGTTTAATAACTACCCTAACACTAACGCGTACCCGAACCCTAAACCCTACCCTAACCCTAACACGTACCCTAATCCTAACCAATACCCTATACCGAGCCCTAACCCTAACACTAACCCTAACCCTAACCCTAACCCATACCCTACGCCGTACCAGAAGCCCTCCCCGAACCCGTACCCTAAGCCGTACCCTAAGCCTAACCCTAAGCCTAACCCTAACCCTAGGCTACCCTTGACTGCTTCTGCCTCCAATAGATTTCCTAAGCACTAGTGTTTTAAGGAACAGCTTAAAAAGAGAATCCTAATGTGATTTCTTTATAATGGGTGTGTTCCTTATCTTATCCTAGTGTCTAAACTCTTCTCCATGGCTGGACCTCCAAATAATATTCCTTTACGTGCTAAGGGGTATCTAGAGAGTGTGTTAGGTTTAATAACTACCCTAACACTAACGCGTACCCTAACCCTAACCCCTACCCTATCGCTAACACGTACCCTAATCCTAACCAATACCCTAAACCGAGCCCTAACCCTAACACTAACCCTAACCCTAACCCTAACCCATACCCTACGCCATACCAGAAGCCCTCCCCGAACCCGTACCCTAAGCCGTACCCTAAGCCGTACCCTAAGCCTAACCCTAACCCTAGGCTACCCTTGACTGCTTCTGCCTCCAATAGATTTCCTAAGCACTAGTGTTTTAAGGAACAGCTTAAAAAGAGAATCCTAATGTGATTTCTTTATAATGGGTGTGTTCCTTATCTTATCCTAGTGTCTAAACTCTTCTCCATGGCTGGACCTCCAAATAATATTCCTTTACGTGCTAAGGGGTATCTAGAGATTGGGATAGGTTTAATAACTACCCTAACACTAACGCGTACCCTAACCCTAACCCCTACCCTAACCCTAACACGTACCCTAATCCTAACCAATACCCTAAGCCGAGCCCTAACCCTAACACTAACCCTAACCCTAACCCTAACCCATACCCTAAGCCGTACCCGAAGCCCTCCCCAAACCCGTACCCTAAGCCGTACCCTAAGCCGTACCCTAAGCCTAACCCTAACCCTAGGCTACCCTTGACTGCTTCTGCCTCCAATAGATTTCCTAAGCACTAGTGTTTTAAGGAACAGCTTAAAAAGAGAATCCTAATGTGATTTCTTTATAATGGGTGTGTTCCTTATCTTATCCTAGTGTCTAAACTCTTCTCCATGGCTGGACCCCCAAATAATATTCCTTTACGTGCTAAGGGGTATCTAGAGAGTGGGATAGGTTTAATAACTACCCTAACCCTAACGCGTACCCTAACCCTATCCCCTACCCTAACCCTAACACGTACCCTAATCCTAACCCGTACCCTAAACCGAGCCCTAACCCTAACACTAACCCTAACCCTAACCCTAACCCATACCCTACGCCATACCCGAAGCCCTCCCCGAACCCGTACCCTAAGCCGTACCCTAAGCCGTACCCTAAGCCTAACCCTAACCCTAGGCTACCCTTGACTGCTTCTGCCTCCAATAGATTTCCTAAGCACTAGTGTTTTAAGGAACAGCTTAAAAAGAGAATCCTAATGTGATTTCTTTACAATGTGTGTGTTCCTTTTCTTATCCTAGTGTCTAAACTCTTCTCCATGGCTGGAACTCCAAATAATATTCCTTTACGTGCTAAGGGGTATCTAGAGACTGCGATAGGTTTAATAACTACCCTAACACTAACGCGTACCCTAACCCTAACCCCTACCCTAACCCTAACACGTACCCTAATCCTAACCAATAACCTAAACCGAGCCCTAACCCTAACACGAACCCTAACCGTAACCCTAACCCATACCCTACGCCGTACCCGAAGCCCTCCCCGAACCGGTACCCTAAGCCGTACCCTAAGCCTAAACCTAACCCTAGGCTACCCTTGACTGCTTCTGCCTCCAATAGATTTTCTAAGCACTAGTGTTTTAAGGAACAGCTTAAAAAGAGAATCCTAATGTGATTTCTTTATAATGGGTGTGTTCCTTATCTTATCCTAGTGTCTAAACTCTTCTCCATGGCTGAACCTCCAAATAATATTCCTTTACGTGCTAAAGGGTATCTAGAGAGTGGGTTAGGTTTAAAAACTACCCTAACACTAACGCGTACCCTAACCCTAAACCCTACCCTAACCCTAACACGTACCCTAATCCTAACCAATACCCTATACCGAGCCCTAACCCTAACACTAACCCTAACCCTAACCCTAACCCATACCCTACGCCGTACCAGAAGCCCTCCCCGAACCCGTACCCTAAGCCGTACCCTAAGCCTAACCCTAACCCTAGGCTACCCTTGGATGCTTCTGCCTCCAATAGATTTCCTAAGCACTAGTGTTTTAAGGAACAGCTTAAAAAGAGAATCCTAATGTGATTTCTTTATAATGGGTGTGTTCCTTATCTTATCCTAGTGTCTAAACTCTTCTCCATGGCTGGACCTCCAAATAATATTCCTTTATGTGCTAAGGGGTATCTAGAGAGTGGGATAGTTTTAATAACTACCCTAACACTAATGCGTACCCTAACCCTTACCCCTACCCTATCGCTAACACGTACCCTAATCCTAACCAATACCCTAAACCGAGCCCTAACCCTAACACTAACCCTAACCATAACACTAACCCATACCCTACGCCGTACCAGAAGCCCTCCCCGAACCCGTACCCTAAGCCTAACCCTAAGCCTAACCCTAAGCCTAACCCTAAACGTAGGCTACCCTTGAATGCTTCTGCCTCCAATAGATTTCCTAAGCAGTAGTGTTTTAAGGAACAGCTTAAAAAGAGAATCCTAATGTGATTTCTTTATAATGGGTGTGTTCCTTATCTTATCCTAGTGTCTAAATTCTTCTCCATGGCTGGACCTCCAAATAATATTCCTTTACGTGCTAAGGGGTATCTAGAGAGTGGGATAGCTTTAATAACTACCCTAACACTAACGCGTACCCTAACCCTAACCCCTACCCTAACCCTAACACGTACCCTAATCCTAACCAATACCCTAAACCGAGCCCTAACCCTAACACTAACCCTAACCCTAACCCTAACCCATACCCTACGCCGTACCCGAAGCCATTCCCGAACCCGTACCCTAAGCCGTACCCTAAGCCGTACCCTAAGCCTAACCCTAACCCTAGGCTACCCTTGACTGCTTCTGCCTCCAATAGATTTTCTAAGCACTAGTGTTTTAAGGAACAGCTTAAAAAGAGAATCCTAATGTGATTTCTTTATAATGGGTGTGTTCCTTATCTTATCCTAGTGTCTAAACTCTTCTCCATGGCTGGACCTCCAAATAATATTCCTTTACGTGCTAAGGGGTATCTAGAGAGTGGGTTAGGTTTAATAACTACCCTAACACTAACGCGTACCCTAACCCTAAACCCTACCCTAACCCTAACACGTACCCTAATCCTAACCAATACCCTATACCGAGCCCTAACCCTAACACTAACCCTAACCCTAACCCTAACCCATACCCTACGCCGTACCAGAAGCCCTCCCCGAACCCGTACCCTAAGCCATACCCTAAGCCTAACCCTAAGCCTAACCCTAACCCTAGGCTACCCTTGACTGCTTCTGCCTCCAATAGATTTCCTAAGCACTAGTGTTTTAAGGAACAGCTTAAAAAGAGAATACTAATGTGATTTCTTTATAATGGGTGTGTTCCTTATCTTATCCTAGTGTCTAAACTCTTCTCCATGGCTGGACCTCCAAATAATATTCCTTTACGTGCTAAGGGGTATCTAGAGAGTGGGTTAGGTTTAATAACTACCCAGCACTAACGCGTACCCTAACCCTAACCCCTACCCTATCGCTAACACGTACCCTAATCCTAACCAATACCCTAAACCGAGCCCTAACCCTAACACTAACCCTAACTCTAACCCTAACCCATACCCCACGCCATACCAGAAGCCCTCCCCGAACCCGTACCCTAAGCCGTACCCTAAGCCGTACCCTAAGCCTAACCCTAACCCTAGGCTACCCTTGACTGCTTCTGCCTCCAATAGATTTCCTAAGCACTAGTGTTTTAAGGAACAGCTTAAAAAGAGAATCTTATTGTGATTTCTTTATAATGGGTGTGTTCCTTATCTTATCCTAGTGTCTAAACTCTTCTCCATGGCTGGACCTCCAAATAATATTCCTTTACGTGCTAAGGGGTATCTAGAGAGTGGGTTAGGTTTAATAACTACCCTAACACTAATGCGTACCCTAACCCTAAACCCTACCCTAACCCTAACACGTACCCTAATCCTAACCAATACCCTATACCGAGCCCTAACCCTAACACTAACCCTAACCCTAACCCTAACCCATACCCTACGCCGTACCAGAAGCCCTCCCCGAACCCGTACCCTAAGCCATACCCTAAGCCTAACCCTAAGCCTAACCCTAACCCTAGGCTACCCTTGACTGCTTCTGCCTCCAATAGATTTCCTACGCACTAGTGTTTTAAGGAACAGCTTAAAAAGAGAATACTAATGTGATTTCTTTATAATGGGTGTGTTCCTTATCTTATCCTAGTGTCTAAACTCTTCTCCATGGCTGGACCTCCAAATAATATTCCTTTACGTGCTAAGGGGTATCTAGAGAGTGGGTTAGGTTTAATAACTACCCAGCACTAACGTGTACCCTAACCCTAACCCCTACCCTATCGCTAACACGTACCCTAATCCTAACCAATACCCTAAACCGAGCCCTAACCCTAACACTAACCCTAACTCTAACCCTAACCCATACCCCACGCCATACCAGAAGCCCTCCCCGAACCCGTACCCTAAGCCGTACCCTAAGCCTAACCCTAAGCCTAACCCTAACCCTAGGCTACCCTTGACTGCTTCTGCCTCCAATAGATTTCCTAAGCACTAGTGTTTTAAGGAACAGCTTAAAAAGAGAATCTTATTGTGATTTCTTTATAATGGGTGTGTTCCTTATCTTATCCTAGTGTCTAAACTCTTCTCCATGGCTGGACCTCCAAATAATATTCCTTTACGTGCTAAGGGGTATCTAGAGATTGGGATAGGTTTAATAACTACCCTAACACTAACGCGTACCCTAACCCTAACCCCTACCCTAACCCTAACACGTACCCTAATCCTAACCAATACCCTAAGCCGAGCCCTAACCCTAACACTAACCCTAACCCTAACCCTAACCCATACCCTAAGCCGTACCCGAAGCCCTCCCCAAACCCGTACCCTAAGCCGTACCCTAAGCCGTACCCTAAGCCTAACCCTAACCCTAGGCTACCCTTGACTGCTTCTGCCTCCAATAGATTTCCTAAGCACTAGTGTTTTAAGGAACAGCTTAAAAAGAGAATCCTAATGTGATTTCTTTATAATGGGTGTGTTCCTTATCTTATCCTAGTGTCTAAACTCTTCTCCATGGCTGGACCCCCAAATAATATTCCTTTACGTGCTAAGGGGTATCTAGAGAGTGGGATAGGTTTAATAACTACCCTAACCCTAACGCGTACCCTAACCCTATCCCCTACCCTAACCCTAACCCGTACCCTAATCCTAACCCGTACCCTAAACCGAGCCCTAACCCTAACACTAACCCTAACCCTAACCCTAACCCATACCCTACGCCATACCCGAAGCCCTCCCCGAACCCGTACCCTAAGCCGTACCCTAAGCCGTACCCTAAGCCTAACCCTAACCCTAGGCTACCCTTGACTGCTTCTGCCTCCAATAGATTTCCTAAGCACTAGTGTTTTAAGGAACAGCTTAAAAAGAGAATCCTAATGTGATTTCTTTATAATGGGTGTGTTCCTTATCTTATCCTAGTGTCTAAATTCTTCTCCATGGCTGGACCTCCAAATAATATTCCTTTACGTGCTAAGGGGTATCTAGAGAGTGGGATAGCTTTAATAACTACCCTAACACTAACGCGTACCCTAACCCTAACCCCTACCCTAACCCTAACACGTACCCTAATCCTAACCAATACCCTAAACCGAGCCCTAACCCTAACACTTACCCTAACCCTAACCCTAACCCATACCCTACGCCGTACCCGAAGCCATCCCCGAACCCGTACCCTAAGCCGTACCCTAAGCCGTACCCTAAGCCTAACCCTAACCCTAGGCTACCCTTGACTGCTTCTGCCTCCAATAGATTTCCTAAGCACTAGTGTTTTAAGGAACAGCTTAAAAAGAGAATCTTATTGTGATTTCTTTATAATGGGTGTGTTCCTTATCTTATCCTAGTGTCTAAACTCTTCTCCATGGCTGGACCTCCAAATAATATTCCTTTATGTGCTAAGGGGTATCTAGAGAGTGGGATAGGTTTAATAAGTACCCTAACACTAATGCGTACCCTAACCCTAACCCCTACCCTATCGCTAACACGTACCCTAATCCTAACCAATACCCTAAACCGAGCCCTAACCCTAACACTAACCCTAACCCTAACCCTAACACATACCCTACGCCGTACCAGAAGCCCTCCCCGAACCCGTACCCTAAGCCGTACCCTAAGCCTAACCCTAAACGTAGGCTACCCTTGAATGCTTCTGCCTCCAATAGATTTCCTAAGCAGTAGTGTTTTAAGGAACAGCTTAAAAAGAGAATCCTAATGTGATTTCTTTATAATGGGTGTGTTCTTTATCTTATCCTAGTGTCTAAATTCTTCTCCATGGCTGGACCTCCAAATAATATTCCTTTACGTGCTAAGGGGTATCTAGAGAGTGGGATAGCTTTAATAACTACCCTAACACTAACGCGTACCCTAACCCTAACCCCTACCCTAACCCTAACACGTACCCTAATCCTAAACAATACCCTAAACCGAGCCCTAACCCTAACACTAACCCTAACCCTAACCCTAACCCATACCCTACGCCGTACACGAAGCCATCCCCGAACCCGTACCCTAAGCCGTACCCTAAGCCGTACCCTAAGCCTAACCCTAACCCTAGGCTACCCTTGACTGCTTCTGCCTCCAATAGATTTTCTAAGCACTAGTGTTTTAAGGAACAGCTTAAAAAGAGAATCCTAATGTGATTTCTTTATAATGGGTGTGTTCCTTATCTTATCCTAGTGTCTAAACTGTTCTCCATGGCTGGACCTCCAAATAATATTCCTTTACGTGCTAAGGGGTATCTAGAGAGTGGGTTAGGTTTAATAACTACCCTAACACTAACGCGTACCCTAACCCTAAACCCTACCCTAACCCTAACACGTACCCTAATCCTAACCAATACCCTATACCGAGCCCTAACCCTAACACTAACCCTAACCCTAACCCTAACCCATACCCTACGCCGTACCAGAAGCCCTCCCCGAACCCGTACCCTAAGCCATACCCTAAGCCTAACCCTAAGCCTAACCCTAACCCTAGGCTACCCTTGGCTGCTTCTGCCTCCAATAGATTTCCTAAGCACTAGTGTTTTAAGGAACAGCTTAAAAAGAGAATCCTAATGTGATTTCTTTATAATGGGTGTGTTCCTTATCTTATCCTAGTGTCTAAACTCTTCTCCATGGCTGGACCTCCAAATAATATTCCTTTACGTGCTAAGGGGTATCTAGAGAGTGGGTTAGGTTTAATAACTACCCTAACACTAACGCGTACCCTAACCCTAACCCCTACCCTATCGCTAACACGTACCCTAATCCTAACCAATACCCTAAACCGAGCCCTAACCCTAACACTAACCCTAACCCTAACCCTAACCCATAACCCACGCCATACCAGAAGCCCTCCCCGAACCCGTACCCTAAGCCGTACCCTAAGCCTAACCCTAAGCCTAACCCTAACCCTAGGCTACCCTTGACTGCTTC
The DNA here is from genome assembly GCF_965194825.1 of Balaenoptera physalus. NCBI lineage: Eukaryota > Metazoa > Chordata > Mammalia > Artiodactyla > Balaenopteridae > Balaenoptera > Balaenoptera physalus. The sequence goes on along the minus strand of NC_138903.1, from coordinate 140,898,601 downwards.
TGCCTCCAATAGATTTCCTAAGCACTAGTGTTTTAAGGAACAGCTTAAAAAGAGAATCCTAATGTGATTTCTTTATAATGGGTGTGTTCCTTATCTTATCCTAGTGTCTAAACTCTTCTCCATGGCTGGACCTCCAAATAATATTCCTTTACGTGCTAAGGGGTATCTAGAGAGTGGGTTAGGTTTAATAACTACCCAAACACTAACGCGTAACCTAACCCTAACCCCTACCCTAACCCTAACACGTACCCTAATCCTAACCAATACCCTAAGCCGAGCCCTAACCCTAACACTAACCCTAACCCTAACCCTAACCCATACCCTAAGCCGTACCCGAAGCCCTCCCCAAACCCGTACCCTAAGCCGTACCCTAAGCCGTACCCTAAGCCTAACCCTAACCCTAGGCTACCCTTGACTGCTTCTGCCTCCAATAGATTTCCTAAGCACTAGTGTTTTAAGGAACAGCTTAAAAAGAGAATCCTAATGTGATTTCTTTATAATGGGTGTGTTCCTTATCTTATCCTAGTGTCTAAACTCTTCTCCATGGCTGGACCTCCAAATAATATTCCTTTACGTGCTAAGGGGTATCTAGAGAGTGGGATAGGTTTAATAACTACCCTAACACTAATGCGTACCCTAACCCTAACCCCTACCCTATCGCTAACACGTACCCTAATCCTAACCAATACCCTAAACCGAGCCCTAACCCTAACACTAACCCTAACCCTAACCCTAACACATACCCTACGCCGTACCAGAAGCCCTCCCCGAACCCGTAACCTAAGCCGTACCCTAAGCCTAAACCTAAGCCTAACCCTAAACGTAGGCTACCCTTGAATGCTTCTGCCTCCAATAGATTTCCTAAGCAGTAGTGTTTTAAGGAACAGCTTAAAAAGAGAATCCTAATGTGATTTCTTTATAATGGGTGTGTTCCTTATCTTATCCTAGTGTCTAAATTCTTCTCCATGGCTGGACCTCCAAATAATATTCCTTTACGTGCTAAGGGGTATCTAGAGAGTGGGATAGCTTTAATAACTACCCTAACACTAACGCGTACCCTAACCCTAACCCCTACCCTAACCCTAACACGTACCCTAATCCTAACCAATACCCTAAACCGAGCCCTAACCCTAACACTAACCCTAACCCTAACCCTAACCCATACCCTACACCGTACCCGAAGCCATCCCCGAACCCGTACCCTAAGCCGTACCCTAAGCCGTACCCTAAGCCTAACCCTAACCCTAGGCTACCCTTGACTGCTTCTGCCTCCAATAGATTTCCTAAGCACTAGTGTTTTAAGGAACAGCTTAAAAAGAGAATCTTATTGTGATTTCTTTATAATGGGTGTGTTCCTTATCTTATCCTAGTGTCTAAACTCTTCTCCATGGCTGGACCTCTAAATAATATTCCTTTATGTGCTAAGGGGTATCTAGAGAGTGGGATAGGTTTAATAACTACCCTAACACTAATGCGTACCCTAACCCTAACTCCTACCCTATCGCGAACACGTACCCTAATCCTAACCAATACCCTAAACCGAGCCCTAACCCTAACACTAACCCTAACCCTAACCCTAACACATACCCTACGCCGTACCAGAAGCCCTCCCCGAACCCGTACCCTAAGCCTAACCCTAAGCCTAACCCTAACCCTAGGCTACCCTTGACTGCTTCTGCCTCCAATAGATTTCCTAAGCACTAGTGTTTTAAGGAACAGCTTAAAAAGAGAATACTAATGTGATTTCTTTATAATGGGTGTGTTCCTTATCTTATCCTAGTGTCTAAACTCTTCTCCATGGCTGGACCTCCAAATAATATTCCTTTACGTGCTAAGGGGTATCTAGAGAGTGGGTTAGGTTTAATAACTACCCAGCACTAACGCGTACCCTAACCCTAACCCCTACCCTATCGCTAACACGTACCCTAATCCTAACCAATACCCTAAACCGAGCCCTAACCCTAACACTAACCCTAACTCTAACCCTAACCCATACCCCACGCCATACCAGAAGCCCTCCCCGAACCCGTACCCTAAGCCGTACCCTAAGCCTAACCCTAAGCCTAACCCTAACCCTAGGCTACCCTTGACTGCTTCTGCCTCCAATAGATTTCCTAAGCACTAGTGTTTTAAGGAACAGCTTAAAAAGAGAATCTTATTGTGATTTCTTTATAATGGGTGTGTTCCTTATCTTATCCTAGTGTCTAAACTCTTCTCCATGGCTGGACCTCCAAATAATATTCCTTTACGTGCTAAGGGGTATCTAGAGATTGGGATAGGTTTAATAACTACCCTAACACTAACGCGTACCCTAACCCTAACCCCTACCCTAACCCTAACACGTACCCTAATCCTAACCAATACCCTAAGCCGAGCCCTAACCCTAACACTAACCCTAACCCTAACCCTAACCCATACCCTAAGCCGTACCCGAAGCCCTCCCCAAACCCGTACCCTAAGCCATACCCTAAGCCGTACCCTAAGCCGTACCCTAAGCCTAACCCTAACCCTAGGCTACCCTTGACTGCTTCTGCCTCCAATAGATTTCCTAAGCACTAGTGTTTTAAGGAACAGCTTAAAAAGAGAATCCTAATGTGATTTCTTTATAATGGGTGTGTTCCTTATCTTATCCTAGTGTCTAAACTCTTCTCCATGGCTGGACCCCCAAATAATATTCCTTTACGTGCTAAGGGGTATCTAGAGAGTGGGATAGGTTTAATAACTACCCTAACCCTAACGCGTACCCTAACCCTATCCCCTACCCTAACCCTAACCCGTACCCTAATCCTAACCCGTACCCTAAACCGAGCCCTAACCCTAACACTAACCCTAACCCTAACCCTAACCCATACCCTACGCCATACCCGAAGCCCTCCCCGAACCCGTACCCTAAGCCGTACCCTAAGCCGTACCCTAAGCCTAACCCTAACCCTAGGCTACCCTTGACTGCTTCTGCCTCCAATAGATTTCCTAAGCACTAGTGTTTTAAGGAACAGCTTAAAAAGAGAATCCTAATGTGATTTCTTTATAATGGGTGTGTTCCTTATCTTATCCTAGTGTCTAAACTCTTCTCCATGGCTGAACCTCCAAATAATATTCCTTTACGTGCTAAGGGGTATCTAGAGAGTGGGTTAGGTTTAATAACTACCCTAACACTAACGCGTACCCTAACCCTAAACCCTACCCTAACCCTAACACGTACCCTAATCCTAACCAATACCCTATACCGAGCCCTAACCCTAACACTAACCCTAACCCTAACCCTAACCCATACCCTACGCCGTACCAGAAGCCCTCCCCGAACCCGTACCCTAAGCCGTACCCTAAGCCGTACCCTAAGCCTAACCCTAACCCTAGGCTACCCTTGACTGCTTCTGCCTCCAATAGATTTCCTAAGCACTAGTGTTTTAAGGAACAGCTTAAAAAGAGAATCTTATTGTGATTTCTTTATAATGGGTGTGTTCCTTATCTTATCCTAGTGTCTAAACTCTTCTCCATGGCTGGACCTCCAAATAATATTCCTTTATGTGCTAAGGGGTATCTAGAGAGTGGGATAGGTTTAATAACTACCCTAACACTAATGCGTACCCTAACCCTAACCCCTACCCTATCGCTAACACGTACCCTAATCCTAACCAATACCCTAAACCGAGCCCTAACCCTAACACTAACCCTAACCCTAACCCTAACACATACCCTACGCCGTACCAGAAGCCCTCCCCGAACCCGTACCCTAAGCCGTACCCTAAGCCTAAGCCTAAACGTAGGCTACCCTTGAATGCTTCTGCCTCCAATAGATTTCCTAAGCAGTAGTGTTTTAAGGAACAGCTTAAAAAGAGAATCCTAATGTGATTTCTTTATAATGGGTGTGTTCCTTATCTTATCCTAGTGTCTAAATTCTTCTCCATGGCTGGACCTCCAAATAATATTCCTTTACGTACTAAGGGGTATCTAGAGAGTGGGATAGCTTTAATAACTACCCTAACACTAACGCGTACCCTAACCCTAACCCCTACCCTAACCCTAACACGTACCCTAATCCTAAACAATACCCTAAACCGAGCCCTAACCCTAACACTAACCCTAACCCTAACCCTAACCCATACCCTACGCCGTACCAGAAGCCCTCCCCGAACCCGTACCCTAAGCCGTACCCTAAGCCGTACCCTAAGCCTAACCCTAACCCTAGGCTACCCTTGACTGCTTCTGCCTCCAATAGATTTCCTAAGCACTAGTGTTTTAAGGAACAGCTTAAAAAGAGAATCTTATTGTGATTTCTTTATAATGGGTGTGTTCCTTATCTTATCCTAGTGTCTAAACTCTTCTCCATGGCTGGACCTCCAAATAATATTCCTTTATGTGCTAAGGGGTATCTAGAGAGTGGGATAGGTTTAATAACTACCCTAACACTAATGCGTACCCTAACCCTAACCCCTACCCTATCGCTAACACGTACCCTAATCCTAACCAATACCCTAAACCGAGCCCTAACCCTAACACTAACCCTAACCCTAACCCTAACACATACCCTACGCCGTACCAGAAGCCCTCCCCGAACCCGTACCCTAAGCCGTACCCTAAGCCTAAGCCTAAACGTAGGCTACCCTTGAATGCTTCTGCCTCCAATAGATTTCCTAAGCAGTAGTGTTTTAAGGAACAGCTTAAAAAGAGAATCCTAATGTGATTTCTTTATAATGGGTGTGTTCCTTATCTTATCCTAGTGTCTAAATTCTTCTCCATGGCTGGACCTCCAAATAATATTCCTTTACGTACTAAGGGGTATCTAGAGAGTGGGATAGCTTTAATAACTACCCTAACACTAACGCGTACCCTAACCCTAACCCCTACCCTAACCCTAACACGTACCCTAATCCTAAACAATACCCTAAACCGAGCCCTAACCCTAACACTAACCCTAACCCTAACCCTAACCCATACCCTACGCCGTACACGAAGCCATCCCCGAACCCGTACCCTAAGCCGTACCCTAAGCCGTACCCTAAGCCTAACCCTAACCCTAGGCTACCCTTGACTGCTTCTGCCTCCAATAGATTTTATAAGCACTAGTGTTTTAAGGAACAGCTTAAAAAGAGAATCCTAATGTGATTTCTTTATAATGGGTGTGTTCCTTATCTTATCCTAGTGTCTAAACTCTTCTCCATGGCTGGACCTCCAAATAATATTCCTTTACGTGCTAAGGGGTATCTAGAGAGTGGGTTAGGTTTAATAACTACCCTAACACTAACGCGTACCCTAACCCTAAACCCTACCCTAACCCTAACACGTACCCTAATCCTAACCAATACCCTATACCGAGCCCTAACCCTAACACTAACCCTAACCCTAACCCTAACCCATACCCTACGCCGTACCAGAAGCCCTCCCCGAACCCGTACCCTAAGCCATACCCTAAGCCTAACCCTAAGCCTAACCCTAACCCTAGGCTACCCTTGACTGCTTCTGCCTCCAATAGATTTCCTAAGCACTAGTGTTTTAAGGAACAGCTTAAAAAGAGAATCTTATTGTGATTTCTTTATAATGGGTGTGTTCCTTATCTTATCCTAGTGTCTAAACTCTTCTCCATGGCTGGACCTCCAAATAATATTCCTTTATGTGCTAAGGGGTATCTAGAGAGTGGGATAGGTTTAATAACTACCCTAACACTAATGCGTACCCTAACCCTAACCCCTCCCCTATCGCTAACACGTACCCTAATCCTAACCAATACCCTAAACCGAGCCCTAACCCTAACACTAACCCTAACCCTAACCCTAACACATATCCTACGCCGTACCAGAAGCCCTCCCCGAACCCGTACCCTAAGCCGTACCCTAAGCCTAAGCCTAAACGTAGGCTACCCTTGAATGCTTCTGCCTCCAATAGATTTCCTAAGCAGTAGTGTTTTAAGGAACAGCTTAAAAAGAGAATCCTAATGTGATTTCTTTATAATGGGTGTGTTCCTTATCTTATCCTAGTGTCTAAATTCTTCTCCATGGCTGGACCTCCAAATAATATTCCTTTACGTACTAAGGGGTATCTAGAGAGTGGGATAGCTTTAATAACTACCCTAACACTAACGCGTACCCTAACCCTAACCCCTACCCTAACCCTAACACGTACCCTAATCCTAAACAATACCCTAAACCGAGCCCTAACCCTAACACTAACCCTAACCCTAACCCTAACCCATACCCTACGCCGTACACGAAGCCATCCCCGAACCCATACCCTAAGCCGTACCCTAAGCCGTACCCTAAGCCTAACCCTAACCCTAGGCTACCCTTGACTGCTTCTGCCTCCAATAGATTTTCTAAGCACTAGTGTTTTAAGGAACAGCTTAAAAAGAGAATCCTAATGTGATTTCTTTATAATGGGTGTGTTCCTTATCTTATCCTAGTGTCTAAACTCTTCTCCATGGCTGGACCTCCAAATAATATTCCTTTACGTGCTAAGGGGTATCTAGAGAGTGGGATAGGTTTAATAACTACCCTAACACTAATGCGTACCCTAACCCTAACCCCTACCCTATCGCTAACACGTACCCTAATCCTAACCAATACCCTAAACCGAGCCCTAACCCTAACACTAACCCTAACCCTAACCCTAACACATACCCTACGCCGTACCAGAAGCCCTCCCCGAACCCGTAACCTAAGCCGTACCCTAAGCCTAAACCTAAGCCTAACCCTAAACGTAGGCTACCCTTGAATGCTTCTGCCTCCAATAGATTTCCTAAGCAGTAGTGTTTTAAGGAACAGCTTAAAAAGAGAATCCTAATGTGATTTCTTTATAATGGGTGTGTTCCTTATCTTATCCTAGTGTCTAAATTCTTCTCCATGGCTGGACCTCCAAATAATATTCCTTTACGTGCTAAGGGGTATCTAGAGAGTGGGATAGCTTTAATAACTACCCTAACACTAACGCGTACCCTAACCCTAACCCCTACCCTAACCCTAACACGTACCCTAATCCTAACCAATACCCTAAACCGAGCCCTAACCCTAACACTAACCCTAACCCTAACCCTAACCCATACCCTACACCGTACCCGAAGCCATCCCCGAACCCGTACCCTAAGCCGTACCCTAAGCCGTACCCTAAGCCTAACCCTAACCCTAGGCTACCCTTGACTGCTTCTGCCTCCAATAGATTTCCTAAGCACTAGTGTTTTAAGGAACAGCTTAAAAAGAGAATCTTATTGTGATTTCTTTATAATGGGTGTGTTCCTTATCTTATCCTAGTGTCTAAACTCTTCTCCATGGCTGGACCTCTAAATAATATTCCTTTATGTGCTAAGGGGTATCTAGAGAGTGGGATAGGTTTAATAACTACCCTAACACTAATGCGTACCCTAACCCTAACCCCTACCCTATCGCTAACACGTACCCTAATCCTAACCAATACCCTAAACCGAGCCCTAACCCTAACACTAACCCTAACCCTAACCCTAACACATACCCTACGCCGTACCAGAAGCCCTCCCCGAACCCGTACCCTAAGCCGTACCCTAAGCCTAACCCTAAACGTAGGCTACCCTTGAATGCTTCTGCCTCCAATAGATTTCCTAAGCAGTAGTGTTTTAAGGAACAGCTTAAAAAGAGAATCCTAATGTGATTTCTTTATAATGGGTGTGTTCCTTATCTTATCCTAGTGTCTAAATTCTTCTCCATGGCTGGACCTCCAAATAATATTCCTTTACGTACTAAGGGGTATCTAGAGAGTGGGATAGCTTTAATAACTACCCTAACACTAACGCGTACCCTAACCCTAACCCCTACCCTAACCCTAACACGTACCCTAATCCTAAAAAATACCCTAAACCGAGCCCTAACCCTAACACTAACCCTAACCGTAACCCTAACCCATACCCTACGCCGTACACGAAGCCATCCCCGAACCCGTACCCTAAGCCGTACCCTAAGCCGTACCCTAAGCCTAACCCTAACCCTAGGCTACCCTTGACTGCTTCTGCCTCCAATAGATTTTCTAAGCACTAGTGTTTTAAGGAACAGCTTAAAAAGAGAATCCTAATGTGATTTCTTTATAATGGGTGTGTTCCTTATCTTATCCTAGTGTCTAAACTCTTCTCCATGGCTGGACCTCCAAATAATATTCCTTTACGTGCTAAGGGGTATCTAGAGAGTGGGTTAGGTTTAATAACTACCCTAACACTAACGCGTACCCTAACCCTAAACCCTACCCTAACCCTAACACGTACCCTAATCCTAACCAATACCCTATACCGAGCCCTAACCCTAACACTAACCCTAACCCTAACCCTAACCCATACCCTACGCCGTACCAGAAGCCCTCCCCGAACCCGTACCCTAAGCCATACCCTAAGCCTAACCCTAAGCCTAACCCTAACCCTAGGCTACCCTTGACTGCTTCTGCCTCCAATAGATTTCCTAAGCACTAGTGTTTTAAGGAACAGCTTAAAAAGAGAATACTAATGTGATTTCTTTATAATGGGTGTGTTCCTTATCTTATCCTAGTGTCTAAACTCTTCTCCATGGCTGGACCTCCAAATAATATTCCTTTACGTGCTAAGGGGTATCTAGAGAGTGGGTTAGGTTTAATAACTACCCAGCACTAACGCGTACCCTAACCCTAACCCCTACCCTATCGCTAACACGTACCCTAATCCTAACCAATACCCTAAACCGAGCCCTAACCCTAACACTAACCCTAACTCTAACCCTAACCCATACCCCACGCCATACCAGAAGCCCTCCCCGAACCCGTACCCTAAGCCGTACCCTAAGCCTAACCCTAAGCCTAACCCTAACCCTAGGCTACCCTTGACTGCTTCTGCCTCCAATAGATTTCCTAAGCACTAGTGTTTTAAGGAACAGCTTAAAAAGAGAATCTTATTGTGATTTCTTTATAATGGGTGTGTTCCTTATCTTATCCTAGTGTCTAAACTCTTCTCCATGGCTGGACCTCCAAATAATATTCCTTTACGTGCTAAGGGGTATCTAGAGATTGGGATAGGTTTAATAACTACCCTAACACTAACGCGTACCCTAACCCTAACCCCTACCCTAACCCTAACACGTACCCTAATCCTAACCAATACCCTAAGCCGAGCCCTAACCCTAACACTAACCCTAACCCTAACCCTAACCCATACCCTAAGCCGTACCCGAAGCCCTCCCCAAACCCGTACCCTAAGCCGTACCCTAAGCCGTACCCTAAGCCGTACCCTAAGCCTAACCCTAACCCTAGGCTACCCTTGACTGCTTCTGCCTCCAATAGATTTCCTAAGCACTAGTGTTTTAAGGAACAGCTTAAAAAGAGAATCCTAATGTGATTTCTTTATAATGGGTGTGTTCCTTATCTTATCCTAGTGTCTAAACTCTTCTCCATGGCTGGACCCCCAAATAATATTCCTTTACGTGCTAAGGGGTATCTAGAGAGTGGGATAGGTTTAATAACTACCCTAACCCTAACGCGTACCCTAACCCTATCCCCTACCCTAACCCTAACCCGTACCCTAATCCTAACCCGTACCCTAAACCGAGCCCTAACCCTAACACTAACCCTAACCCTAACCCTAACCCATACCCTACGCCATACCCGAAGCCCTCCCCGAACCCGTACCCTAAGCCGTACCCTAAGCCGTACCCTAAGCCTAACCCTAACCCTAGGCTACCCTTGACTGCTTCTGCCTCCAATAGATTTCCTAAGCACTAGTGTTTTAAGGAACAGCTTAAAAAGAGAATCCTAATGTGATTTCTTTATAATGGGTGTGTTCCTTATCTTATCCTAGTGTCTAAACTCTTCTCCATGGCTGAACCTCCAAATAATATTCCTTTACGTGCTAAGGGGTATCTAGAGAGTGGGTTAGGTTTAATAACTACCCTAACACTAACGCGTACCCTAACCCTAAACCCTACCCTAACCCTAACACGTACCCTAATCCTAACCAATACCCTATACCGAGCCCTAACCCTAACACTAACCCTAACCCTAACCCTAACCCATACCCTACGCCGTACCAGAAGCCCTCCCCGAACCCGTACCCTAAGCCGTACCCTAAGCCTAAGCCTAAACGTAGGCTACCCTTGAATGCTTCTGCCTCCAATAGATTTCCTAAGCAGTAGTGTTTTAAGGAACAGCTTAAAAAGAGAATCCTAATGTGATTTCTTTATAATGGGTGTGTTCCTTATCTTATCCTAGTGTCTAAATTCTTCTCCATGGCTGGACCTCCAAATAATATTCCTTTACGTACTAAGGGGTATCTAGAGAGTGGGATAGCTTTAATAACTACCCTAACACTAACGCGTACCCTAACCCTAACCCCTACCCTAACCCTAACACGTACCCTAATCCTAAACAATACCCTAAACCGAGCCCTAACCCTAACACTAACCCTAACCCTAACCCTAACCCATACCCTACGCCGTACACGAAGCCATCCCCGAACCCGTACCCTAAGCCGTACCCTAAGCCGTACCCTAAGCCTAACCCTAACCCTAGGCTACCCTTGACTGCTTCTGCCTCCAATAGATTTTATAAGCACTAGTGTTTTAAGGAACACCTTAAAAAGAGAATCCTAATGTGATTTCTTTATAATGGGTGTGTTCCTTATCTTATCCTAGTGTCTAAACTCTTCTCCATGGCTGGACCTCCAAATAATATTCCTTTACGTGCTAAGGGGTATCTAGAGAGTGGGTTAGGTTTAATAACTACCCTAACACTAACGCGTACCCTAACCCTAAACCCTACCCTAACCCTAACACGTACCCTAATCCTAACCAATACCCTATACCGAGCCCTAACCCTAACACTAACCCTAACCCTAACCCTAACCCATACCCTACGCCGTACCAGAAGCCCTCCCCGAACCCGTACCCTAAGCCATACCCTAAGCCTAACCCTAAGCCTAACCCTAACCCTAGGCTACCCTTGACTGCTTCTGCCTCCAATAGATTTCCTAAGCACTAATGTTTTAAGGAACAGCTTAAAAAGAGAATCTTATTGTGATTTCTTTATAATGGGTGTGTTCCTTATCTTATCCTAGTGTCTAAACTCTTCTCCATGGCTGGACCTCCAAATAATATTCCTTTATGTGCTAAGGGGTATCTAGAGAGTGGGATAGGTTTAATAACTACCCTAACACTAATGCGTACCCTAACCCTAACCCCTACCCTATCGCTAACACGTACCCTAATCCTAACCAATACCCTAAACCGAGCCCTAACCCTAACACTAACCCTAACCCTAACCCTAACACATATCCTACGCCGTACCAGAAGCCCTCCCCGAACCCGTACCCTAAGCCGTACCCTAAGCCTAAGCCTAAACGTAGGCTACCCTTGAATGCTTCTGCCTCCAATAGATTTCCTAAGCAGTAGTGTTTTAAGGAACAGCTTAAAAAGAGAATCCTAATGTGATTTCTTTATAATGGGTGTGTTCCTTATCTTATCCTAGTGTCTAAATTCTTCTCCATGGCTGGACCTCCAAATAATATTCCTTTACGTACTAAGGGGTATCTAGAGAGTGGGATAGCTTTAATAACTACCCTAACACTAACGCGTACCCTAACCCTAACCCCTACCCTAACCCTAACACGTACCCTAATCCTAAACAATACCCTAAACCGAGCCCTAACCCTAACACTAACCCTAACCCTAACCCTAACCCATACCCTACGCCGTACACGAAGCCATCCCCGAACCCGTACCCTAAGCCGTACCCTAAGCCGTACCCTAAGCCTAACCCTAACCCTAGGCTACCCTTGACTGCTTCTGCCTCCAATAGATTTTCTAAGCACTAGTGTTTTAAGGAACAGCTTAAAAAGAGAATCCTAATGTGATTTCTTTATAATGGGTGTGTTCCTTATCTTATCCTAGTGTCTAAACTCTTCTCCATGGCTGGACCTCCAAATAATATTCCTTTACGTGCTAAGGGGTATCTAGAGAGTGGGTTAGGTTTAATAACTACCCTAACACTAACGCGTACCCTAACCCTAAACCCTACCCTAACCCTAACACGTACCCTAATCCTAACCAATACCCTATACCGAGCCCTAACCCTAACACTAACCCTAACCCTAACCCTAACCCATACCCTACGCCGTACCAGAAGCCCTCCCCGAACCCGTACCCTAAGCCATACCCTAAGCCTAACCCTAAGCCTAACCCTAACCCTAGGCTACCCTTGACTGCTTCTGCCTCCAATAGATTTCCTAAGCACTAGTGTTTTAAGGAACAGCTTAAAAAGAGAATACTAATGTGATTTCTTTATAATGGGTGTGTTCCTTATCTTATCCTAGTGTCTAAACTCTTCTCCATGGCTGGACCTCCAAATAATATTCCTTTACGTGCTAAGGGGTATCTAGAGAGTGGGTTAGGTTTAATAACTACCCAGCACTAACGCGTACCCTAACCCTAACCCCTACCCTATCGCTAACACGTACCCTAATCCTAACCAATACCCTAAGCCGAGCCCTAACCCTAACACTAACCCTAACCCTAACCCTAACCCATACCCTAAGCCGTACCCGAAGCCCTCCCCAAACCCGTACCCTAAGCCGTACCCTAAGCCGTACCCTAAGCCTAACCCTAACCCTAGGCTACCCTTGACTGCTTCTGCCTCCAATAGATTTCCTAAGCACTAGTGTTTTAAGGAACAGCTTAAAAAGAGAATCCTAATGTGATTTCTTTATAATGGGTGTGTTCCTTATCTTATCCTAGTGTCTAAACTCTTCTCCATGGCTGGACCCCCAAATAATATTCCTTTACGTGCTAAGGGGTATCTAGAGAGTGGGATAGGTTTAATAACTACCCTAACCCTAACGCGTACCCTAACCCTATCCCCTACCCTAACACTAACCCGTACCCTAATCCTAACCCGTACCCTAAACCGAGCCCTAACCCTAACACTAACCCTAACCCTAACCCTAACCCATACCCTACGCCATACCCGAAGCCCTCCCCGAACCCGTACCCTAAGCCGTACCCTAAGCCGTACCCTAAGCCTAACCCTAACCCTAGGCTACCCTTGACTGCTTCTGCCTCCAATAGATTTCCTAAGCACTAGTGTTTTAAGGAACAGCTTAAAAAGAGAATCCTAATGTGATTTCTTTATAATGGGTGTGTTCCTTATCTTATCCTAGTGTCTAAATTCTTCTCCATGGCTGGACCTCCAAATAATATTCCTTTACGTGCTAAGGGGTATCTAGAGAGTGGGATAGCTTTAATAACTACCCTAACACTAACGCGTACCCTAACCCTAACCCCTACCCTAACCCTAACACGTACCCTAATCCTAACCAATACCCTAAACCGAGCCCTAACCCTAACACTAACCCTAACCCTAACCCTAACCCATACCCTACGCCGTACCCGAAGCCATCCCCGAACCCGTACCCTAAGCCGTACCCTAAGCCTAACCCTAACCCTAGGCTACCCTTGACTGCTTCTGCCTCCAATAGATTTCCTAAGCAGTAGTGTTTTAAGGAACAGCTTAAAAAGAGAATCCTAATGTGATTTCTTTATAATGGGTGTGTTCCTTATCTTATCCTAGTGTCTAAATTCTTCTCCATGGCTGGACCTCCAAATAATATTCCTTTACGTACTAAGGGGTATCTAGAGAGTGGGATAGCTTTAATAACTACCCTAACACTAACGCGTACCCTAACCCTAACCCCTACCCTAACCCTAACACGTACCCTAATCCTAAACAATACCCTAAACCGAGCCCTAACCCTAACACTAACCCTAACCCTAACCCTAACCCATACCCTACGCCGTACACGAAGCCATCCCCGAACCCGTACCCTAAGCCGTACCCTAAGCCGTACCCTAAGCCTAACCCTAACCCTAGGCTACCCTTGACTGCTTCTGCCTCCAATAGATTTTCTAAGCACTAGTGTTTTAAGGAACAGCTTAAAAAGAGAATCCTAATGTGATTTCTTTATAATGGGTGTGTTCCTTATCTTATCCTAGTGTCTAAACTCTTCTCCATGGCTGGACCTCCAAATAATATTCCTTTACGTGCTAAGGGGTATCTAGAGAGTGGGTTAGGTTTAATAACTACCCTAACACTAACGCGTACCCTAACCCTAAACCCTACCCTAACCCTAACACGTACCCTAATCCTAACCAATACCCTATACCGAGCCCTAACCCTAACACTAACCCTAACCCTAACCCTAACCCATACCCTACGCCGTACCAGAAGCCCTCCCCGAACCCGTACCCTAAGCCATACCCTAAGCCTAACCCTAAGCCTAACCCTAACCCTAGGCTACCCTTGACTGCTTCTGCCTCCAATAGATTTCCTAAGCACTAGTGTTTTAAGGAACAGCTTAAAAAGAGAATACTAATGTGATTTCTTTATAATGGGTGTGTTCCTTATCTTATCCTAGTGTCTAAACTCTTCTCCATGGCTGGACCTCCAAATAATATTCCTTTACGTGCTAAGGGGTATCTAGAGAGTGGGTTAGGTTTAATAACTACCCAGCACTAACGCGTACCCTAACCCTAACCCCTACCCTATCGCTAACACGTACCCTAATCCTAACCAATACCCTAACCCGAGCCCTAACCCTAACACTAACCCTAACCCTAACCCTAACCCATACCCTAAGCCGTACCCGAAGCCCTCCCCAAACCCGTACCCTAAGCCGTACCCTAAGCCGTACCCTAAGCCTAACCCTAACCCTAGGCTACCCTTGACTGCTTCTGCCTCCAATAGATTTCCTAAGCACTAGTGTTTTAAGGAACAGCTTAAAAAGAGAATCCTAATGTGATTTCTTTATAATGGGTGTGTTCCTTATCTTATCCTAGTGTCTAAACTCTTCTCCATGGCTGGACCCCCAAATAATATTCCTTTACGTGCTAAGGGGTATCTAGAGAGTGGGATAGGTTTAATAACTACCCTAACCCTAACGCGTACCCTAACCCTATCCCCTACCCTAACACTAACCCGTACCCTAATCCTAACCCGTACCCTAAACCGAGCCCTAACCCTAACACTAACCCTAACCCTAACCCTAACCCATACCCTACGCCATACCCGAAGCCCTCCCCGAACCCGTACCCTAAGCCGTACCCTAAGCCGTACCCTAAGCCTAACCCTAACCCTAGGCTACCCTTGACTGCTTCTGCCTCCAATAGATTTCCTAAGCACTAGTGTTTTAAGGAACAGCTTAAAAAGAGAATCCTAATGTGATTTCTTTATAATGGGTGTGTTCCTTATCTTATCCTAGTGTCTAAATTCTTCTCCATGGCTGGACCTCCAAATAATATTCCTTTACGTGCTAAGGGGTATCTAGAGAGTGGGATAGCTTTAATAACTACCCTAACACTAACGCGTACCCTAACCCTAACCCCTACCCTAACCCTAACACGTACCCTAATCCTAACCAATACCCTAAACCGAGCCCTAACCCTAACACTAACCCTAACCCTAACCCTAACCCATACCCTACGCCGTACCCGAAGCCATCCCCGAACCCGTACCCTAAGCCGTACCCTAAGCCTAACCCTAACCCTAGGCTACCCTTGACTGCTTCTGCCTCCAATAGATTTCCTAAGCACTAGTGTTTTAAGGAACAGCTTAAAAAGAGAATCCTAATGTGATTTCTTTATAATGGGTGTGTTCCTTATCTTATCCTAGTGTCTAAACTCTTCTCCATGGCTGGACCTCCAAATAATATTCCTTTACGTGCTAAGGGGTATCTAGAGAGTGGGTTAGGTTTAATAACTACCCTAACACTAACGCGTACCCTAACCCTAACCCCTACCCTATCGCTAACACGTACCCTAATCCTAACCAATACCCTAAACCGAGCCCTAACCCTAACACTAACCCTAACCCTAACCCTAACCCATACCCCACGCCATACCAGAAGCCCTCCCCGAACCCGTACCCTAAGCCGTACCCTAAGCCTAACCCTAAGCCTAACCCTAACCCTAGGCTACCCTTGACTGCTTCTGCCTCCAATAGATTTCCTAAGCACTAGTGTTTTAAGGAACAGCTTAAAAAGAGAATCCTAATGTGATTTCTTTATAATGGGTGTGTTCCTTATCTTATCCTAGTGTCTAAACTCTTCTCCATGGCTGGACCTCCGAATAATATTCCTTTACGTGCTAAGGGGTATCTAGAGATTGGGATAGGTTTAATAACTACCCTAACACTAACGCGTACCCTAACCATAACCCCTACCCTAACCCTAACACGTACCCTAATCCTAACCAATACCCTAAGCCGAGCCCTAACCCTAACACTAACCCTAACCCTAACCCTAACCCATACCCTAAGCCGTACCCGAAGCCCTCCCCAAACCCGTACCCTAAGCCGTACCCTAAGCCGTACCCTAAGCCTAACCCTAACCCTAGGCTACCCTTGACTGCTTCTGCCTCCAATAGATTTCCTAAGCACTAGTGTTTTAAGGAACAGCTTAAAAAGAGAATCTTAATGTGATTTCTTTATAATGGGTGTGTTCCTTATCTTATCCTAGTGTCTAAACTCTTCTCCATGGCTGGACCCCCAAATAATATTCCTTTACGTGCTAAGGGGTATCTAGAGAGTGGGATAGGTTTAATAACTACCCTAACCCTAACGCGTACCCTAACCCTATCCCCTACCCTAACCCTAACACGTACCCTAATCCTAACCCATACCCTAAACCGAGCCCTAACCCTAACACTAACCCTAACCCTAACCCTAACCCATACCCTACGCCATACCCGAAGCCCTCCCCGAACCCGTACCCTAAGCCGTACCCTAAGCCTAACCCTAACCCTAGGCTACCCTTGACTGCTTCTGCCTCCAATAGATTTCCTAAGCACTAGTGTTTTAAGGAACAGCTTAAAAAGAGAATCCTAATGTGATTTCTTTACAATGGGTGTGTTCCTTATCTTATCCTAGTGTCTAAATTCTTCTCCATGGCTGGACCTCCAAATAATATTCCTTTATGTGCTAAGGGGTATCTAGAGAGTGGGATAGTTTTAATAACTACCCTAACACTAATGCGTACCCTAACCCTTACCCCTACCCTATCGCTAACACGTACCCTAATCCTAACCAATACCCTAAACCGAGCCCTAACCCTAACACTAACCCTAACCATAACACTAACCCATACCCTACTCCGTACCAGAAGCCCTCCCCGAACCCGTACCCTAAGCCGTACCCTAAGCCTAACCCTAAGCCTAACCCTAAACGTAGGCTACCCTTGAATGCTTCTGCCTCCAATAGATTTCCTAAGCAGTAGTGTTTTAAGGAACAGCTTAAAAAGAGAATCCTAATGTGATTTCTTTATAATGGGTGTGTTCCTTATCTTATCCTAGTGTCTAAATTCTTCTCCATGGCTGGACCTCCAAATAATATTCCTTTACGTGCTAAGGGGTATCTAGAGAGTGGGATAGCTTTAATAACTACCCTAACACTAACGCGTACCCTAACCCTAACCCCTACCCTAACCCTAACACGTACCCTAATCCTAACCAATACCCTAAACCGAGCCCTAACCCTAACACTAACCCTAACCCTAACCCTAACCCATACCCTACGCCGTACACGAAGCCATCCCCGAACCCGTACCCTAAGCCGTACCCTAAGCCGTACCCTAAGCCTAACCCTAACCCTAGGCTACCCTTGACTGCTTCTGCCTCCAATAGATTTTATAAGCACTAGTGTTTTAAGGAACAGCTTAAAAAGAGAATCCTAATGTGATTTCTTTATAATGGGTGTGTTCCTTATCTTATCCTAGTGTCTAAACTCTTCTCCATGGCTGGACCTCCAAATAATATTCCTTTACGTGCTAAGGGGTATCTAGAGAGTGGGTTAGGTTTAATAACTACCCTAACACTAACGCGTACCCTAACCCTAAACCCTACCCTAACCCTAACACGTACCCTAATCCTAACCAATAACCTATACCGAGCCCTAACCCTAACACTAACCCTAAACCTAACCCTAACCCATACCCTACGCCGTACCAGAAGCCCTCCCCGAACCCGTACCCTAAGCCATACCCTAAGCCTAACCCTAAGCCTAACCCTGACCCTAGGCTACCCTTGACTGCTTCTGCCTCCAATAGATTTCCTAAGCACTAGTGTTTTAAGGAACAGCTTAAAAAGAGAATCTTAATGTGATTTCTTTATAATGGGTGTGTTCCTTATCTTATCCTAGTGTCTAAACTCTTCTCCATGGCTGGACCCCCAAATAATATTCCTTTACGTGCTAAGGGGTATCTAGAGAGTGGGATAGGTTTAATAACTACCCAGCACTAACGCGTACCCTAACCCTAACCCCTACCCTATCGCTAACACGTACCCTAATCCTAACCAATACCCTAAACCGAGCCCTAACCCTAACACTAACCCTAACCCTAACCCTAACCCATACCCCACGCCATACCAGAAGCCCTCCCCGAACCCGTACCCTAAGCCGTACCCTAAGCCTAACCCTAAGCCTAACCCTAACCCTAGGCTACCCTTGACTGCTTCTGCCTCCAATAGATTTCCTAAGCACTAGTGTTTTAAGGAACAGCTTAAAAAGAGAATCTTATTGTGATTTCTTTATAATGGGTGTGTTCCTTATCTTATCCTAGTGTCTAAACTCTTCTCCATGGCTGGACCTCCAAATAATATTCCTTTACGTGCTAAGGGGTATCTAGAGATTGGGATAGGTTTAATAACTACCCTAACACTAACGCGTACCCTAACCCTAACCCCTACCCTAACCCTAACACGTACCCTAATCCTAACCAATACCCTAAGCCGAGCCCTAACCCTAACACTAACCCTAACCCTAACCCTAACCCATACCCTAAGCCGTACCCGAAGCCCTCCCCAAACCCGTACCCTAAGCCGTACCCTAAGCCGTACCCTAAGCCTAACCCTAACCCTAGGCTACCCTTGACTGCTTCTGCCTCCAATAGATTTCCTAAGCACTAGTGTTTTAAGGAACAGCTTAAAAAGAGAATCCTAATGTGATTTCTTTATAATGGGTGTGTTCCTTATCTTATCCTAGTGTCTAAACTCTTCTCCATGGCTGGACCCCCAAATAATATTCCTTTACGTGCTAAGGGGTATCTAGAGAGTGGGATAGGTTTAATAACTACCCTAACCCTAACGCGTACCCTAACCCTATCCCCTACCCTAACCCTAACCCGTACCCTAATCCTAACCCGTACCCTAAACCGAGCCCTAACCCTAACACTAACCCTAACCCTAACCCTAACCCATACCCTACGCCATACCCGAAGCCCTCCCCGAACCCGTACCCTAAGCCGTACCCTAAGCCGTACCCTAAGCCTAACCCTAAACGTAGGCTACCCTTGAATGCTTCTGCCTCCAATAGATTTCCTAAGCAGTAGTGTTTTAAGGAACAGCTTAAAAAGAGAATCCTAATGTGATTTCTTTATAATGGGTGTGTTCCTTATCTTATCCTAGTGTCTAAATTCTTCTCCATGGCTGGACCTCCAAATAATATTCCTTTACGTACTAAGGGGTATCTAGAGAGTGGGATAGCTTTAATAACTACCCTAACACTAACGCGTACCCTAACCCTAACCCCTACCCTAACCCTAACACGTACCCTAATCCTAAAAAATACCCTAAACCGAGCCCTAACCCTAACACTAACCCTAACCGTAACCCTAACCCATACCCTACGCCGTACACGAAGCCATCCCCGAACCCGTACCCTAAGCCGTACCCTAAGCCGTACCCTAAGCCTAACCCTAACCCTAGGCTACCCTTGACTGCTTCGGCCTCCAATAGATTTTCTAAGCACTAGTGTTTTAAGGAACAGCTTAAAAAGAGAATCCTAATGTGATTTCTTTATAATGGGTGTGTTCCTTATCTTATCCTAGTGTCTAAACTCTTCTCCATGGCTGGACCTCCAAATAATATTCCTTTACGTGCTAAGGGGTATCTAGAGAGTGGGTTAGGTTTAATAACTACCCTAACACTAACGCGTACCCTAACCCTAAACCCTACCCTAACCCTAACACGTACCCTAATCCTAACCAATACCCTATACCGAGCCCTAACCCTAACACTAACCCTAACCCTAACCCTAAACCATACCCTACGCCGTACCAGAAGCCCTCCACGAACCCGTACCCTAAGCCATACCCTAAGCCTAACCCTAAGCCTAACCCTAACCCTAGGCTACCCTTGACTGCTTCTGCCTCCAATAGATTTCCTAAGCACTAGTGTTTTAAGGAACAGCTTAAAAAGAGAATACTAATGTGATTTCTTTATAATGGGTGTGTTCCTTATCTTATCCTAGTGTCTAAACTCTTCTCCATGGCTGGACCTCCAAATAATATTCCTTTACGTGCTAAGGGGTATCTAGAGAGTGGGTTAGGTTTAATAACTACCCAGCACTAACGCGTACCCTAACCCTAACCCCTACCCTATCGCTAACACGTACCCTAATCCTAACCAATACCCTAAACCGAGCCCTAACCCTAACACTAACCCTAACTCTAACCCTAACCCATACCCCACGCCATACCAGAAGCCCTCCCCGAACCCGTACCCTAAGCCGTACCCTAAGCCTAACCCTAAGCCTAACCCTAACCCTAGGCTACCCTTGACTGCTTCTGCCTCCAATAGATTTCCTAAGCACTAGTGTTTTAAGGAACAGCTTAAAAAGAGAATCTTATTGTGATTTCTTTATAATGGGTGTGTTCCTTATCTTATCCTAGTGTCTAAACTCTTCTCCATGGCTGGACCTCCAAATAATATTCCTTTACGTGCTAAGGGGTATCTAGAGATTGGGATAGGTTTAATAACTACCCTAACACTAACGCGTACCCTAACCCTAACCCCTACCCTAACCCTAACACGTACCCTAATCCTAACCAATACCCTAAGCCGAGCCCTAACCCTAACACTAACCCTAACCCTAACCCTAACCCATACCCTAAGCCGTACCCGAAGCCCTCCCCAAACCCGTACCCTAAGCCGTACCCTAAGCCGTACCCTAAGCCTAACCCTAACCCTAGGCTACCCTTGACTGCTTCTGCCTCCAATAGATTTCCTAAGCACTAGTGTTTTAAGGAACAGCTTAAAAAGAGAATCCTAATGTGATTTCTTTATAATGGGTGTGTTCCTTATCTTATCCTAGTGTCTAAACTCTTCTCCATGGCTGGACCCCCAAATAATATTCCTTTACGTGCTAAGGGGTATCTAGAGAGTGGGATAGGTTTAATAACTACCCTAACCCTAACGCGTACCCTAACCCTATCCCCTACCCTAACCCTAACCCGTACCCTAATCCTAACCCGTACCCTAAACCGAGCCCTAACCCTAACACTAACCCTAACCCTAACCCTAACCCATACCCTACGCCATACCCGAAGCCCTCCCCGAACCCGTACCCTAAGCCGTACCCTAAGCCGTACCCTAAGCCTAACCCTAACCCTAGGCTACCCTTGACTGCTTCTGCCTCCAATAGATTTCCTAAGCACTAGTGTTTTAAGGAACAGCTTAAAAAGAGAATCCTAATGTGATTTCTTTATAATGGGTGTGTTCCTTATCTTATCCTAGTGTCTAAACTCTTCTCCATGGCTGAACCTCCAAATAATATTCCTTTACGTGCTAAGGGGTATCTAGAGAGTGGGTTAGGTTTAATAACTACCCTAACACTAACGCGTACCCTAACCCTAAACCCTACCCTAACCCTAACACGTACCCTAATCCTAACCAATACCCTATACCGAGCCCTAACCCTAACACTAACCCTAACCCTAACCCTAACCCATACCCTACGCCGTACCAGAAGCCCTCCCCGAACCCGTACCCTAAGCCGTACCCTAAGCCGTACCCTAAGCCTAACCCTAACCCTAGGCTACCCTTGACTGCTTCTGCCTCCAATAGATTTCCTAAGCACTAGTGTTTTAAGGAACAGCTTAAAAAGAGAATCTTATTGTGATTTCTTTATAATGGGTGTGTTCCTTATCTTATCCTAGTGTCTAAACTCTTCTCCATGGCTGGACCTCCAAATAATATTCCTTTATGTGCTAAGGGGTATCTAGAGAGTGGGATAGGTTTAATAACTACCCTAACACTAATGCGTACCCTAACCCTAACCCCTACCCTATCGCTAACACGTACCCTAATCCTAACCAATACCCTAAACCGAGCCCTAACCCTAACACTAACCCTAACCCTAACCCTAACACATACCCTACGCCGTACCAGAAGCCCTCCCCGAACCCGTACCCTAAGCCGTACCCTAAGCCTAAGCCTAAACGTAGGCTACCCTTGAATGCTTCTGCCTCCAATAGATTTCCTAAGCAGTAGTGTTTTAAGGAACAGCTTAAAAAGAGAATCCTAATGTGATTTCTTTATAATGGGTGTGTTCCTTATCTTATCCTAGTGTCTAAATTCTTCTCCATGGCTGGACCTCCAAATAATATTCCTTTACGTACTAAGGGGTATCTAGAGAGTGGGATAGCTTTAATAACTACCCTAACACTAACGCGTACCCTAACCCTAACCCCTACCCTAACCCTAACACGTACCCTAATCCTAAACAATACCCTAAACCGAGCCCTAACCCTAACACTAACCCTAACCCTAACCCTAACCCATACCCTACGCCGTACACGAAGCCATCCCCGAACCCGTACCCTAAGCCGTACCCTAAGCCGTACCCTAAGCCTAACCCTAACCCTAGGCTACCCTTGACTGCTTCTGCCTCCAATAGATTTTATAAGCACTAGTGTTTTAAGGAACAGCTTAAAAAGAGAATCCTAATGTGATTTCTTTATAATGGGTGTGTTCCTTATCTTATCCTAGTGTCTAAACTCTTCTCCATGGCTGGACCTCCAAATAATATTCCTTTACGTGCTAAGGGGTATCTAGAGAGTGGGTTAGGTTTAATAACTACCCTAACACTAACGCGTACCCTAACCCTAAACCCTACCCTAACCCTAACACGTACCCTAATCCTAACCAATACCCTATACCGAGCCCTAACCCTAACACTAACCCTAACCCTAACCCTAACCCATACCCTACGCCATACCAGAAGCCCTCCCCGAACCCGTACCCTAAGCCATACCCTAAGCCTAACCCTAAGCCTAACCCTAACCCTAGGCTACCCTTGACTGCTTCTGCCTCCAATAGATTTCCTAAGCACTAGTGTTTTAAGGAACAGCTTAAAAAGAGAATCTTATTGTGATTTCTTTATAATGGGTGTGTTCCTTATCTTATCCTAGTGTCTAAACTCTTCTCCATGGCTGGACCTCCAAATAATATTCCTTTATGTGCTAAGGGGTATCTAGAGAGTGGGATAGGTTTAATAACTACCCTAACACTAATGCGTACCCTAACCCTAACCCCTACCCTATCGCTAACACGTACCCTAATCCTAACCAATACCCTAAACCGAGCCCTAACCCTAACACTAACCCTAACCCTAACCCTAACACATACCCTACGCCGTACCAGAAGCCCTCCCCGAACCCGTACCCTAAGCCGTACCCTAAGCCTAAGCCTAAACGTAGGCTACCCTTGAATGCTTCTGCCTCCAATAGATTTCCTAAGCAGTAGTGTTTTAAGGAACAGCTTAAAAAGAGAATCCTAATGTGATTTCTTTATAATGGGTGTGTTCCTTATCTTATCCTAGTGTCTAAATTCTTCTCCATGGCTGGACCTCCAAATAATATTCCTTTACGTACTAAGGGGTATCTAGAGAGTGGGATAGCTTTAATAACTACCCTAACACTAACGCGTACCCTAACCCTAACCCCTACCCTAACCCTAACACGTACCCTAATCCTAAACAATACCCTAAACCGAGCCCTAACCCTAACACTAACCCTAACCCTAACCCTAACCCATACCCTACGCCGTACACGAAGCCATCCCCGAACCCGTACCCTAAGCCGTACCCTAAGCCGTACCCTAAGCCTAACCCTAACCCTAGGCTACCCTTGACTGCTTCTGCCTCCAATAGATTTTCTAAGCACTAGTGTTTTAAGGAACAGCTTAAAAAGAGAATCCTAATGTGATTTCTTTATAATGGGTGTGTTCCTTATCTTATCCTAGTGTCTAAACTCTTCTCCATGGCTGGACCTCCAAATAATATTCCTTTACGTGCTAAGGGGTATCTAGAGAGTGGGTTAGGTTTAATAACTACCCTAACACTAACGCGTACCCTAACCCTAAACCCTACCCTAACCCTAACACGTACCCTAATCCTAACCAATACCCTATACCGAGCCCTAACCCTAACACTAACCCTAACCCTAACCCTAACCCATACCCTACGCCGTACCAGAAGCCCTCCCCGAACCCGTACCCTAAGCCATACCCTAAGCCTAACCCTAAGCCTAACCCTAACCCTAGGCTACCCTTGACTGCTTCTGCCTCCAATAGATTTCCTAAGCACTAGTGTTTTAAGGAACAGCTTAAAAAGAGAATACTAATGTGATTTCTTTATAATGGGTGTGTTCCTTATCTTATCCTAGTGTCTAAACTCTTCTCCATGGCTGGACCTCCAAATAATATTCCTTTACGTGCTAAGGGGTATCTAGAGAGTGGGTTAGGTTTAATAACTACCCAGCACTAACGCGTACCCTAACCCTAACCCCTACCCTATCGCTAACACGTACCCTAATCCTAACCAATACCCTAAACCGAGCCCTAACCCTAACACTAACCCTAACTCTAACCCTAACCCATACCCCACGCCATACCAGAAGCCCTCCCCGAACCCGTACCCTAAGCCGTACCCTAAGCCTAACCCTAAGCCTAACCCTAACCCTAGGCTACCCTTGACTGCTTCTGCCTCCAATAGATTTCCTAAGCACTAGTGTTTTAAGGAACAGCTTAAAAAGAGAATCTTATTGTGATTTCTTTATAATGGGTGTGTTCCTTATCTTATCCTAGTGTCTAAACTCTTCTCCATGGCTGGACCTCCAAATAATATTCCTTTACGTGCTAAGGGGTATCTAGAGATTGGGATAGGTTTAATAACTACCCTAACACTAACGCGTACCCTAACCCTAACCCCTACCCTAACCCTAACACGTACCCTAATCCTAACCAATACCCTAAGCCCAGCCCTAACCCTAACACTAACCCTAACCCTAACCCTAACCCATACCCTAAGCCGTACCCGAAGCCCTCCCCAAACCCGTACCCTAAGCCGTACCCTAAGCCGTACCCTAAGCCTAACCCTAACCCTAGGCTACCCTTGACTGCTTCTGCCTCCAATAGATTTCCTAAGCACTAGTGTTTTAAGGAACAGCTTAAAAAGAGAATCCTAATGTGATTTCTTTATAATGGGTGTGTTCCTTATCTTATCCTAGTGTCTAAACTCTTCTCCATGGCTGGACCCCCAAATAATATTCCTTTACGTGCTAAGGGGTATCTAGAGAGTGGGATAGGTTTAATAACTACCCTAACCCTAACGCGTACCCTAACCCTATCCCCTACCCTAACACTAACCCGTACCCTAATCCTAACCCGTACCCTAAACCGAGCCCTAACCCTAACACTAACCCTAACCCTAACCCTAACCCATACCCTACGGCATACCCGAAGCCCTCCCCGAACCCGTACCCTAAGCCGTACCCTAAGCCGTACCCTAAGCCTAACCCTAACCCTAGGCTACCCTTGACTGCTTCTGCCTCCAATAGATTTCCTAAGCACTAGTGTTTTAAGGAACAGCTTAAAAAGAGAATCCTAATGTGATTTCTTTATAATGGGTGTGTTCCTTATCTTATCCTAGTGTCTAAATTCTTCTCCATGGCTGGACCTCCAAATAATATTCCTTTACGTGCTAAGGGGTATCTAGAGAGTGGGATAGCTTTAATAACTACCCTAACACTAACGCGTACCCTAACCCTAACCCCTACCCTAACCCTAACACGTACCCTAATCCTAACCAATACCCTAAACCGAGCCCTAACCCTAACACTAACCCTAACCCTAACCCTAACCCATACCCTACGCCGTACCCGAAGCCATCCCCGAACCCGTACCCTAAGCCGTACCCTAAGCCTAACCCTAACCCTAGGCTACCCTTGACTGCTTCTGCCTCCAATAGATTTCCTAAGCACTAGTGTTTTAAGGAACAGCTTAAAAAGAGAATCCTAATGTGATTTCTTTATAATGGGTGTGTTCCTTATCTTATCCTAGTGTCTAAACTCTTCTCCATGGCTGGACCTCCAAATAATATTCCTTTACGTGCTAAGGGGTATCTAGAGAGTGGGTTAGGTTTAATAACTACCCTAACACTAACGCGTACCCTAACCCTAACCCCTACCCTATCGCTAACACGTACCCTAATCCTAACCAATACCCTAAACCGAGCCCTAACCCTAACACTAACCCTAACCCTAACCCTAACCCATACCCCACGCCATACCAGAAGCCCTCCCCGAACCCGTACCCTAAGCCGTACCCTAAGCCTAACCCTAAGCCTAACCCTAACCCTAGGCTACCCTTGACTGCTTCTGCCTCCAATAGATTTCCTAAGCACTAGTGTTTTAAGGAACAGCTTAAAAAGAGAATCCTAATGTGATTTCTTTATAATGGGTGTGTTCCTTATCTTATCCTAGTGTCTAAACTCTTCTCCATGGCTGGACCTCCGAATAATATTCCTTTACGTGCTAAGGGGTATCTAGAGATTGGGATAGGTTTAATAACTACCCTAACACTAACGCGTACCCTAACCATAACCCCTACCCTAACCCTAACACGTACCCTAATCCTAACCAATACCCTAAGCCGAGCCCTAACCCTAACACTAACCCTAACCCTAACCCTAACCCATACCCTAAGCCGTACCCGAAGCCCTCCCCAAACCCGTACCCTAAGCCGTACCCTAAGCCGTACCCTAAGCCTAACCCTAACCCTAGGCTACCCTTGACTGCTTCTGCCTCCAATAGATTTCCTAAGCACTAGTGTTTTAAGGAACAGCTTAAAAAGAGAATCTTAATGTGATTTCTTTATAATGGGTGTGTTCCTTATCTTATCCTAGTGTCTAAACTCTTCTCCATGGCTGGACCCCCAAATAATATTCCTTTACGTGCTAAGGGGTATCTAGAGAGTGGGATAGGTTTAATAACTACCCTAACCCTAACGCGTACCCTAACCCTATCCCCTACCCTAACCCTAACACGTACCCTAATCCTAACCCGTACCCTCAACCGAGCCCTAACCCTAACACTAACCCTAACCCTAACCCTAACCCATACCCTACGCCATACCCGAAGCCCTCCCCGAACCCGTACCCTAAGCCGTACCCTAAGCCTAACCCTAACCCTAGGCTACCCTTGACTGCTTCTGCCTCCAATAGATTTCCTAAGCACTAGTGTTTTAAGGAACAGCTTAAAAAGAGAATCCTAATGTGATTTCTTTACAATGGGTGTGTTCCTTATCTTATCCTAGTGTCTAAATTCTTCTCCATGGCTGGACCTCCAAATAATATTCCTTTATGTGCTAAGGGGTATCTAGAGAGTGGGATAGTTTTAATAACTACCCTAACACTAATGCGTACCCTAACCCTTACCCCTACCCTATCGCTAACACGTACCCTAATCCTAACCAATACCCTAAACCGAGCCCTAACCCTAACACTAACCCTAACCATAACACTAACCCATACCCTACGCCGTACCAGAAGCCCTCCCCGAACCCGTACCCTAAGCCGTACCCTAAGCCTAACCCTAAGCCTAACCCTAAACGTAGGCTACCCTTGAATGCTTCTGCCTCCAATAGATTTCCTAAGCAGTAGTGTTTTAAGGAACAGCTTAAAAAGAGAATCCTAATGTGATTTCTTTATAATGGGTGTGTTCCTTATCTTATCCTAGTGTCTAAATTCTTCTCCATGGCTGGACCTCCAAATAATATTCCTTTACGTGCTAAGGGGTATCTAGAGAGTGGGATAGCTTTAATAACTACCCTAACACTAATGCGTACCCTAACCCTAACCCCTACCCTAACCCTAACACGTACCCTAATCCTAACCAATACCCTAAACCGAGCCCTAACCCTAACACTAACCCTAACCCTAACCCTAACCCATACCCCACGCCATACCAGAAGCCCTCCCCGAACCCGTACCCTAAGCCGTACCCTAAGCCTAACCCTAAGCCTAACCCTAACCCTAGGCTACCCTTGACTGCTTCTGCCTCCAATAGATTTCCTAAGCACTAGTGTTTTAAGGAACAGCTTAAAAAGAGAATCTTATTGTGATTTCTTTATAATGGGTGTGTTCCTTATCTTATCCTAGTGTCTAAACTCTTCTCCATGGCTGGACCTCCAAATAATATTCCTTTACGTGCTAAGGGGTATCTAGAGATTGGGATAGGTTTAATAACTACCCTAACACTAACGCGTACCCTAACCCTAACCCCTACCCTAACCCTAACACGTACCCTAATCCTAACCAATACCCTAAGCCGAGCCCTAACCCTAACACTAACCCTAAACCTAACCCTAACCCATACCCTAAGCCGTACCCGAAGCCCTCCCCAAACCCGTACCCTAAGCCGTACCCTAAGCCGTACCCTAAGCCTAACCCTAACCCTAGGCTACCCTTGACTGCTTCTGCCTCCAATAGATTTCCTAAGCACTAGTGTTTTAAGGAACAGCTTAAAAAGAGAATCCTAATGTGATTTCTTTATAATGGGTGTGTTCCTTATCTTATCCTAGTGTCTAAACTCTTCTCCATGGCTGGACCCCCAAATAATATTCCTTTACGTGCTAAGGGGTATCTAGAGAGTGGGATAGGTTTAATAACTACCCTAACCCTAACGCGTACCCTAACCCTATCCCCTACCCTAACCCTAACCCGTACCCTAATCCTAACCCGTACCCTAAACCGAGCCCTAACCCTAACACTAACCCTAACCCTAACCCTAACCCATACCCTACGCCATACCCGAAGCCCTCCCCGAACCCGTACCCTAAGCCGTACCCTAAGCCTAACCCTAAGCCTAACCCTAACCCTAGGCTACCCTTGACTGCTTCTGCCTCCAATAGATTTCCTAAGCACTAGTGTTTTAAGGAACAGCTTAAAAAGAGAATCCTAATGTGATTTCTTTATAATGGGTGTGTTCCTTATCTTATCCTAGTGTCTAAATTCTTCTCCATGGCTGGACCTCCAAATAATATTCCTTTACGTGCTAAGGGGTATCTAGAGAGTGGGATAGCTTTAATAACTACCCTAACACTAACGCGTACCCTAACCCTAACCCCTACCCTAACCCTAACACGTACCCTAATCCTAACCAATACCCTAAACCGAGCCCTAACCCTAACACTAACCCTAACCCTAACCCTAACCCATACCCTACGCCGTACCCGAAGCCATCCCCGAACCCGTACCCTAAGCCGTACCCTAAGCCGTACCCTAAGCCTAACCCTAACCCTAGGCTACCCTTGACTGCTTCTGCCTCCAATAGATTTCCTAAGCACTAGTGTTTTAAGGAACAGCTTAAAAAGAGAATCCTAATGTGATTTCTTTATAATGGGTGTGTTCCTTATCTTATCCTAGTGTCTAAACTCTTCTCCATGGCTGGACCTCCAAATAATATTCCTTTACGTGCTAAGGGGTATCTAGAGAGTGGGTTAGGTTTAATAACTACCCTAACACTAACGCGTACCCTAACCCTAACCCCTACCCTATCGCTAACACGTACCCTAATCCTAACCAATACCCTAAACCGAGCCCTAACCCTAACACTAACCCTAACCCTAACCCTAACCCATACCCCACGCCATACCAGAAGCCCTCCCCGAACCCGTACCCTAAGCCGTACCCTAAGCCTAACCCTAAGCCTAACCCTAACCCTAGGCTACCCTTGACTGCTTCTGCCTCCAATAGATTTCCTAAGCACTAGTGTTTTAAGGAACAGCTTAAAAAGAGAATCCTAATGTGATTTCTTTATAATGGGTGTGTTCCTTATCTTATCCTAGTGTCTAAACTCTTCTCCATGGCTGGACCTCCGAATAATATTCCTTTACGTGCTAAGGGGTATCTAGAGATTGGGATAGGTTTAATAACTACCCTAACACTAACGCGTACCCTAACCCTAACCCCTACCCTAACCCTAACACGTACCCTAATCCTAACCAATACCCTAAGCCGAGCCCTAACCCTAACACTAACCCTAACCCTAACCCTAACCCATACCCTAAGCCGTACCCGAAGCCCTCCCCAAACCCGTACCCTAAGCCGTACCCTAAGCCGTACCCTAAGCCTAACCCTAACCCTAGGCTACCCTTGACTGCTTCTGCCTCCAATAGATTTCCTAAGCACTAGTGTTTTAAGGAACAGCTTAAAAAGAGAATCTTAATGTGATTTCTTTATAATGGGTGTGTTCCTTATCTTATCCTAGTGTCTAAACTCTTCTCCATGGCTGGACCCCCAAATAATATTCCTTTACGTGCTAAGGGGTATCTAGAGAGTGGGATAGGTTTAATAACTACCCTAACCCTAACGCGTACCCTAACCCTATCCCCTACCCTAACCCTAACACGTACCCTAATCCTAACCCGTACCCTAAACCGAGCCCTAACCCTAACACTAACCCTAACCCTAACCCTAACCCATACCCTACGCCATACCCGAAGCCCTCCCCGAACCCGTACCCTAAGCCGTACCCTAAGCCGTACCCTAAGCCTAACCCTAACCCTAGGCTACCCTTGACTGCTTCTGCCTCCAATAGATTTCCTAAGCACTAGTGTTTTAAGGAACAGCTTAAAAAGAGAATCCTAATGTGATTTCTTTACAATGGGTGTGTTCCTTATTTTATCCTAGTGTCTAAACTCTTCTCCATGGCTGGACCTCCAAATAATATTCCTTTACGTGCTAAGGGGTATCTAGAGACTGGGATAGGTTTAATAACTACCCTAACACTAACGCGTACCCTAACCCTAACCCCTACCCTAACCCTAACTCGTACCCTAATCCTAACCAATACCCTAAACCGAGCCCTAACCCTAACACTAACCCTAACCGTAACCCTAACCCATACCCTACGCCGTACCCGAAGCCCTCCCCGAACCGGTAACCTAAGCCGTACCCTAAGCCGTACCCTAAGCCTAAACCTAACCCTAGGCTACCCTTGACTGCTTCTGCCTCCAATAGATTTTCTAAGCACTAGGGTTTTAAGGAACAGCTTAAAAAGAGAATCCTAATGTGATTTCTTTATAATGGGTGTGTTCCTTATCTTATCCTAGTGTCTAAACTCTTCTCCATGGCTGGACCTCCAAATAATATTCCTTTACGTGCTAAGGGGTATCTAGAGAGTGGGTTAGGTTTAATAACTACCCTAACACTAACGCGTACCCGAACCCTAAACCCTACCCTAACCCTAACACGTACCCTAATCCTAACCAATACCCTATACCGAGCCCTAACCCTAACACTAACCCTAACCCTAACCCTAACCCATACCCTACGCCGTACCAGAAGCCCTCCCCGAACCCGTACCCTAAGCCGTACCCTAAGCCTAACCCTAAGCCTAACCCTAACCCTAGGCTACCCTTGACTGCTTCTGCCTCCAATAGATTTCCTAAGCACTAGTGTTTTAAGGAACAGCTTAAAAAGAGAATCCTAATGTGATTTCTTTATAATGGGTGTGTTCCTTATCTTATCCTAGTGTCTAAACTCTTCTCCATGGCTGGACCTCCAAATAATATTCCTTTACGTGCTAAGGGGTATCTAGAGAGTGTGTTAGGTTTAATAACTACCCTAACACTAACGCGTACCCTAACCCTAACCCCTACCCTATCGCTAACACGTACCCTAATCCTAACCAATACCCTAAACCGAGCCCTAACCCTAACACTAACCCTAACCCTAACCCTAACCCATACCCTACGCCATACCAGAAGCCCTCCCCGAACCCGTACCCTAAGCCGTACCCTAAGCCGTACCCTAAGCCTAACCCTAACCCTAGGCTACCCTTGACTGCTTCTGCCTCCAATAGATTTCCTAAGCACTAGTGTTTTAAGGAACAGCTTAAAAAGAGAATCCTAATGTGATTTCTTTATAATGGGTGTGTTCCTTATCTTATCCTAGTGTCTAAACTCTTCTCCATGGCTGGACCTCCAAATAATATTCCTTTACGTGCTAAGGGGTATCTAGAGATTGGGATAGGTTTAATAACTACCCTAACACTAACGCGTACCCTAACCCTAACCCCTACCCTAACCCTAACACGTACCCTAATCCTAACCAATACCCTAAGCCGAGCCCTAACCCTAACACTAACCCTAACCCTAACCCTAACCCATACCCTAAGCCGTACCCGAAGCCCTCCCCAAACCCGTACCCTAAGCCGTACCCTAAGCCGTACCCTAAGCCTAACCCTAACCCTAGGCTACCCTTGACTGCTTCTGCCTCCAATAGATTTTCTAAGCACTAGTGTTTTAAGGAACAGCTTAAAAAGAGAATCCTAATGTGATTTCTTTATAATGGGTGTGTTCCTTATCTTATCCTAGTGTCTAAACTCTTCTCCATGGCTGGACCTCCAAATAATATTCCTTTACGTGCTAAGGGGTATCTAGAGAGTGGGTTAGGTTTAATAACTACCCTAACACTAACGCGTACCCTAACCCTAAACCCTACCCTAACCCTAACACGTACCCTAATCCTAACCAATAACCTATACCGAGCCCTAACCCTAACACTAACCCTAAACCTAACCCTAACCCATACCCTACGCCGTACCAGAAGCCCTCCCCGAACCCGTACCCTAAGCCATACCCTAAGCCTAACCCTAAGCCTAACCCTAACCCTAGGCTACCCTTGACTGCTTCTGCCTCCAATAGATTTCCTAAGCACTAGTGTTTTAAGGAACAGCTTAAAAAGAGAATACTAATGTGATTTCTTTATAATGGGTGTGTTCCTTATCTTATCCTAGTGTCTAAACTCTTCTCCATGGCTGGACCTCCAAATAATATTCCTTTACGTGCTAAGGGGTATCTAGAGAGTGGGTTAGGTTTAATAACTACCCAGCACTAACGCGTACCCTAACCCTAACCCCTACCCTATCGCTAACACGTACCCTAATCCTAACCAATACCCTAAACCGAGCCCTAACCCTAACACTAACCCTAACTCTAACCCTAACCCATACCCCACGCCATACCAGAAGCCCTCCCCGAACCCGTACCCTAAGCCGTACCCTAAGCCTAACCCTAAGCCTAACCCTAACCCTAGGCTACCCTTGACTGCTTCTGCCTCCAATAGATTTCCTAAGCACTAGTGTTTTAAGGAACAGCTTAAAAATAGAATCTTATTGTGATTTCTTTATAATGGGTGTGTTCCTTATCTTATCCTAGTGTCTAAACTCTTCTCCATGGCTGGACCTCCAAATAATATTCCTTTACGTGCTAAGGGGTATCTAGAGATTGGGATAGGTTTAATAACTACCCTAACACTAACGCGTACCCTAACCCTAACCCCTACCCTAACCCTAACACGTACCCTAATCCTAACCAATACCCTAAGCCGAGCCCTAACCCTAACACTAACCCTAACCCTAACCCTAAGCCATACCCTAAGCCGTACCCGAAGCCCTCCCCAAACCCGTACCCTAAGCCGTACCCTAAGCCGTACCCTAAGCCTAACCCTAACCCTAGGCTACCCTTGACTGCTTCTGCCTCCAATAGATTTCCTAAGCACTAGTGTTTTAAGGAACAGCTTAAAAAGAGAATCCTAATGTGATTTCTTTATAATGGGTGTGTTCCTTATCTTATCCTAGTGTCTAAACTCTTCTCCATGGCTGGACCCCCAAATAATATTCCTTTACGAGCTAAGGGGTATCTAGAGAGTGGGATAGGTTTAATAACTACCCTAACCCTAACGCGTACCCTAACCCTATCCCCTACCCTAACCCTAACCCGTACCCTAATCCTAACCCGTAACCTAAACCGAGCCCTAACCCTAACACTAACCCTAACCCTAACCCTAACCCATACCCTACGCCATACCCGAAGCCCTCCCCGAACCCGTACCCTAAGCCGTACCCTAAGCCGTACCCTAAGCCTAACCCTAACCCTAGGCTACCCTTGACTGCTTCTGCCTCCAATAGATTTCCTAAGCACTAGTGTTTTAAGGAACAGCTTAAAAAGAGAATCCTAATGTGATTTCTTTATAATGGGTGTGTTCCTTATCTTATCCTAGTGTCTAAATTCTTCTCCATGGCTGGACCTCCAAATAATATTCCTTTACGTGCTAAGGGGTATCTAGAGAGTGGGATAGCTTTAATAACTACCCTAACACTAACGCGTACCCTAACCCTAACCCCTACCCTAACCCTAACACGTACCCTAATCCTAACCAATACCCTAAACCGAGCCCTAACCCTAACACTAACCCTAACCCTAACCCTAACCCATACCCTACGCCGTACCCGAAGCCATCCCCGAACCCGTACCCTAAGCCGTACCCTAAGCCGTACCCTAAGCCTAACCCTAACCCTAGGCTACCCTTGACTGCTTCTGCCTCCAATAGATTTCCTAAGCACTAGTGTTTTAAGGAACAGCTTAAAAAGAGAATCCTAATGTGATTTCTTTATAATGGGTGTGTTCCTTATCTTATCCTAGTGTCTAAACTCTTCTCCATGGCTGGACCTCCAAATAATATTCCTTTACGTGCTAAGGGGTATCTAGAGAGTGGGTTAGGTTTAATAACTACCCTAACACTAACGCGTACCCTAACCCTAACCCCTACCCTATCGCTAACACGTACCCTAATCCTAACCAATACCCTAAACCGAGCCCTAACCCTAACATTAACCCTAACCCTAACCCTAACCCATACCCCACGCCATACCAGAAGCCCTCCCCGAACCCGTACCCTAAGCCGTACCCTAAGCCTAACCCTAAGCCTAACCCTAACCCTAGGCTACCCTTGACTGCTTCTGCCTCCAATAGATTTCCTAAGCACTAGTGTTTTAAGGAACAGCTTAAAAAGAGAATCCTAATGTGATTTCTTTATAATGGGTGTGTTCCTTATCTTATCCTAGTGTCTAAACTCTTCTCCATGGCTGGACCTCCGAATAATATTCCTTTACGTGCTAAGGGGTATCTAGAGATTGGGATAGGTTTAATAACTACCCTAACACTAACGCGTACCCTAACCCTAACCCCTACCCTAACCCTAACACGTACCCTAATCCTAACCAATACCCTAAGCCGAGCCCTAACCCTAACACTAACCCTAACCCTAACCCTAACCCATACCCTAAGCCGTACCCGAAGCCCTCCCCAAACCCGTACCCTAAGCCGTACACTAAGCCGTACCCTAAGCCTAACCCTAACCCTAGGCTACCCTTGACTGCTTCTGCCTCCAATAGATTTCCTAAGCACTAGTGTTTTAAGGAACAGCTTAAAAAGAGAATCTTAATGTGATTTCTTTATAATGGGTGTGTTCCTTATCTTATCCTAGTGTCTAAACTCTTCTCCATGGCTGGACCCCCAAATAATATTCCTTTACGTGCTAAGGGGTATCTAGAGAGTGGGATAGGTTTAATAACTACCCTAACCCTAACGCGTACCCTAACCCTATCCCCTACCCTAACCCTAACACGTACCCTAATCCTAACCCGTACCCTAAACCGAGCCCTAACCCTAACACTAACCCTAACCCTAACCCTAACCCATACCCTACGCCATACCCGAAGCCCTCCCCGAACCCGTACCCTAAGCCGTACCCTAAGCCGTACCCTAAGCCTAACCCTAACCCTAGGCTACCCTTGACTGCTTCTGCCTCCAATAGATTTCCTAAGCACTAGTGTTTTAAGGAACAGCTTAAAAAGAGAATCCTAATGTGATTTCTTTACAATGGGTGTGTTCCTTATCTTATCCTAGTGTCTAAACTCTTCTCCATGGCTGGACCTCCAAATAATATTCCTTTACGTGCTAAGGGGTATCTAGAGACTGGGATAGGTTTAATAACTACCCTAACACTAACGCGTACCCTAACCCTAACCCCTACCCTAACCCTAACTCGTACCCTAATCCTAACCAATACCCTAAACCGAGCCCTAACCCTAACACTAACCCTAACCGTAACCCTAACCCATACCCTACGCCGTACCCGAAGCCCTCCCCGAACCGGTACCCTAAGCCGTACCCTAAGCCGTACCCTAAGCCTAAACCTAACCCTAGGCTACCCTTGACTGCTTCTGCCTCCAATAGATTTTCTAAGCACTAGTGTTTTAAGGAACAGCTTAAAAAGAGAATCCTAATGTGATTTCTTTATAATGGGTGTGTTCCTTATCTTATCCTAGTGTCTAAACTCTTCTCCATGGCTGGACCTCCAAATAATATTCCTTTACGTGCTAAGGGGTATCTAGAGAGTGGGTTAGGTTTAATAACTACCCTAACACTAACGCGTACCCGAACCCTAAACCCTACCCTAACCCTAACACGTACCCTAATCCTAACCAATACCCTATACCGAGCCCTAACCCTAACACTAACCCTAACCCTAACCCTAACCCATACCCTACGCCGTACCAGAAGCCCTCCCCGAACCCGTACCCTAAGCCGTACCCTAAGCCTAACCCTAAGCCTAACCCTAACCCTAGGCTACCCTTGACTGCTTCTGCCTCCAATAGATTTCCTAAGCACTAGTGTTTTAAGGAACAGCTTAAAAAGAGAATCCTAATGTGATTTCTTTATAATGGGTGTGTTCCTTATCTTATCCTAGTGTCTAAACTCTTCTCCATGGCTGGACCTCCAAATAATATTCCTTTACGTGCTAAGGGGTATCTAGAGAGTGTGTTAGGTTTAATAACTACCCTAACACTAACGCGTACCCTAACCCTAACCCCTACCCTATCGCTAACACGTACCCTAATCCTAACCAATACCCTAAACCGAGCCCTAACCCTAACACTAACCCTAACCCTAACCCTAACCCATACCCTACGCCATACCAGAAGCCCTCCCCGAACCCGTACCCTAAGCCGTACCCTAAGCCGTACCCTAAGCCTAACCCTAACCCTAGGCTACCCTTGACTGCTTCTGCCTCCAATAGATTTCCTAAGCACTAGTGTTTTAAGGAACAGCTTAAAAAGAGAATCCTAATGTGATTTCTTTATAATGGGTGTGTTCCTTATCTTATCCTAGTGTCTAAACTCTTCTCCATGGCTGGACCTCCAAATAATATTCCTTTACGTGCTAAGGGGTATCTAGAGATTGGGATAGGTTTAATAACTACCCTAACACTAACGCGTACCCTAACCCTAACCCCTACCCTAACCCTAACACGTACCCTAATCCTAACCAATACCCTAAGCCGAGCCCTAACCCTAACACTAACCCTAACCCTAACCCTAACCCATACCCTAAGCCGTACCCGAAGCCCTCCCCAAACCCGTACCCTAAGCCGTACCCTAAGCCGTACCCTAAGCCTAACCCTAACCCTAGGCTACCCTTGACTGCTTCTGCCTCCAATAGATTTCCTAAGCACTAGTGTTTTAAGGAACAGCTTAAAAAGAGAATCCTAATGTGATTTCTTTATAATGGGTGTGTTCCTTATCTTATCCTAGTGTCTAAACTCTTCTCCATGGCTGGACCCCCAAATAATATTCCTTTACGTGCTAAGGGGTATCTAGAGAGTGGGATAGGTTTAATAACTACCCTAACCCTAACGCGTACCCTAACCCTATCCCCTACCCTAACCCTAACACGTACCCTAATCCTAACCCGTACCCTAAACCGAGCCCTAACCCTAACACTAACCCTAACCCTAACCCTAACCCATACCCTACGCCATACCCGAAGCCCTCCCCGAACCCGTACCCTAAGCCGTACCCTAAGCCGTACCCTAAGCCTAACCCTAACCCTAGGCTACCCTTGACTGCTTCTGCCTCCAATAGATTTCCTAAGCACTAGTGTTTTAAGGAACAGCTTAAAAAGAGAATCCTAATGTGATTTCTTTACAATGGGTGTGTTCCTTTTCTTATCCTAGTGTCTAAACTCTTCTCCATGGCTGGAAATCCAAATAATATTCCTTTACGTGCTAAGGGGTATCTAGAGACTGGGATAGGTTTAATAACTACCCTAACACTAACGCGTACCCTAACCCTAACCCCTACCCTAACCCTAACACGTACCCTAATCCTAACCAATAACCTAAACCGAGCCCTAACCCTAACACGAACCCTAACCGTAACCCTAACCCATACCCTACGCCGTACCCGAAGCCCTCCCCGAACCGGTACCCTAAGCCGTACCCTAAGCCTAAACCTAACCCTAGGCTACCCTTGACTGCTTCTGCCTCCAATAGATTTTCTAAGCACTAGTGTTTTAAGGAACAGCTTAAAAAGAGAATCCTAATGTGATTTCTTTATAATGGGTGTGTTCCTTATCTTATCCTAGTGTCTAAACTCTTCTCCATGGCTGAACCTCCAAATAATATTCCTTTACGTGCTAAAGGGTATCTAGAGAGTGGGTTAGGTTTAAAAACTACCCTAACACTAACGCGTACCCTAACCCTAAACCCTACCCTAACCCTAACACGTACCCTAATCCTAACCAATACCCTATACCGAGCCCTAACCCTAACACTAACCCTAACCCTAACCCTAACCCATACCCTACGCCGTACCAGAAGCCCTCCCCGAACCCGTACCCTAAGCCGTACCCTAAGCCTAACCCTAACCCTAGGCTACCCTTGGATGCTTCTGCCTCCAATAGATTTCCTAA
This sequence comes from Balaenoptera physalus, assembly GCF_965194825.1. Taxonomy (NCBI): domain Eukaryota; kingdom Metazoa; phylum Chordata; class Mammalia; order Artiodactyla; family Balaenopteridae; genus Balaenoptera; species Balaenoptera physalus. Next base: position 140,859,932 of record NC_138903.1, on the reverse strand, counting down.
GCACTAGTGTTTTAAGGAACAGCTTAAAAAGAGAATCCTAATGTGATTTCTTTATAATGGGTGTGTTCCTTATCTTATCCTAGTGTCTAAACTCTTCTCCATGGCTGGACCTCCAAATAATATTCCTTTATGTGCTAAGGGGTATCTAGAGAGTGGGATAGTTTTAATAACTACCCTAACACTAATGCGTACCCTAACCCTTACCCCTACCCTATCGCTAACACGTACCCTAATCCTAAACAATACCCTAAACCGAGCCCTAACCCTAACACTAACCCTAACCATAACACTAACCCATACCCTACGCCGTACCAGAAGCCCTCCCCGAAGCCGTACCCTAAGCCGTACCCTAAGCCTAACCCTAAGCCTAACCCTAAACGTAGGCTACCCTTGAATGCTTCTGCCTCCAATAGATTTCCTAAGCAGTAGTGTTTTAAGGAACAGCTTAAAAAGAGAATCCTAATGTGATTTCTTTATAATGGGTGTGTTCCTTATCTTATCCTAGTGTCTAAATTCTTCTCCATGGCTGGACCTCCAAATAATATTCCTTTACGTGCTAAGGGGTATCTAGAGAGTGGGATAGCTTTAATAACTACCCTAACACTAACGCGTACCCTAACCCTAACCCCTACCCTAACCCTAACACGTACCCTAATCCTAACCAATACCCTAAACCGAGCCCTAACCCTAACACTAACCCTAACCCTAACCCTAACCCATACCCTACGCCGTACCCGAAGCCATCCCCGAACCCGTACCCTAAGCCGTACCCTAAGCCGTACCCTAAGCCTAACCCTAACCCTAGGCTACCCTTGACTGCTTCTGCCTCCAATAGATTTCCTAAGCACTAGTGTTTTAAGGAACAGCTTAAAAAGAGAATCCTAATGTGATTTCTTTATAATGGGTGTGTTCCTTATCTTATCCTAGTGTCTAAACTCTTCTCCATGGCTGGACCTCCAAATAATATTCCTTTACGTGCTAAGGGGTATCTAGAGATTGGGATAGGTTTAATAACTACCCTAACACTAACGCGTACCCTAACCCTAACCCCTACCCTAACCCTAACACGTACCCTAATCCTAACCAATACCCTAAGCCGAGCCCTAACCCTAACACTAACCCTAACCCTAACCCTAACCCATACCCTAAGCCGTACCCGAAGCCCTCCCCAAACCCGTACCCTAAGCCGTACCCTAAGCCGTACCCTAAGCCTAACCCTAACCCTAGGCTACCCTTGACTGCTTCTGCCTCCAATAGATTTCCTAAGCACTAGTGTTTTAAGGAACAGCTTAAAAAGAGAATCCTAATGTGATTTCTTTATAATGGGTGTGTTCCTTATCTTATCCTAGTGTCTAAACTCTTCTCCATGGCTGGACCCCCAAATAATATTCCTTTACGTGCTAAGGGGTATCTAGAGAGTGGGATAGGTTTAATAACTACCCTAACCCTAACGCGTACCCTAACCCTATCCCCTACCCTAACCCTAACACGTACCCTAATCCTAACCCGTACCCTAAACCGAGCCCTAACCCTAACACTAACCCTAACCCTAACCCTAACCCATACCCTACGCCATACCCGAAGCCCTCCCCGAACCCGTACCCTAAGCCGTACCCTAAGCCGTACCCTAAGCCTAACCCTAACCCTAGGCTACCCTTGACTGCTTCTGCCTCCAATAGATTTCCTAAGCACTAGTGTTTTAAGGAACAGCTTAAAAAGAGAATCCTAATGTGATTTCTTTACAATGGGTGTGTTCCTTTTCTTATCCTAGTGTCTAAACTCTTCTCCATGGCTGGAAATCCAAATAATATTCCTTTACGTGCTAAGGGGTATCTAGAGACTGGGATAGGTTTAATAACTACCCTAACACTAACGCGTACCCTAACCCTAACCCCTACCCTAACCCTAACACGTACCCTAATCCTAACCAATAACCTAAACCGAGCCCTAACCCTAACACGAACCCTAACCGTAACCCTAACCCATACCCTACGCCGTACCCGAAGCCCTCCCCGAACCGGTACCCTAAGCCGTACCCTAAGCCTAAACCTAACCCTAGGCTACCCTTGACTGCTTCTGCCTCCAATAGATTTTCTAAGCACTAGTGTTTTAAGGAACAGCTTAAAAAGAGAATCCTAATGTGATTTCTTTATAATGGGTGTGTTCCTTATCTTATCCTAGTGTCTAAACTCTTCTCCATGGCTGGACCTCCAAATAATATTCCTTTACGTGCTAAAGGGTATCTAGAGAGTGGGTTAGGTTTAAAAACTACCCTAACACTAATGCGTACCCTAACCCTTACCCCTACCCTATCCCTAACACGTACCCTAATCCTAACCAATACCCTAAACCGAGCCCTAACCCTAACACTAACCCTAACCATAACACTAACCCATACCCTACGCCGTACCAGAAGCCCTCCCCGAAGCCGTACCCTAAGCCGTACCCTAAGCCTAACCCTAAGCCTAACCCTAAACGTAGGCTACCCTTGAATGCTTCTGCCTCCAATAGATTTCCTAAGCAGTAGTGTTTTAAGGAACAGCTTAAAAAGAGAATCCTAATGTGATTTCTTTATAATGGGTGTGTTCCTTATCTTATCCTAGTGTCTAAATTCTTCTCCATGGCTGGACCTCCAAATAATATTCCTTTACGTGCTAAGGGGTATCTAGAGAGTGGGATAGCTTTAATAACTACCCTAACACTAACGCGTACCCTAACCCTAACCCCTACCCTAACCCTAACACGTACCCTAATCCTAACCAATACCCTAAACCGAGCCCTAACCCTAACACTAACCCTAACCCTAACCCTAACCCATACCCTACGCCGTACCCGAAGCCCTCCCCGAACCCGTACCCTAAGCCGTACCCTAAGCCGTACCCTAAGCCTAACCCTAACCCTAGGCTACCCTTGACTGCTTCTGCCTCCAATAGATTTCCTAAGCACTAGTGTTTTAAGGAACAGCTTAAAAAGAGAATCTTATTGTGATTTCTTTATAATGGGTGTGTTCCTTATCTTATCCTAGTGTCTAAACTCTTCTCCATGGCTGGACCTCCAAATAATATTCCTTTATGTGCTAAGGGGTATCTAGAGAGTGGGATAGGTTTAATAACTACCCTAACACTAATGCGTACCCTAACCCTAACCCCTATCCTATCGCTAACACGTACCCTAATCCTAACCAATACCCTAAACCGAGCACTAACCCTAACACTAACCCTAACCCTAACCCTAACACATACCCTACGCCGTACCAGAAGCCCTCCCCGAACCCGTACCCTAAGCCGTACCCTAAGCCTAACCCTAAACGTAGGCTACCCTTGAATGCTTCTGCCTCCAATAGATTTCCTAAGCAGTAGTGTTTTAAGGAACAGCTTAAAAAGAGAATCCTAATGTGATTTCTTTATAATGGGTGTGTTCCTTATCTTATCCTAGTGTCTAAATTCTTCTCCATGGCTGGACCTCCAAATAATATTCCTTTACGTACTAAGGGGTATCTAGAGAGTGGGATAGCTTTAATAACTACCCTAACACTAACGCGTACCCTAACCCTAACCCCTACCCTAACCCTAACACGTACCCTAATCCTAACCAATACCCTAAACCGAGCCCTAACCCTAACACTAACCCTAACCCTAACCCTAACCCATACCCTACGCCGTACACGAAGCCATCCCCGAACCCGTACCCTAAGCCGTACCCTAAGCCGTACCCTAAGCCTAACCCTAACCCTAGGCTACCCTTGACTGCTTCTGCCTCCAATAGATTTTATAAGCACTAGTGTTTTAAGGAACAGCTTAAAAAGAGAATCCTAATGTGATTTCTTTATAATGGGTGTGTTCCTTATCTTATCCTAGTGTCTAAACTCTTCTCCATGGCTGGACCTCCAAATAATATTCCTTTACGTGCTAAGGGGTATCTAGAGAGTGGGTTAGGTTTAATAACTACCCTAACACTAACGCGTACCCTAACCCTAAACCCTACCCTAACCCTAACACGTACCCTAATCCTAACCAATACCCTATACCGAGCCCTAACCCTAACACTAACCCTAACCCTAACCCTAACCCATACCCTACGCCGTACCAGAAGCCCTCCCCGAACCCGTACCCTAAGCCATACCCTAAGCCTAACCCTAAGCCTAACCCTAACCCTAGGCTACCCTTGACTGCTTCTGCCTCCAATAGATTTCCTAAGCACTAGTGTTTTAAGGAACAGCTTAAAAAGAGAATACTAATGTGATTTCTTTATAATGGGTGTGTTCCTTATCTTATCCTAGTGTCTAAACTCTTCTCCATGGCTGGACCTCCAAATAATATTCCTTTACGTGCTAAGGGGTATCTAGAGAGTGGGTTAGGTTTAATAACTACCCAGCACTAACGCGTACCCTAACCCTAACCCCTACCCTATCGCTAACACGTACCCTAATCCTAACCAATACCCTAAACCGAGCCCTAACCCTAACACTAACCCTAACTCTAACCCTAACCCATACCCCACGCCATACCAGAAGCCCTCCCCGAACCCGTACCCTAAGCCGTACCCTAAGCCTAACCCTAAGCCTAACCCTAACCATAGGCTACCCTTGACTGCTTCTGCCTCCAATAGATTTCCTAAGCACTAGTGTTTTAAGGAACAGCTTAAAAAGAGAATCTTATTGTGATTTCTTTATAATGGGTGTGTTCCTTATCTTATCCTAGTGTCTAAACTCTTCTCCATGGCTGGACCTCCAAATAATATTCCTTTACGTGCTAAGGGGTATCTAGAGATTGGGATAGGTTTAATAACTACCCTAACACTAACGCGTACCCTAACCCTAACCCCTACCCTAACCCTAACACGTACCCTAATCCTAACCAATACCCTAAGCCGAGCCCTAACCCTAACACTAACCCTAACCCTAACCCTAACCCATACCCTAAGCCGTACCCGAAGCCCTCCCCAAACCCGTACCCTAAGCCGTACCCTAAGCCGTACCCTAAGCCTAACCCTAACCCTAGGCTACCCTTGACTGCTTCTGCCTCCAATAGATTTCCTAAGCACTAGTGTTTTAAGGAACAGCTTAAAAAGAGAATCCTAATGTGATTTCTTTATAATGGGTGTGTTCCTTATCTTATCCTAGTGTCTAAACTCTTCTCCATGGCTGGACCCCCAAATAATATTCCTTTACGTGCTAAGGGGTATCTAGAGAGTGGGATAGGTTTAATAACTACCCTAACCCTAACGCGTACCCTAACCCTATCCCCTACCCTAACCCTAACCCGTACCCTAATCCTAACCCGTACCCTAAACCGAGCCCTAACCCTAACACTAACCCTAACCCTAACCCTAACCCATACCCTACGCCATACCCGAAGCCCTCCCCGAACCCGTACCCTAAGCCGTACCCTAAGCCGTACCCTAAGCCTAACCCTAACCCTAGGCTACCCTTGACTGCTTCTGCCTCCAATAGATTTCCTAAGCACTAGTGTTTTAAGGAACAGCTTAAAAAGAGAATCCTAATGTGATTTCTTTATAATGGGTGTGTTCCTTATCTTATCCTAGTGTCTAAATTCTTCTCCATGGCTGGACCTCCAAATAATATTCCTTTACGTGCTAAGGGGTATCTAGAGAGTGGGATAGCTTTAATAACTACCCTAACACTAACGCGTACCCTAACCCTAACCCCTACCCTAACCCTAACACGTACCCTAATCCTAACCAATACCCTAAACCGAGCCCTAACCCTAACACTAACCCTAACCCTAACCCTAACCCATACCCTACGCCGTACCCGAAGCCATCCCCGAACCCGTACCCTAAGCCGTACCCTAAGCCGTACCCTAAGCCTAACCCTAACCCTAGGCTACCCTTGACTGCTTCTGCCTCCAATAGATTTCCTAAGCACTAGTGTTTTAAGGAACAGCTTAAAAAGAGAATCTTATTGTGATTTCTTTATAATGGGTGTGTTCCTTATCTTATCCTAGTGTCTAAACTCTTCTCCATGGCTGGACCTCCAAATAATATTCCTTTACGTGCTAAGGGGTATCTAGAGAGTGGGTTAGGTTTAATAACTACCCTAACACTAACGCGTACCCTAACCCTAAACCCTACCCTAACCCTAACACGTACCCTAATCCTAACCAATACCCTATACCGAGCCCTAACCCTAACACTAACCCTAACCCTAACCCTAACCCATACCCTACGCCGTACCAGAAGCCCTCCCCGAACCCGTACCCTAAGCCATACCCTAAGCCTAACCCTAAGCCTAACCCTAACCCTAGGCTACCCTTGACTGCTTCTGCCTCCAATAGATTTCCTAAGCACTAGTGTTTTAAGGAACAGCTTAAAAAGAGAATACTAATGTGATTTCTTTATAATGGGTGTGTTCCTTATCTTATCCTAGTGTCTAAACTCTTCTCCATGGCTGGACCTCCAAATAATATTCCTTTACGTGCTAAGGGGTATCTAGAGAGTGGGTTAGGTTTAATAACTACCCAGCACTAACGCGTACCCTAACCCTAACCCCTACCCTATCGCTAACACGTACCCTAATCCTAACCAATACCCTAAACCGAGCCCTAACCCTAACACTAACCCTAACTCTAACCCTAACCCATACCCCACGCCATACCAGAAGCCCTCCCCGAACCCGTACCCTAAGCCGTACCCTAAGCCTAACCCTAAGCCTAACCCTAACCCTAGGCTACCCTTGACTGCTTCTGCCTCCAATAGATTTCCTAAGCACTAGTGTTTTAAGGAACAGCTTAAAAAGAGAATCTTATTGTGATTTCTTTATAATGGGTGTGTTCCTTATCTTATCCTAGTGTCTAAACTCTTCTCCATGGCTGGACCTCCAAATAATACTCCTTTACGTGCTAAGGGGTATCTAGAGATTGGGATAGGTTTAATAACTACCCTAACACTAACGCGTACCCTAACCCTAACCCCTACCCTAACCCTAACACGTACCCTAATCCTAACCAATACCCTAAGCCGAGCCCTAACCCTAACACTAACCCTAACCCTAACCCTAACCCATACCCTAAGCCGTACCCGAAGCCCTCCCCAAACCCGTACCCTAAGCCGTACCCTAAGCCGTACCCTAAGCCTAACCCTAACCCTAGGCTACCCTTGACTGCTTCTGCCTCCAATAGATTTCCTAAGCACTAGTGTTTTAAGGAACAGCTTAAAAAGAGAATCCTAATGTGATTTCTTTATAATGGGTGTGTTCCTTATCTTATCCTAGTGTCTAAACTCTTCTCCATGGCTGGACCCCCAAATAATATTCCTTTACGTGCTAAGGGGTATCTAGAGAGTGGGATAGGTTTAATAACTACCCTAACCCTAACGCGTACCCTAACCCTAAACCCTACCCTAACCCTAACCCGTACCCTAATCCTAACCCGTACCCTAAACCGAGCCCTAACCCTAACACTAACCCTAACCCTAACCCTAACCCATACCCTACGCCGTACCAGAAGCCCTCCCCGAACCCGTACCCTAAGCCGTACCCTAAGCCTAACCCTAAACGTAGGCTACCCTTGAATGCTTCTGCCTCCAATAGATTTCCTAAGCAGTAGTGTTTTAAGGAACAGCTTAAAAAGAGAATCCTAATGTGATTTCTTTATAATGGGTGTGTTCTTTATCTTATCATAGTGTCTAAATTCTTCTCCATGGCTGGACCTCCAAATAATATTCCTTTACGTGCTAAGGGGTATCTAGAGAGTGGGATAGCTTTAATAACTACCCTAACACTAACGCGTACCCTAACCCTAACCCCTACCCTAACCCTAACACGTACCCTAATCCTAAACAATACCCTAAACCGAGCCCTAACCCTAACACTAACTCTAACCCTAACCCTAACCCATACCCTACGCCGTACACGAAGCCATCCCCGAACCCGTACCCTAAGCCGTACCCTAAGCCGTACCCTAAGCCTAACCCTAACCCTAGGCTACCCTTGACTGCTTCTGCCTCCAATAGATTTTCTAAGCACTAGTGTTTTAAGGAACAGCTTAAAAAGAGAATCCTAATGTGATTTCTTTATAATGGGTGTGTTCCTTATCTTATCCTAGTGTCTAAACTGTTCTCCATGGCTGGACCTCCAAATAATATTCCTTTACGTGTTAAGGGGTATCTAGAGAGTGGGTTAGGTTTAATAACTACCCTAACACTAACGCGTACCCTAACCCTAAACCCTACCCTAACCCTAACACGTACCCTAAACCTAACCAATACCCTATACCGAGCCCTAACCCTAACACTAACCCTAACCCTAACCCTAACCCATACCCTACGCCGTACCAGAAGCCCTCCCCGAACCCGTACCCTAAGCCGTACCCTAAGCCGTACCCTAAGCCTAACCCTAACCCTAGGCTACCCTTGACTGCTTCTGCCTCCAATAGATTTCCTAAGCACTAGTGTTTTAAGGAACAGCTTAAAAAGAGAATCCTAATGTGATTTCTTTACAATGGGTGTGTTCCTTTTCTTATCCTAGTGTCTAAACTCTTCTCCATGGCTGGAAATCCAAATAATATTCCTTTACGTGCTAAGGGGTATCTAGAGACTGGGATAGGTTTAATAACTACCCTAACACTAACGCGTACCCTAACCCTAACCCCTACCCTAACCCTAACACGTACCCTAATCCTAACCAATAACCTAAACCGAGCCCTAACCCTAACACGAACCCTAACCGTAACCCTAACCCATACCCTACGCCGTACCCGAAGCCCTCCCCGAACCGGTACCCTAAGCCGTACCCTAAGCCTAAACCTAACCCTAGGCTACCCTTGACTGCTTCTGCCTCCAATAGATTTTCTAAGCACTAGTGTTTTAAGGAACAGCTTAAAAAGAGAATCCTAATGTGATTTCTTTATAATGGGTGTGTTCCTTATCTTATCCTAGTGTCTAAACTCTTCTCCATGGCTGGACCTCCAAATAATATTCCTTTACGTGCTAAAGGGTATCTAGAGAGTGGGTTAGGTTTAAAAACTACCCTAACACTAATGCGTACCCTAACCCTTACCCCTACCCTATCCCTAACACGTACCCTAATCCTAACCAATACCCTAAACCGAGCCCTAACCCTAACACTAACCCTAACCATAACACTAACCCATACCCTACGCCGTACCAGAAGCCCTCCCCGAAGCCGTACCCTAAGCCGTACCCTAAGCCTAACCCTAAGCCTAACCCTAAACGTAGGCTACCCTTGAATGCTTCTGCCTCCAATAGATTTCCTAAGCAGTAGTGTTTTAAGGAACAGCTTAAAAAGAGAATCCTAATGTGATTTCTTTATAATGGGTGTGTTCCTTATCTTATCCTAGTGTCTAAATTCTTCTCCATGGCTGGACCTCCAAATAATATTCCTTTACGTGCTAAGGGGTATCTAGAGAGTGGGATAGCTTTAATAACTACCCTAACACTAACGCGTACCCTAACCCTAACCCCTACCCTAACCCTAACACGTACCCTAATCCTAACCAATACCCTAAACCGAGCCCTAACCCTAACACTAACCCTAACCCTAACCCTAACCCATACCCTACGCCGTACCCGAAGCCCTCCCCGAACCCGTACCCTAAGCCGTACCCTAAGCCGTACCCTAAGCCTAACCCTAACCCTAGGCTACCCTTGACTGCTTCTGCCTCCAATAGATTTCCTAAGCACTAGTGTTTTAAGGAACAGCTTAAAAAGAGAATCTTATTGTGATTTCTTTATAATGGGTGTGTTCCTTATCTTATCCTAGTGTCTAAACTCTTCTCCATGGCTGGACCTCCAAATAATATTCCTTTATGTGCTAAGGGGTATCTAGAGAGTGGGATAGGTTTAATAACTACCCTAACACTAATGCGTACCCTAACCCTAACCCCTACCCTATCGCTAACACGTACCCTAATCCTAACCAATACCCTAAACCGAGCACTAACCCTAACACTAACCCTAACCCTAACCCTAACACATACCCTACGCCGTACCAGAAGCCCTCCCCGAACCCGTACCCTAAGCCGTACCCTAAGCCTAACCCTAAACGTAGGCTACCCTTGAATGCTTCTGCCTCCAATAGATTTCCTAAGCAGTAGTGTTTTAAGGAACAGCTTAAAAAGAGAATCCTAATGTGATTTCTTTATAATGGGTGTGTTCCTTATCTTATCCTAGTGTCTAAATTCTTCTCCATGGCTGGACCTCCAAATAATATTCCTTTACGTACTAAGGGGTATCTAGAGAGTGGGATAGCTTTAATAACTACCCTAACACTAACGCGTACCCTAACCCTAACCCCTACCCTAACCCTAACACGTACCCTAATCCTAACCAATACCCTAAACCGAGCCCTAACCCTAACACTAACCCTAACCCTAACCCTAACCCATACCCTACGCCGTACACGAAGCCATCCCCGAACCCGTACCCTAAGCCGTACCCTAAGCCGTACCCTAAGCCTAACCCTAACCCTAGGCTACCCTTGACTGCTTCTGCCTCCAATAGATTTTATAAGCACTAGTGTTTTAAGGAACAGCTTAAAAAGAGAATCCTAATGTGATTTCTTTATAATGGGTGTGTTCCTTATCTTATCCTAGTGTCTAAACTCTTCTCCATGGCTGGACCTCCAAATAATATTCCTTTACGTGCTAAGGGGTATCTAGAGAGTGGGTTAGGTTTAATAACTACCCTAACACTAACGCGTACCCTAACCCTAAACCCTACCCTAACCCTAACACGTACCCTAATCCTAACCAATACCCTATACCGAGCCCTAACCCTAACACTAACCCTAACCCTAACCCTAACCCATACCCTACGCCGTACCAGAAGCCCTCCCCGAACCCGTACCCTAAGCCATACCCTAAGCCTAACCCTAAGCCTAACCCTAACCCTAGGCTACCCTTGACTGCTTCTGCCTCCAATAGATTTCCTAAGCACTAGTGTTTTAAGGAACAGCTTAAAAAGAGAATACTAATGTGATTTCTTTATAATGGGTGTGTTCCTTATCTTATCCTAGTGTCTAAACTCTTCTCCATGGCTGGACCTCCAAATAATATTCCTTTACGTGCTAAGGGGTATCTAGAGAGTGGGTTAGGTTTAATAACTACCCAGCACTAACGCGTACCCTAACCCTAACCCCTACCCTATCGCTAACACGTACCCTAATCCTAACCAATACCCTAAACCGAGCCCTAACCCTAACACTAACCCTAACTCTAACCCTAACCCATACCCCACGCCATACCAGAAGCCCTCCCCGAACCCGTACCCTAAGCCGTACCCTAAGCCTAACCCTAAGCCTAACCCTAACCCTAGGCTACCCTTGACTGCTTCTGCCTCCAATAGATTTCCTAAGCACTAGTGTTTTAAGGAACAGCTTAAAAAGAGAATCTTATTGTGATTTCTTTATAATGGGTGTGTTCCTTATCTTATCCTAGTGTCTAAACTCTTCTCCATGGCTGGACCTCCAAATAATACTCCTTTACGTGCTAAGGGGTATCTAGAGATTGGGATAGGTTTAATAACTACCCTAACACTAACGCGTACCCTAACCCTAACCCCTACCCTAACCCTAACACGTACCCTAATCCTAACCAATACCCTAAGCCGAGCCCTAACCCTAACACTAACCCTAACCCTAACCCTAACCCATACCCTAAGCCGTACCCGAAGCCCTCCCCAAACCCGTACCCTAAGCCGTACCCTAAGCCGTACCCTAAGCCTAACCCTAACCCTAGGCTACCCTTGACTGCTTCTGCCTCCAATAGATTTCCTAAGCACTAGTGTTTTAAGGAACAGCTTAAAAAGAGAATCCTAATGTGATTTCTTTATAATGGGTGTGTTCCTTATCTTATCCTAGTGTCTAAACTCTTCTCCATGGCTGGACCCCCAAATAATATTCCTTTACGTGCTAAGGGGTATCTAGAGAGTGGGATAGGTTTAATAACTACCCTAACCCTAACGCGTACCCTAACCCTAAACCCTACCCTAACCCTAACCCGTACCCTAATCCTAACCCGTACCCTAAACCGAGCCCTAACCCTAACACTAACCCTAACCCTAACCCTAACCCATACCCTACGCCGTACCAGAAGCCCTCCCCGAACCCGTACCCTAAGCCGTACCCTAAGCCTAACCCTAAACGTAGGCTACCCTTGAATGCTTCTGCCTCCAATAGATTTCCTAAGCAGTAGTGTTTTAAGGAACAGCTTAAAAAGAGAATCCTAATGTGATTTCTTTATAATGGGTGTGTTCTTTATCTTATCATAGTGTCTAAATTCTTCTCCATGGCTGGACCTCCAAATAATATTCCTTTACGTGCTAAGGGGTATCTAGAGAGTGGGATAGCTTTAATAACTATCCTAACACTAACGCGTACCCTAACCCTAACCCCTACCCTAACCCTAACACGTACCCTAATCCTAAACAATACCCTAAACCGAGCCCTAACCCTAACACTAACTCTAACCCTAACCCTAACCCATACCCTACGCCGTACACGAAGCCATCCCCGAACCCGTACCCTAAGCCGTACCCTAAGCCGTACCCTAAGCCTAACCCTAACCCTAGGCTACCCTTGACTGCTTCTGCCTCCAATAGATTTTCTAAGCACTAGTGTTTTAAGGAACAGCTTAAAAAGAGAATCCTAATGTGATTTCTTTATAATGGGTGTGTTCCTTATCTTATCCTAGTGTCTAAACTGTTCTCCATGGCTGGACCTCCAAATAATATTCCTTTACGTGTTAAGGGGTATCTAGAGAGTGGGTTAGGTTTAATAACTACCCTAACACTAACGCGTACCCTAACCCTAAACCCTACCCTAACCCTAACACGTACCCTAAACCTAACCAATACCCTATACCGAGCCCTAACCCTAACACTAACCCTAACCCTAACCCTAACCCATACCCTACGCCGTACCAGAAGCCCTCCCCGAACCCGTACCCTAAGCCATACCCTAAGCCTAACCCTAAGCCTAACCCTAACCCTAGGCTACCCTTGACTGCTTCTGCCTCCAATAGATTTCCTAAGCACTAGTGTTTTAAGGAACAGCTTAAAAAGAGAATCCTAATGTGATTTCTTTATAATGGGTGTGTTCCTTATCTTATCCTAGTGTCTAAACTCTTCTCCATGGCTGGACCTCCAAATAATATTCCTTTACGTGCTAAGGGGTATCTAGAGAGTGGGTTAGGTTTAATAACTACCCAGCACTAACGCGTACCCTAACCCTAACCCCTACCCTATCGCTAACACGTACCCTAATCCTAACCAATACCCTAAACCGAGCCCTAACCCTAACACTAACCCTAACTCTAACCCTAACCCATACCCCACGCCATACCAGAAGCCCTCCCCGAACCCGTACCCTAAGCCGTACCCTAAGCCTAAGCCTAAACGTAGGCTACCCTTGAATGCTTCTGCCTCCAATAGATTTCCTAAGCAGTAGTGTTTTAAGGAACAGCTTAAAAAGAGAATCCTAATGTGATTTCTTTATAATGGGTGTGTTCCTTATCTTATCCTAGTGTCTAAATTCTTCTCCATGGCTGGACCTCCAAATAATATTCCTTTACGTACTAAGGGGTATCTAGAGAGTGGGATAGCTTTAATAACTACCCTAACACTAACGCGTACCCTAACCCTAACCCCTACCCTAACCCTAACACGTACCCTAATCCTAAACAATACCCTAAACCGAGCCCTAACCCTAACACTAACCCTAACCCTAACCCTAACCCATACCCTACGCCGTACACGAAGCCATCCCCGAACCCATACCCTAAGCCGTACCCTAAGCCGTACCCTAAGCCTAACCCTAACCCTAGGCTACCCTTGACTGCTTCTGCCTCCAATAGATTTTCTAAGCACTAGTGTTTTAAGGAACAGCTTAAAAAGAGAATCCTAATGTGATTTCTTTATAATGGGTGTGTTCCTTATCTTATCCTAGTGTCTAAACTCTTCTCCATGGCTGGACCTCCAAATAATATTCCTTTACGTGCTAAGGGGTATCTAGAGAGTGGGATAGGTTTAATAACTACCCTAACACTAATGCGTACCCTAACCCTAACCCCTACCCTATCGCTAACACGTACCCTAATCCTAACCAATACCCTAAACCGAGCCCTAACCCTAACACTAACCCTAACCCTAACCCTAACACATACCCTACGCCGTACCAGAAGCCCTCCCCGAACCCGTAACCTAAGCCGTACCCTAAGCCTAAACCTAAGCCTAACCCTAAACGTAGGCTACCCTTGAATGCTTCTGCCTCCAATAGATTTCCTAAGCAGTAGTGTTTTAAGGAACAGCTTAAAAAGAGAATCCTAATGTGATTTCTTTATAATGGGTGTGTTCCTTATCTTATCCTAGTGTCTAAATTCTTCTCCATGGCTGGACCTCCAAATAATATTCCTTTACGTGCTAAGGGGTATCTAGAGAGTGGGATAGCTTTAATAACTACCCTAACACTAACGCGTACCCTAACCCTAACCGCTACCCTAACCCTAACACGTACCCTAATCCTAACCAATACCCTAAACCGAGCCCTAACCCTAACACTAACCCTAACCCTAACCCTAACCCATACCCTACACCGTACCCGAAGCCATCCCCGAACCCGTACCCTAAGCCGTACCCTAAGCCGTACCCTAAGCCTAACCCTAACCCTAGGCTACCCTTGACTGCTTCTGCCTCCAATAGATTTCCTAAGCACTAGTGTTTTAAGGAACAGCTTAAAAAGAGAATCTTATTGTGATTTCTTTATAATGGGTGTGTTCCTTATCTTATCCTAGTGTCTAAACTCTTCTCCATGGCTGGACCTCTAAATAATATTCCTTTATGTGCTAAGGGGTATCTAGAGAGTGGGATAGGTTTAATAACTACCCTAACACTAATGCGTACCCTAACCCTAACCCCTACCCTATCGCTAACACGTACCCTAATCCTAACCAATACCCTAAACCGAGCCCTAACCCTAACACTAACCCTAACCCTAACCCTAACACATACCCTACGCCGTACCAGAAGCCCTCCCCGAACCCGTACCCTAAGCCGTACCCTAAGCCTAACCCTAAACGTAGGCTACCCTTGAATGCTTCTGCCTCCAATAGATTTCCTAAGCAGTAGTGTTTTAAGGAACAGCTTAAAAAGAGAATCCTAATGTGATTTCTTTATAATGGGTGTGTTCCTTATCTTATCCTAGTGTCTAAATTCTTCTCCATGGCTGGACCTCCAAATAATATTCCTTTACGTACTAAGGGGTATCTAGAGAGTGGGATAGCTTTAATAACTACCCTAACACTAACGCGTACCCTAACCCTAACCCCTACCCTAACCCTAACACGTACCCTAATCCTAAAAAATACCCTAAACCGAGCCCTAACCCTAACACTAACCCTAACCGTAACCCTAACCCATACCCTACGCCGTACACGAAGCCATCCCCGAACCCGTACCCTAAGCCGTACCCTAAGCCGTACCCTAAGCCTAACCCTAACCCTAGGCTACCCTTGACTGCTTCTGCCTCCAATAGATTTTCTAAGCACTAGTGTTTTAAGGAACAGCTTAAAAAGAGAATCCTAATGTGATTTCTTTATAATGGGTGTGTTCCTTATCTTATCCTAGTGTCTAAACTCTTCTCCATGGCTGGACCTCCAAATAATATTCCTTTACGTGCTAAGGGGTATCTAGAGAGTGGGTTAGGTTTAATAACTACCCTAACACTAACGCGTACCCTAACCCTAAACCCTACCCTAACCCTAACACGTACCCTAATCCTAACCAATACCCTATACCGAGCCCTAACCCTAACACTAACCCTAACCCTAACCCTAACCCATACCCTACGCCGTACCAGAAGCCCTCCCCGAACCCGTACCCTAAGCCATACCCTAAGCCTAACCCTAAGCCTAACCCTAACCCTAGGCTACCCTTGACTGCTTCTGCCTCCAATAGATTTCCTAAGCACTAGTGTTTTAAGGAACAGCTTAAAAAGAGAATACTAATGTGATTTCTTTATAATGGGTGTGTTCCTTATCTTATCCTAGTGTCTAAACTCTTCTCCATGGCTGGACCTCCAAATAATATTCCTTTACGTGCTAAGGGGTATCTAGAGAGTGGGTTAGGTTTAATAACTACCCAGCACTAACGCGTACCCTAACCCTAACCCCTACCCTATCGCTAACACGTACCCTAATCCTAACCAATACCCTAAACCGAGCCCTAACCCTAACACTAACCCTAACTCTAACCCTAACCCATACCCCACGCCATACCAGAAGCCCTCCCCGAACCCGTACCCTAAGCCGTACCCTAAGCCTAACCCTAAGCCTAACCCTAACCCTAGGCTACCCTTGACTGCTTCTGCCTCCAATAGATTTCCTAAGCACTAGTGTTTTAAGGAACAGCTTAAAAAGAGAATACTAATGTGATTTCTTTATAATGGGTGTGTTCCTTATCTTATCCTAGTGTCTAAACTCTTCTCCATGGCTGGACCTCCAAATAATATTCCTTTACGTGCTAAGGGGTATCTAGAGATTGGGATAGGTTTAATAACTACCCTAACACTAACGCGTACCCTAACCCTAACCCCTACCCTAACCCTAACACGTACCCTAATCCTAACCAATACCCTAAGCCGAGCCCTAACCCTAACACTAACCCTAACCCTAACCCTAACCCATACCCTAAGCCGTACCCGAAGCCCTCCCCAAACCCGTACCCTAAGCCGTACCCTAAGCCGTACCCTAAGCCGTACCCTAAGCCTAACCCTAACCCTAGGCTACCCTTGACTGCTTCTGCCTCCAATAGATTTCCTAAGCACTAGTGTTTTAAGGAACAGCTTAAAAAGAGAATCCTAATGTGATTTCTTTATAATGGGTGTGTTCCTTATCTTATCCTAGTGTCTAAACTCTTCTCCATGGCTGGACCCCCAAATAATATTCCTTTACGTGCTAAGGGGTATCTAGAGAGTGGGATAGGTTTAATAACTACCCTAACCCTAACGCGTACCCTAACCCTATCCCCTACCCTAACCCTAACCCGTACCCTAATCCTAACCCGTACCCTAAACCGAGCCCTAACCCTAACACTAACCCTAACCCTAACCCTAACCCATACCCTACGCCATACCCGAAGCCCTCCCCGAACCCGTACCCTAAGCCGTACCCTAAGCCGTACCCTAAGCCTAACCCTAACCCTAGGCTACCCTTGACTGCTTCTGCCTCCAATAGATTTCCTAAGCACTAGTGTTTTAAGGAACAGCTTAAAAAGAGAATCCTAATGTGATTTCTTTATAATGGGTGTGTTCCTTATCTTATCCTAGTGTCTAAACTCTTCTCCATGGCTGAACCTCCAAATAATATTCCTTTACGTGCTAAGGGGTATCTAGAGAGTGGGTTAGGTTTAATAACTACCCTAACACTAACGCGTACCCTAACCCTAAACCCTACCCTAACCCTAACACGTACCCTAATCCTAACCAATACCCTATACCGAGCCCTAACCCTAACACTAACCCTAACCCTAACCCTAACCCATACCCTACGCCGTACCAGAAGCCCTCCCCGAACCCGTACCCTAAGCCGTACCCTAAGCCTAAGCCTAAACGTAGGCTACCCTTGAATGCTTCTGCCTCCAATAGATTTCCTAAGCAGTAGTGTTTTAAGGAACAGCTTAAAAAGAGAATCCTAATGTGATTTCTTTATAATGGGTGTGTTCCTTATCTTATCCTAGTGTCTAAATTCTTCTCCATGGCTGGACCTCCAAATAATATTCCTTTACGTACTAAGGGGTATCTAGAGAGTGGGATAGCTTTAATAACTACCCTAACACTAACGCGTACCCTAACCCTAACCCCTACCCTAACCCTAACACGTACCCTAATCCTAAACAATACCCTAAACCGAGCCCTAACCCTAACACTAACCCTAACCCTAACCCTAACCCATACCCTACGCCGTACACGAAGCCATCCCCGAACCCGTACCCTAAGCCGTACCCTAAGCCGTACCCTAAGCCTAACCCTAACCCTAGGCTACCCTTGACTGCTTCTGCCTCCAATAGATTTTATAAGCACTAGTGTTTTAAGGAACAGCTTAAAAAGAGAATCCTAATGTGATTTCTTTATAATGGGTGTGTTCCTTATCTTATCCTAGTGTCTAAACTCTTCTCCATGGCTGGACCTCCAAATAATATTCCTTTACGTGCTAAGGGGTATCTAGAGAGTGGGTTAGGTTTAATAACTACCCTAACACTAACGCGTACCCTAACCCTAAACCCTACCCTAACCCTAACACGTACCCTAATCCTAACCAATACCCTATACCGAGCCCTAACCCTAACACTAACCCTAACCCTAACCCTAACCCATACCCTACGCCGTACCAGAAGCCCTCCCCGAACCCGTACCCTAAGCCATACCCTAAGCCTAACCCTAAGCCTAACCCTAACCCTAGGCTACCCTTGACTGCTTCTGCCTCCAATAGATTTCCTAAGCACTAATGTTTTAAGGAACAGCTTAAAAAGAGAATCTTATTGTGATTTCTTTATAATGGGTGTGTTCCTTATCTTATCCTAGTGTCTAAACTCTTCTCCATGGCTGGACCTCCAAATAATATTCCTTTATGTGCTAAGGGGTATCTAGAGAGTGGGATAGGTTTAATAACTACCCTAACACTAATGCGTACCCTAACCCTAACCCCTACCCTATCGCTAACACGTACCCTAATCCTAACCAATACCCTAAACCGAGCCCTAACCCTAACACTAACCCTAACCCTAACCCTAACACATATCCTACGCCGTACCAGAAGCCCTCCCCGAACCCGTACCCTAAGCCGTACCCTAAGCCTAAGCCTAAACGTAGGCTACCCTTGAATGCTTCTGCCTCCAATAGATTTCCTAAGCAGTAGTGTTTTAAGGAACAGCTTAAAAAGAGAATCCTAATGTGATTTCTTTATAATGGGTGTGTTCCTTATCTTATCCTAGTGTCTAAATTCTTCTCCATGGCTGGACCTCCAAATAATATTCCTTTACGTACTAAGGGGTATCAAGAGAGTGGGATAGCTTTAATAACTACCCTAACACTAACGCGTACCCTAACCCTAACCCCTACCCTAACCCTAACACGTACCCTAATCCTAAACAATACCCTAAACCGAGCCCTAACCCTAACACTAACCCTAACCCTAACCCTAACCCATACCCTACGCCGTACACGAAGCCATCCCCGAACCCGTACCCTAAGCCGTACCCTAAGCCGTACCCTAAGCCTAACCCTAACCCTAGGCTACCCTTGACTGCTTCTGCCTCCAATAGATTTTCTAAGCACTAGTGTTTTAAGGAACAGCTTAAAAAGAGAATCCTAATGTGATTTCTTTATAATGGGTGTGTTCCTTATCTTATCCTAGTGTCTAAACTCTTCTCCATGGCTGGACCTCCAAATAATATTCCTTTACGTGCTAAGGGGTATCTAGAGAGTGGGTTAGGTTTAATAACTACCCTAACACTAACGCGTACCCTAACCCTAAACCCTACCCTAACCCTAACACGTACCCTAATCCTAACCAATACCCTATACCGAGCCCTAACCCTAACACTAACCCTAACCCTAACCCTAACCCATACCCTACGCCGTACCAGAAGCCCTCCCCGAACCCGTACCCTAAGCCATACCCTAAGCCTAACCCTAAGCCTAACCCTAACCCTAGGCTACCCTTGACTGCTTCTGCCTCCAATAGATTTCCTAAGCACTAGTGTTTTAAGGAACAGCTTAAAAAGAGAATACTAATGTGATTTCTTTATAATGGGTGTGTTCCTTATCTTATCCTAGTGTCTAAACTCTTCTCCATGGCTGGACCTCCAAATAATATTCCTTTACGTGCTAAGGGGTATCTAGAGAGTGGGTTAGGTTTAATAACTACCCAGCACTAACGCGTACCCTAACCCTAACCCCTACCCTATCGCTAACACGTACCCTAATCCTAACCAATACCCTAAGCCGAGCCCTAACCCTAACACTAACCCTAACCCTAACCCTAACCCATACCCTAAGCCGTACCCGAAGCCCTCCCCAAACCCGTACCCTAAGCCGTACCCTAAGCCGTACCCTAAGCCTAACCCTAACCCTAGGCTACCCTTGACTGCTTCTGCCTCCAATAGATTTCCTAAGCACTAGTGTTTTAAGGAACAGCTTAAAAAGAGAATCCTAATGTGATTTCTTTATAATGGGTGTGTTCCTTATCTTATCCTAGTGTCTAAACTCTTCTCCATGGCTGGACCCCCAAATAATATTCCTTTACGTGCTAAGGGGTATCTAGAGAGTGGGATAGGTTTAATAACTACCCTAACCCTAACGCGTACCCTAACCCTATCCCCTACCCTAACACTAACCCGTACCCTAATCCTAACCCGTACCCTAAACCGAGCCCTAACCCTAACACTAACCCTAACCCTAACCCTAACCCATACCCTACGCCATACCCGAAGCCCTCCCCGAACCCGTACCCTAAGCCGTACCCTAAGCCGTACCCTAAGCCTAACCCTAACCCTAGGCTACCCTTGACTGCTTCTGCCTCCAATAGATTTCCTAAGCACTAGTGTTTTAAGGAACAGCTTAAAAAGAGAATCCTAATGTGATTTCTTTATAATGGGTGTGTTCCTTATCTTATCCTAGTGTCTAAATTCTTCTCCATGGCTGGACCTCCAAATAATATTCCTTTACGTGCTAAGGGGTATCTAGAGAGTGGGATAGCTTTAATAACTACCCTAACACTAACGCGTACCCTAACCCTAACCCCTACCCTAACCCTAACACGTACCCTAATCCTAACCAATACCCTAAACCGAGCCCTAACCCTAACACTAACCCTAACCCTAACCCTAACCCATACCCTACGCCGTACCCGAAGCCATCCCCGAACCCGTACCCTAAGCCGTACCCTAAGCCTAACCCTAACCCTAGGCTACCCTTGACTGCTTCTGCCTCCAATAGATTTCCTAAGCAGTAGTGTTTTAAGGAACAGCTTAAAAAGAGAATCCTAATGTGATTTCTTTATAATGGGTGTGTTCCTTATCTTATCCTAGTGTCTAAATTCTTCTCCATGGCTGGACCTCCAAATAATATTCCTTTACGTACTAAGGGGTATCTAGAGAGTGGGATAGCTTTAATAACTACCCTAACACTAACGCGTACCCTAACCCTAACCCCTACCCTAACCCTAACACGTACCCTAATCCTAAACAATACCCTAAACCGAGCCCTAACCCTAACACTAACCCTAACCCTAACCCTAACCCATACCCTACGCCGTACACGAAGCCATCCCCGAACCCGTACCCTAAGCCGTACCCTAAGCCGTACCCTAAGCCTAACCCTAACCCTAGGCTACCCTTGACTGCTTCTGCCTCCAATAGATTTTCTAAGCACTAGTGTTTTAAGGAACAGCTTAAAAAGAGAATCCTAATGTGATTTCTTTATAATGGGTGTGTTCCTTATCTTATCCTAGTGTCTAAACTCTTCTCCATGGCTGGACCTCCAAATAATATTCCTTTACGTGCTAAGGGGTATCTAGAGAGTGGGTTAGGTTTAATAACTACCCTAACACTAACGCGTACCCTAACCCTAAACCCTACCCTAACCCTAACACGTACCCTAATCCTAACCAATACCCTATACCGAGCCCTAACCCTAACACTAACCCTAACCCTAACCCTAACCCATACCCTACGCCGTACCAGAAGCCCTCCCCGAACCCGTACCCTAAGCCATACCCTAAGCCTAACCCTAAGCCTAACCCTAACCCTAGGCTACCCTTGACTGCTTCTGCCTCCAATAGATTTCCTAAGCACTAGTGTTTTAAGGAACAGCTTAAAAAGAGAATACTAATGTGATTTCTTTATAATGGGTGTGTTCCTTATCTTATCCTAGTGTCTAAACTCTTCTCCATGGCTGGACCTCCAAATAATATTCCTTTACGTGCTAAGGGGTATCTAGAGAGTGGGTTAGGTTTAATAACTACCCAGCACTAACGCGTACCCTAACCCTAACCCCTACCCTATCGCTAACACGTACCCTAATCCTAACCAATACCCTAACCCGAGCCCTAACCCTAACACTAACCCTAACCCTAACCCTAACCCATACCCTAAGCCGTACCCGAAGCCCTCCCCAAACCCGTACCCTAAGCCGTACCCTAAGCCGTACCCTAAGCCTAACCCTAACCCTAGGCTACCCTTGACTGCTTCTGCCTCCAATAGATTTCCTAAGCACTAGTGTTTTAAGGAACAGCTTAAAAAGAGAATCCTAATGTGATTTCTTTATAATGGGTGTGTTCCTTATCTTATCCTAGTGTCTAAACTCTTCTCCATGGCTGGACCCCCAAATAATATTCCTTTACGTGCTAAGGGGTATCTAGAGAGTGGGATAGGTTTAATAACTACCCTAACCCTAACGCGTACCCTAACCCTATCCCCTACCCTAACACTAACCCGTACCCTAATCCTAACCCGTACCCTAAACCGAGCCCTAACCCTAACACTAACCCTAACCCTAACCCTAACCCATACCCTACGCCATACCCGAAGCCCTCCCCGAACCCGTACCCTAAGCCGTACCCTAAGCCGTACCCTAAGCCTAACCCTAACCCTAGGCTACCCTTGACTGCTTCTGCCTCCAATAGATTTCCTAAGCACTAGTGTTTTAAGGAACAGCTTAAAAAGAGAATCCTAATGTGATTTCTTTATAATGGGTGTGTTCCTTATCTTATCCTAGTGTCTAAATTCTTCTCCATGGCTGGACCTCCAAATAATATTCCTTTACGTGCTAAGGGGTATCTAGAGAGTGGGATAGCTTTAATAACTACCCTAACACTAACGCGTACCCTAACCCTAACCCCTACCCTAACCCTAACACGTACCCTAATCCTAACCAATACCCTAAACCGAGCCCTAACCCTAACACTAACCCTAACCCTAACCCTAACCCATACCCTACGCCGTACCCGAAGCCATCCCCGAACCCGTACCCTAAGCCGTACCCTAAGCCTAACCCTAACCCTAGGCTACCCTTGACTGCTTCTGCCTCCAATAGATTTCCTAAGCACTAGTGTTTTAAGGAACAGCTTAAAAAGAGAATCCTAATGTGATTTCTTTATAATGGGTGTGTTCCTTATCTTATCCTAGTGTCTAAACTCTTCTCCATGGCTGGACCTCCAAATAATATTCCTTTACGTGCTAAGGGGTATCTAGAGAGTGGGTTAGGTTTAATAACTACCCTAACACTAACGCGTACCCTAACCCTAACCCCTACCCTATCGCTAACACGTACCCTAATCCTAACCAATACCCTAAACCGAGCCCTAACCCTAACACTAACCCTAACCCTAACCCTAACCCATACCCCACGCCATACCAGAAGCCCTCCCCGAACCCGTACCCTAAGCCGTACCCTAAGCCTAACCCTAAGCCTAACCCTAACCCTAGGCTACCCTTGACTGCTTCTGCCTCCAATAGATTTCCTAAGCACTAGTGTTTTAAGGAACAGCTTAAAAAGAGAATCCTAATGTGATTTCTTTATAATGGGTGTGTTCCTTATCTTATCCTAGTGTCTAAACTCTTCTCCATGGCTGGACCTCCGAATAATATTCCTTTACGTGCTAAGGGGTATCTAGAGATTGGGATAGGTTTAATAACTACCCTAACACTAACGCGTACCCTAACCATAACCCCTACCCTAACCCTAACACGTACCCTAATCCTAACCAATACCCTAAGCCGAGCCCTAACCCTAACACTAACCCTAACCCTAACCCTAACCCATACCCTAAGCCGTACCCGAAGCCCTCCCCAAACCCGTACCCTAAGCCGTACCCTAAGCCGTACCCTAAGCCTAACCCTAACCCTAGGCTACCCTTGACTGCTTCTGCCTCCAATAGATTTCCTAAGCACTAGTGTTTTAAGGAACAGCTTAAAAAGAGAATCTTAATGTGATTTCTTTATAATGGGTGTGTTCCTTATCTTATCCTAGTGTCTAAACTCTTCTCCATGGCTGGACCCCCAAATAATATTCCTTTACGTGCTAAGGGGTATCTAGAGAGTGGGATAGGTTTAATAACTACCCTAACCCTAACGCGTACCCTAACCCTATCCCCTACCCTAACCCTAACACGTACCCTAATCCTAACCCATACCCTAAACCGAGCCCTAACCCTAACACTAACCCTAACCCTAACCCTAACCCATACCCTACGCCATACCCGAAGCCCTCCCCGAACCCGTACCCTAAGCCGTACCCTAAGCCTAACCCTAACCCTAGGCTACCCTTGACTGCTTCTGCCTCCAATAGATTTCCTAAGCACTAGTGTTTTAAGGAACAGCTTAAAAAGAGAATCCTAATGTGATTTCTTTACAATGGGTGTGTTCCTTATCTTATCCTAGTGTCTAAATTCTTCTCCATGGCTGGACCTCCAAATAATATTCCTTTATGTGCTAAGGGGTATCTAGAGAGTGGGATAGTTTTAATAACTACCCTAACACTAATGCGTACCCTAACCCTTACCCCTACCCTATCGCTAACACGTACCCTAATCCTAACCAATACCCTAAACCGAGCCCTAACCCTAACACTAACCCTAACCATAACACTAACCCATACCCTACTCCGTACCAGAAGCCCTCCCCGAACCCGTACCCTAAGCCGTACCCTAAGCCTAACCCTAAGCCTAACCCTAAACGTAGGCTACCCTTGAATGCTTCTGCCTCCAATAGATTTCCTAAGCAGTAGTGTTTTAAGGAACAGCTTAAAAAGAGAATCCTAATGTGATTTCTTTATAATGGGTGTGTTCCTTATCTTATCCTAGTGTCTAAATTCTTCTCCATGGCTGGACCTCCAAATAATATTCCTTTACGTGCTAAGGGGTATCTAGAGAGTGGGATAGCTTTAATAACTACCCTAACACTAACGCGTACCCTAACCCTAACCCCTACCCTAACCCTAACACGTACCCTAATCCTAACCAATACCCTAAACCGAGCCCTAACCCTAACACTAACCCTAACCCTAACCCTAACCCATACCCTACGCCGTACACGAAGCCATCCCCGAACCCGTACCCTAAGCCGTACCCTAAGCCGTACCCTAAGCCTAACCCTAACCCTAGGCTACCCTTGACTGCTTCTGCCTCCAATAGATTTTATAAGCACTAGTGTTTTAAGGAACAGCTTAAAAAGAGAATCCTAATGTGATTTCTTTATAATGGGTGTGTTCCTTATCTTATCCTAGTGTCTAAACTCTTCTCCATGGCTGGACCTCCAAATAATATTCCTTTACGTGCTAAGGGGTATCTAGAGAGTGGGTTAGGTTTAATAACTACCCTAACACTAACGCGTACCCTAACCCTAAACCCTACCCTAACCCTAACACGTACCCTAATCCTAACCAATAACCTATACCGAGCCCTAACCCTAACACTAACCCTAAACCTAACCCTAACCCATACCCTACGCCGTACCAGAAGCCCTCCCCGAACCCGTACCCTAAGCCATACCCTAAGCCTAACCCTAAGCCTAACCCTAACCCTAGGCTACCCTTGACTGCTTCTGCCTCCAATAGATTTCCTAAGCACTAGTGTTTTAAGGAACAGCTTAAAAAGAGAATCTTAATGTGATTTCTTTATAATGGGTGTGTTCCTTATCTTATCCTAGTGTCTAAACTCTTCTCCATGGCTGGACCCCCAAATAATATTCCTTTACGTGCTAAGGGGTATCTAGAGAGTGGGATAGGTTTAATAACTACCCAGCACTAACGCGTACCCTAACCCTAACCCCTACCCTATCGCTAACACGTACCCTAATCCTAACCAATACCCTAAACCGAGCCCTAACCCTAACACTAACCCTAACCCTAACCCTAACCCATACCCCACGCCATACCAGAAGCCCTCCCCGAACCCGTACCCTAAGCCGTACCCTAAGCCTAACCCTAAGCCTAACCCTAACCCTAGGCTACCCTTGACTGCTTCTGCCTCCAATAGATTTCCTAAGCACTAGTGTTTTAAGGAACAGCTTAAAAAGAGAATCTTATTGTGATTTCTTTATAATGGGTGTGTTCCTTATCTTATCCTAGTGTCTAAACTCTTCTCCATGGCTGGACCTCCAAATAATATTCCTTTACGTGCTAAGGGGTATCTAGAGATTGGGATAGGTTTAATAACTACCCTAACACTAACGCGTACCCTAACCCTAACCCCTACCCTAACCCTAACACGTACCCTAATCCTAACCAATACCCTAAGCCGAGCCCTAACCCTAACACTAACCCTAACCCTAACCCTAACCCATACCCTAAGCCGTACCCGAAGCCCTCCCCAAACCCGTACCCTAAGCCGTACCCTAAGCCGTACCCTAAGCCTAACCCTAACCCTAGGCTACCCTTGACTGCTTCTGCCTCCAATAGATTTCCTAAGCACTAGTGTTTTAAGGAACAGCTTAAAAAGAGAATCCTAATGTGATTTCTTTATAATGGGTGTGTTCCTTATCTTATCCTAGTGTCTAAACTCTTCTCCATGGCTGGACCCCCAAATAATATTCCTTTACGTGCTAAGGGGTATCTAGAGAGTGGGATAGGTTTAATAACTACCCTAACCCTAACGCGTACCCTAACCCTATCCCCTACCCTAACCCTAACCCGTACCCTAATCCTAACCCGTACCCTAAACCGAGCCCTAACCCTAACACTAACCCTAACCCTAACCCTAACCCATACCCTACGCCATACCCGAAGCCCTCCCCGAACCCGTACCCTAAGCCGTACCCTAAGCCGTACCCTAAGCCTAACCCTAAACGTAGGCTACCCTTGAATGCTTCTGCCTCCAATAGATTTCCTAAGCAGTAGTGTTTTAAGGAACAGCTTAAAAAGAGAATCCTAATGTGATTTCTTTATAATGGGTGTGTTCCTTATCTTATCCTAGTGTCTAAATTCTTCTCCATGGCTGGACCTCCAAATAATATTCCTTTACGTACTAAGGGGTATCTAGAGAGTGGGATAGCTTTAATAACTACCCTAACACTAACGCGTACCCTAACCCTAACCCCTACCCTAACCCTAACACGTACCCTAATCCTAAAAAATACCCTAAACCGAGCCCTAACCCTAACACTAACCCTAACCGTAACCCTAACCCATACCCTACGCCGTACACGAAGCCATCCCCGAACCCGTACCCTAAGCCGTACCCTAAGCCGTACCCTAAGCCTAACCCTAACCCTAGGCTACCCTTGACTGCTTCGGCCTCCAATAGATTTTCTAAGCACTAGTGTTTTAAGGAACAGCTTAAAAAGAGAATCCTAATGTGATTTCTTTATAATGGGTGTGTTCCTTATCTTATCCTAGTGTCTAAACTCTTCTCCATGGCTGGACCTCCAAATAATATTCCTTTACGTGCTAAGGGGTATCTAGAGAGTGGGTTAGGTTTAATAACTACCCTAACACTAACGCGTACCCTAACCCTAAACCCTACCCTAACCCTAACACGTACCCTAATCCTAACCAATACCCTATACCGAGCCCTAACCCTAACACTAACCCTAACCCTAACCCTAAACCATACCCTACGCCGTACCAGAAGCCCTCCCCGAACCCGTACCCTAAGCCATACCCTAAGCCTAACCCTAAGCCTAACCCTAACCCTAGGCTACCCTTGACTGCTTCTGCCTCCAATAGATTTCCTAAGCACTAGTGTTTTAAGGAACAGCTTAAAAAGAGAATACTAATGTGATTTCTTTATAATGGGTGTGTTCCTTATCTTATCCTAGTGTCTAAACTCTTCTCCATGGCTGGACCTCCAAATAATATTCCTTTACGTGCTAAGGGGTATCTAGAGAGTGGGTTAGGTTTAATAACTACCCAGCACTAACGCGTACCCTAACCCTAACCCCTACCCTATCGCTAACACGTACCCTAATCCTAACCAATACCCTAAACCGAGCCCTAACCCTAACACTAACCCTAACTCTAACCCTAACCCATACCCCACGCCATACCAGAAGCCCTCCCCGAACCCGTACCCTAAGCCGTACCCTAAGCCTAACCCTAAGCCTAACCCTAACCCTAGGCTACCCTTGACTGCTTCTGCCTCCAATAGATTTCCTAAGCACTAGTGTTTTAAGGAACAGCTTAAAAAGAGAATCTTATTGTGATTTCTTTATAATGGGTGTGTTCCTTATCTTATCCTAGTGTCTAAACTCTTCTCCATGGCTGGACCTCCAAATAATATTCCTTTACGTGCTAAGGGGTATCTAGAGATTGGGATAGGTTTAATAACTACCCTAACACTAACGCGTACCCTAACCCTAACCCCTACCCTAACCCTAACACGTACCCTAATCCTAACCAATACCCTAAGCCGAGCCCTAACCCTAACACTAACCCTAACCCTAACCCTAACCCATACCCTAAGCCGTACCCGAAGCCCTCCCCAAACCCGTACCCTAAGCCGTACCCTAAGCCGTACCCTAAGCCTAACCCTAACCCTAGGCTACCCTTGACTGCTTCTGCCTCCAATAGATTTCCTAAGCACTAGTGTTTTAAGGAACAGCTTAAAAAGAGAATCCTAATGTGATTTCTTTATAATGGGTGTGTTCCTTATCTTATCCTAGTGTCTAAACTCTTCTCCATGGCTGGACCCCCAAATAATATTCCTTTACGTGCTAAGGGGTATCTAGAGAGTGGGATAGGTTTAATAACTACCCTAACCCTAACGCGTACCCTAACCCTATCCCCTACCCTAACCCTAACCCGTACCCTAATCCTAACCCGTACCCTAAACCGAGCCCTAACCCTAACACTAACCCTAACCCTAACCCTAACCCATACCCTACGCCATACCCGAAGCCCTCCCCGAACCCGTACCCTAAGCCGTACCCTAAGCCGTACCCTAAGCCTAACCCTAACCCTAGGCTACCCTTGACTGCTTCTGCCTCCAATAGATTTCCTAAGCACTAGTGTTTTAAGGAACAGCTTAAAAAGAGAATCCTAATGTGATTTCTTTATAATGGGTGTGTTCCTTATCTTATCCTAGTGTCTAAACTCTTCTCCATGGCTGAACCTCCAAATAATATTCCTTTACGTGCTAAGGGGTATCTAGAGAGTGGGTTAGGTTTAATAACTACCCTAACACTAACGCGTACCCTAACCCTAAACCCTACCCTAACCCTAACACGTACCCTAATCCTAACCAATACCCTATACCGAGCCCTAACCCTAACACTAACCCTAACCCTAACCCTAACCCATACCCTACGCCGTACCAGAAGCCCTCCCCGAACCCGTACCCTAAGCCGTACCCTAAGCCGTACCCTAAGCCTAACCCTAACCCTAGGCTACCCTTGACTGCTTCTGCCTCCAATAGATTTCCTAAGCACTAGTGTTTTAAGGAACAGCTTAAAAAGAGAATCTTATTGTGATTTCTTTATAATGGGTGTGTTCCTTATCTTATCCTAGTGTCTAAACTCTTCTCCATGGCTGGACCTCCAAATAATATTCCTTTATGTGCTAAGGGGTATCTAGAGAGTGGGATAGGTTTAATAACTACCCTAACACTAATGCGTACCCTAACCCTAACCCCTACCCTATCGCTAACACGTACCCTAATCCTAACCAATACCCTAAACCGAGCCCTAACCCTAACACTAACCCTAACCCTAACCCTAACACATACCCTACGCCGTACCAGAAGCCCTCCCCGAACCCGTACCCTAAGCCGTACCCTAAGCCTAAGCCTAAACGTAGGCTACCCTTGAATGCTTCTGCCTCCAATAGATTTCCTAAGCAGTAGTGTTTTAAGGAACAGCTTAAAAAGAGAATCCTAATGTGATTTCTTTATAATGGGTGTGTTCCTTATCTTATCCTAGTGTCTAAATTCTTCTCCATGGCTGGACCTCCAAATAATATTCCTTTACGTACTAAGGGGTATCTAGAGAGTGGGATAGCTTTAATAACTACCCTAACACTAACGCGTACCCTAACCCTAACCCCTACCCTAACCCTAACACGTACCCTAATCCTAAACAATACCCTAAACCGAGCCCTAACCCTAACACTAACCCTAACCCTAACCCTAACCCATACCCTACGCCGTACACGAAGCCATCCCCGAACCCGTACCCTAAGCCGTACCCTAAGCCGTACCCTAAGCCTAACCCTAACCCTAGGCTACCCTTGACTGCTTCTGCCTCCAATAGATTTTATAAGCACTAGTGTTTTAAGGAACAGCTTAAAAAGAGAATCCTAATGTGATTTCTTTATAATGGGTGTGTTCCTTATCTTATCCTAGTGTCTAAACTCTTCTCCATGGCTGGACCTCCAAATAATATTCCTTTACGTGCTAAGGGGTATCTAGAGAGTGGGTTAGGTTTAATAACTACCCTAACACTAACGCGTACCCTAACCCTAAACCCTACCCTAACCCTAACACGTACCCTAATCCTAACCAATACCCTATACCGAGCCCTAACCCTAACACTAACCCTAACCCTAACCCTAACCCATACCCTACGCCATACCAGAAGCCCTCCCCGAACCCGTACCCTAAGCCATACCCTAAGCCTAACCCTAAGCCTAACCCTAACCCTAGGCTACCCTTGACTGCTTCTGCCTCCAATAGATTTCCTAAGCACTAGTGTTTTAAGGAACAGCTTAAAAAGAGAATCTTATTGTGATTTCTTTATAATGGGTGTGTTCCTTATCTTATCCTAGTGTCTAAACTCTTCTCCATGGCTGGACCTCCAAATAATATTCCTTTATGTGCTAAGGGGTATCTAGAGAGTGGGATAGGTTTAATAACTACCCTAACACTAATGCGTACCCTAACCCTAACCCCTACCCTATCGCTAACACGTACCCTAATCCTAACCAATACCCTAAACCGAGCCCTAACCCTAACACTAACCCTAACCCTAACCCTAACACATACCCTACGCCGTACCAGAAGCCCTCCCCGAACCCGTACCCTAAGCCGTACCCTAAGCCTAAGCCTAAACGTAGGCTACCCTTGAATGCTTCTGCCTCCAATAGATTTCCTAAGCAGTAGTGTTTTAAGGAACAGCTTAAAAAGAGAATCCTAATGTGATTTCTTTATAATGGGTGTGTTCCTTATCTTATCCTAGTGTCTAAATTCTTCTCCATGGCTGGACCTCCAAATAATATTCCTTTACGTACTAAGGGGTATCTAGAGAGTGGGATAGCTTTAATAACTACCCTAACACTAACGCGTACCCTAACCCTAACCCCTACCCTAACCCTAACACGTACCCTAATCCTAAACAATACCCTAAACCGAGCCCTAACCCTAACACTAACCCTAACCCTAACCCTAACCCATACCCTACGCCGTACACGAAGCCATCCCCGAACCCGTACCCTAAGCCGTACCCTAAGCCGTACCCTAAGCCTAACCCTAACCCTAGGCTACCCTTGACTGCTTCTGCCTCCAATAGATTTTCTAAGCACTAGTGTTTTAAGGAACAGCTTAAAAAGAGAATCCTAATGTGATTTCTTTATAATGGGTGTGTTCCTTATCTTATCCTAGTGTCTAAACTCTTCTCCATGGCTGGACCTCCAAATAATATTCCTTTACGTGCTAAGGGGTATCTAGAGAGTGGGTTAGGTTTAATAACTACCCTAACACTAACGCGTACCCTAACCCTAAACCCTACCCTAACCCTAACACGTACCCTAATCCTAACCAATACCCTATACCGAGCCCTAACCCTAACACTAACCCTAACCCTAACCCTAACCCATACCCTACGCCGTACCAGAAGCCCTCCCCGAACCCGTACCCTAAGCCATACCCTAAGCCTAACCCTAAGCCTAACCCTAACCCTAGGCTACCCTTGACTGCTTCTGCCTCCAATAGATTTCCTAAGCACTAGTGTTTTAAGGAACAGCTTAAAAAGAGAATACTAATGTGATTTCTTTATAATGGGTGTGTTCCTTATCTTATCCTAGTGTCTAAACTCTTCTCCATGGCTGGACCTCCAAATAATATTCCTTTACGTGCTAAGGGGTATCTAGAGAGTGGGTTAGGTTTAATAACTACCCAGCACTAACGCGTACCCTAACCCTAACCCCTACCCTATCGCTAACACGTACCCTAATCCTAACCAATACCCTAAACCGAGCCCTAACCCTAACACTAACCCTAACTCTAACCCTAACCCATACCCCACGCCATACCAGAAGCCCTCCCCGAACCCGTACCCTAAGCCGTACCCTAAGCCTAACCCTAAGCCTAACCCTAACCCTAGGCTACCCTTGACTGCTTCTGCCTCCAATAGATTTCCTAAGCACTAGTGTTTTAAGGAACAGCTTAAAAAGAGAATCTTATTGTGATTTCTTTATAATGGGTGTGTTCCTTATCTTATCCTAGTGTCTAAACTCTTCTCCATGGCTGGACCTCCAAATAATATTCCTTTACGTGCTAAGGGGTATCTAGAGATTGGGATAGGTTTAATAACTACCCTAACACTAACGCGTACCCTAACCCTAACCCCTACCCTAACCCTAACACGTACCCTAATCCTAACCAATACCCTAAGCCCAGCCCTAACCCTAACACTAACCCTAACCCTAACCCTAACCCATACCCTAAGCCGTACCCGAAGCCCTCCCCAAACCCGTACCCTAAGCCGTACCCTAAGCCGTACCCTAAGCCTAACCCTAACCCTAGGCTACCCTTGACTGCTTCTGCCTCCAATAGATTTCCTAAGCACTAGTGTTTTAAGGAACAGCTTAAAAAGAGAATCCTAATGTGATTTCTTTATAATGGGTGTGTTCCTTATCTTATCCTAGTGTCTAAACTCTTCTCCATGGCTGGACCCCCAAATAATATTCCTTTACGTGCTAAGGGGTATCTAGAGAGTGGGATAGGTTTAATAACTACCCTAACCCTAACGCGTACCCTAACCCTATCCCCTACCCTAACACTAACCCGTACCCTAATCCTAACCCGTACCCTAAACCGAGCCCTAACCCTAACACTAACCCTAACCCTAACCCTAACCCATACCCTACGGCATACCCGAAGCCCTCCCCGAACCCGTACCCTAAGCCGTACCCTAAGCCGTACCCTAAGCCTAACCCTAACCCTAGGCTACCCTTGACTGCTTCTGCCTCCAATAGATTTCCTAAGCACTAGTGTTTTAAGGAACAGCTTAAAAAGAGAATCCTAATGTGATTTCTTTATAATGGGTGTGTTCCTTATCTTATCCTAGTGTCTAAATTCTTCTCCATGGCTGGACCTCCAAATAATATTCCTTTACGTGCTAAGGGGTATCTAGAGAGTGGGATAGCTTTAATAACTACCCTAACACTAACGCGTACCCTAACCCTAACCCCTACCCTAACCCTAACACGTACCCTAATCCTAACCAATACCCTAAACCGAGCCCTAACCCTAACACTAACCCTAACCCTAACCCTAACCCATACCCTACGCCGTACCCGAAGCCATCCCCGAACCCGTACCCTAAGCCGTACCCTAAGCCTAACCCTAACCCTAGGCTACCCTTGACTGCTTCTGCCTCCAATAGATTTCCTAAGCACTAGTGTTTTAAGGAACAGCTTAAAAAGAGAATCCTAATGTGATTTCTTTATAATGGGTGTGTTCCTTATCTTATCCTAGTGTCTAAACTCTTCTCCATGGCTGGACCTCCAAATAATATTCCTTTACGTGCTAAGGGGTATCTAGAGAGTGGGTTAGGTTTAATAACTACCCTAACACTAACGCGTACCCTAACCCTAACCCCTACCCTATCGCTAACACGTACCCTAATCCTAACCAATACCCTAAACCGAGCCCTAACCCTAACACTAACCCTAACCCTAACCCTAACCCATACCCCACGCCATACCAGAAGCCCTCCCCGAACCCGTACCCTAAGCCGTACCCTAAGCCTAACCCTAAGCCTAACCCTAACCCTAGGCTACCCTTGACTGCTTCTGCCTCCAATAGATTTCCTAAGCACTAGTGTTTTAAGGAACAGCTTAAAAAGAGAATCCTAATGTGATTTCTTTATAATGGGTGTGTTCCTTATCTTATCCTAGTGTCTAAACTCTTCTCCATGGCTGGACCTCCGAATAATATTCCTTTACGTGCTAAGGGGTATCTAGAGATTGGGATAGGTTTAATAACTACCCTAACACTAACGCGTACCCTAACCATAACCCCTACCCTAACCCTAACACGTACCCTAATCCTAACCAATACCCTAAGCCGAGCCCTAACCCTAACACTAACCCTAACCCTAACCCTAACCCATACCCTAAGCCGTACCCGAAGCCCTCCCCAAACCCGTACCCTAAGCCGTACCCTAAGCCGTACCCTAAGCCTAACCCTAACCCTAGGCTACCCTTGACTGCTTCTGCCTCCAATAGATTTCCTAAGCACTAGTGTTTTAAGGAACAGCTTAAAAAGAGAATCTTAATGTGATTTCTTTATAATGGGTGTGTTCCTTATCTTATCCTAGTGTCTAAACTCTTCTCCATGGCTGGACCCCCAAATAATATTCCTTTACGTGCTAAGGGGTATCTAGAGAGTGGGATAGGTTTAATAACTACCCTAACCCTAACGCGTACCCTAACCCTATCCCCTACCCTAACCCTAACACGTACCCTAATCCTAACCCGTACCCTCAACCGAGCCCTAACCCTAACACTAACCCTAACCCTAACCCTAACCCATACCCTACGCCATACCCGAAGCCCTCCCCGAACCCGTACCCTAAGCCGTACCCTAAGCCTAACCCTAACCCTAGGCTACCCTTGACTGCTTCTGCCTCCAATAGATTTCCTAAGCACTAGTGTTTTAAGGAACAGCTTAAAAAGAGAATCCTAATGTGATTTCTTTACAATGGGTGTGTTCCTTATCTTATCCTAGTGTCTAAATTCTTCTCCATGGCTGGACCTCCAAATAATATTCCTTTATGTGCTAAGGGGTATCTAGAGAGTGGGATAGTTTTAATAACTACCCTAACACTAATGCGTACCCTAACCCTTACCCCTACCCTATCGCTAACACGTACCCTAATCCTAACCAATACCCTAAACCGAGCCCTAACCCTAACACTAACCCTAACCATAACACTAACCCATACCCTACGCCGTACCAGAAGCCCTCCCCGAACCCGTACCCTAAGCCGTACCCTAAGCCTAACCCTAAGCCTAACCCTAAACGTAGGCTACCCTTGAATGCTTCTGCCTCCAATAGATTTCCTAAGCAGTAGTGTTTTAAGGAACAGCTTAAAAAGAGAATCCTAATGTGATTTCTTTATAATGGGTGTGTTCCTTATCTTATCCTAGTGTCTAAATTCTTCTCCATGGCTGGACCTCCAAATAATATTCCTTTACGTGCTAAGGGGTATCTAGAGAGTGGGATAGCTTTAATAACTACCCTAACACTAATGCGTACCCTAACCCTAACCCCTACCCTAACCCTAACACGTACCCTAATCCTAACCAATACCCTAAACCGAGCCCTAACCCTAACACTAACCCTAACCCTAACCCTAACCCATACCCCACGCCATACCAGAAGCCCTCCCCGAACCCGTACCCTAAGCCGTACCCTAAGCCTAACCCTAAGCCTAACCCTAACCCTAGGCTACCCTTGACTGCTTCTGCCTCCAATAGATTTCCTAAGCACTAGTGTTTTAAGGAACAGCTTAAAAAGAGAATCTTATTGTGATTTCTTTATAATGGGTGTGTTCCTTATCTTATCCTAGTGTCTAAACTCTTCTCCATGGCTGGACCTCCAAATAATATTCCTTTACGTGCTAAGGGGTATCTAGAGATTGGGATAGGTTTAATAACTACCCTAACACTAACGCGTACCCTAACCCTAACCCCTACCCTAACCCTAACACGTACCCTAATCCTAACCAATACCCTAAGCCGAGCCCTAACCCTAACACTAACCCTAAACCTAACCCTAACCCATACCCTAAGCCGTACCCGAAGCCCTCCCCAAACCCGTACCCTAAGCCGTACCCTAAGCCGTACCCTAAGCCTAACCCTAACCCTAGGCTACCCTTGACTGCTTCTGCCTCCAATAGATTTCCTAAGCACTAGTGTTTTAAGGAACAGCTTAAAAAGAGAATCCTAATGTGATTTCTTTATAATGGGTGTGTTCCTTATCTTATCCTAGTGTCTAAACTCTTCTCCATGGCTGGACCCCCAAATAATATTCCTTTACGTGCTAAGGGGTATCTAGAGAGTGGGATAGGTTTAATAACTACCCTAACCCTAACGCGTACCCTAACCCTATCCCCTACCCTAACCCTAACCCGTACCCTAATCCTAACCCGTACCCTAAACCGAGCCCTAACCCTAACACTAACCCTAACCCTAACCCTAACCCATACCCTACGCCATACCCGAAGCCCTCCCCGAACCCGTACCCTAAGCCGTACCCTAAGCCTAACCCTAAGCCTAACCCTAACCCTAGGCTACCCTTGACTGCTTCTGCCTCCAATAGATTTCCTAAGCACTAGTGTTTTAAGGAACAGCTTAAAAAGAGAATCCTAATGTGATTTCTTTATAATGGGTGTGTTCCTTATCTTATCCTAGTGTCTAAATTCTTCTCCATGGCTGGACCTCCAAATAATATTCCTTTACGTGCTAAGGGGTATCTAGAGAGTGGGATAGCTTTAATAACTACCCTAACACTAACGC
The DNA here is from genome assembly GCF_965194825.1 of Balaenoptera physalus. NCBI lineage: Eukaryota > Metazoa > Chordata > Mammalia > Artiodactyla > Balaenopteridae > Balaenoptera > Balaenoptera physalus. The sequence continues at coordinate 140,823,232 of NC_138903.1, read as the reverse complement.
GTACCCTAACCCTAACCCCTACCCTAACCCTAACACGTACCCTAATCCTAACCAATACCCTAAACCGAGCCCTAACCCTAACACTAACCCTAACCCTAACCCTAACCCATACCCTACGCCGTACCCGAAGCCATCCCCGAACCCGTACCCTAAGCCGTACCCTAAGCCGTACCCTAAGCCTAACCCTAACCCTAGGCTACCCTTGACTGCTTCTGCCTCCAATAGATTTCCTAAGCACTAGTGTTTTAAGGAACAGCTTAAAAAGAGAATCCTAATGTGATTTCTTTATAATGGGTGTGTTCCTTATCTTATCCTAGTGTCTAAACTCTTCTCCATGGCTGGACCTCCAAATAATATTCCTTTACGTGCTAAGGGGTATCTAGAGAGTGGGTTAGGTTTAATAACTACCCTAACACTAACGCGTACCCTAACCCTAACCCCTACCCTATCGCTAACACGTACCCTAATCCTAACCAATACCCTAAACCGAGCCCTAACCCTAACACTAACCCTAACCCTAACCCTAACCCATACCCCACGCCATACCAGAAGCCCTCCCCGAACCCGTACCCTAAGCCGTACCCTAAGCCTAACCCTAAGCCTAACCCTAACCCTAGGCTACCCTTGACTGCTTCTGCCTCCAATAGATTTCCTAAGCACTAGTGTTTTAAGGAACAGCTTAAAAAGAGAATCCTAATGTGATTTCTTTATAATGGGTGTGTTCCTTATCTTATCCTAGTGTCTAAACTCTTCTCCATGGCTGGACCTCCGAATAATATTCCTTTACGTGCTAAGGGGTATCTAGAGATTGGGATAGGTTTAATAACTACCCTAACACTAACGCGTACCCTAACCCTAACCCCTACCCTAACCCTAACACGTACCCTAATCCTAACCAATACCCTAAGCCGAGCCCTAACCCTAACACTAACCCTAACCCTAACCCTAACCCATACCCTAAGCCGTACCCGAAGCCCTCCCCAAACCCGTACCCTAAGCCGTACCCTAAGCCGTACCCTAAGCCTAACCCTAACCCTAGGCTACCCTTGACTGCTTCTGCCTCCAATAGATTTCCTAAGCACTAGTGTTTTAAGGAACAGCTTAAAAAGAGAATCTTAATGTGATTTCTTTATAATGGGTGTGTTCCTTATCTTATCCTAGTGTCTAAACTCTTCTCCATGGCTGGACCCCCAAATAATATTCCTTTACGTGCTAAGGGGTATCTAGAGAGTGGGATAGGTTTAATAACTACCCTAACCCTAACGCGTACCCTAACCCTATCCCCTACCCTAACCCTAACACGTACCCTAATCCTAACCCGTACCCTAAACCGAGCCCTAACCCTAACACTAACCCTAACCCTAACCCTAACCCATACCCTACGCCATACCCGAAGCCCTCCCCGAACCCGTACCCTAAGCCGTACCCTAAGCCGTACCCTAAGCCTAACCCTAACCCTAGGCTACCCTTGACTGCTTCTGCCTCCAATAGATTTCCTAAGCACTAGTGTTTTAAGGAACAGCTTAAAAAGAGAATCCTAATGTGATTTCTTTACAATGGGTGTGTTCCTTATTTTATCCTAGTGTCTAAACTCTTCTCCATGGCTGGACCTCCAAATAATATTCCTTTACGTGCTAAGGGGTATCTAGAGACTGGGATAGGTTTAATAACTACCCTAACACTAACGCGTACCCTAACCCTAACCCCTACCCTAACCCTAACTCGTACCCTAATCCTAACCAATACCCTAAACCGAGCCCTAACCCTAACACTAACCCTAACCGTAACCCTAACCCATACCCTACGCCGTACCCGAAGCCCTCCCCGAACCGGTAACCTAAGCCGTACCCTAAGCCGTACCCTAAGCCTAAACCTAACCCTAGGCTACCCTTGACTGCTTCTGCCTCCAATAGATTTTCTAAGCACTAGGGTTTTAAGGAACAGCTTAAAAAGAGAATCCTAATGTGATTTCTTTATAATGGGTGTGTTCCTTATCTTATCCTAGTGTCTAAACTCTTCTCCATGGCTGGACCTCCAAATAATATTCCTTTACGTGCTAAGGGGTATCTAGAGAGTGGGTTAGGTTTAATAACTACCCTAACACTAACGCGTACCCGAACCCTAAACCCTACCCTAACCCTAACACGTACCCTAATCCTAACCAATACCCTATACCGAGCCCTAACCCTAACACTAACCCTAACCCTAACCCTAACCCATACCCTACGCCGTACCAGAAGCCCTCCACGAACCCGTACCCTAAGCCGTACCCTAAGCCTAACCCTAAGCCTAACCCTAACCCTAGGCTACCCTTGACTGCTTCTGCCTCCAATAGATTTCCTAAGCACTAGTGTTTTAAGGAACAGCTTAAAAAGAGAATCCTAATGTGATTTCTTTATAATGGGTGTGTTCCTTATCTTATCCTAGTGTCTAAACTCTTCTCCATGGCTGGACCTCCAAATAATATTCCTTTACGTGCTAAGGGGTATCTAGAGAGTGTGTTAGGTTTAATAACTACCCTAACACTAACGCGTACCCTAACCCTAACCCCTACCCTATCGCTAACACGTACCCTAATCCTAACCAATACCCTAAACCGAGCCCTAACCCTAACACTAACCCTAACCCTAACCCTAACCCATACCCTACGCCATACCAGAAGCCCTCCCCGAACCCGTACCCTAAGCCGTACCCTAAGCCGTACCCTAAGCCTAACCCTAACCCTAGGCTACCCTTGACTGCTTCTGCCTCCAATAGATTTCCTAAGCACTAGTGTTTTAAGGAACAGCTTAAAAAGAGAATCCTAATGTGATTTCTTTATAATGGGTGTGTTCCTTATCTTATCCTAGTGTCTAAACTCTTCTCCATGGCTGGACCTCCAAATAATATTCCTTTACGTGCTAAGGGGTATCTAGAGATTGGGATAGGTTTAATAACTACCCTAACACTAACGCGTACCCTAACCCTAACCCCTACCCTAACCCTAACACGTACCCTAATCCTAACCAATACCCTAAGCCGAGCCCTAACCCTAACACTAACCCTAACCCTAACCCTAACCCATACCCTAAGCCGTACCCGAAGCCCTCCCCAAACCCGTACCCTAAGCCGTACCCTAAGCCGTACCCTAAGCCTAACCCTAACCCTAGGCTACCCTTGACTGCTTCTGCCTCCAATAGATTTTCTAAGCACTAGTGTTTTAAGGAACAGCTTAAAAAGAGAATCCTAATGTGATTTCTTTATAATGGGTGTGTTCCTTATCTTATCCTAGTGTCTAAACTCTTCTCCATGGCTGGACCTCCAAATAATATTCCTTTACGTGCTAAGGGGTATCTAGAGAGTGGGTTAGGTTTAATAACTACCCTAACACTAACGCGTACCCTAACCCTAAACCCTACCCTAACCCTAACACGTACCCTAATCCTAACCAATAACCTATACCGAGCCCTAACCCTAACACTAACCCTAAACCTAACCCTAACCCATACCCTACGCCGTACCAGAAGCCCTCCCCGAACCCGTACCCTAAGCCATACCCTAAGCCTAACCCTAAGCCTAACCCTAACCCTAGGCTACCCTTGACTGCTTCTGCCTCCAATAGATTTCCTAAGCACTAGTGTTTTAAGGAACAGCTTAAAAAGAGAATACTAATGTGATTTCTTTATAATGGGTGTGTTCCTTATCTTATCCTAGTGTCTAAACTCTTCTCCATGGCTGGACCTCCAAATAATATTCCTTTACGTGCTAAGGGGTATCTAGAGAGTGGGTTAGGTTTAATAACTACCCAGCACTAACGCGTACCCTAACCCTAACCCCTACCCTATCGCTAACACGTACCCTAATCCTAACCAATACCCTAAACCGAGCCCTAACCCTAACACTAACCCTAACTCTAACCCTAACCCATACCCCACGCCATACCAGAAGCCCTCCCCGAACCCGTACCCTAAGCCGTACCCTAAGCCTAACCCTAAGCCTAACCCTAACCCTAGGCTACCCTTGACTGCTTCTGCCTCCAATAGATTTCCTAAGCACTAGTGTTTTAAGGAACAGCTTAAAAATAGAATCTTATTGTGATTTCTTTATAATGGGTGTGTTCCTTATCTTATCCTAGTGTCTAAACTCTTCTCCATGGCTGGACCTCCAAATAATATTCCTTTACGTGCTAAGGGGTATCTAGAGATTGGGATAGGTTTAATAACTACCCTAACACTAACGCGTACCCTAACCCTAACCCCTACCCTAACCCTAACACGTACCCTAATCCTAACCAATACCCTAAGCCGAGCCCTAACCCTAACACTAACCCTAACCCTAACCCTAAGCCATACCCTAAGCCGTACCCGAAGCCCTCCCCAAACCCGTACCCTAAGCCGTACCCTAAGCCGTACCCTAAGCCTAACCCTAACCCTAGGCTACCCTTGACTGCTTCTGCCTCCAATAGATTTCCTAAGCACTAGTGTTTTAAGGAACAGCTTAAAAAGAGAATCCTAATGTGATTTCTTTATAATGGGTGTGTTCCTTATCTTATCCTAGTGTCTAAACTCTTCTCCATGGCTGGACCCCCAAATAATATTCCTTTACGTGCTAAGGGGTATCTAGAGAGTGGGATAGGTTTAATAACTACCCTAACCCTAACGCGTACCCTAACCCTATCCCCTACCCTAACCCTAACCCGTACCCTAATCCTAACCCGTAACCTAAACCGAGCCCTAACCCTAACACTAACCCTAACCCTAACCCTAACCCATACCCTACGCCATACCCGAAGCCCTCCCCGAACCCGTACCCTAAGCCGTACCCTAAGCCGTACCCTAAGCCTAACCCTAACCCTAGGCTACCCTTGACTGCTTCTGCCTCCAATAGATTTCCTAAGCACTAGTGTTTTAAGGAACAGCTTAAAAAGAGAATCCTAATGTGATTTCTTTATAATGGGTGTGTTCCTTATCTTATCCTAGTGTCTAAATTCTTCTCCATGGCTGGACCTCCAAATAATATTCCTTTACGTGCTAAGGGGTATCTAGAGAGTGGGATAGCTTTAATAACTACCCTAACACTAACGCGTACCCTAACCCTAACCCCTACCCTAACCCTAACACGTACCCTAATCCTAACCAATACCCTAAACCGAGCCCTAACCCTAACACTAACCCTAACCCTAACCCTAACCCATACCCTACGCCGTACCCGAAGCCATCCCCGAACCCGTACCCTAAGCCGTACCCTAAGCCGTACCCTAAGCCTAACCCTAACCCTAGGCTACCCTTGACTGCTTCTGCCTCCAATAGATTTCCTAAGCACTAGTGTTTTAAGGAACAGCTTAAAAAGAGAATCCTAATGTGATTTCTTTATAATGGGTGTGTTCCTTATCTTATCCTAGTGTCTAAACTCTTCTCCATGGCTGGACCTCCAAATAATATTCCTTTACGTGCTAAGGGGTATCTAGAGAGTGGGTTAGGTTTAATAACTACCCTAACACTAACGCGTACCCTAACCCTAACCCCTACCCTATCGCTAACACGTACCCTAATCCTAACCAATACCCTAAACCGAGCCCTAACCCTAACATTAACCCTAACCCTAACCCTAACCCATACCCCACGCCATACCAGAAGCCCTCCCCGAACCCGTACCCTAAGCCGTACCCTAAGCCTAACCCTAAGCCTAACCCTAACCCTAGGCTACCCTTGACTGCTTCTGCCTCCAATAGATTTCCTAAGCACTAGTGTTTTAAGGAACAGCTTAAAAAGAGAATCCTAATGTGATTTCTTTATAATGGGTGTGTTCCTTATCTTATCCTAGTGTCTAAACTCTTCTCCATGGCTGGACCTCCGAATAATATTCCTTTACGTGCTAAGGGGTATCTAGAGATTGGGATAGGTTTAATAACTACCCTAACACTAACGCGTACCCTAACCCTAACCCCTACCCTAACCCTAACACGTACCCTAATCCTAACCAATACCCTAAGCCGAGCCCTAACCCTAACACTAACCCTAACCCTAACCCTAACCCATACCCTAAGCCGTACCCGAAGCCCTCCCCAAACCCGTACCCTAAGCCGTACACTAAGCCGTACCCTAAGCCTAACCCTAACCCTAGGCTACCCTTGACTGCTTCTGCCTCCAATAGATTTCCTAAGCACTAGTGTTTTAAGGAACAGCTTAAAAAGAGAATCTTAATGTGATTTCTTTATAATGGGTGTGTTCCTTATCTTATCCTAGTGTCTAAACTCTTCTCCATGGCTGGACCCCCAAATAATATTCCTTTACGTGCTAAGGGGTATCTAGAGAGTGGGATAGGTTTAATAACTACCCTAACCCTAACGCGTACCCTAACCCTATCCCCTACCCTAACCCTAACACGTACCCTAATCCTAACCCGTACCCTAAACCGAGCCCTAACCCTAACACTAACCCTAACCCTAACCCTAACCCATACCCTACGCCATACCCGAAGCCCTCCCCGAACCCGTACCCTAAGCCGTACCCTAAGCCGTACCCTAAGCCTAACCCTAACCCTAGGCTACCCTTGACTGCTTCTGCCTCCAATAGATTTCCTAAGCACTAGTGTTTTAAGGAACAGCTTAAAAAGAGAATCCTAATGTGATTTCTTTACAATGGGTGTGTTCCTTATCTTATCCTAGTGTCTAAACTCTTCTCCATGGCTGGACCTCCAAATAATATTCCTTTACGTGCTAAGGGGTATCTAGAGACTGGGATAGGTTTAATAACTACCCTAACACTAACGCGTACCCTAACCCTAACCCCTACCCTAACCCTAACTCGTACCCTAATCCTAACCAATACCCTAAACCGAGCCCTAACCCTAACACTAACCCTAACCGTAACCCTAACCCATACCCTACGCCGTACCCGAAGCCCTCCCCGAACCGGTACCCTAAGCCGTACCCTAAGCCGTACCCTAAGCCTAAACCTAACCCTAGGCTACCCTTGACTGCTTCTGCCTCCAATAGATTTTCTAAGCACTAGTGTTTTAAGGAACAGCTTAAAAAGAGAATCCTAATGTGATTTCTTTATAATGGGTGTGTTCCTTATCTTATCCTAGTGTCTAAACTCTTCTCCATGGCTGGACCTCCAAATAATATTCCTTTACGTGCTAAGGGGTATCTAGAGAGTGGGTTAGGTTTAATAACTACCCTAACACTAACGCGTACCCGAACCCTAAACCCTACCCTAACCCTAACACGTACCCTAATCCTAACCAATACCCTATACCGAGCCCTAACCCTAACACTAACCCTAACCCTAACCCTAACCCATACCCTACGCCGTACCAGAAGCCCTCCCCGAACCCGTACCCTAAGCCGTACCCTAAGCCTAACCCTAAGCCTAACCCTAACCCTAGGCTACCCTTGACTGCTTCTGCCTCCAATAGATTTCCTAAGCACTAGTGTTTTAAGGAACAGCTTAAAAAGAGAATCCTAATGTGATTTCTTTATAATGGGTGTGTTCCTTATCTTATCCTAGTGTCTAAACTCTTCTCCATGGCTGGACCTCCAAATAATATTCCTTTACGTGCTAAGGGGTATCTAGAGAGTGTGTTAGGTTTAATAACTACCCTAACACTAACGCGTACCCTAACCCTAACCCCTACCCTATCGCTAACACGTACCCTAATCCTAACCAATACCCTAAACCGAGCCCTAACCCTAACACTAACCCTAACCCTAACCCTAACCCATACCCTACGCCATACCAGAAGCCCTCCCCGAACCCGTACCCTAAGCCGTACCCTAAGCCGTACCCTAAGCCTAACCCTAACCCTAGGCTACCCTTGACTGCTTCTGCCTCCAATAGATTTCCTAAGCACTAGTGTTTTAAGGAACAGCTTAAAAAGAGAATCCTAATGTGATTTCTTTATAATGGGTGTGTTCCTTATCTTATCCTAGTGTCTAAACTCTTCTCCATGGCTGGACCTCCAAATAATATTCCTTTACGTGCTAAGGGGTATCTAGAGATTGGGATAGGTTTAATAACTACCCTAACACTAACGCGTACCCTAACCCTAACCCCTACCCTAACCCTAACACGTACCCTAATCCTAACCAATACCCTAAGCCGAGCCCTAACCCTAACACTAACCCTAACCCTAACCCTAACCCATACCCTAAGCCGTACCCGAAGCCCTCCCCAAACCCGTACCCTAAGCCGTACCCTAAGCCGTACCCTAAGCCTAACCCTAACCCTAGGCTACCCTTGACTGCTTCTGCCTCCAATAGATTTCCTAAGCACTAGTGTTTTAAGGAACAGCTTAAAAAGAGAATCCTAATGTGATTTCTTTATAATGGGTGTGTTCCTTATCTTATCCTAGTGTCTAAACTCTTCTCCATGGCTGGACCCCCAAATAATATTCCTTTACGTGCTAAGGGGTATCTAGAGAGTGGGATAGGTTTAATAACTACCCTAACCCTAACGCGTACCCTAACCCTATCCCCTACCCTAACCCTAACACGTACCCTAATCCTAACCCGTACCCTAAACCGAGCCCTAACCCTAACACTAACCCTAACCCTAACCCTAACCCATACCCTACGCCATACCCGAAGCCCTCCCCGAACCCGTACCCTAAGCCGTACCCTAAGCCGTACCCTAAGCCTAACCCTAACCCTAGGCTACCCTTGACTGCTTCTGCCTCCAATAGATTTCCTAAGCACTAGTGTTTTAAGGAACAGCTTAAAAAGAGAATCCTAATGTGATTTCTTTACAATGGGTGTGTTCCTTTTCTTATCCTAGTGTCTAAACTCTTCTCCATGGCTGGAAATCCAAATAATATTCCTTTACGTGCTAAGGGGTATCTAGAGACTGGGATAGGTTTAATAACTACCCTAACACTAACGCGTACCCTAACCCTAACCCCTACCCTAACCCTAACACGTACCCTAATCCTAACCAATAACCTAAACCGAGCCCTAACCCTAACACGAACCCTAACCGTAACCCTAACCCATACCCTACGCCGTACCCGAAGCCCTCCCCGAACCGGTACCCTAAGCCGTACCCTAAGCCTAAACCTAACCCTAGGCTACCCTTGACTGCTTCTGCCTCCAATAGATTTTCTAAGCACTAGTGTTTTAAGGAACAGCTTAAAAAGAGAATCCTAATGTGATTTCTTTATAATGGGTGTGTTCCTTATCTTATCCTAGTGTCTAAACTCTTCTCCATGGCTGAACCTCCAAATAATATTCCTTTACGTGCTAAAGGGTATCTAGAGAGTGGGTTAGGTTTAAAAACTACCCTAACACTAACGCGTACCCTAACCCTAAACCCTACCCTAACCCTAACACGTACCCTAATCCTAACCAATACCCTATACCGAGCCCTAACCCTAACACTAACCCTAACCCTAACCCTAACCCATAACCTACGCCGTACCAGAAGCCCTCCCCGAACCCGTACCCTAAGCCGTACCCTAAGCCTAACCCTAACCCTAGGCTACCCTTGGATGCTTCTGCCTCCAATAGATTTCCTAAGCACTAGTGTTTTAAGGAACAGCTTAAAAAGAGAATCCTAATGTGATTTCTTTATAATGGGTGTGTTCCTTATCTTATCCTAGTGTCTAAACTCTTCTCCATGGCTGGACCTCCAAATAATATTCCTTTATGTGCTAAGGGGTATCTAGAGAGTGGGATAGTTTTAATAACTACCCTAACACTAATGCGTACCCTAACCCTTACCCCTACCCTATCGCTAACACGTACCCTAATCCTAAACAATACCCTAAACCGAGCCCTAACCCTAACACTAACCCTAACCATAACACTAACCCATACCCTACGCCGTACCAGAAGCCCTCCCCGAAGCCGTACCCTAAGCCGTACCCTAAGCCTAACCCTAAGCCTAACCCTAAACGTAGGCTACCCTTGAATGCTTCTGCCTCCAATAGATTTCCTAAGCAGTAGTGTTTTAAGGAACAGCTTAAAAAGAGAATCCTAATGTGATTTCTTTATAATGGGTGTGTTCCTTATCTTATCCTAGTGTCTAAATTCTTCTCCATGGCTGGACCTCCAAATAATATTCCTTTACGTGCTAAGGGGTATCTAGAGAGTGGGATAGCTTTAATAACTACCCTAACACTAACGCGTACCCTAACCCTAACCCCTACCCTAACCCTAACACGTACCCTAATCCTAACCAATACCCTAAACCGAGCCCTAACCCTAACACTAACCCTAACCCTAACCCTAACCCATACCCTACGCCGTACCCGAAGCCATCCCCGAACCCGTACCCTAAGCCGTACCCTAAGCCGTACCCTAAGCCTAACCCTAACCCTAGGCTACCCTTGACTGCTTCTGCCTCCAATAGATTTCCTAAGCACTAGTGTTTTAAGGAACAGCTTAAAAAGAGAATCCTAATGTGATTTCTTTATAATGGGTGTGTTCCTTATCTTATCCTAGTGTCTAAACTCTTCTCCATGGCTGGACCTCCAAATAATATTCCTTTACGTGCTAAGGGGTATCTAGAGATTGGGATAGGTTTAATAACTACCCTAACACTAACGCGTACCCTAACCCTAACCCCTACCCTAACCCTAACACGTACCCTAATCCTAACCAATACCCTAAGCCGAGCCCTAACCCTAACACTAACCCTAACCCTAACCCTAACCCATACCCTAAGCCGTACCCGAAGCCCTCCCCAAACCCGTACCCTAAGCCGTACCCTAAGCCGTACCCTAAGCCTAACCCTAACCCTAGGCTACCCTTGACTGCTTCTGCCTCCAATAGATTTCCTAAGCACTAGTGTTTTAAGGAACAGCTTAAAAAGAGAATCCTAATGTGATTTCTTTATAATGGGTGTGTTCCTTATCTTATCCTAGTGTCTAAACTCTTCTCCATGGCTGGACCCCCAAATAATATTCCTTTACGTGCTAAGGTGTATCTAGAGAGTGGGATAGGTTTAATAACTACCCTAACCCTAACGCGTACCCTAACCCTATCCCCTACCCTAACCCTAACACGTACCCTAATCCTAACCCGTACCCTAAACCGAGCCCTAACCCTAACACTAACCCTAACCCTAACCCTAACCCATACCCTACGCCATACCCGAAGCCCTCCCCGAACCCGTACCCTAAGCCGTACCCTAAGCCGTACCCTAAGCCTAACCCTAACCCTAGGCTACCCTTGACTGCTTCTGCCTCCAATAGATTTCCTAAGCACTAGTGTTTTAAGGAACAGCTTAAAAAGAGAATCCTAATGTGATTTCTTTACAATGGGTGTGTTCCTTTTCTTATCCTAGTGTCTAAACTCTTCTCCATGGCTGGAAATCCAAATAATATTCCTTTACGTGCTAAGGGGTATCTAGAGACTGGGATAGGTTTAATAACTACCCTAACACTAACGCGTACCCTAACCCTAACCCCTACCCTAACCCTAACACGTACCCTAATCCTAACCAATAACCTAAACCGAGCCCTAACCCTAACACGAACCCTAACCGTAACCCTAACCCATACCCTACGCCGTACCCGAAGCCCTCCCCGAACCGGTACCCTAAGCCGTACCCTAAGCCTAAACCTAACCCTAGGCTACCCTTGACTGCTTCTGCCTCCAATAGATTTTCTAAGCACTAGTGTTTTAAGGAACAGCTTAAAAAGAGAATCCTAATGTGATTTCTTTATAATGGGTGTGTTCCTTATCTTATCCTAGTGTCTAAACTCTTCTCCATGGCTGGACCTCCAAATAATATTCCTTTACGTGCTAAAGGGTATCTAGAGAGTGGGTTAGGTTTAAAAACTACCCTAACACTAATGCGTACCCTAACCCTTACCCCTACCCTATCCCTAACACGTACCCTAATCCTAACCAATACCCTAAACCGAGCCCTAACCCTAACACTAACCCTAACCATAACACTAACCCATACCCTACGCCGTACCAGAAGCCCTCCCCGAAGCCGTACCCTAAGCCGTACCCTAAGCCTAACCCTAAGCCTAACCCTAAACGTAGGCTACCCTTGAATGCTTCTGCCTCCAATAGATTTCCTAAGCAGTAGTGTTTTAAGGAACAGCTTAAAAAGAGAATCCTAATGTGATTTCTTTATAATGGGTGTGTTCCTTATCTTATCCTAGTGTCTAAATTCTTCTCCATGGCTGGACCTCCAAATAATATTCCTTTACGTGCTAAGGGGTATCTAGAGAGTGGGATAGCTTTAATAACTACCCTAACACTAACGCGTACCCTAACCCTAACCCCTACCCTAACCCTAACACGTACCCTAATCCTAACCAATACCCTAAACCGAGCCCTAACCCTAACACTAACCCTAACCCTAACCCTAACCCATACCCTACGCCGTACCCGAAGCCCTCCCCGAACCCGTACCCTAAGCCGTACCCTAAGCCGTACCCTAAGCCTAACCCTAACCCTAGGCTACCCTTGACTGCTTCTGCCTCCAATAGATTTCCTAAGCACTAGTGTTTTAAGGAACAGCTTAAAAAGAGAATCTTATTGTGATTTCTTTATAATGGGTGTGTTCCTTATCTTATCCTAGTGTCTAAACTCTTCTCCATGGCTGGACCTCCAAATAATATTCCTTTATGTGCTAAGGGGTATCTAGAGAGTGGGATAGGTTTAATAACTACCCTAACACTAATGCGTACCCTAACCCTAACCCCTACCCTATCGCTAACACGTACCCTAATCCTAACCAATACCCTAAACCGAGCACTAACCCTAACACTAACCCTAACCCTAACCCTAACACATACCCTACGCCGTACCAGAAGCCCTCCCCGAACCCGTACCCTAAGCCGTACCCTAAGCCTAACCCTAAACGTAGGCTACCCTTGAATGCTTCTGCCTCCAATAGATTTCCTAAGCAGTAGTGTTTTAAGGAACAGCTTAAAAAGAGAATCCTAATGTGATTTCTTTATAATGGGTGTGTTCCTTATCTTATCCTAGTGTCTAAATTCTTCTCCATGGCTGGACCTCCAAATAATATTCCTTTACGTACTAAGGGGTATCTAGAGAGTGGGATAGCTTTAATAACTACCCTAACACTAACGCGTACCCTAACCCTAACCCCTACCCTAACCCTAACACGTACCCTAATCCTAACCAATACCCTAAACCGAGCCCTAACCCTAACACTAACCCTAACCCTAACCCTAACCCATACCCTACGCCGTACACGAAGCCATCCCCGAACCCGTACCCTAAGCCGTACCCTAAGCCGTACCCTAAGCCTAACCCTAACCCTAGGCTACCCTTGACTGCTTCTGCCTCCAATAGATTTTATAAGCACTAGTGTTTTAAGGAACAGCTTAAAAAGAGAATCCTAATGTGATTTCTTTATAATGGGTGTGTTCCTTATCTTATCCTAGTGTCTAAACTCTTCTCCATGGCTGGACCTCCAAATAATATTCCTTTACGTGCTAAGGGGTATCTAGAGAGTGGGTTAGGTTTAATAACTACCCTAACACTAACGCGTACCCTAACCCTAACCTACCCTAACCCTAACACGTACCCTAATCCTAACCAATACCCTATACCGAGCCCTAACCTAACACTAACCCTAACCCTAACCCTAACCCATACCCTACGCCGTACCAGAAGCCCTCCCCGAACCCGTACCCTAAGCCATACCCTAAGCCTAACCCTAAGCCTAACCCTAACCCTAGGCTACCCTTGACTGCTTCTGCCTCCAATAGATTTCCTAAGCACTAGTGTTTTAAGGAACAGCTTAAAAAGAGAATACTAATGTGATTTCTTTATAATGGGTGTGTTCCTTATCTTATCCTAGGTGTCTAAACTCTTCTCCATGGCTGGACCTCCAAATAATATTCCTTTACGTGCTAAGGGGTATCTAGAGAGTGGGTTAGGTTTAATAACTACCCAGCACTAACGCGTACCCTAACCCTAACCCCTACCCTATCGCTAACACGTAACCCTAATCCTAACCCAATACCCCTAACCGAGCCCTAACCCTAAACACTAACCTAACTCTAACCCTAACCCATACCCCACGCCATACCAGAAAGCCCTCCCCGAACCCGTACCCTAAGCCGTACCCTAAGCCTAACCCTAAGCCTAACCCTAACCATAGGCTACCCTTGACTGCTTCTGCCTCCAATAGATTTCCTAAGCACTAGTGTTTTAAGGAACAGCTTAAAAAGAGAATCTTATTGTGATTTCTTTATAATGGGTGTGTTCCTTATCTTATCCTAGTGTCTAAACTCTTCTCCATGGCTGGACCTCCAAATAATATTCCTTTACGTGCTAAGGGGTATCTAGAGATTGGGATAGGTTTAATAACTACCCTAACACTAACGCGTACCCTAACCCTAACCCCTACCCTAACCCTAACACGTACCCTAATCCTAACCAATACCCTAAGCCGAGCCCTAACCCTAACACTAACCCTAACCCTAACCCTAACCCATACCCTAAGCCGTACCCGAAGCCCTCCCCAAACCCGTACCCTAAGCCGTACCCTAAGCCGTACCCTAAGCCTAACCCTAACCCTAGGCTACCCTTGACTGCTTCTGCCTCCAATTAGATTTCCTAAGCACTAGTGTTTTAAGAACAGCTTAAAAAGAGAATCCTAATGTGATTTCTTTATAATGGGTGTGTTCCTTATCTTATCCTAGTGTCTAAACTCTTCTCCATGGCTGGACCCCCAAATAATATTCCTTTACGTGCTAAGGGGTATCTAGAGAGTGGGATAGGTTTAATAACTACCCTAACCCTAACGCGTACCCTAACCCTATCCCCTACCCTAACCCTAACCCGTACCCTAATCCTAACCCGTACCCTAAACCGAGCCCTAACCCTAACACTAACCCTAACCCTAACCCTAACCCATACCCTACGCCATACCCGAAGCCCTCCCCGAACCCGTACCCTAAGCCGTACCCTAAGCCGTACCCTAAGCCTAACCCTAACCCTAGGCTACCCTTGACTGCTTCTGCCTCCAATAGATTTCCTAAGCACTAGTGTTTTAAGGAACAGCTTAAAAAGAGAATCCTAATGTGATTTCTTTATAATGGGTGTGTTCCTTATCTTATCCTAGTGTCTAAATTCTTCTCCATGGCTGGACCTCCAAATAATATTCCTTTACGTGCTAAGGGGTATCTAGAGAGTGGGATAGCTTTAATAACTACCCTAACACTAACGCGTACCCTAACCCTAACCCCTACCCTAACACTAACACGTACCCTAATCCTAACCAATACCCTAAACCGAGCCCTAACCCTAACACTAACCCTAACCCTAACCCTAACCCATACCCTACGCCGTACCCGAAGCCATCCCCGAACCCGTACCCTAAGCCGTACCCTAAGCCGTACCCTAAGCCTAACCCTAACCCTAGGCTACCCTTGACTGCTTCTGCCTCCAATAGATTTCCTAAGCACTAGTGTTTTAAGGAACAGCTTAAAAAGAGAATCTTATTGTGATTTCTTTATAATGGGTGTGTTCCTTATCTTATCCTAGTGTCTAAACTCTTCTCCATGGCTGGACCTCCAAATAATATTCCTTTACGTGCTAAGGGGTATCTAGAGAGTGGGTTAGGTTTAATAACTACCCTAACACTAACGCGTACCCTAACCCTAAACCCTACCCTAACCCTAACACGTACCCTAATCCTAACCAATACCCTATACCGAGCCCTAACCCTAACACTAACCCTAACCCTAACCCTAACCCATACCCTACGCCGTACCAGAAGCCCTCCCCGAACCCGTACCCTAAGCCATACCCTAAGCCTAACCCTAAGCCTAACCCTAACCCTAGGCTACCCTTGACTGCTTCTGCCTCCAATAGATTTCCTAAGCACTAGTGTTTTAAGGAACAGCTTAAAAAGAGAATACTAATGTGATTTCTTTATAATGGGTGTGTTCCTTATCTTATCCTAGTGTCTAAACTCTTCTCCATGGCTGGACCTCCAAATAATATTCCTTTACGTGCTAAGGGGTATCTAGAGAGTGGGTTAGGTTTAATAACTACCCAGCACTAACGCGTACCCTAACCCTAACCCCTACCCTATCGCTAACACGTACCCTAATCCTAACCAATACCCTAAACCGAGCCCTAACCCTAACACTAACCCTAACTCTAACCCTAACCCATACCCCACGCCATACCAGAAGCCCTCCCCGAACCCGTACCCTAAGCCGTACCCTAAGCCTAACCCTAAGCCTAACCCTAACCCTAGGCTACCCTTGACTGCTTCTGCCTCCAATAGATTTCCTAAGCACTAGTGTTTTAAGGAACAGCTTAAAAAGAGAATCTTATTGTGATTTCTTTATAATGGGTGTGTTCCTTATCTTATCCTAGTGTCTAAACTCTTCTCCATGGCTGGACCTCCAAATAATACTCCTTTACGTGCTAAGGGGTATCTAGAGATTGGGATAGGTTTAATAACTACCCTAACACTAACGCGTACCCTAACCCTAACCCCTACCCTAACCCTAACACGTACCCTAATCCTAACCAATACCCTAAGCCGAGCCCTAACCCTAACACTAACCCTAACCCTAACCCTAACCCATACCCTAAGCCGTACCCGAAGCCCTCCCCAAACCCGTACCCTAAGCCGTACCCTAAGCCGTACCCTAAGCCTAACCCTAACCCTAGGCTACCCTTGACTGCTTCTGCCTCCAATAGATTTCCTAAGCACTAGTGTTTTAAGGAACAGCTTAAAAAGAGAATCCTAATGTGATTTCTTTATAATGGGTGTGTTCCTTATCTTATCCTAGTGTCTAAACTCTTCTCCATGGCTGGACCCCCAAATAATATTCCTTTACGTGCTAAGGGGTATCTAGAGAGTGGGATAGGTTTAATAACTACCCTAACCCTAACGCGTACCCTAACCCTAAACCCTACCCTAACCCTAACCCGTACCCTAATCCTAACCCGTACCCTAAACCGAGCCCTAACCCTAACACTAACCCTAACCCTAACCCTAACCCATACCCTACGCCGTACCAGAAGCCCTCCCCGAACCCGTACCCTAAGCCGTACCCTAAGCCTAACCCTAAACGTAGGCTACCCTTGAATGCTTCTGCCTCCAATAGATTTCCTAAGCAGTAGTGTTTTAAGGAACAGCTTAAAAAGAGAATCCTAATGTGATTTCTTTATAATGGGTGTGTTCTTTATCTTATCATAGTGTCTAAATTCTTCTCCATGGCTGGACCTCCAAATAATATTCCTTTACGTGCTAAGGGGTATCTAGAGAGTGGGATAGCTTTAATAACTACCCTAACACTAACGCGTACCCTAACCCTAACCCCTACCCTAACCCTAACACGTACCCTAATCCTAAACAATACCCTAAACCGAGCCCTAACCCTAACACTAACTCTAACCCTAACCCTAACCCATACCCTACGCCGTACACGAAGCCATCCCCGAACCCGTACCCTAAGCCGTACCCTAAGCCGTACCCTAAGCCTAACCCTAACCCTAGGCTACCCTTGACTGCTTCTGCCTCCAATAGATTTTCTAAGCACTAGTGTTTTAAGGAACAGCTTAAAAAGAGAATCCTAATGTGATTTCTTTATAATGGGTGTGTTCCTTATCTTATCCTAGTGTCTAAACTGTTCTCCATGGCTGGACCTCCAAATAATATTCCTTTACGTGTTAAGGGGTATCTAGAGAGTGGGTTAGGTTTAATAACTACCCTAACACTAACGCGTACCCTAACCCTAAACCCTACCCTAACCCTAACACGTACCCTAAACCTAACCAATACCCTATACCGAGCCCTAACCCTAACACTAACCCTAACCCTAACCCTAACCCATACCCTACGCCGTACCAGAAGCCCTCCCCGAACCCGTACCCTAAGCCATACCCTAAGCCTAACCCTAAGCCTAACCCTAACCCTAGGCTACCCTTGACTGCTTCTGCCTCCAATAGATTTCCTAAGCACTAGTGTTTTAAGGAACAGCTTAAAAAGAGAATCCTAATGTGATTTCTTTATAATGGGTGTGTTCCTTATCTTATCCTAGTGTCTAAACTCTTCTCCATGGCTGGACCTCCAAATAATATTCCTTTACGTGCTAAGGGGTATCTAGAGAGTGGGTTAGGTTTAATAACTACCCAGCACTAACGCGTACCCTAACCCTAACCCCTACCCTATCGCTAACACGTACCCTAATCCTAACCAATACCCTAAACCGAGCCCTAACCCTAACACTAACCCTAACTCTAACCCTAACCCATACCCCACGCCATACCAGAAGCCCTCCCCGAACCCGTACCCTAAGCCGTACCCTAAGCCTAACCCTAAGCCTAACCCTAACCCTAGGCTACCCTTGACTGCTTCTGCCTCCAATAGATTTCCTAAGCACTAGTGTTTTAAGGAACAGCTTAAAAAGAGAATCTTATTGTGATTTCTTTATAATGGGTGTGTTCCTTATCTTATCCTAGTGTCTAAACTCTTCTCCATGGCTGGACCCCCAAATAATATTCCTTTACGTGCTAAGGGGTATCTAGAGAGTGGGATAGGTTTAATAACTACCCTAACCCTAACGCGTACCCTAACCCTATCCCCTACCCTAACCCTAACACGTACCCTAATCCTAACCCGTACCCTAAACCGAGCCCTAACCCTAACACTAACCCTAACCCTAACCCTAACCCATACCCTACGCCATACCCGAAGCCCTCCCCGAACCCGTACCCTAAGCCGTACCCTAAGCCGTACCCTAAGCCTAACCCTAACCCTAGGCTACCCTTGACTGCTTCTGCCTCCAATAGATTTCCTAAGCACTAGTGTTTTAAGGAACAGCTTAAAAAGAGAATCCTAATGTGATTTCTTTACAATGGGTGTGTTCCTTTTCTTATCCTAGTGTCTAAACTCTTCTCCATGGCTGGAAATCCAAATAATATTCCTTTACGTGCTAAGGGGTATCTAGAGACTGGGATAGGTTTAATAACTACCCTAACACTAACGCGTACCCTAACCCTAACCCCTACCCTAACCCTAACACGTACCCTAATCCTAACCAATAACCTAAACCGAGCCCTAACCCTAACACGAACCCTAACCGTAACCCTAACCCATACCCTACGCCGTACCCGAAGCCCTCCCCGAACCGGTACCCTAAGCCGTACCCTAAGCCTAAACCTAACCCTAGGCTACCCTTGACTGCTTCTGCCTCCAATAGATTTTCTAAGCACTAGTGTTTTAAGGAACAGCTTAAAAAGAGAATCCTAATGTGATTTCTTTATAATGGGTGTGTTCCTTATCTTATCCTAGTGTCTAAACTCTTCTCCATGGCTGGACCTCCAAATAATATTCCTTTACGTGCTAAAGGGTATCTAGAGAGTGGGTTAGGTTTAAAAACTACCCTAACACTAATGCGTACCCTAACCCTTACCCCTACCCTATCCCTAACACGTACCCTAATCCTAACCAATACCCTAAACCGAGCCCTAACCCTAACACTAACCCTAACCATAACACTAACCCATACCCTACGCCGTACCAGAAGCCCTCCCCGAAGCCGTACCCTAAGCCGTACCCTAAGCCTAACCCTAAGCCTAACCCTAAACGTAGGCTACCCTTGAATGCTTCTGCCTCCAATAGATTTCCTAAGCAGTAGTGTTTTAAGGAACAGCTTAAAAAGAGAATCCTAATGTGATTTCTTTATAATGGGTGTGTTCCTTATCTTATCCTAGTGTCTAAATTCTTCTCCATGGCTGGACCTCCAAATAATATTCCTTTACGTGCTAAGGGGTATCTAGAGAGTGGGATAGCTTTAATAACTACCCTAACACTAACGCGTACCCTAACCCTAACCCCTACCCTAACCCTAACACGTACCCTAATCCTAACCAATACCCTAAACCGAGCCCTAACCCTAACACTAACCCTAACCCTAACCCTAACCCATACCCTACGCCGTACCCGAAGCCCTCCCCGAACCCGTACCCTAAGCCGTACCCTAAGCCGTACCCTAAGCCTAACCCTAACCCTAGGCTACCCTTGACTGCTTCTGCCTCCAATAGATTTCCTAAGCACTAGTGTTTTAAGGAACAGCTTAAAAAGAGAATCTTATTGTGATTTCTTTATAATGGGTGTGTTCCTTATCTTATCCTAGTGTCTAAACTCTTCTCCATGGCTGGACCTCCAAATAATATTCCTTTATGTGCTAAGGGGTATCTAGAGAGTGGGATAGGTTTAATAACTACCCTAACACTAATGCGTACCCTAACCCTAACCCCTACCCTATCGCTAACACGTACCCTAATCCTAACCAATACCCTAAACCGAGCACTAACCCTAACACTAACCCTAACCCTAACCCTAACACATACCCTACGCCGTACCAGAAGCCCTCCCCGAACCCGTACCCTAAGCCGTACCCTAAGCCTAACCCTAAACGTAGGCTACCCTTGAATGCTTCTGCCTCCAATAGATTTCCTAAGCAGTAGTGTTTTAAGGAACAGCTTAAAAAGAGAATCCTAATGTGATTTCTTTATAATGGGTGTGTTCCTTATCTTATCCTAGTGTCTAAATTCTTCTCCATGGCTGGACCTCCAAATAATATTCCTTTACGTACTAAGGGGTATCTAGAGAGTGGGATAGCTTTAATAACTACCCTAACACTAACGCGTACCCTAACCCTAACCCCTACCCTAACCCTAACACGTACCCTAATCCTAACCAATACCCTAAACCGAGCCCTAACCCTAACACTAACCCTAACCCTAACCCTAACCCATACCCTACGCCGTACACGAAGCCATCCCCGAACCCGTACCCTAAGCCGTACCCTAAGCCGTACCCTAAGCCTAACCCTAACCCTAGGCTACCCTTGACTGCTTCTGCCTCCAATAGATTTTATAAGCACTAGTGTTTTAAGGAACAGCTTAAAAAGAGAATCCTAATGTGATTTCTTTATAATGGGTGTGTTCCTTATCTTATCCTAGTGTCTAAACTCTTCTCCATGGCTGGACCTCCAAATAATATTCCTTTACGTGCTAAGGGGTATCTAGAGAGTGGGTTAGGTTTAATAACTACCCTAACACTAACGCGTACCCTAACCCTAAACCCTACCCTAACCCTAACACGTACCCTAATCCTAACCAATACCCTATACCGAGCCCTAACCCTAACACTAACCCTAACCCTAACCCTAACCCATACCCTACGCCGTACCAGAAGCCCTCCCCGAACCCGTACCCTAAGCCATACCCTAAGCCTAACCCTAAGCCTAACCCTAACCCTAGGCTACCCTTGACTGCTTCTGCCTCCAATAGATTTCCTAAGCACTAGTGTTTTAAGGAACAGCTTAAAAAGAGAATACTAATGTGATTTCTTTATAATGGGTGTGTTCCTTATCTTATCCTAGTGTCTAAACTCTTCTCCATGGCTGGACCTCCAAATAATATTCCTTTACGTGCTAAGGGGTATCTAGAGAGTGGGTTAGGTTTAATAACTACCCAGCACTAACGCGTACCCTAACCCTAACCCCTACCCTATCGCTAACACGTACCCTAATCCTAACCAATACCCTAAACCGAGCCCTAACCCTAACACTAACCCTAACTCTAACCCTAACCCATACCCCACGCCATACCAGAAGCCCTCCCCGAACCCGTACCCTAAGCCGTACCCTAAGCCTAACCCTAAGCCTAACCCTAACCCTAGGCTACCCTTGACTGCTTCTGCCTCCAATAGATTTCCTAAGCACTAGTGTTTTAAGGAACAGCTTAAAAAGAGAATCTTATTGTGATTTCTTTATAATGGGTGTGTTCCTTATCTTATCCTAGTGTCTAAACTCTTCTCCATGGCTGGACCTCCAAATAATACTCCTTTACGTGCTAAGGGGTATCTAGAGATTGGGATAGGTTTAATAACTACCCTAACACTAACGCGTACCCTAACCCTAACCCCTACCCTAACCCTAACACGTACCCTAATCCTAACCAATACCCTAAGCCGAGCCCTAACCCTAACACTAACCCTAACCCTAACCCTAACCCATACCCTAAGCCGTACCCGAAGCCCTCCCCAAACCCGTACCCTAAGCCGTACCCTAAGCCGTACCCTAAGCCTAACCCTAACCCTAGGCTACCCTTGACTGCTTCTGCCTCCAATAGATTTCCTAAGCACTAGTGTTTTAAGGAACAGCTTAAAAAGAGAATCCTAATGTGATTTCTTTATAATGGGTGTGTTCCTTATCTTATCCTAGTGTCTAAACTCTTCTCCATGGCTGGACCCCCAAATAATATTCCTTTACGTGCTAAGGGGTATCTAGAGAGTGGGATAGGTTTAATAACTACCCTAACCCTAACGCGTACCCTAACCCTAAACCCTACCCTAACCCTAACCCGTACCCTAATCCTAACCCGTACCCTAAACCGAGCCCTAACCCTAACACTAACCCTAACCCTAACCCTAACCCATACCCTACGCCGTACCAGAAGCCCTCCCCGAACCCGTACCCTAAGCCGTACCCTAAGCCTAACCCTAAACGTAGGCTACCCTTGAATGCTTCTGCCTCCAATAGATTTCCTAAGCAGTAGTGTTTTAAGGAACAGCTTAAAAAGAGAATCCTAATGTGATTTCTTTATAATGGGTGTGTTCTTTATCTTATCATAGTGTCTAAATTCTTCTCCATGGCTGGACCTCCAAATAATATTCCTTTACGTGCTAAGGGGTATCTAGAGAGTGGGATAGCTTTAATAACTACCCTAACACTAACGCGTACCCTAACCCTAACCCCTACCCTAACCCTAACACGTACCCTAATCCTAAACAATACCCTAAACCGAGCCCTAACCCTAACACTAACTCTAACCCTAACCCTAACCCATACCCTACGCCGTACACGAAGCCATCCCCGAACCCGTACCCTAAGCCGTACCCTAAGCCGTACCCTAAGCCTAACCCTAACCCTAGGCTACCCTTGACTGCTTCTGCCTCCAATAGATTTTCTAAGCACTAGTGTTTTAAGGAACAGCTTAAAAAGAGAATCCTAATGTGATTTCTTTATAATGGGTGTGTTCCTTATCTTATCCTAGTGTCTAAACTGTTCTCCATGGCTGGACCTCCAAATAATATTCCTTTACGTGTTAAGGGGTATCTAGAGAGTGGGTTAGGTTTAATAACTACCCTAACACTAACGCGTACCCTAACCCTAAACCCTACCCTAACCCTAACACGTACCCTAAACCTAACCAATACCCTATACCGAGCCCTAACCCTAACACTAACCCTAACCCTAACCCTAACCCATACCCTACGCCGTACCAGAAGCCCTCCCCGAACCCGTACCCTAAGCCATACCCTAAGCCTAACCCTAAGCCTAACCCTAACCCTAGGCTACCCTTGACTGCTTCTGCCTCCAATAGATTTCCTAAGCACTAGTGTTTTAAGGAACAGCTTAAAAAGAGAATCCTAATGTGATTTCTTTATAATGGGTGTGTTCCTTATCTTATCCTAGTGTCTAAACTCTTCTCCATGGCTGGACCTCCAAATAATATTCCTTTACGTGCTAAGGGGTATCTAGAGAGTGGGTTAGGTTTAATAACTACCCAGCACTAACGCGTACCCTAACCCTAACCCCTACCCTATCGCTAACACGTACCCTAATCCTAACCAATACCCTAAACCGAGCCCTAACCCTAACACTAACCCTAACTCTAACCCTAACCCATACCCCACGCCATACCAGAAGCCCTCCCCGAACCCGTACCCTAAGCCGTACCCTAAGCCTAACCCTAAGCCTAACCCTAACCCTAGGCTACCCTTGACTGCTTCTGCCTCCAATAGATTTCCTAAGCACTAGTGTTTTAAGGAACAGCTTAAAAAGAGAATCTTATTGTGATTTCTTTATAATGGGTGTGTTCCTTATCTTATCCTAGTGTCTAAACTCTTCTCCATGGCTGGACCCCCAAATAATATTCCTTTACGTGCTAAGGGGTATCTAGAGAGTGGGATAGGTTTAATAACTACCCTAACCCTAACGCGTACCCTAACCCTATCCCCTACCCTAACCCTAACACGTACCCTAATCCTAACCCGTACCCTAAACCGAGCCCTAACCCTAACACTAACCCTAACCCTAACCCTAACCCATACCCTACGCCATACCCGAAGCCCTCCCCGAACCCGTACCCTAAGCCGTACCCTAAGCCGTACCCTAAGCCTAACCCTAACCCTAGGCTACCCTTGACTGCTTCTGCCTCCAATAGATTTCCTAAGCACTAGTGTTTTAAGGAACAGCTTAAAAAGAGAATCCTAATGTGATTTCTTTACAATGGGTGTGTTCCTTTTCTTATCCTAGTGTCTAAACTCTTCTCCATGGCTGGAAATCCAAATAATATTCCTTTACGTGCTAAGGGGTATCTAGAGACTGGGATAGGTTTAATAACTACCCTAACACTAACGCGTACCCTAACCCTAACCCCTACCCTAACCCTAACACGTACCCTAATCCTAACCAATAACCTAAACCGAGCCCTAACCCTAACACGAACCCTAACCGTAACCCTAACCCATACCCTACGCCGTACCCGAAGCCCTCCCCGAACCGGTACCCTAAGCCGTACCCTAAGCCTAAACCTAACCCTAGGCTACCCTTGACTGCTTCTGCCTCCAATAGATTTTCTAAGCACTAGTGTTTTAAGGAACAGCTTAAAAAGAGAATCCTAATGTGATTTCTTTATAATGGGTGTGTTCCTTATCTTATCCTAGTGTCTAAACTCTTCTCCATGGCTGGACCTCCAAATAATATTCCTTTACGTGCTAAAGGGTATCTAGAGAGTGGGTTAGGTTTAAAAACTACCCTAACACTAATGCGTACCCTAACCCTTACCCCTACCCTATCCCTAACACGTACCCTAATCCTAACCAATACCCTAAACCGAGCCCTAACCCTAACACTAACCCTAACCATAACACTAACCCATACCCTACGCCGTACCAGAAGCCCTCCCCGAAGCCGTACCCTAAGCCGTACCCTAAGCCTAACCCTAAGCCTAACCCTAAACGTAGGCTACCCTTGAATGCTTCTGCCTCCAATAGATTTCCTAAGCAGTAGTGTTTTAAGGAACAGCTTAAAAAGAGAATCCTAATGTGATTTCTTTATAATGGGTGTGTTCCTTATCTTATCCTAGTGTCTAAATTCTTCTCCATGGCTGGACCTCCAAATAATATTCCTTTACGTGCTAAGGGGTATCTAGAGAGTGGGATAGCTTTAATAACTACCCTAACACTAACGCGTACCCTAACCCTAACCCCTACCCTAACCCTAACACGTACCCTAATCCTAACCAATACCCTAAACCGAGCCCTAACCCTAACACTAACCCTAACCCTAACCCTAACCCATACCCTACGCCGTACCCGAAGCCCTCCCCGAACCCGTACCCTAAGCCGTACCCTAAGCCGTACCCTAAGCCTAACCCTAACCCTAGGCTACCCTTGACTGCTTCTGCCTCCAATAGATTTCCTAAGCACTAGTGTTTTAAGGAACAGCTTAAAAAGAGAATCTTATTGTGATTTCTTTATAATGGGTGTGTTCCTTATCTTATCCTAGTGTCTAAACTCTTCTCCATGGCTGGACCTCCAAATAATATTCCTTTATGTGCTAAGGGGTATCTAGAGAGTGGGATAGGTTTAATAACTACCCTAACACTAATGCGTACCCTAACCCTAACCCCTACCCTATCGCTAACACGTACCCTAATCCTAACCAATACCCTAAACCGAGCACTAACCCTAACACTAACCCTAACCCTAACCCTAACACATACCCTACGCCGTACCAGAAGCCCTCCCCGAACCCGTACCCTAAGCCGTACCCTAAGCCTAACCCTAAACGTAGGCTACCCTTGAATGCTTCTGCCTCCAATAGATTTCCTAAGCAGTAGTGTTTTAAGGAACAGCTTAAAAAGAGAATCCTAATGTGATTTCTTTATAATGGGTGTGTTCCTTATCTTATCCTAGTGTCTAAATTCTTCTCCATGGCTGGACCTCCAAATAATATTCCTTTACGTACTAAGGGGTATCTAGAGAGTGGGATAGCTTTAATAACTACCCTAACACTAACGCGTACCCTAACCCTAACCCCTACCCTAACCCTAACACGTACCCTAATCCTAACCAATACCCTAAACCGAGCCCTAACCCTAACACTAACCCTAACCCTAACCCTAACCCATACCCTACGCCGTACACGAAGCCATCCCCGAACCCGTACCCTAAGCCGTACCCTAAGCCGTACCCTAAGCCTAACCCTAACCCTAGGCTACCCTTGACTGCTTCTGCCTCCAATAGATTTTATAAGCACTAGTGTTTTAAGGAACAGCTTAAAAAGAGAATCCTAATGTGATTTCTTTATAATGGGTGTGTTCCTTATCTTATCCTAGTGTCTAAACTCTTCTCCATGGCTGGACCTCCAAATAATATTCCTTTACGTGCTAAGGGGTATCTAGAGAGTGGGTTAGGTTTAATAACTACCCTAACACTAACGCGTACCCTAACCCTAAACCCTACCCTAACCCTAACACGTACCCTAATCCTAACCAATACCCTATACCGAGCCCTAACCCTAACACTAACCCTAACCCTAACCCTAACCCATACCCTACGCCGTACCAGAAGCCCTCCCCGAACCCGTACCCTAAGCCATACCCTAAGCCTAACCCTAAGCCTAACCCTAACCCTAGGCTACCCTTGACTGCTTCTGCCTCCAATAGATTTCCTAAGCACTAGTGTTTTAAGGAACAGCTTAAAAAGAGAATACTAATGTGATTTCTTTATAATGGGTGTGTTCCTTATCTTATCCTAGTGTCTAAACTCTTCTCCATGGCTGGACCTCCAAATAATATTCCTTTACGTGCTAAGGGGTATCTAGAGAGTGGGTTAGGTTTAATAACTACCCAGCACTAACGCGTACCCTAACCCTAACCCCTACCCTATCGCTAACACGTACCCTAATCCTAACCAATACCCTAAACCGAGCCCTAACCCTAACACTAACCCTAACTCTAACCCTAACACATACCCCACGCCATACCAGAAGCCCTCCCCGAACCCGTACCCTAAGCTGTACCCTAAGCCTAACCCTAAGCCTAACCCTAACCATAGGCTACCCTTGACTGCTTCTGCCTCCAATAGATTTCCTAAGCACTAGTGTTTTAAGGAACAGCTTAAAAAGAGAATCTTATTGTGATTTCTTTATAATGGGTGTGTTCCTTATCTTATCCTAGTGTCTAAACTCTTCTCCATGGCTGGACCTCCAAATAATATTCCTTTACGTGCTAAGGGGTATCTAGAGATTGGGATAGGTTTAATAACTACCCTAACACTAACGCGTACCCTAACCCTAACCCCTACCCTAACCCTAACACGTACCCTAATCCTAACCAATACCCTAAGCCGAGCCCTAACCCTAACACTAACCCTAACCCTAACCCTAACCCATACCCTAAGCCGTACCCGAAGCCCTCCCCAAACCCGTACCCTAAGCCGTACCCTAAGCCGTACCCTAAGCCTAACCCTAACCCTAGGCTACCCTTGACTGCTTCTGCCTCCAATAGATTTCCTAAGCACTAGTGTTTTAAGGAACAGCTTAAAAAGAGAATCCTAATGTGATTTCTTTATAATGGGTGTGTTCCTTATCTTATCCTAGTGTCTAAACTCTTCTCCATGGCTGGACCCCCAAATAATATTCCTTTACGTGCTAAGGGGTATCTAGAGAGTGGGATAGGTTTAATAACTACCCTAACCCTAACGCGTACCCTAACCCTATCCCCTACCCTAACCCTAACCCGTACCCTAATCCTAACCCGTACCCTAAACCGAGCCCTAACCCTAACACTAACCCTAACCCTAACCCTAACCCATACCCTACGCCATACCCGAAGCCCTCCCCGAACCCGTACCCTAAGCCGTACCCTAAGCCGTACCCTAAGCCTAACCCTAACCCTAGGCTACCCTTGACTGCTTCTGCCTCCAATAGATTTCCTAAGCACTAGTGTTTTAAGGAACAGCTTAAAAAGAGAATCCTAATGTGATTTCTTTATAATGGGTGTGTTCCTTATCTTATCCTAGTGTCTAAATTCTTCTCCATGGCTGGACCTCCAAATAATATTCCTTTACGTGCTAAGGGGTATCTAGAGAGTGGGATAGCTTTAATAACTACCCTAACACTAACGCGTACCCTAACCCTAACCCCTACCCTAACCCTAACACGTACCCTAATCCTAACCAATACCCTAAACCGAGCCCTAACCCTAACACTAACCCTAACCCTAACCCTAACCCATACCCTACGCCGTACCCGAAGCCATCCCCGAACCCGTACCCTAAGCCGTACCCTAAGCCGTACCCTAAGCCTAACCCTAACCCTAGGCTACCCTTGACTGCTTCTGCCTCCAATAGATTTCCTAAGCACTAGTGTTTTAAGGAACAGCTTAAAAAGAGAATCTTATTGTGATTTCTTTATAATGGGTGTGTTCCTTATCTTATCCTAGTGTCTAAACTCTTCTCCATGGCTGGACCTCCAAATAATATTCCTTTACGTGCTAAGGGGTATCTAGAGAGTGGGTTAGGTTTAATAACTACCCTAACACTAACGCGTACCCTAACCCTAAACCCTACCCTAACCCTAACACGTACCCTAATCCTAACCAATACCCTATACCGAGCCCTAACCCTAACACTAACCCTAACCCTAACCCTAACCCATACCCTACGCCGTACCAGAAGCCCTCCCCGAACCCGTACCCTAAGCCATACCCTAAGCCTAACCCTAAGCCTAACCCTAACCCTAGGCTACCCTTGACTGCTTCTGCCTCCAATAGATTTCCTAAGCACTAGTGTTTTAAGGAACAGCTTAAAAAGAGAATACTAATGTGATTTCTTTATAATGGGTGTGTTCCTTATCTTATCCTAGTGTCTAAACTCTTCTCCATGGCTGGACCTCCAAATAATATTCCTTTACGTGCTAAGGGGTATCTAGAGAGTGGGTTAGGTTTAATAACTACCCAGCACTAACGCGTACCCTAACCCTAACCCCTACCCTATCGCTAACACGTACCCTAATCCTAACCAATACCCTAAACCGAGCCCTAACCCTAACACTAACCCTAACT
The DNA here is from genome assembly GCF_965194825.1 of Balaenoptera physalus. NCBI lineage: Eukaryota > Metazoa > Chordata > Mammalia > Artiodactyla > Balaenopteridae > Balaenoptera > Balaenoptera physalus. Next base: position 140,794,146 of record NC_138903.1, on the reverse strand, counting down.
CTAACCCTAACCCATACCCCACGCCATACCAGAAGCCCTCCCCGAACCCGTACCCTAAGCCGTACCCTAAGCCTAACCCTAAGCCTAACCCTAACCCTAGGCTACCCTTGACTGCTTCTGCCTCCAATAGATTTCCTAAGCACTAGTGTTTTAAGGAACAGCTTAAAAAGAGAATCTTATTGTGATTTCTTTATAATGGGTGTGTTCCTTATCTTATCCTAGTGTCTAAACTCTTCTCCATGGCTGGACCTCCAAATAATACTCCTTTACGTGCTAAGGGGTATCTAGAGATTGGGATAGGTTTAATAACTACCCTAACACTAACGCGTACCCTAACCCTAACCCCTACCCTAACCCTAACACGTACCCTAATCCTAACCAATACCCTAAGCCGAGCCCTAACCCTAACACTAACCCTAACCCTAACCCTAACCCATACCCTAAGCCGTACCCGAAGCCCTCCCCAAACCCGTACCCTAAGCCGTACCCTAAGCCGTACCCTAAGCCTAACCCTAACCCTAGGCTACCCTTGACTGCTTCTGCCTCCAATAGATTTCCTAAGCACTAGTGTTTTAAGGAACAGCTTAAAAAGAGAATCCTAATGTGATTTCTTTATAATGGGTGTGTTCCTTATCTTATCCTAGTGTCTAAACTCTTCTCCATGGCTGGACCCCCAAATAATATTCCTTTACGTGCTAAGGGGTATCTAGAGAGTGGGATAGGTTTAATAACTACCCTAACCCTAACGCGTACCCTAACCCTAAACCCTACCCTAACCCTAACCCGTACCCTAATCCTAACCCGTACCCTAAACCGAGCCCTAACCCTAACACTAACCCTAACCCTAACCCTAACCCATACCCTACGCCGTACCAGAAGCCCTCCCCGAACCCGTACCCTAAGCCGTACCCTAAGCCTAACCCTAAACGTAGGCTACCCTTGAATGCTTCTGCCTCCAATAGATTTCCTAAGCAGTAGTGTTTTAAGGAACAGCTTAAAAAGAGAATCCTAATGTGATTTCTTTATAATGGGTGTGTTCTTTATCTTATCATAGTGTCTAAATTCTTCTCCATGGCTGGACCTCCAAATAATATTCCTTTACGTGCTAAGGGGTATCTAGAGAGTGGGATAGCTTTAATAACTACCCTAACACTAACGCGTACCCTAACCCTAACCCCTACCCTAACCCTAACACGTACCCTAATCCTAAACAATACCCTAAACCGAGCCCTAACCCTAACACTAACTCTAACCCTAACCCTAACCCATACCCTACGCCGTACACGAAGCCATCCCCGAACCCGTACCCTAAGCCGTACCCTAAGCCGTACCCTAAGCCTAACCCTAACCCTAGGCTACCCTTGACTGCTTCTGCCTCCAATAGATTTTCTAAGCACTAGTGTTTTAAGGAACAGCTTAAAAAGAGAATCCTAATGTGATTTCTTTATAATGGGTGTGTTCCTTATCTTATCCTAGTGTCTAAACTGTTCTCCATGGCTGGACCTCCAAATAATATTCCTTTACGTGTTAAGGGGTATCTAGAGAGTGGGTTAGGTTTAATAACTACCCTAACACTAACGCGTACCCTAACCCTAAACCCTACCCTAACCCTAACACGTACCCTAAACCTAACCAATACCCTATACCGAGCCCTAACCCTAACACTAACCCTAACCCTAACCCTAACCCATACCCTACGCCGTACCAGAAGCCCTCCCCGAACCCGTACCCTAAGCCATACCCTAAGCCTAACCCTAAGCCTAACCCTAACCCTAGGCTACCCTTGACTGCTTCTGCCTCCAATAGATTTCCTAAGCACTAGTGTTTTAAGGAACAGCTTAAAAAGAGAATCCTAATGTGATTTCTTTATAATGGGTGTGTTCCTTATCTTATCCTAGTGTCTAAACTCTTCTCCATGGCTGGACCTCCAAATAATATTCCTTTACGTGCTAAGGGGTATCTAGAGAGTGGGTTAGGTTTAATAACTACCCAGCACTAACGCGTACCCTAACCCTAACCCCTACCCTATCGCTAACACGTACCCTAATCCTAACCAATACCCTAAACCGAGCCCTAACCCTAACACTAACCCTAACTCTAACCCTAACCCATACCCCACGCCATACCAGAAGCCCTCCCCGAACCCGTACCCTAAGCCGTACCCTAAGCCTAACCCTAAGCCTAACCCTAACCCTAGGCTACCCTTGACTGCTTCTGCCTCCAATAGATTTCCTAAGCACTAGTGTTTTAAGGAACAGCTTAAAAAGAGAATCTTATTGTGATTTCTTTATAATGGGTGTGTTCCTTATCTTATCCTAGTGTCTAAACTCTTCTCCATGGCTGGACCTCCAAATAATATTCCTTTACGTGCTAAGGGGTATCTAGAGATTGGGATAGGTTTAATAACTACCCTAACACTAACGCGTACCCTAACCCTAACCCCTACCCTAACCCTAACACGTACCCTAATCCTAACCAATACCCTAAGCCGAGCCCTAACCCTAACACTAACCCTAACCCTAACCCTAACCCATACCCTAAGCCGTACCCGAAGCCCTCCCCAAACCCGTACCCTAAGCCGTACCCTAAGCCGTACCCTAAGCCTAACCCTAACCCTAGGCTACCCTTGACTGCTTCTGCCTCCAATAGATTTCCTAAGCACTAGTGTTTTAAGGAACAGCTTAAAAAGAGAATCCTAATGTGATTTCTTTATAATGGGTGTGTTCCTTATCTTATCCTAGTGTCTAAACTCTTCTCCATGGCTGGACCCCCAAATAATATTCCTTTACGTGCTAAGGGGTATCTAGAGAGTGGGATAGGTTTAATAACTACCCTAACCCTAACGCGTACCCTAACCCTAAACCCTACCCTAACCCTAACCCGTACCCTAATCCTAACCCGTACCCTAAACCGAGCCCTAACCCTAACACTAACCCTAACCCTAACCCTAACCCATACCCTACGCCATACCCGAAGCCCTCCCCGAACCCGTACCCTAAGCCGTACCCTAAGCCGTACCCTAAGCCTAACCCTAACCCTAGGCTACCCTTGACTGCTTCTGCCTCCAATAGATTTCCTAAGCACTAGTGTTTTAAGGAACAGCTTAAAAAGAGAATCCTAATGTGATTTCTTTATAATGGGTGTGTTCCTTATCTTATCCTAGTGTCTAAATTCTTCTCCATGGCTGGACCTCCGAATAATATTCCTTTACGTGCTAAGGGGTATCTAGAGAGTGGGATAGCTTTAATAACTACCCTAACACTAACGCGTACCCTAACCCTAACCCCTACCCTAACCCTAACACGTACCCTAATCCTAACCAATACCCTAAACCGAGCCCTAACCCTAACACTAACCCTAACCCTAACCCTAACCCATACCCTACGCCGTACCCGAAGCCATCCCCGAACCCGTACCCTAAGCCGTACCCTAAGCCGTACCCTAAGCCTAACCCTAACCCTAGGCTACCCTTGACTGCTTCTGCCTCCAATAGATTTCCTAAGCACTAGTGTTTTAAGGAACAGCTTAAAAAGAGAATCTTATTGTGATTTCTTTATAATGGGTGTGTTCCTTATCTTATCCTAGTGTCTAAACTCTTCTCCATGGCTGGACCTCCAAATAATATTCCTTTATGTGCTAAGGGGTATCTAGAGAGTGGGATAGGTTTAATAAGTACCCTAACACTAATGCGTACCCTAACCCTAACCCCTACCCTATCGCTAACACGTACCCTAATCCTAACCAATACCCTAAACCGAGCCCTAACCCTAACACTAACCCTAACCCTAACCCTAACACATACCCTACGCCGTACCAGAAGCCCTCCCCGAACCCGTACCCTAAGCCGTACCCTAAGCCTAACCCTAAACGTAGGCTACCCTTGAATGCTTCTGCCTCCAATAGATTTCCTAAGCAGTAGTGTTTTAAGGAACAGCTTAAAAAGAGAATCCTAATGTGATTTCTTTATAATGGGTGTGTTCTTTATCTTATCATAGTGTCTAAATTCTTCTCCATGGCTGGACCTCCAAATAATATTCCTTTACGTGCTAAGGGGTATCTAGAGAGTGGGATAGCTTTAATAACTACCCTAACACTAACGCGTACCCTAACCCTAACCCCTACCCTAACCCTAACACGTACCCTAATCCTAAACAATACCCTAAACCGAGCCCTAACCCTAACACTAACTCTAACCCTAACCCTAACCCATACCCTACGCCGTACACGAAGCCATCCCCGAACCCGTACCCTAAGCCGTACCCTAAGCCGTACCCTAAGCCTAACCCTAACCCTAGGCTACCCTTGACTGCTTCTGCCTCCAATAGATTTTCTAAGCACTAGTGTTTTAAGGAACAGCTTAAAAAGAGAATCCTAATGTGATTTCTTTATAATGGGTGTGTTCCTTATCTTATCCTAGTGTCTAAACTGTTCTCCATGGCTGGACCTCCAAATAATATTCCTTTACGTGTTAAGGGGTATCTAGAGAGTGGGTTAGGTTTAATAACTACCCTAACACTAACGCGTACCCTAACCCTAAACCCTACCCTAACCCTAACACGTACCCTAAACCTAACCAATACCCTATACCGAGCCCTAACCCTAACACTAACCCTAACCCTAACCCTAACCCATACCCTACGCCGTACCAGAAGCCCTCCCCGAACCCGTACCCTAAGCCATACCCTAAGCCTAACCCTAAGCCTAACCCTAACCCTAGGCTACCCTTGACTGCTTCTGCCTCCAATAGATTTCCTAAGCACTAGTGTTTTAAGGAACAGCTTAAAAAGAGAATCCTAATGTGATTTCTTTATAATGGGTGTGTTCCTTATCTTATCCTAGTGTCTAAACTCTTCTCCATGGCTGGACCTCCAAATAATATTCCTTTACGTGCTAAGGGGTATCTAGAGAGTGGGTTAGGTTTAATAACTACCCAGCACTAATGCGTACCCTAACCCTAACCCCTACCCTATCGCTAACACGTACCCTAATCCTAACCAATACCCTAAACCGAGCCCTAACCCTAACACTAACCCTAACTCTAACCCTAACCCATACCCCACGCCATACCAGAAGCCCTCCCCGAACCCGTACCCTAAGCCGTACCCTAAGCCTAACCCTAAGCCTAACCCTAACCCTAGGCTACCCTTGACTGCTTCTGCCTCCAATAGATTTCCTAAGCACTAGTGTTTTAAGGAACAGCTTAAAAAGAGAATCTTATTGTGATTTCTTTATAATGGGTGTGTTCCTTATCTTATCCTAGTGTCTAAACTCTTCTCCATGGCTGGACCTCCAAATAATATTCCTTTACGTGCTAAGGGGTATCTAGAGATTGGGATAGGTTTAATAACTACCCTAACACTAACGCGTACCCTAACCCTAACCCCTACCCTAACCCTAACACGTACCCTAATCCTAACCAATACCCTAAGCCGAGCCCTAACCCTAACACTAACCCTAACCCTAACCCTAACCCATACCCTAAGCCGTACCCGAAGCCCTCCCCAAACCCGTACCCTAAGCCGTACCCTAAGCCGTACCCTAAGCCTAACCCTAACCCTAGGCTACCCTTGACTGCTTCTGCCTCCAATAGATTTCCTAAGCACTAGTGTTTTAAGGAACAGCTTAAAAAGAGAATCCTAATGTGATTTCTTTATAATGGGTGTGTTCCTTATCTTATCCTAGTGTCTAAACTCTTCTCCATGGCTGGACCCCCAAATAATATTCCTTTACGTGCTAAGGGGTATCTAGAGAGTGGGATAGGTTTAATAACTACCCTAACCCTAACGCGTACCCTAACCCTAAACCCTACCCTAACCCTAACCCGTACCCTAATCCTAACCCGTACCCTAAACCGAGCCCTAACCCTAACACTAACCCTAAGCCTAACCCTAACCCATACCCTACGCCATACCCGAAGCCCTCCCCGAACCCGTACCCTAAGCCGTACCCTAAGCCGTACCCTAAGCCTAACCCTAACCCTAGGCTACCCTTGACTGCTTCTGCCTCCAATAGATTTCCTAAGCACTAGTGTTTTAAGGAACAGCTTAAAAAGAGAATCCTAATGTGATTTCTTTATAATGGGTGTGTTCCTTATCTTATCCTAGTGTCTAAATTCTTCTCCATGGCTGGACCTCCAAATAATATTCCTTTACGTGCTAAGGGGTATCTAGAGAGTGGGATAGCTTTAATAACTACCCTAACACTAACGCGTACCCTAACCCTAACCCCTACCCTAACCCTAACACGTACCCTAATCCTAACCAATACCCTAAACCGAGCCCTAACCCTAACACTAACCCTAACCCTAACCCTAACCCATACCCTACGCCGTACCCGAAGCCATTCCCGAACCCGTACCCTAAGCCGTACCCTAAGCCGTACCCTAAGCCTAACCCTAACCCTAGGTTACCCTTGACTGCTTCTGCCTCCAATAGATTTCCTAAGCACTAGTGTTTTAAGGAACAGCTTAAAAAGAGAATCTTATTGTGATTTCTTTATAATGGGTGTGTTCCTTATCTTATCCTAGTGTCTAAACTCTTCTCCATGGCTGGACCTCCAAATAATATTCCTTTATGTGCTAAGGGGTATCTAGAGAGTGGGATAGGTTTAATAAGTACCCTAACACTAATGCGTACCCTAACCCTAACCCCTACCCTATCGCTAACACGTACCCTAATCCTAACCAATACCCTAAACCGAGCCCTAACCCTAACACTAACCCTAACCCTAACCCTAACACATACCCTACGCCGTACCAGAAGCCCTCCCCGAACCCGTACCCTAAGCCGTACCCTAAGCCTAACCCTAAACGTAGGCTACCCTTGAATGCTTCTGCCTCCAATAGATTTCCTAAGCAGTAGTGTTTTAAGGAACAGCTTAAAAAGAGAATCCTAATGTGATTTCTTTATAATGGGTGTGTTCTTTATCTTATCCTAGTGTCTAAATTATTCTCCATGGCTGGACCTCCAAATAATATTCCTTTACGTGCTAAGGGGTATCTAGAGAGTGGGATAGCTTTAATAACTACCCTAACACTAACGCGTACCCTAACCCTAACCCCTACCCTAACCCTAACACGTACCCTAATCCTAAACAATACCCTAAACCGAGCCCTAACCCTAACACTAACCCTAACCCTAACCCTAACCCATACCCTACGCCGTACACGAAGCCATCCCCGAACCCGTACCCTAAGCCGTACCCTAAGCCGTACCCTAAGCCTAACCCTAACCCTAGGCTACCCTTGACTGCTTCTGCCTCCAATAGATTTTCTAAGCACTAGTGTTTTAAGGAACAGCTTAAAAAGAGAATCCTAATGTGATTTCTTTATAATGGGTGTGTTCCTTATCTTATCCTAGTGTCTAAACTGTTCTCCATGGCTGGACCTCCAAATAATATTCCTTTACGTGCTAAGGGGTATCTAGAGAGTGGGTTAGGTTTAATAACTACCCTAACACTAACGCGTACCCTAACCCTAAACCCTACCCTAACCCTAACACGTACCCTAATCCTAACCAATACCCTATACCGAGCCCTAACCCTAACACTAACCCTAACCCTAACCCTAACCCATACCCTACGCCGTACCAGAAGCCCTCCCCGAACCCGTACCCTAAGCCATACCCTAAGCCTAACCCTAAGCCTAACCCTAACCCTAGGCTACCCTTGACTGCTTCTGCCTCCAATAGATTTCCTAAGCACTAGTGTTTTAAGGAACAGCTTAAAAAGAGAATCCTAATGTGATTTCTTTATAATGGGTGTGTTCCTTATCTTATCCTAGTGTCTAAACTCTTCTCCATGGCTGGACCTCCAAATAATATTCCTTTACGTGCTAAGGGGTATCTAGAGAGTGGGTTAGGTTTAATAACTACCCTAACACTAACGCGTACCCTAACCCTAACCCCTACCCTATCGCTAACACGTACCCTAATCCTAACCAATACCCTAAACCGAGCCCTAACCCTAACACTAACCCTAACCCTAACCCTAACCCATAACCCACGCCATACCAGAAGCCCTCCCCGAACCCGTACCCTAAGCCGTACCCTAAGCCTAACCCTAAGCCTAACCCTAACCCTAGGCTACCCTTGACTGCTTCTGCCTCCAATAGATTTCCTAAGCACTAGTGTTTTAAGGAACAGCTTAAAAAGAGAATCCTAATGTGATTTCTTTATAATGGGTGTGTTCCTTATCTTATCCTAGTGTCTAAACTCTTCTCCATGGCTGGACCTCCAAATAATATTCCTTTACGTGCTAAGGGGTATCTAGAGAGTGGGTTAGGTTTAATAACTACCCTAACACTAACGCGTACCCTAACCCTAACCCCTACCCTAACCCTAACACGTACCCTAATCCTAACCAATACCCTAAGCCGAGCCCTAACCCTAACACTAACCCTAACCCTAACCCTAACCCATACCCTAAGCCGTACCCGAAGCCCTCCCCAAACCCGTACCCTAAGCCGTACCCTAAGCCGTACCCTAAGCCTAACCCTAACCCTAGGCTACCCTTGACTGCTTCTGCCTCCAATAGATTTCCTAAGCACTAGTGTTTTAAGGAACAGCTTAAAAAGAGAATCCTAATGTGATTTCTTTATAATGGGTGTGTTCCTTATCTTATCCTAGTGTCTAAACTCTTCTCCATGGCTGGACCTCCAAATAATATTCCTTTACGTGCTAAGGGGTATCTAGAGAGTGGGATAGGTTTAATAACTACCCTAACACTAATGCGTACCCTAACCCTAACCCCTACCCTATCGCTAACACGTACCCTAATCCTAACCAATACCCTAAACCGAGCCCTAACCCTAACACTAACCCTAACCCTAACCCTAACACATACCCTACGCCGTACCAGAAGCCCTCCCCGAACCCGTAACCTAAGCCGTACCCTAAGCCTAAACCTAAGCCTAACCCTAAACGTAGGCTACCCTTGAATGCTTCTGCCTCCAATAGATTTCCTAAGCAGTAGTGTTTTAAGGAACAGCTTAAAAAGAGAATCCTAATGTGATTTCTTTATAATGGGTGTGTTCCTTATCTTATCCTAGTGTCTAAATTCTTCTCCATGGCTGGACCTCCAAATAATATTCCTTTACGTGCTAAGGGGTATCTAGAGAGTGGGATAGCTTTAATAACTACCCTAACACTAACGCGTACCCTAACCCTAACCCCTACCCTAACCCTAACACGTACCCTAATCCTAACCAATACCCTAAACCGAGCCCTAACCCTAACACTAACCCTAACCCTAACCCTAACCCTTACCCTACACCGTACCCGAAGCCATCCCCGAACCCGTACCCTAAGCCGTACCCTAAGCCGTACCCTAAGCCTAACCCTAACCCTAGGCTACCCTTGACTGCTTCTGCCTCCAATAGATTTCCTAAGCACTAGTGTTTTAAGGAACAGCTTAAAAAGAGAATCTTATTGTGATTTCTTTATAATGGGTGTGTTCCTTATCTTATCCTAGTGTCTAAACTCTTCTCCATGGCTGGACCTCCAAATAATATTCCTTTATGTGCTAAGGGGTATCTAGAGAGTGGGATAGGTTTAATAACTACCCTAACACTAATGCGTACCCTAACCCTAACCCCTACCCTATCGCTAACACGTACCCTAATCCTAACCAATACCCTAAACCGAGCCCTAACCCTAACACTAACCCTAACCCTAACCCTAACACATACCCTACGCCGTACCAGAAGCCCTCCCCGAACCCGTACCCTAAGCCGTACCCTAAGCCTAACCCTAAACGTAGGCTACCCTTGAATGCTTCTGCCTCCAATAGATTTCCTAAGCAGTAGTGTTTTAAGTAACAGCTTAAAAAGAGAATCCTAATGTGATTTCTTTATAATGGGTGTGTTCCTTATCTTATCCTAGTGTCTAAATTCTTCTCCATGGCTGGACCTCCAAATAATATTCCTTTACGTACTAAGGGGTATCTAGAGAGTGGGATAGCTTTAATAACTACCCTAACACTAACGCGTACCCTAACCCTAACCCCTACCCTAACCCTAACACGTACCCTAATCCTAAACAATACCCTAAACCGAGCCCTAACCCTAACACTAACCCTAACCCTAACCCTAACCCATACCCTACGCCGTACACGAAGCCATCCCCGAACCCGTACCCTAAGCCGTACCCTAAGCCGTACCCTAAGCCTAACCCTAACCCTAGGCTACCCTTGACTGCTTCTGCCTCCAATAGATTTTCTAAGCACTAGTGTTTTAAGGAACAGCTTAAAAAGAGAATCCTAATGTGATTTCTTTATAATGGGTGTGTTCCTTATCTTATCCTAGTGTCTAAACTCTTCTCCATGGCTGGACCTCCAAATAATATTCCTTTACGTGCTAAGGGGTATCTAGAGAGTGGGTTAGGTTTAATAACTACCCTAACACTAACGCGTACCCTAACCCTAAACCCTACCCTAACCCTAACACGTACCCTAATCCTAACCAATACCCTATACCGAGCCCTAACCCTAACACTAACCCTAACCCTAACCCTAACACATACCCTACGCCGTACCAGAAGCCCTCCCCGAACCCGTACCCTAAGCCATACCCTAAGCCTAACCCTAAGCCTAACCCTAACCCTAGGCTACCCTTGACTGCTTCTGCCTCCAATAGATTTCCTAAGCACTAGTGTTTTAAGGAACAGCTTAAAAAGAGAATACTAATGTGATTTCTTTATAATGGGTGTGTTCCTTATCTTATCCTAGTGTCTAAACTCTTCTCCATGGCTGGACCTCCAAATAATATTCCTTTACGTGCTAAGGGGTATCTAGAGAGTGGGTTAGGTTTAATAACTACCCAGCACTAACGCGTACCCTAACCCTAACCCCTACCCTATCGCTAACACGTACCCTAATCCTAACCAATACCCTAAACCGAACCCTAACCCTAACACTAACCCTAACTCTAACCCTAACCCATACCCCACGCCATACCAGAAGCCCTCCCCGAACCCGTACCCTAAGCCGTACCCTAAGCCGTACCCTAAGCCTAACCCTAACCCTAGGCTACCCTTGACTGCTTCTGCCTCCAATAGATTTCCTAAGCACTAGTGTTTTAAGGAACAGCTTAAAAAGAGAATCTTATTGTGATTTCTTTATAATGGGTGTGTTCCTTATCTTATCCTAGTGTCTAAACTCTTCTCCATGGCTGGACCTCCAAATAATATTCCTTTATGTGCTAAGGGGTATCTAGAGAGTGGGATAGGTTTAATAACTACCCTAACACTAATGCGTACCCTAACCCTAACCCCTACCCTATCGCTAACACGTACCCTAATCCTAACCAATACCCTAAACCGAGCCCTAACCCTAACACTAACCCTAACCCTAACCCTAACACATACCCTACGCCGTACCAGAAGCCCTCCCCGAACCCGTACCCTAAGCCGTACCCTAAGCCTAACCCTAAACGTAGGCTACCCTTGAATGCTTCTGCCTCCAATAGATTTCCTAAGCAGTAGTGTTTTAAGGAACAGCTTAAAAAGAGAATCCTAATGTGATTTCTTTATAATGGGTGTGTTCCTTATCTTATCCTAGTGTCTAAATTCTTCTCCATGGCTGGACCTCCAAATAATATTCCTTTACGTACTAAGGGGTATCTAGAGAGTGGGATAGCTTTAATAACTACCCTAACACTAACGCGTACCCTAACCCTAACCCCTACCCTAACCCTAACACGTACCCTAATCCTAAACAATACCCTAAACCGAGCCCTAACCCTAACACTAACCCTAACCCTAACCCTAACCCATACCCTACGCCGTACACGAAGCCATCCCCGAACCCGTACCCTAAGCCGTACCCTAAGCCGTACCCTAAGCCTAACCCTAACCCTAGGCTACCCTTGACTGCTTCTGCCTCCAATAGATTTTCTAAGCACTAGTGTTTTAAGGAACAGCTTAAAAAGAGAATCCTAATGTGATTTCTTTATAATGGGTGTGTTCCTTATCTTATCCTAGTGTCTAAACTCTTCTCCATGGCTGGACCTCCAAATAATATTCCTTTACGTGCTAAGGGGTATCTAGAGAGTGGGTTAGGTTTAATAACTACCCTAACACTAACGCGTACCCTAACCCTAAACCCTACCCTAACCCTAACACGTACCCTAATCCTAACCAATACCCTATACCGAGCCCTAACCCTAACACTAACCCTAACCCTAACCCTAACACATACCCTACGCCGTACCAGAAGCCCTCCCCGAACCCGTACCCTAAGCCATACCCTAAGCCTAACCCTAAGCCTAACCCTAACCCTAGGCTACCCTTGACTGCTTCTGCCTCCAATAGATTTCCTAAGCACTAGTGTTTTAAGGAACAGCTTAAAAAGAGAATACTAATGTGATTTCTTTATAATGGGTGTGTTCCTTATCTTATCCTAGTGTCTAAACTCTTCTCCATGGCTGGACCTCCAAATAATATTCCTTTACGTGCTAAGGGGTATCTAGAGAGTGGGTTAGGTTTAATAACTACCCAGCACTAACGCGTACCCTAACCCTAACCCCTACCCTATCGCTAACACGTACCCTAATCCTAACCAATACCCTAAACCGAGCCCTAACCCTAACACTAACCCTAACTCTAACCCTAACCCATACCCCACGCCATACCAGAAGCCCTCCCCGAACCCGTACCCTAAGCCGTACCCTAAGCCTAACCCTAAGCCTAACACAAACCCTAGGCTACCCTTGACTGCTTCTGCCTCCAATAGATTTCCTAAGCACTAGTGTTTTAAGGAACAGCTTAAAAAGAGAATCTTATTGTGATTTCTTTATAATGGGTGTGTTCCTTATCTTATCCTAGTGTCTAAACTCTTCTCCATGGCTGGACCTCCAAATAATATTCTTTTACGTGCTAAGGGGTATCTAGAGATTGGGATAGGTTTAATAACTACCCTAACACTAACGCGTACCCTAACCCTAACCCCTACCCTAACCCTAACACGTACCCTAATCCTAACCAATACCCTAAGCCGAGCCCTAACCCTAACACTAACCCTAACCCTAACCCTAACCCATACCCTAAGCCGTACCCGAAGCCCTCCCCAAACCCGTACCCTAAGCCGTACCCTAAGCCGTACCCTAAGCCTAACCCTAACCCTAGGCTACCCTTGACTGCTTCTGCCTCCAATAGATTTCCTAAGCACTAGTGTTTTAAGGAACAGCTTAAAAAGAGAATCCTAATGTGATTTCTTTATAATGGGTGTGTTCCTTATCTTATCCTAGTGTCTAAACTCTTCTCCATGGCTGGACCCCCAAATAATATTCCTTTACGTGCTAAGGGGTATCTAGAGAGTGGGATAGGTTTAATAACTACCCTAACCCTAACGCGTACCCTAACCCTATCCCCTACCCTAACCCTAACCCGTACCCTAATCCTAACCCGTACCCTAAACCGAGCCCTAACCCTAACACTAACCCTAACCCTAACCCTAACCCATACCCTACGCCATACCCGAAGCCCTCCCCGAACCCGTACCCTAAGCCGTACCCTAAGCCGTACCCTAAGCCTAACCCTAACCCTAGGCTACCCTTGACTGCTTCTGCCTCCAATAGATTTCCTAAGCACTAGTGTTTTAAGGAACAGCTTAAAAAGAGAATCCTAATGTGATTTCTTTATAATGGGTGTGTTCCTTATCTTATCCTAGTGTCTAAACTCTTCTCCATGGCTGAACCTCCAAATAATATTCCTTTACGTGCTAAGGGGTATCTAGAGAGTGGGTTAGGTTTAATAACTACCCTAACACTAACGCGTACCCTAACCCTAAACCCTACCCTAACCCTAACACGTACCCTAATCCTAACCAATACCCTATACCGAGCCCTAACCCTAACACTAACCCTAACCCTAACCCTAACCCATACCCTACGCCGTACCAGAAGCCCTCCCCGAACCCGTACCCTAAGCCGTACCCTAAGCCGTACCCTAAGCCTAACCCTAACCCTAGGCTACCCTTGACTGCTTCTGCCTCCAATAGATTTCCTAAGCACTAGTGTTTTAAGGAACAGCTTAAAAAGAGAATCTTATTGTGATTTCTTTATAATGGGTGTGTTCCTTATCTTATCCTAGTGTCTAAACTCTTCTCCATGGCTGGACCTCCAAATAATATTCCTTTATGTGCTAAGGGGTATCTAGAGAGTGGGATAGGTTTAATAACTACCCTAACACTAATGCGTACCCTAACCCTAACCCCTACCCTATCGCTAACACGTACCCTAATCCTAACCAATACCCTAAACCGAGCCCTAACCCTAACACTAACCCTAACCCTAACCCTAACACATACCCTACGCCGTACCAGAAGCCCTCCCCGAACCCGTACCCTAAGCCGTACCCTAAGCCTAAGCCTAAACGTAGGCTACCCTTGAATGCTTCTGCCTCCAATACATTTCCTAAGCAGTAGTGTTTTAAGGAACAGCTTAAAAAGAGAATCCTAATGTGATTTCTTTATAATGGTTGTGTTCCTTATCTTATCCTAGTGTCTAAATTCTTCTCCATGGCTGGACCTCCAAATAATATTCCTTTACGTACTAAGGGGTATCTAGAGAGTGGGATAGCTTTAATAACTACCCTAACACTAACGCGTACCCTAACCCTAACCCCTACCCTAACCCTAACACGTACCCTAATCCTAAACAATACCCTAAACCGAGCCCTAACCCTAACACTAACCCTAACCCTAACCCTAACCCATACCCTACGCCGTACACGAAGCCATCCCCGAACCCGTACCCTAAGCCGTACCCTAAGCCGTACCCTAAGCCTAACCCTAACCCTAGGCTACCCTTGACTGCTTCTGCCTCCAATAGATTTTATAAGCACTAGTGTTTTAAGGAACAGCTTAAAAAGAGAATCCTAATGTGATTTCTTTATAATGGGTGTGTTCCTTATCTTATCCTAGTGTCTAAACTCTTCTCCATGGCTGGACCTCCAAATAATATTCCTTTACGTGCTAAGGGGTATCTAGAGAGTGGGTTAGGTTTAATAACTACCCTAACACTAACGCGTACCCTAACCCTAAACCCTACCCTAACCCTAACACGTACCCTAATCCTAACCAATACCCTATACCGAGCCCTAACCCTAACACTAACCCTAACCCTAACCCTAACCCATACCCTACGCCGTACCAGAAGCCCTCCCCGAACCCGTACCCTAAGCCATACCCTAAGCCTAACCCTAAGCCTAACCCTAACCCTAGGCTACCCTTGACTGCTTCTGCCTCCAATAGATTTCCTAAGCACTAGTGTTTTAAGGAACAGCTTAAAAAGAGAATCTTATTGTGATTTCTTTATAATGGGTGTGTTCCTTATCTTATCCTAGTGTCTAAACTCTTCTCCATGGCTGGACCTCCAAATAATATTCCTTTATGTGCTAAGGGGTATCTAGAGAGTGGGATAGGTTTAATAACTACCCTAACACTAATGCGTACCCTAACCCTAACCCCTACCCTATCGCTAACACGTACCCTAATCCTAACCAATACCCTAAACCGAGCCCTAACCCTAACACTAACCCTAACCCTAACCCTAACACATACCCTACGCCGTACCAGAAGCCCTCCCCGAACCCGTACCCTAAGCCGTACCCTAAGCCTAAGCCTAAACGTAGGCTACCCTTGAATGCTTCTGCCTCCAATAGATTTCCTAAGCAGTAGTGTTTTAAGGAACAGCTTAAAAAGAGAATCCTAATGTGATTTCTTTATAATGGGTGTGTTCCTTATCTTATCCTAGTGTCTAAATTCTTCTCCATGGCTGGACCTCCAAATAATATTCCTTTACGTACTAAGGGGTATCTAGAGAGTGGGATAGCTTTAATAACTACCCTAACACTAACGCGTACCCTAACCCTAACCCCTACCCTAACCCTAACACGTACCCTAATCCTAAACAATACCCCAAACCGAGCCCTAACCCTAACACTAACCCTAACCCTAACCCTAACCCATACCCTACGCCGTACACGAAGCCATCCCCGAACCCGTACCCTAAGCCGTACCCTAAGCCGTACCCTAAGCCTAACCCTAACCCTAGGCTACCCTTGACTGCTTCTGCCTCCAATAGATTTTATAAGCACTAGTGTTTTAAGGAACAGCTTAAAAAGAGAATCCTAATGTGATTTCTTTATAATGGGTGTGTTCCTTATCTTATCCTAGTGTCTAAACTCTTCTCCATGGCTGGACCTCCAAATAATATTCCTTTACGTGCTAAGGGGTATCTAGAGAGTGGGTTAGGTTTAATAACTACCCTAACACTAACGCGTACCCTAACCCTAAACCCTACCCTAACCCTAACACGTACCCTAATCCTAACCAATACCCTATACCGAGCCCTAACCCTAACACTAACCCTAACCCTAACCCTAACCCATACCCTACGCCGTACCAGAAGCCCTCCCCGAACCCGTACCCTAAGCCATACCCTAAGCCTAACCCTAAGCCTAACCCTAACCCTAGGCTACCCTTGACTGCTTCTGCCTCCAATAGATTTCCTAAGCACTAGTGTTTTAAGGAACAGCTTAAAAAGAGAATACTAATGTGATTTCTTTATAATGGGTGTGTTCCTTATCTTATCCTAGTGTCTAAACTCTTCTCCATGGCTGGACCTCCAAATAATATTCCTTTACGTGCTAAGGGGTATCTAGAGACTGGGATAGGTTTAATAACTACCCTAACACTAACGCGTAGCCTAACCCTAACCCCTACCCTATCGCTAACACGTACCCTAATCCTAACCAATACCCTAAACCGAGCCCTAACCCTAACACTAACCCTAACCCTAACCCTAACCCATACCCCACGCCATACCAGAAGCCCTCCCCGAACCCGTACCCTAAGCCGTACCCTAAGCCTAACCCTAAGCCTAACCCTAACCCTAGGCTACCCTTGACTGCTTCTGCCTCCAATAGATTTCCTAAGCACTAGTGTTTTAAGGAACAGCTTAAAAAGAGAATCCTAATGTGATTTCTTTATAATGGGTGTGTTCCTTATCTTATCCTAGTGTCTAAACTCTTCTCCATGGCTGGACCTCCAAATAATATTCCTTTACGTGCTAAGGGGTATCTAGAGATTGGGATAGGTTTAATAACTACCCTAACACTAACGCGTACCCTAACCCTAACCCCTACCCTAACCCTAACACGTACCCTAATCCTAAACAATACCCTAAGCCGAGCCCTAACCCTAACACTAACCCTAACCCTAACCCTAACCCATACCCTAAGCCGTACCCGAAGCCCTCCCCAAACCCGTACCCTAAGCCGTACCCTAAGCCGTACCCTAAGCCTAACCCTAACCCTAGGCTACCCTTGACTGCTTCTGCCTCCAATAGATTTCCTAAGCACTAGTGTTTTAAGGAACAGCTTAAAAAGAGAATCCTAATGTGATTTCTTTATAATGGGTGTGTTCCTTATCTTATCCTAGTGTCTAAACTCTTCTCCATGGCTGGACCCCCAAATAATATTCCTTTACGTGCTAAGGGGTATCTAGAGAGTGGGATAGGTTTAATAAATACCCTAACCCTAACGCGTACCCTAACCCTATCCCCTACCCTAACCCTAACACGTACCCTAATCCTAACCCGTACCCTAAACCGAGCCCTAACCCTAACACTAACCCTAACCCTAACCCTAACCCATACCCTACGCCATACCCGAAGCCCTCCCCGAACCCGTACCCTAAGCCGTACCCTAAGCCGTACCCTAAGCCTAACCCTAACCCTAGGCTACCCTTGACTGCTTCTGCCTCCAATAGATTTCCTAAGCACTAGTGTTTTAAGGAACAGCTTAAAAAGAGAATCCTAATGTGATTTCTTTATAATGGGTGTGTTCCTTATCTTATCCTAGTGTCTAAACTCTTCTCCATGGCTGGACCTCCAAATAATATTCCTTTACGTGCTAAGGGGTATCTAGAGAGTGGGTTAGGTTTAATAACTACCCTAACACTAACGCGTACCCTAACCCTAAACCCTACCCTAACCCTAACACGTACCCTAATCCTAACCAATACCCTATACCGAGCCCTAACCCTAACACTAACCCTAACCCTAACCCTAACCCATACCCTACGCCGTACCAGAAGCCCTCCCCGAACCCGTACCCTAAGCCATACCCTAAGCCTAACCCTAAGCCTAACCCTAACCCTAGGCTACCCTTGACTGCTTCTGCCTCCAATAGATTTCCTAAGCACTAGTGTTTTAAGGAACAGCTTAAAAAGAGAATCTTATTGTGATTTCTTTATAATGGGTGTGTTCCTTATCTTATCCTAGTGTCTAAACTCTTCTCCATGGCTGGACCTCCAAATAATATTCCTTTATGTGCTAAGGGGTATCTAGAGAGTGGGATAGGTTTAATAACTACCCTAACACTAATGCGTACCCTAACCCTAACCCCTACCCTATCGCTAACACGTACCCTAATCCTAACCAATACCCTAAACCGAGCCCTAACCCTAACACTAACCCTAACCCTAACCCTAACACATACACTACGCCGTACCAGAAGCCCTCCCCGAACCCGTACCCTAAGCCGTACCCTAAGCCTAAGCCTAAACGTAGGCTACCCTTGAATGCTTCTGCCTCCAATAGATTTCCTAAGCAGTAGTGTTTTAAGGAACAGCTTAAAAAGAGAATCCTAATGTGATTTCTTTATAATGGGTGTGTTCCTTATCTTATCCTAGTGTCTAAATTCTTCTCCATGGCTGGACCTCCAAATAATATTCCTTTACGTACTAAGGGGTATCTAGAGAGTGGGATAGCTTTAATAACTACCCTAACACTAACGCGTACCCTAACCCTAACCCCTACCCTAACCCTAACACGTACCCTAATCCTAAACAATACCCTAAACCGAGCCCTAACCCTAACACTAACCCTAACCCTAACCCTAACCCATACCCTACGCCGTACACGAAGCCATCCCCGATCCCGTACCCTAAGCCGTACCCTAAGCCGTACCCTAAGCCTAACCCTAACCCTAGGCTACCCTTGACTGCTTCTGCCTCCAATAGATTTTATAAGCACTAGTGTTTTAAGGAACAGCTTAAAAAGAGAATCCTAATGTGATTTCTTTATAATGGGTGTGTTCCTTATCTTATCCTAGTGTCTAAACTCTTCTCCATGGCTGGACCTCCAAATAATATTCCTTTACGTGCTAAGGGGTATCTAGAGAGTGGGTTAGGTTTAATAACTACCCTAACACTAACGCGTACCCTAACCCTAAACCCTACCCTAACCCTAACACGTACCCTAATCCTAACCAATACCCTATACCGAGCCCTAACCCTAACACTAACCCTAACCCTAACCCTAACCCATACCCTACGCCGTACCAGAAGCCCTCCCCGAACCCGTACCCTAAGCCATACCCTAAGCCTAACCCTAAGCCTAACCCTAACCCTAGGCTACCCTTGACTGCTTCTGCCTCCAATAGATTTCCTAAGCACTAGTGTTTTAAGGAACAGCTTAAAAAGAGAATACTAATGTGATTTCTTTATAATGGGTGTGTTCCTTATCTTATCCTAGTGTCTAAACTCTTCTCCATGGCTGGACCTCCAAATAATATTCCTTTACGTGCTAAGGGGTATCTAGAGACTGGGATAGGTTTAATAACTACCCTAACACTAACGCGTACCCTAACCCTAACCCCTACCCTATCGCTAACACGTACCCTAATCCTAACCAATACCCTAAACCGAGCCCTAACCCTAACACTAACCCTAACCCTAACCCTAACCCATACCCCACGCCATACCAGAAGCCCTCCCCGAACCCGTACCCTAAGCCGTACCCTAAGCCTAACCCTAAGCCTAACCCTAACCCTAGGCTACCCTTGACTGCTTCTGCCTCCAATAGATTTCCTAAGCACTAGTGTTTTAAGGAACAGCTTAAAAAGAGAATCCTAATGTGATTTCTTTATAATGGGTGTGTTCCTTATCTTATCCTAGTGTCTAAACTCTTCTCCATGGCTGGACCTCCAAATAATATTCCTTTACGTGCTAAGGGGTATCTAGAGATTGGGATAGGTTTAATAACTAC
This sequence comes from Balaenoptera physalus, assembly GCF_965194825.1. Taxonomy (NCBI): domain Eukaryota; kingdom Metazoa; phylum Chordata; class Mammalia; order Artiodactyla; family Balaenopteridae; genus Balaenoptera; species Balaenoptera physalus. The sequence continues at coordinate 140,774,099 of NC_138903.1, read as the reverse complement.
CCTAACACTAACGCGTACCCTAACCCTAACCCCTACCCTAACCCTAACACGTACCCTAATCCTAAACAATACCCTAAGCCGAGCCCTAACCCTAACACTAACCCTAACCCTAACCCTAACCCATACCCTAAGCCGTACCCGAAGCCCTCCCCAAACCCGTACCCTAAGCCGTACCCTAAGCCGTACCCTAAGCCTAACCCTAACCCTAGGCTACCCTTGACTGCTTCTGCCTCCAATAGATTTCCTAAGCACTAGTGTTTTAAGGAACAGCTTAAAAAGAGAATCCTAATGTGATTTCTTTATAATGGGTGTGTTCCTTATCTTATCCTAGTGTCTAAACTCTTCTCCATGGCTGGACCCCCAAATAATATTCCTTTACGTGCTAAGGGGTATCTAGAGAGTGGGATAGGTTTAATAACTACCCTAACCCTAACGCGTACCCTAACCCTATCCCCTACCCTAACCCTAACACGTACCCTAATCCTAACCCGTACCCTAAACCGAGCCCTAACCCTAACACTAACCCTAACCCTAACCCTAACCCATACCCTACGCCATACCCGAAGCCCTCCCCGAACCCGTACCCTAAGCCGTACCCTAAGCCGTACCCTAAGCCTAACCCTAACCCTAGGCTACCCTTGACTGCTTCTGCCTCCAATAGATTTCCTAAGCACTAGTGTTTTAAGGAACAGCTTAAAAAGAGAATCCTAATGTGATTTCTTTATAATGGGTGTGTTCCTTATCTTATCCTAGTGTCTAAACTCTTCTCCATGGCTGAACCTCCAAATAATATTCCTTTACGTGCTAAGGGGTATCTAGAGAGTGGGTTAGGTTTAATAACTACCCTAACACTAACGCGTACCCTAACCCTAAACCCTACCCTAACCCTAACACGTACCCTAATCCTAACCAATACCCTATACCGAGCCCTAACCCTAACACTAACCCTAACCCTAACCCTAACCCATACCCTACGCCGTACCAGAAGCCCTCCCCGAACTCGTACCCTAAGCCGTACCCTAAGCCTAACCCTAACCCTAGGCTACCCTTGGATGCTTCTGCCTCCAATAGATTTCCTAAGCACTAGTGTTTTAAGGAACAGCTTAAAAAGAGAATCCTAATGTGATTTCTTTATAATGGGTGTGTTCCTTATCTTATCCTAGTGTCTAAACTCTTCTCCATGGCTGGACCTCCAAATAATATTCCTTTATGTGCTAAGGGGTATCTAGAGAGTGGGATAGGTTTTATAACTACCCTAACACTAATGCGTACCCTAACCCTAACCCCTACCCTATCGCTAACACGTACCCTAATCCTAACCAATACCCTAAACCGAGCCCTAACCCTAACACTAACCCTAACCCTAACCCTAACACATACCCTACGCCGTACCAGAAGCCCTCCCCGAACCCGTACCCTAAGCCGTACCCTAAGCCTAACCCTAAGCCTAACCCTAAACGTAGGCTACCCTTGAATGCTTCTGCCTCCAATAGATTTCCTAAGCAGTAGTGTTTTAAGGAACAGCTTAAAAAGAGAATCCTAATGTGATTTCTTTATAATGGGTGTGTTCCTTATCTTATCCTAGTGTCTAAATTCTTCTCCATGGCTGGACCTCCAAATAATATTCCTTTACGTGCTAAGGGGTATCTAGAGAGTGGGATAGCTTTAATAACTACCCTAACACTAACGCGTACCCTAACCCTAACCCCTACCCTAACCCTAACACGTACCCTAATCCTAACCAATACCCTAAGCCCAGCCCTAACCCTAACACTAACCCTAACCCTAACCCTAACCCATACCCTACGCCGTACCCGAAGCCCTCCCCAAACCCGTACCCTAAGCCGTACCCTAAGCCGTACCCTAAGCCTAACCCTAACCCTAGGATACCCTTGACTGCTTCTGCCTCCAACAGATTTCCTAAGCACTAGTGTTTTAAGGAACAGCTTAAAAAGAGAATCCTAATGTGATTTCTTTATAATGGGTGTGTTCCTTATCTTATCCTAGTGTCTAAACTCTTCTCCATGGCTGGACCCCCAAATAATATTCCTTTACGTGCTAAGGGGTATCTAGAGAGTGGGATAGGTTTAATAACTACCCTAACCCTAACGCGTACCCTAACCCTATCCCCTACCCTAACCCTAACACGTACCCTAATCCTAACCCGTACCCTAAACCGAGCCCTAACCCTAACACTAACCCTAACCCTAACCCTAACCCATACCCTACGCCATACCCGAAGCCCTCCCCGAACCCGTACCCTAAGCCGTACCCTAAGCCGTACCCTAAGCCTAACCCTAACCCTAGGCTACCCTTGACTGCTTCTGCCTCCAATAGATTTCCTAAGCACTAGTGTTTTAAGGAACAGCTTAAAAAGAGAATCCTAATGTGATTTCTTTATAATGGGTGTGTTCCTTATCTTATCCTAGTGTCTAAACTCTTCTCCATGGCTGAACCTCCAAATAATATTCCTTTACGTGCTAAGGGGTATCTAGAGAGTGGGTTAGGTTTAATAACTACCCTAACACTAACGCGTACCCTAACCCTAAACCCTACCCTAACCCTAACACGTACCCTAATCCTAACCAATACCCTATACCGAGCCCTAACCCTAACACTAACCCTAACCCTAACCCTAACCCATACCCTACGCCGTACCAGAAGCCCTCCCCGAACCCGGACCCTAAGCCGTACCCTAAGCCTAACCCTAAGCCTAACCCTAACCCTAGGCTACCCTTGACTGCTTCTGCCTCCAATAGATTTCCTAAGCACTAGTGTTTTAAGGAACAGCTTAAAAAGAGAATCCTAATGTGATTTCTTTATAATGGGTGTGTTCCTTATCTTATCCTAGTGTCTAAACTCTTCTCCATGGCTGGACCTCCAAATAATATTCCTTTACGTGCTAAGGGGTATCTAGAGAGTGGGTTAGGTTTAATAACTACCCTAACACTAACGCGTACCCTAACCCTAACCCCTACCCTATCGCTAACACGTACCCTAATCCTAACCAATACCCTAAACCGAGCCCTAACCCTAACACTAACCCTAACCCTAACCCTAACCCATACCCTACGCCATACCAGAAGCCCTCCCCGAACCCGTACCCTAAGCCGTACCCTAAGCCTAACCCTAAGCCTAACCCTAACCCTAGGCTACCCTTGACTGCTTCTGCCTCCAATAGATTTCCTAACCACTAGTGTTTTAAGGAACAGCTTAAAAAGAGAATCCTAATGTGATTTCTTTATAATGGGTGTGTTCCTTATCTTATCCTAGTGTCTAAACTCTTCTCCATGGCTGGACCTCCAAATAATATTCCTTTACGTGCTAAGGGGTATCTAGAGATTGGGATAGGTTTAATAACTACCCTAACACTAACGCGTACCCTAACCCTAACCCCTACCCTAACCCTAACACGTACCCTAATCCTAACCAATACCCTAAGCCGAGCCCTAACCCTAACACTAACCCTAACCCTAACCCTAACCCATACCCTACGCCGTACCCGAAGCCCTCCCCAAACCCGTACCCTAAGCCGTACCCTAAGCCGTACCCTAAGCCTAACCCTAACCCTAGGCTACCCTTGACTGCTTCTGCCTCCAATAGATTTCCTAAGCACTAGTGTTTTAAGGAACAGCTTAAAAAGAGAATCCTAATGTGATTTCTTTATAATGGGTGTGTTCCTTATCTTATCCTAGTGTCTAAACTCTTCTCCATGGCTGAACCTCCAAATAATATTCCTTTACGTGCTAAGGGGTATCTAGAGAGTGGGTTAGGTTTAATAACTACCCTAACACTAACGCGTACCCTAACCCTAAACCCTACCCTAACCCTAACACGTACCCTAATCCTAACCAATACCCTATACCGAGCCCTAACCCTAACACTAACCCTAACCCTAACCCTAACCCATACCCTACGCCGTACCAGAAGCCCTCCCCGAACTCGTACCCTAAGCCGTACCCTAAGCCTAACCCTAACCCTAGGCTACCCTTGGATGCTTCTGCCTCCAATAGATTTCCTAAGCACTAGTGTTTTAAGGAACAGCTTAAAAAGAGAATCCTAATGTGATTTCTTTATAATGGGTGTGTTCCTTATCTTATCCTAGTGTCTAAACTCTTCTCCATGGCTGGACCTCCAAATAATATTCCTTTATGTGCTAAGGGGTATCTAGAGAGTGGGATAGGTTTTATAACTACCCTAACACTAATGCGTACCCTAACCCTAACCCCTACCCTATCGCTAACACGTACCCTAATCCTAACCAATACCCTAAACCGAGCCCTAACCCTAACACTAACCCTAACCCTAACCCTAACACATACCCTACGCCGTACCAGAAGCCCTCCCCGAACCCGTACCCTAAGCCGTACCCTAAGCCTAACCCTAAGCCTAACCCTAAACGTAGGCTACCCTTGAATGCTTCTGCCTCCAATAGATTTCCTAAGCAGTAGTGTTTTAAGGAACAGCTTAAAAAGAGAATCCTAATGTGATTTCTTTATAATGGGTGTGTTCCTTATCTTATCCTAGTGTCTAAATTCTTCTCCATGGCTGGACCTCCAAATAATATTCCTTTACGTGCTAAGGGGTATCTAGAGAGTGGGATAGCTTTAATAACTACCCTAACACTAACGCGTACCCTAACCCTAACCCCTACCCTAACCCTAACACGTACCCTAATCCTAACCAATACCCTAAGCCCAGCCCTAACCCTAACACTAACCCTAACCCTAACCCTAACCCATACCCTACGCCGTACCCGAAGCCCTCCCCAAACCCGTACCCTAAGCCGTACCCTAAGCCGTACCCTAAGCCTAACCCTAACCCTAGGATACCCTTGACTGCTTCTGCCTCCAACAGATTTCCTAAGCACTAGTGTTTTAAGGAACAGCTTAAAAAGAGAATCCTAATGTGATTTTTTTATAATGGGTGTGTTCCTTATCTTATCCTAGTGTCTAAATTCTTCTCCATGGCTGGACCTCCAAATAATATTCCTTTACGTGCTAAGGGGTATCTAGAGAGTGGGATAGCTTTAATAACTACCCTAACACTAACGCGTACCCTAACCCTAACCCCTACCCTAACCCTAACACGTACCCTAATCCTAACCAATACCCTAAGCCCAGCCCTAACCCTAACACTAACCCTAACCCTAACCCTAACCCATACCCTACGCCGTACCCGAAGCCCTCCCCAAACCCGTACCCTAAGCCGTACCCTAAGCCGTACCCTAAGCCTAACCCTAACCCTAGGATACCCTTGACTGCTTCTGCCTCCAATAGATTTCCTAAGCACTAGTGTTTTAAGGAACAGCTTAAAAAGAGAATCCTAATGTGATTTCTTTATAATGGGTGTGTTCCTTATCTTATCCTAGTGTCTAAATTCTTCTCCATGGCTGGACCTCCAAATAATATTCCTTTACGTACTAAGGGGTATCTAGAGAGTGGGATAGCTTTAATAACTACCCTAACACTAACGCGTACCCTAACCCTAACCCCTACCCTAACCCTAACACGTACCCTAATCCTAAACAATACCCTAAACCGAGCCCTAACCCTAACACTAACCCTAACCCTAACCCTATCCCATACCCTACGCCGTACACGAAGCCATCCCCGAACCCGTACCCTAAGCCGTACCCTAAGCCGTACCCTAAGCCTAACCCTAACCCTAGGCTACCCTTGACTGCTTCTGCCTCCAATAGATTTTATAAGCACTAGTGTTTTAAGGAACAGCTTAAAAAGAGAATCCTAATGTGATTTCTTTATAATGGGTGTGTTCCTTATCTTATCCTAGTGTCTAAACTCTTCTCCATGGCTGGACCTCCAAATAATATTCCTTTACGTGCTAAGGGGTATCTAGAGAGTGGGTTAGGTTTAATAACTACCCTAACACTAACGCGTACCCTAACCCTAAACCCTACCCTAACCCTAACACGTACCCTAATCCTAACCAATACCCTATACCGAGCCCTAACCCTAACACTAACCCTAACCCTAACCCTAACCCATACCCTACGCCGTACCAGAAGCCCTCCCCGAACCCGTACCCTAAGCCATACCCTAAGCCTAACCCTAAGCCTAACCCTAACCCTAGGCTACCCTTGACTGCTTCTGCCTCCAATAGATTTCCTAAGCACTAGTGTTTTAAGGAACAGCTTAAAAAGAGAATCTTATTGTGATTTCTTTATAATGGGTGTGTTCCTTATCTTATCCTAGTGTCTAAACTCTTCTCCATGGCTGGACCTCCAAATAATATTCCTTTATGTGCTAAGGGGTATCTAGAGAGTGGGATAGGTTTAATAACTACCCTAACACTAATGCGTACCCTAACCCTAACCCCTACCCTATCGCTAACACGTACCCTAATCCTAACCAATACCCTAAACCGAGCCCTAACCCTAACACTAACCCTAACCCTAACCCTAACACATACCCTACGCCGTACCAGAAGCCCTCCCCGAACCCGTACCCTAAGCCGTACCCTAAGCCTAAGCCTAAACGTAGGCTACCCTTGAATGCTTCTGCCTCCAATAGATTTCCTAAGCAGTAGTGTTTTAAGGAACAGCTTAAAAAGAGAATCCTAATGTGATTTCTTTATAATGGGTGTGTTCCTTATCTTATCCTAGTGTCTAAATTCTTCTCCATGGCTGGACCTCCAAATAATATTCCTTTACGTACTAAGGGGTATCTAGAGAGTGGGATAGCTTTAATAACTACCCTAACACTAACGCGTACCCTAACCCTAACCCCTACCCTAACCCTAACACGTACCCTAATCCTAAACAATATCCTAAACCGAGCCCTAACCCTAACACTAACCCTAACCCTAACCCTAACCCATACCCTACGCCGTACACGAAGCCATCCCCGAACCCGTACCCTAAGCCGTACCCTAAGCCGTACCCTAAGCCTAACCCTAACCCTAGGCTACCCTTGACTGCTTCTGCCTCCAATAGATTTTATAAGCACTAGTGTTTTAAGGAACAGCTTAAAAAGAGAATCCTAATGTGATTTCTTTATAATGGGTGTGTTCCTTATCTTATCCTAGTGTCTAAACTCTTCTCCATGGCTGGACCTCCAAATAATATTCCTTTACGTGCTAAGGGGTATCTAGAGAGTGGGTTAGGTTTAATAACTACCCTAACACTAACGCGTACCCTAACCCTAAACCCTACCCTAACCCTAACACGTACCCTAATCCTAACCAATACCCTATACCGAGCCCTAACCCTAACACTAACCCTAACCCTAACCCTAACCCATACCCTACGCCGTACCAGAAGCCCTCCCCGAACCCGTACCCTAAGCCATACCCTAAGCCTAACCCTAAGCCTAACCCTAACCCTAGGCTACCCTTGACTGCTTCTGCCTCCAATAGATTTCCTAAGCACTAGTGTTTTAAGGAACAGCTTAAAAAGAGAATACTAATGTGATTTCTTTATAATGGGTGTGTTCCTTATCTTATCCTAGTGTCTAAACTCTTCTCCATGGCTGGACCTCCAAATAATATTCCTTTACGTGCTAAGGGGTATCTAGAGACTGGGATAGGTTTAATAACTACCCTAACACTAACGCGTAGCCTAACCCTAACCCCTACCCTATCGCTAACACGTACCCTAATCCTAACCAATACCCTAAACCGAGCCCTAACCCTAACACTAACCCTAACCCTAACCCTAACCCATACCCCACGCCATACCAGAAGCCCTCCCCGAACCCGTACCCTAAGCTGTACCCTAAGCCTAACCCTAAGCCTAACCCTAACCCTAGGCTACCCTTGACTGCTTCTGCCTCCAATAGATTTCCTAAGCACTAGTGTTTTAAGGAACAGCTTAAAAAGAGAATCCTAATGTGATTTCTTTATAATGGGTGTGTTCCTTATCTTATCCTAGTGTCTAAACTCTTCTCCATGGCTGGACCTCCAAATAATATTCCTTTACGTGCTAAGGGGTATCTAGAGATTGGGATAGGTTTAATAACTACCCTAACACTAACGCGTACCCTAACCCTAACCCCTACCCTAACCCTAACACGTACCCTAATCCTAAACAATACCCTAAGCCGAGCCCTAACCCTAACACTAACCCTAACCCTAACCCTAACCCATACCCTAAGCCGTACCCGAAGCCCTCCCCAAACCCGTACCCTAAGCCGTACCCTAAGCCGTACCCTAAGCCTAACCCTAACCCTAGGCTACCCTTGACTGCTTCTGCCTCCAATAGATTTCCTAAGCACTAGTGTTTTAAGGAACAGCTTAAAAAGAGAATCCTAATGTGATTTCTTTATAATGGGTGTGTTCCTTATCTTATCCTAGTGTCTAAACTCTTCTCCATGGCTGGACCCCCAAATAATATTCCTTTACGTGCTAAGGGGTATCTAGAGAGTGGGATAGGTTTAATAACTACCCTAACCCTAACGCGTACCCTAACCCTATCCCCTACCCTAACCCTAACACGTACCCTAATCCTAACCCGTACCCTAAACCGAGCCCTAACCCTAACACTAACCCTAACCCTAACCCTAACCCATACCCTACGCCATACCCGAAGCCCTCCCCGAACCCGTACCCTAAGCCGTACCCTAAGCCGTACCCTAAGCCTAACCCTAACCCTAGGCTACCCTTGACTGCTTCTGCCTCCAATAGATTTCCTAAGCACTAGTGTTTTAAGGAACAGCTTAAAAAGAGAATCCTAATGTGATTTCTTTATAATGGGTGTGTTCCTTATCTTATCCTAGTGTCTAAACTCTTCTCCATGGCTGAACCTCCAAATAATATTCCTTTACGTGCTAAGGGGTATCTAGAGAGTGGGTTAGGTTTAATAACTACCCTAACACTAACGCGTACCCTAACCCTAAACCCTACCCTAACCCTAACACGTACCCTAATCCTAACCAATACCCTATACCGAGCCCTAACCCTAACACTAACCCTAACCCTAACCCTAACCCATATCCTACGCCGTACCAGAAGCCCTCCCCGAACCCGGACCCTAAGCCGTACCCTAAGCCTAACCCTAAGCCTAACCCTAACCCTAGGCTACCCTTGACTGCTTCTGCCTCCAATAGATTTCCTAAGCACTAGTGTTTTAAGGAACAGCTTAAAAAGAGAATCCTAATGTGATTTCTTTATAATGGGTGTGTTCCTTATCTTATCCTAGTGTCTAAACTCTTCTCCATGGCTGGACCTCCAAATAATATTCCTTTACGTACTAAGGGGTATCTAGAGAGTGGGATAGCTTTAATAACTACCCTAACACTAACGCGTACCCTAACCCTAACCCCTACCCTAACCCTAACACGTACCCTAATCCTAAACAATACCCTAAACCGAGCCCTAACCCTAACACTAACCCTAACCCTAACCCTAACCCATACCCTACGCCGTACACGAAGCCATCCCCGAACCCGTACCCTAAGCCGTACCCTAAGCCGTACCCTAAGCCTAACCCTAACCCTAGGCTACCCTTGACTGCTTCTGCCTCCAATAGATTTTATAAGCACTAGTGTTTTAAGGAACAGCTTAAAAAGAGAATCCTAATGTGATTTCTTTATAATGGGTGTGTTCCTTATCTTATCCTAGTGTCTAAACTCTTCTCCATGGCTGGACCTCCAAATAATATTCCTTTACGTGCTAAGGGGTATCTAGAGAGTGGGTTAGGTTTAATAACTACCCTAACACTAACGCGTACCCTAACCCTAAACCCTACCCTAACCCTAACACGTACCCTAATCCTAACCAATACCCTATACCGAGCCCTAACCCTAACACTAACCCTAACCCTAACCCTAACCCATACCCTACGCCGTACCAGAAGCCCTCCCCGAACCCGTACCCTAAGCCATACCCTAAGCCTAACCCTAAGCCTAACCCTAACCCTAGGCTACCCTTGACTGCTTCTGCCTCCAATAGATTTCCTAAGCACTAGTGTTTTAAGGAACAGCTTAAAAAGAGAATCCTAATGTGATTTCTTTATAATGGGTGTGTTCCTTATCTTATCCTAGTGTCTAAACTCTTCTCCATGGCTGGACCTCCAAATAATATTCCTTTACGTGCTAAGGGGTATCTAGAGACTGAGATAGGTTTAATAACTACCCTAACACTAACGCGTAGCCTAACCCTAACCCCTACCCTATCGCTAACACGTACCCTAATCCTAACCAATACCCTAAACCGAGCCCTAACCCTAACACTAACCCTAACCCTAACCCTAACCCATACCCCACGCCATACCAGAAGCCCTCCCCGAACCCGTACCCTAAGCCGTACCCTAAGCCTAACCCTAAGCCTAACCCTAACCCTAGGCTACCCTTGACTGCTTCTGCCTCCAATAGATTTCCTAAGCACTAGTGTTTTAAGGAACAGCTTAAAAAGAGAATCCTAATGTGATTTCTTTATAATGGGTGTGTTCCTTATCTTATCCTAGTGTCTAAACTCTTCTCCATGGCTGGACCTCCAAATAATATTCCTTTACGTGCTAAGGGGTATCTAGAGATTGCGATAGGTTTAATAACTACCCTAACACTAACGCGTACCCTAACCCTAACCCCTACCCTAACCCTAACACGTACCCTAATCCTAAACAATACCCTAAGCCGAGCCCTAACCCTAACACTAACCCTAACCCTAACCCTAACCCATACCCTAAGCCGTACCCGAAGCCCTCCCCAAACCCGTACCCTAAGCCGTACCCTAAGCTGTACCCTAAGCCTAACCCTAACCCTAGGCTACCCTTGACTGCTTCTGCCTCCAATAGATTTCCTAAGCACTAGTGTTTTAAGGAACAGCTTAAAAAGAGAATCCTAATGTGATTTCTTTATAATGGGTGTGTTCCTTATCTTATCCTAGTGTCTAAACTCTTCTCCATGGCTGGACCCCCAAATAATATTCCTTTACGTGCTAAGGGGTATCTAGAGAGTGGGATAGGTTTATTAACTACCCTAACCCTAACGCGTACCCTAACCCTATCCCCTACCCTAACCCTAACACGTACCCTAATCCTAACCCGTACCCTAAACCGAGCCCTAACCCTAACACTAACCCTAACCCTAACCCTAACCCATACCCTACGCCATACCCGAAGCCCTCCCCGAACCCGTACCCTAAGCCGTACCCTAAGCCGTACCCTAAGCCTAACCCTAACCCTAGGCTACCCTTGACTGCTTCTGCCTCCAATAGATTTCCTAAGCACTAGTGTTTTAAGGAACAGCTTAAAAAGAGAATCCTAATGTGATTTCTTTATAATGGGTGTGTTCCTTATCTTATCCTAGTGTCTAAACTCTTCTCCATGGCTGAACCTCCAAATAATATTCCTTTACGTGCTAAGGGGTATCTAGAGAGTGGGTTAGGTTTAATAACTACCCTAACACTAACGCGTACCCTAACCCTAAACCCTACCCTAACCCTAACACGTACCCTAATCCTAACCAATACCCTATACCGAGCCCTAACCCTAACACTAACCCTAACCCTAACCCTAACCCATACCCTACGCCGTACCAGAAGCCCTCCCCGAACCCGGACCCTAAGCCGTACCCTAAGCCTAACCCTAAGCCTAACCCTAACCCTAGGCTACCCTTGACTGCTTCTGCCTCCAATAGATTTCCTAAGCACTAGTGTTTTAAGGAACAGCTTAAAAAGAGAATCCTAATGTGATTTCTTTATAATGGGTGTGTTCCTTATCTTATCCTAGTGTCTAAACTCTTCTCCATGGCTGGACCTCCAAATAATATTCCTTTACGTGCTAAGGGGTATCTAGAGAGTGGGTTAGGTTTAATAACTACCCTAACACTAACGCGTACCCTAACCCTAACCCCTACCCTATCGCTAACACGTACCCTAATCCTAACCAATACCCTAAACCGAGCCCTAACCCTAACACTAACCCTAACCCTAACCCTAACCCATACCCTACGCCATACCAGAAGCCCTCCCCGAACCCGTACCCTAAGCCGTACCCTAAGCCTAACCCTAAGCCTAACCCTAACCCTAGGCTACCCTTGACTGCTTCTGCCTCCAATAGATTTCCTAACCACTAGTGTTTTAAGGAACAGCTTAAAAAGAGAATCCTAATGTGATTTCTTTATAATGGGTGTGTTCCTTATCTTATCCTAGTGTCTAAACTCTTCTCCATGGCTGGACCTCCAAATAATATTCCTTTACGTGCTAAGGGGTATCTAGAGATTGGGATAGGTTTAATAACTACCCTAACACTAACGCGTACCCTAACCCTAACCCCTACCCTAACCCTAACACGTACCCTAATCCTAACCAATACCCTAAGCCGAGCCCTAACCCTAACACTAACCCTAACCCTAACCCTAACCCATACCCTACGCCGTACCCGAAGCCCTCCCCAAACCCGTACCCTAAGCCGTACCCTAAGCCGTACCCTAAGCCTAACCCTAACCCTAGGCTACCCTTGACTGCTTCTGCCTCCAATAGATTTCCTAAGCACTAGTGTTTTAAGGAACAGCTTAAAAAAGAATCCTAATGTGATTTCTTTATAATGGGTGTGTTCCTTATCTTATCCTAGTGTCTAAACTCTTCTCCATGGCTGAACCTCCAAATAATATTCCTTTACGTGCTAAGGGGTATCTAGAGAGTGGGTTAGGTTTAATAACTACCCTAACACTAACGCGTACCCTAACCCTAAACCCTACCCTAACCCTAACACGTACCCTAATCCTAACCAATACCCTATACCGAGCCCTAACCCTAACACTAACCCTAACCCTAACCCTAACCCATACCCTACGCCGTACCAGAAGCCCTCCCCGAACTCGTACCCTAAGCCGTACCCTAAGCCTAACCCTAACCCTAGGCTACCCTTGGATGCTTCTGCCTCCAATAGATTTCCTAAGCACTAGTGTTTTAAGGAACAGCTTAAAAAGAGAATCCTAATGTGATTTCTTTATAATGGGTGTGTTCCTTATCTTATCCTAGTGTCTAAACTCTTCTCCATGGCTGGACCTCCAAATAATATTCCTTTATGTGCTAAGGGGTATCTAGAGAGTGGGATAGGTTTAATAACTACCCTAACACTAATGCGTACCCTAACCCTAACCCCTACCCTATCGCTAACACGTACCCTAATCCTAACCAATACCCTAAACCGAGCCCTAACCCTAACACTAACCCTAACCCTAACCCTAACACATACCCTACGCCGTACCAGAAGCCCTCCCCGAACCCGTACCCTAAGCCGTACCCTAAGCCTAACCCTAAGCCTAACCCTAAACGTAGGCTATCCTTGAATGCTTCTGCCTCCAATAGATTTCCTAAGCAGTAGTGTTTTAAGGAACAGCTTAAAAAGAGAATCCTAATGTGATTTCTTTATAATGGGTGTGTTCCTTATCTTATCCTAGTGTCTAAATTCTTCTCCATGGCTGGACCTCCAAATAATATTCCTTTACGTGCTAAGGGGTATCTAGAGAGTGGGATAGCTTTAATAACTACCCTAACACTAACGCGTACCCTAACCCTAACCCCTACCCTAACCCTAACACGTACCCTAATCCTAACCAATACCCTAAGCCCAGCCCTAACCCTAACACTAACCCTAACCCTAACCCTAACCCATACCCTACGCCGTACCCGAAGCCCTCCCCAAACCCGTACCCTAAGCCGTACCCTAAGCCGTACCCTAAGCCTAACCCTAACCCTAGGATACCCTTGACTGCTTCTGCCTCCAATAGATTTCCTAAGCACTAGTGTTTTAAGGAACAGCTTAAAAAGAGAATCCTAATGTGATTTCTTTATAATGGGTGTGTTCCTTATCTTATCCTAGTGTCTAAACTCTTCTCCATGGCTGGACCCCCAAATAATATTCCTTTACGTGCTAAGGGGTATCTAGAGAGTGGGATAGGTTTAATAACTACCCTAACCCTAACGCGTACCCTAACCCTATCCCCTACCCTAACCCTAACACGTACCCTAATCCTAACCCGTACACTAAACCGAGCCCTAACCCTAACACTAACCCTAACCCTAACCCTAACCCATACCCTACGCCATACCCGAAGCCCTCCCCGAACCCGTACCCTAAGCCGTACCCTAAGCCGTACCCTAAGCCCAACCCTAACCCTAGGCTACCCTTGACTGCTTCTGCCTCCAATAGATTTCCTAAGCACTAGTGTTTTAAGGAACAGCTTAAAAAGAGAATCCTAATGTGATTTCTTTACAATGGGTGTGTTCCGTATCTTATCCTAGTGTCTAAACTCTTCTCCATGGCTGGACCTCCAAATAATATTCCTTTACGTGCTAAGGGGTATCTAGAGACTGGGATAGGTTTAATAACTACCCTAACACTAACGCGTACCCTAACCCTAACCCCTACCCTAACCCTAACACGTACCCTAATCCTAACCAATACCCTAAACCGAGCCCTAAACCTAACACTAACCCTAACCGTAACCCTAACCCATACCCTACGCCGTACCCGAAGCCCTCCCCGAACCGGTACCCTAAGCCGTACCCTAAGCCTAACCCTAAGCCTAAACCTAACCCTAGGCTACCCATGACTGCTTCTGCCTCCAATAGGTTTTCTAAGCACTAGTGTTTTAAGGAACAGCTTAAAAAAGAATCCTAATGTGATTTCTTTATAATGGGTGTGTTCCTTATCTTATCCTAGTGTCTAAACTCTTCTCCATTGCTGAACCTCCAAATAATATTCCTTTACGTGCTAAGGGGTATCTAGAGAGTGGGTTAGGTTTAATAACTACCCTAACACTAACGCGTACCCTAACCCTAAACCCTACCCTAACCCTAACACGTACCCTAATCCTAACCAATACCCTATACCGAGCCCTAACCCTAACACTAACCCTAACCCTAACCCTAACCCATACCCTACGCCGTACCACAAGCCCTCCCCGAACCCGTACCCTAAGCCGTACCCTAAGCCTAACCCTAACCCTAGGCTACCCTTGGATGCTTCTGCCTCCAATAGATTTCCTAAGCACTAGTGTTTTAAGGAACAGCTTAAAAAGAGAATCCTAATGTGATTTCTTTATAATGGGTGTGTTCCTTATCTTATACTAGTGTCTAAACTCTTCTCCATGGCTGGACCTCCAAATAATATTCCTTTATGTGCTAAGGGGTATCTAGAGAGTGGGATAGGTTTAATAACTACCCTAACACTAATGCGTACACTAACCCTAACCCCTACCCTATCGCTAACACGTACCCTAATCCTAACCAATACCCTAAACCGAGCCCTAACCCTAACACTAACCCTAACCCTAACCCTAACACATACCCTACGCCGTACCAGAAGCCCTCCCCGAACCCGTACCCTAAGCCGTACCCTAAGCCTAACCCTAAGCCTAACCCTAAACGTAGGCTACCCTTGAATGCTTCTGCCTCCAATAGATTTCCTAAGCAGTAGTGTTTTAAGGAACAGCTTAAAAAGAGAATCCTAATGTGATTTCTTTATAATGGGTGTGTTCCTTATCTTATCCTAGTGTCTAAATTCTTCTCCATGGCTGGACCTCCAAATAATATTCCTTTACGTGCTAAGGGGTATCTAGAGAGTGGGATAGCTTTAATAACTACCCTAACACTAACGCGTACCCTAACCCTAACCCCTACCCTAACCCTAACACGTACCCTAATCCTAAACAATACCCTAAACCGAGCCCTAAACCTAACACTAACCCTAACCCTAACCCTAACCCATACCCTACGCCGTACACGAAGCCATCCCCGAACCCGTACCCTAAGCCGTACCCTAAGCCGTACCCTAAGCCTAACCCTAACCCTAGGCTACCCTTGACTGCTTCTGCCTCCAATAGATTTTCTAAGCACTAGTGTTTTAAGGAACAGCTTAAAAAGAGAATCCTAATGTGATTTCTTTATAATGGGTGTGTTCCTTATCTTATCCTAGTGTCTAAACTCTTCTCCATGGCTGGACCTCCAAATAATATTCCTTTACGTGCTAAGGGGTATCTAGAGAGTGGGTTAGGTTTAATAACTACCCTAACACTAACGCGTACCCTAACCCTAAACCCTACCCTAACCCTAACACGTACCCTAATCCTAACCAATACCCTATACCGAGCCCTAACCCTAACACTAACCCTAACCCTAACCCTAACCCATACGCCACGCCATACCAGAAGCCCTCCCCGAACCCGTACCCTAAGCCGTACCCTAAGCCTAACCCTAAGCCTAACCCTAACCCTAGGCTACCCTTGACTGCTTCTGCCTCCAATAGATTTCCTAAGCACTAGTGTTTTAAGGAACAGCTTAAAAAGAGAATCCTAATGTGATTTCTTTATACTGGGTGTGTTCCTTATCTTATCCTAGTGTCTAAACTCTTCTCCATGGCTGGACCTCCAAATAATATTCCTTTACGTGCTAAGGGGTATCTAGAGAGTGGGTTAGGTTTAATAACTACCCTAACACTAACGCGTACCCTAACCCTAACCCCTACCCTATCGCTAACACGTACCCTAATCCTAACCAATACCCTAAACCGAGCCCTAACCCTAACACTAACCCTAACCCTAACCCTAACCCATACCCTAAGCCGTACCCGAAGCCCTCCCCAAACCCGTACCCTAAGCCGTGCCCTAAGCCGTACCCTAAGCCTAACCCTAACCCTAGGCTACCCTTGACTGCTTCTGCCTCCAATAGATTTCCTAAGCACTAGTGTTTTAAGGAACAGCTTAAAAAGAGAATCCTAATGTGATTTCTTTATAATGGGTGTGTTCCTTATCTTATCCTAGTGTCTAAACTCTTCTCCATGGCTGGACCCCCAAATAATATTCCTTTACGTGCTAAGGGGTATCTAGAGAGTGGGATAGGTTTAATAACTACCCTAACCCTAACGCGTACCCTAACCCTATCCCCTACCCTAACCCTAACACGTACCCTAATCCTAACCCGTACCCTAAACCGAGCCCAAACCCTAACACTAACCCTAACCCTAACCCTAACCCATACCCTACGCCATACCCGAAGCCCTCCCCGAACCCGTACCCTAAGCCGTACCCTAAGCCGTACCCTAAGCCTAACCCTAACCCTAGGCTACCCTTGACTGCTTCTGCCTCCAATAGATTTCCTAAGCACTAGTGTTTTAAGGAACAGCTTAAAAAGAGAATCCTAATGTGATTTCTTTACAATGGGTGTGTTCCTTATCTTATCCTAGTGTCTAAACTCTTTTCCATGGCTGGACCTCCAAATAATATTCCTTTACGTGCTAAGGGGTATCTAGAGACTGGGATAGGTTTAATAACTACCCTAACACTAACGCGTACCCTAACCCTAACCCCTACCCTAACCCTAACACGTACCCTAATCCTAACCAATACCCTAAACCGAGCCCTAACCCTAACACTAACCCTAACCGTAACCCTAACCCATACCCTACGCCGTACCCGAAGCCCTCCCCGAACCGGTACCCTAAGCCGTAACCTAAGCCGTACCCTAAGCCTAAACCTAACCCTAGGCTATCCTTGACTGCTTCTGCCTCCAATAGATTTTCTAAGCACTAGTGTTTTAAGGAACAGCTTAAAAAGAGAATCCTAATGTGATTTCTTTATAATGGGTGTGTTCCTTATCTTATCCTAGTGTCTAAACTCTTCTCCATGGCTGAACCTCCAAATAATATTCCTTTACGTGCTAAGGGGTATCTAGAGAGTGGGTTAGGTTTAATAACTACCCTAACACTAACGCGTACCCTAACCCTAAACCCTACCCTAACCCTAACACGTACCCTAATCCTAACCAATACCCTATACCGAGCCCTAACCCTAACACTAACCCTAACCCTAACCCTAACCCATACCCTACGCCGTACCCGAAGCCCTCCCCGAACCGGTACCCTAAGCCGTACCCTAAGCCGTACCCTAAGCCTAACCCTAACCCTAGGCTACCCTTGACTGCTTATGCCTCCAATAGATTTTCTAAGCACTAGTGTTTTAAGGAACAGCTTAAAAAGAGAATCCTAATGTGATTTCTTTATAATGGGTGTGTTCCTTATCTTATCCTAGTGTCTAAACTCTTCTCCATGGCTGGACCTCCAAATAATATTCTTTTACGTGCTAAGGGGTATCTAGAGAGTGGGTTAGGTTTAATAACTACCCTAACACTAACGCGTACCATAACCCTAAACCCTACCCTAACCCTAACACGTACCCTAATCCTAACCAATACCCTATACCGAGGCCTAACCCTAACACTAACCCTAACCCTAACCCATACCCTACGCCGTACCAGAAGCCCTCCCCGAACCCGTACCCTAAGCCGTACCCTAAGCCTAACCCTAAGCCTAACCCTAACCCTAGGCTACGCTTGACTGCTTCTGCCTCCAATAGATTTCCTAAGCACTAGTGTTTTAAGGAACAGCTTAAAAAGAGAATCCTAATGTGATTTCTTTATAATGGGTGTGTTCCTTATCTTATCCTAGTGTCTAAACTCTTCTCCATGGCTGGACCTCCAAATAATATTCCTTTACGTGCTAAGGGGTATCTAGAGAGTGGGTTAGGTTTAATAACTACCCTAACACTAACGCGTACCCTAACCCTAACCCCTACCCTAACCCTAACACGTACCCTAATCCTAACCAATACCCTAAACCGAGCCCTAACCCTAACACTAACCCTAACCTTAACCCTAACCCATACCCTACGCCGTACCCGAAGCCCTCCCCGAACCGGTACCCTAAGCCGTACCCTAAGCCGTACCCTAAGCCTAACCCTAACCCTAGGCTACCCTTGACTGCTTCTGCCTCCAATAGATTTCCTAAGCACTAGTGTTTTAAGTAACAGCTTAAAAAGAGAATCCTAATGTGATTTCTTTATAATGGGTGTGTTCCTTATCTTATCCTAGTGTCTAAACTCTTCTCCATGGCTGGACCTCCAAATAATATTCCTTTATGTGCTAAGGGGTATCAAGAGAGTGGGATAGCTTTAATAACTACCCTAACACTAACGCGTACCCTAACCCTAGCCCCTACCCTAACCATAACACGTACCCTAATCCTAACCAATACCCTAAACCGAGCCCTAACCCTAACACTAACCCTAACCCTAACCCTAACCCATACCCTACGCCGTACCCGAAGCCCTCCCCGAACCCGTACCCTAAGCCGTACCCTAAGCCGTACCCTAAGCCTAACCCTAACCCTAGGCTACCCTTGACTGCTTCTGCCTCCAATAGACTTCCTAAGCACTAGTGTTTTAAGGAACAGCTTAAAAAGAGAATCCTATTGTGATTTCTTTATAATGGGTGTGTTCCTTATCTTATCCTAGTGTCTAAACTCTTCTCCATGGGTGGACCCCCAAATAATATTCCTTTACGTGCTAAGGTGTATCTAGAGAGTGGGATAGGTTTAATAACTACCCTAACCCTAACGCGTACCCTAACCCTAACCCCTACCCTAACCCTAACATGTACCCTAATCCTAACCCGTACCTTAAACCGAGCCCTAACCCTAACACTAACCCTAACCCTAACCCTAACCCATACCCTACGCCGTACCCGAAGCCCTCACCGAACCCGTACCCTAAGCCGTACCTTAAGCCTAACCCTAACCCTAGGCTACCCTTGACTGCTTCTGCCTCAAATAGATTTCCTAAGCACTAGTGTTTTAAGGAACAGCTTAAAAAGAGAATCCTAATGTGATTTCTTTATAATGGGTGTGTTCCTTATCTTATCCTAGTGTCTAAACTCTTCTCCATGGCTGGACCCCCAAATAATATTCCTTTACGTGCTAAGGGGTATCTAGAGAGTGGGATAGGTTTAATAACTACCCTAACCCTAACGCGTACCCTAACCCTATCCCCTACCCTAACCCTAACTCGTACACTAATCCTAACCCGTAACCTAAAATGAGCCCTATCCCTAACACTAACCCTAACCCTAACCCTAACCCATACCCTACGCCGTACCCGAAGCCCTCACCGAACCCGTACCCTAAGCCGTACCCTAAGCCTAACCCTAAGCCTAACCCTAACCCTAGGCTACCCTTGACTGCTTCTGCCTCCAATAGATTTCCTAAGCACTAGTGTTTTAAGGAACAGCTTAAAAAGAGAATCCTAATGTGATTTCTTTATAATGGGTGTGTTCCTTATCTTATCCTAGTGTCTAAACTCTTCTCCATGGATGGACCCCCAAATAATATTCCTTTACATGCTAAGGGGTATCTAGAGAGTGGGATAGCTTTAATAACTACCCTAACACTAACGCGTACCCTAACCCTAACCCCTACCCTAAGCCTAACACGTACCCTAATCCTAACCAATAACCTAAACCAAGCCCCAACCCTAACACTAACCCTAACCCTAACCCTAACCCATACCCTACGCCGTACCCGAAGCCATCCCCGAACCCGTACCCTAAGCCGTACCCTAAGCCGTACCCTAAGCCTAACCTAACCCTAGGCTACCCTTGACTGCTTCTGCCTCCAATAGATTTCCTAAGCACTAGTGTTTTAAGGAACAGCTTAAAAAGAGAATCCTAATGTGATTTCTTTATAATGGGTGTGTTCCTTATCTTATCCTAGTGTCTAAACTCTTCTCCATGGCTGGACCTCCAAATAATATTCCTTTATGTGCTAAGGGGTATCAAGAGAGTGGGATAGCTTTAATAACAACCCTAACACTAACGCGTACCCTAACCCTAGTCCCTACCCTAACCAAAACACGTACCCTAATCCTAACCAATACCCTAAACCGAGCCCTAACCCTAACACTAACCCTAACCCTAACCCTAACCCATACCCTACGCCGTACCCGAAGCCCTCCCCGAACCCGTACCCTAAGCCGTACCCTAAGCTGTACCCTAAGCCTAACCCTAACCCTAGGCTACCCTTGACTGCTTCTGCCTCCAATAGACTTCCTAAGCACTAGTGTTTTAACGAACAGCTTAAAAAGAGAATCCTATTGTGATTTCTTTATAATGGGTGTGTTCCTTATCTTATCCTAGTGTCTAAACTCTTCTCCATGGGTGGACCCCCAAATAATATTCCTTTACGTGCTAAGGTGTATCTAGAGAGTGGGATAGTTTTAATAACTACCCTAACCCTAACGCGTACCCTAACCCTAACCCCTACCCTAACCCTAACATGTACCCTAATCCTAACCCGTACCTTAAACCGAGCCCTAACCCTAACACTAACCCTAACCCTAACCCTAACCCATACCCTACGCCGTACCCGAAGCCCTCACCGAACCCGTACCCTAAGCCGTACCCTAAGCCTAACCCTAACCCTAGGCTACCCTTGACTGCTTCTGCCTCCAATAGATTTCCTAAGCACTAGTGTTTTAAGGAACAGCTTAAAAAGAGAATCCTAATGTGATTTCTTTATAATGGGTGTGTTCCTTATCTTATCCTAGTGTCTAAACTCTTCTCCATGGCTGGACCTCCAAATAATATTCCTTTACGTGCTAAAGGGTATCTAGAGAGTGGGTTAGGTTTAATAACTACCCTAACACTAACGCGTACCCTAACCCTAAACCCTACCCTATCGCTAACACGTACCCTAATCCTAAACAATACCCTAAACCGAGCCCTAACCCTAACACTAACCCTAACCCTAACCCTAACACATACCCTACGCCGTACCAGAAGCCCTCCCCGAACCCGTACCCTAAGCCGTACCCTAAGCCTAACCCTAATCCTAACCCTAAACCTAGGCTACCCTTGAATGCTTCTGCCTCCAATAGATTTCCTAAGCACTAGTGTTTTAAGGAACAGCTTAAAAAGAGAATCCTAATGTGATTTGTTTATAATGGGTGTGTTCCTTATCTTATCCTAGTGTCTAAATTCTTCTCCATGGCTGGACCTCCAAATAATATTCCTTTACGTGATAAGGGGTATCTAGAGAGTGGGATAGCTTTAATAACTACCCTAACACTAACGCGTACCCTAACCCTAACCCCTACCCTAACCCTAACATGTACCCTAATCCTAACCCGTACCTTAAAACGAGCCCTAACCCTAACACTAACCCTAACCCTAACCCTAACCCATACCCTACGCCGTACCCGAAGCCCTCACCGAACCCGTACCCTAAGCCGTACCCTAAGCCTAACCCTAACCCTAGGCTACCCTTGACTGCTTCTGCCTCCAATAGATTTCCTAAGCACTAGTGTTTTAAGGAACAGCTTAAAAAGAGAATCCTAATGTGATTTCTTTATAATGGGTGTGTTCCTTATCTTATCCTAGTGTCTAAACTCTTCTCCATGGCTGGACCTCCAAATAATATTCCTTTACGTGCTAAGGGGTATCTAGAGATTGGGATAGGTTTAATAACTACCCTAACACTAACGCGTATCCTAACCCTAACCACTACCCTAACCCTAACACGTACCCTAATCCTAACCAATACCCTAAGCCGAGCCCTAACCCTAACACTAACCCTAACCCTAACCCTAACCCATACCCTAATCCGTACACGAAGCCCTCCCCAAACCCGTACCCTAAGCCGTACCCTAAGCCGTACCCTAAGCCTAACCCTAACCCTAGGCTACCCTTGACTGCTTCTGCCTCCAATAGATTTCCTAAGCACTAGTGTTTTAAGGAACAGCTTAAAAAGAGAATCCTAATGTGATTTCTTTATACTGGGTGTGTTCCTTATCTTATCCTAGTGTCTAAACTCTTCTCCATGGCTGGACCTCCAAATAATATTCCTTTACGTGCTAAGGGGTATCTAGAGAGTGGGTTAGGTTTAATAACTACCCTAACACTAACGCGTACCCTAACCCTAACCCCTACCCTATCGCTAACACGTACCCTAATCCTAACCAATACCCTAAACCGAGCCCTAACCCTAACACTAACCCTAACCCTAACCCTAACCCATACCCTAAGCCGTACCCGAAGCCCTCCCCAAACCCGTACCCTAAGCCGTGCCCTAAGCCGTACCCTAAGCCTAACCCTAACCCTAGGCTACCCTTGACTGCTTCTGCCTCCAATAGATTTCCTAAGCACTAGTGTTTTAAGGAACAGCTTAAAAAGAGAATCCTAATGTGATTTCTTTATAATGGGTGTGTTCCTTATCTTATCCTAGTGTCTAAACTCTTCTCCATGGCTGGACCCCCAAATAATATTCCTTTACGTGCTAAGGGGTATCTAGAGAGTGGGATAGGTTTAATAACTACCCTAACCCTAACGCGTACCCTAACCCTATCCCCTACCCTAACCCTAACACGTACCCTAATCCTAACCCGTACCCTAAACCGAGCCCAAACCCTAACACTAACCCTAACCCTAACCCTAACCCATACCCTACGCCATACCCGAAGCCCTCCCCGAACCCGTACCCTAAGCCGTACCCTAAGCCGTACCCTAAGCCTAACCCTAACCCTAGGCTACCCTTGACTGCTTCTGCCTCCAATAGATTTCCTAAGCACTAGTGTTTTAAGGAACAGCTTAAAAAGAGAATCCTAATGTGATTTCTTTACAATGGGTGTGTTCCTTATCTTATCCTAGTGTCTAAACTCTTTTCCATGGCTGGACCTCCAAATAATATTCCTTTACGTGCTAAGGGGTATCTAGAGACTGGGATAGGTTTAATAACTACCCTAACACTAACGCGTACCCTAACCCTAACCCCTACCCTAACCCTAACACGTACCCTAATCCTAACCAATACCCTAAACCGAGCCCTAACCCTAACACTAACCCTAACCGTAACCCTAACCCATACCCTACGCCGTACCCGAAGCCCTCCCCGAACCGGTACCCTAAGCCGTAACCTAAGCCGTACCCTAAGCCTAAACCTAACCCTAGGCTATCCTTGACTGCTTCTGCCTCCAATAGATTTTCTAAGCACTAGTGTTTTAAGGAACAGCTTAAAAAGAGAATCCTAATGTGATTTCTTTATAATGGGTGTGTTCCTTATCTTATCCTAGTGTCTAAACTCTTCTCCATGGCTGAACCTCCAAATAATATTCCTTTACGTGCTAAGGGGTATCTAGAGAGTGGGTTAGGTTTAATAACTACCCTAACACTAACGCGTACCCTAACCCTAAACCCTACCCTAACCCTAACACGTACCCTAATCCTAACCAATACCCTATACCGAGCCCTAACCCTAACACTAACCCTAACCCTAACCCTAACCCATACCCTACGCCGTACCCGAAGCCCTCCCCGAACCGGTACCCTAAGCCGTACCCTAAGCCGTACCCTAAGCCTAACCCTAACCCTAGGCTACCCTTGACTGCTTATGCCTCCAATAGATTTTCTAAGCACTAGTGTTTTAAGGAACAGCTTAAAAAGAGAATCCTAATGTGATTTCTTTATAATGGGTGTGTTCCTTATCTTATCCTAGTGTCTAAACTCTTCTCCATGGCTGGACCTCCAAATAATATTCTTTTACGTGCTAAGGGGTATCTAGAGAGTGGGTTAGGTTTAATAACTACCCTAACACTAACGCGTACCATAACCCTAAACCCTACCCTAACCCTAACACGTACCCTAATCCTAACCAATACCCTATACCGAGGCCTAACCCTAACACTAACCCTAACCCTAACCCATACCCTACGCCGTACCAGAAGCCCTCCCCGAACCCGTACCCTAAGCCGTACCCTAAGCCTAACCCTAAGCCTAACCCTAACCCTAGGCTACGCTTGACTGCTTCTGCCTCCAATAGATTTCCTAAGCACTAGTGTTTTAAGGAACAGCTTAAAAAGAGAATCCTAATGTGATTTCTTTATAATGGGTGTGTTCCTTATCTTATCCTAGTGTCTAAACTCTTCTCCATGGCTGGACCTCCAAATAATATTCCTTTACGTGCTAAGGGGTATCTAGAGAGTGGGTTAGGTTTAATAACTACCCTAACACTAACGCGTACCCTAACCCTAACCCCTACCCTAACCCTAACACGTACCCTAATCCTAACCAATACCCTAAACCGAGCCCTAACCCTAACACTAACCCTAACCTTAACCCTAACCCATACCCTACGCCGTACCCGAAGCCCTCCCCGAACCGGTACCCTAAGCCGTACCCTAAGCCGTACCCTAAGCCTAACCCTAACCCTAGGCTACCCTTGACTGCTTCTGCCTCCAATAGATTTCCTAAGCACTAGTGTTTTAAGTAACAGCTTAAAAAGAGAATCCTAATGTGATTTCTTTATAATGGGTGTGTTCCTTATCTTATCCTAGTGTCTAAACTCTTCTCCATGGCTGGACCTCCAAATAATATTCCTTTATGTGCTAAGGGGTATCAAGAGAGTGGGATAGCTTTAATAACTACCCTAACACTAACGCGTACCCTAACCCTAGCCCCTACCCTAACCATAACACGTACCCTAATCCTAACCAATACCCTAAACCGAGCCCTAACCCTAACACTAACCCTAACCCTAACCCTAACCCATACCCTACGCCGTACCCGAAGCCCTCCCCGAACCCGTACCCTAAGCCGTACCCTAAGCCGTACCCTAAGCCTAACCCTAACCCTAGGCTACCCTTGACTGCTTCTGCCTCCAATAGACTTCCTAAGCACTAGTGTTTTAAGGAACAGCTTAAAAAGAGAATCCTATTGTGATTTCTTTATAATGGGTGTGTTCCTTATCTTATCCTAGTGTCTAAACTCTTCTCCATGGGTGGACCCCCAAATAATATTCCTTTACGTGCTAAGGTGTATCTAGAGAGTGGGATAGGTTTAATAACTACCCTAACCCTAACGCGTACCCTAACCCTAACCCCTACCCTAACCCTAACATGTACCCTAATCCTAACCCGTACCTTAAACCGAGCCCTAACCCTAACACTAACCCTAACCCTAACCCTAACCCATACCCTACGCCGTACCCGAAGCCCTCACCGAACCCGTACCCTAAGCCGTACCTTAAGCCTAACCCTAACCCTAGGCTACCCTTGACTGCTTCTGCCTCAAATAGATTTCCTAAGCACTAGTGTTTTAAGGAACAGCTTAAAAAGAGAATCCTAATGTGATTTCTTTATAATGGGTGTGTTCCTTATCTTATCCTAGTGTCTAAACTCTTCTCCATGGCTGGACCCCCAAATAATATTCCTTTACGTGCTAAGGGGTATCTAGAGAGTGGGATAGGTTTAATAACTACCCTAACCCTAACGCGTACCCTAACCCTATCCCCTACCCTAACCCTAACTCGTACACTAATCCTAACCCGTAACCTAAAATGAGCCCTATCCCTAACACTAACCCTAACCCTAACCCTAACCCATACCCTACGCCGTACCCGAAGCCCTCACCGAACCCGTACCCTAAGCCGTACCCTAAGCCTAACCCTAAGCCTAACCCTAACCCTAGGCTACCCTTGACTGCTTCTGCCTCCAATAGATTTCCTAAGCACTAGTGTTTTAAGGAACAGCTTAAAAAGAGAATCCTAATGTGATTTCTTTATAATGGGTGTGTTCCTTATCTTATCCTAGTGTCTAAACTCTTCTCCATGGATGGACCCCCAAATAATATTCCTTTACATGCTAAGGGGTATCTAGAGAGTGGGATAGCTTTAATAACTACCCTAACACTAACGCGTACCCTAACCCTAACCCCTACCCTAAGCCTAACACGTACCCTAATCCTAACCAATAACCTAAACCAAGCCCCAACCCTAACACTAACCCTAACCCTAACCCTAACCCATACCCTACGCCGTACCCGAAGCCATCCCCGAACCCGTACCCTAAGCCGTACCCTAAGCCGTACCCTAAGCCTAACCTAACCCTAGGCTACCCTTGACTGCTTCTGCCTCCAATAGATTTCCTAAGCACTAGTGTTTTAAGGAACAGCTTAAAAAGAGAATCCTAATGTGATTTCTTTATAATGGGTGTGTTCCTTATCTTATCCTAGTGTCTAAACTCTTCTCCATGGCTGGACCTCCAAATAATATTCCTTTATGTGCTAAGGGGTATCAAGAGAGTGGGATAGCTTTAATAACAACCCTAACACTAACGCGTACCCTAACCCTAGTCCCTACCCTAACCAAAACACGTACCCTAATCCTAACCAATACCCTAAACCGAGCCCTAACCCTAACACTAACCCTAACCCTAACCCTAACCCATACCCTACGCCGTACCCGAAGCCCTCCCCGAACCCGTACCCTAAGCCGTACCCTAAGCTGTACCCTAAGCCTAACCCTAACCCTAGGCTACCCTTGACTGCTTCTGCCTCCAATAGACTTCCTAAGCACTAGTGTTTTAACGAACAGCTTAAAAAGAGAATCCTATTGTGATTTCTTTATAATGGGTGTGTTCCTTATCTTATCCTAGTGTCTAAACTCTTCTCCATGGGTGGACCCCCAAATAATATTCCTTTACGTGCTAAGGTGTATCTAGAGAGTGGGATAGTTTTAATAACTACCCTAACCCTAACGCGTACCCTAACCCTAACCCCTACCCTAACCCTAACATGTACCCTAATCCTAACCCGTACCTTAAACCGAGCCCTAACCCTAACACTAACCCTAACCCTAACCCTAACCCATACCCTACGCCGTACCCGAAGCCCTCACCGAACCCGTACCCTAAGCCGTACCCTAAGCCTAACCCTAACCCTAGGCTACCCTTGACTGCTTCTGCCTCCAATAGATTTCCTAAGCACTAGTGTTTTAAGGAACAGCTTAAAAAGAGAATCCTAATGTGATTTCTTTATAATGGGTGTGTTCCTTATCTTATCCTAGTGTCTAAACTCTTCTCCATGGCTGGACCTCCAAATAATATTCCTTTACGTGCTAAAGGGTATCTAGAGAGTGGGTTAGGTTTAATAACTACCCTAACACTAACGCGTACCCTAACCCTAAACCCTACCCTATCGCTAACACGTACCCTAATCCTAAACAATACCCTAAACCGAGCCCTAACCCTAACACTAACCCTAACCCTAACCCTAACACATACCCTACGCCGTACCAGAAGCCCTCCCCGAACCCGTACCCTAAGCCGTACCCTAAGCCTAACCCTAATCCTAACCCTAAACCTAGGCTACCCTTGAATGCTTCTGCCTCCAATAGATTTCCTAAGCACTAGTGTTTTAAGGAACAGCTTAAAAAGAGAATCCTAATGTGATTTGTTTATAATGGGTGTGTTCCTTATCTTATCCTAGTGTCTAAATTCTTCTCCATGGCTGGACCTCCAAATAATATTCCTTTACGTGATAAGGGGTATCTAGAGAGTGGGATAGCTTTAATAACTACCCTAACACTAACGCGTACCCTAACCCTAACCCCTACCCTAACCCTAACATGTACCCTAATCCTAACCCGTACCTTAAAACGAGCCCTAACCCTAACACTAACCCTAACCCTAACCCTAACCCATACCCTACGCCGTACCCGAAGCCCTCACCGAACCCGTACCCTAAGCCGTACCCTAAGCCTAACCCTAACCCTAGGCTACCCTTGACTGCTTCTGCCTCCAATAGATTTCCTAAGCACTAGTGTTTTAAGGAACAGCTTAAAAAGAGAATCCTAATGTGATTTCTTTATAATGGGTGTGTTCCTTATCTTATCCTAGTGTCTAAACTCTTCTCCATGGCTGGACCTCCAAATAATATTCCTTTACGTGCTAAGGGGTATCTAGAGATTGGGATAGGTTTAATAACTACCCTAACACTAACGCGTATCCTAACCCTAACCACTACCCTAACCCTAACACGTACCCTAATCCTAACCAATACCCTAAGCCGAGCCCTAACCCTAACACTAACCCTAACCCTAACCCTAACCCATACCCTAATCCGTACACGAAGCCCTCCCCAAACCCGTACCCTAAGCCGTACCCTAAGCCGTACCCTAAGCCTAACCCTAACCCTAGGCTACCCTTGACTGCTTCTGCCTCCAATAGATTTCCTAAGCACTAGTGTTTTAAGGAACAGCTTAAAAAGAGAATCCTAATGTGATTTCTTTATAATGGGTGTGTTCCTTATCTTATCCTAGTGTCTAAACTCTTCTCCATGGCTGGACCTCCAAATAATATTCCTTTACGTGCTAAGGGGTATCTAGAGACTGGGATAGGTTTAATAACTACCCTAACACTAACGCGTACCCTAACCCTAACCCCTACCCTAACCCTAACACGTACCCTAATCCTAACCAATACCCTAAACCGAGCCCTAACCCTAACACTAACCCTAACCCTAACCCTAACCCATACCCTACGCCGTACCCGAAGCCCTCCCCGAACCGGTACCCTAAGCCGTACCCTAAGCCGTACCCTAAGCCTAACCCTAACCCTAGGCTACCCTTGACTGCTTCTGCTCCAATAGATTTTCTAAGCACTAGTGTTTTAAGGAACAGCTTAAAAAGAGAATCCTAATGTGATTTCTTTATAATGGGTGTGTTCCTTATCTTATCCTAGTGTCTAAACTCTTCTCCATGGTTGGACCTCCAAATAATATTCCTTTACGTGCTAAGGGGTATCTAGAGATTGGGATAGGTTTAATAAATACCCTAACACTAACGCATACCCTAACCCTAACCCCTACCCTAACCCTAACACGTACCCTAATCCTAACCAATACCCTAAGCCGAGCCCTAACCCTAACACTAACCCTAACCCTAACCCTAACCCATACCCTAAGCCGTACCCGAAGCCCTCCCCAAACCCGTACCCTAAGCCGTACCCTAAGCCGTACCCTAAGCCTAACCCTAAGCCTAACCCTAACCCTAGGCTACCCTTGGATGCTTCTGCCTCCAATAGATTTCCTAAGCACTAGTGTTTTAAGGAACAGCTTAAAAAGAGAATCCTAATGTGATTTCTTTATAATGGGTGTGTTCCTTATCTTATCCTAGTGTCTAAACTCTTCTCCATGGCTGGACCTCCAAATAATATTCCTTTATGTGCTAAGGGGTATATAGAGAGTGGGATAGGTTTAATAAGTACCCTAACACTAACGCGTACCCTAACCCTAACCCCTACCCTAACCATAACTCGTACCTTAATCCTAACCAATACCCTAAACCGAGCCCCAACCCTAACACTAACCCTAACCCTAACCCTAACCCATACCCTACGCCATACCCGAAGCCCTCCCCAAACCCGTACCCTAAGCCGTACCCTAAGCCGTACCCTAAGCCTAACCCTAACCCTAGGCTACCCTTGACTGCTTCTGCCTCCAATAGATTTCCTAAGCACTAGTGTTTTAAGGAACAGCTTAAAAAGAGAATCCTAATGTGATTTCTTTATAATGGGTGTGTTCCTTATCTTATCCTAGTGTCTAAACTCTTCTACATGGCTGGACCTCCAAATAATATTCCTTTACGTGCTAAGGGGTATCTAGAGACTGGGATAGGTTTAATAACTACCCTAACACTAACGCGTACCCTAACCCTAACCCCTACCCTAACCCTAACACGTACCCTAATCCTAACCAATACCCTAAACCGAGCCCTAACCCTAACACTAACCCTAACCCTAACCCTAACCCATACCCTACGCCGTACCCGAAGCCCTCCCCGAACCGGTACCCTAAGCCGTACCCTAAGCCGTACCCTAAGCCTAACCCTAACCCTAGGCTACCCTTGGCTGCTTCTGCCTCCAATAGATTTTCTAAGCACTAGTGTTTTAAGGAACAGCTTAAAAAGAGAATCCTAATGTGATTTCTTTATAATGGGTGTGTTCCTTATCTTATCCTAGTGTCTAAACTCTTCTCCATGGCTGGACCTCCAAATAATATTCCTTTACGTGCTAAAGGGTATCTAGAGAGTGGGTTAGGTTTAATAACTACCCTAACACTAACGCGTACCCTAACCCTAAACCCTACCCTATCGCTTACACGTACCCTAATCCTAACCAATACCCTAAACCGAGCCCTAACCCTAACACTAACGCTAACCCTAACCCTAACCCATACCCTACGCCGTACCAGAAGCCCTCCCCGAACCCGTACCCTAAGCCGTACCCTAAGCCTAACCCTAATCCTAACCCTAAACCTAGGCTACCCTTGAATGCTTCTGCCTCCAATAGATTTCCTAAGCACTAGTGTTTTAAGGAACAGCTTAAAAAGAGAATCCTAATGTGATTTGTTTATAATGGGTGTGTTCCTTATCTTATCCTAGTGTCTAAATTCTTCTCCATGGCTGGACCTCCAAATAATATTCCTTTACGTGCTAAGGGGTATCTAGAGAGTGGGATAGCTTTAATAACTACCCTAACACTAACGCGTACCCTAACCCTAACCCCTACCCTAACCCTAACACGTACCCTAATCCTAACCAATACCCTAAGCCGAGCCGTAACGCTAACACTAACCCTAACCCTACCCCTAAGCCATACCCTAAGCCGTACACGAAGCCCTCCCCAAACCCGTACCCTAAGCCGTACCCTAAGCCGTACCCTAAGCCTAACCCTAACCCTAGGCTACCCTTGACTGCTTCTGCCTCCAATAGATTTCCTAAGCACTAGTGTTTTAAGGAACAGCTTAAAAAGAGAATCCTAATGTGATTTCTTTATAATGGGTGTGTTCCTTATCTTATCCTAGTGTCTAAACTCTTCTCCATGGCTGGACCTCCAAATAATATTCCTTTATGTGCTAAGGGGTATCAAGAGAGTGGGATAGCTTTAATAACTACCCTAACACTAACGCGTACCCTAACCCTAGCCCCTACCCTAACCATAACACGTACCCTAATCCTAACCAATACCCTAAACCGAGCCCTAACCCTAACATTAACCCTAACCCTAACCCTAACCCATACCCTACGCCGTACCCGAAGCCCTCCCCGAACCCGTATCCTAAGCCGTACCCTAAGCCGTACCCTAAGCCC
Source organism: Balaenoptera physalus (assembly GCF_965194825.1). NCBI lineage: Eukaryota > Metazoa > Chordata > Mammalia > Artiodactyla > Balaenopteridae > Balaenoptera > Balaenoptera physalus. The sequence goes on along the minus strand of NC_138903.1, from coordinate 140,742,391 downwards.
AACCCTAACCCTAGGCTACCCTTGACTGCTTCTGCCTCCAATAGACTTCCTAAGCACTAGTGTTTTAAGGAACAGCTTAAAAAGAGAATCCTATTGTGATTTCTTTATAATGGGTGTGTTCCTTATCTTATCCTAGTGTCTAAACTCTTCTCCATGGGTGGACCCCCAAATAATATTCCTTTACGTGTTAAGGTGTATCTAGAGAGTGGGATAGGTTTAATAACTACCCTAACCCTAACGCGTACCCTAACCCTAACCCCTACCCTAACCCTAACATGTACCCTAATCCTAACCCGTACCTTAAAACGAGCCCAACCCTAACACTAACCCTAACCCTAACCCTAACCCATACCCTACGCCGTACCCGAAGCCCTCACCGAACCCGTACCCTAAGCCGTACCCTAAGCCTAACCCTAACCCTAGGCTACCCTTGACTGCTTCTGCCTCCAATAGATTTCCTAAGCACTAGTGTTTTAAGGAACAGCTTAAAAAGAGAATCCTAATGTGATTTCTTTATAATGGGTGTGTTCCTTATCTTATCCTAGTGTCTAAACTCTTCTCCATGGCTGGACCCCCAAATAATATTCCTTTACGTGCTAAGGGGTATCTAGAGAGGGGATAGGTTTAATAACTACCCTAACCCTAACGCGTACCCTAACCCAATCCCCTACCCTAACCCTAACTCGTACCCTAATCCTAACCCGTAACCTAAAACGAGCCCTAACCCTAACACTAACCCTAACCCTAACCCTAACCCATACCCTACGCCGTACCCGAAGCCCTCACCGAACCCGTACCCTAAGCCGTACCCTAAGCCTAACCCTAAGCCTAACCCTAACCCTAGGCTACCCTTGACTGCTTCTGCCTCCAATAGATTTCCTAAGCACTAGTGTTTTAAGGAACAGCTTAAAAAGAGAATCCTAATGTGATTTCTTTATAATGGGTGTGTTCCTTATCTTATCCTAGTGTCTAAACTCTTCTCCATGGCTGGACCCCCAAATAATATTCCTTTACGTGCTAAGGGGTATCTAGAGAGTGGGATAGCTTTAATAACTACCCTAACACTAACGCGTACCCTAACCCTAACCCCTACCCTAACCCTAACACGTACCCTAATCCTAACCAACACCCTAAACCGAGCCCTAACCCTAACACTAACCCTAACCCTAACCCTAACCCATACCCTACGCCGTACACGAAGCCATCCCCGAACCCGTACCCTAAGCCGTACCCTAAGCCGTACCCTAAGCCTAACCTAACCCTAGGCTACCCTTGACTGCTTCTGCCTCCAATAGATTTCCTAAGCACTAGTGTTTTAAGGAACAGCTTAAAAAGAGAATCCTAATGTGATTTCTTTATAATGGGTGTGTTCCTTATCTTATCCTAGTGTCTAAACTCTTCTCCATGGCTGGACCTCCAAATAATATTCCTTTATGTGCTAAGGGGTATCTAGAGAGTGGGATAGGTTTAATAACTACCCTAACACTAATGCGTACCCTAACCCTAACCCCTACCCTAACCATAACACGTACCTTAATCCTAACCAATACCCTAAACCGAGCCCTAACCCTAACACTAACCCTAACCCTAACCCTAACCCATACCCTACGCCATACCCGAAGCCCTCCCCAAACCCGTACCCTAAGCCGTACCCTAAGCCGTACCCTAAGCCTAACCCTAACCCTAGGCTACCCTTGACTGCTTCTGCCTCCAATAGATTTCCTAAGCACTAGTGTTTTAAGGAACAGTTTAAAAAGAGAATCCTAATGTGATTTCTTTATAATGGGTGTGTTCCTTATCTTATCCTAGTGTCTAAACTCTTCTCCATGGCTGGACCTCCAAATAATATTCCTTTACGTGCTAAGGGGTATCTAGAGAGTGGGTTAGGTTTAATAACTACCCTAACACTAACGCGTACCCTAACCCTAAACCCTACCCTAACCCTAACACGTACCCTAATCCTAACCAATACCCTATACCGAGCCCTAACCTAACACTAACCCTAACCCTAACCCTAACCCATACCCTATGCCGTACCAGAAGCCCTCCACGAACCCGTACCCTAAGCCGTACCCTAAGCCTAATCCTAAGCCTAACCCTAACCCTAGGCTACCCTTGACTGCTTCTGCCTCCAATAGATTTCCTAAGCACTAGTGTTTTAAGGAACAGCTTAAAAAGAGAATCCTAATGTGATTTCTTTATAATGGGTGTGTTCCTTATCTTATCCTAGTGTCTAAACTCTTCTCCATGGCTGGACCTCCAAATAATATTCCTTTACGTGCTAAAGGGTATCTAGAGAGTGGGTTAGGTTTAATAACTACCCTAACACTAACGCGTACCCTAACCCTAAACCCTACCCTATCGCTAACACGTACCCTAATCCTAAACAATACCCTAAACCGAGCCCTAACCCAACACTAACCCTAACCCTAACCCTAACCCATACCCTACGCCGTACCCGAAGCCCTCCCCGAACCCGTATCCTAAGCCGTACCCTAAGCCGTACCCTAAGCCTAACCCTAACCCTAGGCTACCCTTGACTGCTTCTGCCTCCAATAGACTTCCTAAGCATTAGTGTTTTAAGGAACAGCTTAAAAAGAGAATCCTATTGTGATTTCTTTATAATGGGTGTGTTCCTTATCTTATCCTAGTGTCTAAACTCTTCTCCATGGGTGGACCCCCAAATAATATTCCTTTACGTGTTAAGGTGTATCTAGAGAGTGGGATAGGTTTAATAACTACCCTAACCCTAACGCGTACCCTAACCCTAACCCCTACCCTAACCCTAACATGTACCCTAATCCTAACCCGTACCTTAAAACGAGCCCTAACCCTAACACTAACCCTAACCCTAACCCTAACCCATACCCTACGCCGTACCCGAAGCCCTCACCGAACCCGTACCCTAAGCCGTACCCTAAGCCTAACCCTAACCCTAGGCTACCCTTGACTGCTTCTGCCTCCAATAGATTTCCTAAGCACTAGTGTTTTAAGGAACAGCTTAAAAAGAGAATCCTAATGTGATTTCTTTATAATGGGTGTGTTCCTTATCTTATCCTAGTGTCTAAACTCTTCTCCATGGCTGGACCCCCAAATAATATTCCTTTACGTGCTAAGGGGTATCTAGAGAGTGGGATAGGTTTAATAACTACCCTAACCCTAACGCGTACCCTAACCCAATCCCCTACCCTAACCCTAACTCGTACCCTAATCCTAACCCGTAACCTAAAACGAGCCCTAACCCTAACACTAACCCTAACCCTAACCCTAACCCATACCCTACGCCGTACCCGAAGCCCTCACCGAACCCGTACCCTAAGCCGTACCCTAAGCCTAACCCTAAGCCTAACCCTAACCCTAGGCTACCCTTGACTGCTTCTGCCTCCAATAGATTTCCTAAGCACTAGTGTTTTAAGGAACAGCTTAAAAAGAGAATCCTAATGTGATTTCTTTATAATGGGTGTGTTCCTTATCTTATCCTAGTGTCTAAACTCTTCTCCATGGCTGGACCCCCAAATAATATTCCTTTACGTGCTAAGGGGTATCTAGAGAGTGGGATAGCTTTAATAACTACCCTAACACTAACGCGTACCCTAACCCTAACCCCTACCCTAACCCTAACACGTACCCTAATCCTAATCAATACCCTAAACCGAGCCCTAACCCTAACACTAACCCTAACCCTAACCCTAACCCATACCCTACGCCGTACACGAAGCCATCCCCGAACCCGTACCCTAAGCCGTACCCTAAGCCGTACCCTAAGCCTAACCTAACCCTAGGCTACCCTTGACTGCTTCTGCCTCCAATAGATTTCCTAAGCACTAGTGTTTTAAGGAACAGCTTAAAAAGAGAATCCTAATGTGATTTCTTTATAATGGGTGTGTTCCTTATCTTATCCTAGTGTCTAAACTCTTCTCCATGGCTGGACCTCCAAATAATATTCCTTTATGTGCTAAGGGGTATCTAGAGAGTGGGATAGGTTTAATAACTACCCTAACACTAATGCGTACCCTAACCCTAACCCCTACCCTAACCATAACACGTACCTTAATCCTAACCAATACCCTAAACCGAGCCCTAACCCTAACACTAACCCTAACCCTAACCCTAACCCATACCCTACGCCATACCCAAAGCCCTCCCCAAACCCGTACCCTAAGCCGTACCCTAAGCCGTACCCTAAGCCTAACCCTAACCCTAGGCTACCCTTGACTGCTTCTGCCTCCAATAGATTTCCTAAGCACTAGTGTTTTAAGGAACAGCTTAAAAAGAGAATCCTAATGTGATTTATTTATAATGGGTGTGTTCCTTATCTTATCCTAGTGTCTAAACTCTTCTCCATGGCTGGACCTCCAAATAATATTCCTTTACGTGCTAAGGGGTATCTAGAGAGTGGGTTAGGTTTAATAACTACCCTAACACTAACGCGTACCCTAACCCTAAACCCTAACCTAACCCTAACACGTACCCTAATCCTAACCAATACCCTATACCGAGCCCTAACCCTAACACTAACCCTAACCCTAACCCTAACCCATACCCTATGCCGTACCAGAAGCCCTCCACGAACCCGTACCCTAAGCCGTACCCTAAGCCTAATCCTAAGCCTAACCCTAACCCTAGGCTACCCTTGACTGCTTCTGCCTCCAATAGATTTCCTAAGCACTAGTGTTTTAAGGAACAGCTTAAAAAGAGAATCCTAATGTGATTTCTTTATAATGGGTGTGTTCCTTATCTTATCCTAGTGTCTAAACTCTTCTCCATGGCTGGACCTCCAAATAATATTCCTTTACGTGCTAAAGGGTATCTAGAGAGTGGGTTAGGTTTAATAACTACCCTAACACTAACGCGTACCCTAACCCTAAACCCTACCCTATCGCTAACACGTACCCTAATCCTAAACAATACCCTAAACCGAGCCCTAACCCAACACTAACCCTAACCCTAACCCTAACCCATACCCTACGCCGTACCAGAAGCCCTCCCCGAACCCGTACCCTAAGCCGTACCCTAAGCCTAACCCTAATCCTAACCCTAAACCTAGGCTACCCTTGAATGCTTCTGCCTCCAATAGATTTCCTAAGCACTAGTGTTTTAAGGAACAGCTTAAAAAGAGAATCCTAATGTGATTTGTTTATAATGGGTGTGTTCCTTATCTTATCCTAGTGTCTAAATTCTTCTCCATGGCTGGACCTCCAAATAATATTCCTTTACGTGCTAAGGGGTATCTAGAGAGTGGGATAGCTTTAATAACTACCCTAACACTAACGCGTACCCTAACCCTAACCCCTACCCTAACCCTAACACGTACCCTAATCCTAACCAATACCCTAAACCGAGACCTAACCCTAACACTAACCCTAACCCTAACCCTAACCCATACCCTACGCCGTACCCGAAGCCATCCCCGAACCCGTACCCTAAGCCGTACCCTAAGCCGTACCCTAAGCCTAACCCTAACCCTAGGCTACCCTTGAATGCTTCTGCCTCCAATAGATTTCCTAAGCACTAGTGTTTTAAGGAACAGCTTAAAAAGAGAATCCTAATGTGATTTCTTTATAATGGGTGTGTTCCTTATCTTATCCTAGTGTCTAAACTCTTCTCCATGGCTGGACCTCCAAATAATATTCCTTTACGTGCTAAGGGGTATCTAGAGATTGGGATAGGTTTAATAAATACCCTAACACTAACGCGTACCCTAACCCTAACCCCTACCCTAACCATAACACGTACCCTAATCCTAACCAATACCCTAAGCCGAGCCCTAACCCTAACACTAACCCTAACCCTAACCCTAACCCATAACCTAAGCCGTACCCGAAGCCCTCCCCAAACCCGTACCCTAAGCCGTACCCTAAGCCGTACCCTAAGCCTAACCCTAACCCTAGGCTACCCTTGACTGCTTCTGCCTCCAATAGATTTTCTAAGCACTAGTGTTTTAAGGAACAGCTTAAAAAGAGAATCCTAATGTGATTTCTTTATAATGGGTGTGTTCCTTATCTTATCCTAGTGTCTAAACTCTTCTCCATGGCTGAACCTCCAAATAATATTCCTTTACGTGCTAAGGGGTATCTAGAGAGTGGGTTAGGTTTAATAACTACCCTAACACTAACGCGTACCCTAACCCTAAACCCTACCCTAACCCTAACACGTACCCTAATCCTAAACAATACCCTATACCGAGCCCTAACCATAACACTAACCCTAACCCTAACCCTAACCCATACCCTACGCCGTACCAGAAGCCCTCCCCGAACCCGTACCCTAAGCCGTACCCTAAGCCTAACCCTAAGCCTAACCCTAACCCTAGGCTACCCTTGGATGCTTCTGCCTCCAATAGATTTCCTAAGCACTAGTGTTTTAAGGAACAGCTTAAAAAGAGAATCCTAATGTGATTTCTTTATAATGGGTGTGTTCCTTATCTTATCCTAGTGTCTAAACTCTTCTCCATGGCTGGACCTCCAAATAATATTCCTTTATGTGCTAAGGGGTATATAGAGAGTGGGATAGGTTTAATAACTACCCTAACACTAACGCGTACCCTAACCCTAACCCCTACCCTAACCATAACTCGTACCTTAATCCTAACCAATACCCTAAACCGAGCCCTAACCCTAACACTAACCCTAACCCTAACCCTAACCCATACCCTACGCCATACCCGAAGCCCTCCCCAAACCCGTACCCTAAGCCGTACCCTAAGCCGTACCCTAAGCCTAACCCTAACCCTAGGCTACCCTTGACTGCTTCTGCCTCCAATAGATTTCCTAAGCACTAGTGTTTTAAGGAACAGCTTAAAAAGAGAATCCTAATGTGATTTCTTTATAATGGGTGTGTTCCTTATCTTATCCTAGTGTCTAAACTCTTCTACATGGCTGGACCTCCAAATAATATTCCTTTACGTGCTAAGGGGTATCTAGAGACTGGGATAGGTTTAATAACTACCCTAACACTAACGCGTACCCTAACCCTAACCCCTACCCTAACCCTAACACGTACCCTAATCCTAACCAATACCCTAAACCGAGCCCTAACCCTAACACTAACCCTAACCCTAACCCTAACCCATACCCTACGCCGTACCCGAAGCCCTCCCCGAACCGGTACCCTAAGCCGTACCCTAAGCCGTACCCTAAGCCTAACCCTAACCCTAGGCTACCCTTGACTGCTTCTGCCTCCAATAGATTTCCTAAGCACTAGTGTTTTAAGGAACAGCTTAAAAAGAGAATCCTAATGTGATTTCTTTATAATGGGTGTGTTCCTTATCTTATCCTAGTGTCTAAACTCTTCTCCATGGCTGGACCCCCAAATAATATTCCTTTGCGTGCTAAGGGGTATCTAGAGAGTGGGATAGGTTTAATAACTACCCTAACCCTAACGCGTACCCTAAACCTAGCCCCTACCCTAACCCTAACACGTACCCTAATCCTAACCCGTACCCTAAACCGAGCCCTAAACCTAACACTAACTCTAACCCTAACCCTAACCCATACCCTACGCCGTACCCGAAGCCCTCACCGAACCCGTACCCTAAGCCGTACCCTAAGCCTAACCCTAAGCCTAACCCTAACCCTAGGCTACCCTTGACTGCTTTTGCCTCCAATAGATTTCCTAAGCACTAGTGTTTTAAGGAACAGCTTAAAAAGAGAATCCTAATGTGATTTCTTTATAATGGGTGTGTTCCTTATCTTATCCTAGTGTCTAAATTCTTCTCCATGGCTGGACCTCCAAATAATATTCCTTTACGTGCTAAGTGGTATCTACAGAGTGGGATAGGTTTAATAACTACCCTAACACTAACGAGTACCCTAACCCTAACCCCTACCCTAACACTAACACGTACCCTAATCCTAACCAATACCCTAAACCGAGCCCTAACCCTAACACTAACCCTAACCCTAACCCTAACCCATACCCTAGGCCGTACCCGAAGCCCTCCCCGAACCCGTACCCTAAGCCGTACCCTAAGCCGTACCCTAAGCCTAACCCTAACCCTAGGCTACCCTTGACTGCTTCTGCCTCCAATAGATTTCCTAAGCAATAGTGTTTTAAGGAACAGCTTAAAAAGAGAATCCTAATGTGATTTCTTTATAATGGGTGTGTTCCTTATCTTATCCTAGTGTCTAAACTCTTCTCCATGGCTGGACCTCCAAATAATATTCTTTTACGTGCTAAGGGGTATCTAGAGACTGGGATAGGTTTAATAACTACCCTAACACTAACGCGTACCCTAACCCTAACCCCTACCCTAACCCTAACACGTACACTAATCCTAACCAATACCCTAAACCGAGCCCTAACCCTAACACTAACCCTAACCCTAACCCTAACCCATACCCTACGCCGTACCCGAAGCTCTCCCCGAACCGATACCCTAAGCCGTACCCTAAGCCGTACCCTAAGCCTAACCCTAACCCTAGGCTACCCTTGACTGCTTCTGCCTCCAATAGATTTTCTAAGCACTAGTGTTTTAAGGAACAGCTTAAAAAGAGAATCCTAATGTGATTTCTTTATAATGGGTGTGTTCCTTATCTTATCCTAGTGCCTAAACTCTTCTCCATGGCTGGACCTCCAAATAATATTCCTTTACGTGCTAAGGGGTATCTAGAGAGTGGGTTAGGTTTAATAACTACCCTAACACTAACGCGTACCCTAACCCTAAACCCTACCCTAACCCTAACACGTACCCTAATCCGAACCAATACCCTATACCGAGCCCTAACCCTAACACTAACCCTAACCCTAACCCATACCCTACGCCGTACCAGAAGCCCTCCCCGAACCCGTACCCTAAGCCGTACCCTAAGCCTAACCCTAAGCCTAACCCTAACTCTAGGCTACCCTTGACTGCTTCTGCCTCCAATAGATTTCCTAAGCACTTGTGTTTTAAGGAACAGCTTAAAAAGAGAATCCTAATGTAATTTCTTTATAATGGGTGTGTTCCTTATCTTATCCTAGTGTCTAAACTCTTCTCCATGGCTGGACCTCCAAATAATATTCCTTTACGTGCTAAGGGGTATCTAGAGAGTGGGTTAGGTTTAATAACTACCCTAACACTAACGCGTACCCTAACCCTAACCCCTACCCTATCGCTAACACGTACCCTAATCCTAACCAATACCCTAAACAGAGCCCTAACCCTAACACTAACCCTAACCCTAACCCTAACCCATACCCTACGCTGTACCAGAAGCCCTCCCCGAACCCGTACCCTAAGCCGTACCCTAAGCCTAACCCTAAGCCTAACCCTAAACCTAGGCTACCCTTGAATGCTTCTGCCTCCAATAGATTTCCTAAGCACTAGTGTTTTAAGGAACAGCTTAAAAAGAGAATCCTAATGTGATTTGTTTATAATGGGTGTGTTCCTTATCTTATCCTAGTGTCTAAATTCTTCTCCATGGCTGGACCTCCAAATAATATTCCTTTACGTGCTAAGGGGTATCTAGAGAGTGGGATAGCTTTAATAACTACCCTAACACTAACGCGTACCCTAACCCTAACCCCTACCCTAACCCTAACACGTACCCTAATCCTAACCAATACCCTAAACCGAGCCCTAACCCTAACACTAACCCTAACCCTAACCCTAACCCATACCCTACGCCGTACCCGAAGCCATCCCCGAACCCGTACCCTAAGCCGTACCCTAAGCCTAACCCTAACCCTAGGCTACCCTTGACTGCTTCTGCCTCCAATAGATTTCCTAAGCACTAGTGTTTTAAGGAACAGCTTAAAAAGAGAATCCTAATGTGATTTCTTTACAATGGGTGTGTTCCTTATCTTATCCTAGTGTCTAAACTCTTCTCCATGGCTGGACCTCCAAATAATATTCCTTTACGTGCTAAGTGGTATCTAGAGACTGGGATAGGTTTAATAACTACCCTAACACTAACGCGTACCCTAACCCTAACCCCTACCCTAACCCTAACACGTACCCTAATCCTAACCAATACCCTAAACCGAGCCCTAACCCTAACACTAACCCTAACCGTAACCCTAAACCATACCCTACGCCGTACCCGAAGCCCTCCCCGAACCGGTACCCTAAGCCGTACCCTAAGCCGTACCCTAAGCCTAAACCTAACCCTAGGCTATCCTTGACTGCTTCTGCCTCCAATAGATTTTCTAAGCACTAGTGTTTTAAGGAACAGCTTAAAAAGAGAATCCTAATGTGATTTCTTTATAATGGGTGTGTTCCTTATCTTATCCTAGTGTCTAAACTCTTCTCCATGGCTGAACCTCCAAATAATATTCCTTTACGTGCTAAGGGGTATCTAGAGAGTGGGTTAGGTTTAATAACTACCCTAACACTAACGCGTACCCTAACCCTAAACACTACCCTAACCCTAACACGTACCCTAATCCTAACCAATACCCTATACCGAGCCCTAACCCTAACACTAACCCTAACCCTAACCCTAACCCATACCCTACGCCGTACCAGAAGCCCTCCCCGAACCCGTACCCTAAGCCGTACCCTAAGCCTAACCCTAACCCTAGGCTACCCTTGGATGCTTCTGCCTCCAATAGATTTCCTAAGCACTAGTGTTTTAAGGAACAGCTTAAAAAGAGAATCCTAATGTGATTTCTTTATAATGGGTGTGTTCCTTATCTTATCCTAGTGTCTAAACTCTTCTCCATGGCTGGACCTCCAAATAATATTCCTTTACGTGCTAAGGGGTATCTAGAGAGTGGGATAGCTTTAATAACTACCCTAACACTAACGCGTACCCTAACCCTAACCCCTACCCTAACCCTAACACGTACCCTAATCCTAACCAATACCCTAAACCGAGCCCTAACCCTAACACTAACCCTAACCCTAACCCTAACCCATACCCTACGCCGTACCCGAAGCCATCCCCGAACCCGTACCCTAAGCCGTACCCTAAGCCGTACCCTAAGCCTAACCCTAACCCTAGGCTACCCTTGACTGCTTCTGCCTCCAATAGATTTCCTAAGCACTAGTGTTTTAAGGAACAGCTTAAAAAGAGAATCCTAATGTGATTTCTTTATAATGGGTGTGTTCCTTATCTTATCCTAGTGTCTAAACTCTTCTCCATGGCTGGACCTCCAAATAATATTCTTTTACGTGCTAAGGGGTATCTAGAGAGTGGGTTAGGTTTAATAACTACCCTAACACTAACGCGTACCCTAACCCTAAACCCTACCCTAACCCTAACACGTACCCTAATCCTAACCAATACCCTATACCGAGGCCTAACCCTAACACTAACCCTAACCCTAACCCATACCCTACGCCGTACCAGAAGCCCTCCCCGAACCCGTACCCTAAGCCGTACCCTAAGCCTAACCCTAAGCCTAACCCTAACCCTAGGCTACGCTTGACTGCTTCTGCCTCCAATAGATTTCCTAAGCACTAGTGTTTTAAGGAACAGCTTAAAAAGAGAATCCTAATGTGATTTCTTTATAATGGGTGTGTTCCTTATCTTATCCTAGTGTCTAAACTCTTCTCCATGGCTGGACCTCCAAATAATATTCCTTTATGTGCTAAGGGGTATCAAGAGAGTGGGATAGCTTTAATAACTACCCTAACACTAACGCGTACCCTAACCCTAGCCCCTACCCTAACCATAACACGTACCCTAATCCTAACCAATACCCTAAACCGAGCCCTAAACCTAACACTAACCCTAACCCTAACCCTAACCCATACCCTACGCCGTACCCGAAGCCCTCCCCGAACCCGTACCCTAAGCCGTACCCTAAGCCGTACCCTAAGCCTAACCCTAACCCTAGGCTACCCTTGACTGCTTCTGCCTCCAATAGACTTCCTAAGCACTAGTGTTTTAAAGAACAGCTTAAAAAGAGAATCCTATTGTGATTTCTTTATAATGGGTGTGTTCCTTATCTTATCCTAGTGTCTAAACTCTTCTCCATGGGTGGACCCCCAAATAATATTCCTTTACGTGCTAAGGTGTATCTAGAGAGTGGGATAGGTTTAATAACTACCCTAACCCTAACGCGTACCCTAACCCTAACCCCTACCCTAACCCTAACATGTACCCTAATCCTAACCCGTACCTTAAACCGAGCCCTAACCCTAACACTAACCCTAACCCTAACCCTAACCCATACCCTACGCCGTACCCGAAGCCCTCACCGAACCCGTACCCTAAGCCGTACCCTAAGCCTAACCCTAACCCTAGGCTACCCTTGACTGCTTCTGCCTCCAATAGATTTCCTAAGCACTAGTGTTTTAAGGAACAGCTTAAAAAGAGAATCCTAATGTGATTTCTTTATAATGGGTGTGTTCCTTATCTTATCCTAGTGTCTAAACTCTTCTCCATGGCTGGACCCCCAAATAATATTCCTTTACGTGCTAAGGGGAATCTAGAGAGTGGGATAGGTTTAATAACTACCCTAACCCTAACGCGTACCCTAACCCTATCCCCTACCCTAACCCTAACTCGTACACTAATCCTAACCCGTAACCTAAAACGAGCCCTAACCCTAACACTAACCCTAACCCTAACCCTAACCCATACCCTACGCCGTACCCGAAGCCCTCACCGAACCCGTACCCTAAGCCGTACCCTAAGCCTAACCCTAAGCCTAACCCTAACCCTAGGCTACCCTTGACTGCTTCTGCCTCCAATAGATTTCCTAAGCACTAGTGTTTTAAGGAACAGCTTAAAAAGAGAATCCTAATGTGATTTCTTTATAATGGGTGTGTTCCTTATCTTCTCCTAGTGTCTAAACTCTTCTCCATGGCTGGACCCCCAAATAATATTCCTTTACGTGCTAAGGGGTATCTAGAGAGTGGGATAGCTTTAATAACTACCCTAACACTAACGCGTACCCTAACCCTAACCCCTACCCTAAGCCTAACACGTACCCTAATCCTAACCAATACCCTAAACCGAGCCCTAACCGTAACACTAACCCTAACCCTAACCCTAACCCATACCCTACGCCGTACCCGAAGCCATCCCCGAACCCGTACCCTAAGCCGTACCCTAAGCCGTACCCTAAGCCTAACCTAACCCTAGGCTACCCTTGACTGCTTCTGCCTCCAATAGATTTCCTAAGCACTAGTGTTTTAAGGAACAGCTTAAAAAGAGAATCCTAATGTGATTTCTTTATAATGGGTGTGTTCCTTATCTTATCCTAGTGTCTAAACTCTTCTCCATGGCTGGACCTCCAAATAATATTCCTTTATGTGCTAAGGGGTATCTAGAGAGTGGGATAGGTTTAATAACTACCCTAACACTAACGCGTACCCTAACCCTAACCCCTACCCTAACCATAACACGTACCTTAATCCTAACCAATACCCTAAACCGAGCCCTAACCCTAACACTAACCCTAACCCTAACCCTAACCCATACCCTACGCCATACCCGAAGCCCTCCCCAAACCCGAACCCTAAGCCGTACCCTAAGCCGTACCCTAAGCCTAACCCTAACCCTAGGCTACCCTTGACTGCTTCTGCCTCCAATAGATTTCCTAAGCACTAGTGTTTTAAGGAACAGTTTAAAAAGAGAATCCTAATGTGATTTCTTTATAATGGGTGTGTTCCTTATCTTATCCTAGTGTCTAAACTCTTCTCCATGGCTGGACCTCCAAATAATATTCCTTTACGTGCTAAGGGGTATCTAGAGAGTGGGTTAGGTTTAATAACTACCCTAACACTAACGCGTACCCTAACCCTAAACCCTACCCTAACCCTAACACGTACCCTAAACCTAACCAATACCCTATACCGAGCCCTAACCCTAACACTAACCCTAACCCTAACCCTAACCCATACCCTATGCCGTACCAGAAGCCCTCCACGAACCCGTACTCTAAGCCGTACCCTAAGCCTAATCCTAAGCCTAACCCTAACCCTAGGCTACCCTTGACTGCTTCTGCCTCCAATAGATTTCCTAAGCACTAGTGTTTTAAGGAACAGCTTAAAAAGAGAATCCTAATGTGATTTCTTTATAATGGGTGTGTTCCTTATCTTATCCTAGTGTCTAAACTCTTCTCCATGGCTGGACCTCCAAATAATATTCCTTTACGTGCTAAAGGGTATCTAGAGAGTGGGTTAGGTTTAATAACTACCCTAACACTAACGCGTACCCTAACCCTAAACCCTACCCTATCGCTAACACGTACCCTAATCCTAAACAATACCCTAAACCGAGCCCTAACCCTAACACTAACCCTAACCCTAACCCTAACCCATACCCTACGCCGTACCAGAAGCCCTCCCCGAACCCGTACCCTAAGCCGTACCCTAAGCCTAACCCTAATCCTAACCCTAAACCTAGGCTACCCTTGAATGCTTCTGCCTCCAATAGATTTCCTAAGCACTAGTGTTTTAAGGAACAGCTTAAAAAGAGAATCCTAATGTGATTTGTTTATAATGGGTGTGTTCCTTATCTTATCCTAGTGTCTAAATTCTTCTCCATGGCTGGACCTCCAAATAATATTCCTTTACGTGCTAAGGGGTATCTAGAGCGTGGGATAGCTTTAATAACTACCCTAACACTAACGCGTACCCTAACCCTAACCCCTACCCTAACCCTAACACGTACCCTAATCCTAACCAATACCCTAAACCGAGCCCTAACCCTAACACTAACCCTAACCCTAACCCTAACCCATACCCTACGCCGTACCCGAAGCCATCCCCGAACCCGTACCCTAAGCCGTACCCTAAGCCGTACCCTAAGCCTAACCCTAACCCTAGGCTACCCTTGACTGCTTCTGCCTCCAATAGATTTCCTAAGCACTAGTGTTTTAAGGAACAGCTTAAAAAGAGAATCCTAATGTGATTTCTTTATAATGGGTGTGTTCCTTATCTTATCCTAGTGTCTAAACTCTTCTCCATGGCTGGACCTCCAAATAATATTCCTTTACGTGCTAAGGGGTATCTAGAGAGTGTGTTAGGTTTAATAACTACCCTAACACTAACGCGTACCCTAACCCTAAACCCTACCCTAACCCTAACACGTACCCTAATCCTAACCAATACCCTATACCGAGCCCTAACCCTAACACTAACCCTAACCCTAACCCTAACCCATACCCTACGCCGTACCCGAAGCCCTCACCGAACCCGTACCCTAAGCCGTACCCTAAGCCTAACCCTAAGCCTAACCCTAACCCTAGGCTACCCTTGACTGCTTCTGCCTCCAATAGATTTCCTAAGCACTAGTGTTTTAAGGAACAGCTTAAAAAGAGAATCCTAATGTGATTTCTTTATAATGGGTGTGTTCCTTATCTTATCCTAGTGTCTAAACTCTTCTCCATGGCTGGACCCCCAAATAATATTCCTTTACGTGCTAAGGGGTATCTAGAGAGTGGGATAGCTTTAATAACTACCCTAACACTAACGCGTACCCTAACCCTAACCCCTACCCTAACCCTAACACGTACCCTAATCCTAACCAATACCCTAAACCGAGCCCTAACCCTAACACTAACCCTAACCCTAACCCTAACCCATACCCTACGCCGTACACGAAGCCATCCTCGAACCCGTACCCTAAGCCGTACCCTAAGCCGTACCCTAAGCCTAACCTAACCCTAGGCTACCCTTGACTGCTTCTGCCTCCAATAGATTTCCTAAGCACTAGTGTTTTAAGGAACAGCTTAAAAAGAGAATCCTAATGTGATTTCTTTATAATGGGTGTGTTCCTTATCTTATCCTAGTGTCTAAACTCTTCTCCATGGCTGGACCTCCAAATAATATTCCTTTATGTGCTAAGGGGTATCTAGAGAGTGGGATAGGTTTAATAACTACCCTAACACTAATGCGTACCCTAACCCTAACCCCTACCCTAACCATAACACGTACCTTAATCCTAACCAATACCCAAACCGAGCCCTAACCCTAACACTAACCCTAACCCTAACCCTAACCCATACCCTACGCCATACCCGAAGCCCTCCCCAAACCCGTACCCTAAGCCGTACCCTAAGCCGTACCCTAAGCCTAACCCTAACCCTAGGCTACCCTTGACTGCTTCTGCCTCCAATAGATTTCCTAAGCACTAGTGTTTTAAGGAACAGCTTAAAAAGAGAATCCTAATGTGATTTCTTTATAATGGGTGTGTTCCTTATCTTATCCTAGTGTCTAAACTCTTCTCCATGGCTGGACCTCCAAATAATATTCCTTTACGTGCTAAAGGGTATCTAGAGAGTGGGTTAGGTTTAATAACTACCCTAACACTAACGCGTACCCTAACCCTAAACCCTACCCTATCGCTAACACGTACCCTAATCCTAAACAATACCCTAAACCGAGCCCTAACCCAACACTAACCCTAACCCTAACCCTAACCCATACCCTACGCCGTACCAGAAGCCCTCCCCGAACCCGTACCCTAAGCCGTACCCTAAGCCTAACCCTAATCCTAACCCTAAACCTAGGCTACCCTTGAATGCTTCTGCCTCCAATAGATTTCCTAAGCACTAGTGTTTTAAGGAACAGCTTAAAAAGAGAATCCTAATGTGATTTGTTTATAATGGGTGTGTTCCTTATCTTATCCTAGTGTCTAAATTCTTCTCCATGGCTGGACCTCCAAATAATATTCCTTTACGTGCTAAGGGGTATCTAGAGAGTGGGATAGCTTTAATAACTACCCTAACACTAACGCGTACCCTAACCCTAACCCCTACCCTAACCCTAACACGTACCCTAATCCTAACCAATACCCTAAACCGAGACCTAACCCTAACACTAACCCTAACCCTAACCCTAACCCATACCCTACGCCGTACCCGAAGCCCTCCCCGAACCCGTACCCTAAGCCGTACCCTAAGCCGTACCCTAAGCCTAACCCTAACCCTAGGCTACCCTTGACTGCTTCTGCCTCCAATAGATTTCCTAAGCACTAGTGTTTTAAGGAACAGCTTAAAAAGAGAATCCTAATGTGATTTCTTTATAATGGGTGTGTTCCTTATCTTATCCTAGTGTCTAAACTCTTCTCCATGGCTGGACCTCCAAATAATATTCCTTTATGTGCTAAGGGGTATCAAGAGAGTGGGATAGCTTTAATAACTACCCTAACACTAACGCGTACCCTAACCCTAGCCCCTACCCTAACCATAACACGTACCCTAATCCTAACCAATACCCTAAACCGAGCCCTAAACCTAACACTAACCCTAACCCTAACCCTAACCCATACCCTACGCCGTACCCGAAGCCCTCCCCGAACCCGTACCCTAAGCCGTACCCTAAGCCGTACCCTAAGCCTAACCCTAACCCTAGGCTACCCTTGACTGCTTCTGCCTCCAATAGACTTCCTAAGCACTAGTGTTTTAAGGAACAGCTTAAAAAGAGAATCCTATTGTGATTTCTTTATAATGGGTGTGTTCCTTATCTTATCCTAGTGTCTAAACTCTTCTCCATGGGTGGACCCCCAAATAATATTCCTTTACGTGCTAAGGTGTATCTAGAGAGTGGGATAGGTTTAATAACTACCCTAACCCTAACGCGTACCCTAACCCTAACCCCTACCCTAACCCTAACATGTACCCTAATCCTAACCCGTACCTTAAACCGAGCCCTAACCCTAACACTAACCCTAACCCTAACCCTAACCCATACCCTACGCCGTACCCGAAGCCCTCACCGAACCCGTACCCTAAGCCGTACCCTAAGCCTAACCCTAACCCTAGGCTACCCTTGACTGCTTCTGCCTCCAATAGATTTCCTAAGCACTAGTGTTTTAAGGAACAGCTTAAAAAGAGAATCCTAATGTGATTTCTTTATAATGGGTGTGTTCCTTATCTTATCCTAGTGTCTAAACTCTTCTCCATGGCTGGACCCCCAAATAATATTCCTTTACGTGCTAAGGGGAATCTAGAGAGTGGGATAGGTTTAATAACTACCCTAACCCTAACGCGTACCCTAACCCTATCCCCTACCCTAACCCTAACTCGTACACTAATCCTAACCCGTAACCTAAAACGAGCCCTAACCCTAACACTAACCCTAACCCTAACCCTAACCCATACCCTACGCCGTACCCGAAGCCCTCACCGAACCCGTACCCTAAGCCGTACCCTAAGCCTAACCCTAAGCCTAACCCTAACCCTAGGCTACCCTTGACTGCTTCTGCCTCCAATAGATTTCCTAAGCACTAGTGTTTTAAGGAACAGCTTAAAAAGAGAATCCTAATGTGATTTCTTTATAATGGGTGTGTTCCTTATCTTATCCTAGTGTCTAAACTCTTCTCCATGGCTGGACCCCCAAATAATATTCCTTTACGTGCTAAGGGGTATCTAGAGAGTGGGATAGCTTTAATAACTACCCTAACACTAACGCGTACCCTAACCCTAACCCCTACCCTAAGCCTAACACGTACCCTAATCCTAACCAATACCCTAAACCGAGCCCTAACCGTAACACTAACCCTAACCCTAACCCTAACCCATACCCTACGCCGTACCCGAAGCCATCCCCGAACCCGTACCCTAAGCCGTACCCTAAGCCGTACCCTAAGCCTAACCTAACCCTAGGCTACCCTTGACTGCTTCTGCCTCCAATAGATTTCCTAAGCACTAGTGTTTTAAGGAACAGCTTAAAAAGAGAATCCTAATGTGATTTCTTTATAATGGGTGTGTTCCTTATCTTATCCTAGTGTCTAAACTCTTCTCCATGGCTGGACCTCCAAATAATATTCCTTTATGTGCTAAGGGGTATCTAGAGAGTGGGATAGGTTTAATAACTACCCTAACACTAACGCGTACCCTAACCCTAACCCCTACCCTAACCATAACACGTACCTTAATCCTAACCAATACCCTAAACCGAGCCCTAACCCTAACACTAACCCTAACCCTAACCCTAACCCATACCCTACGCCATACCCGAAGCCCTCCCCAAACCCGAACCCTAAGCCGTACCCTAAGCCGTACCCTAAGCCTAACCCTAACCCTAGGCTACCCTTGACTGCTTCTGCCTCCAATAGATTTCCTAAGCACTAGTGTTTTAAGGAACAGTTTAAAAAGAGAATCCTAATGTGATTTCTTTATAATGGGTGTGTTCCTTATCTTATCCTAGTGTCTAAACTCTTCTCCATGGCTGGACCTCCAAATAATATTCCTTTACGTGCTAAGGGGTATCTAGAGAGTGGGTTAGGTTTAATAACTACCCTAACACTAACGCGTACCCTAACCCTAAACCCTACCCTAACCCTAACACGTACCCTAAACCTAACCAATACCCTATACCGAGCCCTAACCCTAACACTAACCCTAACCCTAACCCTAACCCATACCCTATGCCGTACCAGAAGCCCTCCACGAACCCGTACTCTAAGCCGTACCCTAAGCCTAATCCTAAGCCTAACCCTAACCCTAGGCTACCCTTGACTGCTTCTGCCTCCAATAGATTTCCTAAGCACTAGTGTTTTAAGGAACAGCTTAAAAAGAGAATCCTAATGTGATTTCTTTATAATGGGTGTGTTCCTTATCTTATCCTAGTGTCTAAACTCTTCTCCATGGCTGGACCTCCAAATAATATTCCTTTACGTGCTAAAGGGTATCTAGAGAGTGGGTTAGGTTTAATAACTACCCTAACACTAACGCGTACCCTAACCCTAAACCCTACCCTATCGCTAACACGTACCCTAATCCTAAACAATACCCTAAACCGAGCCCTAACCCTAACACTAACCCTAACCCTAACCCTAACCCATACCCTACGCCGTACCAGAAGCCCTCCCCGAACCCGTACCCTAAGCCGTACCCTAAGCCTAACCCTAATCCTAACCCTAAACCTAGGCTACCCTTGAATGCTTCTGCCTCCAATAGATTTCCTAAGCACTAGTGTTTTAAGGAACAGCTTAAAAAGAGAATCCTAATGTGATTTGTTTATAATGGGTGTGTTCCTTATCTTATCCTAGTGTCTAAATTCTTCTCCATGGCTGGACCTCCAAATAATATTCCTTTACGTGCTAAGGGGTATCTAGAGCGTGGGATAGCTTTAATAACTACCCTAACACTAACGCGTACCCTAACCCTAACCCCTACCCTAACCCTAACACGTACCCTAATCCTAACCAATACCCTAAACCGAGCCCTAACCCTAACACTAACCCTAACCCTAACCCTAACCCATACCCTACGCCGTACCCGAAGCCATCCCCGAACCCGTACCCTAAGCCGTACCCTAAGCCGTACCCTAAGCCTAACCCTAACCCTAGGCTACCCTTGACTGCTTCTGCCTCCAATAGATTTCCTAAGCACTAGTGTTTTAAGGAACAGCTTAAAAAGAGAATCCTAATGTGATTTCTTTATAATGGGTGTGTTCCTTATCTTATCCTAGTGTCTAAACTCTTCTCCATGGCTGGACCTCCAAATAATATTCCTTTACGTGCTAAGGGGTATCTAGAGAGTGTGTTAGGTTTAATAACTACCCTAACACTAACGCGTACCCTAACCCTAAACCCTACCCTAACCCTAACACGTACCCTAATCCTAACCAATACCCTATACCGAGCCCTAACCCTAACACTAACCCTAACCCTAACCCTAACCCATACCCTACGCCGTACCCGAAGCCCTCACCGAACCCGTACCCTAAGCCGTACCCTAAGCCTAACCCTAAGCCTAACCCTAACCCTAGGCTACCCTTGACTGCTTCTGCCTCCAATAGATTTCCTAAGCACTAGTGTTTTAAGGAACAGCTTAAAAAGAGAATCCTAATGTGATTTCTTTATAATGGGTGTGTTCCTTATCTTATCCTAGTGTCTAAACTCTTCTCCATGGCTGGACCCCCAAATAATATTCCTTTACGTGCTAAGGGGTATCTAGAGAGTGGGATAGCTTTAATAACTACCCTAACACTAACGCGTACCCTAACCCTAACCCCTACCCTAACCCTAACACGTACCCTAATCCTAACCAATACCCTAAACCGAGCCCTAACCCTAACACTAACCCTAACCCTAACCCTAACCCATACCCTACGCCGTACACGAAGCCATCCTCGAACCCGTACCCTAAGCCGTACCCTAAGCCGTACCCTAAGCCTAACCTAACCCTAGGCTACCCTTGACTGCTTCTGCCTCCAATAGATTTCCTAAGCACTAGTGTTTTAAGGAACAGCTTAAAAAGAGAATCCTAATGTGATTTCTTTATAATGGGTGTGTTCCTTATCTTATCCTAGTGTCTAAACTCTTCTCCATGGCTGGACCTCCAAATAATATTCCTTTATGTGCTAAGGGGTATCTAGAGAGTGGGATAGGTTTAATAACTACCCTAACACTAATGCGTACCCTAACCCTAACCCCTACCCTAACCATAACACGTACCTTAATCCTAACCAATACCCTAAACCGAGCCCTAACCCTAACACTAACCCTAACCCTAACCCTAACCCATACCCTACGCCATACCCGAAGCCCTCCCCAAACCCGTACCCTAAGCCGTACCCTAAGCCGTACCCTAAGCCTAACCCTAACCCTAGGCTACCCTTGACTGCTTCTGCCTCCAATAGATTTCCTAAGCACTAGTGTTTTAAGGAACAGTTTAAAAAGAGAATCCTAATGTGATTTCTTTATAATGGGTGTGTTCCTTATCTTATCCTAGTGTCTAAACTCTTCTCCATGGCTGGACCTCCAAATAATATTCCTTTACGTGCTAAGGGGTATCTAGAGAGTGGGTTAGGTTTAATAACTACCCTAACACTAACGCGTACCCTAACCCTAAACCCTACCCTAACCCTAACACGTACCCTAATCCTAACCAATACCCTATACCGAGCCCTAACCTAACACTAACCCTAACCCTAACCCTAACCCATACCCTATGCCGTACCAGAAGCCCTCCACGAACCCGTACCCTAAGCCGTACCCTAAGCCTAATCCTAAGCCTAACCCTAACCCTAGGCTACCCTTGACTGCTTCTGCCTCCAATAGATTTCCTAAGCACTAGTGTTTTAAGGAACAGCTTAAAAAGAGAATCCTAATGTGATTTCTTTATAATGGGTGTGTTCCTTATCTTATCCTAGTGTCTAAACTCTTCTCCATGGCTGGACCTCCAAATAATATTCCTTTACGTGCTAAAGGGTATCTAGAGAGTGGGTTAGGTTTAATAACTACCCTAACACTAACGCGTACCCTAACCCTAAACCCTACCCTATCGCTAACACGTACCCTAATCCTAAACAATACCCTAAACCGAGCCCTAACCCAACACTAACCCTAACCCTAACCCTAACCCATACCCTACGCCGTACCAGAAGCCCTCCCCGAACCCGTACCCTAAGCCGTACCCTAAGCCTAACCCTAATCCTAACCCTAAACCTAGGCTACCCTTGAATGCTTCTGCCTCCAATAGATTTCCTAAGCACTAGTGTTTTAAGGAACAGCTTAAAAAGAGAATCCTAATGTGATTTGTTTATAATGGGTGTGTTCCTTATCTTATCCTAGTGTCTAAACTCTTCTCCATGGCTGGACCTCCAAATAATATTCCTTTATGTGCTAAGGGGTATCAAGAGAGTGGGATAGCTTTAATAACTACCCTAACACTAACGCGTACCCTAACCCTAGCCCCTACCCTAACCATAACACGTACCCTAATCCTAACCAATACCCTAAACCGAGCCCTAAACCTAACACTAACCCTAACCCTAACCCTAACCCATACCCTACGCCGTACCCGAAGCCCTCCCCGAACCCGTACCCTAAGCCGTACCCTAAGCCGTACCCTAAGCCTAACCCTAACCCTAGGCTACCCTTGACTGCTTCTGCCTCCAATAGACTTCCTAAGCACTAGTGTTTTAAGGAACAGCTTAAAAAGAGAATCCTATTGTGATTTCTTTATAATGGGTGTGTTCCTTATCTTATCCTAGTGTCTAAACTCTTCTCCATGGGTGGACCCCCAAATAATATTCCTTTACGTGCTAAGGTGTATCTAGAGAGTGGGATAGGTTTAATAACTACCCTAACCCTAACGCGTACCCTAACCCTAACCCCTACCCTAACCCTAACATGTACCCTAATCCTAACCCGTACTTTAAACCGAGCCCTAACCCTAACACTAACCCTAACCCTAACCCTAACCCATACCCTACGCCGTACCCGAAGCCCTCACCGAACCCGTACCCTAAGCCGTACCCTAAGCCTAACCCTAACCCTAGGCTACCCTTGACTGCTTCTGCCTCCAATAGATTTCCTAAGCACTAGTGTTTTAAGGAACAGCTTAAAAAGAGAATCCTAATGTGATTTCTTTATAATGGGTGTGTTCCTTATCTTATCCTAGTGTCTAAACTCTTCTCCATGGCTGGACCCCCAAATAATATTCCTTTACGTGCTAAGGGGAATCTAGAGAGTGGGATAGGTTTAATAACTACCCTAACCCTAACGCGTACCCTAACCCTATCCCCTACCCTAACCCTAACTCGTACACTAATCCTAACCCGTAACCTAAAACGAGCCCTAACCCTAACACTAACCCTAACCCTAACCCTAACCCATACCCTACGCCGTACCCGAAGCCCTCACCGAACCCGTACCCTAAGCCGTACCCTAAGCCTAACCCTAAGCCTAACCCTAACCCTAGGCTACCCTTGACTGCTTCTGCCTCCAATAGATTTCCTAAGCACTAGTGTTTTAAGGAACAGCTTAAAAAGAGAATCCTAATGTGATTTCTTTATAATGGGTGTGTTCCTTATCTTATCCTAGTGTCTAAACTCTTCTCCATGGCTGGACCCCCAAATAATATTCCTTTACGTGCTAAGGGGTATCTAGAGAGTGGGATAGCTTTAATAACTACCCTAACACTAACGCGTACCCTAACCCTAACCCCTACCCTAAGCCTAACACGTACCCTAATCCTAACCAATACCCTAAACCGAGCCCTAACCCTAACACTAACCCTAACCCATACCCTACGCCGTACCCGAAGCCATCCCCGAACCCGTACCCTAAGCCGTACCCTAAGCCGTACCCTAAGCCTAACCTAACCCTAGGCTACCCTTGACTGCTTCTGCCTCCAATAGATTTCCTAAGCACTAGTGTTTTAAGGAACAGCTGAAAAAGAGAATCCTAATGTGATTTCTTTATAATGGGTGTGTTCCTTATCTTATCCTAGTGTCTAAACTCTTCTCCATGGCTGGACCTCCAAATAATATTCCTTTATGTGCTAAGGGGTATCTAGAGAGTGGGATAGGTTTAATAACTACCCTAACACTAACGCGTACCCTAACCCTAACCCCTACCCTAACCATAACACGTACCTTAATCCTAACCAATACCCTAAACCGAGCCCTAACCCTAACACTAACCCTAACCCTAACCCTAACCCATACCCTACGCCATACCCGAAGCCCTCCCCAAACCCGAACCCTAAGCCGTACCCTAAGCCGTACCCTAAGCCTAACCCTAACCCTAGGCTACCCTTGACTGCTTCTGCCTCCAATAGATTTCCTAAGCACTAGTGTTTTAAGGAACAGTTTAAAAAGAGAATCCTAATGTGATTTCTTTATAATGGGTGTGTTCCTTATCTTATCCTAGTGTCTAAACTCTTCTCCATGGCTGGACCTCCAAATAATATTCCTTTACGTGCTAAGGGGTATCTAGAGAGTGGGTTAGGTTTAATAACTACCCTAACACTAACGCGTACCCTAACCCTAAACCCTACCCTAACCCTAACACGTACCGTAAACCTAACCAATACCCTATACCGAGCCCTAACCCTAACACTAACCCTAACCCTAACCCTAACCCATACCCTATGCCGTACCAGAAGCCCTCCACGAACCCGTACTCTAAGCCGTACCCTAAGCCTAATCCTAAGCCTAACCCTAACCCTAGGCTACCCTTGACTGCTTCTGCCTCCAATAGATTTCCTAAGCACTAGTGTTTTAAGGAACAGCTTAAAAAGAGAATCCTAATGTGATTTCTTTATAATGGGTGTGTTCCTTATCTTATCCTAGTGTCTAAACTCTTCTCCATGGCTGGACCTCCAAATAATATTCCTTTACGTGCTAAAGGGTATCTAGAGAGTGGGTTAGGTTTAATAACTACCCTAACACTAACGCGTACCCTAACCCTAAACCCTACCCTATCGCTAACACGTACCCTAATCCTAAACAATACCCTAAACCGAGCCCTAACCCTAACACTAACCCTAACCCTAACCCTAACCCATACCCTACGCCGTACCAGAAGCCCTCCCCGAACCCGTACCCTAAGCCGTACCCTAAGCCTAACCCTAATCCTAACCCTAAACCTAGGCTACCCTTGAATGCTTCTGCCTCCAATAGATTTCCTAAGCACTAGTGTTTTAAGGAACAGCTTAAAAAGAGAATCCTAATGTGATTTGTTTATAATGGGTGTGTTCCTTATCTTATCCTAGTGTCTAAATTCTTCTCCATGGCTGGACCTCCAAATAATATTCCTTTACGTGCTAAGGGGTATCTAGAGAGTGGGATAGCTTTAATAACTACCCTAACACTAACGCGTACCCTAACCCTAACCCCTACCCTAACCCTAACACGTGCCCTAATCCTAACCAATACCCTAAACCGAGCCCTAACCCTAACACTAACCCTAACCCTAACCCTAACCCATACCCTACGCCGTACCCGAAGCCATCCCCGAACCCGTACCCTAAGCCGTACCCTAAGCCGTACCCTAAGCCTAACCCTAACCCTAGGCTACCCTTGACTGCTTCTGCCTCCAATAGATTTCCTAAGCACTAGTGTTTTAAGGAACAGCTTAAAAAGAGAATCCTAATGTGATTTCTTTATAATGGGTGTGTTCCTTATCTTATCCTAGTGTCTAAACTCTTCTCCATGGCTGGACCTCCAAATAATATTCCTTTACGTGCTAAGGGGTATCTAGAGAGTGTGTTAGGTTTAATAACTACCCTAACACTAACGCGTACCCTAACCCTAAACCCTACCCTAACCCTAACACGTACCCTAATCCTAACCAATACCCTATACCGAGCCCTAACCCTAACACTAACCCTAACCCTAACCCTAACCCATACCCTACGCCGTACCCGAAGCCCTCACCGAACCCGTACCCTAAGCCGTACCCTAAGCCTAACCCTAAGCCTAACCCTAACCCTAGGCTACCCTTGACTGCTTCTGCCTCCAATAGATTTCCTAAGCACTAGTGTTTTAAGGAACAGCTTAAAAAGAGAATCCTAATGTGATTTCTTTATAATGGGTGTGTTCCTTATCTTATCCTAGTGTCTAAACTCTTCTCCATGGCTGGACCCCCAAATAATATTCCTTTACGTGCTAAGGGGTATCTAGAGAGTGGGATAGCTTTAATAACTACCCTAACACTAACGCGTACCCTAACCCTAACCCCTACCCTAACCCTAACACGTACCCTAATCCTAACCAATACCCTAAACCGAGCCCTAACCCTAACACTAACCCTAACCCTAACCCTAACCCATACCCTACGCCGTACACGAAGCCATCCCCGAACCCGTACCCTAAGCCGTACCCTAAGCCGTACCCTAAGCCTAACCCTAACCCTAGGCTACCCTTGAATGCTTCTGCCTCCAATAGATTTCCTAAGCACTAGTGTTTTAAGGAACAGCTTAAAAAGAGAATCCTAATGTGATTTCTTTATAATGGGTGTGTTCCTTATCTTATCCTAGTGTCTAAACTCTTCTCCATGGCTGGACCTCCAAATAATATTCCTTTACGTGCTAACGGGTATCTAGAGATTAGGATAGGTTTAATAAATACCCTAACACTAACGCGTACCCTAACCCTAACCCCTACCCTAACCATAACACGTACCCTAATCCTAACCAATACCCTAAGCCGAGCCCTAACCCTAACACTAACCCTAACCCTAACCCTAACCCATACCCTAAGCCGTACCCGAAGCCCTCCCCAAACCCGTACCCTAAGCCGTACCCTAAGCCGTACCCTAAGCCTAACCCTAACCCTAGGCTACCCTTGGATGCTTCTGCCTCCAATAGATTTCCTAAGCACTAGTGTTTTAAGGAACAGCTTAAAAAGAGAATCCTAATGTGATTTCTTTATAATGGGTGTGTTCCTTATCTTATCCTAGTGTCTAAACTCTTCTCCATGGCTGGACCTCCAAATAATATTCCTTTATGTGCTAAGGGGTATATAGAGAGTGGGATAGGTTTAATAACTACCCTAACACTAACGCGTACCCTAACCCTAACCCCTACCCTAACCATAACTCGTACCTTAATCCTAACCAATACCCTAAACCGAGCCATAACCCTAACACTAACCCTAACCCTAACCCTAACCCATACCCTACGCCATACCCGAAGCCCTCCCCAAACCCGTACCCTAAGCCGTACCCTAAGCCGTACCCTAAGCCTAACCCTAACACTAGGCTACCCTTGACTGCTTCTGCCTCCAATAGATTTCCTAAGCACTAGTGTTTTAAGGAACAGCTTAAAAAGAGAATCCTAATGTGATTTCTTTATAATGGGTGTGTTCCTTATCTTATCCTAGTGTCTAAACTCTTCTACATGGCTGGACCTCCAAATAATATTCCTTTACGTGCTAAGGGGTATCTAGAGACTGGGATAGGTTTAATAACTACCCTAACACTAACGCGTACCCTAACCCTAACCCCTACCCTAACCCTAACACGTACCCTAATCCTAACCAATACCCTAAACCGAGCCCTAACCCTAACACTAACCCTAACCCTAACCCTAACCCATACCCTACGCCGTACCAGAAGCCCTCCCCGAACCCGTACCCTAAGCCGTACCCTAAGCCTAACCCTAATCCTAACCCTAAACCTAGGCTACCCTTGAATGCTTCTGCCTCCAATAGATTTCCTAAGCACTAGTGTTTTAAGGAACAGCTTAAAAAGAGAAATCTAATGTGATTTCTTTATAATGGGTGTGTTCCTTATCTTATCCTAGTGTCTAAACTCTTCTCCATGCCTGGACCTCCAAATAATATTCCTTTACGTGCTAAGGGGTATCTAGAGACTGGGATAGGTTTAATAACTACCCTAACACTAACGCGTACCCTAACCCTAACCCCTACCCTAACCCTAACACGTACCCTAATCCTAACCAATACCCTAAACCGAGCCCTAACCCTAACACTAACCCTAACCCTAACCCTAACCCATACCCTACGCCGTACCCGAAGCCCTCCCCGAACCGGTACCCTAAGCCGTACCCTAAGCCGTACCCTAAGCCTAACCCTAACCCTAGGCTACCCTTGACTGCTTCTGCCTCCAATAGATTTCCTAAGCACTAGTGTTTTAAGGAACAGCTTAAAAAGAGAATCCTAATGTGATTTCTTTATAATGGGTGTGTTCCTTATCTTATCCTAGTGTCTAAACTCTTCTCCATGGCTGGACCCCCAAATAATATTCCTTTACGTGCTAAGGTGTATCTAGAGAGTGGGATAGGTTTAATAACTACCCTAACCCTAACGCGTACCCTAACCCTAACCCCTACCCTAACCCTAACATGTACCCTAAACCTATCCCGTACCCTAAACCGAGCCCTAACCCTAACACTAACCCTAACCCTAACCCTTACCCATACCCTATGCCGTACACAAAGCCCTCCCCGAACCCGTACCCTAAGCCGTACCCTAAGCCGTACCCTAAGCCTAACCCTAACCCTAGGCTACCCTTGACTGCTTCTTCCTCCAATAGATTTCCTAAGCACTAGTATTTTAAGGAACAGCTTAAAAAGAGAATCCTAATGTGATTTCTTTATAATGGGTGTGTTCCTTATCTTATCCTAGTGTCTAAACTCTTCTCCATGGCTGGACCCCCAAATAATATTCCTTTGCGTGCTAAGGGGTATCTAGAGAGTGGGATAGGTTTAATAACTACCCTAACCCTAACGCGTACCCTAAACCTAGCCCCTACCCTAACCCTAACACGTACCCTAATCCTAACCCGTACCCTAAACCGAGCCCTAAACCTAACACTAACTCTAACCCTAACCCTAACCCATACCCTACGCCGTACCCGAAGCCCTCACCGAACCCGTACCCTAAGCCGTACCCTAAGCCTAACCCTAAGCCTAACCCTAACCCTAGGCTACCCTTGACTGCTTTTGCCTCCAATAGATTTCCTAAGCACTAGTGTTTTAAGGAACAGCTTAAAAAGAGAATCCTAATGTGATTTCTTTATAATGGGTGTGTTCCTTATCTTATCCTAGTGTCTAAATTCTTCTCCATGGCTGGACCTCCAAATAATATTCCTTTACGTGCTAAGTGGTATCTACAGAGTGGGATAGGTTTAATAACTACCCTAACACTAACGAGTACCCTAACCCTAACCCCTACCCTAACACTAACACGTACCCTAATCCTAACCAATATCCTAAACCGAGCCCTAACCCTAACACTAACCCTAACCCTAACCCTAACCCATACCCTACGCCGTACCCGAAGCCCTCCCCGAACCCGTACCCTAAGCCGTACCCTAAGCCGTACCCTAAGCCTAACCCTAACCCTAGGCTACCCTTGACTGCTTCTGCCTCCAATAGATTTCCTAAGCACTAGTGTTTTAAGGAACAGCTTAAAAAGAGAATCCTAATGTGATTTCTTTATAATGGGTGTGTTCCTTATCTTATCCTAGTGTCTAAACTCTTCTCCATGGCTGGACCTCCAAATAATATTCTTTTACGTGCTAAGGGGTATCTAGAGACTGGGATAGGTTTAATAACTACCCTAACACTAACGCGTACCCTAACCCTAACCCCTACCCTAACCCTAACACGTACACTAATCCTAACCAATACCCTAAACCGAGCCCTAACCCTAACACTAACCCTAACCCTAACCCTAACCCATACCCTACGCCGTACCCGAAGCTCTCCCCGAACCGATACCCTAAGCCGTACCCTAAGCCGTACCCTAAGCCTAACCCTAACCCTAGGCTACCCTTGACTGCTTCTGCCTCCAATAGATTTTCTAAGCACTAGTGTTTTAAGGAACAGCTTAAAAAGAGAATCCTAATGTGATTTCTTTATAATGGGTGTGTTCCTTATCTTATCCTAGTGTCTAAACTCTTCTCCATGGCTGGACCACCAAATAATATTCCTTTACGTGCTAAGGGGTATCTAGAGAGTGTGTTAGGTTTAATAACTACCCTAACACTAACGCGTACCCTAACTCTAAATCCTACCCTAACCCTAACACGTACCCTAATCCTAACCAATACCCTATACCGAGCCCTAACCCTAACACTAACCCTAACCCTAACCCTAACCCATACCCTACGCCGTACCCGAAGCCCTCACCGAACCCGTACCCTAAGCCGTACCCTAAGCCTAACCCTAAGCCTAACCCTAACCCTAGGCTACCCTTGACTGCTTCTGCCTCCAATAGATTTCCTAAGCACTAGTGTTTTAAGGAACAGCTTAAAAAGAGAATCCTAATGTGATTTCTTTATAATGGGTGTGTTCCTTACCTTATCCTAGTGTCTAAACTCTTCTCCATGGCTGGACCCCCAAATAATATTCCTTTACGTGCTAAGGGGTATCTAGAGAGTGGGATAGCTTTAATAACTACCCTAACACTAACGCGTACCCTAACCCTAACCCCTACCCTAACCCTAACACGTACCCTAATCCTAACCAATACCCTAAACCGAGCCCTAACCCTAACACTAACCCTAACCCTAACCCTAACCCATACCCTACGCCGTACACGAAGCCATCCCCGAACCCGTACCCTAAGCCGTACCCTAAGCCGTACCCTAAGCCTAACCTAACCCTAGGCTACCCTTGACTGCTTCTGCCTCCAATAGATTTCCTAAGCACTAGTGTTTTAAGGAACAGCTTAAAAAGAGAATCCTAATGTGATTTCTTTATAATGGGTGTGTTCCTTATCTTATCCTAGTGTCTAAACTCTTCTACATGGCTGGACCTCCAAATAATATTCCTTTACGTGCTAAGGGGTATCTAGAGACTGGGATAGGTTTAATAACTACCCTAACACTAACGCGTACCCTAACCCTAACCCCTACCCTAACCCTAACACGTACCCTAATCCTAACCAATACCCTAAACCGAGCCCTAACCCTAACACTAACCCTAACCCTAACCCTAACCCATACCCTACGCCGTACCAGAAGCCCTCCCCGAACCCGTACCCTAAGCCGTACCCTAAGCCTAACCCTAATCCTAACCCTAAACCTAGGCTACCCTTGAATGCTTCTGCCTCCAATAGATTTCCTAAGCACTAGTGTTTTAAGGAACAGCTTAAAAAGAGAAATCTAATGTGATTTCTTTATAATGGGTGTGTTCCTTATCTTATCCTAGTGTCTAAACTCTTCTCCATGCCTGGACCTCCAAATAATATTCCTTTACGTGCTAAGGGGTATCTAGAGACTGGGATAGGTTTAATAACTACCCTAACACTAACGCGTACCCTAACCCTAACCCCTACCCTAACCCTAACACGTACCCTAATCCTAACCAATACCCTAAACCGAGCCCTAACCCTAACACTAACCCTAACCCTAACCCTAACCCATACCCTACGCCGTACCCGAAGCCCTCCCCGAACCGGTACCCTAAGCCGTACCCTAAGCCGTACCCTAAGCCTAACCCTAACCCTAGGCTACCCTTGACTGCTTCTGCCTCCAATAGATTTCCTAAGCACTAGTGTTTTAAGGAACAGCTTAAAAAGAGAATCCTAATGTGATTTCTTTATAATGGGTGTGTTCCTTATCTTATCCTAGTGTCTAAACTCTTCTCCATGGCTGGACCCCCAAATAATATTCCTTTACGTGCTAAGGTGTATCTAGAGAGTGGGATAGGTTTAATAACTACCCTAACCCTAACGCGTACCCTAACCCTAACCCCTACCCTAACCCTAACATGTACCCTAAACCTATCCCGTACCCTAAACCGAGCCCTAACCCTAACACTAACCCTAACCCTAACCCTTACCCATACCCTATGCCGTACACAAAGCCCTCCCCGAACCCGTACCCTAAGCCGTACCCTAAGCCGTACCCTAAGCCTAACCCTAACCCTAGGCTACCCTTGACTGCTTCTTCCTCCAATAGATTTCCTAAGCACTAGTATTTTAAGGAACAGCTTAAAAAGAGAATCCTAATGTGATTTCTTTATAATGGGTGTGTTCCTTATCTTATCCTAGTGTCTAAACTCTTCTCCATGGCTGGACCCCCAAATAATATTCCTTTGCGTGCTAAGGGGTATCTAGAGAGTGGGATAGGTTTAATAACTACCCTAACCCTAACGCGTACCCTAAACCTAGCCCCTACCCTAAACCTAACACGTACCCTAATCCTAACCCGTACCCTAAACCGAGCCCTAAACCTAACACTAACTCTAACCCTAACCCTAAACCATACCCTACGCCGTACCCGAAGCCCTCACCGAACCCGTACCCTAAGCCGTACCCTAAGCCTAACCCTAAGCCTAAACCTAACCCTAGGCTACCCTTGACTGCTTCTGCCTCCAATAGATTTCCTAAGCACTAGTGTTTTAAGGAACAGTTTAAAAAGAGAATCCTAATGTGATTTCTTTATAATGGGTGTGTTCCTTATCTTATCCTAGTGTCTAAACTCTTCTCCATGGCTGGACCTCCAAATAATATTCCTTTACGTGCTAAGGGGTATCTAGAGAGTGGGTTAGGTTTAATAACTACCCTAACACTAACGCGTACCCTAACCCTAAACCCTACCCTAACCCTAACACGTACCCTAATCCTAACCAATACCCTATACCGAGCCCTAACCTAACACTAACCCTAACCCTAACCCTAACCCATACCCTATGCCGTACCAGAAGCCCTCCACGAACCCGTACCCTAAGCCGTACCCTAAGCCTAATCCTAAGCCTAACCCTAACCCTAGGCTACCCTTGACTGCTTCTGCCTCCAATAGATTTCCTAAGCACTAGTGTTTTAAGGAACAGCTTAAAAAGAGAATCCTAATGTGATTTCTTTATAATGGGTGTGTTCCTTATCTTATCCTAGTGTCTAAACTCTTCTCCATGGCTGGACCTCCAAATAATATTCCTTTACGTGCTAAAGGGTATCTAGAGAGTGGGTTAGGTTTAATAACTACCCTAACACTAACGCGTACCCTAACCCTAAACCCTACCCTATCGCTAACACGTACCCTAATCCTAAACAATACCCTAAACCGAGCCCTAACCCAACACTAACCCTAACCCTAACCCTAACCCATACCCTACGCCGTACCAGAAGCCCTCCCCGAACCCGTACCCTAAGCCGTACCCTAAGCCTAACCCTAATCCTAACCCTAAACCTAGGCTACCCTTGAATGCTTCTGCCTCCAATAGATTTCCTAAGCACTAGTGTTTTAAGGAACAGCTTAAAAAGAGAATCCTAATGTGATTTGTTTATAATGGGTGTGTTCCTTATCTTATCCTAGTGTCTAAACTCTTCTCCATGGCTGGACCTCCAAATAATATTCCTTTATGTGCTAAGGGGTATCAAGAGAGTGGGATAGCTTTAATAACTACCCTAACACTAACGCGTACCCTAACCCTAGCCCCTACCCTAACCATAACACGTACCCTAATCCTAACCAATACCCTAAACCGAGCCCTAAACCTAACACTAACCCTAACCCTAACCCTAACCCATACCCTACGCCGTACCCGAAGCCCTCCCCGAACCCGTACCCTAAGCCGTACCCTAAGCCGTACCCTAAGCCTAACCCTAACCCTAGGCTACCCTTGACTGCTTCTGCCTCCAATAGACTTCCTAAGCACTAGTGTTTTAAGGAACAGCTTAAAAAGAGAATCCTATTGTGATTTCTTTATAATGGGTGTGTTCCTTATCTTATCCTAGTGTCTAAACTCTTCTCCATGGGTGGACCCCCAAATAATATTCCTTTACGTGCTAAGGTGTATCTAGAGAGTGGGATAGGTTTAATAACTACCCTAACCCTAACGCGTACCCTAACCCTAACCCCTACCCTAACCCTAACATGTACCCTAATCCTAACCCGTACTTTAAACCGAGCCCTAACCCTAACACTAACCCTAACCCTAACCCTAACCCATACCCTACGCCGTACCCGAAGCCCTCACCGAACCCGTACCCTAAGCCTAACCCTAAGCCTAACCCTAACCCTAGGCTACCCTTGACTGCTTCTGCCTCCAATAGATTTCCTAAGCACTAGTGTTTTAAGGAACAGCTTAAAAAGAGAATCCTAATGTGATTTCTTTATAATGGGTGTGTTCCTTATCTTATCCTAGTGTCTAAACTCTTCTCCATGGCTGGACCCCCAAATAATATTCCTTTACGTGCTAAGGGGAATCTAGAGAGTGGGATAGGTTTAATAACTACCCTAACGCGTACCCTAACCCTATCCCCTACCCTAACCCTAACTCGTACACTAATCCTAACCCGTAACCTAAAACGAGCCCTAACCCTAACACTAACCCTAACCCTAACCCTAACCCATACCCTACGCCGTACCCGAAGCCCTCACCGAACCCGTACCCTAAGCCGTACCCTAAGCCTAACCCTAAGCCTAACCCTAACCCTAGGCTACCCTTGACTGCTTCTGCCTCCAATAGATTTCCTAAGCACTAGTGTTTTAAGGAACAGCTTAAAAAGAGAATCCTAATGTGATTTCTTTATAATGGGTGTGTTCCTTATCTTATCCTAGTGTCTAAACTCTTCTCCATGGCTGGACCCCCAAATAATATTCCTTTACGTGCTAAGGGGTATCTAGAGAGTGGGATAGCTTTAATAACTACCCTAACACTAACGCGTACCCTAACCCTAACCCCTACCCTAAGCCTAACACGTACCCTAATCCTAACCAATACCCTAAACCGAGCCCTAACCCTAACACTAACCCTAACCCTAACCCTAACCCATACCCTACGCCGTACCCGAAGCCATCCCCGAACCCGTACCCTAAGCCGTACCCTAAGCCGTACCCTAAGCCTAACCTAACCCTAGGCTACCCTTGACTGCTTCTGCCTCCAATAGATTTCCTAAGCACTAGTGTTTTAAGGAACAGCTGAAAAAGAGAATCCTAATGTGATTTCTTTATAATGGGTGTGTTCCTTATCTTATCCTAGTGTCTAAACTCTTCTCCATGGCTGGACCTCCAAATAATATTCCTTTATGTGCTAAGGGGTATCTAGAGAGTGGGATAGGTTTAATAACTACCCTAACACTAACGCGTACCCTAACCCTAACCCCTACCCTAACCATAACACGTACCTTAATCCTAACCAATACCCTAAACCGAGCCCTAACCCTAACACTAACCCTAACCCTAACCCTAACCCATACCCTACACCATACCCGAAGCCCTCCCCAAACCCGAACCCTAAGCCGTACCCTAAGCCGTACCCTAAGCCTAACCCTAACCCTAGGCTACCCTTGACTGCTTCTGCCTCCAATAGATTTCCTAAGCACTAGTGTTTTAAGGAACAGTTTAAAAAGAGAATCCTAATGTGATTTCTTTATAATGGGTGTGTTCCTTATCTTATCCTAGTGTCTAAACTCTTCTCCATGGCTGGACCTCCAAATAATATTCCTTTACGTGCTAAGGGGTATCTAGAGAGTGGGTTAGGTTTAATAACTACCCTAACACTAACGCGTACCCTAACCCTAAACCCTACCCTAACCCTAACACGTACCCTAAACCTAACCAATACCCTATACCGAGCCCTAACCCTAACACTAACCCTAACCCTAACCCTAACCCATACCCTATGCCGTACCAGAAGCCCTCCACGAACCCGTACTCTAAGCCGTACCCTAAGCCTAATCCTAAGCCTAACCCTAACCCTAGGCTACCCTTGACTGCTTCTGCCTCCAATAGATTTCCTAAGCACTAGTGTTTTAAGGAACAGCTTAAAAAGAGAATCCTAATGTGATTTCTTTATAATGGGTGTGTTCCTTATCTTATCCTAGTGTCTAAACTCTTCTCCATGGCTGGACCTCCAAATAATATTCCTTTACGTGCTAAAGGGTATCTAGAGAGTGGGTTAGGTTTAATAACTACCCTAACACTAACGCGTACCCTAACCCTAAACCCTACCCTATCGCTAACACGTACCCTAATCCTAAACAATACCCTAAACCGAGCCCTAACCCTAACACTAACCC
Organism: Balaenoptera physalus; assembly: GCF_965194825.1. Taxonomy (NCBI): domain Eukaryota; kingdom Metazoa; phylum Chordata; class Mammalia; order Artiodactyla; family Balaenopteridae; genus Balaenoptera; species Balaenoptera physalus. Next base: position 140,706,336 of record NC_138903.1, on the reverse strand, counting down.
TAACCCTAACCCTAACCCATACCCTACGCCGTACCAGAAGCCCTCCCCGAACCCGTACCCTAAGCCGTACCCTAAGCCTAACCCTAATCCTAACCCTAAACCTAGGCTACCCTTGAATGCTTCTGCCTCCAATAGATTTCCTAAGCACTAGTGTTTTAAGGAACAGCTTAAAAAGAGAATCCTAATGTGATTTGTTTATAATGGGTGTGTTCCTTATCTTATCCTAGTGTCTAAATTCTTCTCCATGGCTGGACCTCCAAATAATATTCCTTTACGTGCTAAGGGGAATCTAGAGAGTGGGATAGCTTTAATAACTACCCTAACACTAACGCGTACCCTAACCCTAACCCCTACCCTAACCCTAACACGTGCCCTAATCCTAACCAATACCCTAAACCGAGCCCTAACCCTAACACTAACCCTAACCCTAACCCTAACCCATACCCTACGCCGTACCCGAAGCCATCCCCGAACCCGTACCCTAAGCCGTACCCTAAGCCGTACCCTAAGCCTAACCCTAACCCTAGGCTACCCTTGACTGCTTCTGCCTCCAATAGATTTCCTAAGCACTAGTGTTTTAAGGAACAGCTTAAAAAGAGAATCCTAATGTGATTTCTTTATAATGGGTGTGTTCCTTATCTTATCCTAGTGTCTAAACTCTTCTCCATGGCTGGACCTCCAAATAATATTCCTTTACGTGCTAAGGGGTATCTAGAGAGTGTGTTAGGTTTAATAACTACCCTAACACTAACGCGTACCCTAACCCTAAACCCTACCCTAACCCTAACACGTACCCTAATCCTAACCAATACCCTATACCGAGCCCTAACCCTAACACTAACCCTAACCCTAACCCTAACCCATACCCTACGCCGTACCCGAAGCCCTCACCGAACCCGTACCCTAAGCCGTACCCTAAGCCTAACCCTAAGCCTAACCCTAACCCTAGGCTACCCTTGACTGCTTCTGCCTCCAATAGATTTCCTAAGCACTAGTGTTTTAAGGAACAGCTTAAAAAGAGAATCCTAATGTGATTTCTTTATAATGGGTGTGTTCCTTATCTTATCCTAGTGTCTAAACTCTTCTCCATGGCTGGACCCCCAAATAATATTCCTTTACGTGCTAAGGGGTATCTAGAGAGTGGGATAGCTTTAATAACTACCCTAACACTAACGCGTACCCTAACCCTAACCCCTACCCTAACCCTAACACGTACCCTAATCCTAACCAATACCCTAAACCGAGCCCTAACCCTAACACTAACCCTAACCCTAACCCTAACCCATACCCTACGCCGTACACGAAGCCATCCCCGAACCCGTACCCTAAGCCGTACCCTAAGCCGTACCCTAAGCCTAACCTAACCCTAGGCTACCCTTGACTGCTTCTGCCTCCAATAGATTTCCTAAGCACTAGTGTTTTAAGGAACAGCTTAAAAAGAGAATCCTAATGTGATTTCTTTATAATGGGTGTGTTCCTTATCTTATCCTAGTGTCTAAACTCTTCTCCATGGCTGGACCTCCAAATAATATTCCTTTATGTGCTAAGGGGTATCTAGAGAGTGGGATAGGTTTAATAACTACCCTAACAGTAATGCGTACCCTAACCCTAACCCCTACCCTAACCATAACACGTACCTTAATCCTAACCAATACCCTAAACCGAGCCCTAACCCTAACACTAACCCTAACCCTAACCCTAACCCATACCCTACGCCATACCCGAAGCCCTCCCCAAACCCGTACCCTAAGCCGTACCCTAAGCCGTACCCTAAGCCTAACCCTAACCCTAGGCTACCCTTGACTGCTTCTGCCTCCAATAGATTTCCTAAGCACTAGTGTTTTAAGGAACAGTTTAAAAAGAGAATCCTAATGTGATTTCTTTATAATGGGTGTGTTCCTTATCTTATCCTAGTGTCTAAACTCTTCTCCATGGCTGGACCTCCAAATAATATTCCTTTACGTGCTAAGGGGTATCTAGAGAGTGGGTTAGGTTTAATAACTACCCTAACACTAACGCGTACCCTAACCCTAAACCCTACCCTAACCCTAACACGTACCCTAATCCTAACCAATACCCTATACCGAGCCCTAACCTAACACTAACCCTAACCCTAACCCTAACCCATACCCTATGCCGTACCAGAAGCCCTCCACGAACCCGTACCCTAAGCCGTACCCTAAGCCTAATCCTAAGCCTAACCCTAACCCTAGGCTACCCTTGACTGCTTCTGCCTCCAATAGATTTCCTAAGCACTAGTGTTTTAAGGAACAGCTTAAAAAGAGAATCCTAATGTGATTTCTTTACAATGGGTGTGTTCCTTATCTTATCCTAGTGTCTAAACTCTTCTCCATGGCTGGACCTCCAAATAATATTCCTTTACGTGCTAAGGGGTATCTAGAGAGTGGGTTAGGTTTAATAACTACCCTAACACTAACGCGTACCCTAACCCTAAACCCTACCCTAACCCTAACACGTACCCTAAACCTAACCAATACCCTATACCGAGCCCTAACCCTAACACTAACCCTAACCCTAACCCTAACCCATACCCTATGCCGTACCAGAAGCCCTCCACGAACCCGTACTCTAAGCCGTACCCTAAGCCTAATCCTAAGCCTAACCCTAACCCTAGGCTACCCTTGACTGCTTCTGCCTCCAATAGATTTCCTAAGCACTAGTGTTTTAAGGAACAGCTTAAAAAGAGAATCCTAATGTGATTTCTTTATAATGGGTGTGTTCCTTATCTTATCCTAGTGTCTAAACTCTTCTCCATGGCTGGACCTCCAAATAATATTCCTTTACGTGCTAAAGGGTATCTAGAGAGTGGGTTAGGTTTAATAACTACCCTAACACTAACGCGTACCCTAACCCTAAACCCTACCCTATCGCTAACACGTACCCTAATCCTAAACAATACCCTAAACCGAGCCCTAACCCTAACACTAACCCTAACCCTAACCCTAACCCATACCCTACGCCGTACCAGAAGCCCTCCCCGAACCCGTACCCTAAGCCGTACCCTAAGCCTAACCCTAATCCTAACCCTAAACCTAGGCTACCCTTGAATGCTTCTGCCTCCAATAGATTTCCTAAGCACTAGTGTTTTAAGGAACAGCTTAAAAAGAGAATCCTAATGTGATTTGTTTATAATGGGTGTGTTCCTTATCTTATCCTAGTGTCTAAATTCTTCTCCATGGCTGGACCTCCAAATAATATTCCTTTACGTGCTAAGGGGAATCTAGAGAGTGGGATAGCTTTAATAACTACCCTAACACTAACGCGTACCCTAACCCTAACCCCTACCCTAACCCTAACACGTGCCCTAATCCTAACCAATACCCTAAACCGAGCCCTAACCCTAACACTAACCCTAACCCTAACCCTAACCCATACCCTACGCCGTACCCGAAGCCATCCCCGAACCCGTACCCTAAGCCGTACCCTAAGCCGTACCCTAAGCCTAACCCTAACCCTAGGCTACCCTTGACTGCTTCTGCCTCCAATAGATTTCCTAAGCACTAGTGTTTTAAGGAACAGCTTAAAAAGAGAATCCTAATGTGATTTCTTTATAATGGGTGTGTTCCTTATCTTATCCTAGTGTCTAAACTCTTCTCCATGGCTGGACCTCCAAATAATATTCCTTTACGTGCTAAGGGGTATCTAGAGAGTGTGTTAGGTTTAATAACTACCCTAACACTAACGCGTACCCTAACCCTAAACCCTACCCTAACCCTAACACGTACCCTAATCCTAACCAATACCCTATACCGAGCCCTAACCCTAACACTAACCCTAACCCTAACCCTAACCCATACCCTACGCCGTACCCGAAGCCCTCACCGAACCCGTACCCTAAGCCGTACCCTAAGCCTAACCCTAAGCCTAACCCTAACCCTAGGCTACCCTTGACTGCTTCTGCCTCCAATAGATTTCCTAAGCACTAGTGTTTTAAGGAACAGCTTAAAAAGAGAATCCTAATGTGATTTCTTTATAATGGGTGTGTTCCTTATCTTATCCTAGTGTCTAAACTCTTCTCCATGGCTGGACCCCCAAATAATATTCCTTTACGTGCTAAGGGGTATCTAGAGAGTGGGATAGCTTTAATAACTACCCTAACACTAACGCGTACCCTAACCCTAACCCCTACCCTAACCCTAACACGTACCCTAATCCTAACCAATACCCTAAACCGAGCCCTAACCCTAACACTAACCCTAACCCTAACCCTAACCCATACCCTACGCCGTACACGAAGCCATCCCCGAACCCGTACCCTAAGCCGTACCCTAAGCCGTACCCTAAGCCTAACCTAACCCTAGGCTACCCTTGACTGCTTCTGCCTCCAATAGATTTCCTAAGCACTAGTGTTTTAAGGAACAGCTTAAAAAGAGAATCCTAATGTGATTTCTTTATAATGGGTGTGTTCCTTATCTTATCCTAGTGTCTAAACTCTTCTCCATGGCTGGACCTCCAAATAATATTCCTTTATGTGCTAAGGGGTATCTAGAGAGTGGGATAGGTTTAATAACTACCCTAACAGTAATGCGTACCCTAACCCTAACCCCTACCCTAACCATAACACGTACCTTAATCCTAACCAATACCCTAAACCGAGCCCTAACCCTAACACTAACCCTAACCCTAACCCTAACCCATACCCTACGCCATACCCGAAGCCCTCCCCAAACCCGTACCCTAAGCCGTACCCTAAGCCGTACCCTAAGCCTAACCCTAACCCTAGGCTACCCTTGACTGCTTCTGCCTCCAATAGATTTCCTAAGCACTAGTGTTTTAAGGAACAGTTTAAAAAGAGAATCCTAATGTGATTTCTTTATAATGGGTGTGTTCCTTATCTTATCCTAGTGTCTAAACTCTTCTCCATGGCTGGACCTCCAAATAATATTCCTTTACGTGCTAAGGGGTATCTAGAGAGTGGGTTAGGTTTAATAACTACCCTAACACTAACGCGTACCCTAACCCTAAACCCTACCCTAACCCTAACACGTACCCTAATCCTAACCAATACCCTATACCGAGCCCTAACCTAACACTAACCCTAACCCTAACCCTAACCCATACCCTATGCCGTACCAGAAGCCCTCCACGAACCCGTACCCTAAGCCGTACCCTAAGCCTAATCCTAAGCCTAACCCTAACCCTAGGCTACCCTTGACTGCTTCTGCCTCCAATAGATTTCCTAAGCACTAGTGTTTTAAGGAACAGCTTAAAAAGAGAATCCTAATGTGATTTCTTTATAATGGGTGTGTTCCTTATCTTATCCTAGTGTCTAAACTCTTCTCCATGGCTGGACCTCCAAATAATATTCCTTTACGTGCTAAAGGGTATCTAGAGAGTGGGTTAGGTTTAATAACTACCCTAACACTAACGCGTACCCTAACCCTAAACCCTACCCTATCGCTAACACGTACCCTAATCCTAAACAATACCCTAAACCGAGCCCTAACCCAACACTAACCCTAACCCTAACCCTAACCCATACCCTACGCCGTACCAGAAGCCCTCCCCGAACCCGTACCCTAAGCCGTACCCTAAGCCTAACCCTAATCCTAACCCTAAACCTAGGCTACCCTTGAATGCTTCTGCCTCCAATAGATTTCCTAAGCACTAGTGTTTTAAGGAACAGCTTAAAAAGAGAATCCTAATGTGATTTGTTTATAATGGGTGTGTTCCTTATCTTATCCTAGTGTCTAAATTCTTCTCCATGGCTGGACCTCCAAATAATATTCCTTTACGTGCTAAGGGGTATCTAGAGAGTGGGATAGCTTTAATAACTACCCTAACACTAACGCGTACCCTAACCCTAACCCCTACCCTAACCCTAACACGTACCCTAATCCTAACCAATACCCTAAACCGAGACCTAACCCTAACACTAACCCTAACCCTAACCCTAACCCATACCCTACGCCGTACCCGAAGCCATCCCCGAACCCGTACCCTAAGCCGTACCCTAAGCCGTACCCTAAGCCTAACCCTAACCCTAGGCTACCCTTGAATGCTTCTGCCTCCAATAGATTTCCTAAGCACTAGTGTTTTAAGGAACAGCTTAAAAAGAGAATCCTAATGTGATTTCTTTATAATGGGTGTGTTCCTTATCTTATCCTAGTGTCTAAACTCTTCTCCATGGCTGGACCACCAAATAATATTCCTTTACGTGCTAAGGGGTATCTAGAGAGTGTGTTAGGTTTAATAACTACCCTAACACTAACGCGTACCCTAACCCTAAATCCTACCCTAACCCTAACACGTACCCTAATCCTAACCAATACCCTATACCGAGCCCTAACCCTAACACTAACCCTAACCCTAACCCTAACCCATACCCTACGCCGTACCCGAAGCCCTCACCGAACCCGTACCCTAAGCCGTACCCTAAGCCTAACCCTAAGCCTAACCCTAACCCTAGGCTACCCTTGACTGCTTCTGCCTCCAATAGATTTCCTAAGCACTAGTGTTTTAAGGAACAGCTTAAAAAGAGAATCCTAATGTGATTTCTTTATAATGGGTGTGTTCCTTATCTTATCCTAGTGTCTAAACTCTTCTCCATGGCTGGACCCCCAAATAATATTCCTTTACGTGCTAAGGGGTATCTAGAGAGTGGGATAGCTTTAATAACTACCCTAACACTAACGCGTACCCTAACCCTAACCCCTACCCTAACCCTAACACGTACCCTAATCCTAACCAATACCCTAAACCGAGCCCTAACCCTAACACTAACCCTAACCCTAACCCTAACCCATACCCTACGCCGTACACGAAGCCATCCCCGAACCCGTACCCTAAGCCGTACCCTAAGCCGTACCCTAAGCCTAACCTAACCCTAGGCTACCCTTGACTGCTTCTGCCTCCAATAGATTTCCTAAGCACTAGTGTTTTAAGGAACAGCTTAAAAAGAGAATCCTAATGTGATTTCTTTATAATGGGTGTGTTCCTTATCTTATCCTAGTGTCTAAACTCTTCTACATGGCTGGACCTCCAAATAATATTCCTTTACGTGCTAAGGGGTATCTAGAGACTGGGATAGGTTTAATAACTACCCTAACACTAACGCGTACCCTAACCCTAACCCCTACCCTAACCCTAACACGTACCCTAATCCTAACCAATACCCTAAACCGAGCCCTAACCCTAACACTAACCCTAACCCTAACCCTAACCCATACCCTACGCCGTACCAGAAGCCCTCCCCGAACCCGTACCCTAAGCCGTACCCTAAGCCTAACCCTAATCCTAACCCTAAACCTAGGCTACCCTTGAATGCTTCTGCCTCCAATAGATTTCCTAAGCACTAGTGTTTTAAGGAACAGCTTAAAAAGAGAAATCTAATGTGATTTCTTTATAATGGGTGTGTTCCTTATCTTATCCTAGTGTCTAAACTCTTCTCCATGCCTGGACCTCCAAATAATATTCCTTTACGTGCTAAGGGGTATCTAGAGACTGGGATAGGTTTAATAACTACCCTAACACTAACGCGTACCCTAACCCTAACCCCTACCCTAACCCTAACACGTACCCTAATCCTAACCAATACCCTAAACCGAGCCCTAACCCTAACACTAACCCTAACCCTAACCCTAACCCATACCCTACGCCGTACCCGAAGCCCTCCCCGAACCGGTACCCTAAGCCGTACCCTAAGCCGTACCCTAAGCCTAACCCTAACCCTAGGCTACCCTTGACTGCTTCTGCCTCCAATAGATTTCCTAAGCACTAGTGTTTTAAGGAACAGCTTAAAAAGAGAATCCTAATGTGATTTCTTTATAATGGGTGTGTTCTTTATCTTATCCTAGTGTCTAAACTCTTCTCCATGGCTGGACCCCCAAATAATATTCCTTTACGTGCTAAGGTGTATCTAGAGAGTGGGATAGGTTTAATAACTACCCTAACCCTAACGCGTACCCTAACCCTAACCCCTACCCTAACCCTAACATGTACCCTAAACCTATCCCGTACCCTAAACCGAGCCCTAACCCTAACACTAACCCTAACCCTAACCCTTACCCATACCCTATGCCGTACACAAAGCCCTCCCCGAACCCGTACCCTAAGCCGTACCCTAAGCCGTACCCTAAGCCTAACCCTAACCCTAGGCTACCCTTGACTGCTTCTTCCTCCAATAGATTTCCTAAGCACTAGTATTTTAAGGAACAGCTTAAAAAGAGAATCCTAATGTGATTTCTTTATAATGGGTGTGTTCCTTATCTTATCCTAGTGTCTAAACTCTTCTCCATGGCTGGACCCCCAAATAATATTCCTTTGCGTGCTAAGGGGTATCTAGAGAGTGGGATAGGTTTAATAACTACCCTAACCCTAACGCGTACCCTAAACCTAGCCCCTACCCTAACCCTAACACGTACCCTAATCCTAACCCGTACCCTAAACCGAGCCCTAAACCTAACACTAACTCTAACCCTAACCCTAACCCATACCCTACGCCGTACCCGAAGCCCTCACCGAACCCGTACCCTAAGCCGTACCCTAAGCCTAACCCTAAGCCTAACCCTAACCCTAGGCTACCCTTGACTGCTTTTGCCTCCAATAGATTTCCTAAGCACTAGTGTTTTAAGGAACAGCTTAAAAAGAGAATCCTAATGTGATTTCTTTATAACGGGTGTGTTCCTTATCTTATCCTAGTGTCTAAATTCTTCTCCATGGCTGGACCTCCAAATAATATTCCTTTACGTGCTAAGTGGTATCTACAGAGTGGGATAGGTTTAATAACTACCCTAACACTAACGAGTACCCTAACCCTAACCCCTACCCTAACACTAACACGTACCCTAATCCTAACCAATATCCTAAACCGAGCCCTAACCCTAACACTAACCCTAACCCTAACCCTAACCCATACCCTACGCCGTACCCGAAGCCCTCCCCGAACCCGTACCCTAAGCCGTACCCTAAGCCGTACCCTAAGCCTAACCCTAACCCTAGGCTACCCTTGACTGCTTCTGCCTCCAATAGATTTCCTAAGCACTAGTGTTTTAAGGAACAGCTTAAAAAGAGAATCCTAATGTGATTTCTTTATAATGGGTGTGTTCCTTATCTTATCCTAGTGTCTAAACTCTTCTCCATGGCTGGACCTCCAAATAATATTCTTTTACGTGCTAAGGGGTATCTAGAGACTGGGATAGGTTTAATAACTACCCTAACACTAACGCGTACCCTAACCCTAACCCCTACCCTAACCCTAACACGTACACTAATCCTAACCAATACCCTAAACCGAGCCCTAACCCTAACACTAACCCTAACCCTAACCCTAACCCATACCCTACGCCGTACCCGAAGCTCTCCCCGAACCGATACCCTAAGCCGTACCCTAAGCCGTACCCTAAGCCTAACCCTAACCCTAGGCTACCCTTGACTGCTTCTGCCTCCAATAGATTTTCTAAGCACTAGTGTTTTAAGGAACAGCTTAAAAAGAGAATCCTAATGTGATTTCTTTATAATGGGTGTGTTCCTTATCTTATCCTAGTGTCTAAACTCTTCTCCATGGCTGGACCACCAAATAATATTCCTTTACGTGCTAAGGGGTATCTAGAGAGTGTGTTAGGTTTAATAACTACCCTAACACTAACGCGTACCCTAACCCTAAACCCTACCCTAACCCTAACACGTACCCTAATCCTAACCAATACCCTATACCGAGCCCTAACCCTAACACTAACCCTAACCCTAACCCTAACCCATACCCTACGCCGTACCCGAAGCCCTCACCGAACCCGTACCCTAAGCCGTACCCTAAGCCTAACCCTAAGCCTAACCCTAACCCTAGGCTACCCTTGACTGCTTCTGCCTCCAATAGATTTCCTAAGCACTAGTGTTTTAAGGAACAGCTTAAAAAGAGAATCCTAATGTTATTTCTTTATAATGGGTGTGTTCCTTATCTTATCCTAGTGTCTAAACTCTTCTCCATGGCTGGACCTCCAAATAATATTCCTTTACGTGCTAAAGGGTATCTAGAGAGTGGGTTAGGTTTAATAACTACCCTAACACTAACGCGTACCCTAACCCTAAACCCTACCCTATCGCTAACACGTACCCTAATCCTAAACAATACCCTAAACCGAGACCTAACCCTAACACTAACCCTAACCCTAACCCTAACCCATACCCTACGCCGTACCCGAAGCCATCCCCGAACCCGTACCCTAAGCCGTACCCTAAGCCGTACCCTAAGCCTAACCCTAACCCTAGGCTACCCTTGAATGCTTCTGCCTCCAATAGATTTCCTAAGCACTAGTGTTTTAAGGAACAGCTTAAAAAGAGAATCCTAATGTGATTTCTTTATAATGGGTGTGTTCCTTATCTTATCCTAGTGTCTAAACTCTTCTCCATGGCTGGACCTCCAAATAATATTCCTTTACGTGCTAACGGGTATCTAGAGATTGGGATAGGTTTAATAAATACCCTAACACTAACGCGTACCCTAACCCTAACCCCTACCCTAACCATAACACGTACCCTAATCCTAACCAATACCCTAAGCCGAGCCCTAACCCTAACACTAACCCTAACCCTAACCCTAACCCATACCCTAAGCCGTACCCGAAGCCCTCCCCAAACCCGTACCCTAAGCCGTACCCTAAGCCGTACCCTAAGCCTAACCCTAACCCTAGGCTACCCTTGGATGCTTCTGCCTCCAATAGATTTCCTAAGCACTAGTGTTTTAAGGAACAGCTTAAAAAGAGAATCCTAATGTGATTTCTTTATAATGGGTGTGTTCCTTATCTTATCCTAGTGTCTAAACTCTTCTCCATGGCTGGACCTCCAAATAATATTCCTTTATGTGCTAAGGGGTATATAGAGAGTGGGATAGGTTTAATAACTACCCTAACACTAACGCGTACCCTAACCCTAACCCCTACCCTAACCATAACTCGTACCTTAATCCTAACCAATACCCTAAACCGAGCCCTAACCCTAACACTAACCCTAACCCTAACCCTAACCCATACCCTACGCCATACCCGAAGCCCTCCCCAAACCCGTACCCTAAGCCGTACCCTAAGCCGTACCCTAAGCCTAACCCTAACCCTAGGCTACCCTTGACTGCTTCTGCCTCCAATAGATTTCCTAAGCACTAGTGTTTTAAGGAACAGCTTAAAAAGAGAATCCTAATGTGATTTCTTTATAATGGGTGTGTTCCTTATCTTATCCTAGTGTCTAAACTCTTCTACATGGCTGGACCTCCAAATAATATTCCTTTACGTGCTAAGGGGTATCTAGAGACTGGGATAGGTTTAATAACTACCCTAACACTAACGCGTACCCTAACCCTAACCCCTACCCTAACCCTAACACGTACCCTAATCCTAACCAATACCCTAAACCGAGCCCTAACCCTAACACTAACCCTAACCCTAACCCTAACCCATACCCTACGCCGTACCAGAAGCCCTCCCCGAACCCGTACCCTAAGCCGTACCCTAAGCCTAACCCTAATCCTAACCCTAAACCTAGGCTACCCTTGAATGCTTCTGCCTCCAATAGATTTCCTAAGCACTAGTGTTTTAAGGAACAGCTTAAAAAGAGAAATCTAATGTGATTTCTTTATAATGGGTGTGTTCCTTATCTTATCCTAGTGTCTAAACTCTTCTCCATGCCTGGACCTCCAAATAATATTCCTTTACGTGCTAAGGGGTATCTAGAGACTGGGATAGGTTTAATAACTACCCTAACACTAACGCGTACCCTAACCCTAACCCCTACCCTAACCCTAACACGTACCCTAATCCTAACCAATACCCTAAACCGAGCCCTAACCCTAACACTAACCCTAACCCTAACCCTAACCCATACCCTACGCCGTACCCGAATCCCTCCCCGAACCGGTACCCTAAGCCGTACCCTAAGCCGTACCCTAAGCCTAACCCTAACCCTAGGCTACCCTTGACTGCTTCTGCCTCCAATAGATTTCCTAAGCACTAGTGTTTTAAGGAACAGCTTAAAAAGAGAATCCTAATGTGATTTCTTTATAATGGGTGTGTTCCTTATCTTATCCTAGTGTCTAAACTCTTCTCCATGGCTGGACCCCCAAATAATATTCCTTTACGTGCTAAGGTGTATCTAGAGAGTGGGATAGGTTTAATAACTACCCTAACCCTAACGCGTACCCTAACCCTAACCCCTACCCTAACCCTAACATGTACCCTAAACCTATCCCGTACCCTAAACCGAGCCCTAACCCTAACACTAACCCTAACCCTAACCCTTACCCATACCCTATGCCGTACACAAAGCCCTCCCCGAACCCGTACCCTAAGCCGTACCCTAAGCCGTACCCTAAGCCTAACCCTAACCCTAAGCTACCCTTGACTGCTTCTTCCTCCAATAGATTTCCTAAGCACTAGTATTTTAAGGAACAGCTTAAAAAGAGAATCCTAATGTGATTTCTTTATAATGGGTGTGTTCCTTATCTTATCCTAGTGTCTAAACTCTTCTCCATGGCTGGACCCCCAAATAATATTCCTTTGCGTGCTAAGGGGTATCTAGAGAGTGGGATAGGTTTAATAACTACCCTAACCCTAACGCGTACCCTAAACCTAGCCCCTACCCTAACCCTAACACGTACCCTAATCCTAACCCGTACCCTAAACCGAGCCCTAAACCTAACACTAACTCTAACCCTAACCCTAACCCATACCCTACGCCGTACCCGAAGCCCTCACCGAACCCGTACCCTAAGCCGTACCCTAAGCCTAACCCTAAGCCTAACCCTAACCCTAGGCTACCCTTGACTGCTTTTGCCTCCAATAGATTTCCTTAGCACTAGTGTTTTAAGGAACAGCTTAAAAAGAGAATCCTAATGTGATTTCTTTATAATGGGTGTGTTCCTTATCTTATCCTAGTGTCTAAATTCTTCTCCATGGCTGGACCTCCAAATAATATTCCTTTACGTGCTAAGTGGTATCTACAGAGTGGGATAGGTTTAATAACTACCCTAACACTAACGAGTACCCTAACCCTAACCCCTACCCTAACACTAACACGTACCCTAATCCTAACCAATACCCTAAACCGAGCCCTAACCCTAACACTAACCCTAACCCTAACCCTAACCCATACCCTACGCCGTACCCGAAGCCCTCCCCGAACCCGTACCCTAAGCCGTACCCTAAGCCGTACCCTAAGCGTAACCCTAACCCTAGGCTACCCTTGACTGCTTCTGCCTCCAATAGATTTCCTAAGCACTAGTGTTTTAAGGAACAGCTTAAAAAGAGAATCCTAATGTGATTTCTTTATAATGGGTGTGTTCCTTATCTTATCCTAGTGTCTAAACTCTTCTCCATGGCTGGACCTCCAAATAATATTCTTTTACGTGCTAAGGGGTATCTAGAGACTGGGATAGGTTTAATAACTACCCTAACACTAACGCGTACCCTAACCCTAACCCCTACCCTAACCCTAACACGTACACTAATCCTAACCAATACCCTAAACCGAGCCCTAACCCTAACACTAACCCTAACCCTAACCCTAACCCATACCCTACGCCGTACCCGAAGCTCTCCCCGAACCGATACCCTAAGCCGTACCCTAAGCCGTACCCTAAGCCTAACCCTAACCCTAGGCTACCCTTGACTGCTTCTGCCTCCAATAGATTTTCTAAGCACTAGTGTTTTAAGGAACAGCTTAAAAAGAGAATCCTAATGTGATTTCTTTATAATGGGTGTGTTCCTTATCTTATCCTAGTGCCTAAACTCTTCTCCATGGCTGGACCTCCAAATAATATTCCTTTACGTGCTAAGGGGTATCTAGAGAGTGGGTTAGGTTTAATAACTACCCTAACACTAACGCGTACCCTAACCCTAAACCCTACCCTAACCCTAACACGTACCCTAATCCGAACCAATACCCTATACCGAGCCCTAACCCTAACACTAACCCTAACCCTAACCCATACCCTACGCCGTACCAGAAGCCCTCCCCGAACCCGTACCCTAAGCCGTACCCTAAGCCTAACCCTAAGCCTAACCCTAACCCTAGGCTACCCTTGACTGCTTCTGCCTCCAATAGATTTCCTAAGCACTTGTGTTTTAAGGAACAGCTTAAAAAGAGAATCCTAATGTAATTTCTTTATAATGGGTGTGTTCCTTATCTTATCCTAGTGTCTAAACTCTTCTCCATGGCTGGACCTCCAAATAATATTCCTTTACGTGCTAAGGGGTATCTAGAGAGTGGGTTAGGTTAAATAACTACCCTAACACTAACGCGTACCCTAACCCTAACCCCTACCCTATCGCTAACACGTACCCTAATCCTAACCAATACCCTAAACAGAGCCCTAACCCTAACACTAACCCTAACCCTAACCCTAACCCATACCCTACGCTGTACCAGAAGCCCTCCCCGAACCCGTACCCTAAGCCGTACCCTAAGCCTAACCCTAAGCCTAACCCTAAACCTAGGCTACCCTTGAATGCTTCTGCCTCCAATAGATTTCCTAAGCACTAGTGTTTTAAGGAACAGCTTAAAAAGAGAATCCTAATGTGATTTGTTTATAATGGGTGTGTTCCTTATCTTATCCTAGTGTCTAAATTCTTCTCCATGGCTGGACCTCCAAATAATATTCCTTTACGTGCTAAGGGGTATCTAGAGAGTGGGATAGCTTTAATAACTACCCTAACACTAACGCGTACCCTAACCCTAACCCCTACCCTAACCCTAACACGTACCCTAATCCTAACCAATACCCTAAACCGAGCCCTAACCCTAACACTAACCCTAACCCTAACCCTAACCCATACCCTACGCCGTACCCGAAGCCATCCCCGAACCCGTACCCTAAGCCGTACCCTAAGCCTAACCCTAACCCTAGGCTACCCTTGACTGCTTCTGCCTCCAATAGATTTCCTAAGCACTAGTGTTTTAAGGAACAGCTTAAAAAGAGAATCCTAATGTGATTTCTTTATAATGGGTGTGTTCCTTATCTTATCCTAGTGTCTAAACTCTTCTCCATGGCTGGACCTCCAAATAATATTCCTTTACGTGCTAAGGGGTATCTAGAGATTGGGATAGGTTTAATAACTACCCTAACACTAACGCGTACCCTAACCCTAACCCCTACCCTAACCCTAACACGTACCCTAATCCTAACCAATACCCTAAGCCGAGCCCTAACCCTAACACTAACCCTAACCCTAACCCTAACCCATACCCTAAGCCGTACCCGAAGCCCTCCCCAAACCCGTACCCTAAGCCGTACCCTAAGCCGTACCCTAAGCCTAACCCTAACCCTAGGCTACCCTTGACTGCTTCTGCCTCCAATAGATTTCCTAAGCACTAGTGTTTTAAGGAACAGCTTAAAAAGAGAATCCTAATGTGATTTCTTTATAATGGGTGTGTTCCTTATCTTATCCTAGTGTCTAAACTCTTCTCCATGGCTGGACCCCCAAATAATATTCCTTTACGTGCTAAGGGGTATCTAGAGAGTGGGATAGGTTTAATAACTACCCTAACCCTAACGCGTACCCTAACCCTATCCCCTACCCTAATCCTAACACGTACCCTAATCCTAACCCGTACCCTAAACCGAGCCCAAACCCTAACACTAACCCTAACCCTAACCCTAACCCATACCCTACGCCATACCCGAAGCCCTCCCCGAACCCGTACCCTAAGCCGTACCCTAAGCCGTACCCTAAGCCTAACCCTAACCCTAGGCTACCCTTGACTGCTTCTGCCTCCAATAGATTTCCTAAGCACTAGTGTTTTAAGGAACAGCTTAAAAAGAGAATCCTAATGTGATTTCTTTACAATGGGTGTGTTCCTTATCTTATCCTAGTGTCTAAACTCTTCTCCATGGCTGGACCTCCAAATAATATTCCTTTACGTGCTAAGGGGTATCTAGAGACTGGGATAGGTTTAATAACTACCCTAACACTAACGCGTACCCTAACCCTAACCCCTACCCTAACCCTAACACGTACCCTAATCCTAACCAATATCCTAAACCGAGCCCTAACCCTAACACTAACCCTAACCGTAACCCTAACCCATACCCTACGCCGTACCCGAAGCCCTCCCCGATCCGGTACCCTAAGCCGTACCCTAAGCCGTACCCTAAGCCTAAACCTAACCCTAGGCTATCCTTGACTGCTTCTGCCTCCAATAGATTTTCTAAGCACTAGTGTTTTAAGGAACAGCTTAAAAAGAGAATCCTAATGTGATTTCTTTATAATGGGTGTGTTCCTTATCTTATCCTAGTGTCTAAACTCTTCTCCATGGCTGAACCTCCAAATAATATTCCTTTACGTGCTAAGGGGTATCTAGAGAGTGGGTTAGGTTTAATAACTACCCTAACACTAACGCGTACCCTAACCCTAAACCCTACCCTAACCCTAACACGTAACCTAATCCTAACCAATACCCTATACCGAGCCCTAACCCTAACACTAACCCTAACCCTAACCCTAACCCATACCCTACGCCGTACCAGAAGCCCTCCCCGAACCCGTACCCTAAGCCGTACCCTAAGCCTAACCCTAACCCTAGGCTACCCTTGGATGCTTCTGCCTCCAATAGATTTCCTAAGCACTAGTGTTTTAAGGAACAGCTTAAAAAGAGAATCCTAATGTGATTTCTTTATAATGGGTGTGTTCCTTATCTTATCCTAGTGTCTAAACTCTTCTCCATGGCTGGACCTCCAAATAATATTCCTTTACGTGCTAAGGGGTATCTAGAGAGTGGGATAGCTTTAATAACTACCCTAACACTAACGCGTACCCTAACCCTAACCCCTACCGTAACCCTAACACGTACCCTAATCCTAACCAATACCCTAAACCGAGCCCTAACCCTAACACTAACCCTAACCCTAACCCTAACCCATACCCTACGCCGTACCCGAAGCCATCCCCGAACCCGTACCCTAAGCCGTACCCTAAGCCGTACCCTAAGCCTAACCCTAACCCTAGGCTACCCTTGACTGCTTCTGCCTCCAATAGATTTCCTAAGCACTAGTGTTTTAAGGAACAGCTTAAAAAGAGAATCCTAATGTGATTTCTTTATAATGGGTGTGTTCCTTATCTTATCCTAGTGTCTAAACTCTTCTCCATGGCTGGACCTCCAAATAATATTCTTTTACGTGCTAAGGGGTATCTAGAGAGTGGGTTAGGTTTAATAACTACCCTAACACTAACGCGTACCCTAACCCTAAACCCTACCCTAACCCTAACACGTACCCTAATCCTAACCAATACCCTATACCGAGGCCTAACCCTAACACTAACCCTAACCCTAACCCATACCCTACGCCGTACCAGAAGCCCTCCCCGAACCCGTACCCTAAGCCGTACCCTAAGCCTAACCCTAAGCCTAACCCTAACCCTAGGCTACGCTTGACTGCTTCTGCCTCCAATAGATTTCCTAAGCACTAGTGTTTTAAGGAACAGCTTAAAAAGAGAATCCTAATGTGATTTCTTTATAATGGGTGTGTTCCTTATCTTATCCTAGTGTCTAAACTCTTCTCCATGGCTGGACCTCCAAATAATATTCCTTTACGTCCTAAGGGCTATCTAGAGAGTGGGTTAGGTTTAATAACTACCCTAACACTAACGCGTACCCTAACCCTAACCCCTACCCTAACCCTAACACGTACCCTAATCCTAACCAATACCCTAAACCGAGCCCTAACCCTAACACTAACCCTAACCTTAACCCTAACCCATACCCTACGCCGTACCCGAAGCCCTCCCCGAACCGGTACCCTAAGCCGTACCCTAAGCCGTACCCTAAGCCTAACCCTAACCCTAGGCTACCCTTGACTGCTTCTGCCTCCAATAGATTTCCTAAGCACTAGTGTTTTAAGGAACAGCTTAAAAAGAGAATCCTAATGTGATTTCTTTATAATGGGTGTGTTCCTTATCTTATCCTAGTGTCTAAACTCTTCTCCATGGCTGGACCTCCAAATAATATTCCTTTATGTGCTAAGGGGTATCAAGAGAGTGGGATAGCTTTAATAACTACCCTAACCCTAACGCGTACCCTAACCCTATCCCCTACCCTAACCCTAACTCGTACACTAATCCTAACCCGTAACCTAAAACGAGCCCTAACCCTAACACTAACCCTAACCCTAACCCTAACCCATACCCTAAGCCGTACCCGAAGCCCTCACCGAACCCGTACCCTAAGCCGTACCCTAAGCCTAACCCTAAGCCTAACCCTAACCCTAGGCTACCCTTGACTGCTTCTGCCTCCAATAGATTTCCTAAGCACTAGTGTTTTAAGGAACAGCTTAAAAAGAGAATCCTAATGTGATTTCTTTATAATGGGTGTGTTCCTTATCTTATCCTAGTGTCTAAACTCTTCTCCATGGCTGGACCCCCAAATAATATTCCTTTACGTGCTAAGGGGTATCTAGAGAGTGGGATAGCTTTAATAACTACCCTAACACTAACGCGTACCCTAACCCTAACCCCTACCCTAAGCCTAACACGTACCCTAATCCTAACCAATACCCTAAACCGAGCCCTAACCCTAACACTAACCCTAACCCTAACCCTAACCCATACCCTACGCCGTACCCGAAGCCATCCCCGAACCCGTACCCTAAGCCGTACCCTAAGCCGTACCCTAAGCCTAACCTAACCCTAGGCTACCCTTGACTGCTTCTGCCTCCAATAGATTTCCTAAGCACTAGTGTTTTAAGGAACAGCTGAAAAAGAGAATCCTAATGTGATTTCTTTATAATGGGTGTGTTCCTTATCTTATCCTAGTGTCTAAACTCTTCTCCATGGCTGGACCTCCAAATAATATTCCTTTATGTGCTAAGGGGTATCTAGAGAGTGGGATAGGTTTAATAACTACCCTAACACTAACGCGTACCCTAACCCTAACCCCTACCCTAACCATAACACGTATCTTAATCCTAACCAATACCCTAAACCGAGCCCTACCCCTAACACTAACCCTAACCCTAACCCTAACCCATACCCTACGCCATACCCGAAGCCCTCCCCAAACCCGAACCCTAAGCCGTACCCTAAGCCGTACCCTAAGCCTAACCCTAACCCTAGGCTACCCTTGACTGCTTCTGCCTCCAATAGATTTCCTAAGCACTAGTGTTTTAAGGAACAGTTTAAAAAGAGAATCCTAATGTGATTTCTTTATAATGGGTGTGTTCCTTATCTTATCCTAGTGTCTAAACTCTTCTCCATGGCTGGACCTCCAAATAATATTCCTTTACGTGCTAAGGGGTATCTAGAGAGTGGGTTAGGTTTAATAACTACCCTAACACTAACGCGTACCCTAACCCTAAACCCTACCCTAACCCTAACACGTACCCTAAACCTAACCAATACCCTATACCGAGCCCTAACCCTAACACTAACCCTAACCCTAACCCTAACCCATACCCTATGCCGTACCAGAAGCCCTCCACGAACCCGTACTCTAAGCCGTACCCTAAGCCTAATCCTAAGCCTAACCCTAACCCTAGGCTACCCTTGACTGCTTCTGCCTCCATTAGATTTCCTAAGCACTAGTGTTTTAAGGAACAGCTTAAAAAGAGAATCCTAATGTGATTTCTTTATAATGGGTGTGTTCCTTATCTTATCCTAGTGTCTAAACTCTTCTCCATGGCTGGACCTCCAAATAATATTCCTTTACGTGCTAAAGGGTATCTAGAGAGTGGGTTAGGTTTAATAACTACCCTAACACTAACGCGTACCCTAACCCTAAACCCTACCCTATCGCTAACACGTACCCTAATCCTAAACAATACCCTAAACCGAGCCCTAACCCTAACACTAACCCTAACCCTAACCCTAACCCATACCCTACGCCGTACCAGAAGCCATCCCCGAACCCGTACCCTAAGCCGTACCCTAAGCCTAACCCTAATCCTAACCCTAAACCTAGGCTACCCTTGAATGCTTCTGCCTCCAATAGATTTCCTAAGCACTAGTGTTTTAAGGAACAGCTTAAAAAGAGAATCCTAATGTGATTTGTTTATAATGGGTGTGTTCCTTATCTTATCCTAGTGTCTAAATTCTTCTCCATGGCTGGACCTCCAAATAATATTCCTTTACGTGCTAAGGGGTATCTAGAGAGTGGGATAGCTTTAATAACTACCCTAACACTAACGCGTACCCTAACCCTAACCCCTACCCTAACCCTAACACGTACCCTAATCCTAACCAATACCCTAAACCGAGCCCTAACCCTAACACTAACCCTAACCCTAACCCTAACCCATACCCTACGCCGTACCCGAAGCCATCCCCGAACCCGTACCCTAAGCCGTACCCTAAGCCGTACCCTAAGCCTAACCCTAACCCGAGGCTACCCTTGACTGCTTCTGCCTCCAATAGATTTCCTAAGCACTAGTGTTTTAAGGAACAGCTTAAAAAGAGAATCCTAATGTGATTTCTTTATAATGGGTGTGTTCCTTATCTTATCCTAGTGTCTAAACTCTTCTCCATGGCTGGACCTCCAAATAATATTCCTTTACGTGCTAAGGGGTATCTAGAGAGTGTGTTAGGTTTAATAACTACCCTAACACTAACGCGTACCCTAACCCTAAACCCTACCCTAACCCTAACACGTACCCTAATCCTAACCAATACCCTATACCGAGCCCTAACCCTAACACTAACCCTAACCCTAACCCTAACCCATACCCTACGCCGTACCAGAAGCCCTCCCCGAACCCGTACCCTAAGCCGTACCCTAAGCCTAACCCTAAGCCTAACCCTAACCCTAGGCTACCCTTGACTGCTTCTGCCTCCAATAGATTTCCTAAGCACTAGTGTTTTAAGGAACAGCTTAAAAAGAGAATCCTAATGTGATTTCTTTATAATGGGTGTGTTCATTATCTTATCCTAGTGTCTAAACTATTCTCCATGGCTGGACCCCCAAATAATATTCCTTTACGTGCTAAGGGGTATCTAGAGATTGGGATAGGTTTAATAACTACCCTAACACTAACGCGTACCCTAACCCTAACCCCTACCCTAACCCTAACACGTACCCTAATCCTAACCAATACCCTAAGCCGAGCCCCAACCCTAACACTAACCCTAACCCTAACCCTAACCCATACCCTAAGCCGTACCCGAAGCCCTCCCCAAACCCGTACCCTAAGCCGTACCCTAAGCCGTACCCTAAGCCTAACCCTAACCCTAGGCTACCCTTGACTGCTTCTGCCTCCAATAGATTTCCTAAGCACTAGTGTTTTAAGGAACAGCTTAAAAAGAGAATCCTAATGTGATTTCTTTACAATGGGTGTGTTCCTTATCTTATCCTAGTGTCTAAACTCTTCTCCATGGCTGGACCTCCAAATAATATTCCTTTACGTGCTAAGGGGTATCTAGAGACTGGGATAGGTTTAATAACTACCCTAACACTAACGCGTACCCTAACCCTAACCCCTACCCTAACCCTAACACGTACCCTAATCCTAACCAATACCCTAAACCGAACCCTAACCCTAACACTAACCCTAACCGTAACCCTAACCCATACCCTACGCCGTACCCGAAGCCCTCCCCGAACCGGTACCCTAAGCCGTACCCTAAGCCTAAACCTAACCCTAGGCTACCCTTGACTGCTTCTGCCTCCAATAGATTTTCTAAGCACTAGTGTTTTAACGAACAGCTTAAAAAGAGAATCCTAATGTGATGTGTTTATAATGGGTGTGTTCCTTATCTTATCCTAGTGTCTAAACTCTTCTCCATGGCTGAATCTCCAAATAATATTCCTTTACGTGCTAAGGGGTATCTAGAGAGTGGGTTAGGTTTAATAACTACCCTAACACTAACGCGTACCCTAACCCTAAACCCTACCCTAACCCTATCACGTACCCTAAACCTAACCAATACCCTATACCGAGCCCTAACCCTAACACTAACCCTAACCCTAACCCTAACCCATACCCTATGCCGTACCAGAAGCCCTCCACGAACCCGTACTCTATGCCGTACCCTAAGCCTAATCCTAAGCCTAACCCTAACCCTAGGCTACCCTTGACTGCTTCTGCCTCCAATAGATTTCCTAAGCACTAGTGTTTTAAGGAACAGCTTAAAAAGAGAATCCTAATGTGATTTCTTTATAATGGGTGTGTTCCTTATCTTATCCTAGTGTCTAAACTCTTCTCCATGGCTGGACCTCCAAATAATATTCCTTTACGTGCTAAAGGGTATCTAGAGAGTGGGTTAGGTTTAATAACTACCCTAACACTAACGCGTACCCTAACCCTAAACCCTACCCTATCGCTAACACGTACCCTAATCCTAAACAATACCCTAAACCGAGCCCTAACCCTAACACTAACCCTAACCCTAACCCTAACCCATACCCTACGCCGTACCAGAAGCCATCCCCGAACCCGTACCCTAAGCCGTACCCTAAGCCTAACCCTAATCCTAACCCTAAACCTAGGCTACCCTTGAATGCTTCTGCCTCCAATAGATTTCCTAAGCACTAGTGTTTTAAGGAACAGCTTAAAAAGAGAATCCTAATGTGATTTGTTTATAATGGGTGTGTTCCTTATCTTATCCTAGTGTCTAAATTCTTCTCCATGGCTGGACCTCCAAATAATATTCCTTTACGTGCTAAGGGGTATCTAGAGAGTGGGATAGCTTTAATAACTACCCTAACACTAACGCGTACCCTAACCCTAACCCCTACCCTAACCCTAACACGTACCCTAATCCTAACCAATACCCTAAACCGAGCCCTAACCCTAACACTAACCCTAACCCTAACCCTAACCCATACCCTACGCCGTACCCGAAGCCATCCCCGAACCCGTACCCTAAGCCGTACCCTAAGCCGTACCCTAAGCCTAACCCTAACCCTAGGCTACCCTTGACTGCTTCTGCCTCCAATAGATTTCCTAAGCACTAGTGTTTTAAGGAACAGCTTAAAAAGAGAATCCTAATGTGATTTCTTTATAATGGGTGTGTTCCTTATCTTATCCTAGTGTCTAAACTCTTCTCCATGGCTGGACCTCCAAATAATATTCCTTTACGTGCTAAGGGGTATCTAGAGAGTGTGTTAGGTTTAATAACTACCCTAACACTAACGCGTACCCTAACCCTAAACCCTACCCTAACCCTAACACGTACCCTAATCCTAACCAATACCCTATACCGAGCCCTAACCCTAACACTAACCCTAACCCTAACCCTAACCCATACCCTACGCCGTACCAGAAGCCCTCCCCGAACCCGTACCCTAAGCCGTACCCTAAGCCTAACCCTAAGCCTAACCCTAACCCTAGGCTACCCTTGACTGCTTCTGCCTCCAATAGATTTCCTAAGCACTAGTGTTTTAAGGAACAGCTTAAAAAGAGAATCCTAATGTGATTTCTTTATAATGGGTGTGTTCATTATCTTATCCTAGTGTCTAAACTCTTCTCCATGGCTGGACCCCCAAATAATATTCCTTTACGTGCTAAGGGGTATCTAGAGATTGGGATAGGTTTAATAACTACCCTAACACTAACGCGTACCCTAACCCTAACCCCTACCCTAACCCTAACACGTACCCTAATCCTAACCAATATCCTAAGCCGAGCCCCAACCCTAACACTAACCCTAACCCTAACCCTAACCCATACCCTAAGCCGTACCCGAAGCCCTCCCCAAACCCGTACCCTAAGCCGTACCCTAAGCCGTACCCTAAGCCTAACCCTAACCCTAGGCTACCCTTGACTGCTTCTGCCTCCAATAGATTTCCTAAGCACTAGTGTTTTAAGGAACAGCTTAAAAAGAGAATCCTAATGTGATTTCTTTACAATGGGTGTGTTCCTTATCTTATCCTAGTGTCTAAACTCTTCTCCATGGCTGGACCTCCAAATAATATTCCTTTACGTGCTAAGGGGTATCTAGAGACTGGGATAGGTTCAATAACTACCCTAACACCAACGCGTACCCTAACCCTAACCCCTACCCTAACCCTAACACGTACCCTAATCCTAACCAATACCCTAAACCGAACCCTAACCCTAACACTAACCCTAACCGTAACCCTAACCCATACCCTACGCCGTACCCGAAGCCCTCCCCGAACCGGTACCCTAAGCCGTACCCTAAGCCTAAACCTAACCCTAGGCTACCCTTGACTGCTTCTGCCTCCAATAGATTTTCTAAGCACTAGTGTTTTAACGAACAGCTTAAAAAGAGAATCCTAATGTGATTTCTTTATAATGGGTGTGTTCCTTATCTTATCCTAGTGTCTAAACTCTTCTCCATGGCTGAATCTCCAAATAATATTCCTTTACGTGCTAAGGGGTATCTAGAGAGTGGGTTAGGTTTAATAACTACCCTAAAACTAACGCGTACCCTAACCCTAAACCCTACCCTAACCCTAACACGTACCCTAATCCTAACCAATAACCTATACCGAGCCCTAACCCTAACACTAACCCTAACCCTAACCCTAACCCATACCCTACGCCGAACCCGAAGCCCTCCCCGAACCCGTACCCTAAGCCGTACCCTAAGCCTAACCCTAACCCTAGGCTACCCTTGGATGCTTCTGCCTCCAATAGATTTCCTAAGCACTAGTGTTTTAAGGAACAGCTTAAAAAGAGAATCCTAATGTGATTTCTTTATAATGGGTGTGTTCCTTATCTTATCCTAGTGTCTAAACTCTTCTCCATGGCTGGACCTCCAAATAATATTCCTTTATGTGCTAAGGGGTATCTAGAGAGTGGGATAGGTTTAATAACTACCCTAACACTAATGCGTACCCTAACCCTAACCCCTACCCTATCGCTAACACGTACCCTAATCCTAACCAATACCCTAAACCGAGCCCTAACCCTAACACTAACCCTAACCCTAACACTAACCCATACCCTACGCCGTACCAGAAGCCCTCCCCGAACCCGTACCCTAAGCCGTACCCTAAGCCTAACCCTAAGCCTAGCCCTAAACGTAGGCTACCCTTGAATGCTTCTGCCTCCAATAGATTTCCTAAGCAGTAGTGTTTTAAGGAACAGCTTAAAAAGAGAATCCTAATGTGATTTCTTTATAATGGGTGTGTTCCTTATCTTATCCTAGTGTCTAAATTCTTCTCCATGGCTGGACCTCCAAATAATATTCCTTTACGTGCTAAGGGGTATCTAGAGAGTGGGTTAGGTTTAATAACTACCCTAACACTAACGCGTACCCTAACCCTAACCCCTACCCTATCGCTAACACGTACCCTAATCCTAACCAATACCCTAAACCGAGCCCTAACCCTAACACTAACCCTAACCCTAACCCTAACCCATACCCTACGCCGTACCAGAAGCCCTCCCCGAACCCGTACCCTAAGCCGTACCCTAAGCCTAACCCTAAGCCTAACCCTAAACCTAGGCTACCCTTGAATGCTTCTGGCTCCAATAGATTTCCTAAGCACTAATGTTTTAAGGAACAGCTTAAAAAGAGAATCCTAATGTGATTTCTTTATAATGGGTGTGTTCCTTATCTTATCCTAGTGTCTAAATTCTTCTCCATGGCTGGACTTCCAAATAATATTCCTTTACGTGCTAAGGGGTATCTAGAGAGTGGGATAGCTTTAATAACTACCCTAACACTAACGCGTACCCTAACCCTAACCCCTACCCTAAACCTAACACGTACCCTAATCCTAACCAATACCCTAAACCGAGCCCTAACCCTAACACTAACCCTAACCCTAACCCTAACCCATACCCTACGCCGTACCCGAAGCCATCCCCGAACCCGTAACCTAAGCCGTACCCTAAGCCGCACCCTAAGCCTAACCCTAACCCTAGGCTACCCTTGACTGCTTCTGCCTCCAATAGATTTCCTAAGCACTAGTGTTTTAAGGAACAGCTTAAAAAGAGAATCCTAATGTGATTTCTTTATAATGGGTGTGTTCCTTATCTTATCCTAGTGTCTAAACTCTTCTCCATGGCTGGACCTCCAAATAATATTCTTTTACGTGCTAAGGGGTATCTAGAGAGTGGGTTAGGTTTAATAACTACCCTAACACTAACGCGTACCCTAACCCTAAACCCTACCCTAACCCTAACACGTACCCTAATCCTAACCAATACCCTATACCGAGGCCTAACCCTAACACTAACCCTAACCCTAACCCATACCCTACGCCGTACCAGAAGCCCTCCCCGAACCCGTACCCTAAGCCGTACCCTAAGCCTAACCCTAAGCCTAACCCTAACCCTAGGCTACGCTTGACTGCTTCTGCCTCCAATAGATTTCCTAAGCACTAGTGTTTTAAGGAACAGCTTAAAAAGAGAATCCTAATGTGATTTCTTTATAATGGGTGTGTTCCTTATCTTATCCTAGTGTCTAAACTCTTCTCCATGGCTGGACCTCCAAATAATATTCCTTTACGTGCTAAGGCGTATCTAGAGAGTGGGTTAGGTTTAATAACTACCCTAACACTAACGCGTACCCTAACCCTAACCCCTACCCTAACCCTAACACGTACCCTAATCCTAACCAATACCCTAAACCGAGCCCTAACCCTAACACTAACCCTAACCTTAACCCTAACCCATACCTTACGCCGTACCCGAAGCCCTCCCCGAACCGGTACCCTAAGCCGTACCCTAAGCCGTACCCTAAGCCTAACCCTAACCCTAGGCTACCCTTGACTGCTTCTGCCTCCAATAGATTTCCTAAGCACTAGTGTTTTAAGGAACAGCTTAAAAAGAGAATCCTAATGTGATTTCTTTACAATGGGTGTGTTCCTTATCTTATCCTAGTGTCTAAACTCTTCTCCATGGGTGGACCCCCAAATAATATTCCTTTACGTGCTAAGGTGTATCTAGAGAGTGGGATAGGTTTAATAACTACCCTAACCCTAACGCGTACCCTAACCCTAACCCCTACCCTAACCCTAACATGTACCCTAATCCTAACCCGTACCTTAAACCGAGCCCTAACCCTAACACTAACCCTAACCCTAACCCTAACCCATACCCTACGCCGTACCCGAAGCCCTCACCGAACCCGTACCCTAAGCCGTACCCTAAGCCTAACCCTAACCCTAGGCTACCCTTGACTGCTTCTGCCTCCAATAGATTTCCTAAGCAGTAGTGTTTTAAGGAACAGCTTAAAAAGAGAATCCTAATGTGATTTCTTTATAATGGGTGTGTTCCTTATCTTATCCTAGTGTCTAAACTCTTCTCCATGGCTGGACCTCCAAATAATATTCCTTTATGTGCTAAGGGGTATCTAGAGAGTGGGATAGGTTTAATAACTACCCTAACACTAATGCGTACCCTAACCCTAACCCCTACCCTATCGCTAACACGTACCCTAATCCTAACCAATACCCTAAACCGAGCCCTAACCCTAACACTAACCCTAACCCTAACACTAACCCATACCCTACGCCGTACCAGAAGCCCTCCCCGAACCCGTACCCTAAGCCGTACCCTAAGCCTAACCCTAAGCCTAACCCTAAACGTAGGCTACCCTTGAATGCTTCTGCCTCCAATAGATTTCCTAAGCAGTAGTGTTTTAAGGAACAGCTTAAAAAGAGAATCCTAATGTGATTTCTTTATAATGGGTGTGTTCCTTATCTTATCCTAGTGTCTAAACTCTTCTCCATGGCTGGACCTCCAAATAATATTCTTTTACGTGCTAAGGGGTATCTAGAGAGTGGGTTAGGTTTAATAACTACCCTAACACTAACGCGTACCCTAACCCTAAACCCTACCCTAACCCTAACACGTACCCTAATCCTAACCAATACCCTATACCGAGGCCTAACCCTAACACTAACCCTAACCCTAACCCATACCCTACGCCGTACCAGAAGCCCTCCCCGAACCCGTACCCTAAGCCGTACCCTAAGCCTAACCCTAAGCCTAACCCTAACCCTAGGCTACGCTTGACTGCTTCTGCCTCCAATAGATTTCCTAAGCACTAGTGTTTTAAGGAACAGCTTAAAAAGAGAATCCTAATGTGATTTCTTTATAATGGGTGTGTTCCTTATCTTATCCTAGTGTCTAAACTCTTCTCCATGGCTGGACCTCCAAATAATATTCCTTTACGTGCTAAGGGGTATCTAGAGAGTGGGTTAGGTTTAATAACTACCCTAACACTAACGCGTACCCTAACCCTAACCCCTACCCTAACCCTAACACGTACCCTAATCCTAACCAATACCCTAAACCGAGCCCTAACCCTAACACTAACCCTAAACTTAACCCTAACCCATACCCTACGCCGTACCCGAAGCCCTCCCCGAACCGGTACCCTAAGCCGTACCCTAAGCCGTACCCTAAGCCTAACCCTAACCCTAGGCTACCCTTGACTGCTTCTGCCTCCAATAGATTTCCTAAGCACTAGTGTTTTAAGGAACAGCTTAAAAAGAGAATCCTAATGTGATTTCTTTATAATGGGTGTGTTCCTTATCTTATCCTAGTGTCTAAACTCTTCTCCATGGCTGGACCTCCAAATAATATTCCTTTATGTGCTAAGGGGTATCAAGAGAGTGGGATAGCTTTAATAACTACCCTAACACTAACGCGTACCCTAACCCTAGCCCCTACCCTAACCATAACACGTACCCTAATCCTAACCAATACCCTAAACCGAGCCCTAACCCTAACACTAACCCTAACCCTAACCCTAACCCATACCCTACGCCGTACCCGAAGCCCTCCCCGAACCCGTACCCTAAGCCGTACCCTAAGCTGTACACTAAGCCTAACCCTAACCCTAGGCTACCCTTGACTGCTTCTGCCTCCAATAGACTTCCTAAGCACTAGTGTTTTAACGAACAGCTTAAAAAGAGAATCCTATTGTGATTTCTTTATAATGGGTGTGTTCCTTATCTTATCCTAGTGTCTAAACTCTTCTCCATGGCTGGACCCCCAAATAATATTCCTTGACGTGCTAAGGTGTATCTAGAGAGTGGGATAGGTTTAATAACTACCCTAACCCTAACGCGTACCCTAACCCTAACCCCTACCCTAACCCTAACATGTACCCTAATCCTAACCCGTACCTTAAACCGAGCCCTAACCCTAACACTAACCCTAACCCTAACCCTAACCCATACCCTACGCCGTACCCGAAGCCCTCACCGAACCCGTACCCTAAGCCGTACCCTAAGCCTAACCCTAACCCTAGGCTACCCTTGACTGCTTCTGCCTCCAATAGATTTCCTAAGCACTAGTGTTTTAAGGAACAGCTTAAAAAGAGAATCCTAATGTGATTTCTTTATAATGGGTGTGTTCCTTATCTTATCCTAGTGTCTAAACTCTTCTCCATGGCTGGACCCACAAATAATATTCCTTTACGTGCTAAGGGGTATCTAGAGAGTGGGATAGGTTTAATAACTACCCTAACCCTAACGCGTACCCTAACCCTATCCCCTACCCTAACCTTAACTCGTACCCTAATCCTAACCCGTAACCTAAAACGAGCCCTAACCCTAACACTAACCCTAACCCTAACCCTAACCCATACCCTACGCCGTACCCGAAGCCCTCACCGAACCCGTACCCTAAGCCGTACCCTAAGCCTAACCCTAAGCCTAACCCTAACCCTAGGCTACCCTTGACTGCTTCTGCCTCCAATAGATTTCCTAAGCACTAGTGTTTTAAGGAACAGCTTAAAAAGAGAATCCTAATGTGATTTCTTTATAATGGGTGTGTTCCTTATCTTATCCTAGTGTCTAAACTCTTCTCCATGGCTGGACCCCCAAATAATATTCCTTTACGTGCTAAGGGGTATCTAGAGAGTGGGATAGCTTTAATAACTACCCTAACATTAACGCGTACCCTAACCCTAACCCCTACCCTAACCCTAACACGTACCCTAATCCTAACCAATACCCTAAACCGAGCCCTAACCCTAACACTAACCCTAACCCTAACCCTAACCCATACCCTACGCCGTACCCGAAGCCATCACCGAACCCGTACCCTAAGCCGTACCCTAAGCCGTACCCTAAGCCTAACCTAACCCTAGGCTACCCTTGACTGCTTCTGCCTTCAATAGATTTCCTAAGCACTAGTGTTTTAAGGAACAGCTTAAAAAGAGAATCCTAATGTGATTTCTTTATAATGGGTGTGTTCCTTATCTTATCCTAGTGTCTAAACTCTTCTCCATGGCTGGACCTCCAAATAATATTCCTTTATGTGCTAAGGGGTATCTAGAGAGTGGGATAGGTTTAATAACTACCCTAACACTAACGCGTACCCTAACCCTAACCCCTACCCTAACCATAACACGTACCTTAATCCTAACCAATACCCTAAACCGAGCCCTAACCCTAACACTAACCCTAACCCTAACCCTAACCCATACCCTACGCCATACCCGAAGCCCTCCCCAAACCCGTACCCTAAGCCGTACCCTAAGCCGTACCCTAAGCCTAACCCTAACCCTAGGATACCCTTGACTGCTTCTGCCTCCAATAGATTTCCTAAGCACTAGTGTTTTAAGGAACAGTTTAAAAAGAAAATCCTAATGTGATTTCTTTATAATGGGTGTGTTCCTTATCTTATCCTAGTGTCTAAACTCTTCTCCATGGCTGGACCTCCAAATAATATTCCTTTACGTGCTAAGGGGTATCTAGAGAGTGGGTTAGGTTTAATAACTACCCTAACACTAACGCGTACCCTAACCCTAAACCCTACCCTAACCCTAACACGTACCCTAATCCTAACCAATACCCTATACCGAGCCCTAAACCTAACACTAACCCTAACCCTAACCCTAACCCATACCCTATGCCGTACCAGAAGCCCTCCACGAACCCGTACCCTAAGCCGTACCCTAAGCCTAATCCTAAGCCTAACCCTAACCCTAGGCTACCCTTGACTGCTTCTGCCTCCAATAGATTTCCTAAGCACTAGTGTTTAAAGGAACAGCTTAAAAAGAGAATCCTAATGTGATTTCTTTATAATGGGTGTGTTCCTTATCTTATCCTAGTGTCTAAACTCTTCTCCATGGCTGGACCTCCAAATAATATTCCTTTACGTGCTAAAGGGTATCTAGAGAGTGGGTTAGGTTTAATAACTACCCTAACACTAACGCGTACCCTAACCCTAAACCCTACCCTATCGCTAACACGTACCCTAATCCTAAACAATACCCTAAACCGAGCCCTAACCCTAACACTAACCCTAACCCTAACCCTAACCCATACCCTACGCCGTACCCGAAGCCCTCACCGAACCCGTACCCTAAGCCGTACCCTAAGCCTAACCCTAAGCCTAACCCTAACCCTAGGCTACCCTTGACTGCTTCTGCCTCCAATAGATTTCCTAAGCACTAGTGTTTTAAGGAACAGCTTAAAAAGAGAATCCTAATGTGATTTCTTTATAATGGGTGTGTTCCTTATCTTATCCTAGTGTCTAAACTCTTCTCCATGGCTGGACCCCCAAATAATATTCCTTTACGTGCTAAGGGGTATCTAGAGAGTGGGATAGCTTTAATAACTACCCTAACATTAACGCGTACCCTAACCCTAACCCCTACCCTAACCCTAACACGTACCCTAATCCTAACCAATACCCTAAACCGAGCCCTAACCCTAACACTAACCCTAACCCTAACCCTAACCCATACCCTACGCCGTACCCGAAGCCATCACCGAACCCGTACCCTAAGCCGTACCCTAAGCCGTACCCTAAGCCTAACCTAACCCTAGGCTACCCTTGACTGCTTCTGCCTTCAATAGATTTCCTAAGCACTAGTGTTTTAAGGAACAGCTTAAAAAGAGAATCCTAATGTGATTTCTTTATAATGGGTGTGTTCCTTATCTTATCCTAGTGTCTAAACTCTTCTCCATGGCTGGACCTCCAAATAATATTCCTTTATGTGCTAAGGGGTATCTAGAGAGTGGGATAGGTTTAATAACTACCCTAACACTAACGCGTACCCTAACCCTAACCCCTACCCTAACCATAACACGTACCTTAATCCTAACCAATACCCTAAACCGAGCCCTAACCCTAACACTAACCCTAACCCTAACCCTAACCCATACCCTACGCCATACCCGAAGCCCTCCCCAAACCCGTACCCTAAGCCGTACCCTAAGCCGTACCCTAAGCCTAACCCTAACCCTAGGATACCCTTGACTGCTTCTGCCTCCAATAGATTTCCTAAGCACTAGTGTTTTAAGGAACAGTTTAAAAAGAAAATCCTAATGTGATTTCTTTATAATGGGTGTGTTCCTTATCTTATCCTAGTGTCTAAACTCTTCTCCATGGCTGGACCTCCAAATAATATTCCTTTACGTGCTAAGGGGTATCTAGAGAGTGGGTTAGGTTTAATAACTACCCTAACACTAACGCGTACCCTAACCCTAAACCCTACCCTAACCCTAACACGTACCCTAATCCTAACCAATACCCTATACCGAGCCCTAAACCTAACACTAACCCTAACCCTAACCCTAACCCATACCCTATGCCGTACCAGAAGCCCTCCACGAACCCGTACCCTAAGCCGTACCCTAAGCCTAATCCTAAGCCTAACCCTAACCCTAGGCTACCCTTGACTGCTTCTGCCTCCAATAGATTTCCTAAGCACTAGTGTTTAAAGGAACAGCTTAAAAAGAGAATCCTAATGTGATTTCTTTATAATGGGTGTGTTCCTTATCTTATCCTAGTGTCTAAACTCTTCTCCATGGCTGGACCTCCAAATAATATTCCTTTACGTGCTAAAGGGTATCTAGAGAGTGGGTTAGGTTTAATAACTACCCTAACACTAACGCGTACCCTAACCCTAAACCCTACCCTATCGCTAACACGTACCCTAATCCTAAACAATACCCTAAACCGAGCCCTAACCCTAACACTAACCCTAACCCTAACCCTAACACATACCCTACGCCGTACCAGAAGCCCTCCCCGAACCCGTACCCTAAGCCGTACCCTAAGCCTAACCCTAATCCTAACCCTAAACCTAGGCTACCCTTGAATGCTTCTGCCTCCAATAGATTTCCTAAGCACTAGTGTTTTAAGGAACAGCTTAAAAAGAGAATCCTAATGTGATTTGTTTATAATGGGTGTGTTCCTTATCTTATCCTAGTGTCTAAATTCTTCTCCATGGCTGGACCTCCAAATAATATTCCTTTACGTGATAAGGGGTATCTAGAGAGTGGGATAGCTTTAATAACTACCCTAACACTAACGCGTACCCTAACCCTAACCCCTACCCTAACACTAACACGTACCCTAATCCTAACCAATACCCTAAACCGAGCCCTAACCCTAACACTAACCCTAACCCTAACCCTAACCCATACCCTACGCCGTACCCGAAGCCATCCCCGAACCCGTACCCTAAGCCGTACCCTAAGCCGTACCCTAAGCCTAACCCTAACCCTAGGCTACCCTTGACTGCTTCTGCCTCCAATAGATTTCCTAAGCACTAGTGTTTTAAGGAACAGCTTAAAAAGAGAATCCTAATGTGATTTCTTTATAATGGGTGTGTTCCTTATCTTATCCTAGTGTCTAAACTCTTCTCCATGGCTGGACCACCAAATAATATTCCTTTACGTGCTAAGGGGTATCTAGAGATTGGGATAGGTTTAATAACTACCCTAACACTAACGCGTATCCTAACCCTAACCCCTACCCTAACCCTAACACGTACCCTAATCCTAACCAATACCCTAAGCCGAGCCCTAACCCTAACACTAACCCTAACCCTAACCCTAACCCATACCCTAAGCCGTACCCGAAGCCCTCCCCAAACCCGTACCCTAAGCCGTACCCTAAGCCGTACCCTAAGCCTAACCCTAACCCTAGGCTACCCTTGACTGCTTCTGCCTCCAATAGATTTCCTAAGCACTAGTGTTTTAAGGAACAGCTTAAAAAGAGAATCCTAATGTGATTTCTTTATAATGGGTGTGTTCCTTATCTTATCCTGGTGTCTAAACTCTTCTCCATGGCTGAACCTCCAAATAATATTCCTTTACGTGCTAAGGGGTATCTAGAGAGTGGGTTAGGTTTAATAACTACCCTAACACTAACGCGTACCCTAACCCTAAACCCTACCCTAACCCTAACACGTACCCTAATCCTAACCAATACCCTATACCGAGCCCTAACCATAACAATAACCCTAACCCTAACCCTAACCCATACCCTACGCCGTACCAGAAGCCCTCCCCGAACCCGTACCCTAAGCCGTACCCTAAGCCTAACCCTAAGCCTAACCCTAACCCTAGGCTACCCTTGGATGCTTCTGCCTCCAATAGATTTCCTAAGCACTAGTGTTTTAAGGAACAGCTTAAAAAGAGAATCCTAATGTGATTTCTTTATAATGGGTGTGTTCCTTATCTTATCCTAGTGTCTAAACTCTTCTCCATGGCTGGACCTCCAAATAATATTCCTTTACGTGCTAAGGGGTATCTAGAGACTGGGATAGGTTTAATAACTACCCTAACACTAACGCGTACCCTAACCCTAACCCCTACCCTAACCCTAACCCGTACCCTAATCCTAACCAATACCCTAAACCGAGCCCTAACCCTAACACTAACCCTAACCCTAACCCTAACCCATACCCTACGCCGTACCCGAAGCCCTCCCCGAACCGGTACCCTAAGCCGTACCCTAAGCCGTACCCTAAGCCTAACCCTAACCCTAGGCTACCCTTGACTGCTTCTGCCTCCAATAGATTTTCTAAGCACTAGTGTTTTAAGGAACAGCTTAAAAAGAGAATCCTAATGTGATTTCTTTATAATGGGTGTGTTCCTTATCTTATCCTAGTGTCTAAACTCTTCTCCATGGCTGGACCTCCAAATAATATTCCTTTACGTGCTAAGGGGTATCTAGAGACTGGGATAGGTTTAATAACTACCCTAACACTAACGCGTACCCTAACCCTAACCCCTACCCTAACCCTAACACGTACCCTAATCCTAACCAATACCCTAAACCGAGCCCTAACCCTAACACTAACCCTAACCCTAACCCTAACCCATACCCTACGCCGTACCCGAAGCCCTCCCCGAACCGGTACCCTAAGCCGTACCCTAAGCCGTACCCTAAGCCTAACCCTAACCCTAGGCTACCCTTGACTGCTTCTGCCTCCAATAGATTTTCTAAGCACTAGTGTTTTAAGGAACAGCTTAAAAAGAGAATCCTAATGTGATTTCTTTATAATGGGTGTGTTCCTTATCTTATCCTAGTGTCTAAACTCTTCTCCATGGTTGGACCTCCAAATAATATTCCTTTACGTGCTAAGGGGTATCTAGAGATTGGGATAGGTTTAATAAATACCCTAACACTAACGCATACCCTAACCCTAACCCCTACCCTAACCCTAACACGTACCCTAATCCTAACCAATACCCTAAACCGAGCCCTAACCCTAACACTAACCCTAACCCTAACCCTAACCCATACCCTAAGCCGTACCCGAAGCCCTCCCCAAACCCGTACCCTAAGCCGTACCCTAAGCCGTACCCTAAGCCTAACCCTAACCCTAGGCTACCCTTGACTGCTTCTGCCTCCAATAGATTTCCTAAGCACTAGTGTTTTAAGGAACAGCTTAAAAAGAGAATCCTAATGTGATTTGTTTATAATGGGTGTGTTCCTTATCTTATCCTAGTGTCTAAATTCTTCTCCATGGCTGGACCTCCAAATAATATTCCTTTACGTGCTAAGGGGTATCTAGAGAGTGGGATAGCTTTAATAACTACCCTAACACTAACGCGTACACTAACCCTAACCCCTACCCTAACCCTAACACGTACCCTAATCCTAACCAATACCCTAAGCCGAGCCGTAACCCTAACACTAACCCTAACCCTACCCCTAACCCATACCCTAAGCCGTACACGAAGCCCTCCCCAAACCCGTACCCTAAGCCGTACCCTAAGCCGTACCCTAAGCCTAACCCTAACCCTAGGCTACCCTTGACTGCTTCTGCCTCCAATAGATTTCCTAAGCACTAGTGTTTTAAGGAACAGCTTAAAAAGAGAATCCTAATGTGATTTCTTTATAATGGGTGTGTTCCTTATCTTATCCTAGTGTCTAAACTCTTCTCCATGCCTGGACCTCCAAATAATATTCCTTTACGTGCTAAGGGGTATCTAGAGACTGGGATAGGTTTAATAACTACCCTAACACTAACGCGTACCCTAACCCTAACCCCTACCCTAACCCTAACACGTACCCTAATCCTAACCAATACCCTAAACCGAGCCCTAACCCTAACACTAACCCGAACCCTAACCCTAACCCATACCCTACGCCGTACCCGAAGCCCTCCCCGAACCGGTACCCTAAGCCGTACCCTAAGCCGTACCCTAAGCCTAACCCTAACCCTAGGCTACCCTTGACTGCTTCTGCCTCCAATAGATTTCCTAAGCACTAGTGTTTTAAGGAACAGCTTAAAAAGAGAATCCTAATGTGATTTCTTTATAATGGGTGTGTTCCTTATCTTATCCTAGTGTCTAAACTCTTCTCCATGGCTGGACCTCCAAATAATATTCCTTTATGTGCTAAGGGGTATCAAGAGAGTGGGATAGCTTTAATAACTACCCTAACACTAACGCGTACCCTAACCCTAGCCCCTACCCTAACCATAACACGTACCCTAATCCTAACCAATACCCTAAACCGAGCCCTAACCCTAACACTAACCCTAACCCTAACCCTAACCCATACCCTACGCCGTACCCGAAGCCCTCCCCGAACCGGTATCCTAAGCCGTACCCTAAGCCGTACCCTAAGCCTAACCCTAACCCTAGGCTACCCTTGACTGCTTCTGCCTCCAATAGACTTCCTAAGCACTAGTGTTTTAAGGAACAGCTTAAAAAGAGAATCCTATTGTGATTTGTTTATAATGGGTGTGTTCCTTATCTTATCCTAGTGTCTAAACTCTTCTCCATGGGTGGACCCCCAAATAATATTCCTTTACGTGTTAAAGTGTATCTAGAGAGTGGGATAGGTTTAATAACTACCCTAACCATAACGCGTACCCTAACCCTAACCCCTACCCTAACCCTAACATGTACCCTAATCCTAACCCGTACCTTAAACCGAGCCCTAACCCTAACACTAACCCTAACCCTAACCCTAACCCATACCCTACGCCGTACCCGAAGCCCTCACCGAACCCGTACCCTAAGCCGTACCCTAAGCCTAACCCTAACCCTAGGCTACCCTTGACTGCTTCTGCCTCCAATAGATTTCCTAAGCACTAGTGTTTTAAGGAACAGCTTAAAAAGAGAATCCTAATGTGATTTCTTTATAATGGGTGTGTTCCTTATCTTATCCTAGTGTCTAAACTCTTCTCCATGGCTGGACCCCCAAATAATATTCCTTTACGTGCTAAGGGGTATCTAGAGAGTGGGATAGGTTTAATAACTACCCTAACAGTAATGCGTACCCTAACCCTAACCCCTACCCTAACCATAACACGTACCTTAATCCTAACCAATACCCTAAACCGAGCCCTAACCCTAACACTAACCCTAACCCTAACCCTAACCCATACCCTACGCCATACCCGAAGCCCTCCCCAAACCCGTACCCTAAGCCGTACCCTAAGCCGTACCCTAAGCCTAACCCTAACCCTAGGCTACCCTTGACTGCTTCTGCCTCCAATAGATTTCCTAAGCACTAGTGTTTTAAGGAACAGCTTAAAAAGAGAATCCTAATGTGATTTCTTTATAAAGGGTGTGTTCCTTATCTTATCCTAGTGTCTAAACTCTTCTCCATGGCTTTACCTCCAAATAATATTCCTTTACGTGCTAAGGGGTATCTAGAGATTGGGATAGGTTTAATAACTACCCTAACACTAACGCGTACCCTAACCCTAACCCCTACCCTAACCCTAACACGTACCCTAATCCTAACCAATACCCTAAGCCGAGCCCTAACCCTAACACTAACCCTAACCCTAACCCTAACCCATACCCTAAGCCGTACCCGAAGCCCTCCCCAAACCCGTACCCTAAGCCGTACCCTAAGCCGTACCCTAAGCCTAACCCTAACCCTAGGCTACCCTTGACTGCTTCTGCCTCCAATAGATTTCCTAAGCACTAGTGTTTTAAGGAACAGCTTAAAAAGAGAATCCTAATGTGATTTCTTTATAATGGGTGTGTTCCTTATATTATCTTAGTGTCTAAACTCTTCTCCATGGCTGGACCTCCAAATAATATTCCTTTAGGTGCTAAGGGGTATCTAGAGACTGGGATAGGTTTAATAACTACCCTAACACTAACGCGTACCCTAACCCTAACCCCTACCCTAACCCTAACACGTACCCTAATCCTAACCAATACCCTAAACCGAGCCCTAACCCT
Source organism: Balaenoptera physalus (assembly GCF_965194825.1). Classification (NCBI taxonomy): domain Eukaryota; kingdom Metazoa; phylum Chordata; class Mammalia; order Artiodactyla; family Balaenopteridae; genus Balaenoptera; species Balaenoptera physalus. The sequence continues at coordinate 140,668,074 of NC_138903.1, read as the reverse complement.
AACACTAACCCTAACCCTAACCCTAACCCATACCCTATGCCGTACCCGAAGCCCTCCCCGAACCGTTACCCTAAGCCGTACCCTAAGCCGTACCCTAAGCCTAACCCTAACCCTAGGCTACCCTTGACTGCTTCTGCCTCCAATAGATTTCCTAAGCACTAGTGTTTTAAGAAACAGCTTAAAAACAGAATCCTAATGTGATTTCTTTATAATGGGTGTGTTCCTTATCTTATCCTAGTGTCTAAACTCTTCTCCATGGCTGGACCTCCAAATAATATTCCTTTACGTGCTAAGGGGTATCTAGAGATTGGGATAGGTTTAATAACTACCCTAACACTAACGCGTACCCTAACCCTAACCCCTACCCTAACCCTAACACGTACCCTAATCCTAACCAATACCCTAAGCCGAGCCCTAACCCTAACACTAACCCTAACCCTAACCCTAACCCATACCCTAAGCCGTACCCGAAGCCCTCCCCAAACCCGTACCCTAAGCCGTACCCTAAGCCGTACCCTAAGCCTAACCCTAACCCTAGGCTACCCTTGAGTGCTTCTGCCTCCAATAGATTTCCTAAGCACTAGTGTTTTAAGGAACAGCTTATAAAGTGAATCCTAATGTGATTTCTTTATAATGGGTGTGTTCCTTATCTTATCCTAGTGTCTAAACTCTTCTCCATGGCTGGACCCCCAAATAATATTCCTTTACGTGCTAAGGGGTATCTAGAGAGTGGGATAGGTTTAATAACTACCCTAACCCTAACGCGTACCCTAACCCTATCCCCTACCCTAACCCTAACACGTGCCCTAATCCTAACCCGTACCCTAAACCGAGCCCTAACCCTAACACTAACCCTAACCCTAACCCTAACCCATACCCTACGCCATACCCGAATCCCTCCCCGAACCCGTACCCTAAGCCGTACCCTAAGCCGTACCCTAAGCCTAACCCTAACCCTAGGCTACCCTTGACTGCTTCTGCCTCCAATAGATTTCCTAAGCACTAGTGTTTTAAGGAACAGCTTAAAAAGAGAATCCTATTGTGATTTCTTTATAATGGGTGTGTTCCTTATCTTATCCTAGTGTCTAAACTCTTCTCCATGGCTGGACCCCCAAAAATATTCCTTGACGTGCTAAGGTGTATCTAGAGAGTGGGATAGGTTTAATAACTACCCTAACCCTAACGCGTACCCTAACCCTAACCCCTACCCTAACCCTAACATGTACCCTAATCCTAACACGTACCCTAATCGGAGCCCTAACCCTAACACTAACCCTAACCCTAACCCATACCCTATGCCGTACCCGAAGCCCTCCCCGAACCCGTACCCTAAGCCGTACCCTAAGCCTAACCCCAAGCCTAACCCTAACCGTAGGCTACTCTTGACTGCTTCTGCCTCCAATCGATTTCCTAAGCACTAGTGTTTTAAGGAACAGCTTAAAAAGAGAATCCTAATGTGATTTCTTTATAATGGGTGTGTTCCTTATTTATCAAAGTGTCTAAACTCTTCTGCATGGCTGGACCTCCAAATAATATTCCTTTACGTGCTAAGCGGTATCTAGGGAGTGGGATGGGTTTAATAACTACCCTAACACTAACGCGTACCCTAACCCTAACCCCTACCCTAACACTAACACGTACCCTAATCCTAACCAATACCCTAAACCGAGCCCTAACCCTAACACTAACCCTAACCCTAACCCTAACCCATACCCTACGCCGTACCCGAAGCCCTCCCCGAACCCGTACCCTAAGCCGTACCCTAAGCCGTACCCTAAGCCTAACCCTAACCCTAGGCTACCCTTGACTGCTTCTGCTTCCAATAGATTTCCTAAGCACTAGTGTTTTAAGGAACAGCTTAAAAAGAGAATCCTAATGTGATTTCTTTATAATGGGTGTGTTCCTTATCTTATCCTAGTGTCTAAACTCTTCTCCATGGCTGGACCCCCAAATAATATTCCTTTACGTGCTAAGGTGTATCTAGAGAGTGGGATAGGTTTAATAACTACCCTAACCCTAACGCGTACCCTAACCCTAACCCCTACCCTAACCCTAACATGTACCCTAATGCTAACCCGTACCCTAAACCGAGCCCTAACCCTAACACTAACCCGAACCCTAACCCTAACCCATACCCTACGCCGTACCCGAAGCCCTCCCCGAACCCGTACCCTAAGCCGTACCCTAAGCCGTACTCTAAGCCTAACCCTAACCCTAGGCTACCCTTGACTGCTTCTGCCTCCAATAGATTTCCTAAGCACTAGTGTTTTAAGGAACAACTTAAAAAGAGAATCCTAATGTGATTTCTTTATAATGGGTGTGTTCCTTATCTTATCCTAGTGTCTAAACTCTTCTCCATGGCTGGACCTCCAAATAATATTCCTTTATATGCTAAGGGGTATCTAGAGAGTGGGATAGCTTTAATAACTACCCTAACACTAACGCGTACCCTAATCCTAACCCCTACCCTAACACTAACACGTACCCTAATCCTAACCAATACCCTAAACCGAGCCCTAACCCTAACACTAACCCTAACCCTAACCCTAACCCATACCCTACGCCGTACCCGAAGCCCTCCCCGAACCCGTACCCTAAGCCGTACCCTAAGCCTAACCCTAATCCTAACCCTAAACCTAGGCTACCCTTGAATGCTTCTGCCTCCAATAGATTTCCTAAGCACTAGTGTTTTAAGGAACAGCTTAAAAAGAGAATCCTAATGTGATTTGTTTATAATGGGTGTGTTCCTTATCTTATCCTAGTGTCTAAATTCTTCTCCATGGCTGGACCTCCAAATAATATTCCTTTACGTGCTAAGGGGTATCTAGAGAGTGGGATAGCTTTAATAACTACCCTAACACTAACGCGTACCCTAAACCTAACCCCTACACTAACCCTAACACGTACCCTAATCCTAACCAATACCCTAAGCCGAGCCCTAACCCTAACACTAACCCTAACCCTACCCCTAACCCATACCCTAAGCCGTACACGAAGCCCTCCCCAAACCCGTACCCTAAGCCGTACCCTAAGCCGTACCCTAAGCCTAAACCTAACCCTAGGCTACCCTTGACTGCTTCTGCCTCCAATAGATTTCCTAAGCACTAGTGTTTTAAGGAACAGCTTAAAAAGAGAATCCTAATGTGATTTCTTTATAATGGGTGTGTTCCTTATCTTATCCTAGTGTCTAAACTCTTCTCCATGCCTGGACCTCCAAATAATATTCCTTTACGTGCTAAGGGGTATCTAGAGACTGGGATAGGTTTAATAACTACCCTAACACTAACGCGTACCCTAACCCTAACCCCTACCCTATCCCTAACACGTACCCTAATCCTAACCAATACCCTAAACCGAGCCCTAACCCTAACACTAACCCTAACCCTAACCCTAACCCATACCCTACGCCGTACCCGAAGCCCTCCCCAAACCCGTACCCTAAGCCGTACCCTAAGCCGTACCCTAAGCCTAACCCTAACCCTAGGCTACCCTTGAGTGCTTCTGCCTCCAATAGATTTCCTAAGCACTAGTGTTTTAAGGAACAGCTTATAAAGTGAATCCTAATGTGATTTCTTTATAATGGGTGTGTTCCTTATCTTATCCTAGTGTCTAAACTCTTCTCCATGGCTGGACCCCCAAATAATATTCCTTTACGTGCTAAGGGGTATCTAGAGAGTGGGATAGGTTTAATAACTACCCTAACCCTAACGCGTACCCTAACCCTATCCCCTACCCTAACCCTAACACGTGCCCTAATCCTAACCCGTACCCTAAACCGAGCCCTAACCCTAACACTAACCCTAACCCTAACCCTAACCCATACCCTACGCCATACCCGAATCCCTCCCCGAACCCGTACCCTAAGCCGTACCCTAAGCCGTACCCTAAGCCTAACCCTAACCCTAGGCTACCCTTGACTGCTTCTGCCTCCAATAGATTTCCTAAGCACTAGTGTTTTAAGGAACAGCTTAAAAAGAGAATCCTAATGTGATTTCTTTATAATGGGTGTGTTCCTTATCTTATCCTAGTGTCTAAACTCTTCTCCATGGCTGGACCTCCAAATAATATTCCTTTATATGCTAAGGGGTATCTAGAGAGTGGGATAGCTTTAATAACTACCCTAACACTAACGCGTACCCTAATCCTAACCCCTACCCTAACACTAACACGTACCCTAATCCTAACCAATACCCTAAACCGAGCCCTAACCCTAACACTAACCCTAACCCTAACCCTAACCCATACCCTACGCCGTACCCGAAGCCCTCCCCGAACCCGTACCCTAAGCCGTACCCTAAGCCTAACCCTAATCCTAACCCTAAACCTAGGCTACCCTTGAATGCTTCTGCCTCCAATAGATTTCCTAAGCACTAGTGTTTTAAGGAACAGCTTAAAAAGAGAATCCTAATGTGATTTCTTTATAAAGGGTGTGTTCCTTATCTTATCCTAGTGTCTAAACTCTTCTCCATGGCTTTACCTCCAAATAATATTCCTTTACGTGCTAAGGGGTATCTAGAGATTGGGATAGGTTTAATAACTACCCTAACACTAACGCGTACCCTAACCCTAACCCCTACCCTAACCCTAACACGTACCCTAATCCTAACCAATACCCTAAGCCGAGCCCTAACCCTAACACTAACCCTAACCCTAACCCTAACCCATACCCTAAGCCGTACCCGAAGCCCTCCCCAAACCCGTACCCTAAGCCGTACCCTAAGCCGTACCCTAAGCCTAACCCTAACCCTAGGCTACCCTTGACTGCTTCTGCCTCCAATAGATTTCCTAAGCACTAGTGTTTTAAGGAACAGCTTAAAAAGAGAATCCTAATGTGATTTCTTTATAATGGGTGTGTTCCTTATATTATCTTAGTGTCTAAACTCTTCTCCATGGCTGGACCTCCAAATAATATTCCTTTACGTGCTAAGGGGTATCTAGAGACTGGGATAGGTTTAATAACTACCCTAACACTAACGCGTACCCTAACCCTAACCCCTACCCTAACCCTAACACGTACCCTAATCCTAACCAATACCCTAAACCGAGCCCTAACCCTAACACTAACCCTAACCCTAACCCTAACCCATACCCTATGCCGTACCCGAAGCCCTCCCCGAACCGTTACCCTAAGCCGTACCCTAAGCCGTACCCTAAGCCTAACCCTAACCCTAGGCTACCCTTGACTGCTTCTGCCTCCAATAGATTTCCTAAGCACTAGTGTTTTAAGAAACAGCTTAAAAACAGAATCCTAATGTGATTTCTTTATAATGGGTGTGTTCCTTATCTTATCCTAGTGTCTAAACTCTTCTCCATGGCTGGACCTCCAAATAATATTCCTTTACGTGCTAAGGGGTATCTAGAGATTGGGATAGGTTTAATAACTACCCTAACACTAACGCGTACCCTAACCCTAACCCCTACCCTAACCCTAACACGTACCCTAATCCTAACCAATACCCTAAGCCGAGCCCTAACCTAACACTAACCCTAACCCTAACCCTAACCCATACCCTAAGCCGTACCCGAAGCCCTCCCCAAACCCGTACCCTAAGCCGTACCCTAAGCCGTACCCTAAGCCTAACCCTAACCCTAGGCTACCCTTGAGTGCTTCTGCCTCCAATAGATTTCCTAAGCACTAGTGTTTTAAGGAACAGCTTATAAAGTGAATCCTAATGTGATTTCTTTATAATGGGTGTGTTCCTTATCTTATCCTAGTGTCTAAACTCTTCTCCATGGCTGGACCCCCAAATAATATTCCTTTACGTGCTAAGGGGTATCTAGAGAGTGGGATAGGTTTAATAACTACCCTAACCCTAACGCGTACCCTAACCCTATCCCCTACCCTAACCCTAACACGTGCCCTAATCCTAACCCGTACCCTAAACCGAGCCCTAACCCTAACACTAACCCTAACCCTAACCCTAACCCATACCCTACGCCATACCCGAATCCCTCCCCGAATCCGTACCCTAAGCCGTACCCTAAGCCGTACCCTAAGCCTAACCCTAACCCTAGGCTACCCTTGACTGCTTCTGCCTCCAATAGATTTCCTAAGCACTAGTGTTTTAAGGAACAGCTTAAAAAGAGAATCCTATTGTGATTTCTTTATAATGGGTGTGTTCCTTATCTTATCCTAGTGTCTAAACTCTTCTCCATGGCTGGACCCCCAAAAATATTCCTTGACGTGCTAAGGTGTATCTAGAGAGTGGGATAGGTTTAATAACTACCCTAACCCTAACGCGTACCCTAACCCTAACCCCTACCCTAACCCTAACATGTACCCTAATCCTAACACGTACCCTAATCGGAGCCCTAACCCTAACACTAACCCTAACCCTAACCCATACCCTATGCCGTACCCGAAGCCCTCCCCGAACCCGTACCCTAAGCCGTACCCTAAGCCTAACCCCAAGCCTAACCCTAACCGTAGGCTACTCTTGACTGCTTCTGCCTCCAATCGATTTCCTAAGCACTAGTGTTTTAAGGAACAGCTTAAAAAGAGAATCCTAATGTGATTTCTTTATAATGGGTGTGTTCCTTATTTATCAAAGTGTCTAAACTCTTCTGCATGGCTGGACCTCCAAATAATATTCCTTTACGTGCTAAGCGGTATCTAGGGAGTGGGATGGGTTTAATAACTACCCTAACACTAACGCGTACCCTAACCCTAACCCCTACCCTAACACTAACACGTACCCTAATCCTAACCAATACCCTAAACCGAGCCCTAACCCTAACACTAACCCTAACCCTAACCCTAACCCATACCCTACGCCGTACCCGAAGCCCTCCCCGAACCCGTACCCTAAGCCGTACCCTAAGCCGTACCCTAAGCCTAACCCTAACCCTAGGCTACCCTTGACTGCTTCTGCTTCCAATAGATTTCCTAAGCACTAGTGTTTTAAGGAACAGCTTAAAAAGAGAATCCTAATGTGATTTCTTTATAATGGGTGTGTTCCTTATCTTATCCTAGTGTCTAAACTCTTCTCCATGGCTGGACCCCCAAATAATATTCCTTTACGTGCTAAGGTGTATCTAGAGAGTGGGATAGGTTTAATAACTACCCTAACCCTAACGCGTACCCTAACCCTAACCCCTACCCTAACCCTAACATGTACCCTAATGCTAACCCGTACCCTAAACCGAGCCCTAACCCTAACACTAACCCGAACCCTAACCCTAACCCATACCCTACGCCGTACCCGAAGCCCTCCCCGAACCCGTACCCTAAGCCGTACCCTAAGCCGTACTCTAAGCCTAACCCTAACCCTAGGCTACCCTTGACTGCTTCTGCCTCCAATAGATTTCCTAAGCACTAGTGTTTTAAGGAACAACTTAAAAAGAGAATCCTAATGTGATTTCTTTATAATGGGTGTGTTCCTTATCTTATCCTAGTGTCTAAACTCTTCTCCATGGCTGGACCTCCAAATAATATTCCTTTATATGCTAAGGGGTATCTAGAGAGTGGGATAGCTTTAATAACTACCCTAACACTAACGCGTACCCTAATCCTAACCCCTACCCTAACACTAACACGTACCCTAATCCTAACCAATACCCTAAACCGAGCCCTAACCCTAACACTAACCCTAACCCTAACCCTAACCCATACCCTACGCCGTACCCGAAGCCCTCCCCGAACCCGTACCCTAAGCCGTACCCTAAGCCTAACCCTAATCCTAACCCTAAACCTAGGCTACCCTTGAATGCTTCTGCCTCCAATAGATTTCCTAAGCACTAGTGTTTTAAGGAACAGCTTAAAAAGAGAATCCTAATGTGATTTGTTTATAATGGGTGTGTTCCTTATCTTATCCTAGTGTCTAAATTCTTCTCCATGGCTGGACCTCCAAATAATATTCCTTTACGTGCTAAGGGGTATCTAGAGAGTGGGATAGCTTTAATAACTACCCTAACACTAACGCGTACCCTAAACCTAACCCCTACCCTAACCCTAACACGTACCCTAATCCTAACCAATACCCTAAGCCGAGCCCTAACCCTAACACTAACCCTAACCCTACCCCTAACCCATACCCTAAGCCGTACACGAAGCCCTCCCCAAACCCGTACCCTAAGCCGTACCCTAAGCCGTACCCTAAGCCTAAACCTAACCCTAGGCTACCCTTGACTGCTTCTGCCTCCAATAGATTTCCTAAGCACTAGTGTTTTAAGGAACAGCTTAAAAAGAGAATCCTAATGTGATTTCTTTATAATGGGTGTGTTCCTTATCTTATCCTAGTGTCTAAACTCTTCTCCATGCCTGGACCTCCAAATAATATTCCTTTACGTGCTAAGGGGTATCTAGAGACTGGGATAGGTTTAATAACTACCCTAACACTAACGCGTACCCTAACCCTAACCCCTACCCTATCCCTAACACGTACCCTAATCCTAACCAATACCCTAAACCGAGCCCTAACCCTAACACTAACCCTAACCCTAACCCTAACCCATACCCTACGCCGTACCCGAAGCCCTCCCCGAACCGGTACCCTAAGCCGTACCCTAAGCCGTACCCTAAGCCTAACCCTAACCCTAGGCTACCCTTGACTGCTTCTGCCTCCAATAGATTTCCTAAGCACTAGTGTTTTAAGGAACAGCTTAAAAAGAGAATCCTAATGTGATTTCTTTATAATGGGTGTGTTCCTTATCTTATCCTAGTGTCTAAACTCTTCTCCATGGCTGGACCCCCAAATAATATTCCTTTACGTGCTAAGGTGTATCTAGAGAGTGGGATAGGTTTAATAACTACCCTAACCCTAACGCGTACCCTAACCCTAACCCCTACCCTAACCCTAACATGTACCCTAAACCTATCCCGTACCCTAAGCCGAGCCCTAACCCTAACACTAACCCTAACCCTAACCCTAACCCATACCCTACCCCGTACACAAAGCCCTCCCCGAACCCGTACCCTAAGCCGTACCCTAAGCCGTACCCTAAGCCTAACCCTAACCCTAGGCTACCCTTGACTGCTTCTTCCTCCAATAGATTTCCTAAGCACTAGTGTTTTAAGGAACAGCTTAAAAAGAGAATCCTAATGTGATTTCTTTATAATGGGTGTGTTCCTTATCTTATCCTAGTGTCTAAACTCTTCTCCATGGCTGGACCCCCAAATAATATTCCTTTGCGTGCTAAGGGGTATCTAGAGAGTGGGATAGGTTTAATAACTACCCTAACCCTAACGCGTACCCTAACCCTAACCCCTACCCTAACCCTAACACGTACACTAATCCTAACCAATACCCTAAACCGAGCCCTAACCCTAACACTAACCCTAACCCTAACCCTAACCCATACCCTACGCCGTACCCGAAGCCCTCCCCGAACCGATACCCTAAGCCGTACCCTAAGCCGTACCCTAAGCCTAACCCTAACCCTAGGCTACCCTTGACTGCTTCTGCCTCCAATAGATTTTCTAAGCACTAGTGTTTTAAGGAACAGCTTAAAAAGAGAATCCTAATGTGATTTCTTTATAATGGGTGTGTTCCTTATCTTATCCTAGTGCCTAAACTCTTCTCCATGGCTGGACCTCCAAATAATATTCCTTTACGTGCTAAGAGGTATCTAGAGAGTGGGTTAGGTTTAATAACTACCCTAACACTAACGCGTACCCTAACCCTAAACCCTACCCTAACCCTAACACGTACCCTAATCCGAACCAATACCCTATACCGAGCCCTAACCCTAACACTAACCCTAACCCTAACCCATACCCTACGCCGTACCAGAAGCCCTCCCCGAACCCGTACCCTAAGCCGTACCCTAAGCCTAACCCTAAGCCTAACCCTAACCCTAGGCTACCCTTGACTGCTTCTGCCTCCAATAGATTTCCTAAGCACTTGTGTTTTAAGGAACAGCTTAAAAAGAGAATCCTAATGTAATTTCTTTATAATGGGTGTGTTCCTTATCTTATCCTAGTGTCTAAACTCTTCTCCATGGCTGGACCTCCAAATAATATTCCTTTACGTGCTAAGGGGTATCTAGAGAGTGGGTTAGGTTTAATAACTACCCTAACACTAGCGCGTACCCTAACCCTAACCCCTACCCTATCGCTAACACGTACCCTAATCCTAACCAATACCCTAAACAGAGCCCTAACCCTAACACTAACCCTAACCCTAACCCTAACCCATACCCTACGCTGTACCAGAAGCCCTCCCCGAACCCGTACCCTAAGCCGTACCCTAAGCCTAACCCTAAGCCTAACCCTAAACCTAGGCTACCCTTGAATGCTTCTGCCTCCAATAGATTTCCTAAGCACTAGTGTTTTAAGGAACAGCTTAAAAAGAGAATCCTAATGTGATTTGTTTATAATGGGTGTGTTCCTTATCTTATCCTAGTGTCTAAATTCTTCTCCATGGCTGGACCTCCAAATAATATTCCTTTACGTGCTAAGGGGTATCTAGAGAGTGGGATAGCTTTAATAACTACCCTAACACTAACGCGTACCCTAACCCTAACCCCTACCCTAACCCTAACACGTACCCTAATCCTAACCAATACCCTAAACCGAGCCCTAACCCTAACACTAACCCTAACCCTAACCCTAACCCATACCCTACGCCGTACCCGAAGCCATCCCCGAACCCGTACCCTAAGCCGTACCCTAAGCCTAACCCTAACCCTAGGCTACCCTTGACTGCTTCTGCCTCCAATAGATTTCCTAAGCACTAGTGTTTTAAGGAACAGCTTAAAAAGAGAATCCTAATGTGATTTCTTTATAATGGGTGTGTTCCTTATCTTATCCTAGTGTCTAAACTCTTCTCCATGGCTGGACCTCCAAATAATATTCCTTTACGTGCTAAGGGGTATCTAGAGATTGGGATAGGTTTAATAACTACCCTAACACTAACGCGTACCCTAACCCTAACCCCTACCCTAACCCTAACACGTACCCTAATCCTAACCAATACCCTAAGCCGAGCCCTAACCCTAACACTAACCCTAACCCTAACCCTAACCCATACCCTAAGCCGTACCCGAAGCCCTCCCCAAACCCGTACCCTAAGCCGTACCCTAAGCCGTACCCTAAGCCTAACCCTAACCCTAGGCTACCCTTGACTGCTTCTGCCTCCAATAGATTTCCTAAGCACTAGTGTTTTAAGGAACAGCTTAAAAAGAGAATCCTAATGTGATTTCTTTATAATGGGTGTGTTCCTTATCTTATCCTAGTGTCTAAACTCTTCTCCATGGCTGGACCTCCAAATAATATTCCTTTACGTGCTAAGGGGTATCTAGAGACTGGGATAGGTTTAATAACTACCCTAACACTAACGCGTACCCTAACCCTAACCCCTACCCTAACCCTAACACGTACCCTAATCCTAACCAATACCCTAAACCGAGCCCTAACCCTAACACTAACCCTAACCCTAACCCTAACCCATAACCTATGCCGTACCCGAAGCCCTCCCCGAACCGTTACCCTAAGCCGTACCCTAAGCCGTACCCTAAGCCTAACCCTAACCCTAGGCTACCCTTGACTGCTTCTGCCTCCAATAGATTTCCTAAGCACTAGTGTTTTAAGAAACAGCTTAAAAACAGAATCCTAATGTGATTTCTTTATAATGGGTGTGTTCCTTATCTTATCCTAGTGTCTAAACTCTTCTCCATGGCTGGACCTCCAAATAATATTCCTTTACGTGCTAAGGGGTATCTAGAGATTGGGATAGCTTTAATAACTACCCTAACCCTAACGCGTACCCTAACCCTAACCCCTACCCTAACCCTAACATGTACCCTAATCCTAACACGTACCCTAATCGGAGCCCTAACCCAAACACTAACCCTAACCCTAACCCATACCCTATGCCGTACCCGAAGCCCTCCCCGAACCCGTACCCTAAGCCGTACCCTAAGCCTAACCCCAAGCCTAACCCTAACCGTAGGCTACTCTTGACTGCTTCTGCCTCCAATCGATTTCCTAAGCACTAGTGTTTTAAGGAACAGCTTAAAAAGAGAATCCTAATGTGATTTCTTTATAATGGGTGTGTTCCTTATTTATCAAAGTGTCTAAACTCTTCTGCATGGCTGGACCTCCAAATAATATTCCTTTACGTGCTAAGCGGTATCTAGGGAGTGGGATAGGTTTAATAACTACCCTAACACTAACGCGTACCCTAACCCTAACCCCTACCCTAACACTAACACGTACCCTAATCCTAACCAATACCCTAAACCGAGCCCTAACCCTAACACTAACCCTAACCCTAACCCTAACCCATACCCTACGCCGTACCCGAAGCCCTCCCCGAACCCGTACCCTAAGCCGTACCCTAAGCCGTACCCTAAGCCTAACCCTAACCCTAGGCTACCCTTGACTGCTTCTGCCTCCAATAGATTTCCTAAGCACTAGTGTTTTAAGGAACAGCTTAAAAAGAGAATCCTAATGTGATTTCTTTATAATGGGTGTGTTCCTTATCTTATCCTAGTGTCTAAACTCTTCTCCATGGCTGGACCCCCAAATAATATTCCTTTACGTGCTAAGGTGTATCTAGAGAGTGGGATAGGTTTAATAACTACCCTAACCCTAACGCGTACCCTAACCCTAACCCCTACCCTAACCCTAACATGTACCCTAATGCTAACCCGTACCCTAAACCGAGCCCTAACCCTAACACTAACCCGAACCCTAACCCTAACCCATACCCTACGCCGTACCCGAAGCCCTCCCCGAACCCGTACCCTAAGCCGTACCCTAAGCCGTACTCTAAGCCTAACCCTAACCCTAGGCTACCCTTGACTGCTTCTGCCTCCAATAGATTTCCTAAGCACTAGTGTTTTAAGGAACAACTTAAAAAGAGAATCCTAATGTGATTTCTTTATAATGGGTGTGTTCCTTATCTTATCCTAGTGTCTAAACTCTTCTCCATGGCTGGACCTCCAAATAATATTCCTTTATGTGCTAAGGGGTATCTAGAGAGTGGGATAGCTTTAATAACTACCCTAACACTAACGCGTACCCTAATCCTAACCCCTACCCTAACACTAACACGTACCCTAATCCTAACCAATACCCTAAACCGAGCCCTAACCCTAACACTAACCCTAACCCTAACCCTAACCCATACCCTACGCCGTACCCGAAGCCCTCCCCGAACCCGTACCCTAAGCCGTACCCTAAGCCGTACCCTAAGCCTAACCCTAATCCTAACCCTAAACCTAGGCTACCCTTGAATGCTTCTGCCTCCAATAGATTTCCTAAGCACTAGTGTTTTAAGGAACAGCTTAAAAAGAGAATCCTAATGTGATTTCTTTATAAAGGGTGTGTTCCTTATCTTATCCTAGTGTCTAAACTCTTCTCCATGGCTTTACCTCCAAATAATATTCCTTTACGTGCTATGGGGTATCTAGAGATTGGGATAGGTTTAATAACTACCCTAACACTAACGCGTACCCTAACCCTAACCCCTACCCTAACCCTAACACGTACCCTAATCCTAACCAATACCCTAAGCCGAGCCCTAACCCTAACACTAACCCTAACCCTAACCCTAACCCATACCCTAAGCCGTACCCGAAGCCCTCCCCAAACCCGTACCCTAAGCCGTACCCTAAGCCGTACCCTAAGCCTAACCCTAACCCTAGGCTACCCTTGACTGCTTCTGCCTCCAATAGATTTCCTAAGCACTAGTGTTTTAAGGAACAGCTTAAAAAGAGAATCCTAATGTGATTTCTTTATAATGGGTGTGTTCCTTATATTATCTTAGTGTCTAAACTCTTCTCCATGGCTGGACCTCCAAATAATATTCCTTTACGTGCTAAGGGGTATCTAGAGACTGGGATAGGTTTAATAACTACCCTAACACTAACGCGTACCCTAACCCTAACCCCTACCCTAACCCTAACACGTACCCTAATCCTAACCAATACCCTAAACCGAGCCCTAACCCTAACACTAACCCTAACCCTAACCCTAACCCATACCCTATGCCGTACCCGAAGCCCTCCCCGAACCGTTACCCTAAGCCGTACCCTAAGCCGTACCCTAAGCCTAACCCTAACCCTAGGCTACCCTTGACTGCTTCTGCCTCCAATAGATTTCCTAAGCACTAGTGTTTTAAGAAACAGCTTAAAAACAGAATCCTAATGTGATTTCTTTATAATGGGTGTGTTCCTTATCTTATCCTAGTGTCTAAACTCTTCTCCATGGCTGGACCTCCAAATAATATTCCTTTACGTGCTAAGGGGTATCTAGAGATTGGGATAGGTTTAATAACTACCCTAACACTAACGCGTACCCTAACCCTAACCCCTACCCTAACCCTAACACGTACCCTAATCCTAACCAATACCCTAAGCCGAGCCCTAACCCTAACACTAACCCTAACCCTAACCCTAACCCATACCCTAAGCCGTACCCGAAGCCCTCCCCAAACCCGTACCCTAAGCCGTACCCTAAGCCGTACCCTAAGCCTAACCCTAACCCTAGGCTACCCTTGAGTGCTTCTGCCTCCAATAGATTTCCTAAGCACTAGTGTTTTAAGGAACAGCTTATAAAGTGAATCCTAATGTGATTTCTTTATAATGGGTGTGTTCCTTATCTTATCCTAGTGTCTAAACTCTTCTCCATGGCTGGACCCCCAAATAATATTCCTTTACGTGCTAAGGGGTATCTAGAGAGTGGGATAGGTTTAATAACTACCCTAACCCTAACGCGTACCCTAACCCTATCCCCTACCCTAACCCTAACACGTGCCCTAATCCTAACCCGTACCCTAAACCGAGCCCTAACCCTAACACTAACCCTAACCCTAACCCTAACCCATACCCTACGCCATACCCGAATCCCTCCCCGAACCCGTACCCTAAGCCGTACCCTAAGCCGTACCCTAAGCCTAACCCTAACCCTAGGCTACCCTTGACTGCTTCTGCCTCCAATAGATTTCCTAAGCACTAGTGTTTTAAGGAACAGCTTAAAAAGAGAATCCTATTGTGATTTCTTTATAATGGGTGTGTTCCTTATCTTATCCTAGTGTCTAAACTCTTCTCCATGGCTGGACCCCCAAAAATATTCCTTGACGTGCTAAGGTGTATCTAGAGAGTGGAATAGGTTTAATAACTACCCTAACCCTAACGCGTACCCTAACCCTAACCCCTACCCTAACCCTAACATGTACCCTAATCCTAACACGTACCCTAATCGGAGCCCTAACCCTAACACTAACCCTAACCCTAACCCATACCCTATGCCGTACCCGAAGCCCTCCCCGAACCCGTACCCTAAGCCGTACCCTAAGCCTAACCCCAAGCCTAACCCTAACCGTAGGCTACTCTTGACTGCTTCTGCCTCCAATCGATTTCCTAAGCACTAGTGTTTTAAGGAACAGCTTAAAAAGAGAATCCTAATGTGATTTCTTTATAATGGGTGTGTTCCTTATTTATCAAAGTGTCTAAACTCTTCTGCATGGCTGGACCTCCAAATAATATTCCTTTACGTGCTAAGCGGTATCTAGGGAGTGGGATGGGTTTAATAACTACCCTAACACTAACGCGTACCCTAACCCTAACCCCTACCCTAACACTAACACGTACCCTAATCCTAACCAATACCCTAAACCGAGCCCTAACCCTAACACTAACCCTAACCCTAACCCTAACCCATACCCTACGCCGTACCCGAAGCCCTCCCCGAACCCGTACCCTAAGCCGTACCCTAAGCCGTACCCTAAGCCTAACCCTAACCCTAGGCTACCCTTGACTGCTTCTGCTTCCAATAGATTTCCTAAGCACTAGTGTTTTAAGGAACAGCTTAAAAAGAGAATCCTAATGTGATTTCTTTATAATGGGTGTGTTCCTTATCTTATCCTAGTGTCTAAACTCTTCTCCATGGCTGGACCCCCAAATAATATTCCTTTACGTGCTAAGGTGTATCTAGAGAGTGGGATAGGTTTAATAACTACCCTAACCCTAACGCGTACCCTAACCCTAACCCCTACCCTAACCCTAACATGTACCCTAATGCTAACCCGTACCCTAAACCGAGCCCTAACCCTAACACTAACCCGAACCCTAACCCTAACCCATACCCTACGCCGTACCCGAAGCCCTCCCCGAACCCGTACCCTAAGCCGTACCCTAAGCCGTACTCTAAGCCTAACCCTAACCCTAGGCTACCCTTGACTGCTTCTGCCTCCAATAGATTTCCTAAGCACTAGTGTTTTAAGGAACAACTTAAAAAGAGAATCCTAATGTGATTTCTTTATAATGGGTGTGTTCCTTATCTTATCCTAGTGTCTAAACTCTTCTCCATGGCTGGACCTCCAAATAATATTCCTTTATATGCTAAGGGGTATCTAGAGAGTGGGATAGCTTTAATAACTACCCTAACACTAACGCGTACCCTAATCCTAACCCCTACCCTAACACTAACACGTACCCTAATCCTAACCAATACCCTAAACCGAGCCCTAACCCTAACACTAACCCTAACCCTAACCCTAACCCATACCCTACGCCGTACCCGAAGCCCTCCCCGAACCCGTACCCTAAGCCGTACCCTAAGCCTAACCCTAATCCTAACCCTAAACCTAGGCTACCCTTGAATGCTTCTGCCTCCAATAGATTTCCTAAGCACTAGTGTTTTAAGGAACAGCTTAAAAAGAGAATCCTAATGTGATTTGTTTATAATGGGTGTGTTCCTTATCTTATCCTAGTGTCTAAATTCTTCTCCATGGCTGGACCTCCAAATAATATTCCTTTACGTGCTAAGGGGTATCTAGAGAGTGGGATAGCTTTAATAACTACCCTAACACTAACGCGTACCCTAAACCTAACCCCTACCCTAACCCTAACACGTACCCTAATCCTAACCAATACCCTAAGCCGAGCCCTAACCCTAACACTAACCCTAACCCTACCCCTAACCCATACCCTAAGCCGTACACGAAGCCCTCCCCAAACCCGTACCCTAAGCCGTACCCTAAGCCGTACCCTAAGCCTAAACCTAACCCTAGGCTACCCTTGACTGCTTCTGCCTCCAATAGATTTCCTAAGCACTAGTGTTTTAAGGAACAGCTTAAAAAGAGAATCCTAATGTGATTTCTTTATAATGGGTGTGTTCCTTATCTTATCCTAGTGTCTAAACTCTTCTCCATGCCTGGACCTCCAAATAATATTCCTTTACGTGCTAAGGGGTATCTAGAGACTGGGATAGGTTTAATAACTACCCTAACACTAACGCGTACCCTAACCCTAACCCCTACCCTATCCCTAACACGTACCCTAATCCTAACCAATACCCTAAACCGAGCCCTAACCCTAACACTAACCCTAACCCTAACCCTAACCCATACCCTACGCCGTACCCGAAGCCCTCCCCAAACCCGTACCCTAAGCCGTACCCTAAGCCGTACCCTAAGCCTAACCCTAACCCTAGGCTACCCTTGAGTGCTTCTGCCTCCAATAGATTTCCTAAGCACTAGTGTTTTAAGGAACAGCTTATAAAGTGAATCCTAATGTGATTTCTTTATAATGGGTGTGTTCCTTATCTTATCCTAGTGTCTAAACTCTTCTCCATGGCTGGACCCCCAAATAATATTCCTTTACGTGCTAAGGGGTATCTAGAGAGTGGGATAGGTTTAATAACTACCCTAACCCTAACGCGTACCCTAACCCTATCCCCTACCCTAACCCTAACACGTGCCCTAATCCTAACCCGTACCCTAAACCGAGCCCTAACCCTAACACTAACCCTAACCCTAACCCTAACCCATACCCTACGCCATACCCGAATCCCTCCCCGAACCCGTACCCTAAGCCGTACCCTAAGCCGTACCCTAAGCCTAACCCTAACCCTAGGCTACCCTTGACTGCTTCTGCCTCCAATAGATTTCCTAAGCACTAGTGTTTTAAGGAACAGCTTAAAAAGAGAATCCTAATGTGATTTCTTTATAATGGGTGTGTTCCTTATCTTATCCTAGTGTCTAAACTCTTCTCCATGGCTGGACCTCCAAATAATATTCCTTTATATGCTAAGGGGTATCTAGAGAGTGGGATAGCTTTAATAACTACCCTAACACTAACGCGTACCCTAATCCTAACCCCTACCCTAACACTAACACGTACCCTAATCCTAACCAATACCCTAAACCGAGCCCTAACCCTAACACTAACCCTAACCCTAACCCTAACCCATACCCTACGCCGTACCCGAAGCCCTCCCCGAACCCGTACCCTAAGCCGTACCCTAAGCCTAACCCTAATCCTAACCCTAAACCTAGGCTACCCTTGAATGCTTCTGCCTCCAATAGATTTCCTAAGCACTAGTGTTTTAAGGAACAGCTTAAAAAGAGAATCCTAATGTGATTTGTTTATAATGGGTGTGTTCCTTATCTTATCCTAGTGTCTAAATTCTTCTCCATGGCTGGACCTCCAAATTATATTCCTTTACGTGCTAAGGGGTATCTAGAGAGTGGGATAGCTTTAATAACTACCCTAACACTAACGCGTACCCTAAACCTAACCCCTACCCTAACCCTAACACGTACCCTAATCCTAACCAATACCCTAAGCCGAGCCCTAACCCTAACACTAACCCTAACCCTACCCCTAACCCATACCCTAAGCCGTACACGAAGCCCTCCCCAAACCCGTACCCTAAGCCGTACCCTAAGCCGTACCCTAAGCCTAAACCTAACCCTAGGCTACCCTTGACTGCTTCTGCCTCCAATAGATTTCCTAAGCACTAGTGTTTTAAGGAACAGCTTAAAAAGAGAATCCTAATGTGATTTCTTTATAATGGGTGTGTTCCTTATCTTATCCTAGTGTCTAAACTCTTCTCCATGCCTGGACCTCCAAATAATATTCCTTTACGTGCTAAGGGGTATCTAGAGACTGGGATAGGTTTAATAACTACCCTAACACTAACGCGTACCCTAACCCTAACCCCTACCCTATCCCTAACACGTACCCTAATCCTAACCAATACCCTAAACCGAGCCCTAACCCTAACACTAACCCTAACCCTAACCCTAACCCATACCCTACGCCGTACCCGAAGCCCTCCCCGAACCGGTACCCTAAGCCGTACCCTAAGCCGTACCCTAAGCCTAACCCTAACCCTAGGCTACCCTTGACTGCTTCTGCCTCCAATAGATTTCCTAAGCACTAGTGTTTTAAGGAACAGCTTAAAAAGAGAATCCTAATGTGATTTCTTTATAATGGGTGTGTTCCTTATCTTATCCTAGTGTCTAAACTCTTCTCCATGGCTGGACCCCCAAATAATATTCCTTTACGTGCTAAGGTGTATCTAGAGAGTGGGATAGGTTTAATAACTACCCTAACCCTAACGCGTACCCTAACCCTAACCCCTACCCTAACCCTAACATGTACCCTAAACCTATCCCGTACCCTAAGCCGAGCCCTAACCCTAACACTAACCCTAACCCTAACCCTAACCCATACCCTACCCCGTACACAAAGCCCTCCCCGAACCCGTACCCTAAGCCGTACCCTAAGCCGTACCCTAAGCCTAACCCTAACCCTAGGCTACCCTTGACTGCTTCTTCCTCCAATAGATTTCCTAAGCACTAGTGTTTTAAGGAACAGCTTAAAAAGAGAATCCTAATGTGATTTCTTTATAATGGGTGTGTTCCTTATCTTATCCTAGTGTCTAAACTCTTCTCCATGGCTGAACCCCCAAATAATATTCCTTTGCGTGCTAAGGGGTATCTAGAGAGTGGGATAGGTTTAATAACTACCCTAACCCTAACACGTACCCTAACCCTAACCCCTACCCTAACCCTAACACGTACACTAATCCTAACCAATACCCTAAACCGAGCCCTAACCCTAACACTAACCCTAACCCTAACCCTAACCCATACCCTACGCCGTACCCGAAGCCCTCCCCGAACCGATACCCTAAGCCGTACCCTAAGCCGTACCCTAAGCCTAACCCTAACCCTAGGCTACCCTTGACTGCTTCTGCCTCCAATAGATTTTCTAAGCACTAGTGTTTTAAGGAACAGCTTAAAAAGAGAATCCTAATGTGATTTCTTTATAATGGGTGTGTTCCTTATCTTATCCTAGTGCCTAAACTCTTCTCCATGGCTGGACCTCCAAATAATATTCCTTTACGTGCTAAGAGGTATCTAGAGAGTGGGTTAGGTTTAATAACTACCCTAACACTAACGCGTACCCTAACCCTAAACCCTACCCTAACCCTAACACGTACCCTAATCCGAACCAATACCCTATACCGAGCCCTAACCCTAACACTAACCCTAACCCTAACCCATACCCTACGCCGTACCAGAAGCCCTCCCCGAACCCGTACCCTAAGCCGTACCCTAAGCCTAACCCTAAGCCTAACCCTAACCCTAGGCTACCCTTGACTGCTTCTGCCTCCAATAGATTTCCTAAGCACTTGTGTTTTAAGGAACAGCTTAAAAAGAGAATCCTAATGTAATTTCTTTATAATGGGTGTGTTCCTTATCTTATCCTAGTGTCTAAACTCTTCTCCATGGCTGGACCTCCAAATAATATTCCTTTACGTGCTAAGGGGTATCTAGAGAGTGGGTTAGGTTTAATAACTACCCTAACACTAGCGCGTACCCTAACCCTAACCCCTACCCTATCGCTAACACGTACCCTAATCCTAACCAATACCCTAAACAGAGCCCTAACCCTAACACTAACCCTAACCCTAACCCTAACCCATACCCTACGCTGTACCAGAAGCCCTCCCCGAACCCGTACCCTAAGCCGTACCCTAAGCCTAACCCTAAGCCTAACCCTAAACCTAGGCTACCCTTGAATGCTTCTGCCTCCAATAGATTTCCTAAGCACTAGTGTTTTAAGGAACAGCTTAAAAAGAGAATCCTAATGTGATTTGTTTATAATGGGTGTGTTCCTTATCTTATCCTAGTGTCTAAATTCTTCTCCATGGCTGGACCTCCAAATAATATTCCTTTACGTGCTAAGGGGTATCTAGAGAGTGGGATAGCTTTAATAACTACCCTAACACTAACGCGTACCCTAACCCTAACCCCTACCCTAACCCTAACACGTACCCTAATCCTAACCAATACCCTAAACCGAGCCCTAACCCTAACACTAACCCTAACCCTAACCCTAACCCATACCCTACGCCGTACCCGAAGCCATCCCCGAACCCGTACCCTAAGCCGTACCCTAAGCCTAACCCTAACCCTAGGCTACCCTTGACTGCTTCTGCCTCCAATAGATTTCCTAAGCACTAGTGTTTTAAGGAACAGCTTAAAAAGAGAATCCTAATGTGATTTCTTTATAATGGGTGTGTTCCTTATCTTATCCTAGTGTCTAAACTCTTCTCCATGGCTGGACCTCCAAATAATATTCCTTTACGTGCTAAGGGGTATCTAGAGATTGGGATAGGTTTAATAACTACCCTAACACTAACGCGTACCCTAACCCTAACCCCTACCCTAACCCTAACACGTACCCTAATCCTAACCAATACCCTAAGCCGAGCCCTAACCCTAACACTAACCCTAACCCTAACCCTAACCCATACCCTAAGCCGTACCCGAAGCCCTCCCCAAACCCGTACCCTAAGCCGTACCCTAAGCCGTACCCTAAGCCTAACCCTAACCCTAGGCTACCCTTGACTGCTTCTGCCTCCAATAGATTTCCTAAGCACTAGTGTTTTAAGGAACAGCTTAAAAAGAGAATCCTAATGTGATTTCTTTATAATGGGTGTGTTCCTTATCTTATCCTAGTGTCTAAACTCTTCTCCATGGCTGGACCTCCAAATAATATTCCTTTACGTGCTAAGGGGTATCTAGAGACTGGGATAGGTTTAATAACTACCCTAACACTAACGCGTACCCTAACCCTAACCCCTACCCTAACCCTAACACGTACCCTAATCCTAACCAATACCCTAAACCGAGCCCTAACCCTAACACTAACCCTAACCCTAACCCTAACCCATACCCTATGCCGTACCCGAAGCCCTCCCCGAACCGTTACCCTAAGCCGTACCCTAAGCCGTACCCTAAGCCTAACCCTAACCCTAGGCTACCCTTGACTGCTTCTGCCTCCAATAGATTTCCTAAGCACTAGTGTTTTAAGAAACAGCTTAAAAACAGAATCCTAATGTGATTTCTTTATAATGGGTGTGTTCCTTATCTTATCCTAGTGTCTAAACTCTTCTCCATGGCTGGACCTCCAAATAATATTCCTTTACGTGCTAAGGGGTATCTAGAGATTGGGATAGCTTTAATAACTACCCTAACCCTAACGCGTACCCTAACCCTAACCCCTACCCTAACCCTAACATGTACCCTAATCCTAACACGTACCCTAATCGGAGCCCTAACCCAAACACTAACCCTAACCCTAACCCATACCCTATGCCGTACCCGAAGCCCTCCCCGAACCCGTACCCTAAGCCGTACCCTAAGCCTAACCCCAAGCCTAACCCTAACCGTAGGCTACTCTTGACTGCTTCTGCCTCCAATCGATTTCCTAAGCACTAGTGTTTTAAGGAACAGCTTAAAAAGAGAATCCTAATGTGATTTCTTTATAATGGGTGTGTTCCTTATTTATCAAAGTGTCTAAACTCTTCTGCATGGCTGGACCTCCAAATAATATTCCTTTACGTGCTAAGCGGTATCTAGGGAGTGGGATAGGTTTAATAACTACCCTAACACTAACGCGTACCCTAACCCTAACCCCTACCCTAACACTAACACGTACCCTAATCCTAACCAATACCCTAAACCGAGCCCTAACCCTAACACTAACCCTAACCCTAACCCTAACCCATACCCTACGCCGTACCCGAAGCCCTCCCCGAACCCGTACCCTAAGCCGTACCCTAAGCCGTACCCTAAGCCTAACCCTAACCCTAGGCTACCCTTGACTGCTTCTGCCTCCAATAGATTTCCTAAGCACTAGTGTTTTAAGGAACAGCTTAAAAAGAGAATCCTAATGTGATTTCTTTATAATGGGTGTGTTCCTTATCTTATCCTAGTGTCTAAACTCTTCTCCATGGCTGGACCCCCAAATAATATTCCTTTACGTGCTAAGGTGTATCTAGAGAGTGGGATAGGTTTAATAACTACCCTAACCCTAACGCGTACCCTAACCCTAACCCCTACCCTAACCCTAACATGTACCCTAATGCTAACCCGTACCCTAAACCGAGCCCTAACCCTAACACTAACCCGAACCCTAACCCTAACCCATACCCTACGCCGTACCCGAAGCCCTCCCCGAACCCGTACCCTAAGCCGTACCCTAAGCCGTACTCTAAGCCTAACCCTAACCCTAGGCTACCCTTGACTGCTTCTGCCTCCAATAGATTTCCTAAGCACTAGTGTTTTAAGGAACAACTTAAAAAGAGAATCCTAATGTGATTTCTTTATAATGGGTGTGTTCCTTATCTTATCCTAGTGTCTAAACTCTTCTCCATGGCTGGACCTCCAAATAATATTCCTTTATGTGCTAAGGGGTATCTAGAGAGTGGGATAGCTTTAATAACTACCCTAACACTAACGCGTACCCTAATCCTAACCCCTACCCTAACACTAACACGTACCCTAATCCTAACCAATACCCTAAACCGAGCCCTAACCCTAACACTAACCCTAACCCTAACCCTAACCCATACCCTACGCCGTACCCGAAGCCCTCCCCGAACCCGTACCCTAAGCCGTACGCTAAGCTGTACCCTAAGCCTAACCCTAACCCTAGGCTACCCTTGAATGCTTCTGCCTCCAATAGATTTCCTAAGCACTAGTGTTTTAAGGAACAGCTTAAAAAGAGAATCCTAATGTGATTTCTTTATAATGGGTGTGTTCCTTATCTTATCCTAGTGTCTAAACTCTTCTCCATGGCTGGACCCTCAAATAATATTCCTTTACGTGCTAAGGGGTATCTAGAGAGTGGGTTAGGTTTAATAACTACCCTAACACTAACGCGTAACCTAACCCTAACCCCTACCGTAACCCTAACACGTACCCTAATCCTAACCAATACCCTAAACCGAGCCCTAACCCTAACACTAACCCTAACACTAACCCTAAGCCATACCCTACGCCGTACCCGAAGCCCTCCCCGAACCCGTACCCTAAGCCGTACCCTAAGCCGTACCCTAAGCCTAACCCTAACCCTAGGCTACCCTTGACTGCTTCTGCCTCCAATAGATTTCCTAAGCACTAGTGTTTTAAGGAACAGCTTAAAAAGAGAATCCTAATGTGATTTCTTTATAATGGGTGTGTTCCTTATCTTATCCTAGTGTCTAAACTCTTCTCCATGGCTGGACCTCCAAATAATATTCCTTTATGTGCTAAGGGGTATCTAGAGAGTGGGATAGCTTTAATAACTACCCTAACACTAACGCGTACCCTAACCCTAACCCCTACCCTAACCATAACACGTACCCTAATCCTAACCAATACCCTAAACCGAGCCCTAACCCTAACACTAACCCTAACCCTAACCCATACCCTACGCCGTACCCGAAGCCATCCCCGAACCCGTACCCTAAGCCGTACCCTAAGCCGTACCCTAAGCCTAACCCTAACCCTAGGCTACCCTTGACTGCTTCTGCCTCCAATAGATTTCCTAAGCACTAGTGTTTTAAGGAACAGCTTAAAAAGAGAATCCTAATGTGATTTCTTTATAATGGGTGTGTTCCTTATCTTATCCTAGTGTCTAAACTCTTCTCCATGGCTGGACCTCCAAATAATATTCCTTATGTGCTAAGGGGTATCTAGAGAGTGAGATAGCTTTAATAACTACCCTAACACTAACGCGTACCCTAACCCTAACCCCTACCCTAAACCTAACACGTACCCTAATCCTAACCAATACCCTAAACCGAGCCCTAACCCTAACACTAACCCTAACCCTAACCCTAACCCATACCCTACGCCATACCCGAATCCCTCACCGAACCCGTACCCTAAGCCGTACCCTAAGCCGTACCCTAAGCCTAACCCTAACCCTAGGCTACCCTTGACTGCTTCTGCCTCCAATAGATTTCCTAAGCACTAGTGTTTTAAGGAACATCTTAAAAAGAGAATCCTATTGTGATTTCTTTATAATGGGTGTGTTCCTTATCTTATCCTAGTGTCTAAACTCTTCTCCATGGCTGGACCCCCAAATAATATTCCTTGACGTGCTAAGGTGTATCTAGAGAGTGGGATAGGTTTAATAACTACCCTAACCCTAACGCGTACCCTAACCCTAACCCCTACCCTAACCCTAACATGTACCCTAATCCTAACACCTACCCTAATCGGAGCCCTAACCCTAACACTAACCCTAACCCTAACCCATACCCTATGCCGTACCCGAAGCCCTCCCCGAACCCGTACCCTAAGCCGTACCCTAAGCCTAACCCCAAGCCTAACCCTAACCGTAGGCTACTCTTGACTGCTTCTGCCTCCAATAGATTTCCTAAGCACTAGTGTTTTAAGGAACAGCTTAAAAAGAGAATTCTAATGTGATTTCTTTATAATGGGTGTGTTCCTTATTTATCAAAGTGTCTAAACTCTTCTGCATGGCTGGACCTCCAAATAATATTCCTTTACGTGCTAAGCGGTATCTAGGGAGTGGGATAGGTTTAATAACTACCCTAACACTAATGCGTACCCTAACCCTAACCCCTACCCTAACCATAACACGTACCCTAATCCTAACCAATACCCTAAACCGAGCCCTAACCCTAACACTAACCCTAACCCTAACCCATACCCTACGCCGTACCCGAAGCCCTCCCCGAACCCGTACCCTAAGCCGTACCCTAAGCCGTACCCTAAGCCTAACCCTAACCCTAGGCTACCCTTGACTGCTTCTGCCTCCAATAGATTTCCTAAGCACTAGTGTTTTAAGGAACAGCTTAAAAAGAGAATCCTAATGTGATTTCTTTATAATGGGTGTGTTCCTTATCTTATCCTAGTGTCTAAACTCTTCTCCATGGCTGGACCTCCAAATAATATTCCTTATGTGCTAAGGGGTATCTAGAGAGTGGGATAGCTTTAATAACTACCCTAACACTAACGCGTACCCTAACCCTAACCCCTACCCTAACCCTAACACGTACCCTAATCCTAACCAATACCCTAAACCGAGCCCTAACCCTAACACTAACCCTAACCCTAACCCTAACCCATACCCTACGCCATACCCGAATCCCTCACCGAACCCGTACCCTAAGCCGTACCCTAAGCCGTACCCTAAGCCTAACCCTAACCCTAGGCTACCCTTGACTGCTTCTGCCTCCAATAGATTTCCTAAGCACTAGTGTTTTAAGGAACATCTTAAAAAGAGAATCCTATTGTGATTTCTTTATAATGGTTGTGTTCCTTATCTTATCCTAGTGTCTAAACTCTTCTCCATGGCTGGACCCCCAAATAATATTCCTTGACGTGCTAAGGTGTATCTAGAGAGTGGGATAGGTTTAATAACTACCCTAACCCTAACGCGTACCCTAACCCTAACCCCTACCCTAACCCTAACATGTACCCTAATCCTAACACGTACCCTAATCGGAGCCCTAACCCTAACACTAACCCTAACCCTAACCCATACCCTATGCCGTACCCGAAGCCCTCCCCGAACCCGTACCCTAAGCCGTACCCTAAGCCTAACCCCAAGCCTAACCCTAACCGTAGGCTACTCTTGACTGCTTCTGCCTCCAATAGATTTCCTAAGCACTAGTGTTTTAAGGAACAGCTTAAAAAGAGAATCCTAATGTGATTTCTTTATAATGGGTGTGTTCCTTATTTATCAAAGTGTCTAAACTCTTCTGCATGGCTGGACCTCCAAATAATATTCCTTTACGTGCTAAGCGGTATCTAGGGAGTGGGATAGGGTTAATAACTACCCTAACACTAACGCGTACCCTAACCCTAACCCCTACCCTAACACTAACACGTACCCTAATCCTAACCAATACCCTAAACCGAGCCCTAACCCTAACACTAACCCTAACCCTAACCCTAACCCATACCCTACGCCATACCCGAAGCCCTCCCCGAACCCGTACCCTAAGCCGTACCCTAAGCCGTACTCTAAGCCTAACCCTAACCCTAGGCTACCCTTCACTGCTCCTGCCTCCAATAGATTTCCTAAGCACTAGTGTTTTAAGGAACAACTTAAAAAGAGAATCCTAATGTGATTTCTTTATAATGGGTGTGTTCCTTATCTTATCCTAGTGTCTAAACTCTTCTCCATGGCTGGACCTCCAAATAATATTCCTTTATGTGCTAAGGGGTATCTAGAGAGTGGGATAGCTTTAATAACTACCCTAACACTAACGCGTACCCTAACCCTAACCCCTACCCTAACACTAACACGTACCCTAATCCTAACCAATACCCTAAACCGAGCCCTAACCCTAACACTAACCCTAACCCATACCCTACGCCGTACCCGAAGCCCTCCCCGAACCCGTACCCTAAGCCGTACGCTAAGCTGTACCCTAAGCCTAACCCTAACCCTAGGCTACCCTTGAATGCTTCTGCCTCCAATAGATTTCCTAAGCACTAGTGTTTTAAGGAACAGCTTAAAAAGAGAATCCTAATGTGATTTCTTTATAATGGGTGTGTTCCTTATCTTATCCTAGTGTCTAAACTCTTCTCCATGGCTGGACCCTCAAATAATATTCCTTTACGTGCTAAGGGGTATCTAGAGAGTGGGTTAGGTTTAATAACTACCCTAACACTAACGCGTAACCTAACCCTAACCCCTACCGTAACCCTAACACGTACCCTAATCCTAACCAATACCCTAAACCGAGCCCTAACCCTAACACTAACCCTAACCCTAACCCTAAGCCATACCCTACGCCGTACCCGAAGCCCTCCCCGAACCCGTACCCTAAGCCGTACCCTAAGCCGTACCCTAAGCCTAACCCTAACCCTAGGCTACCCTTGACTGCTTCTGCCTCCAATAGATTTCCTAAGCACTAGTGTTTTAAGGAACAGCTTAAAAAGAGAATCCTAATGTGATTTCTTTATAATGGGTGTGTTCCTTATCTTATCCTAGTGTCTAAACTCTTCTCCATGGCTGGACCTCCAAATAATATTCCTTTACGTGCTAAGGTGTATCTAGAGATTGGGATAGGTTTAATAACTACCCTAACACTAACGCGTACCCTAACCCTAACCCCTACCCTAACCCTAACACGTACCCTAATCCTAACCAATACCCTAAGCCGAGCCCTAACCCTAACACTAACCCTAACCCTAACCCTAACCCATACCCTAAGCCGTACCCGAAGCCCTCCCCAAACCCGTACCCTAAGCCGTACCCTAAGCCGTACCCTAAGCCTAACCCTAACCCTAGGCTACCCTTGACTGCTTCTGCCTCCAATAGATTTCCTAAGCACTAGTGTTTTAAGGAACAGCTTAAAAAGAGAATCCTAATGTGATTTCTTTATAATGGGTGTGTTCCTTATCTTATCCTAGTGTCTAAACTCTTCTCCATGGCTGGACCTCCAAATAATATTCCTTTACGTGCTAAGGGGTATCTAGAGACTGGGATAGGTTTAATAACTACCCTAACACTAACGCGTACCCTAACCCTAACCCCTACCCTAACCCTAACACGTACCCTAATCCTAACCAATACCCTAAACCGAGCCCTAACCCTAACACTAACCCTAACCCTAACCCTAACCCATACCCTATGCCGTACCCGAAGCCCTCCCCGAACCGTTACCCTAAGCCGTACCCTAAGCCGTACCCTAAGCCTAACCCTAACCCTAGGCTACCCTTGACTGCTTCTGCCTCCAATAGATTTCCTAAGCACTAGTGTTTTAAGAAACAGCTTAAAAACAGAATCCTAATGTGATTTCTTTATAATGGGTGTGTTCCTTATCTTATCCTAGTGTCTAAACTCTTCTCCATGGCTGGACCTCCAAATAATATTCCTTTACGTGCTAAGGGGTATCTAGAGATTGGGATAGCTTTAATAACTACCCTAACCCTAACGCGTACCCTAACCCTAACCCCTACCCTAACCCTAACATGTACCCTAATCCTAACACGTACCCTAATCGGAGCCCTAACCCAAACACTAACCCTAACCCTAACCCATACCCTATGCCGTACCCGAAGCCCTCCCCGAACCCGTACCCTAAGCCGTACCCTAAGCCTAACCCCAAGCCTAACCCTAACCGTAGGCTACTCTTGACTGCTTCTGCCTCCAATCGATTTCCTAAGCACTAGTGTTTTAAGGAACAGCTTAAAAAGAGAATCCTAATGTGATTTCTTTATAATGGGTGTGTTCCTTATTTATCAAAGTGTCTAAACTCTTCTGCATGGCTGGACCTCCAAATAATATTCCTTTACGTGCTAAGCGGTATCTAGGGAGTGGGATAGGTTTAATAACTACCCTAACACTAACGCGTACCCTAACCCTAACCCCTACCCTAACACTAACACGTACCCTAATCCTAACCAATACCCTAAACCGAGCCCTAACCCTAACACTAACCCTAACCCTAACCCTAACCCATACCCTACGCCGTACCCGAAGCCCTCCCCGAACCCGTACCCTAAGCCGTACCCTAAGCCGTACCCTAAGCCTAACCCTAACCCTAGGCTACCCTTGACTGCTTCTGCCTCCAATAGATTTCCTAAGCACTAGTGTTTTAAGGAACAGCTTAAAAAGAGAATCCTAATGTGATTTCTTTATAATGGGTGTGTTCCTTATCTTATCCTAGTGTCTAAACTCTTCTCCATGGCTGGACCCCCAAATAATATTCCTTTACGTGCTAAGGTGTATCTAGAGAGTGGGATAGGTTTAATAACTACCCTAACCCTAACGCGTACCCTAACCCTAACCCCTACCCTAACCCTAACATGTACCCTAATGCTAACCCGTACCCTAAACCGAGCCCTAACCCTAACACTAACCCGAACCCTAACCCTAACCCATACCCTACGCCGTACCCGAAGCCCTCCCCGAACCCGTACCCTAAGCCGTACCCTAAGCCGTACTCTAAGCCTAACCCTAACCCTAGGCTACCCTTGACTGCTTCTGCCTCCAATAGATTTCCTAAGCACTAGTGTTTTAAGGAACAACTTAAAAAGAGAATCCTAATGTGATTTCTTTATAATGGGTGTGTTCCTTATCTTATCCTAGTGTCTAAACTCTTCTCCATGGCTGGACCTCCAAATAATATTCCTTTATGTGCTAAGGGGTATCTAGAGAGTGGGATAGCTTTAATAACTACCCTAACACTAACGCGTACCCTAACCCTAACCCCTACCCTAACACTAACACGTACCCTAATCCTAACCAATACCCTAAACCGAGCCCTAACCCTAACACTAACCCTAACCCATACCCTACGCCGTACCCGAAGCCCTCCCCGAACCCGTACCCTAAGCCGTACGCTAAGCTGTACCCTAAGCCTAACCCTAACCCTAGGCTACCCTTGAATGCTTCTGCCTCCAATAGATTTCCTAAGCACTAGTGTTTTAAGGAACAGCTTAAAAAGAGAATCCTAATGTGATTTCTTTATAATGGGTGTGTTCCTTATCTTATCCTAGTGTCTAAACTCTTCTCCATGGCTGGACCCTCAAATAATATTCCTTTACGTGCTAAGGGGTATCTAGAGAGTGGGTTAGGTTTAATAACTACCCTAACACTAACGCGTAACCTAACCCTAACCCCTACCGTAACCCTAACACGTACCCTAATCCTAACCAATACCCTAAACCGAGCCCTAACCCTAACACTAACCCTAACCCTAACCCTAAGCCATACCCTACGCCGTACCCGAAGCCCTCCCCGAACCCGTACCCTAAGCCGTACCCTAAGCCGTACCCTAAGCCTAACCCTAACCCTAGGCTACCCTTGACTGCTTCTGCCTCCAATAGATTTCCTAAGCACTAGTGTTTTAAGGAACAGCTTAAAAAGAGAATCCTAATGTGATTTCTTTATAATGGGTGTGTTCCTTATCTTATCCTAGTGTCTAAACTCTTCTCCATGGCTGGACCTCCAAATAATATTCCTTTATGTGCTAAGCGGTATCTAGAGAGTGGGATAGCTTTAATAACTACCCTAACACTAATGCGTACCCTAACCCTAACCCCTACCCTAACCATAACACGTACCCTAATCCTAACCAATACCCTAAACCGAGCCCTAACCCTAACACTAACCCTAACCCTAACCCATACCCTACGCCGTACCCGAAGCCCTCCCCGAACCCATACCCTAAGCCGTACCCTAAGCCGTACCCTAAGCCTAACCCTAACCCTAGGCTACCCTTGACTGCTTCTGCCTCCAATAGATTTCCTAAGCACTAGTGTTTTAAGGAACAGCTTAAAAAGAGAATCCTAATGTGATTTCTTTATAATGGGTGTGTTCCTTATCTTATCCTAGTGTCTAAACTCTTCTCCATGGCTGGACCTCCAAATAATATTCCTTATGTGCTAAGGGGTATCTAGAGAGTGGGATAGCTTTAATAACTACCCTAACACTAACGCGTACCCTAACCCTAACCCCTACCCTAACCCTAACACGTACCCTAATCCTAACCAATACCCTAAACCGAGCCCTAACCCTAACACTAACCCTAACCCTAACCCTAACCCATACCCTACGCCATACCCGAATCCCTCACCGAACCCGTACCCTAAGCCGTACCCTAAGCCGTACCCTAAGCCTAACCCTAACCCTAGGCTACCCTTGACTGCTTCTGCCTCCAATAGATTTCCTAAGCACTAGTGTTTTAAGGAACATCTTAAAAAGAGAATCCTATTGTGATTTCTTTATAATGGGTGTGTTCCTTATCTTATCCTAGTGTCTAAACTCTTCTCCATGGCTGGACCCCCAAATAATATTCCTTGACGTGCTAAGGTGTATCTAGAGAGTGGGATAGGTTTAATAACTACCCTAACCCTAACGCGTACCCTAACCCTAACCCCTACCCTAACCCTAACATGTACCCTAATCCTAACACCTACCCTAATCGGAGCCCTAACCCTAACACTAACCCTAACCCTAACCCATACCCTATGCCGTACCCGAAGCCCTCCCCGAACCCGTAACCTAAGCCGTACCCTAAGCCTAACCCCAAGCCTAACCCTAACCGTAGGCTACTCTTGACTGCTTCTGCCTCCAATAGATTTCCTAAGCACTAGTGTTTTAAGGAACAGCTTAAAAAGAGAATTCTAATGTGATTTCTTTATAATGGGTGTGTTCCTTATTTATCAAAGTGTCTAAACTCTTCTGCATGGCTGTACCTCCAAATAATATTCCTTTACGTGCTAAGCGGTATCTAGGGAGTGGGATAGGTTTAATAACTACCCTAACCCTAACGCGTACCCTAACCCTAACCCCTACCCTAACCCTAACATGTACCCTAATGCTAACCCGTACCCTAAACCGATCCCTAACCCTAACACTAACCCTAACCCTAACCCTAACCCATACCCTACGCCGTACCCGAAGCCCTCACCGAACCCGTACCCTAAGCCGTACGCTAAGCTGTACCCTAAGCCTAACCCTTACCCTAGGCTACCCTTGAATGCTTCTGCCTCCAATAGATTTCCTAAGCACTAGTGTTTTAAGGAACAGCTTAAAAAGAGAATCCTAATGTGATTTCTTTATAATGGGTGTGTTCCTTATCTTATCCTAGTGTCTAAACTCTTCTCCATGGCTGGACCCTCAAATAATATTCCTTTACGTGCTAAGGGGTATCTAGAGAGTGGGTTAGGTTTAATAACTACCCTAACACTAACGCGTAACCTAACCCTAACCCCTACCGTAACCCTAACACGTACCCTAATCCTAACCAATACCCTAAACCGAGCCCTAACCCTAACACTAACCCTAACCCTAACCCTAAGCCATACCCTACGCCGTACCCGAAGCCCTCCCCGAACCCGTACCCTAAGCCGTACCCTAAGCCGTACCCTAAGCCTAACCCTAACCCTAGGCTACCCTTGACTGCTTCTGCCTCCAATAGATTTCCTAAGCACTAGTGTTTTAAGGAACAGCTTAAAAAGAGAATCCTAATGTGATTTCTTTATAATGGGTGTGTTCCTTATCTTATCCTAGTGTCTAAACTCTTCTCCATGGCTGGACCTCCAAATAATATTCCTTTATGTGCTAAGCGGTATCTAGAGAGTGGGATAGCTTTAATAACTACCCTAACACTAATGCGTACCCTAACCCTAACCCCTACCCTAACCATAACACGTACCCTAATCCTAACCAATACCCTAAACCGAGCCCTAACCCTAACACTAACCCTAACCCTAACCCATACCCTACGCCGTACCCGAAGCCCTCCCCGAACCCATACCCTAAGCCGTACCCTAAGCCGTACCCTAAGCCTAACCCTAACCCTAGGCTACCCTTGACTGCTTCTGCCTCCAATAGATTTCCTAAGCACTAGTGTTTTAAGGAACAGCTTAAAAAGAGAATCCTAATGTGATTTCTTTATAATGGGTGTGTTCCTTATCTTATCCTAGTGTCTAAACTCTTCTCCATGGCTGGACCTCCAAATAATATTCCTTATGTGCTAAGGGGTATCTAGAGAGTGGGATAGCTTTAATAACTACCCTAACACTAACGCGTACCCTAACCCTAACCCCTACCCTAACCCTAACACGTACCCTAATCCTAACCAATACCCTAAACCGAGCCCTAACCCTAACACTAACCCTAACCCTAACCCTAACCCATACCCTACGCCATACCCGAATCCCTCACCGAACCCGTACCCTAAGCCGTACCCTAACCCTAAGCAAAAGCCTAACCCTAACCCTAGGCTACCCTTGACTGCTTCTGCCTCCAATAGATTTCCTAAGCACTAGTGTTTTAAGGAACATCTTAAAAAGGGAATCCTATTGTGATTTCTTTATAATGGGTGTGTTCCTTATCTTATCCTAGTGTCTAAACTCTTCTCCATGGCTGGACCCCCAAATAATATTCCTTGACGTGCTAAGGTGTATCTAGAGAGTGGGATAGGTTTAATAACTACCCTAACCCTAACGCGTACCCTAACCCTAACCCCTACCCTAACCCTAACATGTACCCTAATCCTAACACGTACCCTAATCGGAGCCCTAACCCTAACACTAACCCTAACCCTAACCCATACCCTATGCCGTACCCGAAGCCCTCCCCGAACCCGTAACCTAAGCCGTACCCTAAGCCTAACCCCAAGCCTAACCCTAACCGTAGGCTACTCTTGACTGCTTCTGCCTCCAATAGATTTCCTAAGCACTAGTGTTTTAAGGAACAGCTTAAAAAGAGAATTCTAATGTGATTTCTTTATAATGGGTGTGTTCCTTATTTATCAAAGTGTCTAAACTCTTCTGCATGGCTGGACCTCCAAATAATATTCCTTTACGTGCTAAGCGGTATCTAGGGAGTGGGATAGGTTTAATAACTACCCTAACCCTAACGCGTACCCTAACCCTAACCCCTACCCTAACCCTAACATGTACCCTAATGCTAACCCGTACCCTAAACCGAGCCCTAACCCTAACACTAACCCTAACCCTAACCCTAACCCATACCCTACGCCGTACCCGAAGCCCTCCCCGAACCCGTACCCTAAGCCGTACGCTAAGCTGTACCCTAAGCCTAACCCTTACCCTAGGCTACCCTTGAATGCTTCTGCCTCCAATAGATTTCCTAAGCACTAGTGTTTTAAGGAACAGCTTAAAAAGAGAATCCTAATGTGATTTCTTTATAATGGGTGTGTTCCTTATCTTATCCTAGTGTCTAAACTCTTCTCCATGGCTGGACCCTCAAATAATATTCCTTTACGTGCTAAGGGGTATCTAGAGAGTGGGTTAGGTTTAATAACTACCCTAACACTAACGCGTAACCTAACCCTAACCCCTACCGTAACCCTAACACGTACCCTAATCCTAACCAATACCCTAAACCGAGCCCTAACCCTAACACTAACCCTAACCCTAACCCTAAGCCATACCCTACGCCGTACCCGAAGCCCTCCCCGAACCCGTACCCTAAGCCGTACCCTAAGCCGTACCCTAAGCCTAACCCTAACCCTAGGCTACCCTTGACTGCTTCTGCCTCCAATAGATTTCCTAAGCACTAGTGTTTTAAGGAACAGCTTAAAAAGAGAATCCTAATGTGATTTCTTTATAATGGGTGTGTTCCTTATCTTATCCTAGTGTCTAAACTCTTCTCCATGGCTGGACCTCCAAATAATATTCCTTTATGTGCTAAGCGGTATCTAGAGAGTGGGATAGCTTTAATAACTACCCTAACACTAATGCGTACCCTAACCCTAACCCCTACCCTAACCATAACACGTACCCTAATCCTAACCAATACCCTAAACCGAGCCCTAACCCTAACACTAACCCTAACCCTAACCCATACCCTACGCCGTACCCGAAGCCCTCCCCGAACCCATACCCTAAGCCGTACCCTAAGCCGTACCCTAAGCCTAACCCTAACCCTAGGCTACCCTTGACTGCTTCTGCCTCCAATAGATTTCCTAAGCACTAGTGTTTTAAGGAACAGCTTAAAAAGAGAATCCTAATGTGATTTCTTTATAATGGGTGTGTTCCTTATCTTATCCTAGTGTCTAAACTCTTCTCCATGGCTGGACCTCCAAATAATATTCCTTATGTGCTAAGGGGTATCTAGAGAGTGGGATAGCTTTAATAACTACCCTAACACTAACGCGTACCCTAACCCTAACCCCTACCCTAACCCTAACACGTACCCTAATCCTAACCAATACCCTAAACCGAGCCCTAACCCTAACACTAACCCTAACCCTAACCCTAACCCATACCCTACGCCATACCCGAATCCCTCACCGAACCCGTACCCTAAGCCGTACCCTAACCCTAAGCAAAAGCCTAACCCTAACCCTAGGCTACCCTTGACTGCTTCTGCCTCCAATAGATTTCCTAAGCACTAGTGTTTTAAGGAACATCTTAAAAAGAGAATCCTATTGTGATTTCTTTATAATGGGTGTGTTCCTTATCTTATCCTAGTGTCTAAACTCTTCTCCATGGCTGGACCCCCAAATAATATTCCTTGACGTGCTAAGGTGTATCTAGAGAGTGGGATAGGTTTAATAACTACCCTAACCCTAACGCGTACCCTAACCCTAACCCCTACCCTAACCCTAACATGTACCCTAATCCTAACACGTACCCTAATCGGAGCCCTAACCCTAACAC
Source organism: Balaenoptera physalus (assembly GCF_965194825.1). Lineage (NCBI taxonomy): Eukaryota > Metazoa > Chordata > Mammalia > Artiodactyla > Balaenopteridae > Balaenoptera > Balaenoptera physalus. Next base: position 140,631,934 of record NC_138903.1, on the reverse strand, counting down.
TAACCCTAACCCTAACCCATACCCTATGCCGTACCCGAAGCCCTCCCCGAACCCGTAACCTAAGCCGTACCCTAAGCCTAACCCCAAGCCTAACCCTAACCGTAGGCTACTCTTGACTGCTTCTGCCTCCAATAGATTTCCTAAGCACTAGTGTTTTAAGGAACAGCTTAAAAAGAGAATTCTAATGTGATTTCTTTATAATGGGTGTGTTCCTTATTTATCAAAGTGTCTAAACTCTTCTGCATGGCTGGACCTCCAAATAATATTCCTTTACGTGCTAAGCGGTATCTAGGGAGTGGGATAGGTTTAATAACTACCTTAACCCTAACGCGTACCCTAACCCTAACCCCTACCCTAACCCTAACATGTACCCTAATGCTAACCCGTACCCTAAACCGAGCCCTAACCCTAACACTAACCCTAACCCTAACCCTAACCCATACCCTACGCCGTACCCGAAGCCCTCCCCGAACCCGTACCCTAAGCCGTACGCTAAGCTGTACCCTAAGCCTAACCCTTACCCTAGGCTACCCTTGAATGCTTCTGCCTCCAATAGATTTCCTAAGCACTAGTGTTTTAAGGAACAGCTTAAAAAGAGAATCCTAATGTGATTTCTTTATAATGGGTGTGTTCCTTATCTTATCCTAGTGTCTAAACTCTTCTCCATGGCTGGACCCTCAAATAATATTCCTTTACGTGCTAAGGGGTATCTAGAGAGTGGGTTAGGTTTAATAACTACCCTAACACTAACGCGTAACCTAACCCTAACCCCTACCGTAACCCTAACACGTACCCTAATCCTAACCAATACCCTAAACCGAGCCCTAACCCTAACACTAACCCTAACCCTAACCCTAAGCCATACCCTACGCCGTACCCGAAGCCCTCCCCGAACCCGTACCCTAAGCCGTACCCTAAGCCGTACCCTAAGCCTAACCCTAACCCTAGGCTACCCTTGACTGCTTCTGCCTCCAATAGATTTCCTAAGCACTAGTGTTTTAAGGAACAGCTTAAAAAGAGAATCCTAATGTGATTTCTTTATAATGGGTGTGTTCCTTATCTTATCCTAGTGTCTAAACTCTTCTCCATGGCTGGACCTCCAAATAATATTCCTTTATGTGCTAAGCGGTATCTAGAGAGTGGGATAGCTTTAATAACTACCCTAACACTAATGCGTACCCTAACCCTAACCCCTACCCTAACCATAACACGTACCCTAATCCTAACCAATACCCTAAACCGAGCCCTAACCCTAACACTAACCCTAACCCTAACCCATACCCTACGCCGTACCCGAAGCCCTCCCCGAACCCATACCCTAAGCCGTACCCTAAGCCGTACCCTAAGCCTAACCCTAACCCTAGGCTACCCTTGACTGCTTCTGCCTCCAATAGATTTCCTAAGCACTAGTGTTTTAAGGAACAGCTTAAAAAGAGAATCCTAATGTGATTTCTTTATAATGGGTGTGTTCCTTATCTTATCCTAGTGTCTAAACTCTTCTCCATGGCTGGACCTCCAAATAATATTCCTTATGTGCTAAGGGGTATCTAGAGAGTGGGATAGCTTTAATAACTACCCTAACACTAACGCGTACCCTAACCCTAACCCCTACCCTAACCCTAACACGTACCCTAATCCTAACCAATACCCTAAACCGAGCCCTAACCCTAACACTAACCCTAACCCTAACCCTAACCCATACCCTACGCCATACCCGAATCCCTCACCGAACCCGTACCCTAAGCCGTACCCTAACCCTAAGCAAAAGCCTAACCCTAACCCTAGGCTACCCTTGACTGCTTCTGCCTCCAATAGATTTCCTAAGCACTAGTGTTTTAAGGAACATCTTAAAAAGAGAATCCTATTGTGATTTCTTTATAATGGGTGTGTTCCTTATCTTATCCTAGTGTCTAAACTCTTCTCCATGGCTGGACCCCCAAATAATATTCCTTGACGTGCTAAGGTGTATCTAGAGAGTGGGATAGGTTTAATAACTACCCTAACCCTAACGCGTACCCTAACCCTAACCCCTACCCTAACCCTAACATGTACCCTAATCCTAACACGTACCCTAATCGGAGCCCTAACCCTAACACTAACCCTAACCCTAACCCATACCCTATGCCGTACCCGAAGCCCTCCCCGAACCCGTAACCTAAGCCGTACCCTAAGCCTAACCCCAAGCCTAACCCTAACCGTAGGCTACTCTTGACTGCTTCTGCCTCCAATAGATTTCCTAAGCACTAGTGTTTTAAGGAACAGCTTAAAAAGAGAATTCTAATGTGATTTCTTTATAATGGGTGTGTTCCTTATTTATCAAAGTGTCTAAACTCTTCTGCATGGCTGGACCTCCAAATAATATTCCTTTACGTGCTAAGCGGTATCTAGGGAGTGGGATAGGTTTAATAACTACCCTAACCCTAACGCGTACCCTAACCCTAACCCCTACCCTAACCCTAACATGTACCCTAATGCTAACCCGTACCCTAAACCGAGCCCTAACCCTAACACTAACCCTAACCCTAACCCTAACCCATACCCTACGCCGTACCCGAAGCCCTCCCCGAACCCGTACCCTAAGCCGTACGCTAAGCTGTACCCTAAGCCTAACCCTTACCCTAGGCTACCCTTGAATGCTTCTGCCTCCAATAGATTTCCTAAGCACTAGTGTTTTAAGGAACAGCTTAAAAAGAGAATCCTAATGTGATTTCTTTATAATGGGTGTGTTCCTTATCTTATCCTAGTGTCTAAACTCTTCTCCATGGCTGGACCCTCAAATAATATTCCTTTACGTGCTAAGGGGTATCTAGAGAGTGGGTTAGGTTTAATAACTACCCTAACACTAACGCGTAACCTAACCCTAACCCCTACCGTAACCCTAACACGTACCCTAATCCTAACCAATACCCTAAACCGAGCCCTAACCCTAACACTAACCCTAACCCTAACCCTAAGCCATACCCTACGCCGTACCCGAAGCCCTCCCCGAACCCGTACCCTAAGCCGTACCCTAAGCCGTACCCTAAGCCTAACCCTAACCCTAGGCTACCCTTGACTGCTTCTGCCTCCAATAGATTTCCTAAGCACTAGTGTTTTAAGGAACAGCTTAAAAAGAGAATCCTAATGTGATTTCTTTATAATGGGTGTGTTCCTTATCTTATCCTAGTGTCTAAACTCTTCTCCATGGCTGGACCTCCAAATAATATTCCTTTATGTGCTAAGCGGTATCTAGAGAGTGGGATAGCTTTAATAACTACCCTAACACTAATGCGTACCCTAACCCTAACCCCTACCCTAACCATAACACGTACCCTAATCCTAACCAATACCCTAAACCGAGCCCTAACCCTAACACTAACCCTAACCCTAACCCATACCCTACGCCGTACCCGAAGCCCTCCCCGAACCCATACCCTAAGCCGTACCCTAAGCCGTACCCTAAGCCTAACCCTAACCCTAGGCTACCCTTGACTGCTTCTGCCTCCAATAGATTTCCTAAGCACTAGTGTTTTAAGGAACAGCTTAAAAAGAGAATCCTAATGTGATTTCTTTATAATGGGTGTGTTCCTTATCTTATCCTAGTGTCTAAACTCTTCTCCATGGCTGGACCTCCAAATAATATTCCTTATGTGCTAAGGGGTATCTAGAGAGTGGGATAGCTTTAATAACTACCCTAACACTAACGCGTACCCTAACCCTAACCCCTACCCTAACCCTAACACGTACCCTAATCCTAACCAATACCCTAAACCGAGCCCTAACCCTAACACTAACCCTAACCCTAACCCTAACCCATACCCTACGCCATACCCGAATCCCTCACCGAACCCGTACCCTAAGCCGTACCCTAACCCTAAGCAAAAGCCTAACCCTAACCCTACACTACCCTTGACTGCTTCTGCCTCCAATAGATTTCCTAAGCACTAGTGTTTTAAGGAACATCTTAAAAAGAGAATCCTATTGTGATTTCTTTATAATGGGTGTGTTCCTTATCTTATCCTAGTGTCTAAACTCTTCTCCATGGCTGGACCCCCAAATAATATTCCTTGACGTGCTAAGGTGTATCTAGAGAGTGGGATAGGTTTAATAACTACCCTAACCCTAACGCGTACCCTAACCCTAACCCCTACCCTAACCCTAACATGTACCCTAATCCTAACACGTACCCTAATCGGAGCCCTAACCCTAACACTAACCCTAACCCTAACCCATACCCTATGCCGTACCCGAAGCCCTCCCCGAACCCGTAACCTAAGCCGTACCCTAAGCCGTACTCTAAGCCTAACCCTAACCCTAGGCTACCCTTGACTGCTTCTGCCTCCAATAGATTTCCTAAGCACTAGTGTTTTAAGGAACAGCTTAAAAAGAGAATCCTAATGTGATTTCTTTATAATGGGTGTGTTCCTTATCTTATCCTAGTGTCTAAACCCTTCTCCATGGCTGGACCCCCAAATAATATTCCTTTACGTGCTAAGGTGTATCTAGAGAGTGGGATAGGTTTAATAACTACCCTAACCCTAACGCGTACCCTAACCCTAACCCCTACCCTAACCCTAACATGTACCATAATGCTAACCCGTACCCTAAACCGAGCCCTAACCCTAACACTAACCCTAACCCTAACCCTAACCCATACCCTACGCCGTACCCGAAGCCCTCCCCGAACCCGTACCCTAAGCCGTACCCTAAGCCGTACTCTAAGCCTAACCCTAACCCTAGGCTACCCTTCACTGCTTCTGCCTCCAATAGATTTCCTAAGCACTAGTGTTTTAAGGAACAACTTAAAAAGAGAATCCTAATGTGATTTCTTTATAATGGGTGTGTTCCTTATCTTATCCTAGTGTCTAAACTCTTCTCCATGGCTGGACCTCCAAATAATATTCCTTTATGTGCTAAGGGGTATCTAGAGAGTGGGATAGCTTTAATAACTACCCTAACACTAACGTGTACCCTAACCCTAACCCCTACCCTAACACTAACACGTACCCTAATCCTAACCAATACCCTAAACCGAGCCCTAACCCTAACACTAACCCTAACCCTAACACTAACCCATACCCTACGCCGTACCCGAAGCCCTCCCCGAACCCGTACCCTAAGCCGTACGCTAAGCTGTACCCTAAGCCTAACCCTAACCCTAGGCTACCCTTGAATGCTTCTGCCTCCTATAGATTTCCTAAGCACTAGTGTTTTAAGGAACAGCTTAAAAAGAGAATCCTAATGTGATTTCTTTATAATGGGTGTGTTCCTTATCTTATCCTAGTGTCTAAACTCTTCTCCATGGCTGGACCCTCAAATAATATTCCTTTACGTGCTAAGGGGTATCTAGAGAGTGGGTTAGGTTTAATAACTACCATAACACTAACGCGTAACCTAACCCTAACCCCTACCGTAATCCTAACACGTACCCTAATCCTAACCAATACCCTAAACCGAGCCCTAACCCTAACACTAACCCTAACCCTAACCCATACCCTACGCCGTACCCGAAGCCCTCCCCGAACCCGTACCCTAAGCCGTACCCTAAGCCGTACCCTAAGCCTAACCCTAACCCTAGGCTACCCTTGACTGCTTCTGCCTCCAATAGATTTCCTAAGCACTAGTGTTTTAAGGAACAGCTTAAAAAGAGAATCCTAATGTGATTTCTTTATAATGGGTGTGTTCCTTATCTTATCCTAGTGTCTAAACTCTTCTCCATGGCTGGACCTCCAAATAATATTCCTTATGTGCTAAGGGGTATCTAGAGAGTGGGATAGCTTTAATAACTACCCTAACACTAACGCGTACCCTAACCCTAACCCCTACCCTAACCCTAACACGTACCCTAATCCTAACCAATACCCTAAACCGAGCCCTAACCCTAACACTAACCCTAACCCTAACCCTAACCCATACCCTACGCCATTCCCGAAGCCCTCCCCGAACCCGTACCCTAAGCCGTACCCTAAGCCGTACCCTAAGCCTAACCCTAACCCTAGGCTACCCTTGACTGCTTCTGCCTCCAATAGATTTCCTAAGCACTAGTGTTTTAAGGAACAGCTTAAAAAGAGAATCCTAATGTGATTTCTTTATAATGGGTGTGTTCCTTATCTTATCCTAGTGTCTAAACTCTTCTCCATGGCTGGACCCCCAAATAATATTCCTTTACGTGCTAAGGTGTATCTAGAGAGTGGGATAGGTTTAATAACTACCCTAACCCTAACGCGTACCCTAACCCTAACCCCTACCCTAACCCTAACATGTACCCTAATCCTAACACGTACCCTAATCGGAGCCCTAACCCTAACACTAACCCTAACCCTAACCCATACCCTATGCCGTACCCGAAGCCCTCCCCGAACCCGTACCCTAAGCCGTACCCTAAGCCTAACCCCAAGCCTAACCCTAACCGTAGGCTACCCTTGACTGCTTCTGCCTCCATTAGATTTCCTAAGCACTAGTGTTTTAAGGAACAGCTTAAAAAGAGAATCCTAATGTGATTTCTTTATAATGGGTGTGTTCCTTATTTATCAAAGTGTCTAAACTCTTCTGCATGGCTGGACCTCCAAATAATATTCCTTTACGTGCTAAGCGGTATCTAGGGAGTGGGATAGGTTTAATAACTACCCTAACACTAACGCGTACCCTAACCCTAACCCCTACCCTAACACTAACACGTACCCTAATCCTAACCAATACCCTAAACCGAGCCCTAACCCTAACACTAACCCTAACCCTAACCCTAACCCATACCCTACGCCGTACCCGAAGCCCTCCCCGAACCCGTACCCTAAGCCGTACCCTAAGCCGTACTCTAAGCCTAACCCTAACCCTAGGCTACCCTTGACTGCTTCTGCCTCCAATAGATTTCCTAAGCACTAGTGTTTTAAGGAACAGCTTAAAAAGAGAATCCTAATGTGATTTCTTTATAATGGGTGTGTTCCTTATCTTATCCTAGTGTCTAAACCCTTCTCCATGGCTGGACCCCCAAATAATATTCCTTTACGTGCTAAGGTGTATCTAGAGAGTGGGATAGGTTTAATAACTACCCTAACCCTAACGCGTACCCTAACCCTAACCCCTACCCTAACCCTAACATGTACCATAATGCTAACCCGTACCCTAAACCGAGCCCTAACCCTAACACTAACCCTAACCCTAACCCTAACCCATACCCTACGCCGTACCCGAAGCCCTCCCCGAACCCGTACCCTAAGCCGTACCCTAAGCCGTACTCTAAGCCTAACCCTAACCCTAGGCTACCCTTCACTGCTTCTGCCTCCAATAGATTTCCTAAACACTAGTGTTTTAAGGAACAACTTAAAAAGAGAATCCTAATGTGATTTCTTTATAATGGGTGTGTTCCTTATCTTATCCTAGTGTCTAAACTCTTCTCCATGGCTGGACCTCCAAATAATATTCCTTTATGTGCTAAGGGGTATCTAGAGAGTGGGATAGCTTTAATAACTACCCTAACACTAACGTGTACCCTAACCCTAACCCCTACCCTAACACTAACACGTACCCTAATCCTAACCAATACCCTAAACCGAGCCCTAACCCTAACACTAACCCTAACCCTAACACTAACCCATACCCTACGCCGTACCCGAAGCCCTCCCCGAACCCGTACCCTAAGCCGTACGCTAAGCTGTACCCTAAGCCTAACCCTAACCCTAGGCTACCCTTGAATGCTTCTGCCTCCTATAGATTTCCTAAGCACTAGTGTTTTAAGGAACAGCTTAAAAAGAGAATCCTAATGTGATTTCTTTATAATGGGTGTGTTCCTTATCTTATCCTAGTGTCTAAACTCTTCTCCATGGCTGGACCCTCAAATAATATTCCTTTACGTGCTAAGGGGTATCTAGAGAGTGGGTTAGGTTTAATAACTACCATAACACTAACGCGTAACCTAACCCTAACCCCTACCGTAACCCTAACACGTACACTAATTCTAACCAATACCCTAAACCGAGCCCTAACCCTAACACTAACCCTAACCCTAACCCTAAGCCATACCCTACGCCGTACCCGAAGCCCTCCCCGAACCCGTACCCTAAGCCGTACCCTAAGCCGTACCCTAAGCCTAACCCTAACCCTAGGCTACCCTTGACTGCTTCTGCCTCCAATAGATTTCCTAAGCACTAGTGTTTTAAGGAACAGCTTAAAAAGAGAATCCTAATGTGATTTCTTTATAATGGGTGTGTTCCTTATCTTATCCTAGTTTCTAAACTCTTCTCCATGGCTGGACCTCCAAATAATATTCCTTATGTGCTAAGGGGTATCTAGAGAGTGGGATAGCTTTAATAACTACCCTAACACTAACGCGTACCCTAACCCTAACCCCTACCCTAACCCTAACACGTACCCTAATCCTAACCAATACCCTAAACCGAGCCCTAACCCTAACACTAACCCTAACCCTAAACCTAACCCATACCCTACGCCATTCCCGAAGCCCTCCCCGAACCCGTACCCTAAGCCGTACCCTAAGCCGTACCCTAAGCCTAACCCTAACCCTAGGCTACCCTTGACTGCTTCTGCCTCCAATAGATTTCCTAAGCACTAGTGTTTTAAGGAACAGCTTAAAAAGAGAATCCTAATGTGATTTCTTTATAATGGGTGTGTTCCTTATCTTATCCTAGTGTCTAAACTCTTCTCCATGGCTGGACCCCCAAATAATATTCCTTTACGTGCTAAGGTGTATCTAGAGAGTGGGATAGGTTTAATAACTACCCTAACCCTAACGCGTACCCTAACCCTAACCCCTACCCTAACCCTAACACGTACCCTAATCCTAACCAATACCCTAAACCGAGCCCTAACCCTAACACTAACCCTAACCCTAACCCTAAGCCATACCCTACGCCGTACCCGAAGCCCTCCCCGAACCCGTACCCTAAGCCGTACCCTAAGCCGTACCCTAAGCCTAACCCTAACCCTAGGCTACCCTTGACTGCTTCTGCCTCCAATAGATTTCCTAAGCACTAGTGTTTTAAGGAACAGCTTAAAAAGAGAATCCTAATGTGATTTCTTTATAATGGGTGTGTTCCTTATCTTATCCTAGTGTCTAAACTCTTCTCCATGGCTGGACCTCCAAATAATATTCCTTTATGTGCTAAGCGGTATCTAGAGAGTGGGATAGCTTTAATAACTACCCTAACACTAATGCGTACCCTAACCCTAACCCCTACCCTAACCATAACACGTACCCTAATCCTAACCAATACCCTAAACCGAGCCCTAACCCTAACACTAACCCTAACCCTAACCCATACCCTACGCCGTACCCGAAGCCCTCCCCGAACCCATACCCTAAGCCGTACCCTAAGCCGTACCCTAAGCCTAACCCTAACCCTAGGCTACCCTTGACTGCTTCTGCCTCCAATAGATTTCCTAAGCACTAGTGTTTTAAGGAACAGCTTAAAAAGAGAATCCTAATGTGATTTCTTTATAATGGGTGTGTTCCTTATCTTATCCTAGTGTCTAAACTCTTCTCCATGGCTGGACCTCCAAATAATATTCCTTATGTGCTAAGGGGTATCTAGAGAGTGGGATAGCTTTAATAACTACCCTAACACTAACGCGTACCCTAACCCTAACCCCTACCCTAACCCTAACACGTACCCTAATCCTAACCAATACCCTAAACCGAGCCCTAACCCTAACACTAACCCTAACCCTAACCCTAACCCATACCCTACGCCATACCCGAATCCCTCACCGAACCCGTACCCTAAGCCGTACCCTAACCCTAAGCAAAAGCCTAACCCTAACCCTAGGCTACCCTTGACTGCTTCTGCCTCCAATAGATTTCCTAAGCACTAGTGTTTTAAGGAACATCTTAAAAAGAGAATCCTATTGTGATTTCTTTATAATGGGTGTGTTCCTTATCTTATCCTAGTGTCTAAACTCTTCTCCATGGCTGGACCCCCAAATAATATTCCTTGACGTGCTAAGGTGTATCTAGAGAGTGGGATAGGTTTAATAACTACCCTAACCCTAACGCGTACCCTAACCCTAACCCCTACCCTAACCCTAACATGTACCCTAATCCTAACACGTACCCTAATCGGAGCCCTAACCCTAACACTAACCCTAACCCTAACCCATACCCTATGCCGTACCCGAAGCCCTCCCCGAACCCGTAACCTAAGCCGTACCCTAAGCCGTACTCTAAGCCTAACCCTAACCCTAGGCTACCCTTGACTGCTTCTGCCTCCAATAGATTTCCTAAGCACTAGTGTTTTAAGGAACAGCTTAAAAAGAGAATCCTAATGTGATTTCTTTATAATGGGTGTGTTCCTTATCTTATCCTAGTGTCTAAACCCTTCTCCATGGCTGGACCCCCAAATAATATTCCTTTACGTGCTAAGGTGTATCTAGAGAGTGGGATAGGTTTAATAACTACCCTAACCCTAACGCGTACCCTAACCCTAACCCCTACCCTAACCCTAACATGTACCATAATGCTAACCCGTACCCTAAACCGAGCCCTAACCCTAACACTAACCCTAACCCTAACCCTAACCCATACCCTACGCCGTACCCGAAGCCCTCCCCGAACCCGTACCCTAAGCCGTACCCTAAGCCGTACTCTAAGCCTAACCCTAACCCTAGGCTACCCTTCACTGCTTCTGCCTCCAATAGATTTCCTAAGCACTAGTGTTTTAAGGAACAACTTAAAAAGAGAATCCTAATGTGATTTCTTTATAATGGGTGTGTTCCTTATCTTATCCTAGTGTCTAAACTCTTCTCCATGGCTGGACCTCCAAATAATATTCCTTTATGTGCTAAGGGGTATCTAGAGAGTGGGATAGCTTTAATAACTACCCTAACACTAACGTGTACCCTAACCCTAACCCCTACCCTAACACTAACACGTACCCTAATCCTAACCAATACCCTAAACCGAGCCCTAACCCTAACACTAACCCTAACCCTAACACTAACCCATACCCTACGCCGTACCCGAAGCCCTCCCCGAACCCGTACCCTAAGCCGTACGCTAAGCTGTACCCTAAGCCTAACCCTAACCCTAGGCTACCCTTGAATGCTTCTGCCTCCTATAGATTTCCTAAGCACTAGTGTTTTAAGGAACAGCTTAAAAAGAGAATCCTAATGTGATTTCTTTATAATGGGTGTGTTCCTTATCTTATCCTAGTGTCTAAACTCTTCTCCATGGCTGGACCCTCAAATAATATTCCTTTACGTGCTAAGGGGTATCTAGAGAGTGGGTTAGGTTTAATAACTACCATAACACTAACGCGTAACCTAACCCTAACCCCTACCGTAACCCTAACACGTACCCTAATCCTAACCAATACCCTAAACCGAGCCCTAACCCTAACACTAACCCTAACCCTAACCCATACCCTACGCCGTACCCGAAGCCCTCCCCGAACCCGTACCCTAAGCCGTACCCTAAGCCGTACCCTAAGCCTAACCCTAACCCTAGGCTACCCTTGACTGCTTCTGCCTCCAATAGATTTCCTAAGCACTAGTGTTTTAAGGAACAGCTTAAAAAGAGAATCCTAATGTGATTTCTTTATAATGGGTGTGTTCCTTATCTTATCCTAGTGTCTAAACTCTTCTCCATGGCTGGACCTCCAAATAATATTCCTTATGTGCTAAGGGGTATCTAGAGAGTGGGATAGCTTTAATAACTACCCTAACACTAACGCGTACCCTAACCCTAACCCCTACCCTAACCCTAACACGTACCCTAATCCTAACCAATACCCTAAACCGAGCCCTAACCCTAACACTAACCCTAACCCTAACCCTAACCCATACCCTACGCCATTCCCGAAGCCCTCCCCGAACCCGTACCCTAAGCCGTACCCTAAGCCGTACCCTAAGCCTAACCCTAACCCTAGGCTACCCTTGACTGCTTCTGCCTCCAATAGATTTCCTAAGCACTAGTGTTTTAAGGAACAGCTTAAAAAGAGAATCCTAATGTGATTTCTTTATAATGGGTGTGTTCCTTATCTTATCCTAGTGTCTAAACTCTTCTCCATGGCTGGACCCCCAAATAATATTCCTTTACGTGCTAAGGTGTATCTAGAGAGTGGGATAGGTTTAATAACTACCCTAACCCTAACGCGTACCCTAACCCTAACCCCTACCCTAACCCTAACATGTACCCTAATCCTAACACGTACCCTAATCGGAGCCCTAACCCTAACACTAACCCTAACCCTAACCCATACCCTATGCCGTACCCGAAGCCCTCCCCGAACCCGTACCCTAAGCCGTACCCTAAGCCTAACCCCAAGCCTAACCCTAACCGTAGGCTACCCTTGACTGCTTCTGCCTCCATTAGATTTCCTAAGCACTAGTGTTTTAAGGAACAGCTTAAAAAGAGAATCCTAATGTGATTTCTTTATAATGGGTGTGTTCCTTATTTATCAAAGTGTCTAAACTCTTCTGCATGGCTGGACCTCCAAATAATATTCCTTTACGTGCTAAGCGGTATCTAGGGAGTGGGATAGGTTTAATAACTACCCTAACACTAACGCGTACCCTAACCCTAACCCCTACCCTAACACTAACACGTACCCTAATCCTAACCAATACCCTAAACCGAGCCCTAACCCTAACACTAACCCTAACCCTAACCCTAACCCATACCCTACGCCGTACCCGAAGCCCTCCCCGAACCCGTACCCTAAGCCGTACCCTAAGCCGTACTCTAAGCCTAACCCTAACCCTAGGCTACCCTTGACTGCTTCTGCCTCCAATAGATTTCCTAAGCACTAGTGTTTTAAGGAACAGCTTAAAAAGAGAATCCTAATGTGATTTCTTTATAATGGGTGTGTTCCTTATCTTATCCTAGTGTCTAAACCCTTCTCCATGGCTGGACCCCCAAATAATATTCCTTTACGTGCTAAGGTGTATCTAGAGAGTGGGATAGGTTTAATAACTACCCTAACCCTAACGCGTACCCTAACCCTAACCCCTACCCTAACCCTAACATGTACCATAATGCTAACCCGTACCCTAAACCGAGCCCTAACCCTAACACTAACCCTAACCCTAACCCTAACCCATACCCTACGCCGTACCCGAAGCCCTCCCCGAACCCGTACCCTAAGCCGTACCCTAAGCCGTACTCTAAGCCTAACCCTAACCCTAGGCTACCCTTCACTGCTTCTGCCTCCAATAGATTTCCTAAGCACTAGTGTTTTAAGGAACAACTTAAAAAGAGAATCCTAATGTGATTTCTTTATAATGGGTGTGTTCCTTATCTTATCCTAGTGTCTAAACTCTTCTCCATGGCTGGACCTCCAAATAATATTCCTTTATGTGCTAAGGGGTATCTAGAGAGTGGGATAGCTTTAATAACTACCCTAACACTAACGTGTACCCTAACCCTAACCCCTACCCTAACACTAACACGTACCCTAATCCTAACCAATACCCTAAACCGAGCCCTAACCCTAACACTAACCCTAACCCTAACACTAACCCATACCCTACGCCGTACCCGAAGCCCTCCCCGAACCCGTACCCTAAGCCGTACGCTAAGCTGTACCCTAAGCCTAACCCTAACCCTAGGCTACCCTTGAATGCTTCTGCCTCCTATAGATTTCCTAAGCACTAGTGTTTTAAGGAACAGCTTAAAAAGAGAATCCTAATGTGATTTCTTTATAATGGGTGTGTTCCTTATCTTATCCTAGTGTCTAAACTCTTCTCCATGGCTGGACCCTCAAATAATATTCCTTTACGTGCTAAGGGGTATCTAGAGAGTGGGTTAGGTTTAATAACTACCATAACACTAACGCGTAACCTAACCCTAACCCCTACCGTAACCCTAACACGTACACTAATTCTAACCAATACCCTAAACCGAGCCCTAACCCTAACACTAACCCTAACCCTAACCCTAAGCCATACCCTACGCCGTACCCGAAGCCCTCCCCGAACCCGTACCCTAAGCCGTACCCTAAGCCGTACCCTAAGCCTAACCCTAACCCTAGGCTACCCTTGACTGCTTCTGCCTCCAATAGATTTCCTAAGCACTAGTGTTTTAAGGAACAGCTTAAAAAGAGAATCCTAATGTGATTTCTTTATAATGGGTGTGTTCCTTATCTTATCCTAGTGTCTAAACTCTTCTCCATGGCTGGACCTCCAAATAATATTCCTTATGTGCTAAGGGGTATCTAGAGAGTGGGATAGCTTTAATAACTACCCTAACACTAACGCGTACCCTAACCCTAACCCCTACCCTAACCCTAACACGTACCCTAATCCTAACCAATACCCTAAACCGAGCCCTAACCCTAACACTAACCCTAACCCTAACCCTAACCCATACCCTACGCCATTCCCGAAGCCCTCCCCGAACCCGTACCCTAAGCCGTACCCTAAGCCGTACCCTAAGCCTAACCCTAACCCTAGGCTACCCTTGACTGCTTCTGCCTCCAATAGATTTCCTAAGCACTAGTGTTTTAAGGAACAGCTTAAAAAGAGAATCCTAATGTGATTTCTTTATAATGGGTGTGTTCCTTATCTTATCCTAGTGTCTAAACTCTTCTCCATGGCTGGACCCCCAAATAATATTCCTTTACGTGCTAAGGTGTATCTAGAGAGTGGGATAGGTTTAATAACTACCCTAACCCTAACGCGTACCCTAACCCTAACCCCTACCCTAACCCTAACACGTACCCTAATCCTAACCAATACCCTAAACCGAGCCCTAACCCTAACACTAACCCTAACCCTAACCCTAACCCATACCCTACGCCATACCCGAATCCCTCACCGAACCCGTACCCTAAGCCGTACCCTAAGCCGTACCCTAAGCCTAACCCTAACCCTAGGCTACCCTTGACTGCTTCTGCCTCCAATAGATTTCCTAAGCACTAGTGTTTTAAGGAACATCTTAAAAAGAGAATCCTATTGTGATTTCTTTATAATGGTTGTGTTCCTTATCTTATCCTAGTGTCTAAACTCTTCTCCATGGCTGGACCCCCAAATAATATTCCTTGACGTGCTAAGGTGTATCTAGAGAGTGGGATAGGTTTAATAACTACCCTAACCCTAACGCGTACCCTAACCCTAACCCCTACCCTAACCCTAACATGTACCCTAATCCTAACACGTACCCTAATCGGAGCCCTAACCCTAACACTAACCCTAACCCTAACCCATACCCTATGCCGTACCCGAAGCCCTCCCCGAACCCGTACCCTAAGCCGTACCCTAAGCCTAACCCCAAGCCTAACCCTAACCGTAGGCTACTCTTGACTGCTTCTGCCTCCAATAGATTTCCTAAGCACTAGTGTTTTAAGGAACAGCTTAAAAAGAGAATCCTAATGTGATTTCTTTATAATGGGTGTGTTCCTTATTTATCAAAGTGTCTAAACTCTTCTCCATGGCTGGACCTCCAAATAATATTCCTTATGTGCTAAGGGGTATCTAGAGAGTGGGATAGCTTTAATAACTACCCTAACACTAACGCGTACCCTAACCCTAACCCCTACCCTAACCCTAACACGTACCCTAATCCTAACCAATACCCTAAACCGAGCCCTAACCCTAACACTAACCCTAACCCTAACCCTAACCCATACCCTACGCCATACCCGAATCCCTCACCGAACCCGTACCCTAAGCCGTACCCTAAGCCTAAGCAAAAGCCTAACCCTAACCCTAGGCTACCCTTGACTGCTTCTGCCTCCAATAGATTTCCTAAGCACTAGTGTTTTAAGGAACATCTTAAAAAGAGAATCCTATTGTGATTTCTTTATAATGGGTGTGTTCCTTATCTTATCCTAGTGTCTAAACTCTTCTCCATGGCTGGACCCCCAAATAATATTCCTTGACGTGCTAAGGTGTATCTAGAGAGTGGGATAGGTTTAATAACTACCCTAACCCTAACGCGTACCCTAACCCTAACCCCTACCCTAACCCTAACATGTACCCTAATCCTAACACGTACCCTAATCGGAGCCCTAACCCTAACACTAACCCTAACCCTAACCCATACCCTATGCCGTACCCGAAGCCCTCCCCGAACCCGTAACCTAAGCCGTACCCTAAGCCTAACCCCAAGCCTAACCCTAACCGTAGGCTACTCTTGACTGCTTCTGCCTCCAATAGATTTCCTAAGCACTAGTGTTTTAAGGAACAGCTTAAAAAGAGAATTCTAATGTGATTTCTTTATAATGGGTGTGTTCCTTATTTATCAAAGTGTCTAAACTCTTCTGCATGGCTGGACCTCCAAATAATATTCCTTTACGTGCTAAGCGGTATCTAGGGAGTGGGATAGGTTTAATAACTACCCTAACCCTAACGCGTACCCTAACCCTAACCCCTACCCTAACCCTAACATGTACCCTAATGCTAACCCGTACCCTAAACCGAGCCCTAACCCTAACACTAACCCTAACCCTAACCCTAACCCATACCCTACGCCGTACCCGAAGCCCTCCCCGAACCCGTACCCTAAGCCGTACGCTAAGCTGTACCCTAAGCCTAACCCTTACCCTAGGCTACCCTTGAATGCTTCTGCCTCCAATAGATTTCCTAAGCACTAGTGTTTTAAGGAACAGCTTAAAAAGAGAATCCTAATGTGATTTCTTTATAATGGGTGTGTTCCTTATCTTATCCTAGTGTCTAAACTCTTCTCCATGGCTGGACCCTCAAATAATATTCCTTTACGTGCTAAGGGGTATCTAGAGAGTGGGTTAGGTTTAATAACTACCCTAACACTAACGCGTAACCTAACCCTAACCCCTACCGTAACCCTAACACGTACCCTAATCCTAACCAATACCCTAAACCGAGCCCTAACCCTAACACTAACCCTAACCCTAACCCTAAGCCATACCCTACGCCGTACCCGAAGCCCTCCCCGAACCCGTACCCTAAGCCGTACCCTAAGCCGTACCCTAAGCCTAACCCTAACCCTAGGCTACCCTTGACTGCTTCTGCCTCCAATAGATTTCCTAAGCACTAGTGTTTTAAGGAACAGCTTAAAAAGAGAATCCTAATGTGATTTCTTTATAATGGGTGTGTTCCTTATCTTATCCTAGTGTCTAAACTCTTCTCCATGGCTGGACCTCCAAATAATATTCCTTTATGTGCTAAGCGGTATCTAGAGAGTGGGATAGCTTTAATAACTACCCTAACACTAATGCGTACCCTAACCCTAACCCCTACCCTAACCATAACACGTACCCTAATCCTAACCAATACCCTAAACCGAGCCCTAACCCTAACACTAACCCTAACCCTAACCCATACCCTACGCCGTACCCGAAGCCCTCCCCGAACCCATACCCTAAGCCGTACCCTAAGCCGTACCCTAAGCCTAACCCTAACCCTAGGCTACCCTTGACTGCTTCTGCCTCCAATAGATTTCCTAAGCACTAGTGTTTTAAGGAACAGCTTAAAAAGAGAATCCTAATGTGATTTCTTTATAATGGGTGTGTTCCTTATCTTATCCTAGTGTCTAAACTCTTCTCCATGGCTGGACCTCCAAATAATATTCCTTATGTGCTAAGGGGTATCTAGAGAGTGGGATAGCTTTAATAACTACCCTAACACTAACGCGTACCCTAACCCTAACCCCTACCCTAACCCTAACACGTACCCTAATCCTAACCAATACCCTAAACCGAGCCCTAACCCTAACACTAACCCTAACCCTAACCCTAACCCATACCCTACGCCATACCCGAATCCCTCACCGAACCCGTACCCTAAGCCGTACCCTAACCCTAAGCAAAAGCCTAACCCTAACCCTAGGCTACCCTTGACTGCTTCTGCCTCCAATAGATTTCCTAAGCACTAGTGTTTTAAGGAACATCTTAAAAAGAGAATCCTATTGTGATTTCTTTATAATGGGTGTGTTCCTTATCTTATCCTAGTGTCTAAACTCTTCTCCATGGCTGGACCCCCAAATAATATTCCTTGACGTGCTAAGGTGTATCTAGAGAGTGGGATAGGTTTAATAACTACCCTAACCCTAACGCGTACCCTAACCCTAACCCCTACCCTAACCCTAACATGTACCCTAATCCTAACACGTACCCTAATCGGAGCCCTAACCCTAACACTAACCCTAACCCTAACCCATACCCTATGCCGTACCCGAAGCCCTCCCCGAACCCGTAACCTAAGCCGTACCCTAAGCCGTACTCTAAGCCTAACCCTAACCCTAGGCTACCCTTGACTGCTTCTGCCTCCAATAGATTTCCTAAGCACTAGTGTTTTAAGGAACAGCTTAAAAAGAGAATCCTAATGTGATTTCTTTATAATGGGTGTGTTCCTTATCTTATCCTAGTGTCTAAACCCTTCTCCATGGCTGGACCCCCAAATAATATTCCTTTACGTGCTAAGGTGTATCTAGAGAGTGGGATAGGTTTAATAACTACCCTAACCCTAACGCGTACCCTAACCCTAACCCCTACCCTAACCCTAACATGTACCATAATGCTAACCCGTACCCTAAACCGAGCCCTAACCCTAACACTAACCCTAACCCTAACCCTAACCCATACCCTACGCCGTACCCGAAGCCCTCCCCGAACCCGTACCCTAAGCCGTACCCTAAGCCGTACTCTAAGCCTAACCCTAACCCTAGGCTACCCTTCACTGCTTCTGCCTCCAATAGATTTCCTAAGCACTAGTGTTTTAAGGAACAACTTAAAAAGAGAATCCTAATGTGATTTCTTTATAATGGGTGTGTTCCTTATCTTATCCTAGTGTCTAAACTCTTCTCCATGGCTGGACCTCCAAATAATATTCCTTTATGTGCTAAGGGGTATCTAGAGAGTGGGATAGCTTTAATAACTACCCTAACACTAACGTGTACCCTAACCCTAACCCCTACCCTAACACTAACACGTACCCTAATCCTAACCAATACCCTAAACCGAGCCCTAACCCTAACACTAACCCTAACCCTAACACTAACCCATACCCTACGCCGTACCCGAAGCCCTCCCCGAACCCGTACCCTAAGCCGTACGCTAAGCTGTACCCTAAGCCTAACCCTAACCCTAGGCTACCCTTGAATGCTTCTGCCTCCTATAGATTTCCTAAGCACTAGTGTTTTAAGGAACAGCTTAAAAAGAGAATCCTAATGTGATTTCTTTATAATGGGTGTGTTCCTTATCTTATCCTAGTGTCTAAACTCTTCTCCATGGCTGGACCCTCAAATAATATTCCTTTACGTGCTAAGGGGTATCTAGAGAGTGGGTTAGGTTTAATAACTACCATAACACTAACGCGTAACCTAACCCTAACCCCTACCGTAACCCTAACACGTACCCTAATCCTAACCAATACCCTAAACCGAGCCCTAACCCTAACACTAACCCTAACCCTAACCCATACCCTACGCCGTACCCGAAGCCCTCCCCGAACCCGTACCCTAAGCCGTACCCTAAGCCGTACCCTAAGCCTAACCCTAACCCTAGGCTACCCTTGACTGCTTCTGCCTCCAATAGATTTCCTAAGCACTAGTGTTTTAAGGAACAGCTTAAAAAGAGAATCCTAATGTGATTTCTTTATAATGGGTGTGTTCCTTATCTTATCCTAGTGTCTAAACTCTTCTCCATGGCTGGACCTCCAAATAATATTCCTTATGTGCTAAGGGGTATCTAGAGAGTGGGATAGCTTTAATAACTACCCTAACACTAACGCGTACCCTAACCCTAACCCCTACCCTAACCCTAACACGTACCCTAATCCTAACCAATACCCTAAACCGAGCCCTAACCCTAACACTAACCCTAACCCTAACCCTAACCCATACCCTACGCCATTCCCGAAGCCCTCCCCGAACCCGTACCCTAAGCCGTACCCTAAGCCGTACCCTAAGCCTAACCCTAACCCTAGGCTACCCTTGACTGCTTCTGCCTCCAATAGATTTCCTAAGCACTAGTGTTTTAAGGAACAGCTTAAAAAGAGAATCCTAATGTGATTTCTTTATAATGGGTGTGTTCCTTATCTTATCCTAGTGTCTAAACTCTTCTCCATGGCTGGACCCCCAAATAATAATCCTTTACGTGCTAAGGTGTATCTAGAGAGTGGGATAGGTTTAATAACTACCCTAACCCTAACGCGTACCCTAACCCTAACCCCTACCCTAACCCTAACATGTACCCTAATCCTAACACGTACCCTAATCGGAGCCCTAAACCTAACACTAACCCTAACCCTAACCCATACCCTATGCCGTACCCGAAGCCCTCCCCGAACCCGTACCCTAAGCCGTACCCTAAGCCTAACCCCAAGCCTAACCCTAACCGTAGGCTACCCTTGACTGCTTCTGCCTCCATTAGATTTCCTAAGCACTAGTGTTTTAAGGAACAGCTTAAAAAGAGAATCCTAATGTGATTTCTTTATAATGGGTGTGTTCCTTATTTATCAAAGTGTCTAAACTCTTCTGCATGGCTGGACCTCCAAATAATATTCCTTTACGTGCTAAGCGGTATCTAGGGAGTGGGATAGGTTTAATAACTACCCTAACACTAACGCGTACCCTAACCCTAACCCCTACCCTAACACTAACACGTACCCTAATCCTAACCAATACCCTAAACCGAGCCCTAACCCTAACACTAACCCTAACCCTAACCCTAACCCATACCCTACGCCGTACCCGAAGCCCTCCCCGAACCCGTACCCTAAGCCGTACCCTAAGCCGTACTCTAAGCCTAACCCTAACCCTAGGCTACCCTTGACTGCTTCTGCCTCCAATAGATTTCCTAAGCACTAGTGTTTTAAGGAACAGCTTAAAAAGAGAATCCTAATGTGATTTCTTTATAATGGGTGTGTTCCTTATCTTATCCTAGTGTCTAAACCCTTCTCCATGGCTGGACCCCCAAATAATATTCCTTTACGTGCTAAGGTGTATCTAGAGAGTGGGATAGGTTTAATAACTACCCTAACCCTAACGCGTACCCTAACCCTAACCCCTACCCTAACCCTAACATGTACCATAATGCTAACCCGTACCCTAAACCGAGCCCTAACCCTAACACTAACCCTAACCCTAACCCTAACCCATACCCTACGCCGTACCCGAAGCCCTCCCCGAACCCGTACCCTAAGCCGTACCCTAAGCCGTACTCTAAGCCTAACCCTAACCCTAGGCTACCCTTCACTGCTTCTGCCTCCAATAGATTTCCTAAGCACTAGTGTTTTAAGGAACAACTTAAAAAGAGAATCCTAATGTGATTTCTTTATAATGGGTGTGTTCCTTATCTTATCCTAGTGTCTAAACTCTTCTCCATGGCTGGACCTCCAAATAATATTCCTTTATGTGCTAAGGGGTATCTAGAGAGTGGGATAGCTTTAATAACTACCCTAACACTAACGTGTACCCTAACCCTAACCCCTACCCTAACACTAACACGTACCCTAATCCTAACCAATACCCTAAACCGAGCCCTAACCCTAACACTAACCCTAACCCTAACACTAACCCATACCCTACGCCGTACCCGAAGCCCTCCCCGAACCCGTACCCTAAGCCGTACGCTAAGCTGTACCCTAAGCCTAACCCTAACCCTAGGCTACCCTTGAATGCTTCTGCCTCCTATAGATTTCCTAAGCACTAGTGTTTTAAGGAACAGCTTAAAAAGAGAATCCTAATGTGATTTCTTTATAATGGGTGTGTTCCTTATCTTATCCTAGTGTCTAAACTCTTCTCCATGGCTGGACCCTCAAATAATATTCCTTTACGTGCTAAGGGGTATCTAGAGAGTGGGTTAGGTTTAATAACTACCATAACACTAACGCGTAACCTAACCCTAACCCCTACCGTAACCCTAACACGTACACTAATTCTAACTAATACCCTAAACCGAGCCCTAACCCTAACACTAACCCTAACCCTAACCCTAAGCCATACCCTACGCCGTACCCGAAGCCCTCCCCGAACCCGTACCCTAAGCCGTACCCTAAGCCGTACCCTAAGCCTAACCCTAACCCTAGGCTACCCTTGACTGCTTCTGCCTCCAATAGATTTCCTAAGCACTAGTGTTTTAAGGAACAGCTTAAAAAGAGAATCCTAATGTGATTTCTTTATAATGGGTGTGTTCCTTATCTTATCCTAGTGTCTAAACTCTTCTCCATGGCTGGACCTCCAAATAATATTCCTTATGTGCTAAGGGGTATCTAGAGAGTGGGATAGCTTTAATAACTACCCTAACACTAACGCGTACCCTAACCCTAACCCCTACCCTAACCCTAACACGTACCCTAATCCTAACCAATACCCTAAACCGAGCCCTAACCCTAACACTAACCCTAACCCTAACCCTAACCCATACCCTACGCCATTCCCGAAGCCCTCCCCGAACCCGTACCCTAAGCCGTACCCTAAGCCGTACCCTAAGCCTAACCCTAACCCTAGGCTACCCTTGACTGCTTCTGCCTCCAATAGATTTCCTAAGCACTAGTGTTTTAAGGAACAGCTTAAAAAGAGAATCCTAATGTGATTTCTTTATAATGGGTGTGTTCCTTATCTTATCCTAGTGTCTAAACTCTTCTCCATGGCTGGACCCCCAAATAATATTCCTTTACGTGCTAAGGTGTATCTAGAGAGTGGGATAGGTTTAATAACTACCCTAACCCTAACGCGTACCCTAACCCTAACCCCTACCCTAACCCTAACACGTACCCTAATCCTAACCAATACCCTAAACCGAGCCCTAACCCTAACACTAACCCTAACCCTAACCCTAACCCATACCCTACGCCATACCCGAATCCCTCACCGAACCCGTACCCTAAGCCGTACCCTAAGCCGTACCCTAAGCCTAACCCTAACCCTAGGCTACCCTTGACTGCTTCTGCCTCCAATAGATTTCCTAAGCACTAGTGTTTTAAGGAACATCTTAAAAAGAGAATCCTATTGTGATTTCTTTATAATGGTTGTGTTCCTTATCTTATCCTAGTGTCTAAACTCTTCTCCATGGCTGGACCCCCAAATAATATTCCTTGACGTGCTAAGGTGTATCTAGAGAGTGGGATAGGTTTAATAACTACCCTAACCCTAACGCGTACCCTAACCCTAACCCCTACCCTAACCCTAACATGTACCCTAATCCTAACACGTACCCTAATCGGAGCCCTAACCCTAACACTAACCCTAACCCTAACCCATACCCTATGCCGTACCCGAAGCCCTCCCCGAACCCGTACCCTAAGCCGTACCCTAAGCCTAACCCCAAGCCTAACCCTAACCGTAGGCTACTCTTGACTGCTTCTGCCTCCAATAGATTTCCTAAGCACTAGTGTTTTAAGGAACAGCTTAAAAAGAGAATCCTAATGTGATTTCTTTATAATGGGTGTGTTCCTTATTTATCAAAGTGTCTAAACTCTTCTGCATGGCTGGACCTCCAAATAATATTCCTTTACGTGCTAAGCGGTATCTAGGGAGTGGGATAGGGTTAATAACTACCCTAACACTAACGCGTACCCTAACCCTAACCCCTACCCTAACACTAACACGTACCCTAATCCTAACCAATACCCTAAACCGAGCCCTAACCCTAACACTAACCCTAACCCTAACCCTAACCCATACCCTACGCCGTACCCGAAGCCCTCCCCGAACCCGTACCCTAAGCCGTACCCTAAGCCGTACCCTAAGCCTAACCCTAACCCTAGGCTACCGTTGACTGCTTCTGCCTCCAATAGATTTCCTAAGCACTAGTGTTTTAAGGAACAGCTTAAAAAGAGAATCCTATTGTGATTTCTTTATAATGGGTGTGTTCCTTATCTTATCCTAGTGTCTAAACTCTTCTCCATGGCTGGACCCCCAAATAATATTCCTTGACGTGCTAAGGTGTATCTAGAGAGTGGGATAGGTTTAATAACTACCCTAACCCTAACGCGTACCCTAACCCTAACCCCTACCCTAACCCTAACATGTACCCTAATCCTAACACGTACCCTAATCGGAGCCCTAACCCTAACACTAACCCTAACCCTAACCCATACCCTATGCCGTACCCGAAGCCCTCCCCGAACCCGTACCCTAAGCCGTACCCTAAGCCTAACCCCAAGCCTAACCCTAACCGTAGGCTACCCTTGACTGCTTCTGCCTCCATTAGATTTCCTAAGCACTAGTGTTTTAAGGAACAGCTTAAAAAGAGAATCCTAATGTGATTTCTTTATAATGGGTGTGTTCCTTATTTATCAAAGTGTCTAAACTCTTCTGCATGGCTGGACCTCCAAATAATATTCCTTTACGTGCTAAGCGGTATCTAGGGAGTGGGATAGGTTTAATAACTACCCTAACACTAACGCGTACCCTAACCCTAACACCTACCCTAACACTAACACGTACCCTAATCCTAACCAATACCCTAAACCGAGCCCTAACCCTAACACTAACCCTAACCCTAACCCTAACCCATACCCTACGCCGTACCCGAAGCCCTCCCCGAACCCGTACCCTAAGCCGTACCCTAAGCCGTACTCTAAGCCTAACCCTAACCCTAGGCTACCCTTCACTGCTTCTGCCTCCAATAGATTTCCTAAGCACTAGTGTTTTAAGGAACAGCTTAAAAAGAGAATCCTAATGTGATTTCTTTATAATGGGTGTGTTCCTTATCTTATCCTAGTGTCTAAACCCTTCTCCATGGCTGGACCCCCAAATAATATTCCTTTACGTGCTAAGGTGTATCTAGAGAGTGGGATAGGTTTAATAACTACCCTAACCCTAACGCGTACCCTAACCCTAACCCCTACCCTAACCCTAACATGTACCATAATGCTAACCCGTACCCTAAACCGAGCCCTAACCCTAACACTAACCCTAACCCTAACCCTAACCCATACCCTACGCCGTACCCGAAGCCCTCCCCGAACCCGTACCCTAAGCCGTACCCTAAGCCGTACTCTAAGCCTAACCCTAACCCTAGGCTACCCTTCACTGCTTCTGCCTCCAATAGATTTCCTAAGCACTAGTGTTTTAAGGAACAACTTAAAAAGAGAATCCTAATGTGATTTCTTTATAATGGGTGTGTTCCTTATCTTATCCTAGTGTCTAAACTCTTCTCCATGGCTGGACCTCCAAATAATATTCCTTTATGTGCTAAGGGGTATCTAGAGAGTGGGATAGCTTTAATAACTACCCTAACACTAACGTGTACCCTAACCCTAACCCCTACCCTAACACTAACACGTACCCTAATCCTAACCAATACCCTAAACCGAGCCCTAACCCTAACACTAACCCTAACCCTAACACTAACCCATACCCTACGCCGTACCCGAAGCCCTCCCCGAACCCGTACCCTAAGCCGTACGCTAAGCTGTACCCTAAGCCTAACCCTAACCCTAGGCTACCCTTGAATGCTTCTGCCTCCTATAGATTTCCTAAGCACTAGTGTTTTAAGGAACAGCTTAAAAAGAGAATCCTAATGTGATTTCTTTATAATGGGTGTGTTCCTTATCTTATCCTAGTGTCTAAACTCTTCTCCATGGCTGGACCCTCAAATAATATTCCTTTACGTGCTAAGGGGTATCTAGAGAGTGGGTTAGGTTTAATAACTACCCTAACACTAACGCGTAACCTAACCCTAACCCCTACCGTAACCCTAACACGTACCCTAATTCTAACCAATACCCTAAACCGAGCCCTAACCCTAACACTAACCCTAACCCTAACCCTAAGCCATACCCTACGCCGTACCCGAAGCCCTCCCCGAACCCGTACCCTAAGCCGTACCCTAAGCCGTACCCTAAGCCTAACCCTAACCCTAGGCTACCCTTGACTGCTTCTGCCTCCAATAGATTTCCTAAGCACTAGTGTTTTAAGGAACAGCTTAAAAAGAGAATCCTAATGTGATTTCTTTATAATGGGTGTGTTCCTTAACTTATCCTAGTGTCTAAACTCTTCTCCATGGCTGGACCTCCAAATAATATTCCTTTATGTGCTAAGGGGTATCTAGAGAGTGGGATAGCTTTAATAACTACGCTAACACTAACGCGTACCCTAACCCTAACCACTACCCTAACCATAACACGTACCCTAATCCTAACCAATACCCTACAAGGAGCCCTAACCCTAACACTAACCCTAACCCTAACCCATACCCTACGCCGTACCCGAAGCCCTCCCCGAACCCGTACCCTAAGCCGTACCCTAAGCCGTACCCTAAGCCTAACCCTAACCCTAGGCTACCCTTGACTGCTTCTGCCTCCAATAGGTTTCCTAAGCACTAGTGTTTTAAGGAACAGCTTAAAAAGAGAATCCTAATGTGATTTCTTTATAATGGGTGTGTTCCTTATCTTATCCTAGTGTCTAAACTCTTCTCCATGGCTGGACCTCCAAATAATATTCCTTATGTGCTAAGGGGTATCTAGAGAGTGGGATAGCTTTAATAACTACCCTAACACTAACGCGTACCCTAACCCTAACCCCTACCCTAACCCTAACACGTACCCTAATCCTAACCAATACCCTAAACCGAGCCCTAACCCTAACACTAACCCTAACCCTAACCCTAACCCATACCCTACGCCATACCCGAAGCCCTCCCCGAACCCGTACCCTAAGCCGTACCCTAAGCCGTACCCTAAGCCTAACCCTAACCCTAGGCTACCCTTGACTGCTTCTGCCTCCAATAGATTTCCTAAGCACTAGTGTTTTAAGGAACAGCTTAAAAAGAGAATCCTAATGTGATTTCTTTATAATGGGTGTGTTCCTTATCTTATCCTAGTGTCTAAACTCTTCTCCATGGCTGGACCCCCAAATAATATTCCTTTACGTGCTAAGGTGTATCTAGAGAGTGGGATAGGTTTAATAACTACCCTAACCCTAACGCGTACCCTAACCCTAACCCCTACCCTAACCCTAACATGTACCCTAATGCTAACCCGTACCCTAAACCGAGCCCTAACCCTAACACTAACCCTAACCCTAACCCTAACCCATACCCTACGCCGTACCCGAAGCCCTCCCCGAACCCGTACCCTAAGCCGTACGCTAAGCTGTACCCTAAGCCTAACCCTAACCCTAGGCTACCCTTGAATGCTTCTGCCTCCAATAGATTTCCTAAGCATTAGTGTTTTAAGGAACAGCTTAAAAAGAGAATCCTAATGTGATTTCTTTATAATGGGTGTGTTCCTTATCTTATCCTAGTGTCTAAACTCTTCTCCATGGCTGGACCCTCAAATAATATTCCTTTACGTGCTAAGGGGTATCTAGAGAGTGGGTTAGGTTTAATAACTACCCTAACACTAACGCGTAACCTAACCCTAACCCCTACCGTAACCCTAACACGTACCCTAATCCTAACCAATACCCTAAACCGAGCCCTAACCCTAACACTAACCCTAACCCTAACCCTAAGCCATACCCTACGCCGTACCCAAAGCCCTCCCCGAACCCGTACCCTAAGCCGTACCCTAAGCCGTACCCTAAGCCTAACCCTAACCCTAGGCTACCCTTGACTGCTTCTGCCTCCAATAGATTTCCTAAGCACTAGTGTTTTAAGGAACAGCTTAAAAAGAGAATCCTAATGTGATTTCTTTATAATGGGTGTGTTCCTTATCTTATCCTAGT
Source organism: Balaenoptera physalus (assembly GCF_965194825.1). Taxonomy (NCBI): domain Eukaryota; kingdom Metazoa; phylum Chordata; class Mammalia; order Artiodactyla; family Balaenopteridae; genus Balaenoptera; species Balaenoptera physalus. The sequence continues at coordinate 140,604,411 of NC_138903.1, read as the reverse complement.
GTCTAAACTCTTCTCCATGGCTGGACCTCCAAATAATATTCCTTTATGTGCTAAGGGGTATCTAGAGAGTGGGATAGCTTTAATAACTACCCTAACACTAACGCGTACCCTAACCCTAACCCCTACCCTAACCATAACACGTACCCTAATCCTAACCAATACCCTAAACCGAGCCCTAACCCTAACACTAACCCTAACCCTAACCCATACCCTACGCCGTACCCGAAGCCCTCCCCGAACCCGTACCCTAAGCCGTACCCTAAGCCGTACCCTAAGCCTAACCCTAACCCTAGGCTACCCTTGACTGCTTCTGCCTCCAATAGATTTCCTAAGCACTAGTGTTTTAAGGAACATCTTAAAAAGAGAATCCTATTGTGATTTCTTTATAATGGGTGTGTTCCTTATCTTATCCTAGTGTCTAAACTCTTCTCCATGGCTGGACCCCCAAATAATATTCCTTGACGTGCTAAGGTGTATCTAGAGAGTGGGATAGGTTTAATAACTACCCTAACCCTAACGCGTACCCTAACCCTAACCCCTACCCTAACCCTAACATGTACCCTAATCCTAACACGTACCCTAATCGGAGCCCTAACCCTAACACTAACCCTAACCCTAACCCATACCCTATGCCGTACCCGAAGCCCTACCCGAACCCGTACCCTAAGCCGTACCCTAAGCCTAATCCCAAGCCTAACCCTAACCGTAGGCTACTCTTGACTGCTTCTGCCTCCAATAGATTTCCTAAGCACTAGTGTTTTAAGGAACAGCTTAAAAAGAGAATTCTAATGTGATTTCTTTATAATGGGTGTGTTCCTTATTTATCAAAGTGTCTAAACTCTTCTGCATGGCTGGACCTCCAAATAATATTCCTTTACGTGCTAAGCGGTATCTAGGGAGTGGGATAGGTTTAATAACTACCCTAACACTAACACGTACCCTAATCCTAACCAATACCCTAAACCGAGCCCTAACCCTAACACTAACCCTAACCCTAACCCATACCCTACGCCGTACCCGAAGCCCTCCCCGAACCCGTACCCTAAGCCGTACCCTAAGCCGTACCCTAAGCCTAACCCTAACCCTAGGCTACCCTTGACTGCTTCTGCCTCCAATAGGTTTCCTAAGCACTAGTGTTTTAAGGAACAGCTTAAAAAGAGAATCCTAATGTGATTTCTTTATAATGGGTGTGTTCCTTATCTTATCCTAGTGTCTAAACTCTTCTCCATAGCTGGACCTCCAAATAATATTCCTTATGTGCTAAGGGGTATCTAGAGAGTGGGATAGCTTTAATAACTACCCTAACACTAACGCGTACCCTAACCCTAACCCCTACCCTAACCCTAACACGTACCCTAATCCTAACCAATACCCTAAACCGAGCCCTAACCCTAACACTAACCCTAACCCTAACCCTAACCCATACCCTACGCCATACCCGAATCCCTCACCGAACCCGTACCCTAAGCCGTACCCTAAGCCGTACACTAAGCCTAACCCTAACCCTAGGCTACCCTTGACTGCTTCTGCCTCCAATAGATTTCCTAAGCACTAGTGTTTTAAGGAACAGCTTAAAAAGAGAATCCTATTGTGATTTCTTTATAATGGGTGTGTTCCTTATCTTATCCTAGTGTCTAAACTCTTCTCCATGGCTGGACCCCCAAATAATATTCCTTGACGTGCTAAGGTGTATCTAGAGAGTGGGATAGGTTTAATAACTACCCTAACCCTAACGCGTACCCTAACCCTAACCCCTACCCTAACCCTAACATGTACCCTAATCCTAACACGTACCCTAATCGGAGCCCTAACCCTAACACTAACCCTAACCCTAACCCATACCCTATGCCGTACCCGAAGCCCTACCCGAACCCGTACCCTAAGCCGTACCCTAAGCCTAACCCCAAGCCTAACCCTAACCGTAGGCTACTCTTGACTGCTTCTGCCTCCAATAGATTTCCTAAGCACTAGTGTTTTAAGGAACAGCTTAAAAAGAGAATTCTAATGTGATTTCTTTATAATGGGTGTGTTCCTTATTTATCAAAGTGTCTAAACTCTTCTGCATGGCTGGACCTCCAAATAATATTCCTTTACGTGCTAAGCGGTATCTAGGGAGTGGGATAGGTTTAATAACTACCCTAACACTAACACGTACCCTAATCCTAACCAATACCCTAAACCGAGCCCTAACCCTAACACTAACCCTAACCCTAACCCTAACCCATACCCTACGCCGTACCCGAAGCCCTCCCCGAACCCGTACCCTAAGCCGTACCCTAAGCCGTACCCTAAGCCTAACCCTAACCCTAGGCTACCCTTGACTGCTTCTGCCTCCAATAGATTTCCTAAGCACTAGTGTTTTAAGGAACAGCTTAAAAAGAGAATCCTAATGTGATTTCTTTATAATGGGTGTGTTCCTTATCTTATCCTAGTGTCTAAACACTTCTCCATGGCTGGACCTCCAAATAATATTCCTTTATGTGCTAAGGGGTATCTAGAGAGTGGGATAGCTTTAATAACTACCCTAACACTAACGCGTACCCTAACCCTAACCCCTACCCTAACACTAACACGTACCCTAATCCTAACCAATACCCTAAACCGAGCCCTAACCCTAACACTAACCCTAACCCTAACCCTAACCCATACCCTACGCCGTACCCGAAGCCCTCCCCGAACCCTTACCCTAAGCCGTACGCTAAGCTGTACCCTAAGCCTAACCCTAACCCTAGGCTACCCTTGAATGCTTCTGCCTCCAATAGATTTCCTAAGCACTAGTGTTTTAAGGAACAGCTTAAAAAGAGAATCCTAATGTGATTTCTTTATAATGGGTGTGTTCCTTATCTTATCCTAGTGTCTAAACTCTTCTCCATGGCTGGACCCTCAAATAATATTCCTTTACGTGCTAAGGGGTATCTAGAGAGTGGGTTAGGTTTAATAACTACCCTAACACTAACGCGTAACCTAACCCTAACCCCTACCGTAACCCTAACACGTACCCTAATCCTAACCAATACCCTAAACCGAGCCCTAACCCTAACACTAACCCTAACCCTAACCCTAAGCCATACCCTAAGCCGTACCCGAAGCCCTCCCCGAACCCGTACCCTAAGCCGTACCCTAAGCCTAACCCTAACCCTAGGCTACCCTTGACTGCTTCTGCCTCCAATAGATTTCCTAAGCACTAGTGTTTTAAGGAACAGCTTAAAAAGAGAATCCTAATGTGATTTCTTTATAATGGGTGTGTTCCTTATCTTATCCTAGTGTCTAAACTCTTCTCCATGGCTGGACCTCCAAATAATATTCCTTTATGTGCTAAGGGGTATCTAGAGAGTGGGATAGCTTTAATAACTACCCTAACACTAACGCGTACCCTAACCCTAACCCCTACCCTAACACTAACACGTACCCTAATCCTAACCAATACCCTAAACCGAGCCCTAACCCTAACACTAACCCTAACCCTAACCCTAACCCATACCCTACGCCGTACCCGAAGCCCTCCCCGAACCCGTACCCTAAGCCGTACCCTAAGCCGTACCCTAAGCCTAACCCTAACCCTAGGCTACCCTTGACTGCTTCTGCCTCCAATAGATTTCCTAAGCACTAGTGTTTTAAGGAACAGCTTAAAAAGAGAATCCTAATGTGATTTCTTTATAATGGGTGTGTTCCTTATCTTATCCTAGTGTCTAAACTCTTCTCCATGGCTGGACCCCCAAATAATATTCCTTTACGTGCTAAGGTGTATCTAGAGAGTGGGATAGGTTTAATAACTACCCTAACCCTAACGCGTACCCTAACCCTAACCCCTACCCTAACCCTAACATGTACCCTAATGCTAACCCGTACCCTAAACCGAGCCATAACCCTAACACTAACCCTAACCCTAACCCTAACCCATACCCTACGCCGTACCCGAAGCCCTCCCCGAACCCGTACCCTAAGCCGTACCCTAAGCCGTACCCTAAGCCTAACCCTAACCCTAGGCTACCCTTGACTGCTTCTGCCTCCAATAGATTTCCTAAGCACTAGTGTTTTAAGGAACAGCTTAAAAAGAGAATCCTAATGTGATTTCTTTATAATGGGTGTGTTCCTTATCTTATCCTAGTGTCTAAACTCTTCTCCATGGCTGGACCTCCAAATAATATTCCTTATGTGCTAAGGGGTATCTAGAGAGTGGGATAGCTTTAATAACTACCCTAACACTAACGCGTACCCTAACCCTAACCCCTACCCTAACCCTAACACGTACCCTAATCCTAACCAATACCCTAAACCGAGCCCTAACCCTAACACTAACCCTAACCCTAACCCTAACCCATACCCTACGCCATACCCGAATCCCTCCCCGAACCCGTACCCTAAGCCGTACCCTAAGCCGTACCCTAAGCCTAACCCTAACCCTAGGCTACCATTGGCTGCTTCTGCCTCCAATAGATTTCCTAAGCACTAGTGTTTTAAGGAACATCTTAAAAAGAGAATCCTATTGTGATTTCTTTATAATGGGTGTGTTCCTTATCTTATCCTAGTGTCTAAACTCTTCTCCATGGCTGGACCTCCAAATAATATTCCTTTATGTGCTAAGGGGTATCTAGAGAGTGGGATAGCTTTAATAACTACCCTAACACTAACGCGTACCCTAACCCTAACCCCTACCCTAACCATAACACGTACCCTAATCCTAACCAATACCCTAAACCGAGCCCTAACCCTAACACTAACCCTAACCCTAACCCATACCCTACGCCGTACCCGAAGCCCTCCCCGAACCCGTACCCTAAGCCGTACCCTAAGCCGTACCCTAAGCCTAACCCTAACCCTAGGCTACCCTTGACTGCTTCTGCCTCCAATAGATTTCCTAAGCACTAGTGTTTTAAGGAACAGCTTAAAAAGAGAATCCTAATGTGATTTCTTTATAATGGGTGTGTTCCTTATCTTATCCTAGTGTCTAAACTCTTCTCCATGGCTGGACCTCCAAATAATATTCCTTATGTGCTACGGGGTATCTAGAGAGTGGGATAGCTTTAATAACTACCCTAACACTAACGCGTACCCTAACCCTAACCCCTACCCTAACCCTAACACGTACCCTAATCCTAACCAATACCCTAAACCGAGCCCTAACCCTAACACTAACCCTAACCCTAAACCTAACCCATACCCTACGCCATACCCGAATCCCTCACCGAACCCGTACCCTAAGCCGTACCCTAAGCCGTACCCTAAGCCTAACCCTAACCCTAGGCTACCCTTGACTGCTTCTGCCTCCAATAGATTTCCTAAGCACTAGTGTTTTAAGGAACATCTTAAAAAGAGTATCCTATTGTGATTTCTTTATAATGGGTGTGTTCCTTATCTTATCCTAGTGTCTAAACTCTTCTCCATGGCTGAACCCCCAAATAATATTCCTTGACGTGCTAAGGTGTATCTAGAGAGTGGGATAGGTTTAATAACTACCCTAACCCTAACGCGTACCCTAACCCTAACCCCTACCCTAACCCTAACATGTACCCTAATCCTAACACGTACCCTAATCGGAGCCCTAACCCTAACACTAACCCTAACCCTAACCCATACCCTATGCCGTACCCGAAGCCCTCCCCGAACCCGTACCCTAAGCCGTACCCTAAGCCTAACCCCAAGCCTAACCCTAACCGTAGGCTACTCTTGACTGCTTCTGCCTCCAATAGATTTCCTAAGCACTAGTGTTTTAAGGAACAGCTTAAAAAGAGAATTCTAATGTGATTTCTTTATAATGGGTGTGTTCCTTATTTATCAAAGTGTCTAAACTCTTCTGCATGGCTGGACCTCCAAATAATATTCCTTTACGTGCTAAGCGGTATCTAGGGAGTGGGATAGGTTTAATAACTACCCTAACACTAACACGTACCCTAATCCTAACCAATACCCAAAACCGAGCCCTAACCCTAACACTAACCCTAACCCTAACCCTAACCCATACCCTACGCCGTACCCGAAGCCCTCCCCGAACCCGTACCCTAAGCCGTACCCTAAGCCGTACCCTAAGCCTAACCCTAACCCTAGGCTACCCTTGACTGCTTCTGCCTCCAATAGATTTCCTAAGCACTAGTGTTTTAAGGAACAGCTTAAAAAGAGAATCCTAATGTGAATTCTTTATAATGGGTGTGTTCCTTATCTTATCCTAGTGTCTAAACTCTTCTCCATGGCTGGACCCCCAAATAATATTCCTTTACGTGCTAAGGTGTATCTAGAGAGTGGGATAGGTTTAATAACTACCCTAACCCTAACGCGTACCCTAACCCTAACCCCTACCCTAACCCTAACATGTACCCTAATGCTAACCCGTACCCTAAACCGAGCCCTAACCCTAACACTAACCCTAACCCTAACCCTAACCCATACCCTACGCCGTACCCGAAGCCCTCCCCGAACCCGTACCCTAAGCCGTACCCTAAGCCGTACTCTAAGCCTAACCCTCACCCTAGGCTACCCTTGACTGCTTCTGCCTCCAATAGATTTCCTAAGCACTAGTGTTTTAAGGAACAGCTTAAAAAGAGAATCCTAATGTGATTTCTTTATAATGGGTGTGTTCCTTATCTTATCCTAGTGTCTAAACTCTTCTCCATGGCTGGACCCTCAAATAATATTCCTTTACGTGCTAAGGGGTATCTAGAGAGTGGGTTAGGTTTAATAACTACCCTAACACTAACGCGTAACCTAACCCTAACCCCTACCGTAACCCTAACACGTACCCTAATCCTAACCAATACCCTAAACCGAGCCCTAACCCTAACACTAACCCTAACCCTAACCCTAAGCCGTACCCTACGCCGTACCCGAAGCCCTCCCCGAACCCGTACCCTAAGCCGTACCCTAAGCCGTACGCTAAGCCTAACCCTAACCCTAGGCTACCCTTGACTGCTTCTGCCTCCAATAGATTTCTTAAGCACTAGTGTTTTAAGGAACAGCTTAAAAAGAGAATCCTAATGTGATTTCTTTATAATGGGTGTGTTCCTTATCTTATCCTAGTGTCTAAACTCTTCTCCATGGCTGGACCTCCAAATAATATTCCTTTATGTGCTAAGGGGTATCTAGAGAGTGGGATAGCTTTAATAACTACCCTAACACTAACGCGTACCCTAACCCTAACCCCTACCCTAACCATAACACGTACCCTAATCCTAAACAATACCCTAAACCGAGCCCTAACCCTAACACTAACCCTAACCTTAACCCATACCCTACGCCGTACCAGAAGCCCTCCCCGAACCCGTACCCTAAGCCGTACCCTAAGCCGTACCCTAAGCCTAACCCTAACCCTAGGCTACCCTTGACTGCTTCTGCCTCCAATAGATTTCCTAAGCACTAGTGTTTTAAGGAACAGCTTAAAAAGAGAATCCTAATGTGATTTCTTTATAATGGGTGTGTTCCTTATCTTATCCTAGTGTCTAAACTCTTCTCCATGGCTGGACCTCCAAATAATATTCCTTATGTGCTAAGGGGTATCTAGAGAGTGGGATAGCTTTAATAACTACCCTAACACTAACGCGTACCCTAACCCTAACCCCTACCCTAACCCTAACACGTACCCTAATCCTAACCAATACCCTAAACCGAGCCCTAACCCTAACACTAACCCTAACCCTAACCCTAACCCATACCCTACGCCATACCCGAATCCCTCACCGAACCCGTACCCTAAGCCGTACCCTAAGCCGTACCCTAAGCCGTACCCTAACCCTAGGCTACCCTTGACTGCTTCTGCCTCCAATAGATTTCCTAAGCACTAGTGTTTTAAGGAACATCTTAAAAAGAGAATCCTATTGTGATTTCTTTATAATGTTTGTGTTCCTTATCTTATCCTAGTGTCTAAACTCTTCTCCATGGCTGGACCCCCAAATAATATTCCTTGACGTGCTAAGGTGTATCTAGAGAGTGGGATAGGTTTAATAACTACCCTAACCCTAACGCGTACCCTAACCCTAACCCCTACCCTAACCCTAACTTGTACCCTAATCCTAACACGTACCCTAATCGGAGCCCTAACCCTAACACTAACCCTAACCCTAACCCATACCCTATGCCGTACCCGAAGCCCTCCCCGAACCCGTACCCTAAGCCGTACCCTAAGCCTAACCCCAAGCCTAACCCTAACCGTAGGCTACTCTTGACTGCTTCTGCCTCCAATAGATTTCCAAAGCACTAGTGTTTTAAGGAACAGCTTAAAAAGAGAATCCTAATGTGATTTCCTTATAATGGGTGTGTTCCTTATTTATCAAAGTGTCTAAACTCTTCTGCATGGCTGGACCTCCAAATAATATTCCTTTACGTGCTAAGCGGTATCTAGGGAGTGGGATAGGTTTAATAACTACCCTAACACTAACGCGTACCTTAACCCTAACACCTACCCTAACACTAACACGTACCCTAATCCTAACCAATACCCTAAACCGAGCCCTAACCCTAACACTAACCCTAACCCTAACCCTAACCCATACCCTACGCCGTACCCGAAGCCCTCCCCGAACCCGTACCCTAAGCCGTACCCTAAGCCGTACCCTAAGCCTAACCCTAACCCTAGGCTACCCTTGACTGCTTCTGCCTCCAATAGATTTCCTAAGCACTAGTGTTTTAAGGAACAGCTTAAAAAGAGAATCCTAATGTGATTTCTTTATAATGGGTGTGTTCCTTATCTTATCCTAGTGTCTAAACTCTTCTCCATGGCTGGACCCCCAAATAATATTCCTTTACGTGCTAAGGTGTATCTAGAGAGTGGGATAGGTTTCATAACTACCCTAACCCTACCGCGTACCCTAACCCTAACCCCTACCCTAACCCTAACATGTATCCTAATGCTAACCCGTACCCTAAACCGAGCCCTAACCCTAACACTAACCCTAACCCTAACCCTAACCCATACCCTACGCCGTACCCGAAGCCCTCCCCGAACCCGTACCCTAAGCCGTACCCTAAGCCGTACTCTAAGCCTAACCCTAACCCTAGGCTACCCTTCATTGCTTCTGCCTCCAATAGATTTCCTAAGCACTAGTGTTTTAAGGAACAACTTAAAAAGAGAATCCTAATGTGATTTCTTTATAATGGGTGTGTTCCTTATCTTATCCTATTGTCTAAACTCTTCTCCATGGCTGGACCTCCAAATAATATTCCTTTATGTGCTAAGGGGTATCTAGAGAGTGGGATAGCTTTAATAACTACCCTAACACTAACGCGTACCCTAACCCTAACCCCTACCCTAACCATAACACGTACCCTAATCCTAACCAATACCCTAAACCGAGCCCTAACCCTAACATAACCCTAACCCTAACCCATACCCTACGCCGTACCCGAAGCCCTCCCCGAACCCGTACCCTAAGCCGTACCCTAAGCCGTACCCTAAGCCTAACCCTAACCCTAGGCTACCCTTGACTGCTTCTGCCTCCAATAGATTTCCTAAGCACTAGTGTTTTAAGGAACAGCTTAAAAAGAGAATCCTAATGTGATTTCTTTATAATGGGTGTGTTCCTTATCTTATCCTAGTGTCTAAACTCTTCTCCATGGCTGGACCCTCAAATAATATTCCTTTACGTGCTAAGGGGTATCTAGAGAGTGGGTTAGGTTTAATAACTACCCTAACACTAACGCGTAACCTAACCCTAACCCCTACCGTAACCCTAACACGTACCCTAATCCTAACCAATACCCTAAACCGAGCCCTAACCCTAACACTAACCCTAACCCTAACCCTAAGCCATACCCTACGCCGTACCCGAAGCCCTCCCCGAACCCGTACCCTAAGCCGTACCCTAAGCCGTACCCTAAGCCTAACCCTAACCCTAGGCTACCCTTGACTGCTTCTGCCTCCAGTAGATTTCCTAAACACTAGTGTTTTAAGGAACAGCTTAAAAAGAGAATCCTAATGTGATTTCTTTATAATGGGTGTGTTCCTTATCTTATCCTAGTGTCTAAACTCTTCTCCATGGCTGGACCTCCAAATAATATTCCTTTATGTGCTAAGGGGTATCTAGAGAGTGGGATAGCTTTAATAACTACCCTAACACTAACGCGTACCCTAACCCTAACCCCTACCCTAACCATAACACGTACCCTAATCCTAACCAATACCCTAAACCGAGCCCTAACCCTAACACTAACCCTAACCCTAACCCATACCCTACGCCGTACCAGAAGCCCTCCCCGAACCCGTACCCTAAGCCGTACCCTAAGCCGTACCCTAAGCCTAACCCTAACCCTAGGCTACCCTTGACTGCTTCTGCCTCCAATAGATTTCCTAAGCACTAGTGTTTTAAGGAACAGCTTACAAAGAGAATCCTAATGTGATTTCTTTATAATGGGTGTGTTCCTTATCTTATCCTAGTGTCTAAACTCTTCTCCATGGCTGGACCTCCAAATAATATTCCTTATGTGCTAAGGGGTATCTAGAGAGTGGGATAGCTTTAATAACTACCCTAACACTAACGCGTACCCTAACCCTAACCCCTACCCTAACCCTAACACGTACCCTAATCCTAACCAATACCCTAAACCGAGCCCTAACCCTAACACTAACCCTAACCCTAACCCTAACCCATACCCTACGCCATACCCGAATCCCTCACCGAACCCGTACCCTAAGCCGTACCCTAAGCCGTACCCTAAGCCTAACCCTAACCCTAGGCTACCCTTGACTGCTTCTGCCTCCAATAGATTTCCTAAGCACTAGTGTTTTAAGGAACATCTTAAAAAGAGAATCCTATTGTGATTTCTTTATAATGTTTGTGTTCCTTATCTTATCCTAGTGTCTAAACTCTTCTCCATGGCTGGACCCCCAAATAATATTCCGTGACGTGCTAAGGTGTATCTAGAGAGTGGGATAGGTTTAATAACTACCCTAACCCTAACGCGTACCCTAACCCTAACCCCTACCCTAACCCTAACATGTACCCTAATCCTAACACGTACCCTAATCGGAGCCCTAACCCTAACACTAACCCTTACCCTAACCCATACCCTATGCCGTACCCGAAGCCCTCCCCGAACCCGTACCCTAAGCCGTACCCTAAGCCTAACCCCAAGCCTAACCCTAACCGTAGGCTACTCTTGACTGCTTCTGCCTCCAATAGATTTCCTAAGCACTAGTGTTTTAAGGAACAGCTTAAAAAGAGAATCCTAATGTGATTTCTTTATAATGGGTGTGTTCCTTATTTAGCAAAGTGTCTAAACTCTTCTGCATGGCTGGACCTCCAAATAATATTCCTTTACGTGCTAAGCGGTATCTAGGGAGTGGGATAGGTTTAATAACTACCCTAACACTAACGCGTACCCTAACCCTAACCCCTACCCTAACACTAACAGGTACCCTAATCCTAACCAATACCCTAAACCGAGCCCTAACCCTAACACTAACCCTAACCCTAACCCTAACCCATACCCTACGCCGTACCCGAAGCCCTCCCCGAACCCGTACCCTAAGCCGTACCCTAAGCCGTACCCTAAGCCTAACCCTAACCCTAGGCTACCCTTGACTGCTTCTGCCTCCAACAGATTTCCTAAGCACTAGTGTTTTAAGGAACAGCTTAAAAAGAGAATCCTAATGTGATTTCTTTATAATGGGTGTGTTCCTTATCTTATCCTAGTGTCTAAACTCTTCTCCATGGCTGGACCCCCAAATAATATTCCTTTACGTGATAAGGTGTATCTAGAGAGTGGGATAGGTTTAATAACTACCCTAACCCTAACGCGTACCCTAACCCTAACCCCTACCCTAACCCTAACATGTACCCTAATGCTAACCCGTACCCTAAACCGAGCCCTAACCCTAACACTAACCCTAACCCTAACCCTAACCCATACCCTACGCCGTACCCGAAGCCCTCCCCGAACCCGTACCCTAAGCCGTACCCTAAGCCGTACTCTAAGCCTAACCCTAACCCTAGGCTACCCTTCACTGCTTCTGCCTCCAATAGATTTCCTAAGCACTAGTGTTTTAAGGAACAACTTAAAAAGAGAATCCTAATGTGATTTCTTTATAATGGGTGTGTTCCTTATCTTATCCTATTGTCTAAACTCTTCTCCATGGCTGGACCCCCAAATAATATTCCTTGACGTGCTAAGGTGTATCTAGAGAGTGGGATAGGTTTAATAACTACCCTAACCCTAACGCGTACCCTAACCCTTACCCCTACCCTAACCCTAACATGTACCCTAATCCTAACACGTACCCTAATCGGAGCCCTAACCCTAACACTAACCCTAACCCTAACCCATACCCTATGCCGTACCCGAAGCCCTCCCCGAACCCGTACCCTAAGCCGTACCCTAAGCCTAACCCCAAGCCTAACCCTAACCGTAGGCTACTCTTGACTGCTTCTGCCTCCAATAGATTTCCTAAGCACTAGTGTTTTAAGGAACAGCTTAAAAAGAGAATCCTAATGTGATTTCTTTATAATGGGTGTGTTCCTTATTTATCAAAGTGTCTAAACTCTTCTGCATGGCTGGACCTCCAAATAATATTCCTTTACGTGCTAAGCGGTATCTAGGGAGTGGGATAGGTTTAATAACTATCCTAACACTAACGCGTACCCTAACCCTAACCCCTACCCTAACACTAACACGTACCCTAATCCTAACCAATACCCTAAACCGAGCCCTAACCCTAACACTAACCCTAACCCTAACCCTAACCCATACCCTACGCCGTACCCGAAGCCCTCCCCGAACCCGTACCCTAAGCCGTACCCTAAGCCGTACCCTAAGCCTAACCCTAACCCTAGGCTACCCTTGACTGCTTCTGCCTCCAATAGATTTCCTAAGCACTAGTGTTTTAAGGAACAGCTTAAAAAGAGAATCCTAATGTGATTTCTTTATAATGGGTGTGTTCCTTATCTTATCCTAGTGTCTAAACTCTTCTCCATGGCTGGACCCCCAAATAATATTCCTTTACGTGCTAAGGTGTATCTAGAGAGTGGGATAGGTTTAATAACTACCCTAACCCTAACGCGTACCCTAACCCTAACCCCTACCCTAACCCTAACATGTACCCTAATGCTAACCCGTACCCTAAACCGAGCCCTAACCCTAACACTAACCCTAACCCTAACCCTAACCCATACCCTACGCCGTACCCGAAGCCCTCCCCGAACCCGTACCCTAAGCCGTACCCTAAGCCGTACTCTAAGCCTAACCCTAACCCTAGGCTACCCTTCACTGCTTCTGCCTCCAAAGGATTTCCTAAGCACTAGTGTTTTAAGGAACAGCTTAAAAAGAGAATCCTAATGTGATTTCTTTATAATGGGTGTGTTCCTTATCTTATCCTAGTGTCTAAACTCTTCTCCATGGCTGGACCTCCAAATAATATTCCTTTATGTGCTAAGGGGTATCTAGAGAGTGGGATAGCTTTAATAACTACCCTAACACTAACGCGTATCCTAACCCTAACCCCTACCCTAACCATAACACGTACCCTAATCCTAACCAATACCCTAAACCGAGCCCTAACCCTAACACTAACCCTAACCCTAACCCATACCCTACGCCGTACCCGAAGCCCTCCCCGAACCCGTACCCTAAGCCGTACCCTAAGCCGTACCCTAAGCCTAACCCTAACCCTAGGCTACCCTTGACTGCTTCTGCCTCCAATAGATTTCCTAAGCACTAGTGTTTTAAGGAACAGCTTAAAAAGAGAATCCTAATGTGATTTCTTTATAATGGGTGTGTTCCTTATCTTATCCTAGTGTCTAAACTCTTCTCCATGGCTGGACCTCCAAATAATATTCCTTATGTGCTAAGGGGTATCTAGAGAGTGGGATAGCTTTAATAACTACCCTAACACTAACGCGTACCCTAACCCTAACCCCTACCCTAACCCTAACACGTACCCTAATCCTAACCAATACCCTAAACCGAGCCCTAACCCTAACACTAACCCTAACCCTAACCCTAACCCATACCCTACGCCATACCCGAATCCCTCACCGAACCCGTACACTAAGCCGTACCCTAAGCCGTACCCTAAGCCGTACCCTAACCCTAGGCTACCCTTGACTGCTTCTGCCTCCAATAGATTTCCTAAGCACTAGTGTTTTAAGGAACATCTTAAAAAGAGAATCCTATTGTGATTTCTTTATAATGTTTGTGTTCCTTATCTTATCCTAGTGTCTAAACTCTTCTCCATGGCTGGACCCCCAAATAATATTCCTTGACGTGCTAAGGTGTATCTAGAGAGTGGGATAGGTTTAATAACTACCCTAACCCTAACGCGTACCCTAACCCTAACCCCTACCCTAACCCTAACATGTACCCTAATCCTAACACGTACCCTAATCGGAGCCCTAACCCTAACACTAACCCTAACCCTAACCCATACCCTATGCCGTACCCGAAGCCCTCCCCGAACCCGTACCCTAAGCCGTACCCTAAGCCTAACCCCAAGCCTAACCCTAACCGTAGGCTACTCTTGACTGCTTCTGCCTCCAATAGATTTCCTAAGCACTAGTGTTTTAAGGAACAGCTTAAAAAGAGAATCCTAATGTGATTTCCTTATAATGGGTGTGTTCCTTATTTATCAAAGTGTCTAAACTCTTCTGCATGGCTGGACCTCCAAATAATATTCCTTTACGTGCTAAGCGGTATCTAGGGAGTGGGATAGGTTTAATAACTACCCTAACACTAACGCGTACCCTAACCCTAACACCTACCCTAACACTAACACGTACCCTAATCCTAACCAATACCCTAAACCGAGCCCTAACCCTAACACTAACCCTAACCCTAACCCTAACCCATACCCTACGCCGTACCCGAAGCCCTCCCCGAACCCGTACCCTAAGCCGTACCCTAAGCCGTACCCTAAGCCTAACCCTAACCCTAGGCTACCCTTGACTGCTTCTGCCTCCAATAGATTTCCTAAGCACTAGTGTTTTAAGGAACAGCTTAAAAAGAGAATCCTAATGTGATTTCTTTATAATGGGTGTGTTCCTTATCTTATCCTAGTGTCTAAACTCTTCTCCATGGCTGGACCCCCAAATAATATTCCTTTACGTGCTAAGGTGTATCTAGAGAGTGGGATAGGTTTCATAACTACCCTAACCCTACCGCGTACCCTAACCCTAACCCCTACCCTAACCCTAACATGTACCCTAATGCTAACCCGTACCCTAAACCGAGCCCTAACCCTAACACTAACCCTAACCCTAACCCTAACCCATACCCTACGCCGTACCCGAAGCCCTCCCCGAACCCGTACCCTAAGCCGTACCCTAAGCCGTACTCTAAGCCTAACCCTAACCCTAGGCTACCCTTCATTGCTTCTGCCTCCAATAGATTTCCTAAGCACTAGTGTTTTAAGGAACAACTTAAAAAGAGAATCCTAATGTGATTTCTTTATAATGGGTGTGTTCCTTATCTTATCCTATTGTCTAAACTCTTCTCCATGGCTGGACCTCCAAATAATATTCCTTTATGTGCTAAGGGGTATCTAGAGAGTGGGATAGCTTTAATAACTACCCTAACACTAACGCGTACCCTAACCCTAACCCCTACCCTAACCATAACACGTACCCTAATCCTAACCAATACCCTAAACCGAGCCCTAACCCTAACATAACCCTAACCCTAACCCATACCCTACGCCGTACCCGAAGCCCTCCCCGAACCCGTACCCTAAGCCGTACCCTAAGCCGTACCCTAAGCCTAACCCTAACCCTAGGCTACCCTTGACTGCTTCTGCCTCCAATAGATTTCCTAAGCACTAGTGTTTTAAGGAACAGCTTAAAAAGAGAATCCTAATGTGATTTCTTTATAATGGGTGTGTTCCTTATCTTATCCTAGTGTCTAAACTCTTCTCCATGGCTGGACCCTCAAATAATATTCCTTTACGTGCTAAGGGGTATCTAGAGAGTGGGTTAGGTTTAATAACTACCCTAACACTAACGCGTAACCTAACCCTAACCCCTACCGTAACCCTAACACGTACCCTAATCCTAACCAATACCCTAAACCGAGCCCTAACCCTAACACTAACCCTAACCCTAACCCTAAGCCATACCCTACGCCGTACCCGAAGCCCTCCCCGAACCCGTACCCTAAGCCGTACCCTAAGCCGTACCCTAAGCCTAACCCTAACCCTAGGCTACCCTTGACTGCTTCTGCCTCCAATAGATTTCCTAAGCACTAGTGTTTTAAGGAACAGCTTAAAAAGAGAATCCTAATGTGATTTCTTTATAATGGGTGTGTTCCTTATCTTATCCTAGTGTCTAAACTCTTCTCCATGGCTGGACCCCCAAATAATATTCCTTTACGTGCTAAGGTGTATCTAGAGAGTGGGATAGGTTTAATAACTACCCTAACCCTAACGCGTACCCTAACCCTAACCCCTACCCTAACCCTAACATGTACCCTAATGCTAACCCGTACCCTAAACCGAGCCCTAACCCTAACACTAACCCTAACCCTAACCCTAACCCATACCCTACGCCGTACCCGAAGCCCTCCCCGAACCCGTACCCTAAGCCGTACCCTAAGCCGTACTCTAAGCCTAACCCTAACCCTAGGCTACCCTTCACTGCTTCTGCCTCCAAAGGATTTCCTAAGCACTAGTGTTTTAAGGAACAGCTTAAAAAGAGAATCCTAATGTGATTTCTTTATAATGGGTGTGTTCCTTATCTTATCCTAGTGTCTAAACTCTTCTCCATGGCTGGACCTCCAAATAATATTCCTTTATGTGCTAAGGGGTATCTAGAGAGTGGGATAGCTTTAATAACTACCCTAACACTAACGCGTATCCTAACCCTAACCCCTACCCTAACCATAACACGTACCCTAATCCTAACCAATACCCTAAACCGAGCCCTAACCCTAACACTAACCCTAACCCTAACCCATACCCTACGCCGTACCCGAAGCCCTCCCCGAACCCGTACCCTAAGCCGTACCCTAAGCCGTACCCTAAGCCTAACCCTAACCCTAGGCTACCCTTGACTGCTTCTGCCTCCAATAGATTTCCTAAGCACTAGTGTTTTAAGGAACAGCTTAAAAAGAGAATCCTAATGTGATTTCTTTATAATGGGTGTGTTCCTTATCTTATCCTAGTGTCTAAACTCTTCTCCATGGCTGGACCTCCAAATAATATTCCTTATGTGCTAAGGGGTATCTAGAGAGTGGGATAGCTTTAATAACTACCCTAACACTAACGCGTACCCTAACCCTAACCCCTACCCTAACCCTAACACGTACCCTAATCCTAACCAATACCCTAAACCGAGCCCTAACCCTAACACTAACCCTAACCCTAACCCTAACCCATACCCTACGCCATACCCGAATCCCTCACCGAACCCGTACCCTAAGCCGTACCCTAAGCCGTACCCTAAGCCTAACCCTAACCCTAGGCTACCCTTGACTGCTTCTGCCTCCAATAGATTTCCTAAGCACTAGTGTTTTAAGGAACATCTTAAAAAGAGAATCCTATTGTGATTTCTTTATAATGGGTGTGTTCCTTATCTTATCCTAGTGTCTAAACTCTTCTCCATGGCTGGACCCCCAAATAATATTCCTTGACGTGCTAAGGTGTATCTAGAGAGTTGGATAGGTTTAATAACTACCCTAACCCTAACGCGTACCCTAACCCTAACCCCTACCCTAACCCTAACATGTACCCTAATCCTAACACGTACCCTAATCGGAGCCCTAACCCTAACACTAACCCTAACCCTAACCCATACCCTATGCCGTACCCGAAGCCCTCCCCGAACCCGTACCCTAAGCCGTACCCTAAGCCTAACCCCAAGCCTAACCCTAACCGTAGGCTACTCTTGACTGCTTCTGCCTCCAATAGATTTCCTAAGCACTAGTGTTTTAAGGAACAGCTTAAAAAGAGAATCCTAATGTGATTTCTTTATAATGGGTGTGTTCCTTATTTATCAAAGTGTCTAAACTCTTCTGCATGGCTGGACCTCCAAATAATATTCCTTTACGTGCTAAGCGGTATCTAGGGAGTGGGATAGGTTTAATAACTACCCTAACACTAACGCGTACCCTAACCCTAACCCCTACCCTAACACTAACACGTACCCTAATCCTAACCAATACCCTAAACCGAGCCCTAACCCTAACACTAACCCTAACCCTAACCCTAAGCCATACCCTACGCCGTACCCGAAGCCCTCCCCGAACCCGTACCCTAAGCCGTACCCTAAGCCGTACCCTAAGCCTAACCCTAACCCTAGGCTACCCTTGACTGCTTCTGCCTCCAATAGATTTCCTAAGCACTAGTGTTTTAAGGAACAGCTTAAAAAGAGAATCCTAATGTGATTTCTTTATAATGGGTGTGTTCCTTATCTTATCCTAGTGTCTAAACTCTTCTCCATGGCTGGACCCCCAAATAATATTCCTTTACGTGCTAAGGTGTATCTAGAGAGTGGGATAGGTTTAATAACTACCCTAACCCTAACGCGTACCCTAACCCTAACCCCTACCCTAACCCTAACATGTACCCTAATGCTAACCCGTACCCTAAACCGAGCCCTAACCCTAACACTAACCCTAACCCTAACCCTAACCCATACCCTACGCCGTACCCGAAGCCCTCCCCGAACCCGTACCCTAAGCCGTACCCTAAGCCGTACTCTAAGCCTAACCCTCACCCTAGGCTACCCTTGACTGCTTCTGCCTCCAATAGATTTCCTAAGCACTAGTGTTTTAAGGAACAGCTTAAAAAGAGAATCCTAATGTGATTTCTTTATAATGGGTGTGTTCCTTATCTTATCCTAGTGTCTAAACTCTTCTCCATGGCTGGACCCTCAAATAATATTCCTTTACGTGCTAAGGGGTATCTAGAGAGTGGGTTAGGTTTAATAACTACCCTAACACTAACGCGTAACCTAACCCTAACCCCTACCGTAACCCTAACACGTACCCTAATCCTAACCAATACCCTAAACCGAGCCCTAACCCTAACACTAACCCTAACCCTAACCCTAAGCCATACCCTACGCCGTACCCGAAGCCCTCCCCGAACCCGTACCCTAAGCCGTACCCTAAGCCGTACGCTAAGCCTAACCCTAACCCTAGGCTACCCTTGACTGCTTCTGCCTCCAATAGATTTCCTAAGCACTAGTGTTTTAAGGAACAGCTTAAAAAGAGAATCCTAATGTGATTTCTTTATAATGGGTGTGTTCCTTATCTTATCCTAGTGTCTAAACTCTTCTCCATGGCTGGACCTCCAAATAATATTCCTTTATGTGCTAAGGGGTATCTAGAGAGTGGGATAGCTTTAATAACTACCCTAACACTAACGCGTACCCTAACCCTAACCCCTACCCTAACCATAACACGTACCCTAATCCTAACCAATACCCTAAACCGAGCCCTAACCCTAACATAACCCTAACCCTAACCCATACCCTACGCCGTACCCGAAGCCCTCCCCGAACCCGTACCCTAAGCCGTACCCTAAGCCGTACCCTAAGCCTAACCCTAACCCTAGGCTACCCTTGACTGCTTCTGCCTCCAATAGATTTCCTAAGCACTAGTGTTTTAAGGAACAGCTTAAAAAGAGAATCCTAATGTGATTTCTTTATAATGGGTGTGTTCCTTATCTTATCCTAGTGTCTAAACTCTTCTCCATGGCTGGACCCTCAAATAATATTCCTTTACGTGCTAAGGGGTATCTAGAGAGTGGGTTAGGTTTAATAACTACCCTAACACTAACGCGTAACCTAACCCTAACCCCTACCGTAACCCTAACACGTACCCTAATCCTAACCAATACCCTAAACCGAGCCCTAACCCTAACACTAACCCTAACCCTAACCCTAAGCCATACCCTACGCCGTACCCGAAGCCCTCCCCGAACCCGTACCCTAAGCCGTACCCTAAGCCGTACCCTAAGCCTAACCCTAACCCTAGGCTACCCTTGACTGCTTCTGCCTCCAATAGATTTCCTAAGCACTAGTGTTTTAAGGAACAGCTTAAAAAGAGAATCCTAATGTGATTTCTTTATAATGGGTGTGTTCCTTATCTTATCCTAGTGTCTAAACTCTTCTCCATGGCTGGACCCCCAAATAATATTCCTTTACGTGCTAAGGTGTATCTAGAGAGTGGGATAGGTTTAATAACTACCCTAACCCTAACGCGTACCCTAACCCTAACCCCTACCCTAACCCTAACATGTACCCTAATGCTAACCCGTACCCTAAACCGAGCCCTAACCCTAACACTAACCCTAACCCTAACCCTAACCCATACCCTACGCCGTACCCGAAGCCCTCCCCGAACCCGTACCCTAAGCCGTACCCTAAGCCGTACTCTAAGCCTAACCCTAACCCTAGGCTACCCTTCACTGCTTCTGCCTCCAAAGGATTTCCTAAGCACTAGTGTTTTAAGGAACAGCTTAAAAAGAGAATCCTAATGTGATTTCTTTATAATGGGTGTGTTCCTTATCTTATCCTAGTGTCTAAACTCTTCTCCATGGCTGGACCTCCAAATAATATTCCTTTATGTGCTAAGGGGTATCTAGAGAGTGGGATAGCTTTAATAACTACCCTAACACTAACGCGTATCCTAACCCTAACCCCTACCCTAACCATAACACGTACCCTAATCCTAACCAATACCCTAAACCGAGCCCTAACCCTAACACTAACCCTAACCCTAACCCATACCCTACGCCGTACCCGAAGCCCTCCCCGAACCCGTACCCTAAGCCGTACCCTAAGCCGTACCCTAAGCCTAACCCTAACCCTAGGCTACCCTTGACTGCTTCTGCCTCCAATAGATTTCCTAAGCACTAGTGTTTTAAGGAACAGCTTAAAAAGAGAATCCTAATGTGATTTCTTTATAATGGGTGTGTTCCTTATCTTATCCTAGTGTCTAAACTCTTCTCCATGGCTGGACCTCCAAATAATATTCCTTATGTGCTAAGGGGTATCTAGAGAGTGGGATAGCTTTAATAACTACCCTAACACTAACGCGTACCCTAACCCTAACCCCTACCCTAACCCTAACACGTACCCTAATCCTAACCAATACCCTAAACCGAGCCCTAACCCTAACACTAACCCTAACCCTAACCCTAACCCATACCCTACGCCATACCCGAATCCCTCACCGAACCCGTACCCTAAGCCGTACCCTAAGCCGTACCCTAAGCCTAACCCTAACCCTAGGCTACCCTTGACTGCTTCTGCCTCCAATAGATTTCCTAAGCACTAGTGTTTTAAGGAACATCTTAAAAAGAGAATCCTATTGTGATTTCTTTATAATGGGTGTGTTCCTTATCTTATCCTAGTGTCTAAACTCTTCTCCATGGCTGGACCCCCAAATAATATTCCTTGACGTGCTAAGGTGTATCTAGAGAGTTGGATAGGTTTAATAACTACCCTAACCCTAACGCGTACCCTAACCCTAACCCCTACCCTAACCCTAACATGTACCCTAATCCTAACACGTACCCTAATCGGAGCCCTAACCCTAACACTAACCCTAACCCTAACCCATACCCTATGCCGTACCCGAAGCCCTCCCCGAACCCGTACCCTAAGCCGTACCCTAAGCCTAACCCCAAGCCTAACCCTAACCGTAGGCTACTCTTGACTGCTTCTGCCTCCAATAGATTTCCTAAGCACTAGTGTTTTAAGGAACAGCTTAAAAAGAGAATCCTAATGTGATTTCTTTATAATGGGTGTGTTCCTTATTTATCAAAGTGTCTAAACTCTTCTGCATGGCTGGACCTCCAAATAATATTCCTTTACGTGCTAAGCGGTATCTAGGGAGTGGGATAGGTTTAATAACTACCCTAACACTAACGCGTACCCTAACCCTAACCCCTACCCTAACACTAACACGTACCCTAATCCTAACCAATACCCTAAACCGAGCCCTAACCCTAACACTAACCCTAACCCTAACCCTAAGCCATACCCTACGCCGTACCCGAAGCCCTCCCCGAACCCGTACCCTAAGCCGTACCCTAAGCCGTACCCTAAGCCTAACCCTAACCCTAGGCTACCCTTGACTGCTTCTGCCTCCAATAGATTTCCTAAGCACTAGTGTTTTAAGGAACAGCTTAAAAAGAGAATCCTAATGTGATTTCTTTATAATGGGTGTGTTCCTTATCTTATCCTAGTGTCTAAACTCTTCTCCATGGCTGGACCCCCAAATAATATTCCTTTACGTGCTAAGGTGTATCTAGAGAGTGGGATAGGTTTAATAACTACCCTAACCCTAACGCGTACCCTAACCCTAACCCCTACCCTAACCCTAACATGTACCCTAATGCTAACCCGTACCCTAAACCGAGCCCTAACCCTAACACTAACCCTAACCCTAACCCTAACCCATACCCTACGCCGTACCCGAAGCCCTCCCCGAACCCGTACCCTAAGCCGTACCCTAAGCCGTACTCTAAGCCTAACCCTCACCCTAGGCTACCCTTGACTGCTTCTGCCTCCAATAGATTTCCTAAGCACTAGTGTTTTAAGGAACAGCTTAAAAAGAGAATCCTAATGTGATTTCTTTATAATGGGTGTGTTCCTTATCTTATCCTAGTGTCTAAACTCTTCTCCATGGCTGGACCCTCAAATAATATTCCTTTACGTGCTAAGGGGTATCTAGAGAGTGGGTTAGGTTTAATAACTACCCTAACACTAACGCGTAACCTAACCCTAACCCCTACCGTAACCCTAACACGTACCCTAATCCTAACCAATACCCTAAACCGAGCCCTAACCCTAACACTAACCCTAACCCTAACCCTAAGCCATACCCTACGCCGTACCCGAAGCCCTCCCCGAACCCGTACCCTAAGCCGTACCCTAAGCCGTACGCTAAGCCTAACCCTAACCCTAGGCTACCCTTGACTGCTTCTGCCTCCAATAGATTTCCTAAGCACTAGTGTTTTAAGGAACAGCTTAAAAAGAGAATCCTAATGTGATTTCTTTATAATGGGTGTGTTCCTTATCTTATCCTAGTGTCTAAACTCTTCTCCATGGCTGGACCTCCAAATAATATTCCTTTATGTGCTAAGGGGTATCTAGAGAGTGGGATAGCTTTAATAACTACCCTAACACTAACGCGTACCCTAACCCTAACCCCTACCCTAACCATAACACGTACCCTAATCCTAAACAATACCCTAAACCGAGCCCTAACCCTAACACTAACCCTAACCTTAACCCATACCCTACGCCGTACCAGAAGCCCTCCCCGAACCCGTACCCTAAGCCGTACCCTAAGCCGTACCCTAAGCCTAACCCTAACCCTAGGCTACCCTTGACTGCTTCTGCCTCCAATAGATTTCCTAAGCACTAGTGTTTTAAGGAACAGCTTAAAAAGAGAATCCTAATGTGATTTCTTTATAATGGGTGTGTTCCTTATCTTATCCTAGTGTCTAAACTCTTCTCCATGGCTGGACCTCCAAATAATATTCCTTATGTGCTAAGGGGTATCTAGAGAGTGGGATAGCTTTAATAACTACCCTAACACTAACGCGTACCCTAACCCTAACCCCTACCCTAACCCTAACACGTACCCTAATCCTAACCAATACCCTAAACCGAGCCCTAACCCTAACACTAACCCTAACCCTAACCCTAACCCATACCCTACGCCATACCCGAATCCCTCACCGAACCCATACCCTAAGCCGTACCCTAAGCCGTACCCTAAGCCGTACCCTAACCCTAGGCTACCCTTGACTGCTTCTGCCTCCAATAGATTTCCTAAGCACTAGTGTTTTAAGGAACATCTTAAAAAGAGAATCCTATTGTGATTTCTTTATAATGTTTGTGTTCCTTATCTTATCCTAGTGTCTAAACTCTTCTCCATGGCTGGACCCCCAAATAATATTCCTTGACGTGCTAAGGTGTATCTAGAGAGTGGGATAGGTTTAATAACTACCCTAACCCTAACGCGTACCCTAACCCTAACCCCTACCCTAACCCTAACATGTACCCTAATCCTAACACGTACCCTAATCGGAGCCCTAACCCTAACACTAACCCTAACCCTAACCCATACCCTATGCCGTACCCGAAGCCCTCCCCGAACCCGTACCCTAAGCCGTACCCTAAGCCTAACCCCAAGCCTAACCCTAACCGTAGGCTACTCTTGACTGCTTCTGCCTCCAATAGATTTCCTAAGCACTAGTGTTTTAAGGAACAGCTTAAAAAGAGAATCCTAATGTGATTTCCTTATAATGGGTGTGTTCCTTATTTATCAAAGTGTCTAAACTCTTCTGCATGGCTGGACCTCCAAATAATATTCCTTTACGTGCTAAGCGGTATCTAGGGAGTGGGATAGGTTTAATAACTACCCTAACACTAACGCGTACCCTAACCCTAACACCTACCCTAACACTAACACGTACCCTAATCCTAACCAATACCCTAAACCGAGCCCTAACCCTAACACTAACCCTAACCCTAACCCTAACCCATACCCTACGCCGTACCCGAAGCCCTCCCCGAACCCGTACCCTAAGCCGTACCCTAAGCCGTACCCTAAGCCTAACCCTAACCCTAGGCTACCCTTGACTGCTTCTGCCTCCAATAGATTTCCTAAGCACTAGTGTTTTAAGGAACAGCTTAAAAAGAGAATCCTAATGTGATTTCTTTATAATGGGTGTGTTCCTTATCTTATCCTAGTGTCTAAACTCTTCTCCATGGCTGGACCCCCAAATAATATTCCTTTACGTGCTAAGGTGTATCTAGAGAGTGGGATAGGTTTCATAACTACCCTAACCCTACCGCGTACCCTAACCCTAACCCCTACCCTAACCCTAACATGTACCCTAATGCTAACCCGTACCCTAAACCGAGCCCTAACCCTAACACTAACCCTAACCCTAACCCTAACCCATACCCTACGCCGTACCCGAAGCCCTCCCCGAACCCGTACCCTAAGCCGTACCCTAAGCCGTACTCTAAGCCTAACCCTAACCCTAGGCTACCCTTCATTGCTTCTGCCTCCAATAGATTTCCTAAGCACTAGTGTTTTAAGGAACAACTTAAAAAGAGAATCCTAATGTGATTTCTTTATAATGGGTGTGTTCCTTATCTTATCCTATTGTCTAAACTCTTCTCCATGGCTGGACCTCCAAATAATATTCCTTTATGTGCTAAGGGGTATCTAGAGAGTGGGATAGCTTTAATAACTACCCTAACACTAACGCGTACCCTAACCCTAACCCCTACCCTAACCATAACACGTACCCTAATCCTAACCAATACCCTAAACCGAGCCCTAACCCTAACATAACCCTAACCCTAACCCATACCCTACGCCGTACCCGAAGCCCTCCCCGAACCCGTACCCTAAGCCGTACCCTAAGCCGTACCCTAAGCCTAACCCTAACCCTAGGCTACCCTTGACTGCTTCTGCCTCCAATAGATTTCCTAAGCACTAGTGTTTTAAGGAACAGCTTAAAAAGAGAATCCTAATGTGATTTCTTTATAATGGGTGTGTTCCTTATCTTATCCTAGTGTCTAAACTCTTCTCCATGGCTGGACCCTCAAATAATATTCCTTTACGTGCTAAGGGGTATCTAGAGAGTGGGTTAGGTTTAATAACTACCCTAACACTAACGCGTAACCTAACCCTAACCCCTACCGTAACCCTAACACGTACCCTAATCCTAACCAATACCCTAAACCGAGCCCTAACCCTAACACTAACCCTAACCCTAACCCTAAGCCATACCCTACGCCGTACCCGAAGCCCTCCCCGAACCCGTACCCTAAGCCGTACCCTAAGCCGTACCCTAAGCCTAACCCTAACCCTAGGCTACCCTTGACTGCTTCTGCCTCCAATAGATTTCCTAAGCACTAGTGTTTTAAGGAACAGCTTAAAAAGAGAATCCTAATGTGATTTCTTTATAATGGGTGTGTTCCTTATCTTATCCTAGTGTCTAAACTCTTCTCCATGGCTGGACCCCCAAATAATATTCCTTTACGTGCTAAGGTGTATCTAGAGAGTGGGATAGGTTTAATAACTACCCTAACCCTAACGCGTACCCTAACCCTAACCCCTACCCTAACCCTAACATGTACCCTAATGCTAACCCGTACCCTAAACCGAGCCCTAACCCTAACACTAACCCTAACCCTAACCCTAACCCATACCCTACGCCGTACCCGAAGCCCTCCCCGAACCCGTACCCTAAGCCGTACCCTAAGCCGTACTCTAAGCCTAACCCTAACCCTAGGCTACCCTTCACTGCTTCTGCCTCCAAAGGATTTCCTAAGCACTAGTGTTTTAAGGAACAGCTTAAAAAGAGAATCCTAATGTGATTTCTTTATAATGGGTGTGTTCCTTATCTTATCCTAGTGTCTAAACTCTTCTCCATGGCTGGACCTCCAAATAATATTCCTTTATGTGCTAAGGGGTATCTAGAGAGTGGGATAGCTTTAATAACTACCCTAACACTAACGCGTATCCTAACCCTAACCCCTACCCTAACCATAACACGTACCCTAATCCTAACCAATACCCTAAACCGAGCCCTAACCCTAACACTAACCCTAACCCTAACCCATACCCTACGCCGTACCCGAAGCCCTCCCCGAACCCGTACCCTAAGCCGTACCCTAAGCCGTACCCTAAGCCTAACCCTAACCCTAGGCTACCCTTGACTGCTTCTGCCTCCAATAGATTTCCTAAGCACTAGTGTTTTAAGGAACAGCTTAAAAAGAGAATCCTAATGTGATTTCTTTATAATGGGTGTGTTCCTTATCTTATCCTAGTGTCTAAACTCTTCTCCATGGCTGGACCTCCAAATAATATTCCTTATGTGCTAAGGGGTATCTAGAGAGTGGGATAGCTTTAATAACTACCCTAACACTAACGCGTACCCTAACCCTAACCCCTACCCTAACCCTAACACGTACCCTAATCCTAACCAATACCCTAAACCGAGCCCTAACCCTAACACTAACCCTAACCCTAACCCTAACCCATACCCTACGCCATACCCGAATCCCTCACCGAACCCGTACCCTAAGCCGTACCCTAAGCCGTACCCTAAGCCTAACCCTAACCCTAGGCTACCCTTGACTGCTTCTGCCTCCAATAGATTTCCTAAGCACTAGTGTTTTAAGGAACATCTTAAAAAGAGAATCCTATTGTGATTTCTTTATAATGGGTGTGTTCCTTATCTTATCCTAGTGTCTAAACTCTTCTCCATGGCTGGACCCCCAAATAATATTCCTTGACGTGCTAAGGTGTATCTAGAGAGTTGGATAGGTTTAATAACTACCCTAACCCTAACGCGTACCCTAACCCTAACCCCTACCCTAACCCTAACATGTACCCTAATCCTAACACGTACCCTAATCGGAGCCCTAACCCTAACACTAACCCTAACCCTAACCCATACCCTATGCCGTACCCGAAGCCCTCCCCGAACCCGTACCCTAAGCCGTACCCTAAGCCTAACCCCAAGCCTAACCCTAACCGTAGGCTACTCTTGACTGCTTCTGCCTCCAATAGATTTCCTAAGCACTAGTGTTTTAAGGAACAGCTTAAAAAGAGAATCCTAATGTGATTTCTTTATAATGGGTGTGTTCCTTATTTATCAAAGTGTCTAAACTCTTCTGCATGGCTGGACCTCCAAATAATATTCCTTTACGTGCTAAGCGGTATCTAGGGAGTGGGATAGGTTTAATAACTACCCTAACACTAACGCGTACCCTAACCCTAACCCCTACCCTAACACTAACACGTACCCTAATCCTAACCAATACCCTAAACCGAGCCCTAACCCTAACACTAACCCTAACCCTAACCCTAAGCCATACCCTACGCCGTACCCGAAGCCCTCCCCGAACCCGTACCCTAAGCCGTACCCTAAGCCGTACCCTAAGCCTAACCCTAACCCTAGGCTACCCTTGACTGCTTCTGCCTCCAATAGATTTCCTAAGCACTAGTGTTTTAAGGAACAGCTTAAAAAGAGAATCCTAATGTGATTTCTTTATAATGGGTGTGTTCCTTATCTTATCCTAGTGTCTAAACTCTTCTCCATGGCTGGACCCCCAAATAATATTCCTTTACGTGCTAAGGTGTATCTAGAGAGTGGGATAGGTTTAATAACTACCCTAACCCTAACGCGTACCCTAACCCTAACCCCTACCCTAACCCTAACATGTACCCTAATGCTAACCCGTACCCTAAACCGAGCCCTAACCCTAACACTAACCCTAACCCTAACCCTAACCCATACCCTACGCCGTACCCGAAGCCCTCCCCGAACCCGTACCCTAAGCCGTACCCTAAGCCGTACTCTAAGCCTAACCCTCACCCTAGGCTACCCTTGACTGCTTCTGCCTCCAATAGATTTCCTAAGCACTAGTGTTTTAAGGAACAGCTTAAAAAGAGAATCCTAATGTGATTTCTTTATAATGGGTGTGTTCCTTATCTTATCCTAGTGTCTAAACTCTTCTCCATGGCTGGACCCTCAAATAATATTCCTTTACGTGCTAAGGGGTATCTAGAGAGTGGGTTAGGTTTAATAACTACCCTAACACTAACGCGTAACCTAACCCTAACCCCTACCGTAACCCTAACACGTACCCTAATCCTAACCAATACCCTAAACCGAGCCCTAACCCTAACACTAACCCTAACCCTAACCCTAAGCCATACCCTACGCCGTACCCGAAGCCCTCCCCGAACCCGTACCCTAAGCCGTACCCTAAGCCGTACGCTAAGCCTAACCCTAACCCTAGGCTACCCTTGACTGCTTCTGCCTCCAATAGATTTCCTAAGCACTAGTGTTTTAAGGAACAGCTTAAAAAGAGAATCCTAATGTGATTTCTTTATAATGGGTGTGTTCCTTATCTTATCCTAGTGTCTAAACTCTTCTCCATGGCTGGACCTCCAAATAATATTCCTTTATGTGCTAAGGGGTATCTAGAGAGTGGGATAGCTTTAATAACTACCCTAACACTAACGCGTACCCTAACCCTAACCCCTACCCTAACCATAACACGTACCCTAATCCTAAACAATACCCTAAACCGAGCCCTAACCCTAACACTAACCCTAACCTTAACCCATACCCTACGCCGTACCAGAAGCCCTCCCCGAACCCGTACCCTAAGCCGTACCCTAAGCCGTACCCTAAGCCTAACCCTAACCCTAGGCTACCCTTGACTGCTTCTGCCTCCAATAGATTTCCTAAGCACTAGTGTTTTAAGGAACAGCTTAAAAAGAGAATCCTAATGTGATTTCTTTATAATGGGTGTGTTCCTTATCTTATCCTAGTGTCTAAACTCTTCTCCATGGCTGGACCTCCAAATAATATTCCTTATGTGCTAAGGGGTATCTAGAGAGTGGGATAGCTTTAATAACTACCCTAACACTAACGCGTACCCTAACCCTAACCCCTACCCTAACCCTAACACGTACCCTAATCCTAACCAATACCCTAAACCGAGCCCTAACCCTAACACTAACCCTAACCCTAACCCTAACCCATACCCTACGCCATACCCGAATCCCTCACCGAACCCGTACCCTAAGCCGTACCCTAAGCCGTACCCTAAGCCGTACCCTAACCCTAGGCTACCCTTGACTGCTTCTGCCTCCAATAGATTTCCTAAGCACTAGTGTTTTAAGGAACATCTTAAAAAGAGAATCCTATTGTGATTTCTTTATAATGTTTGTGTTCCTTATCTTATCCTAGTGTCTAAACTCTTCTCCATGGCTGGACCCCCAAATAATATTCCTTGACGTGCTAAGGTGTATCTAGAGAGTGGGATAGGTTTAATAACTACCCTAACCCTAACGCGTACCCTAACCCTAACCCCTACCCTAACCCTAACATGTACCCTAATCCTAACACGTACCCTAATCGGAGCCCTAACCCTAACACTAACCCTAACCCTAACCCATACCCTATGCCGTACCCGAAGCCCTCCCCGAACCCGTACCCTAAGCCGTACCCTAAGCCTAACCCCAAGCCTAACCCTAACCGTAGGCTACTCTTGACTGCTTCTGCCTCCAATAGATTTCCTAAGCACTAGTGTTTTAAGGAACAGCTTAAAAAGAGAATCCTAATGTGATTTCCTTATAATGGGTGTGTTCCTTATTTATCAAAGTGTCTAAACTCTTCTGCATGGCTGGACCTCCAAATAATATTCCTTTACGTGCTAAGCGGTATCTAGGGAGTGGGATAGGTTTAATAACTACCCTAACACTAACGCGTACCCTAACCCTAACACCTACCCTAACACTAACACGTACCCTAATCCTAACCAATACCCTAAACCGAGCCCTAACCCTAACACTAACCCTAACCCTAACCCTAACCCATACCCTACGCCGTACCCGAAGCCCTCCCCGAACCCGTACCCTAAGCCGTACCCTAAGCCGTACCCTAAGCCTAACCCTAACCCTAGGCTACCCTTGACTGCTTCTGCCTCCAATAGATTTCCTAAGCACTAGTGTTTTAAGGAACAGCTTAAAAAGAGAATCCTAATGTGATTTCTTTATAATGGGTGTGTTCCTTATCTTATCCTAGTGTCTAAACTCTTCTCCATGGCTGGACCCCCAAATAATATTCCTTTACGTGCTAAGGTGTATCTAGAGAGTGGGATAGGTTTCATAACTACCCTAACCCTACCGCGTACCCTAACCCTAACCCCTACCCTAACCCTAACATGTACCCTAATGCTAACCCGTACCCTAAACCGAGCCCTAACCCTAACACTAACCCTAACCCTAACCCTAACCCATACCCTACGCCGTACCCGAAGCCCTCCCCGAACCCGTACCCTAAGCCGTACCCTAAGCCGTACTCTAAGCCTAACCCTAACCCTAGGCTACCCTTCATTGCTTCTGCCTCCAATAGATTTCCTAAGCACTAGTGTTTTAAGGAACAACTTAAAAAGAGAATCCTAATGTGATTTCTTTATAATGGGTGTGTTCCTTATCTTATCCTATTGTCTAAACTCTTCTCCATGGCTGGACCTCCAAATAATATTCCTTTATGTGCTAAGGGGTATCTAGAGAGTGGGATAGCTTTAATAACTACCCTAACACTAACGCGTACCCTAACCCTAACCCCTACCCTAACCATAACACGTACCCTAATCCTAACCAATACCCTAAACCGAGCCCTAACCCTAACATAACCCTAACCCTAACCCATACCCTACGCCGTACCCGAAGCCCTCCCCGAACCCGTACCCTAAGCCGTACCCTAAGCCGTACCCTAAGCCTAACCCTAACCCTAGGCTACCCTTGACTGCTTCTGCCTCCAATAGATTTCCTAAGCACTAGTGTTTTAAGGAACAGCTTAAAAAGAGAATCCTAATGTGATTTCTTTATAATGGGTGTGTTCCTTATCTTATCCTAGTGTCTAAACTCTTCTCCATGGCTGGACCCTCAAATAATATTCCTTTACGTGCTAAGGGGTATCTAGAGAGTGGGTTAGGTTTAATAACTACCCTAACACTAACGCGTAACCTAACCCTAACCCCTACCGTAACCCTAACACGTACCCTAATCCTAACCAATACCCTAAACCGAGCCCTAACCCTAACACTAACCCTAACCCTAACCCTAAGCCATACCCTACGCCGTACCCGAAGCCCTCCCCGAACCCGTACCCTAAGCCGTACCCTAAGCCGTACCCTAAGCCTAACCCTAACCCTAGGCTACCCTTGACTGCTTCTGCCTCCAATAGATTTCCTAAGCACTAGTGTTTTAAGGAACAGCTTAAAAAGAGAATCCTAATGTGATTTCTTTATAATGGGTGTGTTCCTTATCTTATCCTAGTGTCTAAACTCTTCTCCATGGCTGGACCTCCAAATAATATTCCTTTATGTGCTAAGGGGTATCTAGAGAGTGGGATAGCTTTAATAACTACCCTAACACTAACGCGTACCCTAACCCTAACCCCTACCCTAACCATAACACGTACCCTAATCCTAACCAATACCCTAAACCGAGCCCTAACCCTAACACTAACCCTAACCCTAACCCATACCCTACGCCGTACCAGAAGCCCTCCCCGAACCCGTACCCTAAGCCGTACCCTAAGCCGTACCCTAAGCCTAACCCTAACCCTAGGCTACCCTTGACTGCTTCTGCCTCCAATAGATTTCCTAAGTACTAGTGTTTTAAGGAACAGCTTAAAAAGAGAATCCTAATGTGATTTCTTTATAATGGGTGTGTTCCTTATCTTATCCTAGTGTCTAAACTCTTCTCCATGGCTGGACCTCCAAATAATATTCCTTATGTGCTAAGGGGTATCTAGAGAGTGGGATAGCTTTAATAACTACCCTAACACTAACGCGTACCCTAACCCTAACCCCTACCCTAACCCTAACACGTACCCTAATCCTAACCAATACCCTAAACCGAGCCCTAACCCTAACACTAACCCTAACCCTAACCCTAACCCATACCCTACGCCATACCCGAATCCCTCACCGAACCCGTACCCTAAGCCGTACCCTAAGCCGTACCCTAAGCCTAACCCTAACCCTAGGCTACCCTTGACTGCTTCTGCCTCCAATAGATTTCCTAAGCACTAGTGTTTTAAGGAACATCTTAAAAAGAGAATCCTATTGTGATTTCTTTATAATGTTTGTGTTCCTTATCTTATCCTAGTGTCTATACTCTTCTCCATGGCTGGACCCCCAAATAATATTCCGTGACGTGCTAAGGTGTATCTAGAGAGTGGGATAGGTTTAATAACTACCCTAACCCTAACGCGTACCCTAACCCTAACCCCTACCCTAACCCTAACATGTACCCTAATCCTAACACGTACCCTAATCGGAGCCCTAACCCTAACACTAACCCTTACCCTAACCCATACCCTATGCCGTACCCGAAGCCCTCCCCGAACCCGTACCCTAAGCCGTACCCTAAGCCTAACCCCAAGCCTAACCCTAACCGTAGGCTACTCTTGACTGCTTCTGCCTCCAATAGATTTCCTAAGCACTAGTGTTTTAAGGAACAGCTTAAAAAGAGAATCCTAATGTGATTTCTTTATAATGGGTGTGTTCCTTATTTATCAAAGTGTCTAAACTCTTCTGCATGGCTGGACCTCCAAATAATATTCCTTTACGTGCTAAGCGGTATCTAGGGAGTGGGATAGGTTTAATAACTACCCTAACACTAACGCGTACCCTAACCCTAACCCCTACCCTAACACTAACACGTACCCTAATCCTAACCAATACCCTAAACCGAGCCCTAACCCTAACACTAACCCTAACCCTAACCCTAACCCATACCCTACGCCGTACCCGAAGCCCTCCCCGAACCCGTACCCTAAGCCGTACCCTAAGCCGTACCCTAAGCCTAACCCTAACCCTAGGCTACCCTTGACTGCTTCTGCCTCCAATAGATTTCCTAAGCACTAGTGTTTTAAGGAACAGCTTAAAAAGAGAATCCTAATGTGATTTCTTTATAATGGGTGTGTTCCTTATCTTATCCTAGTGTCTAAACTCTTCTCCATGGCTGGACCCCCAAATAATATTCCTTTACGTGATAAGGTGTATCTAGAGAGTGGGATAGGTTTAATAACTACCCTAACCCTAACGCGTACCCTAACCCTAACCCCTACCCTAACCCTAACATGTACCCTAATGCTAACCCGTACCCTAAACCGAGCCCTAACCCTAACACTAACCCTAACCCTAACCCTAACCCATACCCTACGCCGTACCCGAAGCCCTCCCCGAACCCGTACCCTAAGCCGTACCCTAAGCCGTACTCTAAGCCTAACCCTAACCCTAGGCTACCCTTCACTGCTTCTGCCTCCAATAGATTTCCTAAGCACTAGTGTTTTAAGGAACAACTTAAAAAGAGAATCCTAATGTGATTTCTTTATAATGGGTGTGTTCCTTATCTTATCCTATTGTCTAAACTCTTCTCCATGGCTGGACCCCCAAATAATATTCCTTGACGTGCTAAGGTGTATCTAGAGAGTGGGATAGGTTTAATAACTACCCTAACCCTAACGCGTACCCTAACCCTTACCCCTACCCTAACCCTAACATGTACCCTAATCCTAACACGTACCCTAATCGGAGCCCTAACCCTAACACTAACCCTAACCCTAACCCATACCCTATGCCGTACCCGAAGCCCTCCCCGAACCCGTACCCTAAGCCGTACCCTAAGCCTAACCCCAAGCCTAACCCTAACCGTAGGCTACTCTTGACTGCTTCTGCCTCCAATAGATTTCCTAAGCACTAGTGTTTTAAGGAACAGCTTAAAAAGAGAATCCTAATGTGATTTCTTTATAATGGGTGTGTTCCTTATTTATCAAAGTGTCTAAACTCTTCTGCATGGCTGGACCTCCAAATAATATTCCTTTACGTGCTAAGCGGTATCTAGGGAGTGGGATAAGTTTAATAACTACCCTAACACTAACGCGTACCCTAACCCTAATCCCTACCCTAACACTAACACGTACCCTAATCCTAACCAATACCCTAAACCGAGCCCTAACCCTAACACTAACCCTAACCCTAACCCTAACCCATACCCTACGCCGTACCCGAAGCCCTCCCCGAACCCGTACCCTAAGCCGTACCCTAAGCCGTACCCTAAGCCTAACCCTAACCCTAGGCTACCCTTGACTGCTTCTGCCTCCAATAGATTTCCTAAGCACTAGTGTTTTAAGGAACAGCTTAAAAAGAGAATCCTAATGTGATTTCTTTATAATGGGTGTGTTCCTTATCTTATCCTAGTGTCTAAACTCTTCTCCATGGCTGGACCCCCAAATAATATTCCTTTACGTGCTAAGGTGTATCTAGAGAGTGGGATAGGTTTAATAACTACCCTAACCCTAACGCGTACCCTAACCCTAACCCCTACCCTAACCCTAACATGTACCCCAATGCTAACCCGTACCCTAAACCGAGCCCTAACCCTAACACTAACCCTAACCCTAACCCTAACCCATACCCTACGCCGTACCCGAAGCCCTCCCCGAACCCGTACCCTAAGCCGTACCCTAAGCCGTACTCTAAGCCTAACCCTAACCCTAGGCTACCCTTCACTGCTTCTGCCTCCAAAGGATTTCCTAAGCACTAGTGTTTTAAGGAACAGCTTAAAAAGAGAATCCTAATGTGATTTCTTTATAATGGGTGTGTTCCTTATCTTATCCTAGTGTCTAAACTCTTCTCCATGGCTGGACCTCCAAATAATATTCCTTTATGTGCTAAGGGGTATCTAGAGAGTGGGATAGCTTTAATAACTACCCTAACACTAACGCGTATCCTAACCCTAACCCCTACCCTAACCATAACACGTACCCTAATCCTAACCAATACCCTAAACCGAGCCCTAACCCTAACACTAATCCTAACCCTAACCCATACCCTACGCCGTACCCGAAGCCCTCCCCGAACCCATACCCTAAGCCGTACCCTAAGCCGTACCCTAAGCCTAACCCTAACCCTAGGCTACCCTTGACTGCTTCTGCCTCCAATAGATTTCCTAAGCACTAGTGTTTTAAGGAACAGCTTAAAAAGAGAATCCTAATGTGATTTCTTTATAATGGGTGTGTTCCTTATCTTATCCTAGTGTCTAAACTCTTCTCCATGGCTGGACCTCCAAATAATATTCCTTATGTGCTAAGGGGTATCTAGAGAGTGGGATAGCTTTAATAACTACCCTAACACTAACGCGTACCCTAACCCTAACCCCTACCCTAACCCTAACACGTACCCTAATCCTAACCAATACCCTAAACCGAGCCCTAACCCTAACACTAACCCTAACCCTAACCCTAACCCATACCCTACGCCATACCCGAATCCCTCACCGAACCCGTACCCTAAGCCGTACCCTAAGCCGTACCCTAAGCCTAACCCTAACCCTAGGCTACCCTTGACTGCTTCTGCCTCCAATAGATTTCCTAAGCACTAGTGTTTTAAGGAACATCTTAAAAAGAGAATCCTATTGTGATTTCTTTATAATGGGTGTGTTCCTTATCTTATCCTAGTGTCTAAACTCTTCTCCATGGCTGGACCCCCAAATAATATTCCTTGACGTGCTAAGGTGTATCTAGAGAGTTGGATAGGTTTAATAACTACCCTAACCCTAACGCGTACCCTAACCCTAACCCCTACCCTAACCCTAACATGTACCCTAATCCTAACACGTACCCTAATCGGAGCCCTAACCCTAACACTAACCCTAACCCTAACCCATACCCTATGCCGTACCCGAAGCCCTCCCCGAACCCGTACCCTAAGCCGTACCCTAAGCCTAACCCCAAGCCTAACCCTAACCGTAGGCTACTCTTGACTGCTTCTGCCTCCAATAGATTTCCTAAGCACTAGTGTTTTAAGGAACAGCTTAAAAAGAGAATCCTAATGTGATTTCTTTATAATGGGTGTGTTCCTTATTTATCAAAGTGTCTAAACTCTTCTGCATGGCTGGACCTCCAAATAATATTCCTTTACGTGCTAAGCGGTATCTAGGGAGTGGGATAGGTTTAATAACTACCCTAACACTAACGCGTACCCTAACCCTAACCCCTACCCTAACACTAACACGTACCCTAATCCTAACCAATACCCTAAACCGAGCCCTAACCCTAACACTAACCCTAACCCTAACCCTAAGCCATACCCTACGCCGTACCCGAAGCCCTCCCCGAACCCGTACCCTAAGCCGTACCCTAAGCCGTACCCTAAGCCTAACCCTAACCCTAGGCTACCCTTGACTGCTTCTGCCTCCAATAGATTTCCTAAGCACTAGTGTTTTAAGGAACAGCTTAAAAAGAGAATCCTAATGTGATTTCTTTATAATGGGTGTGTTCCTTATCTTATCCTAGTGTCTAAACTCTTCTCCATGGCTGGACCCTCAAATAATATTCCTTTACGTGCTAAGGTGTATCTAGAGAGTGGGATAGGTTTAATAACTACCCTAACCCTAACGCGTACCCTAACCCTAACCCCTACCCTAACCCTAACATGTACCCTAATGCTAACCCGTACCCTAAACCGAGCCCTAACCCTAACACTAACCCTAACCCTAACCCTAACCCATACCCTACGCCGTACCCGAAGCCCTCCCCGAACCCGTACCCTAAGCCGTACCCTAAGCCGTACTCTAAGCCTAACCCTAACCCTAGGCTACCCTTCACTGCTTCTGCCTCCAATAGATTTCCTAAGCACTAGTGTTTTAAGGAACAACTTAAAAAGAGAATCCTAATGTGATTTCTTTATAATGGGTGTGTTCCTTATCTTATCCTATTGTCTAAACTCTTCTCCATGGCTGGACCCCCAAATAATATTCCTTGACGTGCTAAGGTGTATCTAGAGAGTGGGATAGGTTTAATAACTACCCTAACCCTAACGCGTACCCTAACCCTTACCCCTACCCTAACCCTAACATGTACCCTAATCCTAACACGTACCCTAATCGGAGCCCTAACCCTAACACTAACCCTAACCCTAACCCATACCCTATGCCGTACACGAAGCCCTCCCCGAACCCGTACCCTAAGCCGTACCCTAAGCCTAACCCCAAGCCTAACCCTAACCGTAGGCTACTCTTGACTGCTTCTGCCTCCAATAGATTTCCTAAGCACTAGTGTTTTAAGGAACAGCTTAAAAAGAGAATCCTA
The DNA here is from genome assembly GCF_965194825.1 of Balaenoptera physalus. Taxonomy (NCBI): domain Eukaryota; kingdom Metazoa; phylum Chordata; class Mammalia; order Artiodactyla; family Balaenopteridae; genus Balaenoptera; species Balaenoptera physalus. The sequence continues at coordinate 140,566,832 of NC_138903.1, read as the reverse complement.
ATGTGATTTCTTTATAATGGGTGTGTTCCTTATTTATCAAAGTGTCTAAACTCTTCTGCATGGCTGGACCTCCAAATAATATTCCTTTACGTGCTAAGCGGTATCTAGGGAGTGGGATAGGTTTAATAACTACCCTAACACTAACGCGTACCCTAACCCTAACCCCTACCCTAACACTAACACGTACCCTAATCCTAACCAATACCCTAAACCGAGCCCTAACCCTAACACTAACCCTAACCCTAACCCATACCCTACGCCGTACCCGAAGCCCTCCCCGAACCCGTACCCTAAGCCGTACCCTAAGCCGTACCCTAAGCCTAACCCTAACCCTAGGCTACCCTTGACTGCTTCTGCCTCCAATAGATTTCCTAAGCACTAGTGTTTTAAGGAACAGCTTAAAAAGAGAATCCTAATGTGATTTCTTTATAATGGGTGTGTTCCTTATCTTATCCTAGTGTCTAAACTCTTCTCCATGGCTGGACCTCCAAATAATATTCCTTATGTGCTAAGGGGTATCTAGAGAGTGGGATAGGTTTAATAACTACCCTAACACTAACGCGTACCCTAACCCTAACCCCTACCCTAACCCTAACACGTACCCTAATCCTAACCAATACCCTAAACCGAGCCCTAACCCTAACACTAACCCTAACCCTAACCCTAACCCATACCCTACGCCATACCCGAATCCCTCACCGAACCCGTACCCTAAGCCGTACCCTAAGCCGTACCCTAAGCCTAACCCTAACCCTAGGCTACCCTTGACTGCTTCTGCCTCCAATAGATTTCCTAAGCACTAGTGTTTTAAGGAACATCTTAAAAAGAGAATCCTATTGTGATTTCTTTATAATGGGTGTGTTCCTTATCTTATCCAAGTGTCTAAACTCTTCTCCATGGCTGGACCCCCAAATAATATTCCTTGACGTGCTAAGGTGTATCTAGAGAGTTGGATAGGTTTAATAACTACCCTAACCCTAACGCGTACCCTAACCCTAACCCCTACCCTAACCCTAACATGTACCCTAATCCTAACACGTACCCTAATCGGAGCCCTAACCCTAACACTAACCCTAACCCTAACCCATACCCTATGCCGTACCCGAAGCCCTCCCCGAACCCGTACCCTAAGCCGTACCCTAAGCCTAACCCCAAGCCTAACCCTAACCGTAGGCTACTCTTGACTGCTTCTGCCTCCAATAGATTTCCTAAGCACTAGTGTTTTAAGGAACAGCTTAAAAAGAGAATCCTAATGTGATTTCTTTATAATGGGTGTGTTCCTTATTTATCAAAGTGTCTAAACTCTTCTGCATGGCTGGACCTCCAAATAATATTCCTTTACGTGCTAAGCGGTATCTAGGGAGTGGGATAGGTTTAATAACTACCCTAACACTAACGCGTACCCTAACCCTAACCCCTACCCTAACACTAACACGTACCCTAATCCTAACCAATACCCTAAACCGAGCCCTAACCCTAACACTAACCCTAACCCTAACCCTAAGCCATACCCTACGCCGTACCCGAAGCCCTCCCCGAACCCGTACCCTAAGCCGTACCCTAAGCCGTACCCTAAGCCTAACCCTAACCCTAGGCTACCCTTGACTGCTTCTGCCTCCAATAGATTTCCTAAGCACTAGTGTTTTAAGGAACAGCTTAAAAAGAGAATCCTAATGTGATTTCTTTATAATGGGTGTGTTCCTTATCTTATCCTAGTGTCTAAACTCTTCTCCATGGCTGGACCCCCAAATAATATTCCTTTACGTGCTAAGGTGTATCTAGAGAGTGGGATAGGTTTAATAACTACCCTAACCCTAACGCGTACCCTAACCCTAACCCCTACCCTAACCCTAACATGTACCCTAATGCTAACCCGTACCCTAAACCGAGCCCTAACCCTAACACTAACCCTAACCCTAACCCTAACCCATACCCTACGCCGTACCCGAAGCCCTCCCCGAACCCGTACCCTAAGCCGTACCCTAAGCCGTACTCTAAGCCTAACCCTAACCCTAGGCTACCCTTCACTGCTTCTGCCTCCAATAGATTTCCTAAGCACTAGTGTTTTAAGGAACAACTTAAAAAGAGAATCCTAATGTGATTTCTTTATAATGGGTGTGTTCCTTATCTTATCCTATTGTCTAAACTCTTCTCCATGGCTGGACCCCCAAATAATATTCCTTGACGTGCTAAGGTGTATCTAGAGAGTGGGATAGGTTTAATAACTACCCTAACCCTAACGCGTACCCTAACCCTTACCCCTACCCTAACCCTAACATGTACCCTAATCCTAACACGTACCCTAATCGGAGCCCTAACCCTAACACTAACCCTAACCCTAACCCATACCCTATGCCGTACCCGAAGCCCTCCCCGAACCCGTACCCTAAGCCGTACCCTAAGCCTAACCCCAAGCCTAACCCTAACCGTAGGCTACTCTTGACTGCTTCTGCCTCCAATAGATTTCCTAAGCACTAGTGTTTTAAGGAACAGCTTAAAAAGAGAATCCTAATGTGATTTCTTTATAATGGGTGTGTTCCTTATTTATCAAAGTGTCTAAACTCTTCTGCATGGCTGGACCTCCAAATAATATTCCTTTACGTGCTAAGCGGTATCTAGGGAGTGGGATAGGTTTAATAACTACCCTAACACTAACGCGTACCCTAACCCTAACCCCTACCCTAACACTAACACGTACCCTAATCCTAACCAATACCCTAAACCGAGCCCTAACCCTAACACTAACCCTAACCCTAACCCTAACCCATACCCTACGCCGTACCCGAAGCCCTCCCCGAACCCGTACCCTAAGCCGTACCCTAAGCCGTACCCTAAGCCTAACCCTAACCCTAGGCTACCCTTGACTGCTTCTGCCTCCAATAGATTTCCTAAGCACTAGTGTTTTAAGGAACAGCTTAAAAAGAGAATCCTAATGTGATTTCTTTATAATGGGTGTGTTCCTTATCTTATCCTAGTGTCTAAACTCTTCTCCATGGCTGGACCCCCAAATAATATTCCTTTACGTGCTAAGGTGTATCTAGAGAGTGGGATAGGTTTAATAACTACCCTAACCCTAACGCGTACCCTAACCCTAACCCCTACCCTAACCCTAACATGTACCCTAATGCTAACCCGTACCCTAAACCGAGCCCTAACCCTAACACTAACCCTAACCCTAACCCTAACCCATACCCTACGCCGTACCCGAAGCCCTCCCCGAACCCGTAACCTAAGCCGTACCCTAAGCCGTACTCTAAGCCTAACCCTAACCCTAGGCTACCCTTCACTGCTTCTGCCTCCAAAGGATTTCCTAAGCACTAGTGTTTTAAGGAACAACTTAAAAAGAGAATCCTAATGTGATTTCTTTATAATGGGTGTGTTCCTTATCTTATCCTATTGTCTAAACTCTTCTCCATGGCTGGACCTCCAAATAATATTCCTTTATGTGCTAAGGGGTATCTAGAGAGTGGGATAGCTTTAATAACTACCCTAACACTAACGCGTACCCTAACCCTAACCCCTACCCTAACACTAACACGTACCCTAATCCTAACCAATACCCTAAACCGAGCCCTATCCCTAACACTAACCCTAACCCTAACCCTAACCCATACCCTACGCCGTACCCGAAGCCCTCCCCGAACCCGTACCCTAAGCCGTACGCTAAGCTGTACCCTAAGCCTAACCCTAACCCTAGGCTACCCTTGAATGCTTCTGCCTCCAATAGATTTCCTAAGCACTAGTGTTTTAAGGAACAGCTTAAAAAGAGAATCCTAAAGTGATTTCTTTATAATGGGTGTGTTCCTTATCTTATCCTAGTGTCTAAACTCTTCTCCATGGCTGGACCCTCAAATAATATTCCTTTACGTGCTAAGAGGTATCTAGAGAGTGGGTTAGGTTTAATAACTACCCTAACACTAACGCGTAACCTAACCCTAACCCCTACCGTAACCCTAACACGTACCCTAATCCTAACCAATACCCTAAACCGAGCCCTAACCCTAACACTAACCCTAACCCTAACCCATACCCTACGCCGTACCCGAAGCCCTCCCCGAACCCGTACCCTAAGCCGTACCCTAAGCCGTACCCTAAGCCTAACCCTAACCCTAGGCTACCCTTGACTGCTTCTGCCTCCAATAGATTTCCTAAGCACTAGTGTTTTAAGGAACAGCTTAAAAAGAGAATCCTAATGTGATTTCTTTATAATGGGTGTGTTCCTTATCTTATCCTAGTGTCTAAACTCTTCTCCATGGCTGGACCTCCAAATAATATTCCTTATGTGCTAAGGGGTATCTAGAGAGTGGGATAGCTTTAATAACTACCCTAACACTAACGCGTACCCTAACCCTAACCCCTACCCTAACCCTAACACGTACCCTAATCCTTACCAATACCCTAAACCGAGCCCTAACCCTAACACTAACCCTAACCCTAACCCTAACCCATACCCTACGCCATACCCGAATCCCTCACCGAACCCGTACCCTAAGCCGTACCCTAAGCCGTACCCTAAGCCTAACCCTAACCCTAGGCTACCCTTCACTGCTTCTGCCTCCAATAGATTTCCTAAGCACTAGTGTTTTAAGGAACAACTTAAAAAGAGAATCCTAATGTGATTTCTTTATAATGGGTGTGTTCCTTATCTTATCCTATTGTCTAAACTCTTCTCCATGGCTGGACCCCCAAATAATATTCCTTGACGTGCTAAGGTGTATCTAGAGAGTGGGATAGGTTTAATAACTACCCTAACCCTAACGCGTACCCTAACCCTTACCCCTACCCTAACCCTATCATGTACCCTAATCCTAACACGTACCCTAATCGGAGCCCTAACCCTAACACTAACCCTAACCCTAACCCATACCCTATGCCGTACCCGAAGCCCTCCCCGAACCCGTACCCTAAGCCGTACCCTAAGCCGAACCCCAAGCCTAACCCTAACCGTAGGCTACTCTTGACTGCTTCTGCCTCCAATAGATTTCCTAAGCACTAGTGTTTTAAGGAACAGCTTAAAAAGAGAATCCTAATGTGATTTCTTTATAATGGGTGTGTTCCTTATTTATCAAAGTGTCTAAACTCTTCTGCATGGCTGGACCTCCAAATAATATTCCTTTACGTGCTAAGCGGTATCTAGGGAGTGGGATAGGTTTAATAACTACCCTAACACTAACGCGTACCCTAACCCTAACCCCTACCCTAACACTAACACGTACCCTAATCCTAACCAATACCCTAAACCGAGCCCTAACCCTAACACTAACCCTAACCCTAACCCTAACCCATACCCTACGCCGTACCCGAAGCCCTCCCCGAACCCGTACCCTAAGCCGTACCCTAAGCCGTACCCTAAGCCTAACCCTAACCCTAGGCTACCCTTGACTGCTTCTGCCTCCAATAGATTTCCTAAGCACTAGTGTTTTAAGGAACAGCTTAAAAAGAGAATCCTAATGTGATTTCTTTATAATGGGTGTGTTCCTTATCTTATCCTAGTGTCTAAACTCTTCTCCATGGCTGGACCCCCAAATAATATTCCTTTACGTGCTAAGGTGTATCTAGAGAGTGGGATAGGTTTAATAACTACCCTAACCCTAACGCGTACCCTAACCCTAACCCCTACCCTAACCCTAACATGTACCCTAATGCTAACCCGTACCCTAAACCGAGCCCTAACCCTAACACTAACCCTAACCCTAACCCTAACCCATACCCTACGCCGTACCCGAAGCCCTCCCCGAACCCGTACCCTAAGCCGTACCCTAAGCCGTACTCTAAGCCTAACCCTAACCCTAGGCTACCCTTCACTGCTTCTGCCTCCAAAGGATTTCCTAAGCACTAGTGTTTTAAGGAACAACTTAAAAAGAGAATCCTAATGTGATTTCTTTATAATGGGTGTGTTCCTTATCTTATCCTATTGTCTAAACTCTTCTCCATGGCTGGACCTCCAAATAATATTCCTTTATGTGCTAAGGGGTATCTAGAGAGTGGGATAGCTTTAATAACTACCCTAACACTAACGCGTACCCTAACCCTAACCCCTACCCTAACACTAACACGTACCCTAATCCTAACCAATACCCTAAACCGAGCCCTATCCCTAACACTAACCCTAACCCTAACCCTAACCCATACCCTACGCCGTACCCGAACCCGTACCCTAAGCCGTACGCTAAGCTGTACCCTAAGCCTAACCCTAACCCTAGGCTACCCTTGAATGCTTCTGCCTCCAATAGATTTCCTAAGCACTAGTGTTTTAAGGAACAGCTTAAAAAGAGAATCCTAAAGTGATTTCTTTATAATGGGTGTGTTCCTTATCTTATCCTAGTGTCTAAACTCTTCTCCATGGCTGGACCCTCAAATAATATTCCTTTACGTGCTAAGAGGTATCTAGAGAGTGGGTTAGGTTTAATAACTACCCTAACACTAACGCGTAACCTAACCCTAACCCCTACCGTAACCCTAACACGTACCCTAATCCTAACCAATACCCTAAACCGAGCCCTAACCCTAACACTAACCCTAACCCTAACCCATACCCTACGCCGTACCCGAAGCCCTCCCCGAACCCGTACCCTAAGCCGTACCCTAAGCCGTACCCTAAGCCTAACCCTAACCCTAGGCTACCCTTGACTGCTTCTGCCTCCAATAGATTTCCTAAGCACTAGTGTTTTAAGGAACAGCTTAAAAAGAGAATCCTAATGTGATTTCTTTATAATGGGTGTGTTCCTTATCTTATCCTAGTGTCTAAACTCTTCTCCATGGCTGGACCTCCAAATAATATTCCTTATGTGCTAAGGGGTATCTAGAGAGTGGGATAGCTTTAATAACTACCCTAACACTAACGCGTACCCTAACCCTAACCCCTACCCTAACCCTAACACGTACCCTAATCCTAACCAATACCCTAAACCGAGCCCTAACCCTAACACTAACCCTAACCCTAACCCTAACCCATACCCTACGCCATACCCGAATCCCTCACCGAACCCGTACCCTAAGCCGTACCCTAAGCCGTACCCTAAGCCTAACCCTAACCGTAGGCTACCCTTGACTGCTTCTGCCTCCAATAGATTTCCTAAGCACTAGTGTTTTAAGGAACATCTTAAAAAGAGAATCCTATTGTGATTTCTTTATAATGGGTGTGTTCCTTATCTTATCCTAGTGTCTAAACTCTTCTCCATGGCTGGACCCCCAAATAATATTCCTTGACGTGCTAAGGTGTATCTAGAGAGTTTGATAGGTTTAATAACTACCCTAACCCTAACGCGTACCCTAACCCTAACCCCTACCCTAACCCTAACATGTACCCTAATCCTAACACGTACCCTAATCGGAGCCCTAACCCTAACACTAACCCTAACACTAACCCATACCCTATGCCGTACCCGAAGCCGTCCCCGAACCCGTACCCTAAGCCGTACCCTAAGCCTAACCCCAAGCCTAACCCTAACCGTAGGCTACTCTTGACTGCTTCTGCCTCCAATAGATTTCCTAAGCACTAGTGTTTTAAGGAACAGCTTAAAAAGAGAATCCTAATGTGATTTCTTTATAATGGGTGTGTTCCTTATTTATCAAAGTGTCTAAACTCTTCTGCATGGCTGGACCTCCAAATAATATTCCTTTACGTGCTAAGCGGTATCTAGGGAGTGGGATAGGTTTAATAACTACCCTAACACTAACGCGTACCCTAACCCTAACCCCTACCCTAACACTAACACGTACCCTAATCCTAACCAATACCCTAAACCGAGCCCTAACCCTAACACTAACCCTAACCCTAACCCTAAGCCATACCCTACGCCGTACCCGAAGCCCTCCCCGAACCCGTACCCTAAGCCGTACCCTAAGCCGTACCCTAAGCCTAACCCTAACCCTAGGCTACCCTTGACTGCTTCTGCCTCCAATAGATTTCCTAAGCACTAGTGTTTTAAGGAACAGCTTAAAAAGAGAATCCTAATGTGATTTCTTTATAATGGGTGTGTTCCTTATCTTATCCTAGTGTCTAAACTCTTCTCCATGGCTGGACCCCCAAATAATATTCCTTTACGTGCTAAGGTGTATCTAGAGAGTGGGATAGGTTTAATAACTACCCTAACCCTAACGCGTACCCTAACCCTAACCCCTACCCTAACCCTAACATGTACCCTAATGCTAACCCGTACCCTAAACCGAGCCCTAACCCTAACACTAACCCTAACCCTAACCCTAACCCATACCCTACGCCGTACCCGAAGCCCTCCCCGAACCCGTAACCTAAGCCGTACCCTAAGCCGTACTCTAAGCCTAACCCTAACCCTAGGCTACCCTTCACTGCTTCTGCCTCCAAAGGATTTCCTAAGCACTAGTGTTTTAAGGAACAACTTAAAAAGAGAATCCTAATGTGATTTCTTTATAATGGGTGTGTTCCTTATCTTATCCTATTGTCTAAACTCTTCTCCATGGCTGGACCTCCAAATAATATTCCTTTATGTGCTAAGGGGTATCTAGAGAGTGGGATATCTTTAATAACTACCCTAACACTAACGCGTACCCTAACCCTAACCCCTACCCTAACACTAACACGTACCCTAATCCTAACCAATACCCTAAACCGAGCCCTATCCCTAACACTAACCCTAACCCTAACCCTAACCCATACCCTACGCCGTACCCGAAGCCCTCCCCGAACCCGTACCCTAAGCCGTACGCTAAGCTGTACCCTAAGCCTAACCCTAACCCTAGGCTACCCTTGAATGCTTCTGCCTCCAATAGATTTCCTAAGCACTAGTGTTTTAAGGAACAGCTTAAAAAGAGAATCCTAAAGTGATTTCTTTATAATGGGTGTGTTCCTTATCTTATCCTAGTGTCTAAACTCTTCTCCATGGCTGGACCCTCAAATAATATTCCTTTACGTGCTAAGAGGTATCTAGAGAGTGGGTTAGGTTTAATAACTACCCTAACACTAACGCGTAACCTAACCCTAACCCCTACCGTAACCCTAACACGTACCCTAATCCTAACCAATACCCTAAACCGAGCCCTAACCCTAACACTAACCCTAACCCTAACCCATACCCTACGCCGTACCCGAAGCCCTCCCCGAACCCGTACCCTAAGCCGTACCCTAAGCCGTACCCTAAGCCTAACCCTAACCCTAGGCTACCCTTGAATGCTTCTGCCTCCAATAGATTTCCTAAGCACTAGTGTTTTAAGGAACAGCTTAAAAAGAGAATCCTAATGTGATTTCTTTATAATGGGTGTGTTCCTTATCTTATCCTAGTGTCTAAACTCTTCTCCATGGCTGGACCTCCAAATAATATTCCTTATGTGCTAAGGGGTATCTAGAGAGTGGGATAGCTTTAATAACTACCCTAACACTAACGCGTACCCTAACCCTAACCCCTACCCTAACCCTAACACGTACCCTAATCCTAACCAATACCCTAAACCGAGCCCTAACCCTAACACTAACCCTAACCCTAACCCTAACCCATACCCTACACCATACCCGAATCCCTCACCGAACCCGTACCCTAAGCCGTACCCTAAGCCGTACCCTAAGCCTAACCCTAACCGTAGGCTACCCTTGACTGCTTCTGCCTCCAATAGATTTCCTAAGCACTAGTGTTTTAAGGAACATCTTAAAAAGAGAATCCTATTGTGATTTCTTTATAATGGGTGTGTTCCTTATCTTATCCTAGTGTCTAAACTCTTCTCCATGGCTGGACCCCCAAATAATATTCCTTGACGTGCTAAGGTGTATCTAGAGAGTTGGATAGGTTTAATAACTACCCTAACCCTAACGCGTACCCTAACCCTAACCCCTACCCTAACCCTAACATGTACCCTAATCCTAACACGTACCCTAATCGGAGCCCTAACCCTAACACTAACCCTAACACTAACCCATACCCTATGCCGTACCCGAAGCCGTCCCCGAACCCGTACCCTAAGCCGTACCCTAAGCCTAACCCCAAGCCTAACCCTAACCGTAGGCTACTCTTGACTGCTTCTGCCTCCAATAGATTTCCTAAGCACTAGTGTTTTAAGGAACAGCTTAAAAAGAGAATCCTAATGTGATTTCTTTATAATGGGTGTGTTCCTTATTTATCAAAGTGTCTAAACTCTTCTGCATGGCTGGACCTCCAAATAATATTCCTTTACGTGCTAAGCGGTATCTAGGGAGTGGGATAGGTTTAATAACTACCCTAACACTAACGCGTACCCTAACCCTAACCCCTACCCTAACACTAACACGTACCCTAATCCTAACCAATACCCTAAACCGAGCCCTAACCCTAACACTAACCCTAACCCTAACCCTAAGCCATACCCTACGCCGTACCCGAAGCCCTCCCCGAACCCGTACCCTAAGCCGTACCCTAAGCCGTACCCTAAGCCTAACCCTAACCCTAGGCTACCCTTGACTGCTTCTGCCTCCAATAGATTTCCTAAGCACTAGTGTTTTAAGGAACAGCTTAAAAAGAGAATCCTAATGTGATTTCTTTATAATGGGTGTGTTCCTTATCTTATCCTAGTGTCTAAACTCTTCTCCATGGCTGGACCCCCAAATAATATTCCTTTACATGCTAAGGTGTATCTAGAGAGTGGGATAGGTTTAATAACTACCCTAACCCTAACGCGTACCCTAACCCTAACCCCTACCCTAACCCTAACATGTACCCTAATGCTAAACCGTACCCTAAACCGAGCCCTAACCCTAACACTAACCCTAACCCTAACCCTAACCCATACCCTACGCCGTACCCGAAGCCCTCCCCGAACCCGTACCCTAAGCCGTACCCTAAGCCGTACTCTAAGCCTAACCCTAACCCTAGGCTACCCTTCACTGCTTCTGCCTCCAATAGATTTCCTAAGCACTAGTGTTTTAAGGAACAACTTAAAAAGAGAATCCTAATGTGATTTCTTTATAATGGGTGTGTTCCTTATCTTATCCTAGTGTCTAAACTCTTCTCCTTGGCTGGACCTCCAAATAATATTCCTTTATGTGCTAAGGGGTATCTAGAGAGTGGGATAGCTTTAATAACTACCCTAACACTAACGCGTACCCTAACCCTAACCCCTACCCTAACACTAACAAGTACCCTAATCCTAACCAATACCCTAAACCGAGCCCTATCCCTAACACTAACCCTAACCCTAACCCTAACCCATACCCTACGCCGTACCCGAAGCCCTCCCCGAACCCGTACCCTAAGCCGTACGCTAAGCTGTACCCTAAGCCTAACCCTAACCCTAGGCTACCCTTGAATGCTTCTGCCTCCAATAGATTTCCTAAGCACTAGTGTTTTAAGGAACAGCTTAAAAAGAGAATCCTAAAGTGATTTCTTTATAATGGGTGTGTTCCTTATCTTATCCTAGTGTCTAAACTCTTCTCCATGGCTGGACCCTCAAATAATATTCCTTTACGTGCTAAGAGGTATCTAGAGAGTGGGTTAGGTTTAATAACTACCCTAACACTAACGCGTAACCTAACCCTAACCCCTACCGTAACCCTAACACGTACCCTAATCCTAACCAATACCCTAAACCGAGCCCTAACCCTAACACTAACCCTAACCCTAACCCATACCCTACGCCGTACCCGAAGCCCTCCCCGAACCCGTACCCTAAGCCGTACCCTAAGCCGTACCCTAAGCCTAACCCTAACCCTAGGCTACCCTTGACTGCTTCTGCCTCCAATAGATTTCCTAAGCACTAGTGTTTTAAGGAACAGCTTAAAAAGAGAATCCTAATGTGATTTCTTTATAATGGGTGTGTTCCTTATCTTATCCTAGTGTCTAAACTCTTCTCCATGGCTGGACCTCCAAATAATATTCCTTATGTGCTAAGGGGTATCTAGAGAGTGGGATAGCTTTAATAACTACCCTAACACTAACGCGTACCCTAACCCTAACCCCTACCCTAACCCTAACACGTACCCTAATCCTAACCAATACCCTAAACCGAGCCCTAACCCTAACACTAACCCTAACCCTAACCCTAACCCATACCCTACGCCATACCCGAATCCCTCACCGAACCCGTACCCTAAGCCGTACCCTAAGCCGTACCCTAAGCCTAACCCTAACCGTAGGCTACCCTTGACTGCTTCTGCCTCCAATAGATTTCCTAAGCACTAGTGTTTTAGGGAACATCTTAAAAAGAGAATCCTATTGTGATTTCTTTATAATGGGTGTGTTCCTTATCTTATCCTAGTGTCTAAACTCTTCTCCATGGCTGGACCCCCAAATAATATTCCTTGACGTGCTAAGGTGTATCTAGAGAGTTGGATAGGTTTAATAACTACCCTAACCCTAACGCGTACCCTAACCCTAACCCCTACCCTAACCCTAACATGTACCCTAATCCTAACACGTACCCTAATCGGAGCCCTAACCCTAACACTAACCCTAACACTAACCCATACCCTATGCCGTACCCGAAGCCGTCCCCGAACCCGTACCCTAAGCCGTACCCTAAGCCTAACCCCAAGCCTAACCCTAACCGTAGGCTACTCTTGACTGCTTCTGCCTCCAATAGATTTCCTAAGCACTAGTGTTTTAAGGAACAGCTTAAAAAGAGAATCCTAATGTGATTTCTTTATAATGGGTGTGTTCCTTATTTATCAAAGTGTCTAAACTCTTCTGCATGGCTGGACCTCCAAATAATATTCCTTTACGTGCTAAGCGGTATCTAGGGAGTGGGATAGGTTTAATAACTACCCTAACACTAACGCGTACCCTAACCCTAACCCCTACCCTAACACTAACACGTACCCTAATCCTAACCAATACCCTAAACCGAGCCCTAACCCTAACACTAACCCTAACCCTAACCCTAAGCCATACCCTACGCCGTACCCGAAGCCCTCCCCGAACCCGTACCCTAAGCCGTACCCTAAGCCGTACCCTAAGCCTAACCCTAACCCTAGGCTACCCTTGACTGCTTCTGCCTCCAATAGATTTCCTAAGCACTAGTGTTTTAAGGAACAGCTTAAAAAGAGAATCCTAATGTGATTTCTTTATAATGGGTGTGTTCCTTATCTTATCCTAGTGTCTAAACTCTTCTCCATGGCTGGACCCCCAAATAATATTCCTTTACGTGCTAAGGTGTATCTAGAGAGTGGGATAGGTTTAATAACTACCCTAACCCTAACGCGTACCCTAACCCTAACCCCTACCCTAACCCTAACATGTACCCTAATGCTAACCCGTACCCTAAACCGAGCCCTAACCCTAACACTAACCCTAACCCTAACCCTAACCCATACCCTACGCCGTACCCGAAGCCCTCCCCGAACCCGTAACCTAAGCCGTACCCTAAGCCGTACTCTAAGCCTAACCCTAACCCTAGGCTACCCTTCACTGCTTCTGCCTCCAAAGGATTTCCTAAGCACTAGTGTTTTAAGGAACAACTTAAAAAGAGAATCCTAATGTGATTTCTTTATAATGGGTGTGTTCCTTATCTTATCCTATTGTCTAAACTCTTCTCCATGGCTGGACCTCCAAATAATATTCCTTTATGTGCTAAGGGGTATCTAGAGAGTGGGATAGCTTTAATAACTACCCTAACACTAACGCGTACCCTAACCCTAACCCCTACCCTAACACTAACACGTACCCTAATCCTAACCAATACCCTAAACCGAGCCCTATCCCTAACACTAACCCTAACCCTAACCCTAACCCATACCCTACGCCGTACCCGAAGCCCTCCCCGAACCCGTACCCTAAGCCGTACGCTAAGCTGTACCCTAAGCCTAACCCTAACCCTAGGCTACCCTTGAATGCTTCTGCCTCCAATAGATTTCCTAAGCACTAGTGTTTTAAGGAACAGCTTAAAAAGAGAATCCTAAAGTGATTTCTTTATAATGGGTGTGTTCCTTATCTTATCCTAGTGTCTAAACTCTTCTCCATGGCTGGACCCTCAAATAATATTCCTTTACGTGCTAAGAGGTATCTAGAGAGTGGGTTAGGTTTAATAACTACCCTAACACTAACGCGTAACCTAACCCTAACCCCTACCGTAACCCTAACACGTACCCTAATCCTAACCAATACCCTAAACCGAGCCCTAACCCTAACACTAACCCTAACCCTAACCCATACCCTACGCCGTACCCGAAGCCCTCCCCGAACCCGTACCCTAAGCCGTACCCTAAGCCGTACCCTAAGCCTAACCCTAACCCTAGGCTACCCTTGAATGCTTCTGCCTCCAATAGATTTCCTAAGCACTAGTGTTTTAAGGAACAGCTTAAAAAGAGAATCCTAATGTGATTTCTTTATAATGGGTGTGTTCCTTATCTTATCCTAGTGTCTAAACTCTTCTCCATGGCTGGACCTCCAAATAATATTCCTTATGTGCTAAGGGGTATCTAGAGAGTGGGATAGCTTTAATAACTACCCTAACACTAACGCGTACCCTAACCCTAACCCCTACCCTAACCCTAACACGTACCCTAATCCTAACCAATACCCTAAACCGAGCCCTAACCCTAACACTAACCCTAACCCTAACCCTAACCCATACCCTACGCCATACCCGAATCCCTCACCGAACCCGTACCCTAAGCCGTACCCTAAGCCGTACCCTAAGCCTAACCCTAACCGTAGGCTACCCTTGACTGCTTCTGCCTCCAATAGATTTCCTAAGCACTAGTGTTTTAAGGAACATCTTAAAAAGAGAATCCTATTGTGATTTCTTTATAATGGGTGTGTTCCTTATCTTATCCTAGTGTCTAAACTCTTCTCCATGGCTGGACCCCCAAATAATATTCCTTGACGTGCTAAGGTGTATCTAGAGAGTTGGATAGGTTTAATAACTACCCTAACCCTAACGCGTACCCTAACCCTAACCCCTACCCTAACCCTAACATGTACCCTAATCCTAACACGTACCCTAATCGGAGCCCTAACCCTAACACTAACCCTAACACTAACCCATACCCTATGCCGTACCCGAAGCCGTCCCCGAACCCGTACCCTAAGCCGTACCCTAAGCCTAACCCCAAGCCTAACCCTAACCGTAGGCTACTCTTGACTGCTTCTGCCTCCAATAGATTTCCTAAGCACTAGTGTTTTAAGGAACAGCTTAAAAAGAGAATCCTAATGTGATTTCTTTATAATGGGTGTGTTCCTTATTTATCAAAGTGTCTAAACTCTTCTGCATGGCTGGACCTCCAAATAATATTCCTTTACGTGCTAAGCGGTATCTAGGGAGTGGGATAGGTTTAATAACTACCCTAACACTAACGCGTACCCTAACCCTAACCCCTACCCTAACACTAACACGTACCCTAATCCTAACCAATACCCTAAACCGAGCCCTAACCCTAACACTAACCCTAACCCTAACCCTAAGCCATACCCTACGCCGTACCCGAAGCCCTCCCCGAACCCGTACCCTAAGCCGTACCCTAAGCCGTACCCTAAGCCTAACCCTAACCCTAGGCTACCCTTGACTGCTTCTGCCTCCAATAGATTTCCTAAGCACTAGTGTTTTAAGGAACAGCTTAAAAAGAGAATCCTAATGTGATTTCTTTATAATGGGTGTGTTCCTTATCTTATCCTAGTGTCTAAACTCTTCTCCATGGCTGGACCCCCAAATAATATTCCTTTACATGCTAAGGTGTATCTAGAGAGTGGGATAGGTTTAATAACTACCCTAACCCTAACGCGTACCCTAACCCTAACCCCTACCCTAACCCTAACATGTACCCTAATGCTAACCCGTACCCTAAACCGAGCCCTAACCCTAACACTAACCCTAACCCTAACCCTAACCCATACCCTACGCCGTACCCGAAGCCCTCCCCGAACCCGTACCCTAAGCCGTACCCTAAGCCGTACTCTAAGCCTAACCCTAACCCTAGGCTACCCTTCACTGCTTCTGCCTCCAATAGATTTCCTAAGCACTAGTGTTTTAAGGAACAACTTAAAAAGAGAATCCTAATGTGATTTCTTTATAATGGGTGTGTTCCTTATCTTATCCTAGTGTCTAAACTCTTCTCCTTGGCTGGACCTCCAAATAATATTCCTTTATGTGCTAAGGGGTATCTAGAGAGTGGGATAGCTTTAATAACTACCCTAACACTAACGCGTACCCTAACCCTAACCCCTACCCTAACACTAACACGTATCCTAATCCTAACCAATACCCTAAACCGAGCCCTAACCCTAACACTAACCCTAACCCTAACCCTAACCCATACCCTACGCCGTACCCGAAGCCCTCCCCGAACCCGTACCCTAAGCCGTACGCTAAGCTGTACCCTAAGCCTAACCCTAACCCTAGGCTACCCTTGAATGCTTCTGCCTCCAATAGATTTCCTAAGCACTAGTGTTTTAAGGAACAGCTTAAAAAGAGAATCCTAATGTGATTTCTTTATAATGGGTGTGTTCCTTATCTTATCCTAGTGTCTAAACTCTTCTCCATGGCTGGACCCTCAAATAATATTCCTTTACGTGCTAAGGGGTATCTAGAGAGTGGGTTAGGTTTAATAACTACCCTAACACTAACGCGTAACCTAACCCTAACCCCTACCGTATCCCTAACACATACCCTAATCCTAACCAATACCCTAAACCGAGCCCTAACCCTAACACTAACCCTAACCCTAATCCTAAGCCATACCCTACGCCGTACCTGAAGCCCTCCCCGAACCCGTTCCCTAAGCCGTACCCTAAGCTGTACCCTAAGCCTAACCCTAACCCTAGGCTACCCTTGACTGCTTCTGCCTCCAATAGATTTCCTAAGCACTAGTGTTTTAAGGAACAGCTTAAAAAGAGAATCCTAATGTGATTTCTTTATAATGGGTGTGTTCCTTATCTTATCCTAGTGTCTAAACTCTTCTCCATGGCTGGACCTCCAAATAATATTCCTTTATGTGCTAAGGGGTATCTAGAGAGTGGGATAGCTTTAATAACTACCCTAACACTAACGCGTACCCTAACCCTAACCCCTACCCTAACCATAACACCTACCCTAATCCTAACCAATACCCTAAACCGAGCCCTAACCCTAACACTAACCCTAACCCTAACCCATACCCTACGCCGTACCCGAAGCCCTCCCCGAACCCGTAACCTAAGCCGTACCCTAAGCCTAACCCTAACCCTAGGCTACCCTTGACTGCTTGCCTCCAATACATTTCCTAAGCACTAGTGTTTTAAGGAACAGCTTAAAAAGAGAATCCTAATGTGATTTCTTTATAATGGGTGTGTTCCTTATCTTATCCTAGTGTCTAAACTCTTCTCCATGGCTGGACCTCCAAATAATATTCCTTATGTGCTAAGGGGTATCTAGAGAGTGGGATAGCTTTAATAACTACCCTAACACTAACGCGTACCCTAACCCTAACCCCTACCCTAACCCTAACACGTACCCTAATCCTAACCAATACCCTAAACCGAGCCCTAACCCTAACACTAACCCTAACCCTAACCCTAACCCATACCCTACGCCATACCCGAATCCCTCACCGAACCCGTACCCTAAGCCGTACCCTAAGCCGTACCCTAAGCCTAACCCTAACCCTAGGCTACCCTTGACTGCTTCTGCCTCCAATAGATTTCCTAAGCACTAGTGTTTTAAGGAACATCTTAAAAAGAGAATCCTATTGTGATTTCTTTATAATGGGTGTGTTCCTTATCTTATCCTAGTGTCTAAACTCTTCTCCATGGCTGGACCCCCAAATAATATTCCTTGACGTGCTAAGGTGTATCTAGAGAGTGGGATAGGTTTAATAACTACCCTAACCCTAACGCGTACCCTAACCCTAACCCCTACCCTAACCCTAACATGTACCCTAATCCTAACACGTACCCTAATCGGAGCCCTAACCCTAACACTAACCCTAACCCTAACCCGTACCCTATGCCGTACCCGAAGCCCTCCCCGAACCCGTACCCTAAGCCGTACCCTAAGCCTAACCCCAAGCCTAACCCTAACCGTAGGCTACTCTTGACTGCTTCTGCCTCCAATAGATTTCCTAAGCACTAGTGTTTTAAGGAACAGCTTAAAAAGAGAATCCTAATGTGATTTCTTTATAATGGGTGTGTTCCTTATTTATCAAATTGTCTAAACTCTTCTGCATGGCTGGACCTCCAAATAATATTCCTTTACGTGCTAAGCGGTATCTAGGGAGTGGGATAGGTTTAATAACTACCCTAACACTAACGCGTACCCTAACCCTAACCCCTACCCTAACACTAACACGTACCCTAATCCTAACCAATACCCTAAACCGAGCCCTAACCCTAACACTAACCCTAACCCTAACCCTAACCCATACCCTACGCCGTACCCGAAGCCCTCCCCGAACCCGTACCCTAAGCCGTACCCTAAGCCGTACCCTAAGCCTAACCCTAACCCTAGGCTACCCTTGACTGCTTCTGCCTCCAATAGATTTCCTAAGCACTAGTGTTTTAAGGAACAGCTTAAAAAGAGAATCCTAATGTGATTTCTTTATAATGGGTGTGTTCCTTATCTTATCCTAGTGTCTAAACTCTTCTCCATGGCTGGACCCCCAAATAATATTCCTTTACGTGCTAAGGTGTATCTAGAGAGTGGGATAGGTTTAATAACTACCCTAACCCTAACGCGTACCCTAACCCTAACCCCTACCCTAACCCTAACATGTACCCTAATGCTAACCCGTACCCTAAACCGAGCCCTAACCCTAACACTAACCCTAACCCTAACCCTAACCCATACCCTACGCCGTACCCGAAGCCCTCCCCGAACCCGTACCCTAAGCCGTACCCTAAGCCGTACTCTAAGCCTAACCCTAACCCTAGGCTACCCTTGACTGCTTCTACCTCCAATAGATTTCCTAAGCACTAGTGTTTTAAGGAACAACTTAAAAAGAGAATCCTAATGTGATTTCTTTATAATGGGTGTGTTCCTTATCTTATCCTAGTGTCTAAACTCTTCTCCATGGCTGGACCCCCAAATAATATTCCTTGACGTGCTAAGGTGTATCTAGAGAGTGGGATAGGTTTAATAACTACCCTAACCCTAACGCGTACCCTAACCCTTACCCCTACCCTAACCCTAACATGTACCCTAATCCTAACACGTACCCTAATCGGAGCCCTAACCCTAACACTAACCCTAACCCTAACCCATACCCTATGCCGTACCCGAAGCCCTCCCCGAACCCGTACCCTAAGCCGTACCCTAAGCCTAACCCCAAGCCTAACCCTAACCGTAGGCTACTCTTGACTGCTTCTGCCTCCAATAGATTTCCTAAGCACTAGTGTTTTAAGGAACAGCTTAAAAAGAGAATCCTAATGTGATTTCTTTATAATGGGTGTGTTCCTTATTTATCAAAGTGTCTAAACTCTTCTGCATGGCTGGACCTCCAAATAATATTCCTTTACGTGCTAAGCGGTATCTAGGGAGTGGGATAGGTTTAATAACTACCCTAACACTAACGCGTACCCTAACCCTAACCCCTACCCTAACACTAACACGTACCCTAATCCTAACCAATACCCTAAACCGAGCCCTAACCCTAACACTAACCCTAACCCTAACCCTAACCCATACCCTACGCCGTACCCGAAGCCCTCCCCGAACCCGTACCCTAAGCCGTACCCTAAGCCGTACCCTAAGCCTAACCCTAACCCTAGGCTACCCTTGACTGCTTCTGCCTCCAATAGATTTCCTAAGCACTAGTGTTTTAAGGAACAGCTTAAAAAGAGAATCCTAATGTGATTTCTTTATAATGGGTGTGTTCCTTA
Organism: Balaenoptera physalus; assembly: GCF_965194825.1. Classification (NCBI taxonomy): domain Eukaryota; kingdom Metazoa; phylum Chordata; class Mammalia; order Artiodactyla; family Balaenopteridae; genus Balaenoptera; species Balaenoptera physalus. Next base: position 140,547,105 of record NC_138903.1, on the reverse strand, counting down.
TCTTATCCTAGTGTCTAAACTCTTCTCCATGGCTGGACCCCCAAATAATATTCCTTTACGTGCTAAGGTGTATCTAGAGAGTGGGATAGGTTTAATAACTACCCTAACCCTAACGCGTACCCTAACCCTAACCCCTACCCTAACCCTAACATGTACCCTAATGCTAACCCGTACCCTAAACCGAGCCCTAACCCTAACACTAACCCTAACCCTAACCCTAACCCATACCCTACGCCGTACCCGAAGCCCTCCCCGAACCCGTACCCTAAGCCGTACCCTAAGCCGTACTCTAAGCCTAACCCTAACCCTAGGCTACCCTTCACTGCTTCTGCCTCCAAAGGATTTCCTAAGCACTAGTGTTTTAAGGAACAACTTAAAAAGAGAATCCTAATGTGATTTCTTTATAATGGGTGTGTTCCTTATCTTATCCTATTGTCTAAACTCTTCTCCATGGCTGGACCTCCAAATAATATTCCTTTATGTGCTAAGGGGTATCTAGAGAGTGGGATAGCTTTAATAACTACCCTAACACTAACGCGTACCCTAACCCTAACCCCTACCCTAACACTAACACGTACCCTAATCCTAACCAATACCCTAAACCGAGCCCTATCCCTAACACTAACCCTAACCCTAACCCTAACCCATACCCTACGCCGTACCCGAAGCCCTCCCCGAACCCGTACCCTAAGCCGTACGCTAAGCTGTACCATAAGCCTAACCCTAACCCTAGGCTACCCTTGAATGCTTCTGCCTCCAATAGATTTCCTAAGCACTAGTGTTTTAAGGAACAGCTTAAAAAGAGAATCCTAAAGTGATTTCTTTATAATGGGTGTGTTCCTTATCTTATCCTAGTGTCTAAACTCTTCTCCATGGCTGGACCCTCAAATAATATTCCTTTACGTGCTAAGAGGTATCTAGAGAGTGGGTTAGGTTTAATAACTACCCTAACACTAACGCGTAACCTAACCCTAACCCCTACCGTAACCCTAACACGTACCCTAATCCTAACCAATACCCTAAACCGAGCCCTAACCCTAACACTAACCCTAACCCTAACCCATACCCTACGCCGTACCCGAAGCCCTCCCCGAACCCGTACCCTAAGCCGTACCCTAAGCCGTACCCTAAGCCTAACCCTAACCCTAGGCTACCCTTGGCTGCTTCTGCCTCCAATAGATTTCCTAAGCACTAGTGTTTTAAGGAACAGCTTAAAAAGAGAATCCTAATGTGATTTCTTTATAATGGGTGTGTTCCTTATCTTATCCTAGTGTCTAAACTCTTCTCCATGGCTGGACCTCCAAATAATATTCCTTATGTGCTAAGGGGTATCTAGAGAGTGGGATAGCTTTAATAACTACCCTAACACTAACGCGTACCCTAACCCTAACCCCTACCCTAACCCTAACACGTACCCTAATCCTAACCAATACCCTAAACCGAGCCCTAACCCTAACACTAACCCTAACCCTAATCCTAAGCCATACCCTACGCCGTACCTGAAGCCCTCCCCGAACCCGTTCCCTAAGCCGTACCCTAAGCTGTACCCTAAGCCTAACCCTAACCCTAGGCTACCCTTGACTGCTTCTGCCTCCAATAGATTTCCTAAGCACTAGTGTTTTAAGGAACAGCTTAAAAAGAGAATCCTAATGTGATTTCTTTATAATGGGTGTGTTCCTTATCTTATCCTAGTGTCTAAACTCTTCTCCATGGCTGGACCTCCAAATAATATTCCTTTATGTGCTAAGGGGTATCTAGAGAGTGGGATAGCTTTAATAACTACCCTAACACTAACGCGTACCCTAACCCTAACCCCTACCCTAACCATAACACCTACCCTAATCCTAACCAATACCCTAAACCGAGCCCTAACCCTAACACTAACCCTAACCCTAACCCATACCCTACGCCGTACCCGAAGCCCTCCCCGAACCCGTAACCTAAGCCGTACCCTAAGCCTAACCCTAACCCTAGGCTACCCTTGACTGCTTGCCTCCAATACATTTCCTAAGCACTAGTGTTTTAAGGAACAGCTTAAAAAGAGAATCCTAATGTGATTTCTTTATAATGGGTGTGTTCCTTATCTTATCCTAGTGTCTAAACTCTTCTCCATGGCTGGACCTCCAAATAATATTCCTTATGTGCTAAGGGGTATCTAGAGAGTGGGATAGCTTTAATAACTACCCTAACACTAACGCGTACCCTAACCCTAACCCCTACCCTAACCCTAACACGTACCCTAATCCTAACCAATACCCTAAACCGAGCCGTAACCCTAACACTAACCCTAACCCTAACCCTAACCCATACCCTACGCCATACCCGAATCCCTCACCGAACCCGTACCCTAAGCCGTACCCTAAGCCGTACCCTAAGCCTAACCCTAACCCTAGGCTACCCTTGACTGCTTCTGCCTCCAATAGATTTCCTAAGCACTAGTGTTTTAAGGAACATCTTAAAAAGAGAATCCTATTGTGATTTCTTTATAATGGGTGTGTTCCTTATCTTATCCTAGTGTCTAAACTCTTCTCCATGGCTGGACCCCCAAATAATATTCCTTGACGTGCTAAGGTGTATCTAGAGAGTGGGATAGGTTTAATAACTACCCTAACCCTAACGCGTACCCTAACCCTAACCCCTACCCTAACCCTAACATGTACCCTAATCCTAACACGTACCCTAATCGGAGCCCTAACCCTAACACTAACCCTAACCCTAACCCGTACCCTATGCCGTACCCGAAGCCCTCCCCGAACCCGTACCCTAAGCCGTACCCTAAGCCTAACCCCAAGCCTAACCCTAACCGTAGGCTACTCTTGACTGCTTCTGCCTCCAATAGATTTCCTAAGCACTAGTGTTTTAAGGAACAGCTTAAAAAGAGAATCCTAATGTGATTTCTTTATAATGGGTGTGTTCCTTATTTATCAAAGTGTCTAAACTCTTCTGCATGGCTGGACCTCCAAATAATATTCCTTTACGTGCTAAGCGGTATCTAGGGAGTGGGATAGGTTTAATAACTACCCTAACACTAACGCGTACCCTAACCCTAACCCCTACCCTAACACTAACACGTACCCTAATCCTAACCAATACCCTAAACCGAGCCCTAACCCTAACACTAACCCTAACCCTAACCCTAACCCATACCCTACGCCGTACCCGAAGCCCTCCCCGAACCCGTACCCTAAGCCGTACCCTAAGCCGTACCCTAAGCCTAACCCTAACCCTAGGCTACCCTTGACTGCTTCTGCCTCCAATAGATTTCCTAAGCACTAGTGTTTTAAGGAACAGCTTAAAAAGAGAATCCTAATGTGATTTCTTTATAATGGGTGTGTTCCTTATCTTATCCTAGTGTCTAAACTCTTCTCCATGGCTGGACCCCCAAATAATATTCCTTTACGTGCTAAGGTGTATCTAGAGAGTGGGATAGGTTTAATAACTACCCTAACCCTAACGCGTACCCTAACCCTAACCCCTACCCTAACCCTAACATGTACCCTAATGCTAACCCGTACCCTAAACCGAGCCCTAACCCTAACACTAACCCTAACCCTAACCCTAACCCATACCCTACGCCGTACCCGAAGCCCTCCCCGAACCCGTACCCTAAGCCGTACCCTAAGCCGTACTCTAAGCCTAACCCTAACCCTAGGCTACCCTTCACTGCTTCTGCCTCCAAAGGATTTCCTAAGCACTAGTGTTTTAAGGAACAACTTAAAAAGAGAATCCTAATGTGATTTCTTTATAATGGGTGTGTTCCTTATCTTATCCTATTGTCTAAACTCTTCTCCATGGCTGGACCTCCAAATAATATTCCTTTATGTGCTAAGGGGTATCTAGAGAGTGGGATAGCTTTAATAACTACCCTAACACTAACGCGTACCCTAACCCTAACCCCTACCCTAACACTAACACGTACCCTAATCCTAACCAATACCCTAAACCGAGCCCTATCCCTAACACTAACCCTAACCCTAACCCTAACCCATACCCTACGCCGTACCCGAAGCCCTCCCCGAACCCGTACCCTAAGCCGTACGCTAAGCTGTACCATAAGCCTAACCCTAACCCTAGGCTACCCTTGAATGCTTCTGCCTCCAATAGATTTCCTAAGCACTAGTGTTTTAAGGAACAGCTTAAAAAGAGAATCCTAAAGTGATTTCTTTATAATGGGTGTGTTCCTTATCTTATCCTAGTGTCTAAACTCTTCTCCATGGCTGGACCCTCAAATAATATTCCTTTACGTGCTAAGAGGTATCTAGAGAGTGGGTTAGGTTTAATAACTACCCTAACACTAACGCGTAACCTAACCCTAACCCCTACCGTAACCCTAACACGTACCCTAATCCTAACCAATACCCTAAACCGAGCCCTAACCCTAACACTAACCCTAACCCTAACCCATACCCTACGCCGTACCCGAAGCCCTCCCCGAACCCGTACCCTAAGCCGTACCCTAAGCCGTACCCTAAGCCTAACCCTAACCCTAGGCTACCCTTGGCTGCTTCTGCCTCCAATAGATTTCCTAAGCACTAGTGTTTTAAGGAACAGCTTAAAAAGAGAATCCTAATGTGATTTCTTTATAATGGGTGTGTTCCTTATCTTATCCTAGTGTCTAAACTCTTCTCCATGGCTGGACCTCCAAATAATATTCCTTATGTGCTAAGGGGTATCTAGAGAGTGGGATAGCTTTAATAACTACCCTAACACTAACGCGTACCCTAACCCTAACCCCTACCCTAACCCTAACACGTACCCTAATCCTAACCAATACCCTAAACCGAGCCCTAACCCTAACACTAACCCTAACCCTAACCCTAACCCATACCCTACGCCATACCCGAATCCCTCACCGAACCCGTACCCTAAGCCGTACCCTAAGCCGTACCCTAAGCCTAACCCTAACCGTAGGCTACCCTTGACTGCTTCTGCCTCCAATAGATTTCCTAAGCACTAGTGTTTTAAGGAACATCTTAAAAAGAGAATCCTATTGTGATTTCTTTATAATGGGTGTGTTCCTTATCTTATCCTAGTGTCTAAACTCTTCTCCATGGCTGGACCCCCAAATAATATTCCTTGACGTGCTAAGGTGTATCTAGAGAGTTGGATAGGTTTAATAACTACCCTAACCCTAACGCGTACCCTAACCCTAACCCCTACCCTAACCCTAACATGTACCCTAATCCTAACACGTACCCTAATCGGAGCCCTAACCCTAACACTAACCCTAACACTAACCCATACCCTATGCCGTACCCGAAGCCGTCCCCGAACCCGTACCCTAAGCCGTACCCTAAGCCTAACCCCAAGCCTAACCCTAACCGTAGGCTACTCTTGACTGCTTCTGCCTCCAATAGATTTCCTAAGCACTAGTGTTTTAAGGAACAGCTTAAAAAGAGAATCCTAATGTGATTTCTTTATAATGGGTGTGTTCCTTATTTATCAAAGTGTCTAAACTCTTCTGCATGGCTGGACCTCCAAATAATATTCCTTTACGTGCTAAGCGGTATCTAGGGAGTGGGATAGGTTTAATAACTACCCTAACACTAACGCGTACCCTAACCCTAACCCCTACCCTAACACTAACACGTACCCTAATCCTAACCAATACCCTAAACCGAGCCCTAACCCTAACACTAACCCTAACCCTAACCCTAAGCCATACCCTACGCCGTACCCGAAGCCCTCCCCGAACCCGTACCCTAAGCCGTACCCTAAGCCGTACCCTAAGCCTAACCCTAACCCTAGGCTACCCTTGACTGCTTCTGCCTCCAATAGATTTCCTAAGCACTAGTGTTTTAAGGAACAGCTTAAAAAGAGAATCCTAATGTGATTTCTTTATAATGGGTGTGTTCCTTATCTTATCCTAGTGTCTAAACTCTTCTCCATGGCTGGACCCCCAAATAATATTCCTTTACGTGCTAAGGTGTATCTAGAGAGTGGGATAGGTTTAATAACTACCCTAACCCTAACGCGTACCCTAACCCTAACCCCTACCCTAACCCTAACATGTAACCTAATGCTAACCCGTACCCTAAACCGAGCCCTAACCCTAACACTAACCCTAACCCTAACCCTAACCCATACCCTACGCCGTACCCGAAGCCCTCCCCGAACCCGTAACCTAAGCCGTACCCTAAGCCGTACTCTAAGCCTAACCCTAACCCTAGGCTACCCTTCACTGCTTCTGCCTCCAAAGGATTTCCTAAGCACTAGTGTTTTAAGGAACAACTTAAAAAGAGAATCCTAATGTGATTTCTTTATAATGGGTGTGTTCCTTATCTTATCCTATTGTCTAAACTCTTCTCCATGGCTGGACCTCCAAATAATATTCCTTTATGTGCTAAGGGGTATCTAGAGAGTGGGATAGCTTTAATAACTACCCTAACACTAACGCGTACCCTAACCCTAACCCCTACCCTAACACTAACACGTACCCTAATCCTAACCAATATCCTAAACCGAGCCCTATCCCTAACACTAACCCTAACCCTAACCCTAACCCATACCCTACGCCGTACCCGAAGCCCTCCCCGAACCCGTACCCTAAGCCGTACGCTAAGCTGTACCCTAAGCCTAACCCTAACCCTAGGCTACCCTTGAATGCTTCTGCCTCCAATAGATTTCCTAAGCACTAGTGTTTTAAGGAACAGCTTAAAAAGAGAATCCTAAAGTGATTTCTTTATAATGGGTGTGTTCCTTATCTTATCCTAGTGTCTAAACTCTTCTCCATGGCTGGACCCTCAAATAATATTCCTTTACGTGCTAAGAGGTATCTAGAGAGTGGGTTAGGTTTAATAACTACCCTAACACTAACGCGTAACCTAACCCTAACCCCTACCGTAACCCTAACACGTACCCTAATCCTAACCAATACCCTAAACCGAGCCCTAACCCTAACACTAACCCTAACCCTAACCCATACCCTACGCCGTACCCGAAGCCCTCCCCGAACCCGTACCCTAAGCCGTACCCTAAGCCGTACCCTAAGCCTAACCCTAACCCTAGGCTACCCTTGACTGCTTCTGCCTCCAATAGATTTCCTAAGCACTAGTGTTTTAAGGAACAGCTTAAAAAGAGAATCCTAATGTGATTTCTTTATAATGGGTGTGTTCCTTATCTTATCCTAGTGTCTAAACTCTTCTCCATGGCTGGACCTCCAAATAATATTCCTTATGTGCTAAGGGGTATCTAGAGAGTGGGATAGCTTTAATAACTACCCTAACACTAACGCGTACCCTAACCCTAACCCCTACCCTAACCCTAACACGTACCCTAATCCTAACCAATACCCTAAACCGAGCCCTAACCCTAACACTAACCCTAACCCTAACCCTAACCCATACCCTACGCCATACCCGAATCCCTCACCGAACCCGTACCCTAAGCCGTACCCTAAGCCGTACCCTAAGCCTAACCCTAACCGTAGGCTACCCTTGACTGCTTCTGCCTGCAATAGATTTCCTAAGCACTAGTGTTTTAAGGAACATCTTAAAAAGAGAATCCTATTGTGATTTCTTTATAATGGGTGTGTTCCTTATCTTATCCTAGTGTCTAAACTCTTCTCCATGGCTGGATCCCCAAATAATATTCCTTGACGTGCTAAGGTGTATCTAGAGAGTTGGCTAGGTTTAATAACTACCCTAACCCTAACGCGTACCCTAACCCTAACCCCTACCCTAACCCTAACATGTACCCTAATCCTAACACGTACCCTAATCGGAGCCCTAACCCTAACACTAACCCTAACACTAACCCATACCCTATGCCGTACCCGAAGCCGTCCCCGAACCCGTACCCTAAGCCGTACCCTAAGCCTAACCCCAAGCCTAACCCTAACCGTAGGCTACTCTTGACTGCTTCTGCCTCCAATAGATTTCCTAAGCACTAGTGTTTTAAGGAACAGCTTAAAAAGAGAATCCTAATGTGATTTCTTTATAATGGGTGTGTTCCTTATTTATCAAAGTGTCTAAACTCTTCTGCATGGCTGGACCTCCAAATAATATTCCTTTACGTGCTAAGCGGTATCTAGGGAGTGGGATAGGTTTAATAACTACCCTAACACTAACGCGTACCCTAACCCTAACCCCTACCCTAACACTAACACGTACCCTAATCCTAACCAATACCCTAAACCGAGCCCTAACCCTAACACTAACCCTAACCCTAACCCTAAGCCATACCCTACGCCGTACCCGAAGCCCTCCCCGAACCCGTACCCTAAGCCGTACCCTAAGCCGTACCCTAAGCCTAACCCTAACCCTAGGCTACCCTTGACTGCTTCTGCCTCCAATAGATTTCCTAAGCACTAGTGTTTTAAGGAACAGCTTAAAAAGAGAATCCTAATGTGATTTCTTTATAATGGGTGTGTTCCTTATCTTATCCTAGTGTCTAAACTCTTCTCCATGGCTGGACCCCCAAATAATATTCCTTTACGTGCTAAGGTGTATCTAGAGAGTGGGATAGGTTTAATAACTACCCTAACCCTAACGCGTACCCTAACCCTAACCCCTACCCTAACCCTAACATGTACCCTAATGCTAACCCGTACCCTAAACCGAGCCCTAACCCTAACACTAACCCTAACCCTAACCCTAACCCATACCCTACGCCGTACCCGAAGCCCTCCCCGAACCCGTAACCTAAGCCGTACCCTAAGCCGTACTCTAAGCCTAACCCTAACCCTAGGCTACCCTTCACTGCTTCTGCCTCCAAAGGATTTCCTAAGCACTAGTGTTTTAAGGAACAACTTAAAAAGAGAATCCTAATGTGATTTCTTTATAATGGGTGTGTTCCTTATCTTATCCTATTGTCTAAACTCTTCTCCATGGCTGGACCTCCAAATAATATTCCTTTATGTGCTAAGGGGTATCTAGAGAGTGGGATAGCTTTAATAACTACCCTAACACTAACGCGTACCCTAACCCTAACCCCTACCCTAACACTAACACGTACCCTAATCCTAACCAATACCCTAAACCGAGCCCTATCCCTAACACTAACCCTAACCCTAACCCTAACCCATACCCTACGCCGTACCCGAAGCCCTCCCCGAACCCGTACCCTAAGCCGTAAGCTAAGCTGTACCCTAAGCCTAACCCTAACCCTAGGCTACCCTTGAATGCTTCTGCCTCCAATAGATTTCCTAAGCACTAGTGTTTTAAGGAACAGCTTAAAAAGAGAATCCTAAAGTGATTTCTTTATAATGGGTGTGTTCCTTATCTTATCCTAGTGTCTAAACTCTTCTCCATGGCTGGACCCTCAAATAATATTCCTTTACGTGCTAAGAGGTATCTAGAGAGTGGGTTAGGTTTAATAACTACCCTAACACTAACGCGTAACCTAACCCTAACCCCTACCGTAACCCTAACACGTACCCTAATCCTAACCAATACCCTAAACCGAGCCCTAACCCTAACACTAACCCTAACCCTAACCCATACCCTACGCCGTACCCGAAGCCCTCCCCGAACCCGTACCCTAAGCCGTACCCTAAGCCGTACCCTAAGCCTAACCCTAACCCTAGGCTACCCTTGACTGCTTCTGCCTCCAATAGATTTCCTAAGCACTAGTGTTTTAAGGAACAGCTTAAAAAGAGAATCCTAATGTGATTTCTTTATAATGGGTGTGTTCCTTATCTTATCCTAGTGTCTAAACTCTTCTCCATGGCTGGACCTCCAAATAATATTCCTTATGTGCTAAGGGGTATCTAGAGAGTGGGATAGCTTTAATAACTACCCTAACACTAACGCGTACCCTAACCCTAACCCCTACCCTAACCCTAACACGTACCCTAATCCTAACCAATACCCTAAACCGAGCCCTAACCCTAACACTAACCCTAACCCTAACCCTAACCCATACCCTACGCCATACCCGAATCCCTCACCGAACCCGTACCCTAAGCCGTACCCTAAGCCGTACCCTAAGCCTAACCCTAACCCTAGGCTACCCTTGACTGCTTCTGCCTCCAATAGATTTCCTAAGCACTAGTGTTTTAAGGAACATCTTAAAAAGAGAATCCTATTGTGATTTCTTTATAATGGGTGTGTTCCTTATCTTATCCTAGTGTCTAAACTCTTCTCCATGGCTGGACCCCCAAATAATATTCCTTGACGTGCTAAGGTGTATCTAGAGAGTGGGATAGGTTTAATAACTACCCTAACCCTAACGCGTTCCCTAACCCTAACCCCTACCCTAACCCTAACATGTACCCTAATCCTAACACGTACCCTAATCGGAGCCCTAACCCTAACACTAACCCTAACCCTAACCCGTACCCTATGCCGTACCCGAAGCCCTCCCCGAACCCGTACCCTAAGCCGTACCCTAAGCCTAACCCCAAGCCTAACCCTAACCGTAGGCTACTCTTGACTGCTTCTGCCTCCAATAGATTTCCTAAGCACTAGTGTTTTAAGGAACAGCTTAAAAAGAGAATCCTAATGTGATTTCTTTATAATGGGTGTGTTCCTTATTTATCAAAGTGTCTAAACTCTTCTGCATGGCTGGACCTCCAAATAATATTCCTTTACGTGCTAAGCGGTATCTAGGGAGTGGGATAGGTTTAATAACTACCCTAACACTAACGCGTACCCTAACCCTAACCCCTACCCTAACACTAACACGTACCCTAATCCTAACCAATACCCTAAACCGAGCCCTAACCCTAACACTAACCCTAACCCTAACCCTAAGCCATACCCTACGCCGTACCCGAAGCCCTCCCCGAACCCGTACCCTAAGCCGTACCCTAAGCCGTACCCTAAGCCTAACCCTAACCCTAGGCTACCCTTGACTGCTTCTGCCTCCAATAGATTTCCTAAGCACTAGTGTTTTAAGGAACAGCTTAAAAAGAGAATCCTAATGTGATTTCTTTATAATGGGTGTGTTCCTTATCTTATCCTAGTGTCTAAACTCTTCTCCATGGCTGGACCCCCAAATAATATTCCTTTACGTGCTAAGGTGTATCTAGAGAGTGGGATAGGTTTAATAACTACCCTAACCCTAACGCGTACCCTAACCCTAACCCCTACCCTAACCCTAACATGTACCCTAATGCTAACCCGTACCCTAAACCGAGCCCTAACCCTAACACTAACCCTAACCCTAACCCTAACCCATACCCTACGCCGTACCCGAAGCCCTCCCCGAACCCGTACCCTAAGCCGTACCCTAAGCCGTACTCTAAGCCTAACCCTAACCCTAGGCTACCCTTGACTGCTTCTACCTCCAATAGATTTCCTAAGCACTAGTGTTTTAAGGAACAACTTAAAAAGAGAATCCTAATGTGATTTCTTTATAATGGGTGTGTTCCTTATCTTATCCTAGTGTCTAAACTCTTCTCCATGGCTGGACCTCCAAATAATATTCCTTTATGTGCTAAGGGGTATCTAGAGAGTGGGATAGGTTTAATAACTACCCTAACACTAACGCGTACCCTAACCCTAACCCCTACCCTAACACTAACACGTACCCTAATCCTAACCAATACCCTAAACCGAGCCCTAACCCTAACACTAACCCTAACCCTAACCCTAACCCATACCCTACGCCGTACCCGAAGCCCTCCCCGAACCCGTACCCTAAGCCGTACGCTTAGCTGTACCCTAAGCCTAACCCTAACCCTAGGCTACCCTTGAATGCTTCTGCCTCCAATAGATTTCCTAAGCACTAGTGTTTTAAGGAACAGCTTAAAAAGAGAATCCTAATGTGATTTCTTTATAATGGGTGTGTTCCTTATCTTATCCTAGTGTCTAAACTCTTCTCCATGGCTGGACCCTCACATAATATTCCTTTACGTGCTAAGGGGTATCTAGAGAGTGGGTTAGGTTTAATAACTACCCTAACACTAACGCGTACCCTAACCCTAACTCCTACCGTAACCCTAACACGTACCCTAATCCTAACCAATACCCTAAACCGAGCCCTAACCCTAACACTAACCCTAACCCTAACCCTAAGCCATACCCTACGCCGTACCCGAAGCCCTCCCCGAACCCGTACCCTAAGCCGTACCCTAAGCCGTACCCTAAGCCTAACCCTAACCCTAGGCTACCCTTGACTGCTTCTGCCTCCAATAGATTTCCTAAGCACTAGTGTTTTAAGGAACATCTTAAAAAGAGAATCCTATTGTGATTTCTTTATAATGGGTGTGTTCCTTATCTTATCCTAGTGTCTAAACTCTTCTCCATGGCTGGACCCCCAAATAATATTCCTTGACGTGCTAAGGTGTATCTAGAGAGTGGGATAGGTTTAATAACTACCCTAACCCTAACGCGTACCCTAACCCTAACCCCTACCCTAACCCTAACATGTACCCTAATCCTAACACGTACCCTAATCGGAGCCCTAACCCTAACACTAACCCTAACCCTAACCCATACCCTATGCCGTACCCGAAGCCCTCCCCGAACCCGTAACCTAAGCCGTACCCTAAGCCTAACCCCAAGCCTAACCCTAACCCTAGGCTACCCTTGACTGCTTCTGCCTCCAATAGATTTCCTAAGCACTAGTGTTTTAAGGAACATCTTAAAAAGAGAATCCTAATGTGATTTCTTTATAATGGGTGTGTTCCTTATCTTATCCTAGTGTCTAAACTCTTCTCCATGGCTGGACCTCCAAATAATATTCCTTATGTGCTAAGGGGTATCTAGAGAGTGGGATAGCTTTAATAACTACCCTAACACTAACGCGTACCCTAACCCTAACCCCTACCCTAACCCTAACACGTACCCTAATCCTAACCAATACCCTAAACCGAGCCCTAACCCTAACACTAACCCTAACCCTAACCCTAACCCATACCCTACGCCATACCCGAATCCCTCACCGAACCCGTACCCTAAGCCGTACCCTAAGCCGTACCCTAAGCCTAACCCTAACCGTAGGCTACCCTTGACTGCTTCTGCCTACAATAGATTTCCTAAGCACTAGTGTTTTAAGGAACATCTTAAAAAGAGAATCCTATTGTGATTTCTTTATAATGGGTGTGTTCCTTATCTTATCCTAGTGTCTAAACTCTTCTCCATGGCTGGACCCCCAAATAATATTCCTTGACGTGCTAAGGTGTATCTAGAGAGTTGGCTAGGTTTAATAACTACCCTAACCCTAACGCGTACCCTAACCCTAACCCCTACCCTAACCCTAACATGTACCCTAATCCTAACACGTACCCTAATCGGAGCCCTAACCCTAACACTAACCCTAACACTAACCCATACCCTATGCCGTACCCGAAGCCGTCCCCGAACCCGTACCCTAAGCCGTACCCTAAGCCTAACCCCAAGCCTAACCCTAACCGTAGGCTACTCTTGACTGCTTCTGCCTCCAATAGATTTCCTAAGCACTAGTGTTTTAAGGAACAGCTTAAAAAGAGAATCCTAATGTGATTTCTTTATAATGGGTGTGTTCCTTATTTATCAAAGTGTCTAAACTCTTCTGCATGGCTGGACCTCCAAATAATATTCCTTTACGTGCTAAGCGGTATCTAGGGAGTGGGATAGGTTTAATAACTACCCTAACACTAACGCGTACCCTAACCCTAACCCCTACCCTAACACTAACACGTACCCTAATCCTAACCAATACCCTAAACCGAGCCCTAACCCTAACACTAACCCTAACCCTAACCCTAAGCCATACCCTACGCCGTACCCGAAGCCCTCCCCGAACCCGTACCCTAAGCCGTACCCTAAGCCGTACCCTAAGCCTAACCCTAACCCTAGGCTACCCTTGACTGCTTCTGCCTCCAATAGATTTCCTAAGCACTAGTGTTTTAAGGAACAGCTTAAAAAGAGAATCCTAATGTGATTTCTTTATAATGGGTGTGTTCCTTATCTTATCCTAGTGTCTAAACTCTTCTCCATGGCTGGACCCCCAAATAATATTCCTTTACGTGCTAAGGTGTATCTAGAGAGTGGGATAGGTTTAATAACTACCCTAACCCTAACGCGTACCCTAACCCTAACCCCTACCCTAACCCTAACATGTACCCTAATGCTAACCCGTACCCTAAACCGAGCCCTAACCCTAACACTAACCCTAACCCTAACCCTAACCCATACCCTACGCCGTACCCGAAGCCCTCCCCGAACCCGAAACCTAAGCCGTACCCTAAGCCGTACTCTAAGCCTAACCCTAACCCTAGGCTACCCTTCACTGCTTCTGCCTCCAAAGGATTTCCTAAGCACTAGTGTTTTAAGGAACAACTTAAAAAGAGAATCCTAATGTGATTTCTTTATAATGGGTGTGTTCCTTATCTTATCCTATTGTCTAAACTCTTCTCCATGGCTGGACCTCCAAATAATATTCCTTTATGTGCTAAGGGGTATCTAGAGAGTGGGATAGCTTTAATAACTACCCTAACACTAACGCGTACCCTAACCCTAACCCCTACCCTAACACTAACACGTACCCTAATCCTAACCAATACCCTAAACCGAGCCCTATCCCTAACACTAACCCTAACCCTAACCCTAACCCATACCCTACGCCGTACCCGAAGCCCTCCCCGAACCCGTACCCTAAGCCGTACGCTAAGCTGTACCCTAAGCCTAACCCTAACCCTAGGCTACCCTTGAATGCTTCTGCCTCCAATAGATTTCCTAAGCACTAGTGTTTTAAGGAACAGCTTAAAAAGAGAATCCTAAAGTGATTTCTTTATAATGGGTGTGTTCCTTATCTTATCCTAGTGTCTAAACTCTTCTCCATGGCTGGACCCTCAAATAATATTCCTTTACGTGCTAAGAGGTATCTAGAGAGTGGGTTAGGTTTAATAACTACCCTAACACTAACGCGTAACCTAACCCTAACCCCTACCGTAACCCTAACACGTACCCTAATCCTAACCAATACCCTAAACCGAGCCCTAACCCTAACACTAACCCTAACCCTAACCCATACCCTACGCCGTACCCGAAGCCCTCCCCGAACCCGTACCCTAAGCCGTACCCTAAGCCGTACCCTAAGCCTAACCCTAACCCTAGGCTACCCTTGACTGCTTCTGCCTCCAATAGATTTCCTAAGCACTAGTGTTTTAAGGAACAGCTTAAAAAGAGAATCCTAATGTGATTTCTTTATAATGGGTGTGTTCCTTATCTTATCCTAGTGTCTAAACTCTTCTCCATGGCTGGACCTCCAAATAATATTCCTTATGTGCTAAGGGGTATCTAGAGAGTGGGATAGCTTTAATAACTACCCTAACACTAACGCGTACCCTAACCCTAACCCCTACCCTAACCCTAACACGTACCCTAATCCTAACCAATACCCTAAACCGAGCCCTAACCCTAACACTAACCCTAACCCTAACCCTAACCCATACCCTACGCCATACCCGAATCCCTCACCGAACCCGTACCCTAAGCCGTACCCTAAGCCGTACCCTAAGCCTAACCCTAACCGTAGGCTACCCTTGACTGCTTCTGCCTCCAATAGATTTCCTAAGCACTAGTGTTTTAAGGAACATCTTAAAAAGAGAATCCTATTGTGATTTCTTTATAATGGGTGTGTTCCTTATCTTATCCTAGTGTCTAAACTCTTCTCCATGGCTGGACCCCCAAATAATATTCCTTGACGTGCTAAGGTGTATCTAGAGAGTTGGATAGGTTTAATAACTACCCTAACCCTAACGCGTACCCTAACCCTAACCCCTACCCTAACCCTAACATGTACCCTAATCCTAACACGTACCCTAATCGGAGCCCTAACCCTAACACTAACCCTAACACTAACCCATACCCTATGCCGTACCCGAAGCCGTCCCTGAACCCGTACCCTAAGCCGTACCCTAAGCCTAACCCCAAGCCTAACCCTAACCGTAGGCTACTCTTGACTGCTTCTGCCTCCAATAGATTTCCTAAGCACTAGTGTTTTAAGGAACAGCTTAAAAAGAGAATCCTAATGTGATTTCTTTATAATGGGTGTGTTCCTTATTTATCAAAGTGTCTAAACTCTTCTGCATGGCTGGACCTCCAAATAATATTCCTTTACGTGCTAAGCGGTATCTAGGGAGTGGGATAGGTTTAATAACTACCCTAACACTAACACGTACCCTAACCCTAACCCCTACCCTAACACTAACACGTACCCTAATCCTAACCAATACCCTAAACCGAGCCCTAACCCTAACACTAACCCTAACCCTAACCCTAAGCCATACCCTACGCCGTACCCGAAGCCCTCCCCGAACCCGTACCCTAAGCCGTACCCTAAGCCGTACCCTAAGCCTAACCCTAACCCTAGGCTACCCTTGACTGCTTCTGCCTCCAATAGATTTCCTAAGCACTAGTGTTTTAAGGAACAGCTTAAAAAGAGAATCCTAATGTGATTTCTTTATAATGGGTGTGTTCCTTATCTTATCCTAGTGTCTAAACTCTTCTCCATGGCTGGACCCCCAAATAATATTCCTTTACGTGCTAAGGTGTATCTAGAGAGTGGGATAGGTTTAATAACTACCCTAACCCTAACGCGTACCCTAACCCTAACCCCTACCCTAACCCTAACATGTACCCTAATGCTAACCCGTACCCTAAACCGAGCCCTAACCCTAACACTAACCCTAACCCTAACCCTAACCCATACCCTACGCCGTACCCGAAGCCCTCCCCGAACCCGTAACCTAAGCCGTACCCTAAGCCGTACTCTAAGCCTAACCCTAACCCTAGGCTACCCTTCACTGCTTCTGCCTCCAAAGGATTTCCTAAGCACTAGTGTTTTAAGGAACAACTTAAAAAGAGAATCCTAATGTGATTTCTTTATAATGGGTGTGTTCCTTATCTTATCCTATTGTCTAAACTCTTCTCCATGGCTGGACCTCCAAATAATATTCCTTTATGTGCTAAGGGGTATCTAGAGAGTGGGATAGCTTTAATAACTACCCTAACACTAACGCGTACCCTAACCCTAACCCCTACCCTAACACTAACACGTACCCTAATCCTAACCAATACCCTAAACCGAGCCCTATCCCTAACACTAACCCTAACCCTAACCCTAACCCATACCCTACGCCGTACCCGAAGCCCTCCCCGAACCCGTACCCTAAGCCGTACGCTAAGCTGTACCCTAAGCCTAACCCTAACCCTAGGCTACCCTTGAATGCTTCTGCCTCCAATAGATTTCCTAAGTACTAGTGTTTTAAGGAACAGCTTAAAAAGAGAATCCTAAAGTGATTTCTTTATAATGGGTGTGTTCCTTATCTTATCCTAGTGTCTAAACTCTTCTCCATGGCTGGACCCTCAAATAATATTCCTTTACGTGCTAAGAGGTATCTAGAGAGTGGGTTAGGTTTAATAACTACCCTAACACTAACGCGTAACCTAACCCTAACCCCTACCGTAACCCTAACACGTACCCTAATCCTAACCAATACCCTAAACCGAGCCCTAACCCTAACACTAACCCTAACCCTAACCCATACCCTACGCCGTACCCGAAGCCCTCCCCGAACCCGTACCCTAAGCCGTACCCTAAGCCGTACCCTAAGCCTAACCCTAACCCTAGGCTACCCTTGACTGCTTCTGCCTCCAATAGATTTCCTAAGCACTAGTGTTTTAAGGAACAGCTTAAAAAGAGAATCCTAATGTGATTTCTTTATAATGGGTGTGTTCCTTATCTTATCCTAGTGTCTAAACTCTTCTCCATGGCTGGACCTCCAAATAATATTCCTTATGTGCTAAGGGGTATCTAGAGAGTGGGATAGCTTTAATAACTACCCTAACACTAACGCGTACCCTAACCCTAACCCCTACCCTAACCCTAACACGTACCCTAATCCTAACCAATACCCTAAACCGAGCCCTAACCCTAACACTAACCCTAACCCTAACCCTAACCCATACCCTACGCCATACCCGAATCCCTCACCGAACCCGTACCCTAAGCCGTACCCTAAGCCGTACCCTAAGCCTAACCCTAACCGTAGGCTACCCTTGACTGCTTCTGCCTCCAATAGATTTCCTAAGCACTAGTGTTTTAAGGAACATCTTAAAAAGAGAATCCTATTGTGATTTCTTTATAATGGGTGTGTTCCTTATCTTATCCTAGTGTCTAAACTCTTCTCCATGGCTGGACCCCCAAATAATATTCCTTGACGTGCTAAGGTGTATCTAGAGAGTTGGATAGGTTTAATAACTACCCTAACCCTAACGCGTACCCTAACCCTAACCCCTACCCTAACCCTAACATGTACCCTAATCCTAACACGTACCCTAATCGGAGCCCTAACCCTAACACTAACCCTAACACTAACCCATACCCTATGCCGTACCCGAAGCCGTCCCCGAACCCGTACCCTAAGCCGTACCCTAAGCCTAACCCCAAGCCTAACCCTAACCGTAGGCTACTCTTGACTGCTTCTGCCTCCAATAGATTTCCTAAGCACTAGTGTTTTAAGGAACAGCTTAAAAAGAGAATCCTAATGTGATTTCTTTATAATGGGTGTGTTCCTTATTTATCAAAGTGTCTAAACTCTTCTGCATGGCTGGACCTCCAAATAATATTCCTTTACGTGCTAAGCGGTATCTAGGGAGTGGGATAGGTTTAATAACTACCCTAACACTAACACGTACCCTAACCCTAACCCCTACCCTAACACTAACACGTACCCTAATCCTAACCAATACCCTAAACCGAGCCCTAACCCTAACACTAACCCTAACCCTAACCCTAAGCCATACCCTACGCCGTACCCGAAGCCCTCCCCGAACCCGTACCCTAAGCCGTACCCTAAGCCGTACCCTAAGCCTAACCCTAACCCTAGGCTACCCTTGACTGCTTCTGCCTCCAATAGATTTCCTAAGCACTAGTGTTTTAAGGAACAGCTTAAAAAGAGAATCCTAATGTGATTTCTTTATAATGGGTGTGTTCCTTATCTTATCCTAGTGTCTAAACTCTTCTCCATGGCTGGACCCCCAAATAATATTACTTTACATGCTAAGGTGTATCTAGAGAGTGGGATAGGTTTAATAACTACCCTAACCCTAACGCGTACCCTAACCCTAACCCCTACCCTAACCCTAACATGTACCCTAATGCTAACCCGTACCCTAAACCGAGCCCTAACCCTAACACTAACCCTAACCCTAACCCTAACCCATACCCTACGCCGTACCCGAAGCCCTCCCCGAACCCGTACCCTAAGCCGTACCCTAAGCCGTACTCTAAGCCTAACCCTAACCCTAGGCTACCCTTCACTGCTTCTGCCTCCAATAGATTTCCTAAGCACTAGTGTTTTAAGGAACAACTTAAAAAGAGAATCCTAATGTGATTTCTTTATAATGGGTGTGTTCCTTATCTTATCCTAGTGTCTAAACTCTTCTCCTTGGCTGGACCTCCAAATAATATTCCTTTATGTGCTAAGGGGTATCTAGAGAGTGGGATAGCTTTAATAACTACCCTAACACTAACGCGTACCCTAACCCTAACCCCTACCCTAACACTAACATGTATCCTAATCCTAACCAATACCCTAAACCGAGCCCTAACCCTAACACTAACCCTAACCCTAACCCTAACCCATACCCTACGCCGTACCCGAAGCCCTCCCCGAACCCGTACCCTAAGCCGTACGCTAACCTGTACCCTAAGCCTAACCCTAACCCTAGGCTACCCTTGAATGCTTCTGCCTCCAATAGATTTCCTAAGCACTAGTGTTTTAAGGAACAGCTTAAAAAGAGAATCCTAATGTGATTTCTTTATAATGGGTGTGTTCCTTATCTTATCCTAGTGTCTAAACTCTTCTCCATGGCTGGACCCTCAAATAATATTCCTTTACGTGCTAAGGGGTATCTAGAGAGTGGGTTAGGTTTAATAACTACCCTAACACTAACGCGTAACCTAACCCTAACCCCTACCGTATCCCTAACACGTACCCTAATCCTAACCAATACCCTAAACCGAGCCCTAACCCTAACACTAACCCTAACCCTAATCCTAAGCCATACCCTACGCCGTACCTGAAGCCCTCCCCGAACCCGTACCCTAAGCCGTACCCTAAGCTGTACCCTAAGCCTAACCCTAACCCTAGGCTACCCTTGACTGCTTCTGCCTCCAATAGATTTCCTAAGCACTAGTGTTTTAAGGAACAGCTTAAAAAGAGAATCCTAATGTGATTTCTTTATAATGGGTGTGTTCCTTATCTTATCCTAGTGTCTAAACTCTTCTCCATGGCTGGACCTCCAAATAATATTCCTTTATGTGCTAAGGGGTATCTAGAGAGTGGGATAGCTTTAATAACTACCCTAACACTAACGCGTACCCTAACCCTAACCCCTACCCTAACCATAACACCTACCCTAATCCTAACCAATACCCTAAACCGAGCCCTAACCCTAACACTAACCCTAACCCTAACCCATACCCTACGCCGTACCCGAAGCCCTCCCCGAACCCGTAACCTAAGCCGTACCCTAAGCCTAACCCTAACCCTAGGCTACCCTTGACTGCTTCTGCCTCCAATAGATTTCCTAAGCACTAGTGTTTTAAGGAACAGCTTAAAAAGAGAATCCTAATGTGATTTCTTTATAATGGGTGTGTTCCTTATCTTATCCTAGTGTCTAAACTCTTCTCCATGGCTGGACCTCCAAATAATATTCCTTATGTGCTAAGGGGTATCTAGAGAGTGGGATAGCTTTAATAACTACCCTAACACTAACGCGTACCCTAACCCTAACCCCTACCCTAACCCTAACACGTACCCTAATCCTAACCAATACCCTAAACCGAGCCCTAACCCTAACACTAACCCTAACCCTAACCCTAACCCATACCCTACGCCATACCCGAATCCCTCACCGAACCCGTACCCTAAGCCGTACCCTAAGCCGTACCCTAAGCCTAACCCTAACCCTAGGCTACCCTTGACTGCTTCTGCCTCCAATAGATTTCCTAAGCACTAGTGTTTTAAGGAACATCTTAAAAAGAGAATCCTATTGTGATTTCTTTATAATGGGTGTGTTCCTTATCTTATCCTAGTGTCTAAACTCTTCTCCATGGCTGGACCCCCAAATAATATTCCTTGACGTGCTAAGGTGTATCTAGAGAGTGGGATAGGTTTAATAACTACCCTAACCCTAACGCGTACCCTAACCCTAACCCCTACCCTAACCCTAACATGTACCCTAATCCTAACACGTACCCTAATCGGAGCCCTAACCCTAACACTAACCCTAACCCTAACCCGTACCCTATGCCGTACCCGAAGCCCTCCCCGAACCCGTACCCTAAGCCGTACCCTAAGCCTAACCCCAAGCCTAACCCTAACCGTAGGCTACTCTTGACTGCTTCTGCCTCCAATAGATTTCCTAAGCACTAGTGTTTTAAGGAACAGCTTAAAAAGAGAATCCTAATGTGATTTCTTTATAATGGGTGTGTTCCTTATTTATCAAAGTGTCTAAACTCTTCTGCATGGCTGGACCTCCAAATAATATTCCTTTACGTGCTAAGCGGTATCTAGGGAGTGGGATAGGTTTAATAACTACCCTAACACTAACGCGTACCCTAACCCTAACCCCTACCCTAACACTAACACGTACCCTAATCCTAACCAATACCCTAAACCGAGCCCTAACCCTAACACTAACCCTAACCCTAACCCTAAGCCATACCCTACGCCGTACCCGAAGCCCTCCCCGAACCCGTACCCTAAGCCGTACCCTAAGCCGTACCCTAAGCCTAACCCTAACCCTAGGCTACCCTTGACTGCTTCTGCCTCCAATAGATTTCCTAAGCACTAGTGTTTTAAGGAACAGCTTAAAAAGAGAATCCTAATGTGATTTCTTTATAATGGGTGTGTTCCTTATCTTATCCTAGTGTCTAAACTCTTCTCCATGGCTGGACCCCCAAATAATATTCCTTTACGTGCTAAGGTGTATCTAGAGAGTGGGATAGGTTTAATAACTACCCTAACCCTAACGCGTACCCTAACCCTAACCCCTACCCTAACCCTAACATGTACCCTAATGCTAACCCGTACCCTAAACCGAGCCCTAACCCTAACACTAACCCTAACCCTAACCCTAACCCATACCCTACGCCGTACCCGAAGCCCTCCCCGAACCCGTACCCTAAGCCGTACCCTAAGCCGTACTCTAAGCCTAACCCTAACCCTAGGCTACCCTTGACGGCTTCTACCTCCAATAGATTTCCTAAGCACTAGTGTTTTAAGGAACAACTTAAAAAGAGAATCCTAATGTGATTTCTTTATAATGGGTGTGTTCCTTATCTTATCCTAGTGTCTAAACTCTTCTCCATGGCTGGACCTCCAAATAATATTCCTTTATGTGCTAAGGGGTATCTAGAGAGTGGGATAGGTTTAATAACTACCCTAACACTAACGCGTACCCTAACCCTAACCCCTACCCTAACACTAACACGTACCCTAATCCTAACCAATACCCTAAACCGAGCCCTAACCCTAACACTAACCCTAACCCTAACCCTAACCCATACCCTACGCCGTACCCGAAGCCCTCCCCGAACCCGTACCCTAAGCCGTACGCTTAGCTGTACCCTAAGCCTAACCCTAACCCTAGGCTACCCTTGAATGCTTCTGCCTCCAATAGATTTCCTAAGCACTAGTGTTTTAAGGAACAGCTTAAAAAGAGAATCCTAATGTGATTTCTTTATAATGGGTGTGTTCCTTATCTTATCCTAGTGTCTAAACTCTATTCCATGGCTGGACCCTCACATAATATTCCTTTACGTGCTAAGGGGTATCTAGAGAGTGGGTTAGGTTTAATAACTACCCTAACACTAACGCGTACCCTAACCCTAACTCCTACCGTAACCCTAACACGTACCCTAATCCTAACCAATACCCTAAACCGAGCCCTAACCCTAACACTAACCCTAACCCTAACCCTAAGCCATACCCTACGCCGTACCCGAAGCCCTCCCCGAACCCGTACCCTAAGCCGTACCCTAAGCCGTACCCTAAGCCTAACCCTAACCCTAGGCTACCCTTGACTGCTTCTGCCTCCAATAGATTTCCTAAGCACTAGTGTTTTAAGGAACATCTTAAAAAGAGAATCCTATTGTGATTTCTTTATAATGGGTGTGTTCCTTATCTTATCCTAGTGTCTAAACTCTTCTCCATGGCTGGACCCCCAAATAATATTCCTTGACGTGCTAAGGTGTATCTAGAGAGTGGGATAGGTTTAATAACTACCCTAACCCTAACGCGTACCCTAACCCTAACCCCTACCCTAACCCTAACATGTACCCTAATCCTAACACGTACCCTAATCGGAGCCCTAACCCTAACACTAACCCTAACCCTAACCCATACCCTATGCCGTACCCGAAGCCCTCCCCGAACCCGTAACCTAAGCCGTACCCTAAGCCTAACCCCAAGCCTAACCCTAACCCTAGGCTACCCTTGACTGCTTCTGCCTCCAATAGATTTCCTAAGCACTAGTGTTTTAAGGAACATCTTAAAAAGAGAATCCTATTGTGATTTCTTTATAATGGGTGTGTTCCTTATCTTATCCTAGTGTCTAAACTCTTCTCCATGGCTGGACCCCCAAATAATATTCCTTGACGTGCTAAGGTGTATCTAGAGAGTGGGATAGGTTTAATAACTACCCTAACCCTAACGCGTACCCTAACCCTAACCCCTACCCTAACCCTAACATGTACCCTAATCCTAACACGTACCCTAATCGGAGCCCTAACCCTAACACTAACCCTAACCCTAACCCATACCCTATGCCGTACCCGAAGCCCTCCCCGAACCCGTACCCTAAGCCGTACCCTAAGCCTAACCCCAAGCCTAACCCTAACCGTAGGCTACTCTTGACTGCTTCTGCCTCCAATAGATTTCCTAAGCACTAGTGTTTTAAGGAACAGCTTAAAAAGAGAATCCTAATGTGATTTCTTTATAATGGGTGTGTTCCTTATTTATCAAAGTGTCTAAACTCTTCTGCATGGCTGGACCTCCAAATAATATTCCTTTACCTGCTAAGCGGTATCTAGGGAGTGGGATAGGTTTAATAACTACCCTAACACTAACACGTACCCTAACCCTAACCCCTACCCTAACACTAACACGTACCCTAATCCTAACCAATACCCTAAACCGAGCCCTAACCCTAACACTAACCCTAACCCTAACCCTAACCCATACCCTACGCCGTACCCGAAGCCCTCCCCGAACCCGTACCCTAAGCCGTACCCTAAGCCGTACCCTAAGCCTAACCCTAACCCTAGGCTACCCTTGACTGCTTCTGCCTCCAATAGATTTCCTAAGCACTAGTGTTTTAAGGAACAGCTTAAAAAGAGAATCCTAATGTGATTTCTTTATAATGGGTGTGTTCCTTATCTTATCCTAGTGTCTAAACTCTTCTCCATGGCTGGACCCCCAAATAATATTCCTTTACGTGCTAAGGTGTATCTAGAGAGTGGGATAGGTTTAATAACTACCCTAACCCTAACGCGTACCCTAACCCTAACCCCTACCCTAACCCTAACATGTACCCTAATGCTAACCCGTACCCTAAACCGAGCCCTAACCCTAACACTAACCCTAACCCTAACCCTAACCCATACCCTACGCCGTACCCGAAGCCCTCCCCGAACCCGTACCCTAAGCCGTACCCTAAGCCGTACTCTAAGCCTAACCCTAACCCTAGGCTACCCTTGACTGCTTCTACCTCCAATAGATTTCCTAAGCACTAGTGTTTTAAGGAACAACTTAAAAAGAGAATCCTAATGTGATTTCTTTATAATGGGTGTGTTCCTTATCTTATCCTAGTGTCTAAACTCTTCTCCATGGCTGGACCTCCAAATAATATTCCTTTATGTGCTAAGGGGTATCTAGAGAGTGGGATAGGTTTAATAACTACCCTAACACTAACGCGTACCCTAACCCTAACCCCTACCCTAACACTAACACGTACCCTAATCCTAACCAATACCCTAAACCGAGCCCTAACCCTAACACTAACCCTAACCCTAACCCTAACCCATACCCTACGCCGTACCCGAAGCCCTCCCCGAACCCGTACCCTAAGCCGTACGCTAAGCTGTACCCTAAGCCTAACCCTAACCCTAGGCTACCCTTGAATGCTTCTGCCTCCAATAGATTTCCTAAGCACTAGTGTTTTAAGGAACAGCTTAAAAAGAGAATCCTAATGTGATTTCTTTATAATGGGTGTGTTCCTTATCTTATCCTAGTGTCTAAACTCTTCTCCATGGCTGGACCCTCACATAATATTCCTTTACGTGCTAAGGGGTATCTAGAGAGTGGGTTAGGTTTAATAACTACCCTAACACTAACGCGTACCCTAACCCTAACTACTACCGTAACCCTAACACGTACCCTAATCCTAACCAATACCCTAAACCGAGCCCTAACCCTAACACTAACCCTAACCCTAACCCTAAGCCATACCCTACGCCGTACCCGAAGCCCTCCCCGAACCCGTACCCTAAGCCGTACCCTAAGCCGTACCCTAAGCCTAACCCTAACCCTAGGCTACCCTTGACTGCTTCTGCCTCCAATAGATTTCCTAAGCACTAGTGTTTTAAGGAACATCTTAAAAAGAGAATCCTATTGTGATTTCTTTATAATGGGTGTGTTCCTTATCTTATCCTAGTGTCTAAACTCTTCTCCATGGCTGGACCCCCAAATAATATTCCTTGACGTGCTAAGGTGTATCTAGAGAGTGGGATAGGTTTAATAACTACCCTAACCCTAACGCGTACCCTAACCCTAACCCGTACCCTAACCCTAACATGTACCCTAATCCTAACACGTACCCTAATCGGAGCCCTAACCCTAACACTAACCCTAACCCTAACCCATACCCTATGCCGTACCCGAAGCCCTCCCCGAACCCGTACCCTAAGCCGTACCCTAAGCCTAACCCCAAGCCTAACCCTAACCGTAGGCTACTCTTGACTGCTTCTGCCTCCAATAGATTTCCTAAGCACTAGTGTTTTAAGGAACAGCTTAAAAAGAGAATCCTAATGTGATTTCTTTATAATGGGTGTGTTCCTTATTTATCAAAGTGTCTAAACTCTTCTGCATGGCTGGACCTCCAAATAATATTCCTTTACGTGCTAAGCGGTATCTAGGGAGTGGGATAGGTTTAATAACTACCCTAACACTAACGCGTACCCTAACCCTAACCCCTACCCTAACACTAACACGTACCCTAATCCTAACCAATACCCTAAACCGAGCCCTAACCCTAACACTAACCCTAACCCTAACCCTAACCCATACCCTACGCCGTACCCGAAGCCCTCCCCGAACCCGTACCCTAAGCCGTACCCTAAGCCGTACCCTAAGCCTAACCCTAACCCTAGGCTACCCTTGACTGCTTCTGCCTCCAATAGATTTCCTAAGCACTAGTGTTTTAAGGAACAGCTTAAAAAGAGAATCCTAATGTGATTTCTTTATAATGGGTGTGTTCCTTATCTTATCCTAGTGTCTAAACTCTTCTCCATGGCTGGACCCCCAAATAATATTCCTTTACGTGCTAAGGTGTATCTAGAGAGTGGGATAGGTTTAATAACTACCCTAACCCTAACGCGTACCCTAACCCTAACCCCTACCCTAACCCTAACATGTACCCTAATGCTAACCCGTACCCTAAACCGAGCCCTAACCCTAACACTAACCCTAACCCTAACCCTAACCCATACCCTACGCCGTACCCGAAGCCCTCCCCGAACCCGTACCCTAAGCCGTACCCTAAGCCGTACTCTAAGCCTAACCCTAACCCTAGGCTACCCTTGACTGCTTCTACCTCCAATAGATTTCCTAAGCACTAGTGTTTTAAGGAACAACTTAAAAAGAGAATCCTAATGTGATTTCTTTATAATGGGTGTGTTCCTTATCTTATCCTAGTGTCTAAACTCTTCTCCATGGCTGGACCTCCAAATAATATTCCTTTATGTGCTAAGGGGTATCTAGAGAGTGGGATAGGTTTAATAACTACCCTAACACTAACGCGTACCCTAACCCTAACCCCTACCCTAACACTAACACGTACCCTAATCCTAACCAATACCCTAAACCGAGCCCTAACCCTAACACTAACCCTAACCCTAACCCTAACCCATACCCTACGCCGTACCCGAAGCCCTCCCCGAACCCGTACCCTAAGCCGTACGCTAAGCTGTACCCTAAGCCTAACCCTAACCCTAGGCTACCCTTGAATGCTTCTGCCTCCAATAGATTTCCTAAGCACTAGTGTTTTAAGGAACAGCTTAAAAAGAGAATCCTAATGTGATTTCTTTATAATGGGTGTGTTCCTTATCTTATCCTAGTGTCTAAACTCTTCTCCATGGCTGGACCCTCACATAATATTCCTTTACGTGCTAAGGGGTATCTAGAGAGTGGGTTAGGTTTAATAACTACCCTAACACTAACGCGTACCCTAACCCTAACTACTACCGTAACCCTAACACGTACCCTAATCCTAACCAATACCCTAAACCGAGCCCTAACCCTAACACTAACCCTAACCCTAACCCTAAGCCATACCCTACGCCGTACCCGAAGCCCTCCCCGAACCCGTACCCTAAGCCGTACCCTAAGCCGTACCCTAAGCCTAACCCTAACCCTAGGCTACCCTTGACTGCTTCTGCCTCCAATAGATTTCCTAAGCACTAGTGTTTTAAGGAACATCTTAAAAAGAGAATCCTATTGTGATTTCTTTATAATGGGTGTGTTCCTTATCTTATCCTAGTGTCTAAACTCTTCTCCATGGCTGGACCCCCAAATAATATTCCTTGACGTGCTAAGGTGTATCTAGAGAGTGGGATAGGTTTAATAACTACCCTAACCCTAACGCGTACCCTAACCCTAACCCGTACCCTAACCCTAACATGTACCCTAATCCTAACACGTACCCTAATCGGAGCCCTAACCCTAACACTAACCCTAACCCTAACCCATACCCTATGCCGTACCCGAAGCCCTCCCCGAACCCGTACCCTAAGCCGTACCCTAAGCCTAACCCCAAGCCTAACCCTAACCGTAGGCTACTCTTGACTGCTTCTGCCTCCAATAGATTTCCTAAGCACTAGTGTTTTAAGGAACAGCTTAAAAAGAGAATCCTAATGTGATTTCTTTATAATGGGTGTGTTCCTTATTTATCAAAGTGTCTAAACTCTTCTGCATGGCTGGACCTCCAAATAATATTCCTTTACCTGCTAAGCGGTATCTAGGGAGTGGGATAGGTTTAATAACTACCCTAACACTAACACGTACCCTAACCCTAACCCCTACCCTAACACTAACACGTACCCTAATCCTAACCAATACCCTAAACCGAGCCCTAACCCTAACACTAACCCTAACCCTAACCCTAACCCATACCCTACGCCGTACCCGAAGCCCTCCCCGAACCCGTACCCTAAGCCGTACCCTAAGCCGTACCCTAAGCCTAACCCTAACCCTAGGCTACCCTTGACTGCTTCTGCCTCCAATAGATTTCCTAAGCACTAGTGTTTTAAGGAACAGCTTAAAAAGAGAATCCTAATGTGATTTCTTTATAATGGGTGTGTTCCTTATCTTATCCTAGTGTCTAAACTCTTCTCCATGGCTGGACCACCAAATAATATTCCTTTACGTGCTAAGGGGTATCTAGAGAGTGGGATAGGTTTAATAACTACCCTAACCCTAACGCGTACCCTAACCCTAACCCCTACCCTAACCCTAACATGTACCCTAATGCTAACCCGTACCCTAAACCGAGCCCTAACCCTAACACTAACCCTAACCCTAACCCTAACCCATACCCTACGCCGTACCCGAAGCCCTCCCCGAACCCGTACCCTAAGCCGTACCCTAAGCCGTACTCTAAGCCTAACCCTAACCGTAGGCTACCCTTGACTGCTTCTGCCTCCAATAGATTTCCTAAGCACTAGTGTTTTAAGGAACAACTTAAAAAGAGAATCCTAATGTGATTTCTTTATAATGGGTGTGTTCCTTATCTTATCCTAGTGTCTAAACTCTTCTCCATGGCTGGACCTCCAAATAATATTCCTTTATGTGCTAAGGGGTATCTAGAGAGTGGGATAGCTTTAATAACTACCCTAACACTAACGCGTACCCTAACCCTACCCCCTACCCTAACACTAACACGTACCCTAATCCTAACCAATACCCTAAACCGAGCCCTAACCCTAACACTAACCCT
Organism: Balaenoptera physalus; assembly: GCF_965194825.1. NCBI lineage: Eukaryota > Metazoa > Chordata > Mammalia > Artiodactyla > Balaenopteridae > Balaenoptera > Balaenoptera physalus. The sequence continues at coordinate 140,517,952 of NC_138903.1, read as the reverse complement.
AACCCTAACCCTAACCCATACCCTACGCCATACCCGAAGCCCTCCCCGAACCCGTACCCTAAGCCGTACGCTAAGCTGTACCCTAAGCCTAACCCTAACCCTAGGCTACCCTTGAATGCTTCTGCCTCCAATAGATTTCCTAAGCATTAGTGTTTTAAGGAACAGCTTAACAAGAGAATCCTAATGTGATTTCTTTATAATGGGTGTGCTCCTTATCTTATCCTAGTGTCTAAACTCTTCTCCATGGCTGGACCCTCAAATAATATTCTTTTACGTGCTAAGGGGTATCTAGAGAGTGGGTTAGGTTTAATAACTACCCGAACACTAACGCGTAACCTAACCCTAACCCCTACCGTAACCCTAACACGTACCCTAATCCTAACCAATACCCTAAACCGAGCCCTAACCCTAACACTAACCCTAACCCTAACCCTAAGCCATACCCTACGCCGTACCCGAAGCCCTCCCCGAACCCGTACCCTAAGCCGTACCCTAAGCCTAACCCTAACCCTAGGCTACCCTTGACTGCTTCTGCCTCCAATAGATTTCCTAGGCACTAGTGTTTTAAGGAACAGCTTAAAAAGAGAATCCTAATGTGATTTCTTTATAATGGGTGTGTTCCTTATCTTATCCTAGTGTCTAAACTCTTCTCCATGGCTGGACCTCCAAATAATATTCCTTTATGTGCTAAGGGGTATCTAGAGAGTGGGATAGCTTTAATAACTACCCTAACACTAACGCGTACCCTAACCCTAACCCCTACCCTAACCATAACACGTACCCTAATCCTAACCAATACCCTAAACCGAGCCCTAACCCTAACACTAACCCTAACCCTAACCCATACCCTACGCCGTACCCGAAGCCCTCCCCGAACCCGTACCCTAAGCCGTACCCTAAGCCGTACCCTAAGCCTAACCCTAACCCTAGGCTACCCTTGACTGCTTCTGCCTCCAATAGATTTCCTAAGCACTAGTGTTTTAAGGAACAGCTTAAAAAGAGAATCCTAATGTGATTTCTTTATAATGGGTGTGTTCCTTATCTTATCCTAGTGTCTAAACTCTTCTCCATGGCTGGACGTCCAAATAATATTCCTTTATGTGCTAAGGGGTATCTAGAGAGTGGGATAGCTTTAATAACTACCCTAACACTAACGCGTACCCTAACCCTAACCCCTACCCTAACCATAACACGTACCCTAATCCTAACCAATACCCTAAACCGAGCCCTAACCCTAACACTAACCCTAACCCTAACCCATACCCTACGCCGTACCCGAAGCCCTCCCCGAACCCGTACCCTAAGCCGTACCCTAAGCCGTACCCTAAGCCTAACCCTAACCCTAGGCTACCCTTGACTGCTTCTGCCTCCAATAGATTTCCTAAGCACTAGTGTTTTAAGGAACAGCTTAAAAAGAGAATCCTAATGTGATTTCTTTATAATGGGTGTGTTCCTTATCTTATCCTAGTGTCTAAACTCTTCTGCATGGCTGGACCTCCAAATAATATTCCTTTACGTGCTAAGCGGTATCTAGGGAGTGGGATAGGTTTAATAACTACCCTAACACTAACGCGTACCCTAACCCTAACCCCTACCCTAACACTAACACGTACCCTAATCCTAACCAATACCCTAAACCGAGCCCTAACCCTAACACTAACCCTAACCCTAACCCTAACCCATACCCTACGCCGTACCCGAAGCCCTCCCCGAACCCGTACCCTAAGCCGTACCCTAAGCCGTACCCTAAGCCTAACCCTAACCCTAGGCTACCCTTGACTGCTTCTGCCTCCAATAGATTTCCTAAGCACTAGTGTTTTAAGGAACAGCTTAAAAAGAGAATCCTAATGTGATTTCTTTATAATGGGTGTGTTCCTTATCTTATCCTAGTGTCTAAACTCTTCTCCATGGCTGGACCCCCAAATAATATTCCTTTACGTGCTAAGGTGTATCTAGAGAGTGGGATAGGTTTAATAACTACCCTAACCCTAACGCGTACCCTAACCCTAACCCCTACCCTAACCCTAACATGTACCCTAATGCTATCCCGTACCCTAAACCGAGCCCTAACCCTAACACTAACCCTAACCCTAACCCTAACCCATACCCTACGCCGTACCCGAAGCCCTCCCCGAACCCGTACCCTAAGCCGTACTCTAAGCCTAACCCTAACCCTAGGCTACCCTTCACTGCTTCTGCCTCCAATAGATTTCCTAAGCACTAGTGTTTTAAGGAACAACTTAAAAAGAGAATCCTAATGTGATTTCTTTATAATGGGTGTGTTCCTTATCTTATCCTAGTGTCTAAACTCTTCTCCTTGGCTGGACCTCCAAATAATATTCCTTTATGTGCTAAGGGGTATCTAGAGAGTGGGATAGCTTTAATAACTACCCAAACACTAACGCGTACCCTAACCCTAACCCCTACCCTAACACTAACACGTACCCTAATCCTAACCAATACCCTAAACCGAGCCCTAACCCTAACACTAACCCTAACCCTAACCCTAACCCATACCCTACGCCGTACCCGAAGCCCTCCCCGAACCCATACCCTAAGCCGTACGCTAAGCTGTACCCTAAGCCTAACCCTAACCCTAGGCTACCCTTGAATGCTTCTGCCTCCAATAGATTTCCTAAGCACTAGTGTTTTAAGGAACAGCTTAAAAAGAGAATCCTAATGTGATTTCTTTATAATGGGTGTGTTCCTTATCTTATCCTAGTGTCTAAACTCTTCTCCATGGCTGGACCCTCAAATAATATTCCTTTACCTGCTAAGCGGTATCTAGGGAGTGGGATAGGTTTAATAACTACCCTAACACTAACACGTACCCTAACCCTAACCCCTACCCTAACACTAACACGTACCCTAATCCTAACCAATACCCTAAACCGAGCCCTAACCCTAACACTAACCCTAACCCTAACCTTAACCCATACCCTACGCCGTACCCGAAGCCCTCCCCGAACCCGTACCCTAAGCCGTACCCTAAGCCGTACCCTAAGCCTAACCCTAACCCTAGGCTACCCTTGACTGCTTCTGCCTCCAATAGATTTCCTAAGCACTAGTGTTTTAAGGAACAGCTTAAAAAGAGAATCCTAATGTGATTTCTTTATAATGGGTGTGTTCCTTATCTTATCCTAGTGTCTAAACTCTTCTCCATGGCTGGACCACCAAATAATATTCCTTTACGTGCTAAGGGGTATCTAGAGAGTGGGATAGGTTTAATAACTACCCTAACCCTAACGCGTACCCTAACCCTAACCCCTACCCTAACCCTAACATGTACCCTAATGCTAACCCGTACCCTAAACCGAGCCCTAACCCTAACACTAACCCTAACCCTAACCCTAACCCATACCCTACGCCGTACCCGAAGCCCTCCCCGAACCCGTACCCTAAGCCGTACCCTAAGCCGTACTCTAAGCCTAACCCTAACCCTAGGCTACCCTTGACTGCTTCTGCCTCCAATAGATTTCCTAAGCACTAGTGTTTTAAGGAACAACTTAAAAAGAGAATCCTAATGTGATTTCTTTATAATGGGTGTGTTCCTTATCTTATCCTAGTGTCTAAACTCTTCTCCATGGCTGGATCTCCAAATAATATTCCTTTATGTGCTAAGGGGTATCTAGAGAGTGGGATAGCTTTAATAACTACCCTAACACTAACGCGTACCCTAACCCTACCCCCTACCCTAACACTAACACGTACCCTAATCCTAACCAATACCCTAAACCGAGCCCTAACCCTAACACTAACCCTAACCCTAACCCTAACCCATACCCTACGCCATACCCGAAGCCCTCCCCTAACCCGTACCCTAAGCCGTACGCTAAGCTGTACCCTAAGCCTAACCCTAACCCTAGGCTACCCTTGAATGCTTCTGCCTCCAATAGATTTCCTAAGCATTAGTGTTTTAAGGAACAGCTTAACAAGAGAATCCTAATGTGATTTCTTTATAATGGGTGTGCTCCTTATCTTATCCTAGTGTCTAAACTCTTCTCCATGGCTGGACCCTCAAATAATATTCCTTTACGTGCTAAGGGGTATCTAGAGAGTGGGTTAGGTTTAATAACTACCCTAACACTAACGCGTAACCTAACCCTAACCCCTACCGTAACCCTAACACGTACCCTAATCCTAACCAATACCCTAAACCGAGCCCTAACCCTAACACTAACCCTAACCCTAACCCTAAGCCATACCCTACGCCGTACCCGAAGCCCTCCCCGAACCCGTACCCTAAGCCGTACCCTAAGCCGTACCCTAAGCCTAACCCTAACCCTAGGCTACCCTTGACTGCTTCTGCCTCCAATAGATTTCCTAAGCACTAGTGTTTTAAGGAACAGCTTAAAAAGAGAATCCTAATGTGATTTCTTTATAATGGGTGTGTTCCTTATCTTATCCTAGTGTCTAAACTCTTCTCCATGGCTGGACCCCCAAATAATATTCCTTTACGTGCTAAGGTGTATCTAGAGAGTGGGATAGGTTTAATAACTACCCTAACCCTAACGCGTACCCTAACCCTAACCCCTACCCTAACCCTAACATGTACCCTAATGCTAACCCGTTCCCTAAACCGAGCCCTAACCCTAACACTAACCCTAACCCTAACCCTAACCCATACCCTACGCCGTACCCGAAGCCCTCCCCGAACCCGTACCCTAAGCCGTACTCTAAGCCTAACCCTAACCCTAGGCTACCCTTCACTGCTTCTGCCTCCAATAGATTTCCTAAGCACTAGTGTTTTAAGGAACAACTTAAAAAGAGAATCCTAATGTGATTTCTTTATAATGGGTGTGTTCCTTATCTTATCCTAGTGTCTAAACTCTTCTCCTTGGCTGGACCTCCAAATAATATTCCTTTATGTGCTAAGGGGTATCTAGAGAGTGGGATAGCTTTAATAACTACCCTAACACTAACGCGTACCCTAACCCTAACCCCTACCCTAACACTAACACGTACCCTAATCCTAACCAATACCCTAAACCGAGCCCTAACCCTAACACTAACCCTAACCCTAACCCTAACCCATACCCTACGCCGTACCCGAAGCCCTCCCCGAACCCGTACCCTAAGCCGTACGCTAAGCTGTACCCTAAGCCTAACCCTAACCCTAGGCTACCCTTGAATGCTTCTGCCTCCAATAGATTTCCTAAGCACTAGTGTTTTAAGGAACAGCTTAAAAAGAGAATCCTAATGTGATTTCTTTATAATGGGTGTGTTCCTTATCTTATCCTAGTGTCTAAACTCTTCTCCATGGCTGGACCCTCAAATAATATTCCTTTACCTGCTAAGCGGTATCTAGGGAGTGGGATAGGTTTAATAACTACCCTAACACTAACACGTACCCTAACCCTAACCCCTACCCTAACACTAACACGTACCCTAATCCTAACCAATACCCTAAACCGAGCCCTAACCCTAACACTAACCCTAACCCTAACCCTAACCCATACCCTACGCCGTACCCGAAGCCCTCCCCGAACCCGTACCCTAAGCCGTACCCTAAGCCGTACCCTAAGCCTAACCCTAACCCTAGGCTACCCTTGACTGCTTCTGCCTCCAATAGATTTCCTAAGCACTAGTGTTTTAAGGAACAGCTTAAAAAGAGAATCCTAATGTGATTTCTTTATAATGGGTGTGTTCCTTATCTTATCCTAGTGTCTAAACTCTTCTCCATGGCTGGACCACCAAATAATATTCCTTTACGTGCTAAGGGGTATCTAGAGAGTGGGATAGGTTTAATAACTACCCTAACCCTAACGCGTACCCTAACCCTAACCCCTACCCTAACCCTAACATGTACCCTAATGCTAACCCGTACCCTAAACCGAGCCCTAACCCTAACACTAACCCTAACCCTAACCCTAACCCATACCCTACGCCGTACCCGAAGCCCTCCCCGAACCCGTACCCTAAGCCGTACCCTAAGCCGTACTCTAAGCCTAACCCTAACCCTAGGCTACCCTTGACTGCTTCTGCCTCCAATAGATTTCCTAAGCACTAGTGTTTTAAGGAACAACTTAAAAAGAGAATCCTAATGTGATTTCTTTATAATGGGTGTGTTCCTTATCTTATCCTAGTGTCTAAACTCTTCTCCATGGCTGGATCTCCAAATAATATTCCTTTATGTGCTAAGGGGTATCTAGAGAGTGGGATAGCTTTAATAACTACCCTAACACTAACGCGTACCCTAACCCTACCCCCTACCCTAACACTAACACGTACCCTAATCCTAACCAATACCCTAAACCGAGCCCTAACCCTAACACTAACCCTAACCCTAACCCTAACCCATACCCTACGCCATACCCGAAGCCCTCCCCGAACCCGTACCCTAAGCCGTACGCTAAGCTGTACCCTAAGCCTAACCCTAACCCTAGGCTACCCTTGAATGCTTCTGCCTCCAATAGATTTCCTAAGCATTAGTGTTTTAAGGAACAGCTTAACAAGAGAATCCTAATGTGATTTCTTTATAATGGGTGTGCTCCTTATCTTATCCTAGTGTCTAAACTCTTCTCCATGGCTGGACCCTCAAATAATATTCCTTTACGTGCTAAGGGGTATCTAGAGAGTGGGTTAGGTTTAATAACTACCCTAACACTAACGCGTAACCTAACCCTAACCCCTACCGTAACCCTAACACGTACCCTAATCCTAACCAATACCCTAAACCGAGCCCTAACCCTAACACTAACCCTAACCCTAACCCTAAGCCATACCCTACGCCGTACCCGAAGCCCTCCCCGAACCCGTACCCTAAGCCGTACCCTAAGCCTAACCCTAACCCTAGGCTACCCTTGACTGCTTCTGCCTCCAATAGATTTCCTAGGCACTAGTGTTTTAAGGAACAGCTTAAAAAGAGAATCCTAATGTGATTTCTTTATAATGGGTGTGTTCCTTATCTTATCCTAGTGTCTAAACTCTTCTCCATGGCTGGACCTCCAAATAATATTCCTTTATGTGCTAAGGGGTATCTAGAGAGTGGGATAGCTTTAATAACTACCCTAACACTAACGCGTACCCTAACCCTAACCCCTACCCTAACCATAACACGTACCCTAATCCTAACCAATACCCTAAACCGAGCCCTAACCCTAACACTAACCCTAACCCTAACCCATACCCTACGCCGTACCCGAAGCCCTCCCCGAACCCGTACCCTAAGCCGTACCCTAAGCCGTACCCTAAGCCTAACCCTAACCCTAGGCTACCCTTGACTGCTTCTGCCTCCAATAGATTTCCTAAGCACTAGTGTTTTAAGGAACAGCTTAAAAAGAGAATCCTAATGTGATTTCTTTATAATGGGTGTGTTCCTTATCTTATCCTAGTGTCTAAACTCTTCTCCATGGCTGGACCTCCAAATAATATTCCTTTATGTGCTAAGGGGTATCTAGAGAGTGGGATAGCTTTAATAACTACCCTAACACTAACGCGTACCCTAACCCTAACCCCTACCCTAACCATAACACGTACCCTAATCCTAACCAATACCCTAAACCGAGCCCTAACCCTAACACTAACCCTAACCCTAACCCATACCCTACGCCGTACCCGAAGCCCTCCCCGAACCCGTACCCTAAGCCGTACCCTAAGCCGTAGCCTAAGCCTAACCCTAACCCTAGGCTACCCTTGACTGCTTCTGCCTCCAATAGATTTCCTAAGCACTAGTGTTTTAAGGAACAGCTTAAAAAGAGAATCCTAATGTGATTTCTTTATAATGGGTGTGTTCCTTATCTTATCCTAGTGTCTAAACTCTTCTGCATGGCTGGACCTCCAAATAATATTCCTTTACGTGCTAAGCGGTATCTAGGGAGTGGGATAGGTTTAATAACTACCCTAACACTAACGCGTACCCTAACCCTAACCCCTACCCTAACACTAACACGTACCCTAATCCTAACCAATACCCTAAACCGAGCCCTAACCCTAACACTAACCCTAACCCTAACCCTAACCCATACCCTACGCCGTACCCGAAGCCCTCCCCGAACCCGTACCCTAAGCCGTACCCTAAGCCGTACCCTAAGCCTAACCCTAACCCTAGGCTACCCTTGACTGCTTCTGCCTCCAATAGATTTCCTAAGCACTAGTGTTTTAAGGAACAGCTTAAAAAGAGAATCCTAATGTGATTTCTTTATAATGGGTGTGTTCCTTATCTTATCCTAGTGTCTAAACTCTTCTCCATGGCTGGACCCCCAAATAATATTCCTTTACGTGCTAAGGTGTATCTAGAGAGTGGGATAGGTTTAATAACTACCCTAACCCTAACGCGTACCCTAACCCTAACCCCTACCCTAACCCTAACATGTACCCTAATGCTAACCCGTACCCTAAACCGAGCCCTAACCCTAACACTAACCCTAACCCTAACCCTAACCCATACCCTACGCCGTACCCGAAGCCCTCCCCGAACCCGTACCCTAAGCCGTACTCTAAGCCTAACCCTAACCCTAGGCTACCCTTCACTGCTTCTGCCTCCAATAGATTTCCTAAGCACTAGTGTTTTAAGGAACAACTTAAAAAGAGAATCCTAATGTGATTTCTTTATAATGGGTGTGTTCCTTATCTTATCCTAGTGTCTAAACTCTTCTCCTTGGCTGGACCTCCAAATAATATTCCTTTATGTGCTAAGGGGTATCTAGAGAGTGGGATAGCTTTAATAACTACCCTAACACTAACGCGTACCCTAACCCTAACCCCTACCCTAACACTAACACGTACCCTAATCCTAACCAATACCCTAAACCGAGCCCTAACCCTAACACTAACCCTAACCCTAACCCTAACCCATACCCTACGCCGTACCCGAAGCCCTCCCCGAACCCGTACCCTAAGCCGTACCCTAAGCCGTACCCTAAGCCTAACCCTAACCCTAGGCTACCCTTGACTGCTTCTGCCTCCAATAGATTTCCTAAGCACTCGTGTTTTAAGGAACAGCTTAAAAAGAGAATCCTAATGTGATTTCTTTATAATGGGTGTGTTCCTTATCTTATCCTAGTGTCTAAACTCTTCTCCATGGCTGGACCCCCAAATAATATTCCTTTACGTGCTAAGGTGTATCTAGAGAGTGGGATAGGTTTAATAACTACCCTAACCCTAACGCGTACCCTAAACCTAACCCCTACCCTAACCCTAACATGTACCCTAATGCTAACCCGTACCCTAAACCGAGCCCTAACCCTAACACTAACCCTAACCCTAACCCTAACCCATACCCTACGCCGTACCCGAAGCCCTCCCCGAACCCGTACCCTAAGCCGTACCCTAAGCCGTACTCTAAGCCTAACCCTAACCCTAGGCTACCCTTGACTGCTTCTACCTCCAATAGATTTCCTAAGCACTAGTGTTTTAAGGAACAACTTAAAAAGAGAATCCTAATGTGATTTCTTTATAATGGGTGTGTTCCTTATCTTATCCTAGTGTCTAAACTCTTCTCCATGGCTGGACCTCCAAATAATATTCCTTTATGTGCTAAGGGGTATCTAGAGAGTGGGATAGGTTTAATAACTACCCTAACACTAACGCGTACCCTAACCCTAACCCCTACCCTAACACTAACACGTACCCTAATCCTAACCAATACCCTAAACCGAGCCCTAACCCTAACACTAACCCTAACCCTAACCCTAACCCATACCCTACGCCGTACCCGAAGCCCTCCCCGAACCCGTACCCTAAGCCGTACGCTAAGCTGTACCCTAAGCCTAACCCTAACCCTAGGCTACCCTTGAATGCTTCTGCCTCCAATAGATTTCCTAAGCACTAGTGTTTTAAGGAACAGCTTAAAAAGAGAATCCTAATGTGATTTCTTTATAATGGGTGTGTTCCTTATCTTATCCTAGTGTCTAAACTCTTCTCCATGGCTGGACCCTCACATAATATTCCTTTACGTGCTAAGGGGTATCTAGAGAGTGGGTTAGGTTTAATAACTACCCTAACACTAACGCGTACCCTAACCCTAACTACTACCGTAACCCTAACACGTACCCTAATCCTAACCAATACCCTAAACCGAGCCCTAACCCTAACACTAACCCTAACCCTAACCCTAAGCCATACCCTACGCCGTACCCGAAGCCCTCCCCGAACCCGTACCCTAAGCCGTACCCTAAGCCGTACCCTAAGCCTAACCCTAACCCTAGGCTACCCTTGACTGCTTCTGCCTCCAATAGATTTCCTAAGCACTAGTGTTTTAAGGAACATCTTAAAAAGAGAATCCTATTGTGATTTCTTTATAATGGGTGTGTTCCTTATCTTATCCTAGTGTCTAAACTCTTCTCCATGGCTGGACCCCCAAATAATATTCCTTGACGTGCTAAGGTGTATCTAGAGAGTGGGATAGGTTTAATAACTACCCTAACCCTAACGCGTACCCTAACCCTAACCCGTACCCTAACCCTAACATGTACCCTAATCCTAACACGTACCCTAATCGGAGCCCTAACCCTAACACTAACCCTAACCCTAACCCATACCCTATGCCGTACCCGAAGCCCTCCCCGAACCCGTACCCTAAGCCGTACCCTAAGCCTAACCCCAAGCCTAACCCTAACCGTAGGCTACTCTTGACTGCTTCTGCCTCCAATAGATTTCCTAAGCACTAGTGTTTTAAGGAACAGCTTAAAAAGAGAATCCTAATGTGATTTCTTTATAATGGGTGTGTTCCTTATTTATCAAAGTGTCTAAACTCTTCTGCATGGCTGGACCTCCAAATAATATTCCTTTACCTGCTAAGCGGTATCTAGGGAGTGGGATAGGTTTAATAACTACCCTAACACTAACACGTACCCTAACCCTAACCCCTACCCTAACACTAACACGTACCCTAATCCTAACCAATACCCTAAACCGAGCCCTAACCCTAACACTAACCCTAACCCTAACCCTAACCCATACCCTACGCCGTACCCGAAGCCCTCCCCGAACCCGTACCCTAAGCCGTACCCTAAGCCGTACCCTAAGCCGTACCCTAAGCCTAACCCTAACCCTAGGCTACCCTTGACTGCTTCTGCCTCCAATAGATTTCCTAAGCACTAGTGTTTTAAGGAACAGCTTAAAAAGAGAATCCTAATGTGATTTCTTTATAATGGGTGTGTTCCTTATCTTATCCTAGTGTCTAAACTCTTCTCCATGGCTGGACCCCCAAATAATATTCCTTTACGTGCTAAGGTGTATCTAGAGAGTGGGATAGGTTTAATAACTACCCTAACCCTAACGCGTACCCTAACCCTAACCCCTACCCTAACCCTAACATGTACCCTAATGCTAACCCGTACCCTAAACCGAGCCCTAACCCTAACACTAACCCTAACCCTAACCCTAACCCATACCCTACGCCGTACCCGAAGCCCTCCCCGAACCCGTACCCTAAGCCGTACTCTAAGCCTAACCCTAACCCTAGGCTACCCTTCACTGCTTCTGCCTCCAATAGATTTCCTAAGCACTAGTGTTTTAAGGAACAACTTAAAAAGAGAATCCTAATGTGATTTCTTTATAATGGGTGTGTTCCTTATCTTATCCTAGTGTCTAAACTCTTCTCCTTGGCTGGACCTCCAAATAATATTCCTTTATGTGCTAAGGGGTATCTAGAGAGTGGGATAGCTTTAATAACTACCCTAACACTAACGCGTACCCTAACCCTAACCCCTACCCTAACACTAACACGTACCCTAATCCTAACCAATACCCTAAACCGAGCCCTAACCCTAACACTAACCCTAACCCTAACCCTAACCCATACCCTACGCCGTACCCGAAGCCCTCCCCGAACCCGTACCCTAAGCCGTACCCTAAGCCGTACCCTAAGCCTAACCCTAACCCTAGGCTACCCTTGACTGCTTCTGCCTCCAATAGATTTCCTAAGCACTAGTGTTTTAAGGAACAGCTTAAAAAGAGAATCCTAATGTGATTTCTTTATAATGGGTGTGTTCCTTATCTTATCCTAGTGTCTAAACTCTTCTCCATGGCTGGACCCCCAAATAATATTCCTTTACGTGCTAAGGTGTATCTAGAGAGTGGGATAGGTTTAATAACTACCCTAACCCTAACGCGTACCCTAACCCTAACCCCTACCCTAACCCTAACATGTACCCTAATGCTAACCCGTACCCTAAACCGAGCCCTAACCCTAACACTAACCCTAACCCTAACCCTAACCCATACCCTACGCCGTACCCGAAGCCCTCCCCGAACCCGTACCCTAAGCCGTACCCTAAGCCGTACTCTAAGCCTAACCCTAACCCTAGGCTACCCTTGACTGCTTCTACCTCCAATAGATTTCCTAAGCACTAGTGTTTTAAGGAACAACTTAAAAAGAGAATCCTAATGTGATTTCTTTATAATGGGTGTGTTCCTTATCTTATCCTAGTGTCTAAACTCTTCTCCATGGCTGGACCTCCAAATAATATTCCTTTATGTGCTAAGGGGTATCTAGAGAGTGGGATAGGTTTAATAACTACCCTAACACTAACGCGTACCCTAACCCTAACCCCTACCCTAACACTAACACGTACCCTAATCCTAACCAATACCCTAAACCGAGCCCTAACCCTAACACTAACCCTAACCCTAACCCTAACCCATACCCTACGCCGTACCCGAAGCCCTCCCCGAACCCGTACCCTAAGCCGTACGCTAAGCTGTACCCTAAGCCTAACCCTAACCCTAGGCTACCCTTGAATGCTTCTGCCTCCAATAGATTTCCTAAGCACTAGTGTTTTAAGGAACAGCTTAAAAAGAGAATCCTAATGTGATTTCTTTATAATGGGTGTGTTCCTTATCTTATCCTAGTGTCTAAACTCTTCTCCATGGCTGGACCCTCACATAATATTCCTTTACGTGCTAAGGGGTATCTAGAGAGTGGGTTAGGTTTAATAACTACCCTAACACTAACGCGTACCCTAACCCTAACTACTACCGTAACCCTAACACGTACCCTAATCCTAACCAATACCCTAAACCGAGCCCTAACCCTAACACTAACCCTAACCCTAACCCTAAGCCATACCCTACGCCGTACCCGAAGCCCTCCCCGAACCCGTACCCTAAGCCGTACCCTAAGCCGTACCCTAAGCCTAACCCTAACCCTAGGCTACCCTTGACTGCTTCTGCCTCCAATAGATTTCCTAAGCACTAGTGTTTTAAGGAACATCTTAAAAAGAGAATCCTATTGTGATTTCTTTATAATGGGTGTGTTCCTTATCTTATCCTAGTGTCTAAACTCTTCTCCATGGCTGGACCCCCAAATAATATTCCTTGACGTGCTAAGGTGTATCTAGAGAGTGGGATAGGTTTAATAACTACCCTAACCCTAACGCGTACCCTAACCCTAACCCGTACCCTAACCCTAACATGTACCCTAATCCTAACACGTACCCTAATCGGAGCCCTAACCCTAACACTAACCCTAACCCTAACCCATACCCTATGCCGTACCCGAAGCCCTCCCCGAACCCGTACCCTAAGCCGTACCCTAAGCCTAACCCCAAGCCTAACCCTAACCGTAGGCTACTCTTGACTGCTTCTGCCTCCAATAGATTTCCTAAGCACTAGTGTTTTAAGGAACAGCTTAAAAAGAGAATCCTAATGTGATTTCTTTATAATGGGTGTGTTCCTTATTTATCAAAGTGTCTAAACTCTTCTGCATGGCTGGACCTCCAAATAATATTCCTTTACCTGCTAAGCGGTATCTAGGGAGTGGGATAGGTTTAATAACTACCCTAACACTAACACGTACCCTAACCCTAACCCCTACCCTAACACTAACACGTACCCTAATCCTAACCAATACCCTAAACCGAGCCCTAACCCTAACACTAACCCTAACCCTAACCCTAACCCATACCCTACGCCGTACCCGAAGCCCTCCCCGAACCCGTACCCTAAGCCGTACCCTAAGCCGTACCCTAAGCCTAACCCTAACCCTAGGCTACCCTTGACTGCTTCTGCCTCCAATAGATTTCCTAAGCACTAGTGTTTTAAGGAACAGCTTAAAAAGAGAATCCTAATGTGATTTCTTTATAATGGGTGTGTTCCTTATCTTATCCTAGTGTCTAAACTCTTCTCCATGGCTGGACCACCAAATAATATTCCTTTACGTGCTAAGGGGTATCTAGAGAGTGGGATAGGTTTAATAACTACCCTAACCCTAACGCGTACCCTAACCCTAACCCCTACCCTAACCCTAACATGTACCCTAATGCTAACCTGTACCCTAAACCGAGCCCTAACCCTAACACTAACCCTAACCCTAACCCTAACCCATACCCTACGCCGTACCCGAAGCCCTCCCCGAACCCGTACCCTAAGCCGTACCCTAAGCCGTACTCTAAGCCTAACCCTAACCGTAGGCTACCCTTGACTGCTTCTGCCTCCAATAGATTTCCTAAGCACTAGTGTTTTAAGGAACAACTTAAAAAGAGAATCCTAATGTGATTTCTTTATAATGGGTGTGTTCCTTATCTTATCCTAGTGTCTAAACTCTTCTCCATGGCTGGACCTCCAAATAATATTCCTTTATGTGCTAAGGGGTATCTAGAGAGTGGGATAGCTTTAATAACTACCCTAACACTAACGCGTACCCTAACCCTACCCCCTACCCTAACACTAACACGTACCCTAATCCTAACCAATACCCTAAACCGAGCCCTAACCCTAACACTAACCCTAACCCTAACCCTAACCCATACCCTACGCCATACCCGAAGCCCTCCCCGAACCCGTACCCTAAGCCGTACGCTAAGCTGTACCCTAAGCCTAACCCTAACCCTAGGCTACCCTTGAATGCTTCTGCCTCGAATAGATTTCCTAAGCATTAGTGTTTTAAGGAACAGCTTAACAAGAGAATCCTAATGTGATTTCTTTATAATGGGTGTGCTCCTTATCTTATCCTAGTGTCTAAACTCTTCTCCATGGCTGGACCCTCAAATAATATTCCTTTACGTGCTAAGGGGTATCTAGAGAGTGGGTTAGGTTTAATAACTACCCTAACACTAACGCGTAACCTAACCCTAACCCCTACCGTAACCCTAACACGTACCCTAATCCTAACCAATACCCTAAACCGAGCCCTAACCCTAACACTAACCCTAACCCTAACCCTAAGCCATACCCTACGCCGTACCCGAAGCCCTCCCTGAACCCGTACCCTAAGCCGTACCCTAAGCCTAACCCTAACCCTAGGCTACCCTTGACTGCTTCTGCGTCCAATAGATTTCCTAAGCACTAGTGTTTTAAGGAACAGCTTAAAAAGAGAATCCTAATGTGATTTCTTTATAATGGGTGTGTTCCTTATCTTATCCTAGTGTCTAAACTCTTCTCCATGGCTGCACCCCTAAATAGTATTCCTTTATGTGCTAAGGGGTATCTAGAGAGTGGGATAGCTTTAATAACTACCCTAACACTAACGCGTACCCTAACCCTAACCCCTACCCTAACCATAACACGTACCCTAATCCTAACCAATACCCTAAACCGAGCCCTAACCCTAACACTAACCCTAACCCTAACCCATACCCTACGCCGTACCCGAAGCCCTCCCCGAACCCGTACCCTAAGCCGTACCCTAAGCCGTACCCTAAGCCTAACCCTAACCCTAGGCTACCCTTGACTGCTTCTGCCTCCAATAGATTTCCTAAGCACTAGTGTTTTAAGGAACAGCTTAAAAAGAGAATCCTAATGTGATTTCTTTATAATGGGTGTGTTCCTTATCTTATCCTAGTGTCTAAACTCTTCTGCATGGCTGGACCTCCAAATAATATTCCTTTACGTGCTAAGCGGTATCTAGGGAGTGGGATAGGTTTAATAACTACCCTAACACTAACGCGTACCCTAACCCTAACCCCTACCCTAACACTAACACGTACCCTAATCCTAACCAATACCCTAAACCGAGCCCTAACCCTAACACTAACCCTAACCCTAACCCTAACCCATACCCTACGCCGTACCCGAAGCCCTCCCCGAACCCGTACCCTAAGCCGTACCCTAAGCCGTACCCTAAGCCTAACCCTAACCCTAGGCTACCCTTGACTGCTTCTGCCTCCAATAGATTTCCTAAGCACTAGTGTTTTAAGGAACAGCTTAAAAAGAGAATCCTAATGTGATTTCTTTATAATGGGTGTGTTCCTTATCTTATCCTAGTGTCTAAACTCTTCTCCATGGCTGGACCCCCAAATAATATTCCTTTACGTGCTAAGGTGTATCTAGAGAGTGGGATAGGTTTAATAACTACCCTAACCCTAACGCGTACCCTAACCCTAACCCCTACCCTAACCCTAACATGTACCCTAATGCTAACCCGTACCCTAAACCGAGCCCTAACCCTAACACTAACCCTAACCCTAACCCTAACCCATACCCTACGCCGTACCCGAAGCCCTCCCCGAACCCGTACCCTAAGCCGTACTCTAAGCCTAACCCTAACCCTAGGCTACCCTTCACTGCTTCTGCCTCCAATAGATTTCCTAAGCACTAGTGTTTTAAGGAACAACTTAAAAAGAGAATCCTAATGTGATTTCTTTATAATGGGTGTGTTCCTTATCTTATCCTAGTGTCTAAACTCTTCTCCTTGGCTGGACCTCCAAATAATATTCCTTTATGTGCTAAGGGGTATCTAGAGAGTGGGATAGCTTTAATAACTACCCTAACACTAACGCGTACCCTAACCCTAACCCCTACCCTAACACTAACACGTACCCTAATCCTAACCAATACCCTAAACCGAGCCCTAACCCTAACACTAACCCTAACCCTAACCCTAACCCATACCCTACGCCGTACCCGAAGCCCTCCCCGAACCCGTACCCTAAGCCGTACGCTAAGCTGTACCCTAAGCCTAACCCTAACCCTAGGCTACCCTTGAATGCTTCTGCCTCCAATAGATTTCCTAAGCACTAGTGTTTTAAGGAACAGCTTAAAAAGAGAATCCTAATGTGATTTCTTTATAATGGGTGTGTTCCTTATCTTATCCTAGTGTCTAAACTCTTCTCCATGGCTGGACCCTCAAATAATATTCCTTTACCTGCTAAGCGGTATCTAGGGAGTGGGATAGGTTTAATAACTACCCTAACACTAACACGTACCCTAACCCTAACCCCTACCCTAACACTAACACGTACCCTAATCCTAACCAATACCCTAAACCGAGCCCTAACCCTAACACTAACCCTAACCCTAACCCTAACCCATACCCTACGCCGTACCCGAAGCCCTCCCCGAACCCGTACCCTAAGCCGTACCCTAAGCCGTACCCTAAGCCTAACCCTAACCCTAGGCTACCCTTGACTGCTTCTGCCTCCAATAGATTTCCTAAGCACTAGTGTTTTAAGGAACAGCTTAAAAAGAGAATCCTAATGTGATTTCTTTATAATGGGTGTGTTCCTTATCTTATCCTAGTGTCTAAACTCTTCTCCATGGCTGGACCACCAAATAATATTCCTTTACGTGCTAAGGGGTATCTAGAGAGTGGGATAGGTTTAATAACTACCCTAACCCTAACGCGTACCCTAACCCTAACCCCTACCCTAACCCTAACATGTACCCTAATGCTAACCCGTACCCTAAACCGAGCCCTAACCCTAACACTAACCCTAACCCTAACCCTAACCCATACCCTACGCCGTACCCGAAGCCCTCCCCGAACCCGTACCCTAAGCCGTACCCTAAGCCGTACTCTAAGCCTAACCCTAACCCTAGGCTACCCTTGACTGCTTCTGCCTCCAATAGATTTCCTAAGCACTAGTGTTTTAAGGAACAACTTAAAAAGAGAATCCTAATGTGATTTCTTTATAATGGGTGTGTTCCTTATCTTATCCTAGTGTCTAAACTCTTCTCCATGGCTGGATCTCCAAATAATATTCCTTTATGTGCTAAGGGGTATCTAGAGAGTGGGATAGCTTTAATAACTACCCTAACACTAACGCGTACCCTAACCCTACCCCCTACCCTAACACTAACACGTACCCTAATCCTAACCAATACCCTAAACCGAGCCCTAACCCTAACACTAACCCTAACCCTAACCCTAACCCATACCCTACGCCATACCCGAAGCCCTCCCCGAACCCGTACCCTAAGCCGTACGCTAAGCTGTACCCTAAGCCTAACCCTAACCCTAGGCTACCCTTGAATGCTTCTGCCTCCAATAGATTTCCTAAGCATTAGTGTTTTAAGGAACAGCTTAACAAGAGAATCCTAATGTGATTTCTTTATAATGGGTGTGCTCCTTATCTTATCCTAGTGTCTAAACTCTTCTCCATGGCTGGACCCTCAAATAATATTCCTTTACGTGCTAAGGGGTATCTAGAGAGTGGGTTAGGTTTAATAACTACCCTAACACTAACGCGTAACCTAACCCTAACCCCTACCGTAACCCTAACACGTACCCTAATCCTAACCAATACCCTAAACCGAGCCCTAACCCTAACACTAACCCTAACCCTAACCCTAAGCCATACCCTACGCCGTACCCGAAGCCCTCCCCGAACCCGTACCCTAAGCCGTACCCTAAGCCTAACCCTAACCCTAGGCTACCCTTGACTGCTTCTGCCTCCAATAGATTTCCTAGGCACTAGTGTTTTAAGGAACAGCTTAAAAAGAGAATCCTAATGTGATTTCTTTATAATGGGTGTGTTCCTTATCTTATCCTAGTGTCTAAACTCTTCTCCATGGCTGGACCTCCAAATAATATTCCTTTATGTGCTAAGGGGTATCTAGAGAGTGGGATAGCTTTAATAACTACCCTAACACTAACGGGTACCCTAACCCTAACCCCTACCCTAACCATAACACGTACCCTAATCCTAACCAATACCCTAAACCGAGCCCTAACCCTAACACTAACCCTAACCCTAACCCATACCCTACGCCGTACCCGAAGCCCTCCCCGAACCCGTACCCTAAGCCGTACCCTAAGCCGTACCCTAAGCCTAACCCTAACCCTAGGCTACCCTTGACTGCTTCTGCCTCCAATAGATTTCCTAAGCACTAGTGTTTTAAGGAACAGCTTAAAAAGAGAATCCTAATGTGATTTCTTTATAATGGGTGTGTTCCTTATCTTATCCTAGTGTCTAAACTCTTCTCCATGGCTGGACCTCCAAATAATATTCCTTTATGTGCTAAGGGGTATCTAGAGAGTGGGATAGCTTTAATAACTACCCTAACACTAACGCGTACCCTAACCCTAACCCCTACCCTAACCATAACACGTACCCTAATCCTAACCAATACCCTAAACCGAGCCCTAACCCTAACACTAACCCTAACCCTAACCCATACCCTACGCCGTACCCGAAGCCCTCCCCGAACCCGTACCCTAAGCCGTACCCTAAGCCGTACCCTAAGCCTAACCCTAACCCTAGGCTACCCTTGACTGCTTCTGCCTCCAATAGATTTCCTAAGCACTAGTGTTTTAAGGAACAGCTTAAAAAGAGAATCCTAATGTGATTTCTTTATAATGGGTGTGTTCCTTATCTTATCCTAGTGTCTAAAATCTTCTGCATGGCTGGACCTCCAAATAATATTCCTTTACGTGCTAAGCGGTATCTAGGGAGTGGGATAGGTTTAATAACTACCCTAACACTAACGCGTACCCTAACCCTAACCCCTACCCTAACACTAACACGTACCCTAATCCTAACCAATACCCTAAACCGAGCCCTAACCCTAACACTAACCCTAACCCTAACCCTAACCCATACCCTACGCCGTACCCGAAGCCCTCCCCGAACCCGTACCCTAAGCCGTACCCTAAGCCGTACCCTAAGCCTAACCCTAACCCTAGGCTACCCTTGACTGCTTCTGCCTCCAATAGATTTCCTAAGCACTAGTGTTTTAAGGAACAGCTTAAAAAGAGAATCCTAATGTGATTTGTTTATAATGGGTGTGTTCCTTATCTTATCCTAGTGTCTAAACTCTTCTCCATGGCTGGACCCCCAAATAATATTCCTTTACGTGCTAAGGTGTATCTAGAGAGTGGGATAGGTTTAATAACTACCCTAACCCTAACGCGTACCCTAACCCTAACCCCTACCCTAACCCTAACATGTACCCTAATGCTAACCCGTACCCTAAACCGAGCCCTAACCCTAACACTAACCCTAACCCTAACCCTAACCCATACCCTACGCCGTACCCGAAGCCCTCCCCGAACCCGTACCCTAAGCCGTACTCTAAGCCTAACCCTAACCCTAGGCTACCCTTCACTGCTTCTGCCTCCAATAGATTTCCTAAGCACTAGTGTTTTAAGGAACAACTTAAAAAGAGAATCCTAATGTGATTTCTTTATAATGGGTGTGTTCCTTATCTTATCCTAGTGTCTAAACTCTTCTCCTTGGCTGGACCTCCAAATAATATTCCTTTATGTGCTAAGGGGTATCTAGAGAGTGGGATAGCTTTAATAACTACCCTAACACTAACGCGTACCCTAACCCTAACCCCTACCCTAACACTAACACGTACCCTAATCCTAACCAATACCCTAAACCGAGCCCTAACCCTAACACTAACCCTAACCCTAACCCTAACCCATACCCTACGCCGTACCCGAAGCCCTCCCCGAACCCGTACCCTAAGCCGTACGCTAAGCTGTACCCTAAGCCTAACCCTAACCCTAGGCTACCCTTGAATGCTTCTGCCTCCAATAGATTTCCTAAGCACTAGTGTTTTAAGGAACAGCTTAAAAAGAGAATCCTAATGTGATTTCTTTATAATGGGTGTGTTCCTTATCTTATCCTAGTGTCTAAACTCTTCTCCATGGCTGGACCCTCAAA
Organism: Balaenoptera physalus; assembly: GCF_965194825.1. Classification (NCBI taxonomy): domain Eukaryota; kingdom Metazoa; phylum Chordata; class Mammalia; order Artiodactyla; family Balaenopteridae; genus Balaenoptera; species Balaenoptera physalus. The sequence goes on along the minus strand of NC_138903.1, from coordinate 140,497,178 downwards.
TAATATTCCTTTACGTGCTAAGGGGTATCTAGAGAGTGGGTTAGGTTTAATAACTACCCTAACACTAACGCGTAACCTAACCCTAACCCCTACCGTAACCCTAACACGTACCCTAATCCTAACCAATACCCTAAACCGAGCCCTAACCCTAACACTAACCCTAACCCTAATCCTAAGCCATACCCTACGCCGTACCTGAAGCCCTCCCCGAACCCGTACCCTAAGCCGTACCCTAAGTTGTACCCTAAGCCTAACCCTAACCCTAGGCTACCCTTGACTGCTTCTGCCTCCAATAGATTTCCTAAGCACTAGTGTTTTAAGGAACAGCTTAAAAAGAGAATCCTAATGTGATTTCTTTATAATGGGTGTGTTCCTTATCTTATCCTAGTGTCTAAACTCTTCTCCATGGCTGGACCTCCAAATAATATTCCTTTATGTGCTAAGGGGTATCTAGAGAGTGGGATAGCTTTAATAACTATCCTAACACTAACGCGTACCCTAACCCTAACCCCTACCCTAACCATAACACCTACCCTAATCCTAACCAATACCCTAAACCGAGCCCTAACCCTAACACTAACCCTAACCCTAACCCATACCCTACGCCGTACCCGAAGCCCTCCCCGAACCCGTAACCTAAGCCGTACCCTAAGCCGTACCCTAAGCCTAACCCTAACCCTAGGCTACCCTTGACTGCTTCTGCCTCCAATAGATTTCCTAAGCACTAGTGTTTTAAGGAACAGCTTAAAAAGAGAATCCTAATGTGATTTCTTTATAATGGGTGTGTTCCTTATTTATCAAAGTGTCTAAACTCTTCTGCATGGCTGGACCTCCAAATAATATTCCTTTACGTGCTAAGCGGTATCTAGGGAGTGGGATAGGTTTAATAACTAACCTAACACTAACGCGTACCCTAACCCTAACCCCTACCCTAACACTAACACGTACCCTAATCCTAACCAATACCCTAAACCGAGCCCTAACCCTAACACTAACCCTAACCCTAACCCTAACCCATACCCTACGCCGTACCCGAAGCCCTCCCCGAACCCGTACCCTAAGCCGTACCCTAAGCCGTACCCTAAGCCTAACCCTAACCCTAGGCTACCCTTGACTGCTTCTGCCTCCAATAGATTTCCTAAGCACTAGTGTTTTAAGGAACAGCTTAAAAAGAGAATCCTAATGTGATTTCTTTATAATGGGTGTGTTCCTTATCTTATCCTAGTGTCTAAACTCTTCTCCATGGCTGGACCCCCAAATAATATTCCTTTACGTGCTAAGGTGTATCTAGAGAGTGGGATAGGTTTAATAACTACCCTAACCCTAACGCGTACCCTAACCCTAACCCCTACCCTAACCCTAACATGTACCCTAATGCTAACCCGTACCCTAAACCGAGCCCTAACCCTAACACTAACCCTAACCCTAACCCTAACCCATACCCTACGCCGTACCCGAAGCCCTCACCGAACCCGTACCCTAAGCCGTACCCTAAGCCGTACTCTAAGCCTAACCCTAACCCTAGGCTACCCTTGACTGCTTCTACCTCCAATAGATTTCCTAAGCACTAGTGTTTTAAGGAACAACTTAAAAAGAGAATCCTAATGTGATTTCTTTATAATGGGTGTGTTCCTTATCTTATCCTAGTGTCTAAACTCTTCTCCATGGCTGGACCTCCAAATAATATTCCTTTATGTGCTAAGGGGTATCTAGAGAGTGGGATAGCTTTAATAACTACCCTAACACTAACGCGTACCCTAACCCTAACCCCTACCCTAACACTAACACGTACCCTAATCCTAACCAATACCCTAAACCGAGCCCTAACCCTAACACTAACCCTAACCCTAACCCTAACCCATACCCTACGCCGTACCCGAAGCCCTCCCCGAACCCGTACCCTAAGCCGTACGCTAAGCTGTACCCTAAGCCTAACCCTAACCCTAGGCTACCCTTGAATGCTTCTGCCTCCAATAGATTTCCTAAGCACTAGTGTTTTAAGGAACAGCTTAAAAAGAGAATCCTAATGTGATTTCTTTATAATGGGTGTGTTCCTTATCTTATCCTAGTGTCTAAACTCTTCTCCATGGCTGGACCCTCACATAATATTCCTTTACGTGCTAAGGGGTATCTAGAGAGTGGGTTAGGTTTAATAACTACCCTAACACTAACGCGTACCCTAACCCTAACCCCTACCGTAACCCTAACACGTACCCTAATCCTAACCAATAACCTATACCGAGCCCTAACCCTAACACTAACCCTAACCCTAACCCTAAGCCATACCCTACGCCGTACCCGAAGCCCTCCCCGAACCCGTACCCTAAGCCGTACCCTAAGCCGTACCCTAAGCCTAACCCTAACCCTAGGCTACCCTTGACTGCTTCTGCCTCCAATAGATTTCCTAAGCACTAGTGTTTTAAGGAACAGCTTAAAAAGAGAATCCTAATGTGATTTCCTTATAATGGGTGTGTTCCTTATCTTATCCTAGTGTCTAAACTCTTCTCCATGGCTGGACCTCCAAATAATATTCCTTTATGTGCTAAGGGGTATCTAGAGAGTGGGATAGCTTTAATAACTACCCTAACACTAACGCGTACCCTAACCCTAACCCCTACCCTAACCATAACACGTACCCTAATCCTAACCAATACCCTAAACCGAGCCCTAACCCTAACACTAACCCTAACCCTAACCCATACCCTACGCCGTACCCGAAGCCCTCCCCGAACCCGTACCCTAAGCCGTACCCTAAGCCGTACCCTAAGCCTAACCCTAACCCTAGGCTACCCTTGACTGCTTCTGCCTCCAATAGATTTCCTAAGCACTAGTGTTTTAAGGAACAGCTTAAAAAGAGAATCCTAATGTGATTTCTTTATAATGGGTGTGTTCCTTATCTTATCCTAGTGTCTAAACTCTTCTCCATGGCTGGACCTCCAAATAATATTCCTTATGTGCTAAGGGGTATCTAGAGAGTGGGATAGCTTTAATAACTACCCTAACACTAACGCGTACCCTAACCCTAACACCTACCCTAACCCTAACACGTACCCTAATCCTAACCAATACCCTAAACCGAGCCCTAACCCTAACACTAACCCTAACCCTAACCCTAACCCATACCCTACGCCATACCCGAATCCCTCACCGAACCCGTACTCTAAGCCGTACCCTAAGCCGTACCCTAAGCCTAAACCTAACCCTAGGCTACCCTTGACTGCTTCTGCCTCCAATAGATTTCCTAAGCACTAGTGTTTTAAGGAACATCTTAAAAAGAGAATCCTATTGTGATTTCTTTATAATGGGTGTGTTCCTTATCTTATCCTAGTGTCTAAACTCTTCTCCATGGCTGGACCCCCAAATAATATTCCTTGACGTGCTAAGGTGTATCTAGAGAGTGGGATAGGTTTAATAACTACCCTAACCCTAACGCGTACCCTAACCCTAACCCCTACCCTAACCCTAACATGTACCCTAATCCTAACACGTACCCTAACCGGAGCCCTAACCCTAACACTAACCCTAACCCTAACCCATACCCTATGCCGTACCCGAAGCCCTCCCCGAACCCGTACCCTAAGCCGTACCCTAAGCCTAACCCCAAGCCTAACCCTAACCGTAGGCTACTCTTGACTGCTTCTGCCTCCAATAGATTTCCTAAGCACTAGTGTTTTAAGGAACAGCTTAAAAAGAGAATCCTAATGTGATTTCTTTATAATGGGTGTGTTCCTTATTTATCAAAGTGTCTAAACTCTTCTGCATGGCTGGACCTCCAAATAATATTCCTTTACGTGCTAAGCGGTATCTAGGGAGTGGGATAGGTTTAATAACTACCCTAACACTAACACGTACCCTAACCCTAACCCCTACCCTAACACTAACACGTACCTTAATCCTAACCAATACCCTAAACCGAGCCCTAACCCTAACACTAACCCTAACCCTAACCCTAACCCATACCCTACGCCGTACCCGAAGCCCTCCCCGAACCCGTACCCTAAGCCGTACCCTAAGCCGTACCCTAAGCCTAACCCTAACCCTAGGCTACCCTTGACTGCTTCTGCCTCCAATAGATTTCCTAAGCACTAGTGTTTTAAGGAACAGCTTAAAAAGAGAATCCTAATGTGATTTCTTTATAATGGGTGTGTTCCTTATCTTATCCTAGTGTCTAAACTCTTCTCCATGGCTGGACCACCAAATAATATTCCTTTACGTGCTAAGGGGTATCTAGAGAGTGGGATAGGTTTAATAACTACCCTAACCCTAACGCGTACCCTAACCCTAACCCCTACCCTAACCCTAACATGTACCCTAATGCTAACCCGTACCCTAAACCGAGCCCTAACCCTAACACTAACCCTAACCCTAACCCTAACCCATACCCTACGCCGTACCCGAAGCCCTCCCCGAACCCGTACCCTAAGCCGTACCCTAAGCCGTACTCTAAGCCTAACCCTAACCCTAGGCTACCCTTGACTGCTTCTGCCTCCAATAGATTTCCTAAGCACTAGTGTTTTAAGGAACAACTTAAAAAGAGAATCCTAATGTGATTTCTTTATAATGGGTGTGTTCCTTATCTTATCCTAGTGTCTAAACTCTTCTCCATGGCTGGACCTCCAAATAATATTCCTTTATGTGCTAAGGGGTATCTAGAGAGTGGGATAGCTTTAATAACTACCCTAACACTAACGCGTACCCTAACCCTACCCCCTACCCTAACACTAACACGTACCCTAATCCTAACCAATACCCTAAACCGAGCCCTAACCCTAACACTAACCCTAACCCTAACCCTAACCCATACCCTACGCCGTACCCGAAGCCCTCCCCGAACCCGTACCCTAAGCCGTACGCTAAGCTGTACCCTAAGCCTAACCCTAACCCTAGGCTACCCTTGAATGCTTCTGCCTCCAATAGATTTCCTAAGCACTAGTGTTTTAAGGAACAGCTTAAAAAGAGAATCCTAAATTGATTTCTTTATAATGGGTGTGTTCCTTATCTTATCCTAGTGTCTAAACTCTTCTCCATGGCTGGACCCTCAAATAATATTCCTTTACGTGCTAAGAGGTATCTAGAGAGTGGGTTAGGTTTAATAACTACCCTAACACTAACGCGTAACCTAACCCTAACCCCTACCGTAACCCTAACACGTACCCTAATCCTAACCAATACCCTAAACCGAGCCCTAACCCTAACACTAACCCTAACCCTAACCCATACCCTACGCCGTACCCGAAGCCCTCCCCGAACCCGTACCCTAAGCCGTACCCTAAGCCGTACCCTAAGCCTAACCCTAACCCTAGGCTACCCTTGACTGCTTCTGCCTCCAATAGATTTCCTAAGCACTAGTGTTTTAAGGAACAGCTTAAAAAGAGAATCCTAATGTGATTTCTTTATAATGGGTGTGTTCCTTATCTTATCCTAGTGTCTAAACTCTTCTCCATGGCTGGACCTCCAAATAATATTCCTTATGTGCTAAGGGGTATCTAGAGAGTGGGATAGCTTTAATAACTACCCTAACACTAACGCGTACCCTAACCCTAACCCCTACCCTAACCCTAACACGTACCCTAATCCTAACCAATACCCTAAACCGAGCCCTAACCCTAACACTAACCCTAACCCTAACCCTAAGCCATACCCTACGCCGTACCCGAAGCCCTCCCCGAACCCGTACCCTAAGCCGTACCCTAAGCCTAACCCTAACCCTAGGCTACCCTTGACTGCTTCTGCCTCCAATAGATTTCCTAGGCACTAGTGTTTTAAGGAACAGCTTAAAAAGAGAATCCTAATGTGATTTCTTTATAATGGGTGTGTTCCTTATCTTATCCTAGTGTCTAAACTCTTCTCCATGGCTGGACCTCCAAATAATATTCCTTTATGTGCTAAGGGGTATCTAGAGAGTGGGATAGCTTTAATAACTACCCTAACACTAACGCGTACCCTAACCCTAACCCCTACCCTAACCATAACACGTACCCTAATCCTAACCAATACCCTAAACCGAGCCCTAACCCTAACACTAACCCTAACCCTAACCCATACCCTACGCCGTACCCGAAGCCCTCCCCGAACCCGTACCCTAAGCCGTACCCTAAGCCGTACCCTAAGCCTAACCCTAACCCTAGGCTACCCTTGACTGCTTCTGCCTCCAATAGATTTCCTAAGCACTAGTGTTTTAAGGAACAGCTTAAAAAGAGAATCCTAATGTGATTTCTTTATAATGGGTGTGTTCCTTATCTTATCCTAGTGTCTAAACTCTTCTCCATGGCTGGACCTCCAAATAATATTCCTTTATGTGCTAAGGGGTATCTAGAGAGTGGGATAGCTTTAATAACTACCCTAACACTAACGCGTACCCTAACCCTAACCCCTACCCTAACCATAACACGTACCCTAATCCTAACCAATACCCTAAACCGAGCCCTAACCCTAACACTAACCCTAACCCTAACCCATACCCTACGCCGTACCCGAAGCCCTCCCCGAACCCGTACCCTAAGCCGTACCCTAAGCCGTACCCTAAGCCTAACCCTAACCCTAGGCTACCCTTGACTGCTTCTGCCTCCAATAGATTTCCTAAGCACTAGTGTTTTAAGGAACAGCTTAAAAAGAGAATCCTAATGTGATTTCTTTATAATGGGTGTGTTCCTTATCTTATCCTAGTGTCTAAACTCTTCTGCATGGCTGGACCTCCAAATAATATTCCTTTACGTGCTAAGCGGTATCTAGGGAGTGGGATAGGTTTAATAACTACCCTAACACTAACGCGTACCCTAACCCTAACCCCTACCCTAACACTAACACGTACCCTAATCCTAACCAATACCCTAAACCGAGCCCTAACCCTAACACTAACCCTAACCCTAACCCTAACCCATACCCTACGCCGTACCCGAAGCCCTCCCCGAACCCGTACCCTAAGCCGTACCCTAAGCCGTACCCTAAGCCTAACCCTAACCCTAGGCTACCCTTGACTGCTTCTGCCTCCAATAGATTTCCTAAGCACTAGTGTTTTAAGGAACAGCTTAAAAAGAGAATCCTAATGTGATTTCTTTATAATGGGTGTGTTCCTTATCTTATCCTAGTGTCTAAACTCTTCTCCATGGCTGGACCCCCAAATAATATTCCTTTACGTGCTAAGGTGTATCTAGAGAGTGGGATAGGTTTAATAACTACCCTAACCCTAACGCGTACCCTAACCCTAACCCCTACCCTAACCCTAACATGTACCCTAATGCTAACCCGTACCCTAAACCGAGCCCTAACCCTAACACTAACCCTAACCCTAACCCTAACCCATACCCTACGCCGTACCCGAAGCCCTCCCCGAACCCGTACCCTAAGCCGTACTCTAAGCCTAACCCTAACCCTAGGCTACCCTTCACTGCTTCTGCCTCCAATAGATTTCCTAAGCACTAGTGTTTTAAGGAACAACTTAAAAAGAGAATCCTAATGTGATTTCTTTATAATGGGTGTGTTCCTTATCTTATCCTAGTGTCTAAACTCTTCTCCTTGGCTGGACCTCCAAATAATATTCCTTTATGTGCTAAGGGGTATCTAGAGAGTGGGATAGCTTTAATAACTACCCTAACACTAACGCGTACCCTAACCCTAACCCCTACCCTAACACTAACACGTACCCTAATACTAACCAATACCCTAAACCGAGCCCTAACCCTAACACTAACCCTAACCCTAACCCTAACCCATACCCTACGCCGTACCCGAAGCCCTCCCCGAACCCGTACCCTAAGCCGTACGCTAAGCTGTACCCTAAGCCTAACCCTAACCCTAGGCTACCCTTGAATGCTTCTGCCTCCAATAGATTTCCTAAGCACTAGTGTTTTAAGGAACAGCTTAAAAAGAGAATCCTAATGTGATTTCTTTATAATGGGTGTGTTCCTTATCTTATCCTAGTGTCTAAACTCTTCTCCATGGCTGGACCCTCAAATAATATTCCTTTACGTGCTAAGGGGTATCTAGAGAGTGGGTTAGGTTTAATAACTACCCTAACACTAACGCGTAACCTAACCCTAACCCCTACCGTAACCCTAACACGTACCCTAATCCTAACCAATACCCTAAACCGAGCCCTAACCCTAACACTAACCCTAACCCTAATCCTAAGCCATACCCTACGCCGTACCTGAAGCCCTCCCCGAACCCGTACCCTAAGCCGTACCCTAAGTTGTACCCTAAGCCTAACCCTAACCCTAGGCTACCCTTGACTGCTTCTGCCTCCAATAGATTTCCTAAGCACTAGTGTTTTAAGGAACAGCTTAAAAAGAGAATCCTAATGTGATTTCTTTATAATGGGTGTGTTCCTTATCTTATCCTAGTGTCTAAACTCTTCTCCATGGCTGGACCTCCAAATAATATTCCTTTATGTGCTAAGGGGTATCTAGAGAGTGGGATAGCTTTAATAACTATCCTAACACTAACGCGTACCCTAACCCTAACCCCTACCCTAACCATAACACCTACCCTAATCCTAACCAATACCCTAAACCGAGCCCTAACCCTAACACTAACCCTAACCCTAACCCATACCCTACGCCGTACCCGAAGCCCTCCCCGAACCCGTAACCTAAGCCGTACCCTAAGCCGTACCCTAAGCCTAACCCTAACCCTAGGCTACCCTTGACTGCTTCTGCCTCCAATAGATTTCCTAAGCAGTAGTGTTTTAAGGAACAGCTTAAAAAGAGAATCCTAATGTGATTTCTTTATAATGGGTGTGTTCCTTATCTTATCCTAGTGTCTAAACTCTTCTCCATGGCTGGACCCCCAAATAATATTCCTTTACGTGCTAAGGTGTATCTAGAGAGTGGGATAGGTTTAATAACTACCCTAACCCTAACGCGTACCCTAACCCTAACCCCTACCCTAACCCTAACATGTACCCTAATGCTAACCCGTACCCTAAACCGAGCCCTAACCCTAACACTAACCCTAACCCTAACCCTAACCCATACCCTACGCCGTACCCGAAGCCCTCACCGAACCCGTACCCTAAGCCGTACCCTAAGCCGTACTCTAAGCCTAACCCTAACCCTAGGCTACCCTTGACTGCTTCTACCTCCAATAGATTTCCTAAGCACTAGTGTTTTAAGGAACAACTTAAAAAGAGAATCCTAATGTGATTTCTTTATAATGGGTGTGTTCCTTATCTTATCCTAGTGTCTAAACTCTTCTCCATGGCTGGACCTCCAAATAATATTCCTTTATGTGCTAAGGGGTATCTAGAGAGTGGGATAGCTTTAATAACTACCCTAACACTAACGCGTACCCTAACCCTAACCCCTACCCTAACACTAACACGTACCCTAATCCTAACCAATACCCTAAACCGAGCCCTAACCCTAACACTAACCCTAACCCTAACCCTAACCCATACCCTACGCCGTACCCGAAGCCCTCCCCGAACCCGTACCCTAAGCCGTACGCTAAGCTGTACCCTAAGCCTAACCCTAACCCTAGGCTACCCTTGAATGCTTCTGCCTCCAATAGATTTCCTAAGCACTAGTGTTTTAAGGAACAGCTTAAAAAGAGAATCCTAATGTGATTTCTTTATAATGGGTGTGTTCCTTATCTTATCCTAGTGTCTAAACTCTTCTCCATGGCTGGACCCTCACATAATATTCCTTTACGTGCTAAGGGGTATCTAGAGAGTGGGTTAGGTTTAATAACTACCCTAACACTAACGCGTACCCTAACCCTAACCCCTACCGTAACCCTAACACGTACCCTAATCCTAACCAATAACCTATACCGAGCCCTAACCCTAACACTAACCCTAACCCTAACCCTAAGCCATACCCTACGCCGTACCCGAAGCCCTCCCCGAACCCGTACCCTAAGCCGTACCCTAAGCCGTACCCTAAGCCTAACCCTAACCCTAGGCTACCCTTGACTGCTTCTGCCTCCAATAGATTTCCTAAGCACTAGTGTTTTAAGGAACAGCTTAAAAAGAGAATCCTAATGTGATTTCCTTATAATGGGTGTGTTCCTTATCTTATCCTAGTGTCTAAACTCTTCTCCATGGCTGGACCTCCAAATAATATTCCTTTATGTGCTAAGGGGTATCTAGAGAGTGGGATAGCTTTAATAACTACCCTAACACTAACGCGTACCCTAACCCTAACCCCTACCCTAACCATAACACGTACCCTAATCCTAACCAATACCCTAAACCGAGCCCTAACCCTAACACTAACCCTAACCCTAACCCATACCCTACGCCGTACCCGAAGCCCTCCCCGAACCCGTACCCTAAGCCGTACCCTAAGCCGTACCCTAAGCCTAACCCTAACCCTAGGCTACCCTTGACTGCTTCTGCCTCCAATAGATTTCCTAAGCACTAGTGTTTTAAGGAACAGCTTAAAAAGAGAATCCTAATGTGATTTCTTTATAATGGGTGTGTTCCTTATCTTATCCTAGTGTCTAAACTCTTCTCCATGGCTGGACCTCCAAATAATATTCCTTATGTGCTAAGGGGTATCTAGAGAGTGGGATAGCTTTAATAACTACCCTAACACTAACGCGTACCCTAACCCTAACACCTACCCTAACCCTAACACGTACCCTAATCCTAACCAATACCCTAAACCGAGCCCTAACCCTAACACTAACCCTAACCCTAACCCTAACCCATACCCTACGCCATACCCGAATCCCTCACCGAACCCGTACCCTAAGCCGTACCCTAAGCCGTACCCTAAGCCTAAACCTAACCCTAGGCTACCCTTGACTGCTTCTGCCTCCAATAGATTTCCTAAGCACTAGTGTTTTAAGGAACATCTTAAAAAGAGAATCCTATTGTGATTTCTTTATAATGGGTGTGTTCCTTATCTTATCCTAGTGTCTAAACTCTTCTCCATGGCTGGACCCCCAAATAATATTCCTTGACGTGCTAAGGTGTATCTAGAGAGTGGGATAGGTTTAATAACTACCCTAACCCTAACGCGTACCCTAACCCTAACCCCTACCCTAACCCTAACATGTACCCTAATCCTAACACGTACCCTAATCGGAGCCCTAACCCTAACACTAACCCTAACCCTAACCCATACCCTATGCCGTACCCGAAGCCCTCCCCGAACCCGTACCCTAAGCCGTACCCTAAGCCTAACCCCAAGCCTAACCCTAACCGTAGGCTACTCTTGACTGCTTCTGCCTCCAATAGATTTCCTAAGCACTAGTGTTTTAAGGAACAGCTTAAAAAGAGAATCCTAATGTGATTTCTTTATAATGGGTGTGTTCCTTATTTATCAAAGTGTCTAAACTCTTCTGCATGGCTGGACCTCCAAATAATATTCCTTTACGTGCTAAGCGGTATCTAGGGAGTGGGATAGGTTTAATAACTACCCTAACACTAACACGTACCCTAACCCTAACCCCTACCCTAACACTAACACGTACCTTAATCCTAACCAATACCCTAAACCGAGCCCTAACCCTAACACTAACCCTAACCCTAACCCTAACCCATACCCTACGCCGTACCCGAAGCCCTCCCCGAACCCGTACCCTAAGCCGTACCCTAAGCCGTACCCTAAGCCTAACCCTAACCCTAGGCTACCCTTGACTGCTTCTGCCTCCAATAGATTTCCTAAGCACTAGTGTTTTAAGGAACAGCTTAAAAAGAGAATCCTAATGTGATTTCTTTATAATGGGTGTGTTCCTTATCTTATCCTAGTGTCTAAACTCTTCTCCATGGCTGGACCCCCAAATAATATTCCTTTACATGCTAAGGTGTATCTAGAGAGTGGGATAGGTTTAATAACTACCCTAACCCTAACGCGTACCCTAACCCTAACCCCTACCCTAACCCTAACATGTACCCTAATGCTAACCCGTACCCTAAACCGAGCCCTAACCCTAACACTAACCCTAACCCTAACCCTAACCCATACCCTACGCCGTACCCGAAGCCCTCCCCGAACCCGTACCCTAAGCCGTACCCTAAGCCGTACTCTAAGCCTAACCCTAACCCTAGGCTACCCTTCACTGCTTCTGCCTCCAATAGATTTCCTAAGCACTAGTGTTTTAAGGAACAACTTAAAAAGAGAATCCTAATGTGATTTCTTTATAATGGGTGTGTTCCTTATCTTATCCTAGTGTCTAAACTCTTCTCCTTGGCTGGACCTCCAAATAATATTCCTTTATGTGCTAAGGGGTATCTAGAGAGTGGGATAGCTTTAATAACTACCCTAACACTAACGCGTACCCTAACCCTAACCCCTACCCTAACACTAACACGTATCCTAATCCTAACCAATACCCTAAACCGAGCCCTAACCCTAACACTAACCCTAACCCTAACCCTAACCCATACCCTACGCCGTACCCGAAGCCCTCCCCGAACCCGTACCCTAAGCCGTACGCTAAGCTGTACCCTAAGCCTAACCCTAACCCTAGGCTACCCTTGAATGCTTCTGCCTCCAATAGATTTCCTAAGCACTAGTGTTTTAAGGAACAGCTTAAAAAGAGAATCCTAATGTGATTTCTTTATAATGGGTGTGTTCCTTATCTTATCCTAGTGTCTAAACTCTTCTCCATGGCTGGACCCTCAAATAATATTCCTTTACGTGCTAAGGGGTATCTAGAGAGTGGGTTAGGTTTAATAACTACCCTAACACTAACGCGTAACCTAACCCTAACCCCTACCGTATCCCTAACACGTACCCTAATCCTAACCAATACCCTAAACCGAGCCCTAACCCTAACACTAACCCTAACCCTAATCCTAAGCCATACCCTACGCCGTACCTGAAGCCCTCCCCGAACCCGTACCCTAAGCCGTACCCTAAGCTGTACCCTAAGCCTAACCCTAACCCTAGGCTACCCTTGACTGCTTCTGCCTCCAATAGATTTCCTAAGCACTAGTGTTTTAAGGAACAGCTTAAAAAGAGAATCCTAATGTGATTTCTTTATAATGGGTGTGTTCCTTATCTTATCCTAGTGTCTAAACTCTTCTCCATGGCTGGACCTCCAAATAATATTCCTTTATGTGCTAAGGGGTATCTAGAGAGTGGGATAGCTTTAATAACTACCCTAACACTAACGCGTACCCTAACCCTAACCCCTACCCTAACCATAACACCTACCCTAATCCTAACCAATACCCTAAACCGAGCCCTAACCCTAACACTAACCCTAACCCTAACCCATACCCTACGCCGTACCCGAAGCCCTCCCCGAACCCGTAACCTAAGCCGTACCCTAAGCCTAACCCTAACCCTAGGCTACCCTTGACTGCTTCTGCCTCCAATAGATTTCCTAAGCACTAGTGTTTTAAGGAACAGCTTAAAAAGAGAATCCTAATGTGATTTCTTTATAATGGTTGTGTTCCTTATCTTATCCTAGTGTCTAAACTCTTCTCCATGGCTGGACCTCCAAATAATATTCCTTATGTGCTAAGGGGTATCTAGAGAGTGGGATAGCTTTAATAACTACCCTAACACTAACGCGTACCCTAACCCTAACCCCTACCCTAACCCTAACACGTACCCTAATCCTAACCAATACCCTAAACCGAGCCCTAACCCTAACACTAACCCTAACCCTAACCCTAACTCATACCCTACGCCATACCCGAATCCCTCACCGAACCCGTACCCTAAGCCGTACCCTAAGCCGTACCCTAAGCCTAACCCTAACCCTAGGCTACCCTTGACTGCTTCTGCCTCCAATAGATTTCCTAAGCACTAGTGTTTTAAGGAACATCTTAAAAAGAGAATCCTATTGTGATTTCTTTATAATGGGTGTGTTCCTTATCTTATCCTAGTGTCTAAACTCTTCTCCATGGCTGGACCCCCAAATAATATTCCTTGACGTGCTAAGGTGTATCTAGAGAGTGGGATAGGTTTAATAACTACCCTAACCCTAACGCGTACCCTAACCCTAACCCCTACCCTAACCCTAACATGTACCCTAATCCTAACACGTACCCTAATCGGAGCCCTAACCCTAACACTAACCCTAACCCTAACCCATACCCTATGCCGTACCCGAAGCCCTCCCCGAACCCGTACCCTAAGCCGTACCCTAAGCCTAACCCCAAGCCTAACCCTAACCGTAGGCTACTCTTGACTGCTTCTGCCTCCAATAGATTTCCTAAGCACTAGTGTTTTAAGGAACAGCTTAAAAAGAGAATCCTAATGTGATTTCTTTATAATGGGTGTGTTCCTTATTTATCAAAGTGTCTAAACTCTTCTGCATGGCTGGACCTCCAAATAATATTCCTTTACGTGCTAAGCGGTATCTAGGGAGTGGGATAGGTTTAATAACTACCCTAACACTAACGCGTACCCTAACCCTAACCCCTACCCTAACACTAACACGTACCCTAATCCTAACCAATACCCTAAACCGAGCCCTAACCCTAACACTAACCCTAACCCTAACCCTAACCCATACCCTACGCCGTACCCGAAGCCCTCCCCGAACCCGTACCCTAAGCCGTACCCTAAGCCGTACCCTAAGCCTAACCCTAACCCTAGGCTACCCTTGACTGCTTCTGCCTCCAATAGATTTCCTAACCACTAGTGTTTTAAGGAACAGCTTAAAAAGAGAATCCTAATGTGATTTCTTTATAATGGGTGTGTTCCTTATCTTATCCTAGTGTCTAAACTCTTCTCCATGGCTGGACCCCCAAATAATATTCCTTTACGTGCTAAGGTGTATCTAGAGAGTGGGATAGGTTTAATAACTACCCTAACCCTAACGCGTACCCTAACCCTAACCCCTACCCTAACCCTAACATGTACCCTAATGCTAACCCGTACCCTAAACCGAGCCCTAACCCTAACACTAACCCTAACCCTAACCCTAACCCATACCCTACGCCGTACCCGAAGCCCTCCCCGAACCCGTACCCTAAGCCGTACCCTAAGCCGTACTCTAAGCCTAACCCTAACCCTAGGCTACCCTTGACTGCTTCTACCTCCAATAGATTTCCTAAGCACTAGTGTTTTAAGGAACAACTTAAAAAGAGAATCCTAATGTGATTTCTTTATAATGGGTGTGTTCCTTATCTTATCCTAGTGTCTAAACTCTTCTCCATGGCTGGACCTCCAAATAATATTCCTTTATGTGCTAAGGGGTATCTAGAGAGTGGGATAGGTTTAATAACTACCCTAACACTAACGCGTACCCTAACCCTAACCCCTACCCTAACACTAACACGTACCCTAATCCTAACCAATACCCTAAACCGAGCCCTAACCCTAACACTAACCCTAACCCTAACCCTAACCCATACCCTACGCCGTACCCGAAGCCCTCCCCGAACCCGTACCCTAAGCCGTACGCTAAGCTGTACCCTAAGCCTAACCCTAACCCTAGGCTACCCTTGAATGCTTCTGCCTCCAATAGATTTCCTAAGCACTAGTGTTTTAAGGAACAGCTTAAAAAGAGAATCCTAATGTGATTTCTTTATAATGGGTGTGTTCCTTATCTTATCCTAGTGTCTAAACTCTTCTCCATGGCTGGACCCTCACATAATATTCCTTTACGTGCTAAGGGGTATCTAGAGAGTGGGTTAGGTTTAATAACTACCCTAACACTAACGCGTACCCTAACCCTAACTCCTACCGTAACCCTAACACGTACCCTAATCCTAACCAATACCCTAAACCGAGCCCTAACCCTAACACTAACCCTAACCCTAACCCTAAGCCATACCCTACGCCGTACCCGAAGCCCTCCCCGAACCCGTACCCTAAGCCGTACCCTAAGCCGTACCCTAAGCCTAACCCTAACCCTAGGCTACCCTTGACTGCTTCTGCCTCCAATAGATTTCCTAAGCACTAGTGTTTTAAGGAACATCTTAAAAAGAGAATCCTATTGTGATTTCTTTATAATGGGTGTGTTCCTTATCTTATCCTAGTGTCTAAACTCTTCTCCATGGCTGGACCCCCAAATAATATTCCTTGACGTGCTAAGGTGTATCTAGAGAGTGGGATAGGTTTAATAACTACCCTAACCCTAACGCGTACCCTAACCCTAACCCCTACCCTAACCCTAACATGTACCCTAATCCTAACACGTACCCTAATCGGAGCCCTAACCCTAACACTAACCCTAACCCTAACCCATACCCTATGCCGTACCCGAAGCCCTCCCCGAACCCGTACCCTAAGCCGTACCCTAAGCCTAACCCCAAGCCTAACCCTAACCCTAGGCTACCCTTGACTGCTTCTGCCTCCAATAGATTTCCTAAGCACTAGTGTTTTAAGGAACATCTTAAAAAGAGAATCCTATTGTGATTTCTTTATAATGGGTGTGTTCCTTATCTTATCCTAGTGTCTAAACTCTTCTCCATGGCTGGACCCCCAAATAATATTCCTTGACGTGCTAAGGTGTATCTAGAGAGTGGGATAGGTTTAATAACTACCCTAACCCTAACGCGTACCCTAACCCTAACCCCTACCCTAACCCTAACATGTACCCTAATCCTAACACGTACCCTAATCGGAGCCCTAACCCTAACACTAACCCTAACCCTAACCCATACCCTATGCCGTACCCGAAGCCCTCCCCGAACCCGTACCCTAAGCCGTACCCTAAGCCTAACCCCAAGCCTAACCCTAACCGTAGGCTACTCTTGACTGCTTCTGCCTCCAATAGATTTCCTAAGCACTAGTGTTTTAAGGAACAGCTTAAAAAGAGAATCCTAATGTGATTTCTTTATAATGGGTGTGTTCCTTATTTATCAAAGTGTCTAAACTCTTCTGCATGGCTGGACCTCCAAATAATATTCCTTTACCTGCTAAGCGGTATCTAGGGAGTGGGATAGGTTTAATAACTACCCTAACACTAACACGTACCCTAACCCTAACCCCTACCCTAACACTAACACGTACCCTAATCCTAACCAATACCCTAAACCGAGCCCTAACCCTAACACTAACCCTAACCCTAACCCTAACCCATACCCTACGCCGTACCCGAAGCCCTCCCCGAACCCGTACCCTAAGCCGTACCCTAAGCCGTACCCTAAGCCTAACCCTAACCCTAGGCTACCCTTGACTGCTTCTGCCTCCAATAGATTTCCTAAGCACTAGTGTTTTAAGGAACAGCTTAAAAAGAGAATCCTAATGTGATTTCTTTATAATGGGTGTGTTCCTTATCTTATCCTAGTGTCTAAACTCTTCTCCATGGCTGGACCCCCAAATAATATTCCTTTACGTGCTAAGGTGTATCTAGAGAGTGGGATAGGTTTAATAACTACCCTAACCCTAACGCGTACCCTAACCCTAACCCCTACCCTAACCCTAACATGTACCCTAATGCTAACCCGTACCCTAAACCGAGCCCTAACCCTAACACTAACCCTAACCCTAACCCTAACCCATACCCTACGCCGTACCCGAAGCCCTCCCCGAACCCGTACCCTAAGCCGTACCCTAAGCCGTACTCTAAGCCTAACCCTAACCCTAGGCTACCCTTGACTGCTTCTACCTCCAATAGATTTCCTAAGCACTAGTGTTTTAAGGAACAACTTAAAAAGAGAATCCTAATGTGATTTCTTTATAATGGGTGTGTTCCTTATCTTATCCTAGTGTCTAAACTCTTCTCCATGGCTGGACCTCCAAATAATATTCCTTTATGTGCTAAGGGGTATCTAGAGAGTGGGATAGGTTTAATAACTACCCTAACACTAACGCGTACCCTAACCCTAACCCCTACCCTAACACTAACACGTACCCTAATCCTAACCAATACCCTAAACCGAGCCCTAACCCTAACACTAACCCTAACCCTAACCCTAACCCATACCCTACGCCGTACCCGAAGCCCTCTCCGAACCCGTACCCTAAGCCGTACGCTAAGCTGTACCCTAAGCCTAACCCTAACCCTAGGCTACCCTTGAATGCTTCTGCCTCCAATAGATTTCCTAAGCACTAGTGTTTTAAGGAACAGCTTAAAAAGAGAATCCTAATGTGATTTCTTTATAATGGGTGTGTTCCTTATCTTATCCTAGTGTCTAAACTCTTCTCCATGGCTGGACCCTCACATAATATTCCTTTACGTGCTAAGGGGTATCTAGAGAGTGGGTTAGGTTTAATAACTACCCTAACACTAACGCGTACCCTAACCCTAACTACTACCGTAACCCTAACACGTACCCTAATCCTAACCAATACCCTAAACCGAGCCCTAACCCTAACACTAACCCTAACCCTAACCCTAAGCCATACCCTACGCCGTACCCGAAGCCCTCCCCGAACCCGTACCCTAAGCCGTACCCTAAGCCGTACCCTAAGCCTAACCCTAACCCTAGGCTACCCTTGACTGCTTCTGCCTCCAATAGATTTCCTAAGCACTAGTGTTTTAAGGAACATCTTAAAAAGAGAATCCTATTGTGATTTCTTTATAATGGGTGTGTTCCTTATCTTATCCTAGTGTCTAAACTCTTCTCCATGGCTGGACCCCCAAATAATATTCCTTGACGTGCTAAGGTGTATCTAGAGAGTGGGATAGGTTTAATAACTACCCTAACCCTAACGCGTACCCTAACCCTAACCCCTACCCTAACCCTAACATGTACCCTAATCCTAACACGTACCCTAATCGGAGCCCTAACCCTAACACTAACCCTAACCCTAACCCATACCCTATGCCGTACCCGAAGCCCTCCCCGAACCCGTACCCTAAGCCGTACCCTAAGCCTAACCCTAACCCTAGGCTACCCTTGACTGCTTCTGCCTCCAATAGATTTCCTAGGCACTAGTGTTTTAAGGAACAGCTTAAAAAGAGAATCCTAATGTGATTTCTTTATAATGGGTGTGTTCCTTATCTTATCCTAGTGTCTAAACTCTTCTCCATGGCTGGACCTCCAAATAATATTCCTTTATGTGCTAAGGGGTATCTAGAGAGTGGGATAGCTTTAATAACTACCCTAACACTAACGCGTACCCTAACCCTAACCCCTACCCTAACCATAACACGTACCCTAATCCTAACCAATACCCTAAACCGAGCCCTAACCCTAACACTAACCCTAACCCTAACCCATACCCTACGCCGTACCCGAAGCCCTCCCCGAACCCGTACCCTAAGCCGTACCCTAAGCCGTACCCTAAGCCTAACCCTAACCCTAGGCTACCCTTGACTGCTTCTGCCTCCAATAGATTTCCTAAGCACTAGTGTTTTAAGGAACAGCTTAAAAAGAGAATCCTAATGTGATTTCTTTATAATGGGTGTGTTCCTTATCTTATCCTAGTGTCTAAACTCTTCTCCATGGCTGGACCTCCAAATAATATTCCTTTATGTGCTAAGGGGTATCTAGAGAGTGGGATAGCTTTAATAACTACCCTAACACTAACGCGTACCCTAACCCTAACCCCTACCCTAACCATAACACGTACCCTAATCCTAACCAATACCCTAAACCGAGCCCTAACCCTAACACTAACCCTAACCCTAACCCATACCCTACGCCGTACCCGAAGCCCTCCCCGAACCCGTACCCTAAGCCGTACCCTAAGCCGTACCCTAAGCCTAACCCTAACCCTAGGCTACCCTTGACTGCTTCTGCCTCCAATAGATTTCCTAAGCACTAGTGTTTTAAGGAACAGCTTAAAAAGAGAATCCTAATGTGATTTCTTTATAATGGGTGTGTTCCTTATCTTATCCTAGTGTCTAAACTCTTCTGCATGGCTGGACCTCCAAATAATATTCCTTTACGTGCTAAGCGGTATCTAGGGAGTGGGATAGGTTTAATAACTACCCTAACACTAACGCGTACCCTAACCCTAACCCCTACCCTAACACTAACACGTACCCTAATCCTAACCAATACCCTAAACCGAGCCCTAACCCTAACACTAACCCTAACCCTAACCCTAACCCATACCCTACGCCGTACCCGAAGCCCTCCCCGAACCCGTACCCTAAGCCGTACCCTAAGCCGTACCCTAAGCCTAACCCTAACCCTAGGCTACCCTTGACTGCTTCTGCCTCCAATAGATTTCCTAAGCACTAGTGTTTTAAGGAACAGCTTAAAAAGAGAATCCTAATGTGATTTCTTTATAATGGGTGTGTTCCTTATCTTATCCTAGTGTCTAAACTCTTCTCCATGGCTGGACCCCCAAATAATATTCCTTTACGTGCTAAGGTGTATCTAGAGAGTGGGATAGGTTTAATAACTACCCTAACCCTAACGCGTACCCTAACCCTAACCCCTACCCTAACCCTAACATGTACCCTAATGCTAACCCGTACCCTAAACCGAGCCCTAACCCTAACACTAACCCTAACCCTAACCCTAACCCATACCCTACGCCGTACCCGAAGCCCTCTCCGAACCCGTACCCTAAGCCGTACGCTAAGCTGTACCCTAAGCCTAACCCTAACCCTAGGCTACCCTTGAATGCTTCTGCCTCCAATAGATTTCCTAAGCACTAGTGTTTTAAGGAACAGCTTAAAAAGAGAATCCTAATGTGATTTCTTTATAATGGGTGTGTTCCTTATCTTATCCTAGTGTCTAAACTCTTCTCCATGGCTGGACCCTCACATAATATTCCTTTACGTGCTAAGGGGTATCTAGAGAGTGGGTTAGGTTTAATAACTACCCTAACACTAACGCGTACCCTAACCCTAACTACTACCGTAACCCTAACACGTACCCTAATCCTAACCAATACCCTAAACCGAGCCCTAACCCTAACACTAACCCTAACCCTAACCCTAAGCCATACCCTACGCCGTACCCGAAGCCCTCCCCGAACCCGTACCCTAAGCCGTACCCTAAGCCGTACCCTAAGCCTAACCCTAACCCTAGGCTACCCTTGACTGCTTCTGCCTCCAATAGATTTCCTAAGCACTAGTGTTTTAAGGAACATCTTAAAAAGAGAATCCTATTGTGATTTCTTTATAATGGGTGTGTTCCTTATCTTATCCTAGTGTCTAAACTCTTCTCCATGGCTGGACCCCCAAATAATATTCCTTGACGTGCTAAGGTGTATCTAGAGAGTGGGATAGGTTTAATAACTACCCTAACCCTAACGCGTACCCTAACCCTAACCCCTACCCTAACCCTAACATGTACCCTAATCCTAACACGTACCCTAATCGGAGCCCTAACCCTAACACTAACCCTAACCCTAACCCATACCCTATGCCGTACCCGAAGCCCTCCCCGAACCCGTACCCTAAGCCGTACCCTAAGCCTAACCCTAACCCTAGGCTACCCTTGACTGCTTCTGCCTCCAATAGATTTCCTAGGCACTAGTGTTTTAAGGAACAGCTTAAAAAGAGAATCCTAATGTGATTTCTTTATAATGGGTGTGTTCCTTATCTTATCCTAGTGTCTAAACTCTTCTCCATGGCTGGACCTCCAAATAATATTCCTTTATGTGCTAAGGGGTATCTAGAGAGTGGGATAGCTTTAATAACTACCCTAACACTAACGCGTACCCTAACCCTAACCCCTACCCTAACCATAACACGTACCCTAATCCTAACCAATACCCTAAACCGAGCCCTAACCCTAACACTAACCCTAACCCTAACCCATACCCTACGCCGTACCCGAAGCCCTCCCCGAACCCGTACCCTAAGCCGTACCCTAAGCCGTACCCTAAGCCTAACCCTAACCCTAGGCTACCCTTGACTGCTTCTGCCTCCAATAGATTTCCTAAGCACTAGTGTTTTAAGGAACAGCTTAAAAAGAGAATCCTAATGTGATTTCTTTATAATGGGTGTGTTCCTTATCTTATCCTAGTGTCTAAACTCTTCTCCATGGCTGGACCTCCAAATAATATTCCTTTATGTGCTAAGGGGTATCTAGAGAGTGGGATAGCTTTAATAACTACCCTAACACTAACGCGTACCCTAACCCTAACCCCTACCCTAACCATAACACGTACCCTAATCCTAACCAATACCCTAAACCGAGCCCTAACCCTAACACTAACCCTAACCCTAACCCATACCCTACGCCGTACCCGAAGCCCTCCCCGAACCCGTACCCTAAGCCGTACCCTAAGCCGTACCCTAAGCCTAACCCTAACCCTAGGCTACCCTTGACTGCTTCTGCCTCCAATAGATTTCCTAAGCACTAGTGTTTTAAGGAACAGCTTAAAAAGAGAATCCTAATGTGATTTCTTTATAATGGGTGTGTTCCTTATCTTATCCTAGTGTCTAAACTCTTCTGCATGGCTGGACCTCCAAATAATATTCCTTTACGTGCTAAGCGGTATCTAGGGAGTGGGATAGGTTTAATAACTACCCTAACACTAACGCGTACCCTAACCCTAACCCCTACCCTAACACTAACACGTACCCTAATCCTAACCAATACCCTAAACCGAGCCCTAACCCTAACACTAACCCTAACCCTAACCCTAACCCATACCCTACGCCGTACCCGAAGCCCTCCCCGAACCCGTACCCTAAGCCGTACCCTAAGCCGTACCCTAAGCCTAACCCTAACCCTAGGCTACCCTTGACTGCTTCTGCCTCCAATAGATTTCCTAAGCACTAGTGTTTTAAGGAACAGCTTAAAAAGAGAATCCTAATGTGATTTCTTTATAATGGGTGTGTTCCTTATCTTATCCTAGTGTCTAAACTCTTCTCCATGGCTGGACCCCCAAATAATATTCCTTTACGTGCTAAGGTGTATCTAGAGAGTGGGATAGGTTTAATAACTACCCTAACCCTAACGCGTACCCTAACCCTAACCCCTACCCTAACCCTAACATGTACCCTAATGCTAACCCGTACCCTAAACCGAGCCCTAACCCTAACACTAACCCTAACCCTAACCCTAACCCATACCCTACGCCGTACCCGAAGCCCTCCCCGAACCCGTACCCTAAGCCGTACTCTAAGCCTAACCCTAACCCTAGGCTACCCTTCACTGCTTCTGCCTCCAATAGATTTCCTAAGCACTAGTGTTTTAAGGAACAACTTAAAAAGAGAATCCTAATGTGATTTCTTTATAATGGGTGTGTTCCTTATCTTATCCTAGTGTCTAAACTCTTCTCCTTGGCTGGACCTCCAAATAATATTCCTTTATGTGCTAAGGGGTATCTAGAGAGTGGGATAGCTTTAATAACTACCCTAACACTAACGCGTACCCTAACCCTAACCCCTACCCTAACACTAACACGTACCCTAATCCTAACCAATACCCTAAACCGAGCCCTAACCCTAACACTAACCCTAACCCTAACCCTAACCCATACCCTACGCCGTACCCGAAGCCCTCCCCGAACCCGTACCCTAAGCCGTACGCTAAGCTGTACCCTAAGCCTAACCCTAACCCTAGGCTACCCTTGAATGCTTCTGCCTCCAATAGATTTCCTAAGCACTAGTGTTTTAAGGAACAGCTTAAAAAGAGAATCCTAATGTGATTTCTTTATAATGGGTGTGTTCCTTATCTTATCCTAGTGTCTAAACTCTTCTCCATGGCTGGACCCTCAAATAATATTCCTGTACGTGCTAAGGGGTATCTAGAGAGTGGGTTAGGTTTAATAACTACCCTAACACTAACGCGTAACCTAACCCTAACCCCTACCGTAACCCTAACACGTACCCTAATCCTAACCAATACCCTAAACCGAGCCCTAACCCTAACACTAACCCTAACCCTAACCCATACCCTACGCCGTACCCGAAGCCCTCCCCGAACCCGTAACCTAAGCCGTACCCTAAGCCGTACCCTAAGCCTAACCCTAACCCTAGGCTACCCTTGACTGCTTCTGCCTCCAATAGATTTCCTAAGCACTAGTGTTTTAAGGAACAGCTTAAAAAGAGAATCCTAATGTGATTTCTTTATAATGGGTGTGTTCCTTATTTATCAAAGTGTCTAAACTCTTCTGCATGGCTGGACCTCCAAATAATATTCCTTTACGTGCTAAGCGGTATCTAGGGAGTGGGATAGGTTTAATAACTAACCTAACACTAACGCGTACCCTAACCCTAACCCCTACCCTAACACTAACACGTACCCTAATCCTAACCAATACCCTAAACCGAGCCCTAACCCTAACACTAACCCTAACCCTAACCCTAACCCTAACCCATACCCTACGCCGTACCCGAAGCCCTCCCCGAACCCGTACCCTAAGCCGTACGCTAAGCTGTACCCTAAGCCTAACCCTAACCCTAGGCTACCCTTGAATGCTTCTGCCTCCAATAGATTTCCTAAGCACTAGTGTTTTAAGGAACAGCTTAAAAAGAGAAACCTAATGTGATTTCTTTATAATGGGTGTGTTCCTTATCTTATCCTAGTGTCTAAACTCTTCTCCATGGCTGGACCCTCACATAATATTCCTTTACGTGCTAAGGGGTATCTAGAGAGTGGGTTAGGTTTAATAACTACCCTAACACTAACGCGTACCCTAACCCTAACCCCTACCGTAACCCTAACACGTACCCTAATCCTAACCAATAACCTATACCGAGCCCTAACCCTAACACTAACCCTAACCCTAACCCTAAGCCATACCCTACGCCGTACCCGAAGCCCTCCCCGAACCCGTACCCTAAGCCGTACCCTAAGCCGTACCCTAAGCCTAACCCTAACCCTAGGCTACCCTTGACTGCTTCTGCCTCCAATAGATTTCCTAAGCACTAGTGTTTTAAGGAACAGCTTAAAAAGAGAATCCTAATGTGATTTCTTTATAATGGGTGTGTTCCTTATCTTATCCTAGTGTCTAAACTCTTCTCCATGGCTGGACCTCCAAATAATATTCCTTTATGTGCTAAGGGGTATCTAGAGAGTGGGATAGCTTTAATAACTACCCTAACACTAACGCGTACCCTAACCCTACCCCCTACCCTAACACTAACACGTACCCTAATCCTAACCAATACCCTAAACCGAGCCCTAACCCTAACACTAACCCTAACCCTAACCCTAACCCATACCCTACGCCGTAACCGAAGCCCTCCCCGAACCCGTACCCTAAGCCGTACGCTAAGCTGTACCCTAAGCCTAACCCTAACCCTAGGCTACCCTTGAATGCTTCTGCCTCCAATAGATTTCCTAAGCACTAGTGTTTTAAGGAACAGCTTAACAAGAGAATCCTAATGTGATTTCTTTATAATGGGTGTGTTCCTTATCTTATCCTAGTGTCTAAACTCTTCTCCATGGCTGGACCCTCAAATAATATTCCTTTACGTGCTAAGGGGTATCTAGAGAGTGGGTTAGGTTTAATAACTACCTTAACACTAACGCGTAACCTAACCCTAACCCCTACCGTAACCCTAACACGTACCCTAATCCTAACCAATACCCTAAACCGAGCCCTAACCCTAACACTAACCCTAACCCTAACCCTAACCCATACCCTACGCCGTACCCGAAGCCCTCCCCGAACCCGTACCCTAAGCCGTACCCTAAGCCTAACCCTAACCCTAGGCTACCCTTGACTGCTTCTGCCTCCAATAGATTTCCTAGGCACTAGTGTTTTAAGGAACAGCTTAAAAAGAGAATCCTAATGTGATTTCTTTATAATGGGTGTGTTCCTTATCTTATCCTAGTGTCTAAACTCTTCTCCATGGCTGGACCTCCAAATAATATTCCTTTATGTGCTAAGGGGTATCTAGAGAGTGGGATAGCTTTAATAACTACCCTAACACTAACGCGTACCCTAACCCTAACCCCTACCCTAACCATAACACGTACCCTAATCCTAACCAATACCCTAAACCGAGCCCTAACCCTAACACTAACCCTAACCCTAACCCATACCCTACGCCGTACCCGAAGCCCTCCCCGAACCCGTACCCTAAGCCGTACCCTAAGCCGTACCCTAAGCCTAACCCTAACCCTAGGCTACCCTTGACTGCTTCTGCCTCCAATAGATTTCCTAAGCACTAGTGTTTTAAGGAACAGCTTAAAAAGAGAATCCTAATGTGATTTCTTTATAATGGGTGTGTTCCTTATCTTATCCTAGTGTCTAAACTCTTCTCCATGGCTGGACCTCCAAATAATATTCCTTTATGTGCTAAGGGGTATCTAGAGAGTGGGATAGCTTTAATAACTACCCTAACACTAACGCGTACCCTAACCCTAACCCCTACCCTAACCATAACACGTACCCTAATCCTAACCAATACCCTAAACCGAGCCCTAACCCTAACACTAACCCTAACCCTAACCCATACCCTACGCCGTACCCGAAGCCCTCCCCGAACCCGTACCCTAAGCCGTACCCTAAGCCGTACCCTAAGCCTAACCCTAACCCTAGGCTACCCTTGACTGCTTCTGCCTCCAATAGATTTCCTAAGCACTAGTGTTTTAAGGAACAGCTTAAAAAGAGAATCCTAATGTGATTTCTTTATAATGGGTGTGTTCCTTATCTTATCCTAGTGTCTAAACTCTTCTGCATGGCTGGACCTCCAAATAATATTCCTTTACGTGCTAAGCGGTATCTAGGGTGTGGGATAGGTTTAATAACTACCCTAACACTAACGCGTACCCTAACCCTAACCCCTACCCTAACACTGACACGTACCCTAATCCTAACCAATACCCTAAACCGAGCCCTAACCCTAACACTAACCCTAACCCTAACCCTAACCCATACCCTACGCCGTACCCGAAGCCCTCCCCGAACCCGTACCCTAAGCCGTACCCTAAGCCGTACCCTAAGCCTAACCCTAACCCTAGGCTACCCTTGACTGCTTCTGCCTCCAATAGATTTCCTAAGCACTAGTGTTTTAAGGAACAGCTTAAAAAGAGAATCCTAATGTGATTTCTTTATAATGGGTGTGTTCCTTATCTTATCCTAGTGTCTAAACTCTTCTCCATGGCTGGACCCCCAAATAATATTCCTTTACGTGCTAAGGTGTATCTAGAGAGTGGGATAGGTTTAATAACTACCCTAACCCTAACGCGTACCCTAACCCTAACCCCTACCCTAACCCTAACATGTACCCTAATGCTAACCCGTACCCTAAACCGAGCCCTAACCCTAACACTAACCCTAACCCTAACCCTAACCCATACCCTACGCCGTACCCGAAGCCCTCCCCGAACCCGTACCCTAAGCCGTACCCTAAGCCGTACTCTAAGCCTAACCCTAACCCTAGGCTACCCTTCACTGCTTCTGCCTCCAATAGATTTCCTAAGCACTAGTGTTTTAAGGAACAACTTAAAAAGAGAATCCTAATGTGATTTCTTTATAATGGGTGTGTTCCTTATCTTATCCTAGTGTCTAAACTCTTCTCCTTGGCTGGACCTCCAAATAATATTCCTTTATGTGCTAAGGGGTATCTAGAGAGTGGGATAGCTTTAATAACTACCCTAACACTAACGCGTACCCTAACCCTAACCCCTACCCTAACACTAACACGTACCCTAATCCTAACCAATACCCTAAACCGAGCCCTAACCCTAACACTAACCCTAACCCTAACCCTAACCCATACCCTACGCCGTACCCGAAGCCCTCCCCGAACCCGTACCCTAAGCCGTACGCTAAGCTGTACCCTAAGCCTAACCCTAACCCTAGGCTACCCTTGAATGCTTCTGCCTCCAATAGATTTCCTAAGCACTAGTGTTTTAAGGAACAGCTTAAAAAGAGAATCCTAATGTGATTTCTTTATAATGGGTGTGTTCCTTATCTTATCCTAGTGTCTAAACTCTTCTCCATGGCTGGACCCTCAAATAATATTCCTTTACGTGCTAAGGGGTATCTAGAGAGTGGGTTAGGTTTAATAACTACCCTAACGCTAACGCGTAACCTAACCCTAACCCCTACCGTAACCCTAACACGTACCCTAATCCTAACCAATATCCTAAACCGAGCCCTAACCCTAACACTAACCCTAACCCTAATCCTAAGCCATACCCTACGCCGTACCTGAAGCCCTCCCCGAACCCGTACCCTAAGCCGTACCCTAAGCTGTACCCTAAGCCTAACCCTAACCCTAGGCTACCCTTGACTGCTTCTGCCTCCAATAGATTTCCTAAGCACTAGTGTTTTAAGGAACAGCTTAAAAAGAGAATCCTAATGTGATTTCTTTATAATGGGTGTGTTCCTTATCTTATCCTAGTGTCTAAACTCTTCTCCATGGCTGGACCTCCAAATAATATTCCTTTATGTGCTAAGGGGTATCTAGAGAGTGGGATAGCTTTAATAACTATCCTAACACTAACGCGTACCCTAACCCTAACCCCTACCCTAACCATAACACCTACCCTAATCCTAACCAATACCCTAAACCGAGCCCTAACCCTAACACTAAACCTAACCCTAACCCATACCCTATGCCGTACCCGAAGCCCTCCCCGAACCCGTACCCTAAGCCGTACCCTAAGCCTAACCCCAAGCCTAACCCTAACCGTAGGCTACTCTTGACTGCTTCTGCCTCCAATAGATTTCCTAAGCACTAGTGTTTTAAGGAACAGCTTAAAAAGAGAATCCTAATGTGATTTCTTTATAATGGGTGTGTTCCTTATTTATCAAAGTGTCTAAACTCTTCTGCATGGCTGGACCTCCAAATAATATTCCTTTACGTGCTAAGCGGTATCTAGGGAGTGGGATAGGTTTAATAACTACCCTAACCCTAACGCGTACCCTAACCCTAACCCCTACCCTAACACTAACACGTACCCTAATCCTAACCAATACCCTAAACCGAGCCCTAACCCTAACACTAACCCTAACCCTAACCCTAACCCATACCCTACGCCGTACCCGAAGCCCTCCCCGAACCCGTACCCTAAGCCGTACCCTAAGCCGTACCCTAAGCCTAACCCTAACCCTAGGCTACCCTTGACTGCTTCTGCCTCCAATAGATTTCCTAAGCACTAGTGTTTTAAGGAACAGCTTAAAAAGAGAATCCTAATGTGATTTCTTTATAATGGGTGTGTTCCTTATCTTATCCTAGTGTCTAAACTCTTCTCCATGGCTGGACCCCCAAATAATATTCCTTTACGTGCTAAGGTGTATCTAGAGAGTGGCATAGGTTTAATAACTACCCTAACCCTAACGCGTACCCTAACCCTAACCCCTACCCTAACCCTAACATGTACCCTAATGCTAACCCGTACCCTAAACCGAGCCCTAACCCTAACATTAACCCTAACCCTAACCCTAACCCATACCCTACGCCGTACCCGAAGCCCTCCCCGAACCCGTACCCTAAGCCGTACCCTAAGCCGTACTCTAAGCCTAACCCTAACCCTAGGCTACCCTTCACTGCTTCTGCCTCCAAAGGATTTCCTAAGCACTAGTGTTTTAAGGAACAGCTTAAAAAGAGAATCCTAATGTGATTTCTTTATAATGGGTGTGTTCCTTATCTTATCCTAGTGTCTAAACTCTTCTCCATGGCTGGACCTCCAAATAATATTCCTTTATGTGCTAAGGGGTATCTAGAGAGTGGGATAGCTTTAATAACTACCCTAACACTAACGCGTACCCTAACCCTAACCCCTACCCTAACCATAACACGTACCCTAATCCTAACCAATACCCTAAACCGAGCCCTAACCCTAACACTAACCCTAACCCTAACCCATACCCTACGCCGTACCCGAAGCCCTCCCCGAACCCGTACCCTAAGCCGTACCCTAAGCCGTACCCTAAGCCTAACCCTAACCCTAGGCTACCCTTGACTGCTTCTGCCTCCAATAGATTTCCTAAGCACTAGTGTTTTAAGGAACAGCTTAAAAAGAGAATCCTAATGTGATTTCTTTATAATGGGTGTGTTCCTTATCTTATCCTAGTGTCTAAACTCTTCTCCATGGCTGGACCCCCAAATAATATTCCTTTACGTGCTAAGGTGTATCTAGAGAGTGGGATAGGTTTAATAACTACCCTAACCCTAACGCGTACCCTAACCCTAACCCCTACCCTAACCCTAACATGTACCCTAATGCTAACCCGTACCCTAAACCGAGCCCTAACCCTAACACTAACCCTAACCCTAACCCTAACCCATACCCTACGCCGTACCCGAAGCCCTCCCCGAACCCGTACCCTAAGCCGTACCCTAAGCCGTACTCTAAGCCTAACCCTAACCCTAGGCTACCCTTCACTGCTTCTGCCTCCAATAGATTTCCTAAGCACTAGTGTTTTAAGGAACAACTTAAAAAGAGAATCCTAATGTGATTTCTTTATAATGGGTGTGTTCCTTATCTTATCCTAGTGTCTAAACTCTTCTCCTTGGCTGGACCTCCAAATAATATTCCTTTATGTGCTAAGGGGTATCTAGAGAGTGGGATAGCTTTAATAACTACCCTAACACTAACGCGTACCCTAACCCTAACCCCTACCCTAACACTAACACGTACCCTAATCCTAACCAATACCCTAAACCGAGCCCTAACCCTAACACTAACCCTAACCCTAACCCTAACCCATACCCTACGCCGTACCCGAAGCCCTCCCCGAACCCGTACCCTAAGCCGTACGCTAAGCTGTACCCTAAGCCTAACCCTAACCCTAGGCTACCCTTGAATGCTTCTGCCTCCAATAGATTTCCTAAGCACTAGTGTTTTAAGGAACAGCTTAAAAAGAGAATCCTAATGTGATTTCTTTATAATGGGTGTGTTCCTTATCTTATCCTAGTGTCTAAACTCTTCTCCATGGCTGGACCCTCAAATAATATTCCTTTACGTGCTAAGGGGTATCTAGAGAGTGGGTTAGGTTTAATAACTACCCTAACGCTAACGCGTAACCTAACCCTAACCCCTACCGTAACCCTAACACGTACCCTAATCCTAACCAATATCCTAAACCGAGCCCTAACCCTAACACTAACCCTAACCCTAATCCTAAGCCATACCCTACGCCGTACCTGAAGCCCTCCCCGAACCCGTACCCTAAGCCGTACCCTAAGCTGTACCCTAAGCCTAACCCTAACCCTAGGCTACCCTTGACTGCTTCTGCCTCCAATAGATTTCCTAAGCACTAGTGTTTTAAGGAACAGCTTAAAAAGAGAATCCTAATGTGATTTCTTTATAATGGGTGTGTTCCTTATCTTATCCTAGTGTCTAAACTCTTCTCCATGGCTGGACCTCCAAATAATATTCCTTTATGTGCTAAGGGGTATCTAGAGAGTGGGATAGCTTTAATAACTATCCTAACACTAACGCGTACCCTAACCCTAACCCCTACCCTAACCATAACACCTACCCTAATCCTAACCAATACCCTAAACCGAGCCCTAACCCTAACACTAAACCTAACCCTAACCCATACCCTTTGCCGTACCCGAAGCCCTCCCCGAACCCGTACCCTAAGCCGTACCCTAAGCCTAACCCCAAGCCTAACCCTAACCGTAGGCTACTCTTGACTGCTTCTGCCTCCAATAGATTTCCTAAGCACTAGTGTTTTAAGGAACAGCTTAAAAAGAGAATCCTAATGTGATTTCTTTATAATGGGTGTGTTCCTTATTTATCAAAGTGTCTAAACTCTTCTGCATGGCTGGACCTCCAAATAATATTCCTTTACGTGCTAAGCGGTATCTAGGGAGTGGGATAGGTTTAATAACTACCCTAACCCTAACGCGTACCCTAACCCTAACCCCTACCCTAACACTAACACGTACCCTAATCCTAACCAATACCCTAAACCGAGCCCTAACCCTAACACTAACCCTAACCCTAACCCTAACCCATACCCTACGCCGTACCCGAAGCCCTCCCCGAACCCGTACCCTAAGCCGTACCCTAAGCCGTACCCTAAGCCTAACCCTAACCCTAGGCTACCCTTGACTGCTTCTGCCTCCAATAGATTTCCTAAGCACTAGTGTTTTAAGGAACAGCTTAAAAAGAGAATCCTAATGTGATTTCTTTATAATGGGTGTGTTCCTTATCTTATCCTAGTGTCTAAACTCTTCTCCATGGCTGGACCCCCAAATAATATTCCTTTACGTGCTAAGGTGTATCTAGAGAGTGGCATAGGTTTAATAACTACCCTAACCCTAACGCGTACCCTAACCCTAACCCCTACCCTAACCCTAACATGTACCCTAATGCTAACCCGTACCCTAAACCGAGCCCTAACCCTAACATTAACCCTAACCCTAACCCTAACCCATACCCTACGCCGTACCCGAAGCCCTCCCCGAACCCGTACCCTAAGCCGTACCCTAAGCCGTACTCTAAGCCTAACCCTAACCCTAGGCTACCCTTCACTGCTTCTGCCTCCAAAGGATTTCCTAAGCACTAGTGTTTTAAGGAACAGCTTAAAAAGAGAATCCTAATGTGATTTCTTTATAATGGGTGTGTTCCTTATCTTATCCTAGTGTCTAAACTCTTCTCCATGGCTGGACCTCCAAATAATATTCCTTTATGTGCTAAGGGGTATCTAGAGAGTGGGATAGCTTTAATAACTACCCTAACACTAACGCGTACCCTAACCCTAACCCCTACCCTAACCATAACACGTACCCTAATCCTAACCAATACCCTAAACCGAGCCCTAACCCTAACACTAACCCTAACCCTAACCCATACCCTACGCCGTACCCGAAGCCCTCCCCGAACCCGTACCCTAAGCCGTACCCTAAGCCGTACCCTAAGCCTAACCCTAACCCTAGGCTACCCTTGACTGCTTCTGCCTCCAATAGATTTCCTAAGCACTAGTGTTTTAAGGAACAGCTTAAAAAGAGAATCCTAATGTGATTTCTTTATAATGGGTGTGTTCCTTATCTTATCCTAGTGTCTAAACTCTTCTCCATGGCTGGACCTCCAAATAATATTCCTTATGTGCTAAGGGGTATCTAGAGAGTGGGATAGCTTTAATAACTACCCTAACACTAACGCGTACCCTAACCCTAACCCCTACCCTAACCCTAACACGTACCCTAATCCTAACCAATACCCTAAACCGAGCCCTAACCCTAACACTAACCCTAACCCTAACCCTAACCCATACCCTACGCCATACCCGAATCCCTCACCGAACCCGTACCCTAAGCCGTACCCTAAGCCGTACCCTAAGCCTAACCCTAACCCTAGGCTACCCTTGACTGCTTCTGCCTCCAATAGATTTCCTAAGCACTAGTGTTTTAAGGAACATCTTAAAAAGAGAATCCTATTGTGATTTCTTTATAATGGGTGTGTTCCTTATCTTATCCTAGTGTCTAAACTCTTCTCCATGGCTGGACCCCCAAATAATATTCCTTGACGTGCTAAGGTGTATCTAGAGAGTTGGATAGGTTTAATAACTACCCTAACCCTAACGCGTACCCTAACCCTAACCCCTACCCTAACCCTAACATGTACCCTAATCCTAACACGTACCCTAATCGGAGCCCTAACCCTAACACTAACCCTAACCCTAACCCATACCCTATGCCGTACCCGAAGCCCTCCCCGAACCCGTACCCTAAGCCGTACCCTAAGCCTAACCCCAAGCCTAACCCTAACCGTAGGCTACTCTTGACTGCTTCTGCCTCCAATAGATTTCCTAAGCACTAGTG
This sequence comes from Balaenoptera physalus, assembly GCF_965194825.1. Lineage (NCBI taxonomy): Eukaryota > Metazoa > Chordata > Mammalia > Artiodactyla > Balaenopteridae > Balaenoptera > Balaenoptera physalus. The sequence goes on along the minus strand of NC_138903.1, from coordinate 140,463,779 downwards.
TTTTAAGGAACAGCTTAAAAAGAGAATCCTAATGTGATTTCTTTATAATGGGTGTGTTCCTTATTTATCAAAGTGTCTAAACTCTTCTGCATGGCTGGACCTCCAAATAATATTCCTTTACGTGCTAAGCGGTATCTAGGGAGTGGGATAGGTTTAATAACTACCCTAACACTAACGCGTACCCTAACCCTAACCCCTACCCTAACACTAACACGTACCCTAATCCTAACCAATACCCTAAACCGAGCCCTAACCCTAACACTAACCCTAACCCTAACCCTAAGCCATACCCTACGCCGTACCCGAAGCCCTCCCCGAACCCGTACCCTAAGCCGTACCCTAAGCCGTACCCTAAGCCTAACCCTAACCCTAGGCTACCCTTGACTGCTTCTGCCTCCAATAGATTTCCTAAGCACTAGTGTTTTAAGGAACAGCTTAAAAAGAGAATCCTAATGTGATTTCTTTATAATGGGTGTGTTCCTTATCTTATCCTAGTGTCTAAACTCTTCTCCATGGCTGGACCCTCAAATAATATTCCTTTACGTGCTAAGGTGTATCTAGAGAGTGGGATAGGTTTAATAACTACCCTAACCCTAACGCGTACCCTAACCCTAACCCCTACCCTAACCCTAACATGTACCCTAATGCTAACCCGTACCCTAAACCGAGCCCTAACCCTAACACTAACCCTAACCCTAACCCTAACCCATACCCTACGCCGTACCCGAAGCCCTCCCCGAACCCGTACCCTAAGCCGTACCCTAAGCCGTACTCTACGCCTAACCCTAACCCTAGGCTACCCTTCACTGCTTCTGCCTCCAATAGATTTCCTAAGCACTAGTGTTTTAAGGAACAACTTAAAAAGAGAATCCTAATGTGATTTCTTTATAATGGGTGTGTTCCTTATCTTATCCTATTGTCTAAACTCTTCTCCATGGCTGGACCCCCAAATAATATTCCTTGACGTGCTAAGGTGTATCTAGAGAGTGGGATAGGTTTAATAACTACCCTAACCCTAACGCGTACCCTAACCCTTACCCCTACCCTAACCCTAACATGTACCCTAATCCTAACACGTACCCTAATCGGAGCCCTAACCCTAACACTAACCCTAACCCTAACCCATACCCTATGCCGTACCCGAAGCCCTCCCCGAACCCGTACCCTAAGCCGTACCCTAAGCCTAACCCCAAGCCTAACCCTAACCGTAGGCTACTCTTGACTGCTTCTGCCTCCAATAGATTTCCTAAGCACTAGTGTTTTAAGGAACAGTTTAAAAAGAGAATCCTAATGTGATTTCTTTATAATGGGTGTGTTCCTTATTTATCAAAGTGTCTAAACTCTTCTGCATGGCTGGACCTCCAAATAATATTCCTTTACGTGCTAAGCGGTATCTAGAGAGTGGGATAGCTTTAATAACTACCCTAACACTAACGCGTACCCTAACCCTAACCCCTACCCTAACCCTAACACGTACCCTAATCCTAACCAATACCCTAAACCGAGCCCTAACCCTAACACTAACCCTAACCCTAACCCTAACCCATACCCTACGCCATACCCGAATCCCTCACCGAACCCGTACCCTAAGCCGTACCCTAAGCCGTACCCTAAGCCTAACCCTAACCCTAGGCTACCCTTGACTGCTTCTGCCTCCAATAGATTTCCTAAGCACTAGTGTTTTAAGGAACATCTTAAAAAGAGAATCCTATTGTGATTTCTTTATAATGGGTGTGTTCCTTATCTTATCCAAGTGTCTAAACTCTTCTCCATGGCTGGACCCCCAAATAATATTCCTTGACGTGCTAAGGTGTATCTAGAGAGTTGGATAGGTTTAATAACTACCCTAACCCTAACGCGTACCCTAACCCTAACCCCTACCCTAACCCTAACATGTACCCTAATCCTAACACGTACCCTAATCGGAGCCCTAACCCTAACACTAACCCTAACCCTAACCCATACCCTATGCCGTACCCGAAGCCCTCCCCGAACCCGTACCCTAAGCCGTACCCTAAGCCTAACCCCAAGCCTAACCCTAACCGTAGGCTACTCTTGACTGCTTCTGCCTCCAATAGATTTCCTAAGCACTAGTGTTTTAAGGAACAGCTTAAAAAGAGAATCCTAATGTGATTTCTTTATAATGGGTGTGTTCCTTATTTATCAAAGTGTCTAAACTCTTCTGCATGGCTGGACCTCCAAATAATATTCCTTTACGTGCTAAGCGGTATCTAGGGAGTGGGATAGGTTTAATAACTACCCTAACACTAACGCGTACCCTAACCCTAACCCCTACCCTAACACTAACACGTACCCTAATCCTAACCAATACCCTAAACCGAGCCCTAACCCTAACACTAACCCTAACCCTAACCCTAAGCCATACCCTACGCCGTACCCGAAGCCCTCCCCGAACCCGTACCCTAAGCCGTACCCTAAGCCGTACCCTAAGCCTAACCCTAACCCTAGGCTACCCTTGACTGCTTCTGCCTCCAATAGATTTCCTAAGCACTAGTGTTTTAAGGAACAGCTTAAAAAGAGAATCCTAATGTGATTTCTTTATAATGGGTGTGTTCCTTATCTTATCCTAGTGTCTAAACTCTTCTCCATGGCTGGACCCCCAAATAATATTCCTTTACGTGCTAAGGTGTATCTAGAGAGTGGGATAGGTTTAATAACTACCCTAACCCTAACGCGTACCCTAACCCTAACCCCTACCCTAACCCTAACATGTACCCTAATGCTAACCCGTACCCTAAACCGAGCCCTAACCCTAACACTAACCCTAACCCTAACCCTAACCCATACCCTACGCCGTACCCGAAGCCCTCCCCGAACCCGTACCCTAAGCCGTACCCTAAGCCGTACTCTAAGCCTAACCCTAACCCTAGGCTACCCTTCACTGCTTCTGCCTCCAATAGATTTCCTAAGCACTAGTGTTTTAAGGAACAACTTAAAAAGAGAATCCTAATGTGATTTCTTTATAATGGGTGTGTTCCTTATCTTATCCTATTGTCTAAACTCTTCTCCATGGCTGGACCCCCAAATAATATTCCTTGACGTGCTAAGGTGTATCTAGAGAGTGGGATAGGTTTAATAACTACCCTAACCCTAACGCGTACCCTAACCCTTACCCCTACCCTAACCCTAACATGTACCCTAATCCTAACACGTACCCTAATCGGAGCCCTAACCCTAACACTAACCCTAACCCTAACCCATACCCTATGCCGTACCCGAAGCCCTCCCCGAACCCGTACCCTAAGCCGTACCCTAAGCCTAACCCCAAGCCTAACCCTAACCGTAGGCTACTCTTGACTGCTTCTGCCTCCAATAGATTTCCTAAGCACTAGTGTTTTAAGGAACAGCTTAAAAAGAGAATCCTAATGTGATTTCTTTATAATGGGTGTGTTCCTTATCTTATCCTAGTGTCTAAACTCTTCTCCATGGCTGGACCCCCAAATAATATTCCTTTACGTGCTAAGGTGTATCTAGAGAGTGGGATAGGTTTATAACTACCCTAACCCTAACGCGTACCCTAACCCTAACCCCTACCCTAACCCTAACATGTACCCTAATGCTAACCCGTACCCTAAACCGAGCCCTAACCCTAACACTAACCCTAACCCTAACCCTAACCCATACCCTACGCCGTACCCGAAGCCCTCCCCGAACCCGTACCCTAAGCCGTACCCTAAGCCGTACCCTAAGCCTAACCCTAACCCTAGGCTACCCTTGACTGCTTCTGCCTCCAATAGATTTCCTAAGCACTAGGGTTTAAGGAACAGCTTAAAAAGAGAATCCTAATGTGATTTCTTTATAATGGGTGTGTTCCTTATCTTATCCTAGTGTCTAAACTCTTCTCCATGGCTGGACCTCCAAATAATATTCCTTATGTGCTAAGGGGTATCTAGAGAGTGGGATAGCTTTAATAACTACCCTAACACTAACGCGTACCCTAACCCTAACCCCTACCCTAACCCTAACACGTACCCTAATCCTAACCAATACCCTAAACCGAGCCCTAACCCTAACACTAACCCTAACCCTAACCCTAAGCCATACCCTACGCCGTACCCGAAGCCCTCCCCGAACCCGTACCCTAAGCCGTACCCTAAGCCGTACCCTAAGCCTAACCCTAACCCTAGGCTACCCTTGACTGCTTCTGCCTCCAATAGATTTCCTAAGCACTAGTGTTTTAAGGAACAGCTTAAAAAGAGAATCCTATTGTGATTTCTTTATAATGGGTGTGTTCCTTATCTTATCCTAGTGTCTAAACTCTTCTCCATGGCTGGACCCCCAAATAATATTCCTTGACGTGCTAAGGTGTATCTAGAGAGTTGGATAGGTTTAATAACTACCCTAACCCTAACGCGTACCCTAACCCTAACCCCTACCCTAACCCTAACATGTACCCTAATCCTAACACGTACCCTAATCGGAGCCCTAACCCTAACCCTAACCCTAACCCTCCCCGAACCCGTAACCTAAGCCGTACCCTAAGCCTAACCCCAAGCCTAACCCTAACCGTAGGCTACTCTTGACTGCTTCTGCCTCCAATAGATTTCCTAAGCACTAGTGTTTTAAGGAACAGCTTAAAAAGAGAATCCTAATGTGATTTCTTTATAATGGGTGTGTTCCTTATCTTATCCTAGTGTCTAAACTCTTCTCCTTGGCTGGACCTCCAAATAATATTCCTTTATGTGCTAAGGGGTATCTAGAGAGTGGGATAGCTTTAATAACTACCCTAACACTAACGCGTACCCTAACCCTAACCCCTACCCTAACACTAACACGTATCCTAATCCTAACCAATACCCTAAACCGAGCCCTAACCCTAACACTAACCCTAACCCTAACCCTAACCCATACCCTACGCCGTACCCGAAGCCCTCCCCGAACCCGTACCCTAAGCCGTACGCTAAGCTGTACCCTAAGCCTAACCCTAACCCTAGGCTACCCTTGAATGCTTCTGCCTCCAATAGATTTCCTAAGCACTAGTGTTTTAAGGAACAGCTTAAAAAGAGAATCCTAATGTGATTTCTTTATAATGGGTGTGTTCCTTATCTTATCCTAGTGTCTAAACTCTTCTCCATGGCTGGACCCTCAAATAATATTCCTTTACGTGCTAAGGGGTATCTAGAGAGTGGGTTAGGTTTAATAACTACCCTAACACTAACGCGTAACCTAACCCTAACCCCTACCGTATCCCTAACACGTACCCTAATCCTAACCAATACCCTAAACCGAGCCCTAACCCTAACACTAACCCTAACCCTAATCCTAAGCCATACCCTACGCCGTACCTGAAGCCCTCCCCGAACCCGTACCCTAAGCCGTACCCTAAGCTGTACCCTAAGCCTAACCCTAACCCTAGGCTACCCTTGACTGCTTCTGCCTCCAATAGATTTCCTAAGCACTAGTGTTTTAAGGAACAGCTTAAAAAGAGAATCCTAATGTGATTTCTTTATAATGGGTGTGTTCCTTATCTTATCCTAGTGTCTAAACTCTTCTCCATGGCTGGACCTCCAAATAATATTCCTTTATGTGCTAAGGGGTATCTAGAGAGTGGGATAGCTTTAATAACTACCCTAACACTAACGCGTACCCTAACCCTAACCCCTACCCTAACCATAACACCTACCCTAATCCTAACCAATACCCTAAACCGAGCCCTAACCCTAACACTAACCCTAACCCTAACCCATACCCTACGCCGTACCCGAAGCCCTCCCCGAACCCGTAACCTAAGCCGTACCCTAAGCCTAACCCTAACCCTAGGCTACCCTTGACTGCTTCTGCCTCCAATAGATTTCCTAAGCACTAGTGTTTTAAGGAACAGCTTAAAAAGAGAATCCTAATGTGATTTCTTTATAATGGGTGTGTTCCTTATCTTATCCTAGTGTCTAAACTCTTCTCCATGGCTGGACCTCCAAATAATATTCCTTATGTGCTAAGGGGTATCTAGAGAGTGGGATAGCTTTAATAACTACCCTAACACTAACGCGTACCCTAACCCTAACCCCTACCCTAACCCTAACACGTACCCTAATCCTAACCAATACCCTAAACCGAGCCCTAACCCTAACACTAACCCTAACCCTAACCCTAACCCATACCCTACGCCATACCCGAATCCCTCACCGAACCCGTACCCTAAGCCGTACCCTAAGCCGTACCCTAAGCCTAACCCTAACCCTAGGCTACCCTTGACTGCTTCTGCCTCCAATAGATTTCCTAAGCACTAGTGTTTTAAGGAACATCTTAAAAAGAGAATCCTATTGTGATTTCTTTATAATGGGTGTGTTCCTTATCTTATCCTAGTGTCTAAACTCTTCTCCATGGCTGGACCCCCAAATAATATTCCTTGACGTGCTAAGGTGTATCTAGAGAGTGGGATACGTTTAATAACTACCCTAACCCTAACGCGTACCCTAACCCTAACCCCTACCCTAACCCTAACATGTACCCTAATCCTAACACGTACCCTAATCGGAGCCCTAACCCTAACACTAACCCTAACCCTAACCCATACCCTATGCCGTACCCGAAGCCCTCCCCGAACCCGTACCCTAAGCCGTACCCTAAGCCTAACCCCAAGCCTAACCCTAACCGTAGGCTACTCTTGACTGCTTCTGCCTCCAATAGATTTCCTAAGCACTAGTGTTTTAAGGAACAGCTTAAAAAGAGAATCCTAATGTGATTTCTTTATAATGGGTGTGTTCCTTATTTATCAAAGTGTCTAAACTCTTCTGCATGGCTGGACCTCCAAATAATATTCCTTTACGTGCTAAGCGGTATCTAGGGAGTGGGATAGGTTTAATAACTACCCTAACACTAACGCGTACCCTAACCCTAACCCCTACCCTAACACTAACACGTACCCTAATCCTAACCAATACCCTAAACCGAGCCCTAACCCTAACACTAACCCTAACCCTAACCCTAACCCATACCCTACGCCGTACCCGAAGCCCTCCCCGAACCCGTACCCTAAGCCGTACCCTAAGCCGTACCCTAAGCCTAACCCTAACCCTAGGCTACCCTTGACTGCTTCTGCCTCCAATAGATTTCCTAAGCACTAGTGTTTTAAGGAACAGCTTAAAAAGAGAATCCTAATGTGATTTCTTTATAATGGGTGTGTTCCTTATCTTATCCTAGTGTCTAAACTCTTCTCCATGGCTGGACCCCCAAATAATATTCCTTTACGTGCTAAGGTGTATCTAGAGAGTGGGATAGGTTTAATAACTACCCTAACCCTAACGCGTACCCTAACCCTAACCCCTACCCTAACCCTAACATGTACCCTAATGCTAACCCGTACCCTAAACCGAGCCCTAACCCTAACACTAACCCTAACCCTAACCCTAACCCATACCCTACGCCGTACCCGAAGCCCTCCCCGAACCCGTACCCTAAGCCGTACCCTAAGCCGTACTCTAAGCCTAACCCTAACCCTAGGCTACCCTTGACTGCTTCTACCTCCAATAGATTTCCTAAGCACTAGTGTTTTAAGGAACAACTTAAAAAGAGAATCCTAATGTGATTTCTTTATAATGGGTGTGTTCCTTATCTTATCCTAGTGTCTAAACTCTTCTCCATGGCTGGACCTCCAAATAATATTCCTTTATGTGCTAAGGGGTATCTAGAGAGTGGGATAGGTTTAATAACTACCCTAACACTAACGCGTACCCTAACCCTAACCCCTACCCTAACACTAACACGTACCCTAATCCTAACCAATACCCTAAACCGAGCCCTAACCCTAACACTAACCCTAACCCTAACCCTAACCCATACCCTACGCCGTACCCGAAGCCCTCCCCGAACCCGTACCCTAAGCCGTACGCTAAGCTGTACCCTAAGCCTAACCCTAACCCTAGGCTACCCTTGAATGCTTCTGCCTCCAATAGATTTCCTAAGCACTAGTGTTTTAAGGAACAGCTTAAAAAGAGAATCCTAATGTGATTTCTTTATAATGGGTGTGTTCCTTATCTTATCCTAGTGTCTAAACTCTTCTCCATGGCTGGACCCTCACATAATATTCCTTTACGTGCTAAGGGGTATCTAGAGAGTGGGTTAGGTTTAATAACTACCCTAACACTAACGCGTACCCTAACCCTAACTCCTACCGTAACCCTAACACGTACCCTAATCCTAACCAATACCCTAAACCGAGCCCTAACCCTAACACTAACCCTAACCCTAACCCTAAGCCATACCCTACGCCGTACCCGAAGCCCTCCCCGAACCCGTACCCTAAGCCGTACCCTAAGCCGTACCCTAAGCCTAACCCTAACCCTAGGCTACCCTTGACTGCTTCTGCCTCCAATAGATTTCCTAAGCACTAGTGTTTTAAGGAACATCTTAAAAAGAGAATCCTATTGTGATTTCTTTATAATGGGTGTGTTCCTTATCTTATCCTAGTGTCTAAACTCTTCTCCATGGCTGGACCCCCAAATAATATTCCTTGACGTGCTAAGGTGTATCTAGAGAGTGGGATAGGTTTAATAACTACCCTAACCCTAACGCGTACCCTAACCCTAACCCCTACCCTAACCCTAACATGTACCCTAATCCTAACACGTACCCTAATCGGAGCCCTAACCCTAACACTAACCCTAACCCTAACCCATACCCTATGCCGTACCCGAAGCCCTCCCCGAACCCGTACCCTAAGCCGTACCCTAAGCCTAACCCCAAGCCTAACCCTAACCCTAGGCTACCCTTGACTGCTTCTGCCTCCAATAGATTTCCTAAGCACTAGTGTTTTAAGGAACATCTTAAAAAGAGAATCCTATTGTGATTTCTTTATAATGGGTGTGTTCCTTATCTTATCCTAGTGTCTAAACTCTTCTCCATGGCTGGACCCCCAAATAATATTCCTTGACGTGCTAAGGTGTATCTAGAGAGTGGGATAGGTTTAATAACTACCCTAACCCTAACGCGTACCCTAACCCTAACCCCTACCCTAACCCTAACATGTACCCTAATCCTAACACGTACCCTAATCGGAGCCCTAACCCTAACACTAACCCTAACCCTAACCCATACCCTATGCCGTACCCGAAGCCCTCCCCGAACCCGTACCCTAAGCCGTACCCTAAGCCTAACCCCAAGCCTAACCCTAACCGTAGGCTACTCTTGACTGCTTCTGCCTCCAATAGATTTCCTAAGCACTAGTGTTTTAAGGAACAGCTTAAAAAGAGAATCCTAATGTGATTTCTTTATAATGGGTGTGTTCCTTATTTATCAAAGTGTCTAAACTCTTCTGCATGGCTGGACCTCCAAATAATATTCCTTTACCTGCTAAGCGGTATCTAGGGAGTGGGATAGGTTTAATAACTACCCTAACACTAACACGTACCCTAACCCTAACCCCTACCCTAACACTAACACGTACCCTAATCCTAACCAATACCCTAAACCGAGCCCTAACCCTAACACTAACCCTAACCCTAACCCTAACCCATACCCTACGCCGTACCCGAAGCCCTCCCCGAACCCGTACCCTAAGCCGTACCCTAAGCCGTACCCTAAGCCTAACCCTAACCCTAGGCTACCCTTGACTGCTTCTGCCTCCAATAGATTTCCTAAGCACTAGTGTTTTAAGGAACAGCTTAAAAAGAGAATCCTAATGTGATTTCTTTATAATGGGTGTGTTCCTTATCTTATCCTAGTGTCTAAACTCTTCTCCATGGCTGGACCCCCAAATAATATTCCTTTACGTGCTAAGGTGTATCTAGAGAGTGGGATAGGTTTAATAACTACCCTAACCCTAACGCGTACCCTAACCCTAACCCCTACCCTAACCCTAACATGTACCCTAATGCTAACCCGTACCCTAAACCGAGCCCTAACCCTAACACTAACCCTAACCCAAACCCTAACCCATACCCTACGCCGTACCCGAAGCCCTCCCCGAACCCGTACCCTAAGCCGTACCCTAAGCCGTACTCTAAGCCTAACCCTAACCCTAGGCTACCCTTGACTGCTTCTACCTCCAATAGATTTCCTAAGCACTAGTGTTTTAAGGAACAACTTAAAAAGAGAATCCTAATGTGATTTCTTTATAATGGGTGTGTTCCTTATCTTATCCTAGTGTCTAAACTCTTCTCCATGGCTGGACCCTCACATAATATTCCTTTACGTGCTAAGGGGTATCTAGAGAGTGGGTTAGGTTTAATAACTACCCTAACACTAACGCGTACCCTAACCCTAACTCCTACCGTAACCCTAACACGTACCCTAATCCTAACCAATACCCTAAACCGAGCCCTAACCCTAACACTAACCCTAACCCTAACCCTAAGCCATACCCTACGCCGTACCCGAAGCCCTCCCCGAACCCGTACCCTAAGCCGTACCCTAAGCCGTACCCTAAGCCTAACCCTAACCCTAGGCTACCCTTGACTGCTTCTGCCTCCAATAGATTTCCTAAGCACTAGTGTTTTAAGGAACATCTTAAAAAGAGAATCCTATTGTGATTTCTTTATAATGGGTGTGTTCCTTATCTTATCCTAGTGTCTAAACTCTTCTCCATGGCTGGACCCCCAAATAATATTCCTTGACGTGCTAAGGTGTATCTAGAGAGTGGGATAGGTTTAATAACTACCCTAACCCTAACGCGTACCCTAACCCTAACCCCTACCCTAACCCTAACATGTACCCTAATCCTAACACGTACCCTAATCGGAGCCCTAACCCTAACACTAACCCTAACCCTAACCCATACCCTATGCCGTACCCGAAGCCCTCCCCGAACCCGTACCCTAAGCCGTACCCTAAGCCTAACCCCAAGCCTAACCCTAACCGTAGGCTACTCTTGACTGCTTCTGCCTCCAATAGATTTCCTAAGCACTAGTGTTTTAAGGAACAGCTTAAAAAGAGAATCCTAATGTGATTTCTTTATAATGGGTGTGTTCCTTATTTATCAAAGTGTCTAAACTCTTCTGCATGGCTGGACCTCCAAATAATATTCCTTTACCTGCTAAGCGGTATCTAGGGAGTGGGATAGGTTTAATAACTACCCTAACACTAACACGTACCCTAACCCTAACCCCTACCCTAACACTAACACGTACCCTAATCCTAACCAATACCCTAAACCGAGCCCTAACCCTAACACTAACCCTAACCCTAACCCTAACCCATACCCTACGCCGTACCCGAAGCCCTCCCCGAACCCGTACCCTAAGCCGTACCCTAAGCCGTACCCTAAGCCTAACCCTAACCCTAGGCTACCCTTGACTGCTTCTGCCTCCAATAGATTTCCTAAGCACTAGTGTTTTAAGGAACAGCTTAAAAAGAGAATCCTAATGTGATTTCTTTATAATGGGTGTGTTCCTTATCTTATCCTAGTGTCTAAACTCTTCTCCATGGCTGGACCCCCAAATAATATTCCTTTACGTGCTAAGGTGTATCTAGAGAGTGGGATAGGTTTAATAACTACCCTAACCCTAACGCGTACCCTAACCCTAACCCCTACCCTAACCCTAACATGTACCCTAATGCTAACCCGTACCCTAAACCGAGCCCTAACCCTAACACTAACCCTAACCCTAACCCTAACCCATACCCTACGCCGTACCCGAAGCCCTCCCCGAACCCGTACCCTAAGCCGTACCCTAAGCCGTACCCTAAGCCTAACCCTAACCCTAGGCTACCCTTGACTGCTTCTGCCTCCAATAGATTTCCTAAGCACTAGTGTTTTAAGGAACAGCTTAAAAAGAGAATCCTAATGTGATTTCTTTATAATGGGTGTGTTCCTTATCTTATCCTAGTGTCTAAACTCTTCTCCATGGCTGGACCTCCAAATAATATTCCTTATGTGCTAAGGGGTATCTAGAGAGTGGGATAGCTTTAATAACTACCCTAACACTAACGCGTACCCTAACCCTAACCCCTACCCTAACCCTAACACGTACCCTAATCCTAACCAATACCCTAAACCGAGCCCTAACCCTAACACTAACCCTAACCCTAACCCTAAGCCATACCCTACGCCGTACCCGAAGCCCTCCCCGAACCCGTACCCTAAGCCGTACCCTAAGCCGTACCCTAAGCCTAACCCTAACCCTAGGCTACCCTTGACTGCTTCTGCCTCCAATAGATTTCCTAAGCACTAGTGTTTTAAGGAACAGCTTAAAAAGAGAATCCTATTGTGATTTCTTTATAATGGGTGTGTTCCTTATCTTATCCTAGAGTCTAAACTCTTCTGCATGGCTGGACCTCCAAATAATATTCCTTATGTGCTAAGGGGTATCTAGAGAGTGGGATAGCTTTAATAACTACCCTAACACTAACGCGTACCCTAACCCTAACCCCTACCCTAACCATAACACGTACCCTAATCCTAACCAATACCCTAAACCGAGCCCTAACCCTAACACTAACCCTAACCCTAACCCATACCCTACGCCGTACCCGAAGCCCTCCCCGAACCCGTACCCTAAGCCGTACCCTAAGCCGTACCCTAAGCCTAACCCTAACCCTAGGCTACCCTTGACTGCTTCTGCCTCCAATAGATTTCCTAAGCACTAGTGTTTTAAGGAACAGCTTAAAAAGAGAATCCTAATGTGATTTCTTTATAATGGGTGTGTTCCTTATCTTATCCTAGTGTCTAAACTCTTCTCCATGGCTGGACCCCCAAATAATATTCCTTTACGTGCTAAGGTGTATCTAGAGAGTGGGATAGGTTTAATAACTACCCTAACCCTAACGCGTACCCTAACCCTAACCCCTACCCTAACCCTAACATGTACCCTAATGCTAACCCGTACCCTAAACCGAGCCCTAACCCTAACACTAACCCTAACCCTAACCCTAACCCATACCCTACGCCGTACCCGAAGCCCTCCCCGAACCCGTACCCTAAGCCGTACTCTAAGCCTAACCCTAACCCTAGGCTACCCTTCACTGCTTCTGCCTCCAATAGATTTCCTAAGCACTAGTGTTTTAAGGAACAACTTAAAAAGAGAATCCTAATGTGATTTCTTTATAATGGGTGTGTTCCTTATCTTATCCTAGTGTCTAAACTCTTCTCCTTGGCTGGACCTCCAAATAATATTCCTTTATGTGCTAAGGGGTATCTAGAGAGTGGGATAGCTTTAATAACTACCCTAACACTAACGCGTACCCTAACCCTAACCCCTACCCTAACACTAACACGTACCCTAATCCTAACCAATACCCTAAACCGAGCCCTAACCCTAACACTAACCCTAACCCTAACCCTAACCCATACCCTACGCCGTACCCGAAGCCCTCCCCGAACCCGTACCCTAAGCCGTACGCTAAGCTGTACCCTAAGCCTAACCCTAACCCTAGGCTACCCTTGAATGCTTCTGCCTCCAATAGATTTCCTAAGCACTAGTGTTTTAAGGAACAGCTTAAAAAGAGAATCCTAATGTGATTTCTTTATAATGGGTGTGTTCCTTATCTTATCCTAGTGTCTAAACTCTTCTCCATGGCTGGACCCTCAAATAATATTCCTTTACCTGCTAAGCGGTATCTAGGGAGTGGGATAGGTTTAATAACTACCCTAACACTAACACGTACCCTAACCCTAACCCCTACCCTAACACTAACACGTACCCTAATCCTAACCAATACCCTAAACCGAGCCCTAACCCTAACACTAACCCTAACCCTAACCCTAACCCATACCCTACGCCGTACCCGAAGCCCTCCCCGAACCCGTACCCTAAGCCGTACCCTAAGCCGTACCCTAAGCCTAACCCTAACCCTAGGCTACCCTTGACTGCTTCTGCCTCCAATAGATTTCCTAAGCACTAGTGTTTTAAGGAACAGCTTAAAAAGAGAATCCTAATGTGATTTCTTTATAATGGGTGTGTTCCTTATCTTATCCTAGTGTCTAAACTCTTCTCCATGGCTGGACCACCAAATAATATTCCTTTACGTGCTAAGGGGTATCTAGAGAGTGGGATAGGTTTAATAACTACCCTAACCCTAACGCGTACCCTAACCCTAACCCCTACCCTAACCCTAACATGTACCCTAATGCTAACCCGTACCCTAAACCGAGCCCTAACCCTAACACTAACCCTAACCCTAACCCTAACCCATACCCTACGCCGTACCCGAAGCCCTCCCCGAACCCGTACCCTAAGCCGTACCCTAAGCCGTACTCTAAGCCTAACCCTAACCCTAGGCTACCCTTGACTGCTTCTGCCTCCAATAGATTTCCTAAGCACTAGTGTTTTAAGGAACAACTTAAAAAGAGAATCCTAATGTGATTTCTTTATAATGGGTGTGTTCCTTATCTTATCCTAGTGTCTAAACTCTTCTCCATGGCTGGATCTCCAAATAATATTCCTTTATGTGCTAAGGGGTATCTAGAGAGTGGGATAGCTTTAATAACTACCCTAACACTAACGCGTACCCTAACCCTACCCCCTACCCTAACACTAACACGTACCCTAATCCTAACCAATACCCTAAACCGAGCCCTAACCCTAACACTAACCCTAACCCTAACCCTAACCCATACCCTACGCCATACCCGAAGCCCTCCCCGAACCCGTACCCTAAGCCGTACGCTAAGCTGTACCCTAAGCCTAACCCTAACCCTAGGCTACCCTTGAATGCTTCTGCCTCCAATAGATTTCCTAAGCATTAGTGTTTTAAGGAACAGCTTAACAAGAGAATCCTAATGTGATTTCTTTATAATGGGTGTGCTCCTTATCTTATCCTAGTGTCTAAACTCTTCTCCATGGCTGGACCCTCAAATAATATTCCTTTACGTGCTAAGGGGTATCTAGAGAGTGGGTTAGGTTTAATAACTACCCTAACACTAACGCGTAACCTAACCCTAACCCCTACCGTAACCCTAACACGTACCCTAATCCTAACCAATACCCTAAACCGAGCCCTAACCCTAACACTAACCCTAACCCTAACCCTAAGCCATACCCTACGCCGTACCCGAAGCCCTCCCCGAACCCGTACCCTAAGCCGTACCCTAAGCCGTACCCTAAGCCTAACCCTAACCCTAGGCTACCCTTGACTGCTTCTGCCTCCAATAGATTTCCTAAGCACTAGTGTTTTAAGGAACAGCTTAAAAAGAGAATCCTAATGTGATTTCTTTATAATGGGTGTGTTCCTTATCTTATCCTAGTGTCTAAACTCTTCTCCATGGCTGGACCCCCAAATAATATTCCTTTACGTGCTAAGGTGTATCTAGAGAGTGGGATAGGTTTAATAACTACCCTAACCCTAACGCGTACCCTAACCCTAACCCCTACCCTAACCCTAACATGTACCCTAATGCTAACCCGTACCCTAAACCGAGCCCTAACCCTAACACTAACCCTAACCCTAACCCTAACCCATACCCTACGCCGTACCCGAAGCCCTCCCCGAACCCGTACCCTAAGCCGTACTCTAAGCCTAACCCTAACCCTAGGCTACCCTTCACTGCTTCTGCCTCCAATAGATTTCCTAAGCACTAGTGTTTTAAGGAACAACTTAAAAAGAGAATCCTAATGTGATTTCTTTATAATGGGTGTGTTCCTTATCTTATCCTAGTGTCTAAACTCTTCTCCTTGGCTGGACCTCCAAATAATATTCCTTTATGTGCTAAGGGGTATCTAGAGAGTGGGATAGCTTTAATAACTACCCTAACACTAACGCGTACCCTAACCCTAACCCCTACCCTAACACTAACACGTACCCTAATCCTAACCAATACCCTAAACCGAGCCCTAACCCTAACACTAACCCTAACCCTAACCCTAACCCATACCCTACGCCGTACCCGAAGCCCTCCCCGAACCCGTACCCTAAGCCGTACGCTAAGCTGTACCCTAAGCCTAACCCTAACCCTAGGCTACCCTTGAATGCTTCTGCCTCCAATAGATTTCCTAAGCACTAGTGTTTTAAGGAACAGCTTAAAAAGAGAATCCTAATGTGATTTCTTTATAATGGGTGTGTTCCTTATCTTATCCTAGTGTCTAAACTCTTCTCCATGGCTGGACCCTCAAATAATATTCCTTTACCTGCTAAGCGGTATCTAGGGAGTGGGATAGGTTTAATAACTACCCTAACACTAACACGTACCCTAACCCTAACCCCTACCCTAACACTAACACGTACCCTAATCCTAACCAATACCCTAAACCGAGCCCTAACCCTAACACTAACCCTAACCCTAACCCTAACCCATACCCTACGCCGTACCCGAAGCCCTCCCCGAACCCGTACCCTAAGCCGTACCCTAAGCCGTACCCTAAGCCTAACCCTAACCCTAGGCTACCCTTGACTGCTTCTGCCTCCAATAGATTTCCTAAGCACTAGTGTTTTAAGGAACAGCTTAAAAAGAGAATCCTAATGTGATTTCTTTATAATGGGTGTGTTCCTTATCTTATCCTAGTGTCTAAACTCTTCTCCATGGCTGGACCACCAAATAATATTCCTTTACGTGCTAAGGGGTATCTAGAGAGTGGGATAGGTTTAATAACTACCCTAACCCTAACGCGTACCCTAACCCTAACCCCTACCCTAACCCTAACATGTACCCTAATGCTAACCCGTACCCTAAACCGAGCCCTAACCCTAACACTAACCCTAACCCTAACCCTAACCCATACCCTACGCCGTACCCGAAGCCCTCCCCGAACCCGTACCCTAAGCCGTACCCTAAGCCGTACTCTAAGCCTAACCCTAACCCTAGGCTACCCTTGACTGCTTCTGCCTCCAATAGATTTCCTAAGCACTAGTGTTTTAAGGAACAACTTAAAAAGAGAATCCTAATGTGATTTCTTTATAATGGGTGTGTTCCTTATCTTATCCTAGTGTCTAAACTCTTCTCCATGGCTGGATCTCCAAATAATATTCCTTTATGTGCTAAGGGGTATCTAGAGAGTGGGATAGCTTTAATAACTACCCTAACACTAACGCGTACCCTAACCCTACCCCCTACCCTAACACTAACACGTACCCTAATCCTAACCAATACCCTAAACCGAGCCCTAACCCTAACACTAACCCTAACCCTAACCCTAACCCATACCCTACGCCATACCCGAAGCCCTCCCCGAACCCGTACCCTAAGCCGTACGCTAAGCTGTACCCTAAGCCTAACCCTAACCCTAGGCTACCCTTGAATGCTTCTGCCTCCAATAGATTTCCTAAGCATTAGTGTTTTAAGGAACAGCTTAACAAGAGAATCCTAATGTGATTTCTTTATAATGGGTGTGCTCCTTATCTTATCCTAGTGTCTAAACTCTTCTCCATGGCTGGACCCTCAAATAATATTCCTTTACGTGCTAAGGGGTATCTAGAGAGTGGGTTAGGTTTAATAACTACCCTAACACTAACGCGTAACCTAACCCTAACCCCTACCGTAACCCTAACACGTACCCTAATCCTAACCAATACCCTAAACCGAGCCCTAACCCTAACACTAACCCTAACCCTAACCCTAAGCCATACCCTACGCCGTACCCGAAGCCCTCCCCGAACCCGTACCCTAAGCCGTACCCTAAGCCTAACCCTAACCCTAGGCTACCCTTGACTGCTTCTGCCTCCAATAGATTTCCTAGGCACTAGTGTTTTAAGGAACAGCTTAAAAAGAGAATCCTAATGTGATTTCTTTATAATGGGTGTGTTCCTTATCTTATCCTAGTGTCTAAACTCTTCTCCATGGCTGGACCTCCAAATAATATTCCTTTATGTGCTAAGGGGTATCTAGAGAGTGGGATAGCTTTAATAACTACCCTAACACTAACGCGTACCCTAACCCTAACCCCTACCCTAACCATAACACGTACCCTAATCCTAACCAATACCCTAAACCGAGCCCTAACCCTAACACTAACCCTAACCCTAACCCATACCCTACGCCGTACCCGAAGCCCTCCCCGAACCCGTACCCTAAGCCGTACCCTAAGCCGTACCCTAAGCCTAACCCTAACCCTAGGCTACCCTTGACTGCTTCTGCCTCCAATAGATTTCCTAAGCACTAGTGTTTTAAGGAACAGCTTAAAAAGAGAATCCTAATGTGATTTCTTTATAATGGGTGTGTTCCTTATCTTATCCTAGTGTCTAAACTCTTCTCCATGGCTGGACCTCCAAATAATATTCCTTTATGTGCTAAGGGGTATCTAGAGAGTGGGATAGCTTTAATAACTACCCTAACACTAACGCGTACCCTAACCCTAACCCCTACCCTAACCATAACACGTACCCTAATCCTAACCAATACCCTAAACCGAGCCCTAACCCTAACACTAACCCTAACCCTAACCCATACCCTACGCCGTACCCGAAGCCCTCCCCGAACCCGTACCCTAAGCCGTACCCTAAGCCGTACCCTAAGCCTAACCCTAACCCTAGGCTACCCTTGACTGCTTCTGCCTCCAATAGATTTCCTAAGCACTAGTGTTTTAAGGAACAGCTTAAAAAGAGAATCCTAATGTGATTTCTTTATAATGGGTGTGTTCCTTATCTTATCCTAGTGTCTAAACTCTTCTGCATGGCTGGACCTCCAAATAATATTCCTTTACGTGCTAAGCGGTATCTAGGGAGTGGGATAGGTTTAATAACTACCCTAACACTAACGCGTACCCTAACCCTAACCCCTACCCTAACACTAACACGTACCCTAATCCTAACCAATACCCTAAACCGAGCCCTAACCCTAACACTAACCCTAACCCTAACCCTAACCCATACCCTACGCCGTACCCGAAGCCCTCCCCGAACCCGTACCCTAAGCCGTACCCTAAGCCGTACCCTAAGCCTAACCCTAACCCTAGGCTACCCTTGACTGCTTCTGCCTCCAATAGATTTCCTAAGCACTAGTGTTTTAAGGAACAGCTTAAAAAGAGAATCCTAATGTGATTTCTTTATAATGGGTGTGTTCCTTATCTTATCCTAGTGTCTAAACTCTTCTCCATGGCTGGACCCCCAAATAATATTCCTTTACGTGCTAAGGTGTATCTAGAGAGTGGGATAGGTTTAATAACTACCCTAACCCTAACGCGTACCCTAACCCTAACCCCTACCCTAACCCTAACATGTACCCTAATGCTAACCCGTACCCTAAACCGAGCCCTAACCCTAACACTAACCCTAACCCTAACCCTAACCCATACCCTACGCCGTACCCGAAGCCCTCCCCGAACCCGTACCCTAAGCCGTACTCTAAGCCTAACCCTAACCCTAGGCTACCCTTCACTGCTTCTGCCTCCAATAGATTTCCTAAGCACTAGTGTTTTAAGGAACAACTTAAAAAGAGAATCCTAATGTGATTTCTTTATAATGGGTGTGTTCCTTATCTTATCCTAGTGTCTAAACTCTTCTCCTTGGCTGGACCTCCAAATAATATTCCTTTATGTGCTAAGGGGTATCTAGAGAGTGGGATAGCTTTAATAACTACCCTAACACTAACGCGTACCCTAACCCTAACCCCTACCCTAACACTAACACGTACCCTAATCCTAACCAATACCCTAAACCGAGCCCTAACCCTAACACTAACCCTAACCCTAACCCTAACCCATACCCTACGCCGTACCCGAAGCCCTCCCCGAACCCGTACCCTAAGCCGTACCCTAAGCCGTACCCTAAGCCTAACCCTAACCCTAGGCTACCCTTGACTGCTTCTGCCTCCAATAGATTTCCTAAGCACTAGTGTTTTAAGGAACAGCTTAAAAAGAGAATCCTAATGTGATTTCTTTATAATGGGTGTGTTCCTTATCTTATCCTAGTGTCTAAACTCTTCTCCATGGCTGGACCTCCAAATAATATTCCTTTATGTGCTAAGGGGTATCTAGAGAGTGGGATAGCTTTAATAACTACCCTAACACTAACGCGTACCCTAACCCTAACCCCTACCCTAACCATAACACGTACCCTAATGCTAACCCGTACCCTAAACCGAGCCCTAACCCTAACACTAACCCTAACCCTAACCCTAACCCATACCCTACGCCGTACCCGAAGCCCTCCCCGAACCCGTACCCTAAGCCGTACCCTAAGCCGTACTCTAAGCCTAACCCTAACCCTAGGCTACCCTTGACTGCTTCTACCTCCAATAGATTTCCTAAGCACTAGTGTTTTAAGGAACAACTTAAAAAGAGAATCCTAATGTGATTTCTTTATAATGGGTGTGTTCCTTATCTTATCCTAGTGTCTAAACTCTTCTCCATGGCTGGACCTCCAAATAATATTCCTTTATGTGCTAAGGGGTATCTAGAGAGTGGGATAGGTTTAATAACTACCCTAACACTAACGCGTACCCTAACCCTAACCCCTACCCTAACACTAACACGTACCCTAATCCTAACCAATACCCTAAACCGAGCCCTAACCCTAACACTAACCCTAACCCTAACCCTAACCCATACCCTACGCCGTACCCGAAGCCCTCCCCGAACCCGTACCCTAAGCCGTACGCTAAGCTGTACCCTAAGCCTAACCCTAACCCTAGGCTACCCTTGAATGCTTCTGCCTCCAATAGATTTCCTAAGCACTAGTGTTTTAAGGAACAGCTTAAAAAGAGAATCCTAATGTGATTTCTTTATAATGGGTGTGTTCCTTATCTTATCCTAGTGTCTAAACTCTTCTCCATGGCTGGACCCTCACATAATATTCCTTTACGTGCTAAGGGGTATCTAGAGAGTGGGTTAGGTTTAATAACTACCCTAACACTAACGCGTACCCTAACCCTAACTACTACCGTAACCCTAACACGTACCCTAATCCTAACCAATACCCTAAACCGAGCCCTAACCCTAACACTAACCCTAACCCTAACCCTAAGCCATACCCTACGCCGTACCCGAAGCCCTCCCCGAACCCGTACCCTAAGCCGTACCCTAAGCCGTACCCTAAGCCTAACCCTAACCCTAGGCTACCCTTGACTGCTTCTGCCTCCAATAGATTTCCTAAGCACTAGTGTTTTAAGGAACATCTTAAAAAGAGAATCCTATTGTGATTTCTTTATAATGGGTGTGTTCCTTATCTTATCCTAGTGTCTAAACTCTTCTCCATGGCTGGACCCCCAAATAATATTCCTTGACGTGCTAAGGTGTATCTAGAGAGTGGGATAGGTTTAATAACTACCCTAACCCTAACGCGTACCCTAACCCTAACCCGTACCCTAACCCTAACATGTACCCTAATCCTAACACGTACCCTAATCGGAGCCCTAACCCTAACACTAACCCTAACCCTAACCCATACCCTATGCCGTACCCGAAGCCCTCCCCGAACCCGTACCCTAAGCCGTACCCTAAGCCTAACCCCAAGCCTAACCCTAACCGTAGGCTACTCTTGACTGCTTCTGCCTCCAATAGATTTCCTAAGCACTAGTGTTTTAAGGAACAGCTTAAAAAGAGAATCCTAATGTGATTTCTTTATAATGGGTGTGTTCCTTATTTATCAAAGTGTCTAAACTCTTCTGCATGGCTGGACCTCCAAATAATATTCCTTTACCTGCTAAGCGGTATCTAGGGAGTGGGATAGGTTTAATAACTACCCTAACACTAACACGTACCCTAACCCTAACCCCTACCCTAACACTAACACGTACCCTAATCCTAACCAATACCCTAAACCGAGCCCTAACCCTAACACTAACCCTAACCCTAACCCTAACCCATACCCTACGCCGTACCCGAAGCCCTCCCCGAACCCGTACCCTAAGCCGTACCCTAAGCCGTACCCTAAGCCGTACCCTAAGCCTAACCCTAACCCTAGGCTACCCTTGACTGCTTCTGCCTCCAATAGATTTCCTAAGCACTAGTGTTTTAAGGAACAGCTTAAAAAGAGAATCCTAATGTGATTTCTTTATAATGGGTGTGTTCCTTATCTTATCCTAGTGTCTAAACTCTTCTCCATGGCTGGACCCCCAAATAATATTCCTTTACGTGCTAAGGTGTATCTAGAGAGTGGGATAGGTTTAATAACTACCCTAACCCTAACGCGTACCCTAACCCTAACCCCTACCCTAACCCTAACATGTACCCTAATGCTAACCCGTACCCTAAACCGAGCCCTAACCCTAACACTAACCCTAACCCTAACCCTAACCCATACCCTACGCCGTACCCGAAGCCCTCCCCGAACCCGTACCCTAAGCCGTACTCTAAGCCTAACCCTAACCCTAGGCTACCCTTCACTGCTTCTGCCTCCAATAGATTTCCTAAGCACTAGTGTTTTAAGGAACAACTTAAAAAGAGAATCCTAATGTGATTTCTTTATAATGGGTGTGTTCCTTATCTTATCCTAGTGTCTAAACTCTTCTCCTTGGCTGGACCTCCAAATAATATTCCTTTATGTGCTAAGGGGTATCTAGAGAGTGGGATAGCTTTAATAACTACCCTAACACTAACGCGTACCCTAACCCTAACCCCTACCCTAACACTAACACGTACCCTAATCCTAACCAATACCCTAAACCGAGCCCTAACCCTAACACTAACCCTAACCCTAACCCTAACCCATACCCTACGCCGTACCCGAAGCCCTCCCCGAACCCGTACCCTAAGCCGTACCCTAAGCCGTACCCTAAGCCTAACCCTAACCCTAGGCTACCCTTGACTGCTTCTGCCTCCAATAGATTTCCTAAGCACTAGTGTTTTAAGGAACAGCTTAAAAAGAGAATCCTAATGTGATTTCTTTATAATGGGTGTGTTCCTTATCTTATCCTAGTGTCTAAACTCTTCTCCATGGCTGGACCCCCAAATAATATTCCTTTACGTGCTAAGGTGTATCTAGAGAGTGGGATAGGTTTAATAACTACCCTAACCCTAACGCGTACCCTAACCCTAACCCCTACCCTAACCCTAACATGTACCCTAATGCTAACCCGTACCCTAAACCGAGCCCTAACCCTAACACTAACCCTAACCCTAACCCTAACCCATACCCTACGCCGTACCCGAAGCCCTCCCCGAACCCGTACCCTAAGCCGTACCCTAAGCCGTACTCTAAGCCTAACCCTAACCCTAGGCTACCCTTGACTGCTTCTACCTCCAATAGATTTCCTAAGCACTAGTGTTTTAAGGAACAACTTAAAAAGAGAATCCTAATGTGATTTCTTTATAATGGGTGTGTTCCTTATCTTATCCTAGTGTCTAAACTCTTCTCCATGGCTGGACCTCCAAATAATATTCCTTTATGTGCTAAGGGGTATCTAGAGAGTGGGATAGGTTTAATAACTACCCTAACACTAACGCGTACCCTAACCCTAACCCCTACCCTAACACTAACACGTACCCTAATCCTAACCAATACCCTAAACCGAGCCCTAACCCTAACACTAACCCTAACCCTAACCCTAACCCATACCCTACGCCGTACCCGAAGCCCTCCCCGAACCCGTACCCTAAGCCGTACGCTAAGCTGTACCCTAAGCCTAACCCTAACCCTAGGCTACCCTTGAATGCTTCTGCCTCCAATAGATTTCCTAAGCACTAGTGTTTTAAGGAACAGCTTAAAAAGAGAATCCTAATGTGATTTCTTTATAATGGGTGTGTTCCTTATCTTATCCTAGTGTCTAAACTCTTCTCCATGGCTGGACCCTCACATAATATTCCTTTACGTGCTAAGGGGTATCTAGAGAGTGGGTTAGGTTTAATAACTACCCTAACACTAACGCGTACCCTAACCCTAACTACTACCGTAACCCTAACACGTACCCTAATCCTAACCAATACCCTAAACCGAGCCCTAACCCTAACACTAACCCTAACCCTAACCCTAAGCCATACCCTACGCCGTACCCGAAGCCCTCCCCGAACCCGTACCCTAAGCCGTACCCTAAGCCGTACCCTAAGCCTAACCCTAACCCTAGGCTACCCTTGACTGCTTCTGCCTCCAATAGATTTCCTAAGCACTAGTGTTTTAAGGAACATCTTAAAAAGAGAATCCTATTGTGATTTCTTTATAATGGGTGTGTTCCTTATCTTATCCTAGTGTCTAAACTCTTCTCCATGGCTGGACCCCCAAATAATATTCCTTGACGTGCTAAGGTGTATCTAGAGAGTGGGATAGGTTTAATAACTACCCTAACCCTAACGCGTACCCTAACCCTAACCCGTACCCTAACCCTAACATGTACCCTAATCCTAACACGTACCCTAATCGGAGCCCTAACCCTAACACTAACCCTAACCCTAACCCATACCCTATGCCGTACCCGAAGCCATCCCCGAACCCGTACCCTAAGCCGTACCCTAAGCCTAACCCCAAGCCTAACCCTAACCGTAGGCTACTCTTGACTGCTTCTGCCTCCAATAGATTTCCTAAGCACTAGTGTTTTAAGGAACAGCTTAAAAAGAGAATCCTAATGTGATTTCTTTATAATGGGTGTGTTCCTTATTTATCAAAGTGTCTAAACTCTTCTGCATGGCTGGACCTCCAAATAATATTCCTTTACCTGCTAAGCGGTATCTAGGGAGTGGGATAGGTTTAATAACTACCCTAACACTAACACGTACCCTAACCCTAACCCCTACCCTAACACTAACACGTACCCTAATCCTAACCAATACCCTAAACCGAGCCCTAACCCTAACACTAACCCTAACCCTAACCCTAACCCATACCCTACGCCGTACCCGAAGCCCTCCCCGAACCCGTACCCTAAGCCGTACCCTAAGCCGTACCCTAAGCCTAACCCTAACCCTAGGCTACCCTTGACTGCTTCTGCCTCCAATAGATTTCCTAAGCACTAGTGTTTTAAGGAACAGCTTAAAAAGAGAATCCTAATGTGATTTCTTTATAATGGGTGTGTTCCTTATCTTATCCTAGTGTCTAAACTCTTCTCCATGGCTGGACCACCAAATAATATTCCTTTACGTGCTAAGGGGTATCTAGAGAGTGGGATAGGTTTAATAACTACCCTAACCCTAACGCGTACCCTAACCCTAACCCCTACCCTAACCCTAACATGTACCCTAATGCTAACCTGTACCCTAAACCGAGCCCTAACCCTAACACTAACCCTAACCCTAACCCTAACCCATACCCTACGCCGTACCCGAAGCCCTCCCCGAACCCGTACCCTAAGCCGTACCCTAAGCCGTACTCTAAGCCTAACCCTAACCGTAGGCTACCCTTGACTGCTTCTGCCTCCAATAGATTTCCTAAGCACTAGTGTTTTAAGGAACAACTTAAAAAGAGAATCCTAATGTGATTTCTTTATAATGGGTGTGTTCCTTATCTTATCCTAGTGTCTAAACTCTTCTCCATGGCTGGACCTCCAAATAATATTCCTTTATGTGCTAAGGGGTATCTAGAGAGTGGGATAGCTTTAATAACTACCCTAACACTAACGCGTACCCTAACCCTACCCCCTACCCTAACACTAACACGTACCCTAATCCTAACCAATACCCTAAACCGAGCCCTAACCCTAACACTAACCCTAACCCTAACCCTAACCCATACCCTACGCCATACCCGAAGCCCTCCCCGAACCCGTACCCTAAGCCGTACGCTAAGCTGTACCCTAAGCCTAACCCTAACCCTAGGCTACCCTTGAATGCTTCTGCCTCGAATAGATTTCCTAAGCATTAGTGTTTTAAGGAACAGCTTAACAAGAGAATCCTAATGTGATTTCTTTATAATGGGTGTGCTCCTTATCTTATCCTAGTGTCTAAACTCTTCTCCATGGCTGGACCCTCAAATAATATTCCTTTACGTGCTAAGGGGTATCTAGAGAGTGGGTTAGGTTTAATAACTACCCTAACACTAACGCGTAACCTAACCCTAACCCCTACCGTAACCCTAACACGTACCCTAATCCTAACCAATACCCTAAACCGAGCCCTAACCCTAACACTAACCCTAACCCTAACCCTAAGCCATACCCTACGCCGTACCCGAAGCCCTCCCTGAACCCGTACCCTAAGCCGTACCCTAAGCCTAACCCTAACCCTAGGCTACCCTTGACTGCTTCTGCGTCCAATAGATTTCCTAAGCACTAGTGTTTTAAGGAACAGCTTAAAAAGAGAATCCTAATGTGATTTCTTTATAATGGGTGTGTTCCTTATCTTATCCTAGTGTCTAAACTCTTCTCCATGGCTGGACCTCCAAATAATATTCCTTTATGTGCTAAGGGGTATCTAGAGAGTGGGATAGCTTTAATAACTACCCTAACACTAACGCGTACCCTAACCCTAACCCCTACCCTAACCATAACACGTACCCTAATCCTAACCAATACCCTAAACCGAGCCCTAACCCTAACACTAACCCTAACCCTAACCCATACCCTACGCCGTACCCGAAGCCCTCCCCGAACCCGTACCCTAAGCCGTACCCTAAGCCGTACCCTAAGCCTAACCCTAACCCTAGGCTACCCTTGACTGCTTCTGCCTCCAATAGATTTCCTAAGCACTAGTGTTTTAAGGAACAGCTTAAAAAGAGAATCCTAATGTGATTTCTTTATAATGGGTGTGTTCCTTATCTTATCCTAGTGTCTAAACTCTTCTGCATGGCTGGACCTCCAAATAATATTCCTTTACGTGCTAAGCGGTATCTAGGGAGTGGGATAGGTTTAATAACTACCCTAACACTAACGCGTACCCTAACCCTAACCCCTACCCTAACACTAACACGTACCCTAATCCTAACCAATACCCTAAACCGAGCCCTAACCCTAACACTAACCCTAACCCTAACCCTAACCCATACCCTACGCCGTACCCGAAGCCCTCCCCGAACCCGTACCCTAAGCCGTACCCTAAGCCGTACCCTAAGCCTAACCCTAACCCTAGGCTACCCTTGACTGCTTCTGCCTCCAATAGATTTCCTAAGCACTAGTGTTTTAAGGAACAGCTTAAAAAGAGAATCCTAATGTGATTTCTTTATAATGGGTGTGTTCCTTATCTTATCCTAGTGTCTAAACTCTTCTCCATGGCTGGACCCCCAAATAATATTCCTTTACGTGCTAAGGTGTATCTAGAGAGTGGGATAGGTTTAATAACTACCCTAACCCTAACGCGTACCCTAACCCTAACCCCTACCCTAACCCTAACATGTACCCTAATGCTAACCCGTACCCTAAACCGAGCCCTAACCCTAACACTAACCCTAACCCTAACCCTAACCCATACCCTACGCCGTACCCGAAGCCCTCCCCGAACCCGTACCCTAAGCCGTACTCTAAGCCTAACCCTAACCCTAGGCTACCCTTCACTGCTTCTGCCTCCAATAGATTTCCTAAGCACTAGTGTTTTAAGGAACAACTTAAAAAGAGAATCCTAATGTGATTTCTTTATAATGGGTGTGTTCCTTATCTTATCCTAGTGTCTAAACTCTTCTCCTTGGCTGGACCTCCAAATAATATTCCTTTATGTGCTAAGGGGTATCTAGAGAGTGGGATAGCTTTAATAACTACCCTAACACTAACGCGTACCCTAACCCTAACCCCTACCCTAACACTAACACGTACCCTAATCCTAACCAATACCCTAAACCGAGCCCTAACCCTAACACTAACCCTAACCCTAACCCTAACCCATACCCTACGCCGTACCCGAAGCCCTCCCCGAACCCGTACCCTAAGCCGTACGCTAAGCTGTACCCTAAGCCTAACCCTAACCCTAGGCTACCCTTGAATGCTTCTGCCTCCAATAGATTTCCTAAGCACTAGTGTTTTAAGGAACAGCTTAAAAAGAGAATCCTAATGTGATTTCTTTATAATGGGTGTGTTCCTTATCTTATCCTAGTGTCTAAACTCTTCTCCATGGCTGGACCCTCAAATAATATTCCTTTACCTGCTAAGCGGTATCTAGGGAGTGGGATAGGTTTAATAACTACCCTAACACTAACACGTACCCTAACCCTAACCCCTACCCTAACACTAACACGTACCCTAATCCTAACCAATACCCTAAACCGAGCCCTAACCCTAACACTAACCCTAACCCTAACCCTAACCCATACCCTACGCCGTACCCGAAGCCCTCCCCGAACCCGTACCCTAAGCCGTACCCTAAGCCGTACCCTAAGCCTAACCCTAACCCTAGGCTACCCTTGACTGCTTCTGCCTCCAATAGATTTCCTAAGCACTAGTGTTTTAAGGAACAGCTTAAAAAGAGAATCCTAATGTGATTTCTTTATAATGGGTGTGTTCCTTATCTTATCCTAGTGTCTAAACTCTTCTCCATGGCTGGACCACCAAATAATATTCCTTTACGTGCTAAGGGGTATCTAGAGAGTGGGATAGGTTTAATAACTACCCTAACCCTAACGCGTACCCTAACCCTAACCCCTACCCTAACCCTAACATGCACCCTAATGCTAACCCGTACCCTAAACCGAGCCCTAACCCTAACACTAACCCTAACCCTAACCCTAACCCATACCCTACGCCGTACCCGAAGCCCTCCCCGAACCCGTACCCTAAGCCGTACCCTAAGCCGTACTCTAAGCCTAACCCTAACCCTAGGCTACCCTTGACTGCTTCTGCCTCCAATAGATTTCCTAAGCACTAGTGTTTTAAGGAACAACTTAAAAAGAGAATCCTAATGTGATTTCTTTATAATGGGTGTGTTCCTTATCTTATCCTAGTGTCTAAACTCTTCTCCATGGCTGGATCTCCAAATAATATTCCTTTATGTGCTAAGGGGTATCTAGAGAGTGGGATAGCTTTAATAACTACCCTAACACTAACGCGTACCCTAACCCTACCCCCTACCCTAACACTAACACGTACCCTAATCCTAACCAATACCCTAAACCGAGCCCTAACCCTAACACTAACCCTAACCCTAACCCTAACCCATACCCTACGCCATACCCGAAGCCCTCCCCGAACCCGTACCCTAAGCCGTACGCTAAGCTGTACCCTAAGCCTAACCCTAACCCTAGGCTACCCTTGAATGCTTCTGCCTCCAATAGATTTCCTAAGCATTAGTGTTTTAAGGAACAGCTTAACAAGAGAATCCTAATGTGATTTCTTTATAATGGGTGTGCTCCTTATCTTATCCTAGTGTCTAAACTCTTCTCCATGGCTGGACCCTCAAATAATATTCCTTTACGTGCTAAGGGGTATCTAGAGAGTGGGTTAGGTTTAATAACTACCCTAACACTAACGCGTAACCTAACCCTAACCCCTACCGTAACCCTAACACGTACCCTAATCCTAACCAATACCCTAAACCGAGCCCTAACCCTAACACTAACCCTAACCCTAACCCTAAGCCATACCCTACGCCGTACCCGAAGCCCTCCCCGAACCCGTACCCTAAGCCGTACCCTAAGCCTAACCCTAACCCTAGGCTACCCTTGACTGCTTCTGCCTCCAATAGATTTCCTAGGCACTAGTGTTTTAAGGAACAGCTTAAAAAGAGAATCCTAATGTGATTTCTTTATAATGGGTGTGTTCCTTATCTTATCCTAGTGTCTAAACTCTTCTCCATGGCTGGACCTCCAAATAATATTCCTTTATGTGCTAAGGGGTATCTAGAGAGTGGGATAGCTTTAATAACTACCCTAACACTAACGCGTACCCTAACCCTAACCCCTACCCTAACCATAACACGTACCCTAATCCTAACCAATACCCTAAACCGAGCCCTAACCCTAACACTAACCCTAACCCTAACCCATACCCTACGCCGTACCCGAAGCCCTCCCCGAACCCGTACCCTAAGCCGTACCCTAAGCCGTACCCTAAGCCTAACCCTAACCCTAGGCTACCCTTGACTGCTTCTGCCTCCAATAGATTTCCTAAGCACTAGTGTTTTAAGGAACAGCTTAAAAAGAGAATCCTAATGTGATTTCTTTATAATGGGTGTGTTCCTTATCTTATCCTAGTGTCTAAACTCTTCTCCATGGCTGGACCTCCAAATAATATTCCTTTATGTGCTAAGGGGTATCTAGAGAGTGGGATAGCTTTAATAACTACCCTAACACTAACGCGTACCCTAACCCTAACCCCTACCCTAACCATAACACGTACCCTAATCCTAACCAATACCCTAAACCGAGCCCTAACCCTAACACTAACCCTAACCCTAACCCATACCCTACGCCGTACCCGAAGCCCTCCCCGAACCCGTACCCTAAGCCGTACCCTAAGCTGTACCCTAAGCCTAACCCTAACCCTAGGCTACCCTTGACTGCTTCTGCCTCCAATAGATTTCCTAAGCACTAGTGTTTTAAGGAACAGCTTAAAAAGAGAATCCTAATGTGATTTCTTTATAATGGGTGTGTTCCTTATCTTATCCTAGTGTCTAAACTCTTCTCCATGGCTGGACCTCCAAATAATATTCCTTTATGTGCTAAGGGGTATCTAGAGAGTGGGATAGCTTTAATAACTACCCTAACACTAACGCGTACCCTAACCCTAACCCCTACCCTAACCATAACACGTACCCTAATCCTAACCAATACCCTAAACCGAGCCCTAACCCTAACACTAACCCTAACCCTAACCCATACCCTACGCCGTACCCGAAGCCCTCCCCGAACCCGTACCCTAAGCCGTACCCTAAGCCGTACCCTAAGCCTAACCCTAACCCTAGGCTACCCTTGACTGCTTCTGCCTCCAATAGATTTCCTAAGCACTAGTGTTTTAAGGAACAGCTTAAAAAGAGAATCCTAATGTGATTTCTTTATAATGGGTGTGTTCCTTATCTTATCCTAGTGTCTAAACTCTTCTGCATGGCTGGACCTCCAAATAATATTCCTTTACGTGCTAAGCGGTATCTAGGGAGTGGGATAGGTTTAATAACTACCCTAACACTAACGCGTACCCTAACCCTAACCCCTACCCTAACACTAACACGTACCCTAATCCTAACCAATACCCTAAACCGAGCCCTAACCCTAACACTAACCCTAACCCTAACCCTAACCCATACCCTACGCCGTACCCGAAGCCCTCCCCGAACCCGTACCCTAAGCCGTACCCTAAGCCGTACCCTAAGCCTAACCCTAACCCTAGGCTACCCTTGACTGCTTCTGCCTCCAATAGATTTCCTAAGCACTAGTGTTTTAAGGAACAGCTTAAAAAGAGAATCCTAATGTGATTTCTTTATAATGGGTGTGTTCCTTATCTTATCCTAGTGTCTAAACTCTTCTCCATGGCTGGACCCCCAAATAATATTCCTTTACGTGCTAAGGTGTATCTAGAGAGTGGGATAGGTTTAATAACTACCCTAACCCTAACGCGTACCCTAACCCTAACCCCTACCCTAACCCTAACATGTACCCTAATGCTAACCCGTACCCTAAACCGAGCCCTAACCCTAACACTAACCCTAACCCTAACCCTAACCCATACCCTACGCCGTACCCGAAGCCCTCCCCGAACCCGTACCCTAAGCCGTACTCTAAGCCTAACCCTAACCCTAGGCTACCCTTCACTGCTTCTGCCTCCAATAGATTTCCTAAGCACTAGTGTTTTAAGGAACAACTTAAAAAGAGAATCCTAATGTGATTTCTTTATAATGGGTGTGTTCCTTATCTTATCCTAGTGTCTAAACTCTTCTCCTTGGCTGGACCTCCAAATAATATTCCTTTATGTGCTAAGGGGTATCTAGAGAGTGGGATAGCTTTAATAACTACCCTAACACTAACGCGTACCCTAACCCTAACCCCTACCCTAACACTAACACGTACCCTAATCCTAACCAATACCCTAAACCGAGCCCTAACCCTAACACTAACCCTAACCCTAACCCTAACCCATACCCTACGCCGTACCCGAAGCCCTCCCCGAACCCGTACCCTAAGCCGTACGCTAAGCTGTACCCTAAGCCTAACCCTAACCCTAGGCTACCCTTGAATGCTTCTGCCTCCAATAGATTTCCTAAGCACTAGTGTTTTAAGGAACAGCTTAAAAAGAGAATCCTAATGTGATTTCTTTATAATGGGTGTGTTCCTTATCTTATCCTAGTGTCTAAACTCTTCTCCATGGCTGGACCCTCAAATAATATTCCTTTACCTGCTAAGCGGTATCTAGGGAGTGGGATAGGTTTAATAACTACCCTAACACTAACACGTACCCTAACCCTAACCCCTACCCTAACACTAACACGTACCCTAATCCTAACCAATACCCTAAACCGAGCCCTAACCCTAACACTAACCCTAACCCTAACCCTAACCCATACCCTACGCCGTACCCGAAGCCCTCCCCGAACCCGTACCCTAAGCCGTACCCTAAGCCGTACCCTAAGCCTAACCCTAACCCTAGGCTACCCTTGACTGCTTCTGCCTCCAATAGATTTCCTAAGCACTAGTGTTTTAAGGAACAGCTTAAAAAGAGAATCCTAATGTGATTTCTTTATAATGGGTGTGTTCCTTATCTTATCCTAGTGTCTAAACTCTTCTCCATGGCTGGACCACCAAATAATATTCCTTTACGTGCTAAGGGGTATCTAGAGAGTGGGATAGGTTTAATAACTACCCTAACCCTAACGCGTACCCTAACCCTAACCCCTACCCTAACCCTAACATGCACCCTAATGCTAACCCGTACCCTAAACCGAGCCCTAACCCTAACACTAACCCTAACCCTAACCCTAACCCATACCCTACGCCGTACCCGAAGCCCTCCCCGAACCCGTACCCTAAGCCGTACCCTAAGCCGTACTCTAAGCCTAACCCTAACCCTAGGCTACCCTTGACTGCTTCTGCCTCCAATAGATTTCCTAAGCACTAGTGTTTTAAGGAACAACTTAAAAAGAGAATCCTAATGTGATTTCTTTATAATGGGTGTGTTCCTTATCTTATCCTAGTGTCTAAACTCTTCTCCATGGCTGGATCTCCAAATAATATTCCTTTATGTGCTAAGGGGTATCTAGAGAGTGGGATAGCTTTAATAACTACCCTAACACTAACGCGTACCCTAACCCTACCCCCTACCCTAACACTAACACGTACCCTAATCCTAACCAATACCCTAAACCGAGCCCTAACCCTAACACTAACCCTAACCCTAACCCTAACCCATACCCTACGCCATACCCGAAGCCCTCCCCGAACCCGTACCCTAAGCCGTACGCTAAGCTGTACCCTAAGCCTAACCCTAACCCTAGGCTACCCTTGAATGCTTCTGCCTCCAATAGATTTCCTAAGCATTAGTGTTTTAAGGAACAGCTTAACAAGAGAATCCTAATGTGATTTCTTTATAATGGGTGTGCTCCTTATCTTATCCTAGTGTCTAAACTCTTCTCCATGGCTGGACCCTCAAATAATATTCCTTTACGTGCTAAGGGGTATCTAGAGAGTGGGTTAGGTTTAATAACTACCCTAACACTAACGCGTAACCTAACCCTAACCCCTACCGTAACCCTAACACGTACCCTAATCCTAACCAATACCCTAAACCGAGCCCTAACCCTAACACTAACCCTAACCCTAACCCTAAGCCATACCCTACGCCGTACCCGAAGCCCTCCCCGAACCCGTACCCTAAGCCGTACCCTAAGCCTAACCCTAACCCTAGGCTACCCTTGACTGCTTCTGCCTCCAATAGATTTCCTAGGCACTAGTGTTTTAAGGAACAGCTTAAAAAGAGAATCCTAATGTGATTTCTTTATAATGGGTGTGTTCCTTATCTTATCCTAGTGTCTAAACTCTTCTCCATGGCTGGACCTCCAAATAATATTCCTTTATGTGCTAAGGGGTATCTAGAGAGTGGGATAGCTTTAATAACTACCCTAACACTAACGCGTACCCTAACCCTAACCCCTACCCTAACCATAACACGTACCCTAATCCTAACCAATACCCTAAACCGAGCCCTAACCCTAACACTAACCCTAACCCTAACCCATACCCTACGCCGTACCCGAAGCCCTCCCCGAACCCGTACCCTAAGCCGTACCCTAAGCCGTACCCTAAGCCTAACCCTAACCCTAGGCTACCCTTGACTGCTTCTGCCTCCAATAGATTTCCTAAGCACTAGTGTTTTAAGGAACAGCTTAAAAAGAGAATCCTAATGTGATTTCTTTATAATGGGTGTGTTCCTTATCTTATCCTAGTGTCTAAACTCTTCTCCATGGCTGGACCTCCAAATAATATTCCTTTATGTGCTAAGGGGTATCTAGAGAGTGGGATAGCTTTAATAACTACCCTAACACTAACGCGTACCCTAACCCTAACCCCTACCCTAACCATAACACGTACCCTAATCCTAACCAATACCCTAAACCGAGCCCTAACCCTAACACTAACCCTAACCCTAACCCATACCCTACGCCGTACCCGAAGCCCTCCCCGAACCCGTACCCTAAGCCGTACCCTAAGCTGTACCCTAAGCCTAACCCTAACCCTAGGCTACCCTTGACTGCTTCTGCCTCCAATAGATTTCCTAAGCACTAGTGTTTTAAGGAACAGCTTAAAAAGAGAATCCTAATGTGATTTCTTTATAATGGGTGTGTTCCTTATCTTATCCTAGTGTCTAAACTCTTCTGCATGGCTGGACCTCCAAATAATATTCCTTTACGTGCTAAGCGGTATCTAGGGAGTGGGATAGGTTTAATAACTACCCTAACACTAACGCGTACCCTAACCCTAACCCCTACCCTAACACTAACACGTACCCTAATCCTAACCAATACCCTAAACCGAGCCCTAACCCTAACACTAACCCTAACCCTAACCCTAACCCATACCCTACGCCGTACCCGAAGCCCTCCCCGAACCCGTACCCTAAGCCGTACCCTAAGCCGTACCCTAAGCCTAACCCTAACCCTAGGCTACCCTTGACTGCTTCTGCCTCCAATAGATTTCCTAAGCACTAGTGTTTTAAGGAACAGCTTAAAAAGAGAATCCTAATGTGATTTGTTTATAATGGGTGTGTTCCTTATCTTATCCTAGTGTCTAAACTCTTCTCCATGGCTGGACCCCCAAATAATATTCCTTTACGTGCTAAGGTGTATCTAGAGAGTGGGATAGGTTTAATAACTACCCTAACCCTAACGCGTACCCTAACCCTAACCCCTACCCTAACCCTAACATGTACCCTAATGCTAACCCGTACCCTAAACCGAGCCCTAACCCTAACACTAACCCTAACCCTAACCCTAACCCATACCCTACGCCGTACCCGAAGCCCTCCCCGAACCCGTACCCTAAGCCGTACTCTAAGCCTAACCCTAACCCTAGGCTACCCTTCACTGCTTCTGCCTCCAATAGATTTCCTAAGCACTAGTGTTTTAAGGAACAACTTAAAAAGAGAATCCTAATGTGATTTCTTTATAATGGGTGTGTTCCTTATCTTATCCTAGTGTCTAAACTCTTCTCCTTGGCTGGACCTCCAAATAATATTCCTTTATGTGCTAAGGGGTATCTAGAGAGTGGGATAGCTTTAATAACTACCCTAACACTAACGCGTACCCTAACCCTAACCCCTACCCTAACACTAACACGTACCCTAATCCTAACCAATACCCTAAACCGAGCCCTAACCCTAACACTAACCCTAACCCTAACCCTAACCCATACCCTACGCCGTACCCGAAGCCCTCCCCGAACCCGTACCCTAAGCCGTACGCTAAGCTGTACCCTAAGCCTAACCCTAACCCTAGGCTACCCTTGAATGCTTCTGCCTCCAATAGATTTCCTAAGCACTAGTGTTTTAAGGAACAGCTTAAAAAGAGAATCCTAATGTGATTTCTTTATAATGGGTGTGTTCCTTATCTTATCCTAGTGTCTAAACTCTTCTCCATGGCTGGACCCTCAAATAATATTCCTTTACGTGCTAAGGGGTATCTAGAGAGTGGGTTAGGTTTAATAACTACCCTAACACTAACGCGTAACCTAACCCTAACCCCTACCGTAACCCTAACACGTACCCTAATCCTAACCAATACCCTAAACCGAGCCCTAACCCTAACACTAACCCTAACCCTAATCCTAAGCCATACCCTACGCCGTACCTGAAGCCCTCCCCGAACCCGTACCCTAAGCCGTACCCTAAGTTGTACCCTAAGCCTAACCCTAACCCTAGGCTACCCTTGACTGCTTCTGCCTCCAATAGATTTCCTAAGCACTAGTGTTTTAAGGAACAGCTTAAAAAGAGAATCCTAATGTGATTTCTTTATAATGGGTGTGTTCCTTATCTTATCCTAGTGTCTAAACTCTTCTCCATGGCTGGACCTCCAAATAATATTCCTTTATGTGCTAAGGGGTATCTAGAGAGTGGGATAGCTTTAATAACTATCCTAACACTAACGCGTACCCTAACCCTAACCCCTACCCTAACCATAACACCTACCCTAATCCTAACCAATACCCTAAACCGAGCCCTAACCCTAACACTAACCCTAACCCTAACCCATACCCTACGCCGTACCCGAAGCCCTCCCCGAACCCGTAACCTAAGCCGTACCCTAAGCCGTACCCTAAGCCTAACCCTAACCCTAGGCTACCCTTGACTGCTTCTGCCTCCAATAGATTTCCTAAGCACTAGTGTTTTAAGGAACAGCTTAAAAAGAGAATCCTAATGTGATTTCTTTATAATGGGTGTGTTCCTTATTTATCAAAGTGTCTAAACTCTTCTGCATGGCTGGACCTCCAAATAATATTCCTTTACGTGCTAAGCGGTATCTAGGGAGTGGGATAGGTTTAATAACTAACCTAACACTAACGCGTACCCTAACCCTAACCCCTACCCTAACACTAACACGTACCCTAATCCTAACCAATACCCTAAACCGAGCCCTAACCCTAACACTAACCCTAACCCTAACCCTAACCCATACCCTACGCCGTACCCGAAGCCCTCCCCGAACCCGTACCCTAAGCCGTACCCTAAGCCGTACCCTAAGCCTAACCCTAACCCTAGGCTACCCTTGACTGCTTCTGCCTCCAATAGATTTCCTAAGCACTAGTGTTTTAAGGAACAGCTTAAAAAGAGAATCCTAATGTGATTTCTTTATAATGGGTGTGTTCCTTATCTTATCCTAGTGTCTAAACTCTTCTCCATGGCTGGACCCCCAAATAATATTCCTTTACGTGCTAAGGTGTATCTAGAGAGTGGGATAGGTTTAATAACTACCCTAACCCTAACGCGTACCCTAACCCTAACCCCTACCCTAACCCTAACATGTACCCTAATGCTAACCCGTACCCTAAACCGAGCCCTAACCCTAACACTAACCCTAACCCTAACCCTAACCCATACCCTACGCCGTACCCGAAGCCCTCACCGAACCCGTACCCTAAGCTGTACCCTAAGCCGTACTCTAAGCCTAACCCTAACCCTAGGCTACCCTTGACTGCTTCTACCTCCAATAGATTTCCTAAGCACTAGTGTTTTAAGGAACAACTTAAAAAGAGAATCCTAATGTGATTTCTTTATAATGGGTGTGTTCCTTATCTTATCCTAGTGTCTAAACTCTTCTCCATGGCTGGACCTCCAAATAATATTCCTTTATGTGCTAAGGGGTATCTAGAGAGTGGGATAGCTTTAATAACTACCCTAACACTAACGCGTACCCTAACCCTAACCCCTACCCTAACACTAACACGTACCCTAATCCTAACCAATACCCTAAACCGAGCCCTAACCCTAACACTAACCCTAACCCTAACCCTAACCCATACCCTACGCCGTAGCCGAAGCCCTCCCCGAACCCGTACCCTAAGCCGTACGCTAAGCTGTACCCTAAGCCTAACCCTAACCCTAGGCTACCCTTGAATGCTTCTGCCTCCAATAGATTTCCTAAGCACTAGTGTTTTAAGGAACAGCTTAAAAAGAGAATCCTAATGTGATTTCTTTATAATGGGTGTGTTCCTTATCTTATCCTAGTGTCTAAACTCTTCTCCATGGCTGGACCCTCACATAATATTCCTTTACGTGCTAAGGGGTATCTAGAGAGTGGGTTAGGTTTAATAACTACCCTAACACTAACGCGTACCCTAACCCTAACCCCTACCGTAACCCTAACACGTACCCTAATCCTAACCAATAACCTATACCGAGCCCTAACCCTAACACTAACCCTAACCCTAACCCTAAGCCATACCCTACGCCGTACCCGAAGCCCTCCCCGAACCCGTACCCTAAGCCGTACCCTAAGCCGTACCCTAAGCCTAACCCTAACCCTAGGCTACCCTTGACTGCTTCTGCCTCCAATAGATTTCCTAAGCACTAGTGTTTTAAGGAACAGCTTAAAAAGAGAATCCTAATGTGATTTCCTTATAATGGGTGTGTTCCTTATCTTATCCTAGTGTCTAAACTCTTCTCCATGGCTGGACCTCCAAATAATATTCCTTTATGTGCTAAGGGGTATCTAGAGAGTGGGATAGCTTTAATAACTACCCTAACACTAACGCGTACCCTAACCCTAACCCCTACCCTAACCATAACACGTACCCTAATCCTAAACAATACCCTAAACCGAGCCCTAACCCTAACACTAACCCTAACCCTAACCCATACCCTACGCCGTACCCGAAGCCCTCCCCGAACCCGTACCCTAAGCCGTACCCTAAGCCGTACCCTAAGCCTAACCCTAACCCTAGGCTACCCTTGACTGCTTCTGCCTCCAATAGATTTCCTAAGCACTAGTGTTTTAAGGAACAGCTTAAAAAGAGAATCCTAATGTGATTTCTTTATAATGGGTGTGTTCCTTATCTTATCCTAGTGTCTAAACTCTTCTCCATGGCTGGACCTCCAAATAATATTCCTTATGTGCTAAGGGGTATCTAGAGAGTGGGATAGCTTTAATAACTACCCTAACACTAACGCGTACCCTAACCCTAACACCTACCCTAACCCTAACACGTACCCTAATCCTAACCAATACCCTAAACCGAGCCCTAACCCTAACACTAACCCTAACCCTAACCCTAACCCATACCCTACGCCATACCCGAATCCCTCACCGAACCCGTACTCTAAGCCGTACCCTAAGCCGTACCCTAAGCCTAAACCTAACCCTAGGCTACCCTTGACTGCTTCTGCCTCCAATAGATTTCCTAAGCACTAGTGTTTTAAGGAACATCTTAAAAAGAGAATCCTATTGTGATTTCTTTATAATGGGTGTGTTCCTTATCTTATCCTAGTGTCTAAACTCTTCTCCATGGCTGGACCCCCAAATAATATTCCTTGACGTGCTAAGGTGTATCTAGAGAGTGGGATAGGTTTAATAACTACCCTAACCCTAACGCGTACCCTAACCCTAACCCCTACCCTAACCCTAACATGTACCCTAATCCTAACACGTACCCTAACCGGAGCCCTAACCCTAACACTAACCCTAACCCTAACCCATACCCTATGCCGTACCCGAAGCCCTCCCCGAACCCGTACCCTAAGCCGTACCCTAAGCCTAACCCCAAGCCTAACCCTAACCGTAGGCTACTCTTGACTGCTTCTGCCTCCAATAGATTTCCTAAGCACTAGTGTTTTAAGGAACAGCTTAAAAAGAGAATCCTAATGTGATTTCTTTATAATGGGTGTGTTCCTTATTTATCAAAGTGTCTAAACTCTTCTGCATGGCTGGACCTCCAAATAATATTCCTTTACGTGCTAAGCGGTATCTAGGGAGTGGGATAGGTTTAATAACTACCCTAACACTAACACGTACCCTAACCCTAACCCCTACCCTAACACTAACACGTACCTTAATCCTAACCAATACCCTAAACCGAGCCCTAACCCTAACACTAACCCTAACCCTAACCCTAACCCATACCCTACGCCGTACCCGAAGCCCTCCCCGAACCCGTACCCTAAGCCGTACCCTAAGCCGTACCCTAAGCCTAACCCTAACCCTAGGCTACCCTTGACTGCTTCTGCCTCCAATAGATTTCCTAAGCACTAGTGTTTTAAGGAACAGCTTAAAAAGAGAATCCTAATGTGATTTCTTTATAATGGGTGTGTTCCTTATCTTATCCTAGTGTCTAAACTCTTCTCCATGGCTGGACCACCAAATAATATTCCTTTACGTGCTAAGGGGTATCTAGAGAGTGGGATAGGTTTAATAACTACCCTAACCCTAACGCGTACCCTAACCCTAACCCCTACCCTAACCCTAACATGTACCCTAATGCTAACCCGTACCCTAAACCGAGCCCTAACCCTAACACTAACCCTAACCCTAACCCTAACCCATACCCTACGCCGTACCCGAAGCCCTCCCCGAACCCGTACCCTAAGCCGTACCCTAAGCCGTACTCTAAGCCTAACCCTAACCCTAGGCTACCCTTGACTGCTTCTGCCTCCAATAGATTTCCTAAGCACTAGTGTTTTAAGGAACAACTTAAAAAGAGAATCCTAATGTGATTTCTTTATAATGGGTGTGTTCCTTATCTTATCCTAGTGTCTAAACTCTTCTCCATGGCTGGACCTCCAAATAATATTCCTTTATGTGCTAAGGGGTATCTAGAGAGTGGGATAGCTTTAATAACTACCCTAACACTAACGCGTACCCTAACCCTACCCCCTACCCTAACACTAACACGTACCCTAATCCTAACCAATACCCTAAACCGAGCCCTAACCCTAACACTAACCCTAACCCTAACCCTAACCCATACCCTACGCCGTACCCGAAGCCCTCCCCGAACCCGTACCCTAAGCCGTACTCTAAGCCTAACCCTAACCCTAGGCTACCCTTCACTGCTTCTGCCTCCAATAGATTTCCTAAGCACTAGTGTTTTAAGGAACAACTTAAAAAGAGAATCCTAATGTGATTTCTTTATAATGGGTGTGTTCCTTATCTTATCCTAGTGTCTAAACTCTTCTCCTTGGCTGGACCTCCAAATAATATTCCTTTATGTGCTAAGGGGTATCTAGAGAGTGGGATAGCTTTAATAACTACCCTAACACTAACGCGTACCCTAACCCTAACCCCTACCCTAACACTAACACGTACCCTAATCCTAACCAATACCCTAAACCGAGCCCTAACCCTAACACTAACCCTAACCCTAACCCTAACCCATACCCTACGCCGTACCCGAAGCCCTCCCCGAACCCGTACCCTAAGCCGTACGCTAAGCTGTACCCTAAGCCTAACCCTAACCCTAGGCTACCCTTGACTGCTTCTGCCTCCAATAGATTTCCTAAGCACTAGTGTTTTAAGGAACAGCTTAAAAAGAGAATCCTAATGTGATTTCTTTATAATGGGTGTGTTCCTTATCTTATCCTAGTGTCTAAACTCTTCTCCATGGCTGGACCCTCAAATAATATTCCTTTACCTGCTAAGCGGTATCTAGGGAGTGGGATAGGTTTAATAACTACCCTAACACTAACACGTACCCTAACCCTAACCCCTACCCTAACACTAACACGTACCCTAATCCTAACCAATACCCTAAACCGAGCCCTAACCCTAACACTAACCCTAACCCTAACCCTAACCCATACCCTACGCCGTACCCGAAGCCCTCCCCGAACCCGTACCCTAAGCCGTACCCTAAGCCGTACCCTAAGCCTAACCCTAACCCTAGGCTACCCTTGACTGCTTCTGCCTCCAATAGATTTCCTAAGCACTAGTGTTTTAAGGAACAGCTTAAAAAGAGAATCCTAATGTGATTTCTTTATAATGGGTGTGTTCCTTATCTTATCCTAGTGTCTAAACTCTTCTCCATGGCTGGACCACCAAATAATATTCCTTTACGTGCTAAGGGGTATCTAGAGAGTGGGATAGGTTTAATAACTACCCTAACCCTAACGCGTACCCTAACCCTAACCCCTACCCTAACCCTAACATGCACCCTAATGCTAACCCGTACCCTAAACCGAGCCCTAACCCTAACACTAACCCTAACCCTAACCCTAACCCATACCCTACGCCGTACCCGAAGCCCTCCCCGAACCCGTACCCTAAGCCGTACCCTAAGCCGTACTCTAAGCCTAACCCTAACCCTAGGCTACCCTTGACTGCTTCTGCCTCCAATAGATTTCCTAAGCACTAGTGTTTTAAGGAACAACTTAAAAAGAGAATCCTAATGTGATTTCTTTATAATGGGTGTGCTCCTTATCTTATCCTAGTGTCTAAACTCTTCTCCATGGCTGGACCCTCAAATAATATTCCTTTACGTGCTAAGGGGTATCTAGAGAGTGGGTTAGGTTTAATAACTACCCTAACACTAACGCGTAACCTAACCCTAACCCCTACCGTAACCCTAACACGTACCCTAATCCTAACCAATACCCTAAACCGAGCCCTAACCCTAACACTAACCCTAACCCTAACCCTAAGCCATACCCTACGCCGTACCCGAAGCCCTCCCCGAACCCGTACCCTAAGCCGTACCCTAAGCCTAACCCTAACCCTAGGCTACCCTTGACTGCTTCTGCCTCCAATAGATTTCCTAGGCACTAGTGTTTTAAGGAACAGCTTAAAAAGAGAATCCTAATGTGATTTCTTTATAATGGGTGTGTTCCTTATCTTATCCTAGTGTCTAAACTCTTCTCCATGGCTGGACCTCCAAATAATATTCCTTTATGTGCTAAGGGGTATCTAGAGAGTGGGATAGCTTTAATAACTACCCTAACACTAACGCGTACCCTAACCCTAACCCCTACCCTAACCATAACACGTACCCTAATCCTAACCAATACCCTAAACCGAGCCCTAACCCTAACACTAACCCTAACCCTAACCCATACCCTACGCCGTACCCGAAGCCCTCCCCGAACCCGTACCCTAAGCCGTACCCTAAGCCGTACCCTAAGCCTAACCCTAACCCTAGGCTACCCTTGACTGCTTCTGCCTCCAATAGATTTCCTAAGCACTAGTGTTTTAAGGAACAGCTTAAAAAGAGAATCCTAATGTGATTTCTTTATAATGGGTGTGTTCCTTATCTTATCCTAGTGTCTAAACTCTTCTCCATGGCTGGACCTCCAAATAATATTCCTTTATGTGCTAAGGGGTATCTAGAGAGTGGGATAGCTTTAATAACTACCCTAACACTAACGCGTACCCTAACCCTAACCCCTACCCTAACCATAACACGTACCCTAATCCTAACCAATACCCTAAACCGAGCCCTAACCCTAACACTAACCCTAACCCTAACCCATACCCTACGCCGTACCCGAAGCCCTCCCCGAACCCGTACCCTAAGCCGTACCCTAAGCCGTACCCTAAGCCTAACCCTAACCCTAGGCTACCCTTGACTGCTTCTGCCTCCAATAGATTTCCTAAGCACTAGTGTTTTAAGGAACAGCTTAAAAAGAGAATCCTAATGTGATTTCTTTATAATGGGTGTGTTCCTTATCTTATCCTAGTGTCTAAACTCTTCTGCATGGCTGGACCTCCAAATAATATTCCTTTACGTGCTAAGCGGTATCTAGGGAGTGGGATAGGTTTAATAACTACCCTAACACTAACGCGTACCCTAACCCTAACCCCTACCCTAACACTAACACGTACCCTAATCCTAACCAATACCCTAAACCGAGCCCTAACCCTAACACTAACCCTAACCCTAACCCTAACCCATACCCTACGCCGTACCCGAAGCCCTCCCCGAACCCGTACCCTAAGCCGTACCCTAAGCCGTACCCTAAGCCTAACCCTAACCCTAGGCTACCCTTGACTGCTTCTGCCTCCAATAGATTTCCTAAGCACTAGTGTTTTAAGGAACAGCTTAAAAAGAGAATCCTAATGTGATTTGTTTATAATGGGTGTGTTCCTTATCTTATCCTAGTGTCTAAACTCTTCTCCATGGCTGGACCCCCAAATAATATTCCTTTACGTGCTAAGGTGTATCTAGAGAGTGGGATAGGTTTAATAACTACCCTAACCCTAACGCGTACCCTAACCCTAACCCCTACCCTAACCCTAACATGTACCCTAATGCTAACCCGTACCCTAAACCGAGCCCTAACCCTAACACTAACCCTAACCCTAACCCTAACCCATACCCTACGCCGTACCCGAAGCCCTCCCCGAACCCGTACCCTAAGCCGTACTCTAAGCCTAACCCTAACCCTAGGCTACCCTTCACTGCTTCTGCCTCCAATAGATTTCCTAAGCACTAGTGTTTTAAGGAACAACTTAAAAAGAGAATCCTAATGTGATTTCTTTATAATGGGTGTGTTCCTTATCTTATCCTAGTGTCTAAACTCTTCTCCTTGGCTGGACCTCCAAATAATATTCCTTTATGTGCTAAGGGGTATCTAGAGAGTGGGATAGCTTTAATAACTACCCTAACACTAACGCGTACCCTAACCCTAACCCCTACCCTAACACTAACACGTACCCTAATCCTAACCAATACCCTAAACCGAGCCCTAACCCTAACACTAACCCTAACCCTAACCCTAACCCATACCCTACGCCGTACCCGAAGCCCTCCCCGAACCCGTACCCTAAGCCGTACGCTAAGCTGTACCCTAAGCCTAACCCTAACCCTAGG
The DNA here is from genome assembly GCF_965194825.1 of Balaenoptera physalus. Classification (NCBI taxonomy): domain Eukaryota; kingdom Metazoa; phylum Chordata; class Mammalia; order Artiodactyla; family Balaenopteridae; genus Balaenoptera; species Balaenoptera physalus. The sequence goes on along the minus strand of NC_138903.1, from coordinate 140,419,460 downwards.
CTACCCTTGAATGCTTCTGCCTCCAATAGATTTCCTAAGCACTAGTGTTTTAAGGAACAGCTTAAAAAGAGAATCCTAATGTGATTTCTTTATAATGGGTGTGTTCCTTATCTTATCCTAGTGTCTAAACTCTTCTCCATGGCTGGACCCTCAAATAATATTCCTTTACGTGCTAAGGGGTATCTAGAGAGTGGGTTAGGTTTAATAACTACCCTAACACTAACGCGTAACCTAACCCTAACCCCTACCGTAACCCTAACACGTACCCTAATCCTAACCAATACCCTAAACCGAGCCCTAACCCTAACACTAACCCTAACCCTAATCCTAAGCCATACCCTACGCCGTACCTGAAGCCCTCCCCGAACCCGTACCCTAAGCCGTACCCTAAGTTGTACCCTAAGCCTAACCCTAACCCTAGGCTACCCTTGACTGCTTCTGCCTCCAATAGATTTCCTAAGCACTAGTGTTTTAAGGAACAGCTTAAAAAGAGAATCCTAATGTGATTTCTTTATAATGGGTGTGTTCCTTATCTTATCCTAGTGTCTAAACTCTTCTCCATGGCTGGACCTCCAAATAATATTCCTTTATGTGCTAAGGGGTATCTAGAGAGTGGGATAGCTTTAATAACTATCCTAACACTAACGCGTACCCTAACCCTAACCCCTACCCTAACCATAACACCTACCCTAATCCTAACCAATACCCTAAACCGAGCCCTAACCCTAACACTAACCCTAACCCTAACCCATACCCTACGCCGTACCCGAAGCCCTCCCCGAACCCGTAACCTAAGCCGTACCCTAAGCCGTACCCTAAGCCTAACCCTAACCCTAGGCTACCCTTGACTGCTTCTGCCTCCAATAGATTTCCTAAGCACTAGTGTTTTAAGGAACAGCTTAAAAAGAGAATCCTAATGTGATTTCTTTATAATGGGTGTGTTCCTTATTTATCAAAGTGTCTAAACTCTTCTGCATGGCTGGACCTCCAAATAATATTCCTTTACGTGCTAAGCGGTATCTAGGGAGTGGGATAGGTTTAATAACTAACCTAACACTAACGCGTACCCTAACCCTAACCCCTACCCTAACACTAACACGTACCCTAATCCTAACCAATACCCTAAACCGAGCCCTAACCCTAACACTAACCCTAACCCTAACCCTAACCCATACCCTACGCCGTACCCGAAGCCCTCCCCGAACCCGTACCCTAAGCCGTACCCTAAGCCGTACCCTAAGCCTAACCCTAACCCTAGGCTACCCTTGACTGCTTCTGCCTCCAATAGATTTCCTAAGCACTAGTGTTTTAAGGAACAGCTTAAAAAGAGAATCCTAATGTGATTTCTTTATAATGGGTGTGTTCCTTATCTTATCCTAGTGTCTAAACTCTTCTCCATGGCTGGACCCCCAAATAATATTCCTTTACGTGCTAAGGTGTATCTAGAGAGTGGGATAGGTTTAATAACTACCCTAACCCTAACGCGTACCCTAACCCTAACCCCTACCCTAACCCTAACATGTACCCTAATGCTAACCCGTACCCTAAACCGAGCCCTAACCCTAACACTAACCCTAACCCTAACCCTAACCCATACCCTACGCCGTACCCGAAGCCCTCACCGAACCCGTACCCTAAGCCGTACCCTAAGCCGTACTCTAAGCCTAACCCTAACCCTAGGCTACCCTTGACTGCTTCTACCTCCAATAGATTTCCTAAGCACTAGTGTTTTAAGGAACAACTTAAAAAGAGAATCCTAATGTGATTTCTTTATAATGGGTGTGTTCCTTATCTTATCCTAGTGTCTAAACTCTTCTCCATGGCTGGACCTCCAAATAATATTCCTTTATGTGCTAAGGGGTATCTAGAGAGTGGGATAGCTTTAATAACTACCCTAACACTAACGCGTACCCTAACCCTAACCCCTACCCTAACACTAACACGTACCCTAATCCTAACCAATACCCTAAACCGAGCCCTAACCCTAACACTAACCCTAACCCTAACCCTAACCCATACCCTACGCCGTAGCCGAAGCCCTCCCCGAACCCGTACCCTAAGCCGTACGCTAAGCTGTACCCTAAGCCTAACCCTAACCCTAGGCTACCCTTGAATGCTTCTGCCTCCAATAGATTTCCTAAGCACTAGTGTTTTAAGGAACAGCTTAAAAAGAGAATCCTAATGTGATTTCTTTATAATGGGTGTGTTCCTTATCTTATCCTAGTGTCTAAACTCTTCTCCATGGCTGGACCCTCACATAATATTCCTTTACGTGCTAAGGGGTATCTAGAGAGTGGGTTAGGTTTAATAACTACCCTAACACTAACGCGTACCCTAACCCTAACCCCTACCGTAACCCTAACACGTACCCTAATCCTAACCAATAACCTATACCGAGCCCTAACCCTAACACTAACCCTAACCCTAACCCTAAGCCATACCCTACGCCGTACCCGAAGCCCTCCCCGAACCCGTACCCTAAGCCGTACCCTAAGCCGTACCCTAAGCCTAACCCTAACCCTAGGCTACCCTTGACTGCTTCTGCCTCCAATAGATTTCCTAAGCACTAGTGTTTTAAGGAACAGCTTAAAAAGAGAATCCTAATGTGATTTCCTTATAATGGGTGTGTTCCTTATCTTATCCTAGTGTCTAAACTCTTCTCCATGGCTGGACCTCCAAATAATATTCCTTTATGTGCTAAGGGGTATCTAGAGAGTGGGATAGCTTTAATAACTACCCTAACACTAACGCGTACCCTAACCCTAACCCCTACCCTAACCATAACACGTACCCTAATCCTAACCAATACCCTAAACCGAGCCCTAACCCTAACACTAACCCTAACCCTAACCCATACCCTACGCCGTACCCGAAGCCCTCCCCGAACCCGTACCCTAAGCCGTACCCTAAGCCGTACCCTAAGCCTAACCCTAACCCTAGGCTACCCTTGACTGCTTCTGCCTCCAATAGATTTCCTAAGCACTAGTGTTTTAAGGAACAGCTTAAAAAGAGAATCCTAATGTGATTTCTTTATAATGGGTGTGTTCCTTATCTTATCCTAGTGTCTAAACTCTTCTCCATGGCTGGACCTCCAAATAATATTCCTTATGTGCTAAGGGGTATCTAGAGAGTGGGATAGCTTTAATAACTACCCTAACACTAACGCGTACCCTAACCCTAACACCTACCCTAACCCTAACACGTACCCTAATCCTAACCAATACCCTAAACCGAGCCCTAACCCTAACACTAACCCTAACCCTAACCCTAACCCATACCCTACGCCATACCCGAATCCCTCACCGAACCCGTACTCTAAGCCGTACCCTAAGCCGTACCCTAAGCCTAAACCTAACCCTAGGCTACCCTTGACTGCTTCTGCCTCCAATAGATTTCCTAAGCACTAGTGTTTTAAGGAACATCTTAAAAAGAGAATCCTATTGTGATTTCTTTATAATGGGTGTGTTCCTTATCTTATCCTAGTGTCTAAACTCTTCTCCATGGCTGGACCCCCAAATAATATTCCTTGACGTGCTAAGGTGTATCTAGAGAGTGGGATAGGTTTAATAACTACCCTAACCCTAACGCGTACCCTAACCCTAACCCCTACCCTAACCCTAACATGTACCCTAATCCTAACACGTACCCTAACCGGAGCCCTAACCCTAACACTAACCCTAACCCTAACCCATACCCTATGCCGTACCCGAAGCCCTCCCCGAACCCGTACCCTAAGCCGTACCCTAAGCCTAACCCCAAGCCTAACCCTAACCGTAGGCTACTCTTGACTGCTTCTGCCTCCAATAGATTTCCTAAGCACTAGTGTTTTAAGGAACAGCTTAAAAAGAGAATCCTAATGTGATTTCTTTATAATGGGTGTGTTCCTTATTTATCAAAGTGTCTAAACTCTTCTGCATGGCTGGACCTCCAAATAATATTCCTTTACGTGCTAAGCGGTATCTAGGGAGTGGGATAGGTTTAATAACTACCCTAACACTAACACGTACCCTAACCCTAACCCCTACCCTAACACTAACACGTACCTTAATCCTAACCAATACCCTAAACCGAGCCCTAACCCTAACACTAACCCTAACCCTAACCCTAACCCATACCCTACGCCGTACCCGAAGCCCTCCCCGAACCCGTACCCTAAGCCGTACCCTAAGCCGTACCCTAAGCCTAACCCTAACCCTAGGCTACCCTTGACTGCTTCTGCCTCCAATAGATTTCCTAAGCACTAGTGTTTTAAGGAACAGCTTAAAAAGAGAATCCTAATGTGATTTCTTTATAATGGGTGTGTTCCTTATCTTATCCTAGTGTCTAAACTCTTCTCCATGGCTGGACCACCAAATAATATTCCTTTACGTGCTAAGGGGTATCTAGAGAGTGGGATAGGTTTAATAACTACCCTAACCCTAACGCGTACCCTAACCCTAACCCCTACCCTAACCCTAACATGTACCCTAATGCTAACCCGTACCCTAAACCGAGCCCTAACCCTAACACTAACCCTAACCCTAACCCTAACCCATACCCTACGCCGTACCCGAAGCCCTCCCCGAACCCGTACCCTAAGCCGTACCCTAAGCCGTACTCTAAGCCTAACCCTAACCCTAGGCTACCCTTGACTGCTTCTGCCTCCAATAGATTTCCTAAGCACTAGTGTTTTAAGGAACAACTTAAAAAGAGAATCCTAATGTGATTTCTTTATAATGGGTGTGTTCCTTATCTTATCCTAGTGTCTAAACTCTTCTCCATGGCTGGACCTCCAAATAATATTCCTTTATGTGCTAAGGGGTATCTAGAGAGTGGGATAGCTTTAATAACTACCCTAACACTAACGCGTACCCTAACCCTACCCCCTACCCTAACACTAACACGTACCCTAATCCTAACCAATACCCTAAACCGAGCCCTAACCCTAACACTAACCCTAACCCTAACCCTAACCCATACCCTACGCCGTACCCGAAGCCCTCCCCGAACCCGTACCCTAAGCCGTACGCTAAGCTGTACCCTAAGCCTAACCCTAACCCTAGGCTACCCTTGAATGCTTCTGCCTCCAATAGATTTCCTAAGCACTAGTGTTTTAAGGAACAGCTTAAAAAGAGAATCCTAAATTGATTTCTTTATAATGGGTGTGTTCCTTATCTTATCCTAGTGTCTAAACTCTTCTCCATGGCTGGACCCTCAAATAATATTCCTTTACGTGCTAAGAGGTATCTAGAGAGTGGGTTAGGTTTAATAACTACCCTAACACTAACGCGTAACCTAACCCTAACCCCTACCGTAACCCTAACACGTACCCTAATCCTAACCAATACCCTAAACCGAGCCCTAACCCTAACACTAACCCTAACCCTAACCCATACCCTACGCCGTACCCGAAGCCCTCCCCGAACCCGTACCCTAAGCCGTACCCTAAGCCGTACCCTAAGCCTAACCCTAACCCTAGGCTACCCTTGACTGCTTCTGCCTCCAATAGATTTCCTAAGCACTAGTGTTTTAAGGAACAGCTTAAAAAGAGAATCCTAATGTGATTTCTTTATAATGGGTGTGTTCCTTATCTTATCCTAGTGTCTAAACTCTTCTCCATGGCTGGACCTCCAAATAATATTCCTTATGTGCTAAGGGGTATCTAGAGAGTGGGATAGCTTTAATAACTACCCTAACACTAACGCGTACCCTAACCCTAACCCCTACCCTAACCCTAACACGTACCCTAATCCTAACCAATACCCTAAACCGAGCCCTAACCCTAACACTAACCCTAACCCTAACCCTAAGCCATACCCTACGCCGTACCCGAAGCCCTCCCCGAACCCGTACCCTAAGCCGTACCCTAAGCCTAACCCTAACCCTAGGCTACCCTTGACTGCTTCTGCCTCCAATAGATTTCCTAGGCACTAGTGTTTTAAGGAACAGCTTAAAAAGAGAATCCTAATGTGATTTCTTTATAATGGGTGTGTTCCTTATCTTATCCTAGTGTCTAAACTCTTCTCCATGGCTGGACCTCCAAATAATATTCCTTTATGTGCTAAGGGGTATCTAGAGAGTGGGATAGCTTTAATAACTACCCTAACACTAACGCGTACCCTAACCCTAACCCCTACCCTAACCATAACACGTACCCTAATCCTAACCAATACCCTAAACCGAGCCCTAACCCTAACACTAACCCTAACCCTAACCCATACCCTACGCCGTACCCGAAGCCCTCCCCGAACCCGTACCCTAAGCCGTACCCTAAGCCGTACCCTAAGCCTAACCCTAACCCTAGGCTACCCTTGACTGCTTCTGCCTCCAATAGATTTCCTAAGCACTAGTGTTTTAAGGAACAGCTTAAAAAGAGAATCCTAATGTGATTTCTTTATAATGGGTGTGTTCCTTATCTTATCCTAGTGTCTAAACTCTTCTCCATGGCTGGACCTCCAAATAATATTCCTTTATGTGCTAAGGGGTATCTAGAGAGTGGGATAGCTTTAATAACTACCCTAACACTAACGCGTACCCTAACCCTAACCCCTACCCTAACCATAACACGTACCCTAATCCTAACCAATACCCTAAACCGAGCCCTAACCCTAACACTAACCCTAACCCTAACCCATACCCTACGCCGTACCCGAAGCCCTCCCCGAACCCGTACCCTAAGCCGTACCCTAAGCCGTACCCTAAGCCTAACCCTAACCCTAGGCTACCCTTGACTGCTTCTGCCTCCAATAGATTTCCTAAGCACTAGTGTTTTAAGGAACAGCTTAAAAAGAGAATCCTAATGTGATTTCTTTATAATGGGTGTGTTCCTTATCTTATCCTAGTGTCTAAACTCTTCTGCATGGCTGGACCTCCAAATAATATTCCTTTACGTGCTAAGCGGTATCTAGGGAGTGGGATAGGTTTAATAACTACCCTAACACTAACGCGTACCCTAACCCTAACCCCTACCCTAACACTAACACGTACCCTAATCCTAACCAATACCCTAAACCGAGCCCTAACCCTAACACTAACCCTAACCCTAACCCTAACCCATACCCTACGCCGTACCTGAAGCCCTCCCCGAACCCGTACCCTAAGCCGTACCCTAAGCCGTACCCTAAGCCTAACCCTAACCCTAGGCTACCCTTGACTGCTTCTGCCTCCAATAGATTTCCTAAGCACTAGTGTTTTAAGGAACAGCTTAAAAAGAGAATCCTAATGTGATTTCTTTATAATGGGTGTGTTCCTTATCTTATCCTAGTGTCTAAACTCTTCTCCATGGCTGGACCCCCAAATAATATTCCTTTACGTGCTAAGGTGTATCTAGAGAGTGGGATAGGTTTAATAACTACCCTAACCCTAACGCGTACCCTAACCCTAACCCCTACCCTAACCCTAACATGTACCCTAATGCTAACCCGTACCCTAAACCGAGCCCTAACCCTAACACTAACCCTAACCCTAACCCTAACCCATACCCTACGCCGTACCCGAAGCCCTCCCCGAACCCGTACCCTAAGCCGTACTCTAAGCCTAACCCTAACCCTAGGCTACCCTTCACTGCTTCTGCCTCCAATAGATTTCCTAAGCACTAGTGTTTTAAGGAACAACTTAAAAAGAGAATCCTAATGTGATTTCTTTATAATGGGTGTGTTCCTTATCTTATCCTAGTGTCTAAACTCTTCTCCTTGGCTGGACCTCCAAATAATATTCCTTTATGTGCTAAGGGGTATCTAGAGAGTGGGATAGCTTTAATAACTACCCTAACACTAACGCGTACCCTAACCCTAACCCCTACCCTAACACTAACACGTACCCTAATACTAACCAATACCCTAAACCGAGCCCTAACCCTAACACTAACCCTAACCCTAACCCTAACCCATACCCTACGCCGTACCCGAAGCCCTCCCCGAACCCGTACCCTAAGCCGTACGCTAAGCTGTACCCTAAGCCTAACCCTAACCCTAGGCTACCCTTGAATGCTTCTGCCTCCAATAGATTTCCTAAGCACTAGTGTTTTAAGGAACAGCTTAAAAAGAGAATCCTAATGTGATTTCTTTATAATGGGTGTGTTCCTTATCTTATCCTAGTGTCTAAACTCTTCTCCATGGCTGGACCCTCAAATAATATTCCTTTACGTGCTAAGGGGTATCTAGAGAGTGGGTTAGGTTTAATAACTACCCTAACACTAACGCGTAACCTAACCCTAACCCCTACCGTAACCCTAACACGTACCCTAATCCTAACCAATACCCTAAACCGAGCCCTAACCCTAACACTAACCCTAACCCTAATCCTAAGCCATACCCTACGCCGTACCTGAAGCCCTCCCCGAACCCGTACCCTAAGCCGTACCCTAAGTTGTACCCTAAGCCTAACCCTAACCCTAGGCTACCCTTGACTGCTTCTGCCTCCAATAGATTTCCTAAGCACTAGTGTTTTAAGGAACAGCTTAAAAAGAGAATCCTAATGTGATTTCTTTATAATGGGTGTGTTCCTTATCTTATCCTAGTGTCTAAACTCTTCTCCATGGCTGGACCTCCAAATAATATTCCTTTATGTGCTAAGGGGTATCTAGAGAGTGGGATAGCTTTAATAACTATCCTAACACTAACGCGTACCCTAACCCTAACCCCTACCCTAACCATAACACCTACCCTAATCCTAACCAATACCCTAAACCGAGCCCTAACCCTAACACTAACCCTAACCCTAACCCATACCCTACGCCGTACCCGAAGCCCTCCCCGAACCCGTAACCTAAGCCGTACCCTAAGCCGTACCCTAAGCCTAACCCTAACCCTAGGCTACCCTTGACTGCTTCTGCCTCCAATAGATTTCCTAAGCACTAGTGTTTTAAGGAACAGCTTAAAAAGAGAATCCTAATGTGATTTCTTTATAATGGGTGTGTTCCTTATTTATCAAAGTGTCTAAACTCTTCTGCATGGCTGGACCTCCAAATAATATTCCTTTACGTGCTAAGCGGTATCTAGGGAGTGGGATAGGTTTAATAACTAACCTAACACTAACGCGTACCCTAACCCTAACCCCTACCCTAACACTAACACGTACCCTAATCCTAACCAATACCCTAAACCGAGCCCTAACCCTAACACTAACCCTAACCCTAACCCTAACCCATACCCTACGCCGTACCCGAAGCCCTCCCCGAACCCGTACCCTAAGCCGTACCCTAAGCCGTACCCTAAGCCTAACCCTAACCCTAGGCTACCCTTGACTGCTTCTGCCTCCAATAGATTTCCTAAGCAGTAGTGTTTTAAGGAACAGCTTAAAAAGAGAATCCTAATGTGATTTCTTTATAATGGGTGTGTTCCTTATCTTATCCTAGTGTCTAAACTCTTCTCCATGGCTGGACCCCCAAATAATATTCCTTTACGTGCTAAGGTGTATCTAGAGAGTGGGATAGGTTTAATAACTACCCTAACCCTAACGCGTACCCTAACCCTAACCCCTACCCTAACCCTAACATGTACCCTAATGCTAACCCGTACCCTAAACCGAGCCCTAACCCTAACACTAACCCTAACCCTAACCCTAACCCATACCCTACGCCGTACCCGAAGCCCTCACCGAACCCGTACCCTAAGCCGTACCCTAAGCCGTACTCTAAGCCTAACCCTAACCCTAGGCTACCCTTGACTGCTTCTACCTCCAATAGATTTCCTAAGCACTAGTGTTTTAAGGAACAACTTAAAAAGAGAATCCTAATGTGATTTCTTTATAATGGGTGTGTTCCTTATCTTATCCTAGTGTCTAAACTCTTCTCCATGGCTGGACCTCCAAATAATATTCCTTTATGTGCTAAGGGGTATCTAGAGAGTGGGATAGCTTTAATAACTACCCTAACACTAACGCGTACCCTAACCCTAACCCCTACCCTAACACTAACACGTACCCTAATCCTAACCAATACCCTAAACCGAGCCCTAACCCTAACACTAACCCTAACCCTAACCCTAACCCATACCCTACGCCGTACCCGAAGCCCTCCCCGAACCCGTACCCTAAGCCGTACGCTAAGCTGTACCCTAAGCCTAACCCTAACCCTAGGCTACCCTTGAATGCTTCTGCCTCCAATAGATTTCCTAAGCACTAGTGTTTTAAGGAACAGCTTAAAAAGAGAATCCTAATGTGATTTCTTTATAATGGGTGTGTTCCTTATCTTATCCTAGTGTCTAAACTCTTCTCCATGGCTGGACCCTCACATAATATTCCTTTACGTGCTAAGGGGTATCTAGAGAGTGGGTTAGGTTTAATAACTACCCTAACACTAACGCGTACCCTAACCCTAACCCCTACCGTAACCCTAACACGTACCCTAATCCTAACCAATAACCTATACCGAGCCCTAACCCTAACACTAACCCTAACCCTAACCCTAAGCCATACCCTACGCCGTACCCGAAGCCCTCCCCGAACCCGTACCCTAAGCCGTACCCTAAGCCGTACCCTAAGCCTAACCCTAACCCTAGGCTACCCTTGACTGCTTCTGCCTCCAATAGATTTCCTAAGCACTAGTGTTTTAAGGAACAGCTTAAAAAGAGAATCCTAATGTGATTTCCTTATAATGGGTGTGTTCCTTATCTTATCCTAGTGTCTAAACTCTTCTCCATGGCTGGACCTCCAAATAATATTCCTTTATGTGCTAAGGGGTATCTAGAGAGTGGGATAGCTTTAATAACTACCCTAACACTAACGCGTACCCTAACCCTAACCCCTACCCTAACCATAACACGTACCCTAATCCTAACCAATACCCTAAACCGAGCCCTAACCCTAACACTAACCCTAACCCTAACCCATACCCTACGCCGTACCCGAAGCCCTCCCCGAACCCGTACCCTAAGCCGTACCCTAAGCCGTACCCTAAGCCTAACCCTAACCCTAGGCTACCCTTGACTGCTTCTGCCTCCAATAGATTTCCTAAGCACTAGTGTTTTAAGGAACAGCTTAAAAAGAGAATCCTAATGTGATTTCTTTATAATGGGTGTGTTCCTTATCTTATCCTAGTGTCTAAACTCTTCTCCATGGCTGGACCTCCAAATAATATTCCTTATGTGCTAAGGGGTATCTAGAGAGTGGGATAGCTTTAATAACTACCCTAACACTAACGCGTACCCTAACCCTAACACCTACCCTAACCCTAACACGTACCCTAATCCTAACCAATACCCTAAACCGAGCCCTAACCCTAACACTAACCCTAACCCTAACCCTAACCCATACCCTACGCCATACCCGAATCCCTCACCGAACCCGTACCCTAAGCCGTACCCTAAGCCGTACCCTAAGCCTAAACCTAACCCTAGGCTACCCTTGACTGCTTCTGCCTCCAATAGATTTCCTAAGCACTAGTGTTTTAAGGAACATCTTAAAAAGAGAATCCTATTGTGATTTCTTTATAATGGGTGTGTTCCTTATCTTATCCTAGTGTCTAAACTCTTCTCCATGGCTGGACCCCCAAATAATATTCCTTGACGTGCTAAGGTGTATCTAGAGAGTGGGATAGGTTTAATAACTACCCTAACCCTAACGCGTACCCTAACCCTAACCCCTACCCTAACCCTAACATGTACCCTAATCCTAACACGTACCCTAATCGGAGCCCTAACCCTAACACTAACCCTAACCCTAACCCATACCCTATGCCGTACCCGAAGCCCTCCCCGAACCCGTACCCTAAGCCGTACCCTAAGCCTAACCCCAAGCCTAACCCTAACCGTAGGCTACTCTTGACTGCTTCTGCCTCCAATAGATTTCCTAAGCACTAGTGTTTTAAGGAACAGCTTAAAAAGAGAATCCTAATGTGATTTCTTTATAATGGGTGTGTTCCTTATTTATCAAAGTGTCTAAACTCTTCTGCATGGCTGGACCTCCAAATAATATTCCTTTACGTGCTAAGCGGTATCTAGGGAGTGGGATAGGTTTAATAACTACCCTAACACTAACACGTACCCTAACCCTAACCCCTACCCTAACACTAACACGTACCTTAATCCTAACCAATACCCTAAACCAAGCCCTAACCCTAACACTAACCCTAACCCTAACCCTAACCCATACCCTACGCCGTACCCGAAGCCCTCCCCGAACCCGTACCCTAAGCCGTACCCTAAGCCGTACCCTAAGCCTAACCCTAACCCTAGGCTACCCTTGACTGCTTCTGCCTCCAATAGATTTCCTAAGCACTAGTGTTTTAAGGAACAGCTTAAAAAGAGAATCCTAATGTGATTTCTTTATAATGGGTGTGTTCCTTATCTTATCCTAGTGTCTAAACTCTTCTCCATGGCTGGACCCCCAAATAATATTCCTTTACATGCTAAGGTGTATCTAGAGAGTGGGATAGGTTTAATAACTACCCTAACCCTAACGCGTACCCTAACCCTAACCCCTACCCTAACCCTAACATGTACCCTAATGCTAACCCGTACCCTAAACCGAGCCCTAACCCTAACACTAACCCTAACCCTAACCCTAACCCATACCCTACGCCGTACCCGAAGCCCTCCCCGAACCCGTACCCTAAGCCGTACCCTAAGCCGTACTCTAAGCCTAACCCTAACCCTAGGCTACCCTTCACTGCTTCTGCCTCCAATAGATTTCCTAAGCACTAGTGTTTTAAGGAACAACTTAAAAAGAGAATCCTAATGTGATTTCTTTATAATGGGTGTGTTCCTTATCTTATCCTAGTGTCTAAACTCTTCTCCTTGGCTGGACCTCCAAATAATATTCCTTTATGTGCTAAGGGGTATCTAGAGAGTGGGATAGCTTTAATAACTACCCTAACACTAACGCGTACCCTAACCCTAACCCCTACCCTAACACTAACACGTATCCTAATCCTAACCAATACCCTAAACCGAGCCCTAACCCTAACACTAACCCTAACCCTAACCCTAACCCATACCCTACGCCGTACCCGAAGCCCTCCCCGAACCCGTACCCTAAGCCGTACGCTAAGCTGTACCCTAAGCCTAACCCTAACCCTAGGCTACCCTTGAATGCTTCTGCCTCCAATAGATTTCCTAAGCACTAGTGTTTTAAGGAACAGCTTAAAAAGAGAATCCTAATGTGATTTCTTTATAATGGGTGTGTTCCTTATCTTATCCTAGTGTCTAAACTCTTCTCCATGGCTGGACCCTCAAATAATATTCCTTTACGTGCTAAGGGGTATCTAGAGAGTGGGTTAGGTTTAATAACTACCCTAACACTAACGCGTAACCTAACCCTAACCCCTACCGTATCCCTAACACGTACCCTAATCCTAACCAATACCCTAAACCGAGCCCTAACCCTAACACTAACCCTAACCCTAATCCTAAGCCATACCCTACGCCGTACCTGAAGCCCTCCCCGAACCCGTACCCTAAGCCGTACCCTAAGCTGTACCCTAAGCCTAACCCTAACCCTAGGCTACCCTTGACTGCTTCTGCCTCCAATAGATTTCCTAAGCACTAGTGTTTTAAGGAACAGCTTAAAAAGAGAATCCTAATGTGATTTCTTTATAATGGGTGTGTTCCTTATCTTATCCTAGTGTCTAAACTCTTCTCCATGGCTGGACCTCCAAATAATATTCCTTTATGTGCTAAGGGGTATCTAGAGAGTGGGATAGCTTTAATAACTACCCTAACACTAACGCGTACCCTAACCCTAACCCCTACCCTAACCATAACACCTACCCTAATCCTAACCAATACCCTAAACCGAGCCCTAACCCTAACACTAACCCTAACCCTAACCCATACCCTACGCCGTACCCGAAGCCCTCCCCGAACCCGTAACCTAAGCCGTACCCTAAGCCTAACCCTAACCCTAGGCTACCCTTGACTGCTTCTGCCTCCAATAGATTTCCTAAGCACTAGTGTTTTAAGGAACAGCTTAAAAAGAGAATCCTAATGTGATTTCTTTATAATGGTTGTGTTCCTTATCTTATCCTAGTGTCTAAACTCTTCTCCATGGCTGGACCTCCAAATAATATTCCTTATGTGCTAAGGGGTATCTAGAGAGTGGGATAGCTTTAATAACTACCCTAACACTAACGCGTACCCTAACCCTAACCCCTACCCTAACCCTAACACGTACCCTAATCCTAACCAATACCCTAAACCGAGCCCTAACCCTAACACTAACCCTAACCCTAACCCTAACCCATACCCTACGCCATACCCGAATCCCTCACCGAACCCGTACCCTAAGCCGTACCCTAAGCCGTACCCTAAGCCTAACCCTAACCCTAGGCTACCCTTGACTGCTTCTGCCTCCAATAGATTTCCTAAGCACTAGTGTTTTAAGGAACATCTTAAAAAGAGAATCCTATTGTGATTTCTTTATAATGGGTGTGTTCCTTATCTTATCCTAGTGTCTAAACTCTTCTCCATGGCTGGACCCCCAAATAATATTCCTTGACGTGCTAAGGTGTATCTAGAGAGTGGGATAGGTTTAATAACTACCCTAACCCTAACGCGTACCCTAACCCTAACCCCTACCCTAACCCTAACATGTACCCTAATCCTAACACGTACCCTAATCGGAGCCCTAACCCTAACACTAACCCTAACCCTAACCCATACCCTATGCCGTACCCGAAGCCCTCCCCGAACCCGTACCCTAAGCCGTACCCTAAGCCTAACCCCAAGCCTAACCCTAACCGTAGGCTACTCTTGACTGCTTCTGCCTCCAATAGATTTCCTAAGCACTAGTGTTTTAAGGAACAGCTTAAAAAGAGAATCCTAATGTGATTTCTTTATAATGGGTGTGTTCCTTATTTATCAAAGTGTCTAAACTCTTCTGCATGGCTGGACCTCCAAATAATATTCCTTTACGTGCTAAGCGGTATCTAGGGAGTGGGATAGGTTTAATAACTACCCTAACACTAACGCGTACCCTAACCCTAACCCCTACCCTAACACTAACACGTACCCTAATCCTAACCAATACCCTAAACCGAGCCCTAACCCTAACACTAACCCTAACCCTAACCCTAACCCATACCCTACGCCGTACCCGAAGCCCTCCCCGAACCCGTACCCTAAGCCGTACCCTAAGCCGTACCCTAAGCCTAACCCTAACCCTAGGCTACCCTTGACTGCTTCTGCCTCCAATAGATTTCCTAACCACTAGTGTTTTAAGGAACAGCTTAAAAAGAGAATCCTAATGTGATTTCTTTATAATGGGTGTGTTCCTTATCTTATCCTAGTGTCTAAACTCTTCTCCATGGCTGGACCCCCAAATAATATTCCTTTACGTGCTAAGGTGTATCTAGAGAGTGGGATAGGTTTAATAACTACCCTAACCCTAACGCGTACCCTAACCCTAACCCCTACCCTAACCCTAACATGTACCCTAATGCTAACCCGTACCCTAAACCGAGCCCTAACCCTAACACTAACCCTAACCCTAACCCTAACCCATACCCTACGCCGTACCCGAAGCCCTCCCCGAACCCGTACCCTAAGCCGTACCCTAAGCCGTACTCTAAGCCTAACCGTAACCCTAGGCTACCCTTGACTGCTTCTACCTCCAATAGATTTCCTAAGCACTAGTGTTTTAAGGAACAACTTAAAAAGAGAATCCTAATGTGATTTCTTTATAATGGGTGTGTTCCTTATCTTATCCTAGTGTCTAAACTCTTCTCCATGGCTGGACCTCCAAATAATATTCCTTTATGTGCTAAGGGGTATCTAGAGAGTGGGATAGGTTTAATAACTACCCTAACACTAACGCGTACCCTAACCCTAACCCCTACCCTAACACTAACACGTACCCTAATCCTAACCAATACCCTAAACCGAGCCCTAACCCTAACACTAACCCTAACCCTAACCCTAACCCATACCCTACGCCGTACCCGAAGCCCTCCCCGAACCCGTACCCTAAGCCGTACGCTAAGCTGTACCCTAAGCCTAACCCTAACCCTAGGCTACCCTTGAATGCTTCTGCCTCCAATAGATTTCCTAAGCACTAGTGTTTTAAGGAACAGCTTAAAAAGAGAATCCTAATGTGATTTCTTTATAATGGGTGTGTTCCTTATCTTATCCTAGTGTCTAAACTCTTCTCCATGGCTGGACCCTCACATAATATTCCTTTACGTGCTAAGGGGTATCTAGAGAGTGGGTTAGGTTTAATAACTACCCTAACACTAACGCGTACCCTAACCCTAACTCCTACCGTAACCCTAACACGTACACTAATCCTAACCAATACCCTAAACCGAGCCCTAACCCTAACACTAACCCTAACCCTAACCCTAAGCCATACCCTACGCCGTACCCGAAGCCCTCCCCGAACCCGTACCCTAAGCCGTACCCTAAGCCGTACCCTAAGCCTAACCCTAACCCTAGGCTACCCTTGACTGCTTCTGCCTCCAATAGATTTCCTAAGCACTAGTGTTTTAAGGAACATCTTAAAAAGAGAATCCTATTGTGATTTCTTTATAATGGGTGTGTTCCTTATCTTATCCTAGTGTCTAAACTCTTCTCCATGGCTGGACCCCCAAATAATATTCCTTGACGTGCTAAGGTGTATCTAGAGAGTGGGATAGGTTTAATAACTACCCTAACCCTAACGCGTACCCTAACCCTAACCCCTACCCTAACCCTAACATGTACCCTAATCCTAACACGTACCCTAATCGGAGCCCTAACCCTAACACTAACCCTAACCCTAACCCATACCCTATGCCGTACCCGAAGCCCTCCCCGAACCCGTACCCTAAGCCGTACCCTAAGCCTAACCCCAAGCCTAACCCTAACCCTAGGCTACCCTTGACTGCTTCTGCCTCCAATAGATTTCCTAAGCACTAGTGTTTTAAGGAACATCTTAAAAAGAGAATCCTATTGTGATTTCTTTATAATGGGTGTGTTCCTTATCTTATCCTAGTGTCTAAACTCTTCTCCATGGCTGGACCCCCAAATAATATTCCTTGACGTGCTAAGGTGTATCTAGAGAGTGGGATAGGTTTAATAACTACCCTAACCCTAACGCGTACCCTAACCCTAACCCCTACCCTAACCCTAACATGTACCCTAATCCTAACACGTACCCTAATCGGAGCCCTAACCCTAACACTAACCCTAACCCTAACCCATACCCTATGCCGTACCCGAAGCCCTCCCCGAACCCGTACCCTAAGCCGTACCCTAAGCCTAACCCCAAGCCTAACCCTAACCGTAGGCTACTCTTGACTGCTTCTGCCTCCAATAGATTTCCTAAGCACTAGTGTTTTAAGGAACAGCTTAAAAAGAGAATCCTAATGTGATTTCTTTATAATGGGTGTGTTCCTTATTTATCAAAGTGTCTAAACTCTTCTGCATGGCTGGACCTCCAAGTAATATTCCTTTACCTGCTAAGCGGTATCTAGGGAGTGGGATAGGTTTAATAACTACCCTAACACTAACACGTACCCTAACCCTAACCCCTACCCTAACACTAACACGTACCCTAATCCTAACCAATACCCTAAACCGAGCCCTAACCCTAACACTAACCCTAACCCTAACCCTAACCCATACCCTACGCCGTACCCGAAGCCCTCCCCGAACCCGTACCCTAAGCCGTACCCTAAGCCGTACCCTAAGCCTAACCCTAACCCTAGGCTACCCTTGACTGCTTCTGCCTCCAATAGATTTCCTAAGCACTAGTGTTTTAAGGAACAGCTTAAAAAGAGAATCCTAATGTGATTTCTTTATAATGGGTGTGTTCCTTATCTTATCCTAGTGTCTAAACTCTTCTCCATGGCTGGACCCCCAAATAATATTCCTTTACGTGCTAAGGTGTATCTAGAGAGTGGGATAGGTTTAATAACTACCCTAACCCTAACGCGTACCCTAACCCTAACCCCTACCCTAACCCTAACATGTACCCTAATGCTAACCCGTACCCTAAACCGAGCCCTAACCCTAACACTAACCCTAACCCTAACCCTAACCCATACCCTACGCCGTACCCGAAGCCCTCCCCGAACCCGTACCCTAAGCCGTACCCTAAGCCGTACTCTAAGCCTAACCCTAACCCTAGGCTACCCTTGACTGCTTCTACCTCCAATAGATTTCCTAAGCACTAGTGTTTTAAGGAACAACTTAAAAAGAGAATCCTAATGTGATTTCTTTATAATGGGTGTGTTCCTTATCTTATCCTAGTGTCT
Source organism: Balaenoptera physalus (assembly GCF_965194825.1). Taxonomy (NCBI): domain Eukaryota; kingdom Metazoa; phylum Chordata; class Mammalia; order Artiodactyla; family Balaenopteridae; genus Balaenoptera; species Balaenoptera physalus. The sequence goes on along the minus strand of NC_138903.1, from coordinate 140,401,312 downwards.
AAACTCTTCTCCATGGCTGGACCTCCAAATAATATTCCTTTATGTGCTAAGGGGTATCTAGAGAGTGGGATAGGTTTAATAACTACCCTAACACTAACGCGTACCCTAACCCTAACCCCTACCCTAACACTAACACGTACCCTAATCCTAACCAATAACCTAAACCGAGCCCTAACCCTAACACTAACCCTAACCCTAACCCTAACCCATACCCTACGCCGTACCCGAAGCCCTCTCCGAACCCGTACCCTAAGCCGTACGCTAAGCTGTACCCTAAGCCTAACCCTAACCCTAGGCTACCCTTGAATGCTTCTGCCTCCAATAGATTTCCTAAGCACTAGTGTTTTAAGGAACAGCTTAAAAAGAGAATCCTAATGTGATTTCTTTATAATGGGTGTGTTCCTTATCTTATCCTAGTGTCTAAACTCTTCTCCATGGCTGGACCCTCACATAATATTCCTTTACGTGCTAAGGGGTATCTAGAGAGTGGGTTAGGTTTAATAACTACCCTAACACTAACGCGTACCCTAACCCTAACTACTACCGTAACCCTAACACGTACCCTAATCCTAACCAATACCCTAAACCGAGCCCTAACCCTAACACTAACCCTAACCCTAACCCTAAGCCATACCCTACGCCGTACCCGAAGCCCTCCCCGAACCCGTACCCTAAGCCGTACCCTAAGCCGTACCCTAAGCCTAACCCTAACCCTAGGCTACCCTTGACTGCTTCTGCCTCCAATAGATTTCCTAAGCACTAGTGTTTTAAGGAACATCTTAAAAAGAGAATCCTATTGTGATTTCTTTATAATGGGTGTGTTCCTTATCTTATCCTAGTGTCTAAACTCTTCTCCATGGCTGGACCCCCAAATAATATTCCTTGACGTGCTAAGGTGTATCTAGAGAGTGGGATAGGTTTAATAACTACCCTAACCCTAACGCGTACCCTAACCCTAACCCCTACCCTAACCCTAACATGTACCCTAATCCTAACACGTACCCTAATCGGAGCCCTAACCCTAACACTAACCCTAACCCTAACCCATACCCTATGCCGTACCCGAAGCCCTCCCCGAACCCGTACCCTAAGCCGTACCCTAAGCCTAACCCTAACCCTAGGCTACCCTTGACTGCTTCTGCCTCCAATAGATTTCCTAGGCACTAGTGTTTTAAGGAACAGCTTAAAAAGAGAATCCTAATGTGATTTCTTTATAATGGGTGTGTTCCTTATCTTATCCTAGTGTCTAAACTCTTCTCCATGGCTGGACCTCCAAATAATATTCCTTTATGTGCTAAGGGGTATCTAGAGAGTGGGATAGCTTTAATAACTACCCTAACACTAACGCGTACCCTAACCCTAACCCCTACCCTAACCATAACACGTACCCTAATCCTAACCAATACCCTAAACCGAGCCCTAACCCTAACACTAACCCTAACCCTAACCCATACCCTACGCCGTACCCGAAGCCCTCCCCGAACCCGTACCCTAAGCCGTACCCTAAGCCGTACCCTAAGCCTAACCCTAACCCTAGGCTACCCTTGACTGCTTCTGCCTCCAATAGATTTCCTAAGCACTAGTGTTTTAAGGAACAGCTTAAAAAGAGAATCCTAATGTGATTTCTTTATAATGGGTGTGTTCCTTATCTTATCCTAGTGTCTAAACTCTTCTCCATGGCTGGACCTCCAAATAATATTCCTTTATGTGCTAAGGGGTATCTAGAGAGTGGGATAGCTTTAATAACTACCCTAACACTAACGCGTACCCTAACCCTAACCCCTACCCTAACCATAACACGTACCCTAATCCTAACCAATACCCTAAACCGAGCCCTAACCCTAACACTAACCCTAACCCTAACCCATACCCTACGCCGTACCCGAAGCCCTCCCCGAACCCGTACCCTAAGCCGTACCCTAAGCCGTACCCTAAGCCTAACCCTAACCCTAGGCTACCCTTGACTGCTTCTGCCTCCAATAGATTTCCTAAGCACTAGTGTTTTAAGGAACAGCTTAAAAAGAGAATCCTAATGTGATTTCTTTATAATGGGTGTGTTCCTTATCTTATCCTAGTGTCTAAACTCTTCTGCATGGCTGGACCTCCAAATAATATTCCTTTACGTGCTAAGCGGTATCTAGGGAGTGGGATAGGTTTAATAACTACCCTAACACTAACGCGTACCCTAACCCTAACCCCTACCCTAACACTAACACGTACCCTAATCCTAACCAATACCCTAAACCGAGCCCTAACCCTAACACTAACCCTAACCCTAACCCTAACCCATACCCTACGCCGTACCCGAAGCCCTCCCCGAACCCGTACCCTAAGCCGTACCCTAAGCCGTACCCTAAGCCTAACCCTAACCCTAGGCTACCCTTGACTGCTTCTGCCTCCAATAGATTTCCTAAGCACTAGTGTTTTAAGGAACAGCTTAAAAAGAGAATCCTAATGTGATTTCTTTATAATGGGTGTGTTCCTTATCTTATCCTAGTGTCTAAACTCTTCTCCATGGCTGGACCCCCAAATAATATTCCTTTACGTGCTAAGGTGTATCTAGAGAGTGGGATAGGTTTAATAACTACCCTAACCCTAACGCGTACCCTAACCCTAACCCCTACCCTAACCCTAACATGTACCCTAATGCTAACCCGTACCCTAAACCGAGCCCTAACCCTAACACTAACCCTAACCCTAACCCTAACCCATACCCTACGCCGTACCCGAAGCCCTCTCCGAACCCGTACCCTAAGCCGTACGCTAAGCTGTACCCTAAGCCTAACCCTAACCCTAGGCTACCCTTGAATGCTTCTGCCTCCAATAGATTTCCTAAGCACTAGTGTTTTAAGGAACAGCTTAAAAAGAGAATCCTAATGTGATTTCTTTATAATGGGTGTGTTCCTTATCTTATCCTAGTGTCTAAACTCTTCTCCATGGCTGGACCCTCACATAATATTCCTTTACGTGCTAAGGGGTATCTAGAGAGTGGGTTAGGTTTAATAACTACCCTAACACTAACGCGTACCCTAACCCTAACTACTACCGTAACCCTAACACGTACCCTAATCCTAACCAATACCCTAAACCGAGCCCTAACCCTAACACTAACCCTAACCCTAACCCTAAGCCATACCCTACGCCGTACCCGAAGCCCTCCCCGAACCCGTACCCTAAGCCGTACCCTAAGCCGTACCCTAAGCCTAACCCTAACCCTAGGCTACCCTTGACTGCTTCTGCCTCCAATAGATTTCCTAAGCACTAGTGTTTTAAGGAACATCTTAAAAAGAGAATCCTATTGTGATTTCTTTATAATGGGTGTGTTCCTTATCTTATCCTAGTGTCTAAACTCTTCTCCATGGCTGGACCCCCAAATAATATTCCTTGACGTGCTAAGGTGTATCTAGAGAGTGGGATAGGTTTAATAACTACCCTAACCCTAACGCGTACCCTAACCCTAACCCCTACCCTAACCCTAACATGTACCCTAATCCTAACACGTACCCTAATCGGAGCCCTAACCCTAACACTAACCCTAACCCTAACCCATACCCTATGCCGTACCCGAAGCCCTCCCCGAACCCGTACCCTAAGCCGTACCCTAAGCCTAACCCTAACCCTAGGCTACCCTTGACTGCTTCTGCCTCCAATAGATTTCCTAGGCACTAGTGTTTTAAGGAACAGCTTAAAAAGAGAATCCTAATGTGATTTCTTTATAATGGGTGTGTTCCTTATCTTATCCTAGTGTCTAAACTCTTCTCCATGGCTGGACCTCCAAATAATATTCCTTTATGTGCTAAGGGGTATCTAGAGAGTGGGATAGCTTTAATAACTACCCTAACACTAACGCGTACCCTAACCCTAACCCCTACCCTAACCATAACACGTACCCTAATCCTAACCAATACCCTAAACCGAGCCCTAACCCTAACACTAACCCTAACCCTAACCCATACCCTACGCCGTACCCGAAGCCCTCCCCGAACCCGTACCCTAAGCCGTACCCTAAGCCGTACCCTAAGCCTAACCCTAACCCTAGGCTACCCTTGACTGCTTCTGCCTCCAATAGATTTCCTAAGCACTAGTGTTTTAAGGAACAGCTTAAAAAGAGAATCCTAATGTGATTTCTTTATAATGGGTGTGTTCCTTATCTTATCCTAGTGTCTAAACTCTTCTCCATGGCTGGACCTCCAAATAATATTCCTTTACGTGCTAAGGTGTATCTAGAGAGTGGGATAGGTTTAATAACTACCCTAACCCTAACGCGTACCCTAACCCTAACCCCTACCCTAACCCTAACATGTACCCTAATGCTAACCCGTACCCTAAACCGAGCCCTAACCCTAACACTAACCCTAACCCTAACCCTAACCCATACCCTACGCCGTACCCGAAGCCCTCCCCGAACCCGTACCCTAAGCCGTACCCTAAGCCGTACTCTAAGCCTAACCCTAACCCTAGGCTACCCTTGACTGCTTCTACCTCCAATAGATTTCCTAAGCACTAGTGTTTTAAGGAACAACTTAAAAAGAGAATCCTAATGTGATTTCTTTATAATGGGTGTGTTCCTTATCTTATCCTAGTGTCTAAACTCTTCTCCATGGCTGGACCTCCAAATAATATTCCTTTATGTGCTAAGGGGTATCTAGAGAGTGGGATAGGTTTAATAACTACCCTAACACTAACGCGTACCCTAACCCTAACCCCTACCCTAACACTAACACGTACCCTAATCCTAACCAATACCCTAAACCGAGCCCTAACCCTAACACTAACCCTAACCCTAACCCTAACCCATACCCTACGCCGTACCCGAAGCCCTCTCCGAACCCGTACCCTAAGCCGTACGCTAAGCTGTACCCTAAGCCTAACCCTAACCCTAGGCTACCCTTGAATGCTTCTGCCTCCAATAGATTTCCTAAGCACTAGTGTTTTAAGGAACAGCTTAAAAAGAGAATCCTAATGTGATTTCTTTATAATGGGTGTGTTCCTTATCTTATCCTAGTGTCTAAACTCTTCTCCATGGCTGGACCCTCACATAATATTCCTTTACGTGCTAAGGGGTATCTAGAGAGTGGGTTAGGTTTAATAACTACCCTAACACTAACGCGTACCCTAACCCTAACTACTACCGTAACCCTAACACGTACCCTAATCCTAACCAATACCCTAAACCGAGCCCTAACCCTAACACTAACCCTAACCCTAACCCTAAGCCATACCCTACGCCGTACCCGAAGCCCTCCCCGAACCCGTACCCTAAGCCGTACCCTAAGCCGTACCCTAAGCCTAACCCTAACCCTAGGCTACCCTTGACTGCTTCTGCCTCCAATAGATTTCCTAAGCACTAGTGTTTTAAGGAACATCTTAAAAAGAGAATCCTATTGTGATTTCTTTATAATGGGTGTGTTCCTTATCTTATCCTAGTGTCTAAACTCTTCTCCATGGCTGGACCCCCAAATAATATTCCTTGACGTGCTAAGGTGTATCTAGAGAGTGGGATAGGTTTAATAACTACCCTAACCCTAACGCGTACCCTAACCCTAACCCCTACCCTAACCCTAACATGTACCCTAATCCTAACACGTACCCTAATCGGAGCCCTAACCCTAACACTAACCCTAACCCTAACCCATACCCTATGCCGTACCCGAAGCCCTCCCCGAACCCGTACCCTAAGCCGTACCCTAAGCCTAACCCTAACCCTAGGCTACCCTTGACTGCTTCTGCCTCCAATAGATTTCCTAGGCACTAGTGTTTTAAGGAACAGCTTAAAAAGAGAATCCTAATGTGATTTCTTTATAATGGGTGTGTTCCTTATCTTATCCTAGTGTCTAAACTCTTCTCCATGGCTGGACCTCCAAATAATATTCCTTTATGTGCTAAGGGGTATCTAGAGAGTGGGATAGCTTTAATAACTACCCTAACACTAACGCGTACCCTAACCCTAACCCCTACCCTAACCATAACACGTACCCTAATCCTAACCAATACCCTAAACCGAGCCCTAACCCTAACACTAACCCTAACCCTAACCCATACCCTACGCCGTACCCGAAGCCCTCCCCGAACCCGTACCCTAAGCCGTACCCTAAGCCGTACCCTAAGCCTAACCCTAACCCTAGGCTACCCTTGACTGCTTCTGCCTCCAATAGATTTCCTAAGCACTAGTGTTTTAAGGAACAGCTTAAAAAGAGAATCCTAATGTGATTTCTTTATAATGGGTGTGTTCCTTATCTTATCCTAGTGTCTAAACTCTTCTCCATGGCTGGACCTCCAAATAATATTCCTTTATGTGCTAAGGGGTATCTAGAGAGTGGGATAGCTTTAATAACTACCCTAACACTAACGCGTACCCTAACCCTAACCCCTACCCTAACCATAACACGTACCCTAATCCTAACCAATACCCTAAACCGAGCCCTAACCCTAACACTAACCCTAACCCTAACCCATACCCTACGCCGTACCCGAAGCCCTCCCCGAACCCGTACCCTAAGCCGTACCCTAAGCCGTACCCTAAGCCTAACCCTAACCCTAGGCTACCCTTGACTGCTTCTGCCTCCAATAGATTTCCTAAGCACTAGTGTTTTAAGGAACAGCTTAAAAAGAGAATCCTAATGTGATTTCTTTATAATGGGTGTGTTCCTTATCTTATCCTAGTGTCTAAACTCTTCTGCATGGCTGGACCTCCAAATAATATTCCTTTACGTGCTAAGCGGTATCTAGGGAGTGGGATAGGTTTAATAACTACCCTAACACTAACGCGTACCCTAACCCTAACCCCTACCCTAACCCTAACATGTACCCTAATGCTAACCCGTACCCTAAACCGAGCCCTAACCCTAACACTAACCCTAACCCTAACCCTAACCCATACCCTACGCCGTACCCGAAGCCCTCTCCGAACCCGTACCCTAAGCCGTACGCTAAGCTGTACCCTAAGCCTAACCCTAACCCTAGGCTACCCTTGAATGCTTCTGCCTCCAATAGATTTCCTAAGCACTAGTGTTTTAAGGAACAGCTTAAAAAGAGAATCCTAATGTGATTTCTTTATAATGGGTGTGTTCCTTATCTTATCCTAGTGTCTAAACTCTTCTCCATGGCTGGACCCTCACATAATATTCCTTTACGTGCTAAGGGGTATCTAGAGAGTGGGTTAGGTTTAATAACTACCCTAACACTAACGCGTACCCTAACCCTAACTACTACCGTAACCCTAACACGTACCCTAATCCTAACCAATACCCTAAACCGAGCCCTAACCCTAACACTAACCCTAACCCTAACCCTAAGCCATACCCTACGCCGTACCCGAAGCCCTCCCCGAACCCGTACCCTAAGCCGTACCCTAAGCCGTACCCTAAGCCTAACCCTAACCCTAGGCTACCCTTGACTGCTTCTGCCTCCAATAGATTTCCTAAGCACTAGTGTTTTAAGGAACATCTTAAAAAGAGAATCCTATTGTGATTTCTTTATAATGGGTGTGTTCCTTATCTTATCCTAGTGTCTAAACTCTTCTCCATGGCTGGACCCTCACATAATATTCCTTTACGTGCTAAGGGGTATCTAGAGAGTGGGTTAGGTTTAATAACTACCCTAACACTAACGCGTACCCTAACCCTAACTACTACCGTAACCCTAACACGTACCCTAATCCTAACCAATACCCTAAACCGAGCCCTAACCCTAACACTAACCCTAACCCTAACCCTAAGCCATACCCTACGCCGTACCCGAAGCCCTCCCCGAACCCGTACCCTAAGCCGTACCCTAAGCCGTACCCTAAGCCTAACCCTAACCCTAGGCTACCCTTGACTGCTTCTGCCTCCAATAGATTTCCTAAGCACTAGTGTTTTAAGGAACATCTTAAAAAGAGAATCCTATTGTGATTTCTTTATAATGGGTGTGTTCCTTATCTTATCCTAGTGTCTAAACTCTTCTCCATGGCTGGACCCCCAAATAATATTCCTTGACGTGCTAAGGTGTATCTAGAGAGTGGGATAGGTTTAATAACTACCCTAACCCTAACGCGTACCCTAACCCTAACCCCTACCCTAACCCTAACATGTACCCTAATCCTAACACGTACCCTAATCGGAGCCCTAACCCTAACACTAACCCTAACCCTAACCCATACCCTATGCCGTACCCGAAGCCCTCCCCGAACCCGTACCCTAAGCCGTACCCTAAGCCTAACCCTAACCCTAGGCTACCCTTGACTGCTTCTGCCTCCAATAGATTTCCTAGGCACTAGTGTTTTAAGGAACAGCTTAAAAAGAGAATCCTAATGTGATTTCTTTATAATGGGTGTGTTCCTTATCTTATCCTAGTGTCTAAACTCTTCTCCATGGCTGGACCTCCAAATAATATTCCTTTATGTGCTAAGGGGTATCTAGAGAGTGGGATAGCTTTAATAACTACCCTAACACTAACGCGTACCCTAACCCTAACCCCTACCCTAACCATAACACGTACCCTAATCCTAACCAATACCCTAAACCGAGCCCTAACCCTAACACTAACCCTAACCCTAACCCATACCCTACGCCGTACCCGAAGCCCTCCCCGAACCCGTACCCTAAGCCGTACCCTAAGCCGTACCCTAAGCCTAACCCTAACCCTAGGCTACCCTTGACTGCTTCTGCCTCCAATAGATTTCCTAAGCACTAGTGTTTTAAGGAACAGCTTAAAAAGAGAATCCTAATGTGATTTCTTTATAATGGGTGTGTTCCTTATCTTATCCTAGTGTCTAAACTCTTCTGCATGGCTGGACCTCCAAATAATATTCCTTTACGTGCTAAGCGGTATCTAGGGAGTGGGATAGGTTTAATAACTACCCTAACACTAACGCGTACCCTAACCCTAACCCCTACCCTAACACTAACACGTACCCTAATCCTAACCAATACCCTAAACCGAGCCCTAACCCTAACACTAACCCTAACCCTAACCCTAACCCATACCCTACGCCGTACCCGAAGCCCTCCCCGAACCCGTACCCTAAGCCGTACCCTAAGCCGTACCCTAAGCCTAACCCTAACCCTAGGCTACCCTTGACTGCTTCTGCCTCCAATAGATTTCCTAAGCACTAGTGTTTTAAGGAACAGCTTAAAAAGAGAATCCTAATGTGATTTCTTTATAATGGGTGTGTTCCTTATCTTATCCTAGTGTCTAAACTCTTCTCCATGGCTGGACCCCCAAATAATATTCCTTTACGTGCTAAGGTGTATCTAGAGAGTGGGATAGGTTTAATAACTACCCTAACCCTAACGCGTACCCTAACCCTAACCCCTACCCTAACCCTAACATGTACCCTAATGCTAACCCGTACCCTAAACCGAGCCCTAACCCTAACACTAACCCTAACCCTAACCCTAACCCATACCCTACGCCGTACCCGAAGCCCTCTCCGAACCCGTACCCTAAGCCGTACGCTAAGCTGTACCCTAAGCCTAACCCTAACCCTAGGCTACCCTTGAATGCTTCTGCCTCCAATAGATTTCCTAAGCACTAGTGTTTTAAGGAACAGCTTAAAAAGAGAATCCTAATGTGATTTCTTTATAATGGGTGTGTTCCTTATCTTATCCTAGTGTCTAAACTCTTCTCCATGGCTGGACCCTCACATAATATTCCTTTACGTGCTAAGGGGTATCTAGAGAGTGGGTTAGGTTTAATAACTACCCTAACACTAACGCGTACCCTAACCCTAACTACTACCGTAACCCTAACACGTACCCTAATCCTAACCAATACCCTAAACCGAGCCCTAACCCTAACACTAACCCTAACCCTAACCCTAAGCCATACCCTACGCCGTACCCGAAGCCCTCCCCGAACCCGTACCCTAAGCCGTACCCTAAGCCGTACCCTAAGCCTAACCCTAACCCTAGGCTACCCTTGACTGCTTCTGCCTCCAATAGATTTCCTAAGCACTAGTGTTTTAAGGAACATCTTAAAAAGAGAATCCTATTGTGATTTCTTTATAATGGGTGTGTTCCTTATCTTATCCTAGTGTCTAAACTCTTCTCCATGGCTGGACCCCCAAATAATATTCCTTGACGTGCTAAGGTGTATCTAGAGAGTGGGATAGGTTTAATAACTACCCTAACCCTAACGCGTACCCTAACCCTAACCCCTACCCTAACCCTAACATGTACCCTAATCCTAACACGTACCCTAATCGGAGCCCTAACCCTAACACTAACCCTAACCCTAACCCATACCCTATGCCGTACCCGAAGCCCTCCCCGAACCCGTACCCTAAGCCGTACCCTAAGCCTAACCCTAACCCTAGGCTACCCTTGACTGCTTCTGCCTCCAATAGATTTCCTAGGCACTAGTGTTTTAAGGAACAGCTTAAAAAGAGAATCCTAATGTGATTTCTTTATAATGGGTGTGTTCCTTATCTTATCCTAGTGTCTAAACTCTTCTCCATGGCTGGACCTCCAAATAATATTCCTTTATGTGCTAAGGGGTATCTAGAGAGTGGGATAGCTTTAATAACTACCCTAACACTAACGCGTACCCTAACCCTAACCCCTACCCTAACCATAACACGTACCCTAATCCTAACCAATACCCTAAACCGAGCCCTAACCCTAACACTAACCCTAACCCGAACCCATACCCTACGCCGTACCCGAAGCCCTCCCCGAACCCGTACCCTAAGCCGTACCCTAAGCCGTACCCTAAGCCTAACCCTAACCCTAGGCTACCCTTGACTGCTTCTGCCTCCAATAGATTTCCTAAGCACTAGTGTTTTAAGGAACAGCTTAAAAAGAGAATCCTAATGTGATTTCTTTATAATGGGTGTGTTCCTTATCTTATCCTAGTGTCTAAACTCTTCTCCATGGCTGGACCTCCAAATAATATTCCTTTATGTGCTAAGGGGTATCTAGAGAGTGGGATAGCTTTAATAACTACCCTAACACTAACGCGTACCCTAACCCTAACCCCTACCCTAACCATAACACGTACCCTAATCCTAACCAATACCCTAAACCGAGCCCTAACCCTAACACTAACCCTAACCCTAACCCATACCCTACGCCGTACCCGAAGCCCTCCCCGAACCCGTACCCTAAGCCGTACCCTAAGCCGTACCCTAAGCCTAACCCTAACCCTAGGCTACCCTTGACTGCTTCTGCCTCCAATAGATTTCCTAAGCACTAGTGTTTTAAGGAACAGCTTAAAAAGAGAATCCTAATGTGATTTCTTTATAATGGGTGTGTTCCTTATCTTATCCTAGTGTCTAAACTCTTCTGCATGGCTGGACCTCCAAATAATATTCCTTTACGTGCTAAGCGGTATCTAGGGAGTGGGATAGGTTTAATAACTACCCTAACACTAACGCGTACCCTAACCCTAACCCCTACCCTAACACTAACACGTACCCTAATCCTAACCAATACCCTAAACCGAGCCCTAACCCTAACACTAACCCTAACCCTAACCCTAACCCATACCCTACGCCGTACCCGAAGCCCTCCCCGAACCCGTACCCTAAGCCGTACCCTAAGCCGTACCCTAAGCCTAACCCTAACCCTAGGCTACCCTTGACTGCTTCTGCCTCCAATAGATTTCCTAAGCACTAGTGTTTTAAGGAACAGCTTAAAAAGAGAATCCTAATGTGATTTCTTTATAATGGGTGTGTTCCTTATCTTATCCTAGTGTCTAAACTCTTCTCCATGGCTGGACCCCCAAATAATATTCCTTTACGTGCTAAGGTGTATCTAGAGAGTGGGATAGGTTTAATAACTACCCTAACCCTAACGCGTACCCTAACCCTAACCCCTACCCTAACCCTAACATGTACCCTAATGCTAACCCGTACCCTAAACCGAGCCCTAACCCTAACACTAACCCTAACCCTAACCCTAACCCATACCCTACGCCGTACCCGAAGCCCTCCCCGAACCCGTACCCTAAGCCGTACTCTAAGCCTAACCCTAACCCTAGGCTACCCTTCACTGCTTCTGCCTCCAATAGATTTCCTAAGCACTAGTGTTTTAAGGAACAACTTAAAAAGAGAATCCTAATGTGATTTCTTTATAATGGGTGTGTTCCTTATCTTATCCTAGTGTCTAAACTCTTCTCCTTGGCTGGACCTCCAAATAATATTCCTTTATGTGCTAAGGGGTATCTAGAGAGTGGGATAGCTTTAATAACTACCCTAACACTAACGCGTACCCTAACCCTAACCCCTACCCTAACACTAACACGTACCCTAATCCTAACCAATACCCTAAACCGAGCCCTAACCCTAACACTAACCCTAACCCTAACCCTAACCCATACCCTACGCCGTACCCGAAGCCCTCCCCGAACCCGTACCCTAAGCCGTACGCTAAGCTGTACCCTAAGCCTAACCCTAACCCTAGGCTACCCTTGAATGCTTCTGCCTCCAATAGATTTCCTAAGCACTAGTGTTTTAAGGAACAGCTTAAAAAGAGAATCCTAATGTGATTTCTTTATAATGGGTGTGTTCCTTATCTTATCCTAGTGTCTAAACTCTTCTCCATGGCTGGACCCTCAAATAATATTCCTGTACGTGCTAAGGGGTATCTAGAGAGTGGGTTAGGTTTAATAACTACCCTAACACTAACGCGTAACCTAACCCTAACCCCTACCGTAACCCTAACACGTACCCTAATCCTAACCAATACCCTAAACCGAGCCCTAACCCTAACACTAACCCTAACCCTAACCCATACCCTACGCCGTACCCGAAGCCCTCCCCGAACCCGTAACCTAAGCCGTACCCTAAGCCGTACCCTAAGCCTAACCCTAACCCTAGGCTACCCTTGACTGCTTCTGCCTCCAATAGATTTCCTAAGCACTAGTGTTTTAAGGAACAGCTTAAAAAGAGAATCCTAATGTGATTTCTTTATAATGGGTGTGTTCCTTATTTATCAAAGTGTCTAAACTCTTCTGCATGGCTGGACCTCCAAATAATATTCCTTTACGTGCTAAGCGGTATCTAGGGAGTGGGATAGGTTTAATAACTAACCTAACACTAACGCGTACCCTAACCCTAACCCCTACCCTAACACTAACACGTACCCTAATCCTAACCAATACCCTAAACCGAGCCCTAACCCTAACACTAACCCTAACCCTAACCCTAACCCTAACCCATACCCTACGCCGTACCCGAAGCCCTCCCCGAACCCGTACCCTAAGCCGTACGCTAAGCTGTACCCTAAGCCTAACCCTAACCCTAGGCTACCCTTGAATGCTTCTGCCTCCAATAGATTTCCTAAGCACTAGTGTTTTAAGGAACAGCTTAAAAAGAGAATCCTAATGTGATTTCTTTATAATGGGTGTGTTCCTTATCTTATCCTAGTGTCTAAACTCTTCTCCATGGCTGGACCCTCACATAATATTCCTTTACGTGCTAAGGGGTATCTAGAGAGTGGGTTAGGTTTAATAACTACCCTAACACTAACGCGTACCCTAACCCTAACCCCTACCGTAACCCTAACACGTACCCTAATCCTAACCAATAACCTATACCGAGCCCTAACCCTAACACTAACCCTAACCCTAACCCTAAGCCATACCCTACGCCGTACCCGAAGCCCTCCCCGAACCCGTACCCTAAGCCGTACCCTAAGCCGTACCCTAAGCCTAACCCTAACCCTAGGCTACCCTTGACTGCTTCTGCCTCCAATAGATTTCCTAAGCACTAGTGTTTTAAGGAACAGCTTAAAAAGAGAATCCTAATGTGATTTCTTTATAATGGGTGTGTTCCTTATCTTATCCTAGTGTCTAAACTCTTCTCCATGGCTGGACCTCCAAATAATATTCCTTTATGTGCTAAGGGGTATCTAGAGAGTGGGATAGCTTTAATAACTACCCTAACACTAACGCGTACCCTAACCCTACCCCCTACCCTAACACTAACACGTACCCTAATCCTAACCAATACCCTAAACCGAGCCCTAACCCTAACACTAACCCTAACCCTAACCCTAACCCATACCCTACGCCGTAACCGAAGCCCTCCCCGAACCCGTACCCTAAGCCGTACGCTAAGCTGTACCCTAAGCCTAACCCTAACCCTAGGCTACCCTTGAATGCTTCTGCCTCCAATAGATTTCCTAAGCACTAGTGTTTTAAGGAACAGCTTAACAAGAGAATCCTAATGTGATTTCTTTATAATGGGTGTGTTCCTTATCTTATCCTAGTGTCTAAACTCTTCTCCATGGCTGGACCCTCAAATAATATTCCTTTACGTGCTAAGGGGTATCTAGAGAGTGGGTTAGGTTTAATAACTACCTTAACACTAACGCGTAACCTAACCCTAACCCCTACCGTAACCCTAACACGTACCCTAATCCTAACCAATACCCTAAACCGAGCCCTAACCCTAACACTAACCCTAACCCTAACCCTAAGCCATACCCTACGCCGTACCCGAAGCCCTCCCCGAACCCGTACCCTAAGCCGTACCCTAAGCCTAACCCTAACCCTAGGCTACCCTTGACTGCTTCTGCCTCCAATAGATTTCCTAGGCACTAGTGTTTTAAGGAACAGCTTAAAAAGAGAATCCTAATGTGATTTCTTTATAATGGGTGTGTTCCTTATCTTATCCTAGTGTCTAAACTCTTCTCCATGGCTGGACCTCCAAATAATATTCCTTTATGTGCTAAGGGGTATCTAGAGAGTGGGATAGCTTTAATAACTACCCTAACACTAACGCGTACCCTAACCCTAACCCCTACCCTAACCATAACACGTACCCTAATCCTAACCAATACCCTAAACCGAGCCCTAACCCTAACACTAACCCTAACCCTAACCCATACCCTACGCCGTACCCGAAGCCCTCCCCGAACCCGTACCCTAAGCCGTACCCTAAGCCGTACCCTAAGCCTAACCCTAACCCTAGGCTACCCTTGACTGCTTCTGCCTCCAATAGATTTCCTAAGCACTAGTGTTTTAAGGAACAGCTTAAAAAGAGAATCCTAATGTGATTTCTTTATAATGGGTGTGTTCCTTATCTTATCCTAGTGTCTAAACTCTTCTCCATGGCTGGACCTCCAAATAATATTCCTTTATGTGCTAAGGGGTATCTAGAGAGTGGGATAGCTTTAATAACTACCCTAACACTAACGCGTACCCTAACCCTAACCCCTACCCTAACCATAACACGTACCCTAATCCTAACCAATACCCTAAACCGAGCCCTAACCCTAACACTAACCCTAACCCTAACCCATACCCTACGCCGTACCCGAAGCCCTCCCCGAACCCGTACCCTAAGCCGTACCCTAAGCCGTACCCTAAGCCTAACCCTAACCCTAGGCTACCCTTGACTGCTTCTGCCTCCAATAGATTTCCTAAGCACTAGTGTTTTAAGGAACAGCTTAAAAAGAGAATCCTAATGTGATTTCTTTATAATGGGTGTGTTCCTTATCTTATCCTAGTGTCTAAACTCTTCTGCATGGCTGGACCTCCAAATAATATTCCTTTACGTGCTAAGCGGTATCTAGGGTGTGGGATAGGTTTAATAACTACCCTAACACTAACGCGTACCCTAACCCTAACCCCTACCCTAACACTGACACGTACCCTAATCCTAACCAAAACCCTAAACCGAGCCCTAACCCTAACACTAACCCTAACCCTAACCCTAACCCATACCCTACGCCGTACACGAAGCCCTACCCGAACCCGTACCCTAAGCCGTACCCTAAGCCGTACCCTAAGCCTAACCCTAACCCTAGGCTACCCTTGACTGCTTCTGCCTCCAATAGATTTCCTAAGCACTAGTGTTTTAAGGAACAGCTTAAAAAGAGAATCCTAATGTGATTTCTTTATAATGGGTGTGTTCCTTATCTTATCCTAGTGTCTAAACTCTTCTCCATGGCTGGACCCCCAAATAATATTCCTTTACGTGCTAAGGTGTATCTAGAGAGTGGGATAGGTTTAATAACTACCCTAACCCTAACGCGTACCCTAACCCTAACCCCTACCCTAACCCTAACATGTACCCTAATGCTAACCCGTACCCTAAACCGAGCCCTAACCCTAACACTAACCCTAACCCTAACCCTAACCCATACCCTACGCCGTACCCGAAGCCCTCCCCGAACCCGTACCCTAAGCCGTACCCTAAGCCGTACTCTAAGCCTAACCCTAACCCTAGGCTACCCTTCACTGCTTCTGCCTCCAATAGATTTCCTAAGCACTAGTGTTTTAAGGAACAACTTAAAAAGAGAATCCTAATGTGATTTCTTTATAATGGGTGTGTTCCTTATCTTATCCTAGTGTCTAAACTCTTCTCCTTGGCTGGACCTCCAAATAATATTCCTTTATGTGCTAAGGGGTATCTAGAGAGTGGGATAGCTTTAATAACTACCCTAACACTAACGCGTACCCTAACCCTAACCCCTACCCTAACACTAACACGTACCCTAATCCTAACCAATACCCTAAACCGAGCCCTAACCCTAACACTAACCCTAACCCTAACCCTAACCCATACCCTACGCCGTACCCGAAGCCCTCCCCGAACCCGTACCCTAAGCCGTACGCTAAGCTGTACCCTAAGCCTAACCCTAACCCTAGGCTACCCTTGAATGCTTCTGCCTCCAATAGATTTCCTAAGCACTAGTGTTTTAAGGAACAGCTTAAAAAGAGAATCCTAATGTGATTTCTTTATAATGGGTGTGTTCCTTATCTTATCCTAGTGTCTAAACTCTTCTCCATGGCTGGACCCTCAAATAATATTCCTTTACGTGCTAAGGGGTATCTAGAGAGTGGGTTAGGTTTAATAACTACCCTAACGCTAACGCGTAACCTAACCCTAACCCCTACCGTAACCCTAACACGTACCCTAATCCTAACCAATATCCTAAACCGAGCCCTAACCCTAACACTAACCCTAACCCTAATCCTAAGCCATACCCTACGCCGTACCTGAAGCCCTCCCCGAACCCGTACCCTAAGCCGTACCCTAAGCTGTACCCTAAGCCTAACCCTAACCCTAGGCTACCCTTGACTGCTTCTGCCTCCAATAGATTTCCTAAGCACTAGTGTTTTAAGGAACAGCTTAAAAAGAGAATCCTAATGTGATTTCTTTATAATGGGTGTGTTCCTTATCTTATCCTAGTGTCTAAACTCTTCTCCATGGCTGGACCTCCAAATAATATTCCTTTATGTGCTAAGGGGTATCTAGAGAGTGGGATAGCTTTAATAACTATCCTAACACTAACGCGTACCCTAACCCTAACCCCTACCCTAACCATAACACCTACCCTAATCCTAACCAATACCCTAAACCGAGCCCTAACCCTAACACTAAACCTAACCCTAACCCATACCCTATGCCGTACCCGAAGCCCTCCCCGAACCCGTACCCTAAGCCGTACCCTAAGCCTAACCCCAAGCCTAACCCTAACCGTAGGCTACTCTTGACTGCTTCTGCCTCCAATAGATTTCCTAAGCACTAGTGTTTTAAGGAACAGCTTAAAAAGAGAATCCTAATGTGATTTCTTTATAATGGGTGTGTTCCTTATTTATCAAAGTGTCTAAACTCTTCTGCATGGCTGGACCTCCAAATAATATTCCTTTACGTGCTAAGCGGTATCTAGGGAGTGGGATAGGTTTAATAACTACCCTAACCCTAACGCGTACCCTAACCCTAACCCCTACCCTAACACTAACACGTACCCTAATCCTAACCAATACCCTAAACCGAGCCCTAACCCTAACACTAACCCTAACCCTAACCCTAACCCATACCCTACGCCGTACCCGAAGCCCTCCCCGAACCCGTACCCTAAGCCGTACCCTAAGCCGTACCCTAAGCCTAACCCTAACCCTAGGCTACCCTTGACTGCTTCTGCCTCCAATAGATTTCCTAAGCACTAGTGTTTTAAGGAACAGCTTAAAAAGAGAATCCTAATGTGATTTCTTTATAATGGGTGTGTTCCTTATCTTATCCTAGTGTCTAAACTCTTCTCCATGGCTGGACCCCCAAATAATATTCCTTTACGTGCTAAGGTGTATCTAGAGAGTGGCATAGGTTTAATAACTACCCTAACCCTAACGCGTACCCTAACCCTAACCCCTACCCTAACCCTAACATGTACCCTAATGCTAACCCGTACCCTAAACCGAGCCCTAACCCTAACATTAACCCTAACCCTAACCCTAACCCATACCCTACGCCGTACCCGAAGCCCTCCCCGAACCCGTACCCTAAGCCGTACCCTAAGCCGTACTCTAAGCCTAACCCTAACCCTAGGCTACCCTTCACTGCTTCTGCCTCCAAAGGATTTCCTAAGCACTAGTGTTTTAAGGAACAGCTTAAAAAGAGAATCCTAATGTGATTTCTTTATAATGGGTGTGTTCCTTATCTTATCCTAGTGTCTAAACTCTTCTCCATGGCTGGACCTCCAAATAATATTCCTTTATGTGCTAAGGGGTATCTAGAGAGTGGGATAGCTTTAATAACTACCCTAACACTAACGCGTACCCTAACCCTAACCCCTACCCTAACCATAACACGTACCCTAATCCTAACCAATACCCTAAACCGAGCCCTAACCCTAACACTAACCCTAACCCTAACCCATACCCTACGCCGTACCCGAAGCCCTCCCCGAACCCGTACCCTAAGCCGTACCCTAAGCCGTACCCTAAGCCTAACCCTAACCCTAGGCTACCCTTGACTGCTTCTGCCTCCAATAGATTTCCTAAGCACTAGTGTTTTAAGGAACAGCTTAAAAAGAGAATCCTAATGTGATTTCTTTATAATGGGTGTGTTCCTTATCTTATCCTAGTGTCTAAACTCTTCTCCATGGCTGGACCCCCAAATAATATTCCTTTACGTGCTAAGGTGTATCTAGAGAGTGGGATAGGTTTAATAACTACCCTAACCCTAACGCGTACCCTAACCCTAACCCCTACCCTAACCCTAACATGTACCCTAATGCTAACCCGTACCCTAAACCGAGCCCTAACCCTAACACTAACCCTAACCCTAACCCTAACCCATACCCTACGCCGTACCCGAAGCCCTCCCCGAACCCGTACCCTAAGCCGTACCCTAAGCCGTACTCTAAGCCTAACCCTAACCCTAGGCTACCCTTCACTGCTTCTGCCTCCAATAGATTTCCTAAGCACTAGTGTTTTAAGGAACAACTTAAAAAGAGAATCCTAATGTGATTTCTTTATAATGGGTGTGTTCCTTATCTTATCCTAGTGTCTAAACTCTTCTCCTTGGCTGGACCTCCAAATAATATTCCTTTATGTGCTAAGGGGTATCTAGAGAGTGGGATAGCTTTAATAACTACCCTAACACTAACGCGTACCCTAACCCTAACCCCTACCCTAACACTAACACGTACCCTAATCCTAACCAATACCCTAAACCGAGCCCTAACCCTAACACTAACCCTAACCCTAACCCTAACCCATACCCTACGCCGTACCCGAAGCCCTCCCCGAACCCGTACCCTAAGCCGTACGCTAAGCTGTACCCTAAGCCTAACCCTAACTCTAGGCTACCCTTGAATGCTTCTGCCTCCAATAGATTTCCTAAGCACTAGTGTTTTAAGGAACAGCTTAAAAAGAGAATCCTAATGTGATTTCTTTATAATGGGTGTGTTCCTTATCTTATCCTAGTGTCTAAACTCTTCTCCATGGCTGGACCTCCAAATAATATTCCTTTACGTGCTAAGGGGTATCTAGAGAGTGGGTTAGGTTTAATAACTACCCTAACGCTAACGCGTAACCTAACCCTAACCCCTACCGTAACCCTAACACGTACCCTAATCCTAACCAATATCCTAAACCGAGCCCTAACCCTAACACTAACCCTAACCCTAATCCTAAGCCATACCCTACGCCGTACCTGAAGCCCTCCCCGAACCCGTACCCTAAGCCGTACCCTAAGCTGTACCCTAAGCCTAACCCTAACCCTAGGCTACCCTTGACTGCTTCTGCCTCCAATAGATTTCCTAAGCACTAGTGTTTTAAGGAACAGCTTAAAAAGAGAATCCTAATGTGATTTCTTTATAATGGGTGTGTTCCTTATCTTATCCTAGTGTCTAAACTCTTCTCCATGGCTGGACCTCCAAATAATATTCCTTTATGTGCTAAGGGGTATCTAGAGAGTGGGATAGCTTTAATAACTATCCTAACACTAACGCGTACCCTAACCCTAACCCCTACCCTAACCATAACACCTACCCTAATCCTAACCAATACCCTAAACCGAGCCCTAACCCTAACACTAAACCTAACCCTAACCCATACCCTATGCCGTACCCGAAGCCCTCCCCGAACCCGTACCCTAAGCCGTACCCTAAGCCTAACCCCAAGCCTAACCCTAACCGTAGGCTACTCTTGACTGCTTCTGCCTCCAATAGATTTCCTAAGCACTAGTGTTTTAAGGAACAGCTTAAAAAGAGAATCCTAATGTGATTTCTTTATAATGGGTGTGTTCCTTATTTATCAAAGTGTCTAAACTCTTCTGCATGGCTGGACCTCCAAATAATATTCCTTTACGTGCTAAGCGGTATCTAGGGAGTGGGATAGGTTTAATAACTACCCTAACCCTAACGCGTACCCTAACCCTAACCCCTACCCTAACACTAACACGTACCCTAATCCTAACCAATACCCTAAACCGAGCCCTAACCCTAACACTAACCCTAACCCTAACCCTAACCCATACCCTACGCCGTACCCGAAGCCCTCCCCGAACCCGTACCCTAAGCCGTACCCTAAGCCGTACCCTAAGCCTAACCCTAACCCTAGGCTACCCTTGACTGCTTCTGCCTCCAATAGATTTCCTAAGCACTAGTGTTTTAAGGAACAGCTTAAAAAGAGAATCCTAATGTGATTTCTTTATAATGGGTGTGTTCCTTATCTTATCCTAGTGTCTAAACTCTTCTCCATGGCTGGACCCCCAAATAATATTCCTTTACGTGCTAAGGTGTATCTAGAGAGTGGCATAGGTTTAATAACTACCCTAACCCTAACGCGTACCCTAACCCTAACCCCTACCCTAACCCTAACATGTACCCTAATGCTAACCCGTACCCTAAACCGAGCCCTAACCCTAACATTAACCCTAACCCTAACCCTAACCCATACCCTACGCCGTACCCGAAGCCCTCCCCGAACCCGTACCCTAAGCCGTACCCTAAGCCGTACTCTAAGCCTAACCCTAACCCTAGGCTACCCTTCACTGCTTCTGCCTCCAAAGGATTTCCTAAGCACTAGTGTTTTAAGGAACAGCTTAAAAAGAGAATCCTAATGTGATTTCTTTATAATGGGTGTGTTCCTTATCTTATCCTAGTGTCTAAACTCTTCTCCATGGCTGGACCTCCAAATAATATTCCTTTATGTGCTAAGGGGTATCTAGAGAGTGGGATAGCTTTAATAACTACCCTAACACTAACGCGTACCCTAACCCTAACCCCTACCCTAACCATAACACGTACCCTAATCCTAACCAATACCCTAAACCGAGCCCTAACCCTAACACTAACCCTAACCCTAACCCATACCCTACGCCGTACCCGAAGCCCTCCCCGAACCCGTACCCTAAGCCGTACCCTAAGCCGTACCCTAAGCCTAACCCTAACCCTAGGCTACCCTTGACTGCTTCTGCCTCCAATAGATTTCCTAAGCACTAGTGTTTTAAGGAACAGCTTAAAAAGAGAATCCTAATGTGATTTCTTTATAATGGGTGTGTTCCTTATCTTATCCTAGTGTCTAAACTCTTCTCCATGGCTGGACCTCCAAATAATATTCCTTATGTGCTAAGGGGTATCTAGAGAGTGGGATAGCTTTAATAACTACCCTAACACTAACGCGTACCCTAACCCTAACCCCTACCCTAACCCTAACACGTACCCTAATCCTAACCAATACCCTAAACCGAGCCCTAACCCTAACACTAACCCTAACCCTAACCCTAACCCATACCCTACGCCATACCCGAATCCCTCACCGAACCCGTACCCTAAGCCGTACCCTAAGCCGTACCCTAAGCCTAACCCTAACCCTAGGCTACCCTTGACTGCTTCTGCCTCCAATAGATTTCCTAAGCACTAGTGTTTTAAGGAACATCTTAAAAAGAGAATCCTATTGTGATTTCTTTATAATGGGTGTGTTCCTTATCTTATCCTAGTGTCTAAACTCTTCTCCATGGCTGGACCCCCAAATAATATTCCTTGACGTGCTAAGGTGTATCTAGAGAGTTGGATAGGTTTAATAACTACCCTAACCCTAACGCGTACCCTAACCCTAACCCCTACCCTAACCCTAACATGTACCCTAATCCTAACACGTACCCTAATCGGAGCCCTAACCCTAACACTAACCCTAACCCTAACCCATACCCTATGCCGTACCCGAAGCCCTCCCCGAACCCGTACCCTAAGCCGTACCCTAAGCCTAACCCCAAGCCTAACCCTAACCGTAGGCTACTCTTGACTGCTTCTGCCTCCAATAGATTTCCTAAGCACTAGTGTTTTAAGGAACAGCTTAAAAAGAGAATCCTAATGTGATTTCTTTATAATGGGTGTGTTCCTTATTTATCAAAGTGTCTAAACTCTTCTGCATGGCTGGACCTCCAAATAATATTCCTTTACGTGCTAAGCGGTATCTAGGGAGTGGGATAGGTTTAATAACTACCCTAACACTAACGCGTACCCTAACCCTAACCCCTACCCTAACACTAACACGTACCCTAATCCTAACCAATACCCTAAACCGAGCCCTAACCCTAACACTAACCCTAACCCTAACCCTAAGCCATACCCTACGCCGTACCCGAAGCCCTCCCCGAACCCGTACCCTAAGCCGTACCCTAAGCCGTACCCTAAGCCTAACCCTAACCCTAGGCTACCCTTGACTGCTTCTGCCTCCAATAGATTTCCTAAGCACTAGTGTTTTAAGGAACAGCTTAAAAAGAGAATCCTAATGTGATTTCTTTATAATGGGTGTGTTCCTTATCTTATCCTAGTGTCTAAACTCTTCTCCATGGCTGGACCCTCAAATAATATTCCTTTACGTGCTAAGGTGTATCTAGAGAGTGGGATAGGTTTAATAACTACCCTAACCCTAACGCGTACCCTAACCCTAACCCCTACCCTAACCCTAACATGTACCCTAATGCTAACCCGTACCCTAAACCGAGCCCTAACCCTAACACTAACCCTAACCCTAACCCTAACCCATACCCTACGCCGTACCCGAAGCCCTCCCCGAACCCGTACCCTAAGCCGTACCCTAAGCCGTACTCTACGCCTAACCCTAACCCTAGGCTACCCTTCACTGCTTCTGCCTCCAATAGATTTCCTAAGCACTAGTGTTTTAAGGAACAACTTAAAAAGAGAATCCTAATGTGATTTCTTTATAATGGGTGTGTTCCTTATCTTATCCTATTGTCTAAACTCTTCTCCATGGCTGGACCCCCAAATAATATTCCTTGACGTGCTAAGGTGTATCTAGAGAGTGGGATAGGTTTAATAACTACCCTAACCCTAACGCGTACCCTAACCCTTACCCCTACCCTAACCCTAACATGTACCCTAATCCTAACACGTACCCTAATCGGAGCCCTAACCCTAACACTAACCCTAACCCTAACCCATACCCTATGCCGTACCCGAAGCCCTCCCCGAACCCGTACCCTAAGCCGTACCCTAAGCCTAACCCCAAGCCTAACCCTAACCGTAGGCTACTCTTGACTGCTTCTGCCTCCAATAGATTTCCTAAGCACTAGTGTTTTAAGGAACAGCTTAAAAAGAGAATCCTAATGTGATTTCTTTATAATGGGTGTGTTCCTTATTTATCAAAGTGTCTAAACTCTTCTGCATGGCTGGACCTCCAAATAATATTCCTTTACGTGCTAAGCGGTATCTAGAGAGTGGGATAGCTTTAATAACTACCCTAACACTAACGCGTACCCTAACCCTAACCCCTACCCTAACCCTAACACGTACCCTAATCCTAACCAATACCCTAAACCGAGCCCTAACCCTAACACTAACCCTAACCCTAACCCTAACCCATACCCTACGCCATACCCGAATCCCTCACCGAACCCGTACCCTAAGCCGTACCCTAAGCCGTACCCTAAGCCTAACCCTAACCCTAGGCTACCCTTGACTGCTTCTGCCTCCAATAGATTTCCTAAGCACTAGTGTTTTAAGGAACATCTTAAAAAGAGAATCCTATTGTGATTTCTTTATAATGGGTGTGTTCCTTATCTTATCCAAGTGTCTAAACTCTTCTCCATGGCTGGACCCCCAAATAATATTCCTTGACGTGCTAAGGTGTATCTAGAGAGTTGGATAGGTTTAATAACTACCCTAACCCTAACGCGTACCCTAACCCTAACCCCTACCCTAACCCTAACATGTACCCTAATCCTAACACGTACCCTAATCGGAGCCCTAACCCTAACACTAACCCTAACCCTAACCCATACCCTATGCCGTACCCGAAGCCCTCCCCGAACCCGTACCCTAAGCCGTACCCTAAGCCTAACCCCAAGCCTAACCCTAACCGTAGGCTACTCTTGACTGCTTCTGCCTCCAATAGATTTCCTAAGCACTAGTGTTTTAAGGAACAGCTTAAAAAGAGAATCCTAATGTGATTTCTTTATAATGGGTGTGTTCCTTATTTATCAAAGTGTCTAAACTCTTCTGCATGGCTGGACCTCCAAATAATATTCCTTTACGTGCTAAGCGGTATCTAGGGAGTGGGATAGGTTTAATAACTACCCTAACACTAACGCGTACCCTAACCCTAACCCCTACCCTAACACTAACACGTACCCTAATCCTAACCAATACCCTAAACCGAGCCCTAACCCTAACACTAACCCTAACCCTAACCCTAAGCCATACCCTACGCCGTACCCGAAGCCCTCCCCGAACCCGTACCCTAAGCCGTACCCTAAGCCGTACCCTAAGCCTAACCCTAACCCTAGGCTACCCTTGACTGCTTCTGCCTCCAATAGATTTCCTAAGCACTAGTGTTTTAAGGAACAGCTTAAAAAGAGAATCCTAATGTGATTTCTTTATAATGGGTGTGTTCCTTATCTTATCCTAGTGTCTAAACTCTTCTCCATGGCTGGACCCCCAAATAATATTCCTTTACGTGCTAAGGTGTATCTAGAGAGTGGGATAGGTTTAATAACTACCCTAACCCTAACGCGTACCCTAACCCTAACCCCTACCCTAACCCTAACATGTACCCTAATGCTAACCCGTACCCTAAACCGAGCCCTAACCCTAACACTAACCCTAACCCTAACCCTAACCCATACCCTACGCCGTACCCGAAGCCCTCCCCGAACCCGTACCCTAAGCCGTACCCTAAGCCGTACTCTAAGCCTAACCCTAACCCTAGGCTACCCTTCACTGCTTCTGCCTCCAATAGATTTCCTAAGCACTAGTGTTTTAAGGAACAACTTAAAAAGAGAATCCTAATGTGATTTCTTTATAATGGGTGTGTTCCTTATCTTATCCTATTGTCTAAACTCTTCTCCATGGCTGGACCCCCAAATAATATTCCTTGACGTGCTAAGGTGTATCTAGAGAGTGGGATAGGTTTAATAACTACCCTAACCCTAACGCGTACCCTAACCCTTACCCCTACCCTAACCCTAACATGTACCCTAATCCTAACACGTACCCTAATCGGAGCCCTAACCCTAACACTAACCCTAACCCTAACCCATACCCTATGCCGTACCCGAAGCCCTCCCCGAACCCGTACCCTAAGCCGTACCCTAAGCCTAACCCCAAGCCTAACCCTAACCGTAGGCTACTCTTGACTGCTTCTGCCTCCAATAGATTTCCTAAGCACTAGTGTTTTAAGGAACAGCTTAAAAAGAGAATCCTAATGTGATTTCTTTATAATGGGTGTGTTCCTTATCTTATCCTAGTGTCTAAACTCTTCTCCATGGCTGGACCCCCAAATAATATTCCTTTACGTGCTAAGGTGTATCTAGAGAGTGGGATAGGTTTATAACTACCCTAACCCTAACGCGTACCCTAACCCTAACCCCTACCCTAACCCTAACATGTACCCTAATGCTAACCCGTACCCTAAACCGAGCCCTAACCCTAACACTAACCCTAACCCTAACCCTAACCCATACCCTACGCCGTACCCGAAGCCCTCCCCGAACCCGTACCCTAAGCCGTACCCTAAGCCGTACCCTAAGCCTAACCCTAACCCTAGGCTACCCTTGACTGCTTCTGCCTCCAATAGATTTCCTAAGCACTAGTGTTTTAAGGAACAGCTTAAAAAGAGAATCCTAATGTGATTTCTTTATAATGGGTGTGTTCCTTATCTTATCCTAGTGTCTAAACTCTTCTCCATGGCTGGACCTCCAAATAATATTCCTTATGTGCTAAGGGGTATCTAGAGAGTGGGATAGCTTTAATAACTACCCTAACACTAACGCGTACCCTAACCCTAACCCCTACCCTAACCCTAACACGTACCCTAATCCTAACCAATACCCTAAACCGAGCCCTAACCCTAACACTAACCCTAACCCTAACCCTAAGCCATACCCTACGCCGTACCCGAAGCCCTCCCCGAACCCGTACCCTAAGCCGTACCCTAAGCCGTACCCTAAGCCTAACCCTAACCCTAGGCTACCCTTGACTGCTTCTGCCTCCAATAGATTTCCTAAGCACTAGTGTTTTAAGGAACAGCTTAAAAAGAGAATCCTATTGTGATTTCTTTATAATGGGTGTGTTCCTTATCTTATCCTAGTGTCTAAACTCTTCTCCATGGCTGGACCCCCAAATAATATTCCTTGACGTGCTAAGGTGTATCTAGAGAGTTGGATAGGTTTAATAACTACCCTAACCCTAACGCGTACCCTAACCCTAACCCCTACCCTAACCCTAACATGTACCCTAATCCTAACACGTACCCTAATCGGAGCCCTAACCCTAACCCTAACCCTAACCCTCCCCGAACCCGTAACCTAAGCCGTACCCTAAGCCTAACCCCAAGCCTAACCCTAACCGTAGGCTACTCTTGACTGCTTCTGCCTCCAATAGATTTCCTAAGCACTAGTGTTTTAAGGAACAGCTTAAAAAGAGAATCCTAATGTGATTTCTTTATAATGGGTGTGTTCCTTATCTTATCCTAGTGTCTAAACTCTTCTCCTTGGCTGGACCTCCAAATAATATTCCTTTATGTGCTAAGGGGTATCTAGAGAGTGGGATAGCTTTAATAACTACCCTAACACTAACGCGTACCCTAACCCTAACCCCTACCCTAACACTAACACGTATCCTAATCCTAACCAATACCCTAAACCGAGCCCTAACCCTAACACTAACCCTAACCCTAACCCTAACCCATACCCTACGCCGTACCCGAAGCCCTCCCCGAACCCGTACCCTAAGCCGTACGCTAAGCTGTACCCTAAGCCTAACCCTAACCCTAGGCTACCCTTGAATGCTTCTGCCTCCAATAGATTTCCTAAGCACTAGTGTTTTAAGGAACAGCTTAAAAAGAGAATCCTAATGTGATTTCTTTATAATGGGTGTGTTCCTTATCTTATCCTAGTGTCTAAACTCTTCTCCATGGCTGGACCCTCAAATAATATTCCTTTACGTGCTAAGGGGTATCTAGAGAGTGGGTTAGGTTTAATAACTACCCTAACACTAACGCGTAACCTAACCCTAACCCCTACCGTATCCCTAACACGTACCCTAATCCTAACCAATACCCTAAACCGAGCCCTAACCCTAACACTAACCCTAACCCTAATCCTAAGCCATACCCTACGCCGTACCTGAAGCCCTCCCCGAACCCGTACCCTAAGCCGTACCCTAAGCTGTACCCTAAGCCTAACCCTAACCCTAGGCTACCCTTGACTGCTTCTGCCTCCAATAGATTTCCTAAGCACTAGTGTTTTAAGGAACAGCTTAAAAAGAGAATCCTAATGTGATTTCTTTATAATGGGTGTGTTCCTTATCTTATCCTAGTGTCTAAACTCTTCTCCATGGCTGGACCTCCAAATAATATTCCTTTATGTGCTAAGGGGTATCTAGAGAGTGGGATAGCTTTAATAACTACCCTAACACTAACGCGTACCCTAACCCTAACCCCTACCCTAACCATAACACCTACCCTAATCCTAACCAATACCCTAAACCGAGCCCTAACCCTAACACTAACCCTAACCCTAACCCATACCCTACGCCGTACCCGAAGCCCTCCCCGAACCCGTAACCTAAGCCGTACCCTAAGCCTAACCCTAACCCTAGGCTACCCTTGACTGCTTCTGCCTCCAATAGATTTCCTAAGCACTAGTGTTTTAAGGAACAGCTTAAAAAGAGAATCCTAATGTGATTTCTTTATAATGGGTGTGTTCCTTATCTTATCCTAGTGTCTAAACTCTTCTCCATGGCTGGACCTCCAAATAATATTCCTTATGTGCTAAGGGGTATCTAGAGAGTGGGATAGCTTTAATAACTACCCTAACACTAACGCGTACCCTAACCCTAACCCCTACCCTAACCCTAACACGTACCCTAATCCTAACCAATACCCTAAACCGAGCCCTAACCCTAACACTAACCCTAACCCTAACCCTAACCCATACCCTACGCCATACCCGAATCCCTCACCGAACCCGTACCCTAAGCCGTACCCTAAGCCGTACCCTAAGCCTAACCCTAACCCTAGGCTACCCTTGACTGCTTCTGCCTCCAATAGATTTCCTAAGCACTAGTGTTTTAAGGAACATCTTAAAAAGAGAATCCTATTGTGATTTCTTTATAATGGGTGTGTTCCTTATCTTATCCTAGTGTCTAAACTCTTCTCCATGGCTGGACCCCCAAATAATATTCCTTGACGTGCTAAGGTGTATCTAGAGAGTGGGATACGTTTAATAACTACCCTAACCCTAACGCGTACCCTAACCCTAACCCCTACCCTAACCCTAACATGTACCCTAATCCTAACACGTACCCTAATCGGAGCCCTAACCCTAACACTAACCCTAACCCTAACCCATACCCTATGCCGTACCCGAAGCCCTCCCCGAACCCGTACCCTAAGCCGTACCCTAAGCCTAACCCCAAGCCTAACCCTAACCGTAGGCTACTCTTGACTGCTTCTGCCTCCAATAGATTTCCTAAGCACTAGTGTTTTAAGGAACAGCTTAAAAAGAGAATCCTAATGTGATTTCTTTATAATGGGTGTGTTCCTTATTTATCAAAGTGTCTAAACTCTTCTGCATGGCTGGACCTCCAAATAATATTCCTTTACGTGCTAAGCGGTATCTAGGGAGTGGGATAGGTTTAATAACTACCCTAACACTAACGCGTACCCTAACCCTAACCCCTACCCTAACACTAACACGTACCCTAATCCTAACCAATACCCTAAACCGAGCCCTAACCCTAACACTAACCCTAACCCTAACCCTAACCCATACCCTACGCCGTACCCGAAGCCCTCCCCGAACCCGTACCCTAAGCCGTACCCTAAGCCGTACCCTAAGCCTAACCCTAACCCTAGGCTACCCTTGACTGCTTCTGCCTCCAATAGATTTCCTAAGCACTAGTGTTTTAAGGAACAGCTTAAAAAGAGAATCCTAATGTGATTTCTTTATAATGGGTGTGTTCCTTATCTTATCCTAGTGTCTAAACTCTTCTCCATGGCTGGACCCCCAAATAATATTCCTTTACGTGCTAAGGTGTATCTAGAGAGTGGGATAGGTTTAATAACTACCCTAACCCTAACGCGTACCCTAACCCTAACCCCTACCCTAACCCTAACATGTACCCTAATGCTAACCCGTACCCTAAACCGAGCCCTAACCCTAACACTAACCCTAACCCTAACCCTAACCCATACCCTACGCCGTACCCGAAGCCCTCCCCGAACCCGTACCCTAAGCCGTACCCTAAGCCGTACTCTAAGCCTAACCCTAACCCTAGGCTACCCTTGACTGCTTCTACCTCCAATAGATTTCCTAAGCACTAGTGTTTTAAGGAACAACTTAAAAAGAGAATCCTAATGTGATTTCTTTATAATGGGTGTGTTCCTTATCTTATCCTAGTGTCTAAACTCTTCTCCATGGCTGGACCTCCAAATAATATTCCTTTATGTGCTAAGGGGTATCTAGAGAGTGGGATAGGTTTAATAACTACCCTAACACTAACGCGTACCCTAACCCTAACCCCTACCCTAACACTAACACGTACCCTAATCCTAACCAATACCCTAAACCGAGCCCTAACCCTAACACTAACCCTAACCCTAACCCTAACCCATACCCTACGCCGTACCCGAAGCCCTCCCCGAACCCGTACCCTAAGCCGTACGCTAAGCTGTACCCTAAGCCTAACCCTAACCCTAGGCTACCCTTGAATGCTTCTGCCTCCAATAGATTTCCTAAGCACTAGTGTTTTAAGGAACAGCTTAAAAAGAGAATCCTAATGTGATTTCTTTATAATGGGTGTGTTCCTTATCTTATCCTAGTGTCTAAACTCTTCTCCATGGCTGGACCCTCACATAATATTCCTTTACGTGCTAAGGGGTATCTAGAGAGTGGGTTAGGTTTAATAACTACCCTAACACTAACGCGTACCCTAACCCTAACTCCTACCGTAACCCTAACACGTACCCTAATCCTAACCAATACCCTAAACCGAGCCCTAACCCTAACACTAACCCTAACCCTAACCCTAAGCCATACCCTACGCCGTACCCGAAGCCCTCCCCGAACCCGTACCCTAAGCCGTACCCTAAGCCGTACCCTAAGCCTAACCCTAACCCTAGGCTACCCTTGACTGCTTCTGCCTCCAATAGATTTCCTAAGCACTAGTGTTTTAAGGAACATCTTAAAAAGAGAATCCTATTGTGATTTCTTTATAATGGGTGTGTTCCTTATCTTATCCTAGTGTCTAAACTCTTCTCCATGGCTGGACCCCCAAATAATATTCCTTGACGTGCTAAGGTGTATCTAGAGAGTGGGATAGGTTTAATAACTACCCTAACCCTAACGCGTACCCTAACCCTAACCCCTACCCTAACCCTAACATGTACCCTAATCCTAACACGTACCCTAATCGGAGCCCTAACCCTAACACTAACCCTAACCCTAACCCATACCCTATGCCGTACCCGAAGCCCTCCCCGAACCCGTACCCTAAGCCGTACCCTAAGCCTAACCCCAAGCCTAACCCTAACCCTAGGCTACCCTTGACTGCTTCTGCCTCCAATAGATTTCCTAAGCACTAGTGTTTTAAGGAACATCTTAAAAAGAGAATCCTATTGTGATTTCTTTATAATGGGTGTGTTCCTTATCTTATCCTAGTGTCTAAACTCTTCTCCATGGCTGGACCCCCAAATAATATTCCTTGACGTGCTAAGGTGTATCTAGAGAGTGGGATAGGTTTAATAACTACCCTAACCCTAACGCGTACCCTAACCCTAACCCCTACCCTAACCCTAACATGTACCCTAATCCTAACACGTACCCTAATCGGAGCCCTAACCCTAACACTAACCCTAACCCTAACCCATACCCTATGCCGTACCCGAAGCCCTCCCCGAACCCGTACCCTAAGCCGTACCCTAAGCCTAACCCCAAGCCTAACCCTAACCGTAGGCTACTCTTGACTGCTTCTGCCTCCAATAGATTTCCTAAGCACTAGTGTTTTAAGGAACAGCTTAAAAAGAGAATCCTAATGTGATTTCTTTATAATGGGTGTGTTCCTTATTTATCAAAGTGTCTAAACTCTTCTGCATGGCTGGACCTCCAAATAATATTCCTTTACCTGCTAAGCGGTATCTAGGGAGTGGGATAGGTTTAATAACTACCCTAACACTAACACGTACCCTAACCCTAACCCCTACCCTAACACTAACACGTACCCTAATCCTAACCAATACCCTAAACCGAGCCCTAACCCTAACACTAACCCTAACCCTAACCCTAACCCATACCCTACGCCGTACCCGAAGCCCTCCCCGAACCCGTACCCTAAGCCGTACCCTAAGCCGTACCCTAAGCCTAACCCTAACCCTAGGCTACCCTTGACTGCTTCTGCCTCCAATAGATTTCCTAAGCACTAGTGTTTTAAGGAACAGCTTAAAAAGAGAATCCTAATGTGATTTCTTTATAATGGGTGTGTTCCTTATCTTATCCTAGTGTCTAAACTCTTCTCCATGGCTGGACCCCCAAATAATATTCCTTTACGTGCTAAGGTGTATCTAGAGAGTGGGATAGGTTTAATAACTACCCTAACCCTAACGCGTACCCTAACCCTAACCCCTACCCTAACCCTAACATGTACCCTAATGCTAACCCGTACCCTAAACCGAGCCCTAACCCTAACACTAACCCTAACCCTAACCCTAACCCATACCCTACGCCGTACCCGAAGCCCTCCCCGAACCCGTACCCTAAGCCGTACCCTAAGCCGTACTCTAAGCCTAACCCTAACCCTAGGCTACCCTTGACTGCTTCTACCTCCAATAGATTTCCTAAGCACTAGTGTTTTAAGGAACAACTTAAAAAGAGAATCCTAATGTGATTTCTTTATAATGGGTGTGTTCCTTATCTTATCCTAGTGTCTAAACTCTTCTCCATGGCTGGACCCTCACATAATATTCCTTTACGTGCTAAGGGGTATCTAGAGAGTGGGTTAGGTTTAATAACTACCCTAACACTAACGCGTACCCTAACCCTAACTCCTACCGTAACCCTAACACGTACCCTAATCCTAACCAATACCCTAAACCGAGCCCTAACCCTAACACTAACCCTAACCCTAACCCTAAGCCATACCCTACGCCGTACCCGAAGCCCTCCCCGAACCCGTACCCTAAGCCGTACCCTAAGCCGTACCCTAAGCCTAACCCTAACCCTAGGCTACCCTTGACTGCTTCTGCCTCCAATAGATTTCCTAAGCACTAGTGTTTTAAGGAACATCTTAAAAAGAGAATCCTATTGTGATTTCTTTATAATGGGTGTGTTCCTTATCTTATCCTAGTGTCTAAACTCTTCTCCATGGCTGGACCCCCAAATAATATTCCTTGACGTGCTAAGGTGTATCTAGAGAGTGGGATAGGTTTAATAACTACCCTAACCCTAACGCGTACCCTAACCCTAACCCCTACCCTAACCCTAACATGTACCCTAATCCTAACACGTACCCTAATCGGAGCCCTAACCCTAACACTAACCCTAACCCTAACCCATACCCTATGCCGTACCCGAAGCCCTCCCCGAACCCGTACCCTAAGCCGTACCCTAAGCCTAACCCCAAGCCTAACCCTAACCGTAGGCTACTCTTGACTGCTTCTGCCTCCAATAGATTTCCTAAGCACTAGTGTTTTAAGGAACAGCTTAAAAAGAGAATCCTAATGTGATTTCTTTATAATGGGTGTGTTCCTTATTTATCAAAGTGTCTAAACTCTTCTGCATGGCTGGACCTCCAAATAATATTCCTTTACCTGCTAAGCGGTATCTAGGGAGTGGGATAGGTTTAATAACTACCCTAACACTAACACGTACCCTAACCCTAACCCCTACCCTAACACTAACACGTACCCTAATCCTAACCAATACCCTAAACCGAGCCCTAACCCTAACACTAACCCTAACCCTAACCCTAACCCATACCCTACGCCGTACCCGAAGCCCTCCCCGAACCCGTACCCTAAGCCGTACCCTAAGCCGTACCCTAAGCCTAACCCTAACCCTAGGCTACCCTTGACTGCTTCTGCCTCCAATAGATTTCCTAAGCACTAGTGTTTTAAGGAACAGCTTAAAAAGAGAATCCTAATGTGATTTCTTTATAATGGGTGTGTTCCTTATCTTATCCTAGTGTCTAAACTCTTCTCCATGGCTGGACCCCCAAATAATATTCCTTTACGTGCTAAGGTGTATCTAGAGAGTGGGATAGGTTTAATAACTACCCTAACCCTAACGCGTACCCTAACCCTAACCCCTACCCTAACCCTAACATGTACCCTAATGCTAACCCGTACCCTAAACCGAGCCCTAACCCTAACACTAACCCTAACCCTAACCCTAACCCATACCCTACGCCGTACCCGAAGCCCTCCCCGAACCCGTACCCTAAGCCGTACCCTAAGCCGTACCCTAAGCCTAACCCTAACCCTAGGCTACCCTTGACTGCTTCTGCCTCCAATAGATTTCCTAAGCACTAGTTTTTTAAGGAACAGCTTAAAAAGAGAATCCTAATGTGATTTCTTTATAATGGGTGTGTTCCTTATCTTATCCTAGTGTCTAAACTCTTCTCCATGGCTGGACCTCCAAATAATATTCCTTATGTGCTAAGGGGTATCTAGAGAGTGGGATAGCTTTAATAACTACCCTAACACTAACGCGTACCCTAACCCTAACCCCTACCCTAACCCTAACACGTACCCTAATCCTAACCAATACCCTAAACCGAGCCCTAACCCTAACACTAACCCTAACCCTAACCCTAAGCCATACCCTACGCCGTACCCGAAGCCCTCCCCGAACCCGTACCCTAAGCCGTACCCTAAGCCGTACCCTAAGCCTAACCCTAACCCTAGGCTACCCTTGACTGCTTCTGCCTCCAATAGATTTCCTAAGCACTAGTGTTTTAAGGAACAGCTTAAAAAGAGAATCCTATTGTGATTTCTTTATAATGGGTGTGTTCCTTATCTTATCCTAGTGTCTAAACTCTTCTCCATGGCTGGACCCCCAAATAATATTCCTTGACGTGCTAAGGTGTATCTAGAGAGTTGGATAGGTTTAATAACTACCCTAACCCTAACGCGTACCCTAACCCTAACCCCTACCCTAACCCTAACATGTACCCTAATCCTAACACGTACCCTAATCGGAGCCCTAACCCTAACACTAACCCTAACACTAACCCATACCCTATGCCGTACCCGAAGCCGTCCCCGAACCCGTACCCTAAGCCGTACCCTAAGCCTAACCCCAAGCCTAACCCTAACCGTAGGCTACTCTTGACTGCTTCTGCCTCCAATAGATTTCCTAAGCACTAGTGTTTTAAGGAACAGCTTAAAAAGAGAATCCTAATGTGATTTCTTTATAATGGGTGTGTTCCTTATCTTATCCTAGTGTCTAAACTCTTCTCCTTGGCTGGACCTCCAAATAATATTCCTTTATGTGCTAAGGGGTATCTAGAGAGTGGGATAGCTTTAATAACTACCCTAACACTAACGCGTACCCTAACCCTAACCCCTACCCTAACACTAACACGTATCCTAATCCTAACCAATACCCTAAACCGAGCCCTAACCCTAACACTAACCCTAACCCTAACCCTAACCCATACCCTACGCCGTACCCGAAGCCCTCCCCGAACCCGTACCCTAAGCCGTACGCTAAGCTGTACCCTAAGCCTAACCCTAACCCTAGGCTACCCTTGAATGCTTCTGCCTCCAATAGATTTCCTAAGCACTAGTGTTTTAAGGAACAGCTTAAAAAGAGAATCCTAATGTGATTTCTTTATAATGGGTGTGTTCCTTATCTTATCCTAGTGTCTAAACTCTTCTCCATGGCTGGACCCTCAAATAATATTCCTTTACGTGCTAAGGGGTATCTAGAGAGTGGGTTAGGTTTAATAACTACCCTAACACTAACGCGTAACCTAACCCTAACCCCTACCGTATCCCTAACACGTACCCTAATCCTAACCAATACCCTAAACCGAGCCCTAACCCTAACACTAACCCTAACCCTAATCCTAAGCCATACCCTACGCCGTACCTGAAGCCCTCCCCGAACCCGTACCCTAAGCCGTACCCTAAGCTGTACCCTAAGCCTAACCCTAACCCTAGGCTACCCTTGAATGCTTCTGCCTCCAATAGATTTCCTAAGCACTAGTGTTTTAAGGAACAGCTTAAAAAGAGAATCCTAATGTGATTTCTTTATAATGGGTGTGTTCCTTATCTTATCCTAGTGTCTAAACTCTTCTCCATGGCTGGACCTCCAAATAATATTCCTTTATGTGCTAAGGGGTATCTAGAGAGTGGGATAGCTTTAATAACTACCCTAACACTAACGCGTACCCTAACCCTAACCCCTACCCTAACCATAACACCTACCCTAATCCTAACCAATACCCTAAACCGAGCCCTAACCCTAACACTAACCCTAACCCTAACCCATACCCTACGCCGTACCCGAAGCCCTCCCCGAACCCGTAACCTAAGCCGTACCCTAAGCCTAACCCTAACCCTAGGCTACCCTTGACTGCTTCTGCCTCCAATAGATTTCCTAAGCACTAGTGTTTTAAGGAACAGCTTAAAAAGAGAATCCTAATGTGATTTCTTTATAATGGGTGTGTTCCTTATCTTATCCTAGTGTCTAAACTCTTCTCCATGGCTGGACCTCCAAATAATATTCCTTATGTGCTAAGGGGTATCTAGAGAGTGGGATAGCTTTAATAACTACCCTAACACTAACGCGTACCCTAACCCTAACCCCTACCCTAACCCTAACACGTACCCTAATCCTAACCAATACCCTAAACCGAGCCCTAACCCTAACACTAACCCTAACCCTAACCCTAACCCATACCCTACGCCATACCCGAATCCCTCACCGAACCCGTACCCTAAGCCGTACCCTAAGCCGTACCCTAAGCCTAACCCTAACCCTAGGCTACCCTTGACTGCTTCTGCCTCCAATAGATTTCCTAAGCACTAGTGTTTTAAGGAACATCTTAAAAAGAGAATCCTATTGTGATTTCTTTATAATGGGTGTGTTCCTTATCTTATCCTAGTGTCTAAACTCTTCTCCATGGCTGGACCCCCAAATAATATTCCTTGACGTGCTAAGGTGTATCTAGAGAGTGGGATACGTTTAATAACTACCCTAACCCTAACGCGTACCCTAACCCTAACCCCTACCCTAACCCTAACATGTACCCTAATCCTAACACGTACCCTAATCGGAGCCCTAACCCTAACACTAACCCTAACCCTAACCCATACCCTATGCCGTACCCGAAGCCCTCCCCGAACCCGTACCCTAAGCCGTACCCTAAGCCTAACCCCAAGCCTAACCCTAACCGTAGGCTACTCTTGACTGCTTCTGCCTCCAATAGATTTCCTAAGCACTAGTGTTTTAAGGAACAGCTTAAAAAGAGAATCCTAATGTGATTTCTTTATAATGGGTGTGTTCCTTATTTATCAAAGTGTCTAAACTCTTCTGCATGGCTGGACCTCCAAATAATATTCCTTTACGTGCTAAGCGGTATCTAGGGAGTGGGATAGGTTTAATAACTACCCTAACACTAACGCGTACCCTAACCCTAACCCCTACCCTAACACTAACACGTACCCTAATCCTAACCAATACCCTAAACCGAGCCCTAACCCTAACACTAACCCTAACCCTAACCCTAACCCATACCCTACGCCGTACCCGAAGCCCTCCCCGAACCCGTACCCTAAGCCGTACCCTAAGCCGTACCCTAAGCCTAACCCTAACCCTAGGCTACCCTTGACTGCTTCTGCCTCCAATAGATTTCCTAAGCACTAGTGTTTTAAGGAACAGCTTAAAAAGAGAATCCTAATGTGATTTCTTTATAATGGGTGTGTTCCTTATCTTATCCTAGTGTCTAAACTCTTCTCCATGGCTGGACCCCCAAATAATATTCCTTTACGTGCTAAGGTGTATCTAGAGAGTGGGATAGGTTTAATAACTACCCTAACCCTAACGCGTACCCTAACCCTAACCCCTACCCTAACCCTAACATGTACCCTAATGCTAACCCGTACCCTAAACCGAGCCCTAACCCTAACACTAACCCTAACCCTAACCCTAACCCATACCCTACGCCGTACCCGAAGCCCTCCCCGAACCCGTACCCTAAGCCGTACCCTAAGCCGTACTCTAAGCCTAACCCTAACCCTAGGCTACCCTTGACTGCTTCTACCTCCAATAGATTTCCTAAGCACTAGTGTTTTAAGGAACAACTTAAAAAGAGAATCCTAATGTGATTTCTTTATAATGGGTGTGTTCCTTATCTTATCCTAGTGTCTAAACTCTTCTCCATGGCTGGACCTCCAAATAATATTCCTTTATGTGCTAAGGGGTATCTAGAGAGTGGGATAGGTTTAATAACTACCCTAACACTAACGCGTACCCTAACCCTAACCCCTACCCTAACACTAACACGTACCCTAATCCTAACCAATACCCTAAACCGAGCCCTAACCCTAACACTAACCCTAACCCTAACCCTAACCCATACCCTACGCCGTACCCGAAGCCCTCCCCGAACCCGTACCCTAAGCCGTACGCTAAGCTGTACCCTAAGCCTAACCCTAACCCTAGGCTACCCTTGAATGCTTCTGCCTCCAATAGATTTCCTAAGCACTAGTGTTTTAAGGAACAGCTTAAAAAGAGAATCCTAATGTGATTTCTTTATAATGGGTGTGTTCCTTATCTTATCCTAGTGTCTAAACTCTTCTCCATGGCTGGACCCTCACATAATATTCCTTTACGTGCTAAGGGGTATCTAGAGAGTGGGTTAGGTTTAATAACTACCCTAACACTAACGCGTACCCTAACCCTAACTCCTACCGTAACCCTAACACGTACCCTAATCCTAACCAATACCCTAAACCGAGCCCTAACCCTAACACTAACCCTAACCCTAACCCTAAGCCATACCCTACGCCGTACCCGAAGCCCTCCCCGAACCCGTACCCTAAGCCGTACCCTAAGCCGTACCCTAAGCCTAACCCTAACCCTAGGCTACCCTTGACTGCTTCTGCCTCCAATAGATTTCCTAAGCACTAGTGTTTTAAGGAACATCTTAAAAAGAGAATCCTATTGTGATTTCTTTATAATGGGTGTGTTCCTTATCTTATCCTAGTGTCTAAACTCTTCTCCATGGCTGGACCCCCAAATAATATTCCTTGACGTGCTAAGGTGTATCTAGAGAGTGGGATAGGTTTAATAACTACCCTAACCCTAACGCGTACCCTAACCCTAACCCCTACCCTAACCCTAACATGTACCCTAATCCTAACACGTACCCTAATCGGAGCCCTAACCCTAACACTAACCCTAACCCTAACCCATACCCTATGCCGTACCCGAAGCCCTCCCCGAACCCGTACCCTAAGCCGTACCCTAAGCCTAACCCCAAGCCTAACCCTAACCCTAGGCTACCCTTGACTGCTTCTGCCTCCAATAGATTTCCTAAGCACTAGTGTTTTAAGGAACATCTTAAAAAGAGAATCCTATTGTGATTTCTTTATAATGGGTGTGTTCCTTATCTTATCCTAGTGTCTAAACTCTTCTCCATGGCTGGACCCCCAAATAATATCCCTTGACGTGCTAAGGTGTATCTAGAGAGTGGGATAGGTTTAATAACTACCCTAACCCTAACGCGTACCCTAACCCTAACCCCTACCCTAACCCTAACATGTACCCTAATCCTAACACGTACCCTAATCGGAGCCCTAACCCTAACACTAACCCTAACCCTAACCCATACCCTATGCCGTACCCGAAGCCCTCCCCGAACCCGTACCCTAAGCCGTACCCTAAGCCTAACCCCAAGCCTAACCCTAACCGTAGGCTACTCTTGACTGCTTCTGCCTCCAATAGATTTCCTAAGCACTAGTGTTTTAAGGAACAGCTTAAAAAGAGAATCCTAATGTGATTTCTTTATAATGGGTGTGTTCCTTATTTATCAAAGTGTCTAAACTCTTCTGCATGGCTGGACCTCCAAATAATATTCCTTTACCTGCTAAGCGGTATCTAGGGAGTGGGATAGGTTTAATAACTACCCTAACACTAACACGTACCCTAACCCTAACCCCTACCCTAACACTAACACGTACCCTAATCCTAACCAATACCCTAAACCGAGCCCTAACCCTAACACTAACCCTAACCCTAACCCTAACCCATACCCTACGCCGTACCCGAAGCCCTCCCCGAACCCGTACCCTAAGCCGTACCCTAAGCCGTACCCTAAGCCTAACCCTAACCCTAGGCTACCCTTGACTGCTTCTGCCTCCAATAGATTTCCTAAGCACTAGTGTTTTAAGGAACAGCTTAAAAAGAGAATCCTAATGTGATTTCTTTATAATGGGTGTGTTCCTTATCTTATCCTAGTGTCTAAACTCTTCTCCATGGCTGGACCCCCAAATAATATTCCTTTACGTGCTAAGGTGTATCTAGAGAGTGGGATAGGTTTAATAACTACCCTAACCCTAACGCGTAACCTAACCCTAACCCCTACCCTAACCCTAACATGTACCCTAATGCTAACCCGTACCCTAAACCGAGCCCTAACCCTAACACTAACCCTAACCCTAACCCTAACCCATACCCTACGCCGTACCCGAAGCCCTCCCCGAACCCGTACCCTAAGCCGTACCCTAAGCCGTACTCTAAGCCTAACCCTAACCCTAGGCTACCCTTGACTGCTTCTACCTCCAATAGATTTCCTAAGCACTAGTGTTTTAAGGAACAACTTAAAAAGAGAATCCTAATGTGATTTCTTTATAATGGGTGTGTTCCTTATCTTATCCTAGTGTCTAAACTCTTCTCCATGGCTGGACCTCCAAATAATATTCCTTTATGTGCTAAGGGGTATCTAGAGAGTGGGATAGGTTTAATAACTACCCTAACACTAACGCGTACCCTAACCCTAACCCCTACCCTAACACTAACACGTACCCTAATCCTAACCAATACCCTAAACCGAGCCCTAACCCTAACACTAACCCTAACCCTAACCCTAACCCATACCCTACGCCGTACCCGAAGCCCTCCCCGAACCCGTACCCTAAACCGTACGCTAAGCTGTACCCTAAGCCTAACCCTAACCCTAGGCTACCCTTGAATGCTTCTGCCTCCAATAGATTTCCTAAGCACTAGTGTTTTAAGGAACAGCTTAAAAAGAGAATCCTAATGTGATTTCTTTATAATGGGTGTGTTCCTTATCTTATCCTAGTGTCTAAACTCTTCTCCATGGCTGGACCCTCACATAATATTCCTTTACGTGCTAAGGGGTATCTAGAGAGTGGGTTAGGTTTAATAACTACCCTAACACTAACGCGTACCCTAACCCTAACTCCTACCGTAACCCTAACACGTACCCTAATCCTAACCAATACCCTAAACCGAGCCCTAACCCTAACACTAACCCTAACCCTAACCCTAAGCCATACCCTACGCCGTAC
Source organism: Balaenoptera physalus (assembly GCF_965194825.1). Classification (NCBI taxonomy): domain Eukaryota; kingdom Metazoa; phylum Chordata; class Mammalia; order Artiodactyla; family Balaenopteridae; genus Balaenoptera; species Balaenoptera physalus. The sequence continues at coordinate 140,360,092 of NC_138903.1, read as the reverse complement.
CCGAAGCCCTCCCCGAACCCGTACCCTAAGCCGTACCCTAAGCCGTACCCTAAGCCTAACCCTAACCCTAGGCTACCCTTGACTGCTTCTGCCTCCAATAGATTTCCTAAGCACTAGTGTTTTAAGGAACATCTTAAAAAGAGAATCCTATTGTGATTTCTTTATAATGGGTGTGTTCCTTATCTTATCCTAGTGTCTAAACTCTTCTCCATGGCTGGACCCCCAAATAATATTCCTTGACGTGCTAAGGTGTATCTAGAGAGTGGGATAGGTTTAATAACTACCCTAACCCTAACGCGTACCCTAACCCTAACCCCTACCCTAACCCTAACATGTACCCTAATCCTAACACGTACCCTAATCGGAGCCCTAACCCTAACACTAACCCTAACCCTAACCCATACCCTATGCCGTACCCGAAGCCCTCCCCGAACCCGTACCCTAAGCCGTACCCTAAGCCTAACCCCAAGCCTAACCCTAACCGTAGGCTACTCTTGACTGCTTCTGCCTCCAATAGATTTCCTAAGCACTAGTGTTTTAAGGAACAGCTTAAAAAGAGAATCCTAATGTGATTTCTTTATAATGGGTGTGTTCCTTATTTATCAAAGTGTCTAAACTCTTCTGCATGGCTGGACCTCCAAATAATATTCCTTTACCTGCTAAGCGGTATCTAGGGAGTGGGATAGGTTTAATAACTACCCTAACACTAACACGTACCCTAACCCTAACCCCTACCCTAACACTAACACGTACCCTAATCCTAACCAATACCCTAAACCGAGCCCTAACCCTAACACTAACCCTAACCCTAACCCTAACCCATACCCTACGCCGTACCCGAAGCCATCCCCGAACCCGTACCCTAAGCCGTACCCTAAGCCTAACCCCAAGCCTAACCCTAACCGTAGGCTACTCTTGACTGCTTCTGCCTCCAATAGATTTCCTAAGCACTAGTGTTTTAAGGAACAGCTTAAAAAGAGAATCCTAATGTGATTTCTTTATAATGGGTGTGTTCCTTATCTTATCCTAGTGTCTAAACTCTTCTCCTTGGCTGGACCTCCAAATAATATTCCTTTATGTGCTAAGGGGTATCTAGAGAGTGGGATAGCTTTAATAACTACCCTAACACTAACGCGTACCCTAACCCTAACCCCTACCCTAACACTAACACGTATCCTAATCCTAACCAATACCCTAAACCGAGCCCTAACCCTAACACTAACCCTAACCCTAACCCTAACCCATACCCTACGCCGTACCCGAAGCCCTCCCCGAACCCGTACCCTAAGCCGTACGCTAAGCTGTACCCTAAGCCTAACCCTAACCCTAGGCTACCCTTGAATGCTTCTGCCTCCAATAGATTTCCTAAGCACTAGTGTTTTAAGGAACAGCTTAAAAAGAGAATCCTAATGTGATTTCTTTATAATGGGTGTGTTCCTTATCTTATCCTAGTGTCTAAACTCTTCTCCATGGCTGGACCCTCAAATAATATTCCTTTACGTGCTAAGGGGTATCTAGAGAGTGGGTTAGGTTTAATAACTACCCTAACACTAACGCGTAACCTAACCCTAACCCCTACCATATCCCTAACACGTACCCTAATCCTAACCAATAACCTAAACCGAGCCCTAACCCTAACACTAACCCTAACCCTAATCCTAAGCCATACCCTACGCCGTACCTGAAGCCCTCCCCGAACCCGTACCCTAAGCCGTACCCTAAGCTGTACCCTAAGCCTAACCCTAACCCTAGGCTACCCTTGACTGCTTCTGCCTCCAATAGATTTCCTAAGCACTAGTGTTTTAAGGAACAGCTTAAAAAGAGAATCCTAATGTGATTTCTTTATAATGGGTGTGTTCCTTATCTTATCCTAGTGTCTAAACTCTTCTCCATGGCTGGACCTCCAAATAATATTCCTTTATGTGCTAAGGGGTATCTAGAGAGTGGGATAGCTTTAATAACTACCCTAACACTAACGCGTACCCTAACCCTAACCCCTACCCTAACCATAACACCTACCCTAATCCTAACCAATACCCTAAACCGAGCCCTAACCCTAACACTAACCCTAACCCTAACCCATACCCTACGCCGTACCCGAAGCCCTCCCCGAACCCGTAACCTAAGCCGTACCCTAAGCCTAACACTAACCCTAGGCTACCCTTGACTGCTTCTGCCTCCAATAGATTTCCTAAGCACTAGTGTTTTAAGGAACAGCTTAAAAAGAGAATCCTAATGTGATTTCTTTATAATGGGTGTGTTCCTTATCTTATCCTAGTGTCTAAACTCTTCTCCATGGCTGGACCTCCAAATAATATTCCTTATGTGCTAAGGGGTATCTAGAGAGTGGGATAGCTTTAATAACTACCCTAACACTAACGCGTACCCTAACCCTAACCCCTACCCTAACCCTAACACGTACCCTAATCCTAACCAATACCCTAAACCGAGCCCTAACCCTAACACTAACCCTAACCCTAACCCTAACCCATACCCTACGCCATACCCGAATCCCTCACCGAACCCGTACCCTAAGCCGTACCCTAAGCCGTACCCTAAGCCTAACCCTAACCCTAGGCTACCCTTGACTGCTTCTGCCTCCAATAGATTTCCTAAGCACTAGTGTTTTAAGGAACATCTTAAAAAGAGAATCCTATTGTGATTTCTTTATAATGGGTGTGTTCCTTATCTTATCCTAGTGTCTAAACTCTTCTCCATGGCTGGACCCCCAAATAATATTCCTTGACGTGCTAAGGTGTATCTAGAGAGTGGGATACGTTTAATAACTACCCTAACCCTAACGCGTACCCTAACCCTAACCCCTACCCTAACCCTAACATGTACCCTAATCCTAACACGTACCCTAATCGGAGCCCTAACCCTAACACTAACCCTAACCCTAACCCATACCCTATGCCGTACCCGAAGCCCTCCCCGAACCCGTACCCTAAGCCGTACCCTAAGCCTAACCCCAAGCCTAACCCTAACCGTAGGCTACTCTTGACTGCTTCTGCCTCCAATAGATTTCCTAAGCACTAGTGTTTTAAGGAACAGCTTAAAAAGAGAATCCTAATGTGATTTCTTTATAATGGGTGTGTTCCTTATTTATCAAAGTGTCTAAACTCTTCTGCATGGCTGGACCTCCAAATAATATTCCTTTACGTGCTAAGCGGTATCTAGGGAGTGGGATAGGTTTAATAACTACCCTAACACTAACGCGTACCCTAACCCTAACCCCTACCCTAACACTAACACGTACCCTAATCCTAACCAATACCCTAAACCGAGCCCTAACCCTAACACTAACCCTAACCCTAACCCTAACCCATACCCTACGCCGTACCCGAAGCCCTCCCCGAACCCGTACCCTAAGCCGTACCCTAAGCCGTACCCTAAGCCTAACCCTAACCCTAGGCTACCCTTGACTGCTTCTGCCTCCAATAGATTTCCTAAGCACTAGTGTTTTAAGGAACAGCTTAAAAAGAGAATCCTAATGTGATTTCTTTATAATGGGTGTGTTCCTTATCTTATCCTAGTGTCTAAACTCTTCTCCATGGCTGGACCCCCAAATAATATTCCTTTACGTGCTAAGGTGTATCTAGAGAGTGGGATAGGTTTAATAACTACCCTAACCCTAACGCGTACCCTAACCCTAACCCCTACCCTAACCCTAACATGTACCCTAATGCTAACCCGTACCCTAAACCGAGCCCTAACCCTAACACTAACCCTAACCCTAACCCTAACCCATACCCTACGCCGTACCCGAAGCCCTCCCCGAACCCGTACCCTAAGCCGTACCCTAAGCCGTACTCTAAGCCTAACCCTAACCCTAGGCTACCCTTGACTGCTTCTACCTCCAATAGATTTCCTAAGCACTAGTGTTTTAAGGAACAACTTAAAAAGAGAATCCTAATGTGATTTCTTTATAATGGGTGTGTTCCTTATCTTATCCTAGTGTCTAAACTCTTCTCCATGGCTGGACCTCCAAATAATATTCCTTTATGTGCTAAGGGGTATCTAGAGAGTGGGATAGGTTTAATAACTACCCTAACACTAACGCGTACCCTAACCCTAACCCCTACCCTAACACTAACACGTACCCTAATCCTAACCAATACCCTAAACCGAGCCCTAACCCTAACACTAACCCTAACCCTAACCCTAACCCATACCCTACGCCGTACCCGAAGCCCTCCCCGAACCCGTACCCTAAGGCGTACGCTAAGCTGTACCCTAAGCCTAACCCTAACCCTAGGCTACCCTTGAATGCTTCTGCCTCCAATAGATTTCCTAAGCACTAGTGTTTTAAGGAACAGCTTAAAAAGAGAATCCTAATGTGATTTCTTTATAATGGGTGTGTTCCTTATCTTATCCTAGTGTCTAAACTCTTCTCCATGGCTGGACCCTCACATAATATTCCTTTACGTGCTAAGGGGTATCTAGAGAGTGGGTTAGGTTTAATAACTACCCTAACACTAACGCGTACCCTAACCCTAACTCCTACCGTAACCCTAACACGTACCCTAATCCTAACCAATACCCTAAACCGAGCCCTAACCCTAACACTAACCCTAACCCTAACCCTAAGCCATACCCTACGCCGTACCCGAAGCCCTCCCCGAACCCGTACCCTAAGCCGTACCCTAAGCCGTACCCTAAGCCTAACCCTAACCCTAGGCTACCCTTGACTGCTTCTGCCTCCAATAGATTTCCTAAGCACTAGTGTTTTAAGGAACATCTTAAAAAGAGAATCCTATTGTGATTTCTTTATAATGGGTGTGTTCCTTATCGTATCCTAGTGTCTAAACTCTTCTCCATGGCTGGACCCCCAAATAATATTCCTTGACGTGCTAAGGTGTATCTAGAGAGTGGGATAGGTTTAATAACTACCCTAACCCTAACGCGTACCCTAACCCTAACCCCTACCCTAACCCTAACATGTACCCTAATCCTAACACGTACCCTAATCGGAGCCCTAACCCTAACACTAACCCTAACCCTAACCCATACCCTATGCCGTACCCGAAGCCCTCCCCGAACCCGTACCCTAAGCCGTACCCTAAGCCTAACCCCAAGCCTAACCCTAACCCTAGGCTACCCTTGACTGCTTCTGCCTCCAATAGATTTCCTAAGCACTAGTGTTTTAAGGAACATCTTAAAAAGAGAATCCTATTGTGATTTCTTTATAATGGGTGTGTTCCTTATCTTATCCTAGTGTCTAAACTCTTCTCCATGGCTGGACCCCCAAATAATATTCCTTGACGTGCTAAGGTGTATCTAGAGAGTGGGATAGGTTTAATAACTACCCTAACCCTAACGCGTACCCTAACCCTAACCCCTACCCTAACCCTAACATGTACCCTAATCCTAACACGTACCCTAATCGGAGCCCTAACCCTAACACTAACCCTAACCCTAACCCATACCCTATGCCGTACCCGAAGCCCTCCCCGAACCCGTACCCTAAGCCGTACCCTAAGCCTAACCCCAAGCCTAACCCTAACCGTAGGCTACTCTTGACTGCTTCTGCCTCCAATAGATTTCCTAAGCACTACTGTTTTAAGGAACAGCTTAAAAAGAGAATCCTAATGTGATTTCTTTATAATGGGTGTGTTCCTTATTTATCAAAGTGTCTAAACTCTTCTGCATGGCTGGACCTCCAAATAATATTCCTTTACCTGCTAAGCGGTATCTAGGGAGTGGGATAGGTTTAATAACTACCCTAACACTAACACGTACCCTAACCCTAACCCCTACCCTAACACTAACACGTACCCTAATCCTAACCAATACCCTAAACCGAGCCCTAACCCTAACACTAACCCTAACCCTAACCCTAACCCATACCCTACGCCGTACCCGAAGCCCTCCCCGAACCCGTACCCTAAGCCGTACCCTAAGCCGTACCCTAAGCCTAACCCTAACCCTAGGCTACCCTTGACTGCTTCTGCCTCCAATAGATTTCCTAAGCACTAGTGTTTTAAGGAACAGCTTAAAAAGAGAATCCTAATGTGATTTCTTTATAATGGGTGTGTTCCTTATCTCATCCTAGTGTCTAAACTCTTCTCCATGGCTGGACCCCCAAATAATATTCCTTTACGTGCTAAGGTGTATCTAGAGAGTGGGATAGGTTTAATAACTACCCTAACCCTAACGCGTACCCTAACCCTAACCCCTACCCTAACCCTAACATGTACCCTAATGCTAACCCGTACCCTAAACCGAGCCCTAACCCTAACACTAACCCTAACCCTAACCCTAACCCATACCCTACGCCGTACCCGAAGCCCTCCCCGAACCCGTACCCTAAGCCGTACCCTAAGCCGTACTCTAAGCCTAACCCTAACCCTAGGCTACCCTTGACTGCTTCTACCTCCAATAGATTTCCTAAGCACTAGTGTTTTAAGGAACAACTTAAAAAGAGAATCCTAATGTGATTTCTTTATAATGGGTGTGTTCCTTATCTTATCCTAGTGTCTAAACTCTTCTCCATGGCTGGACCTCCAAATAATATTCCTTTATGTGCTAAGGGGTATCTAGAGAGTGGGATAGGTTTAATAACTACCCTAACACTAACGCGTACCCTAACCCTAACCCCTACCCTAACACTAACACGTACCCTAATCCTAACCAATACCCTAAACCGAGCCCTAACCCTAACACTAACCCTAACCCTAACCCTAACCCATACCCTACGCCGTACCCGAAGCCCTCCCCGAACCCGTACCCTAAACCGTACGCTAAGCTGTACCCTAAGCCTAACCCTAACCCTAGGCTACCCTTGAATGCTTCTGCCTCCAATAGATTTCCTAAGCACTAGTGTTTTAAGGAACAGCTTAAAAAGAGAATCCTAATGTGATTTCTTTATAATGGGTGTGTTCCTTATCTTATCCTAGTGTCTAAACTCTTCTCCATGGCTGGACCCTCACATAATATTCCTTTACGTGCTAAGGGGTATCTAGAGAGTGGGTTAGGTTTAATAACTACCCTAACACTAACGCGTACCCTAACCCTAACTCCTACCGTAACCCTAACACGTACCCTAATCCTAACCAATACCCTAAACCGAGCCCTAACCCTAACACTAACCCTAACCCTAACCCTAAGCCATACCCTACGCCGTACCCGAAGCCCTCCCCGAACCCGTACCCTAAGCCGTACCCTAAGCCGTACCCTAAGCCTAACCCTAACCCTAGGCTACCCTTGACTGCTTCTGCCTCCAATAGATTTCCTAAGCACTAGTGTTTTAAGGAACATCTTAAAAAGAGAATCCTATTGTGATTTCTTTATAATGGGTGTGTTCCTTATCTTATCCTAGTGTCTAAACTCTTCTCCATGGCTGGACCCCCAAATAATATTCCTTGACGTGCTAAGGTGTATCTAGAGAGTGGGATAGGTTTAATAACTACCCTAACCCTAACGCGTACCCTAACCCTAACCCCTACCCTAACCCTAACATGTACCCTAATCCTAACACGTACCCTAATCGGAGCCCTAACCCTAACACTAACCCTAACCCTAACCCATACCCTATGCCGTACCCGAAGCCCTCCCCGAACCCGTACCCTAAGCCGTACCCTAAGCCTAACCCCAAGCCTAACCCTAACCGTAGGCTACTCTTGACTGCTTCTGCCTCCAATAGATTTCCTAAGCACTAGTGTTTTAAGGAACAGCTTAAAAAGAGAATCCTAATGTGATTTCTTTATAATGGGTGTGTTCCTTATTTATCAAAGTGTCTAAACTCTTCTGCATGGCTGGACCTCCAAATAATATTCCTTTACCTGCTAAGCGGTATCTAGGGAGTGGGATAGGTTTAATAACTACCCTAACACTAACACGTACCCTAACCCTAACCCCTACCCTAACACTAACACGTACCCTAATCCTAACCAATACCCTAAACCGAGCCCTAACCCTAACACTAACCCTAACCCTAACCCTAACCCATACCCTACGCCGTACCCGAAGCCCTCCCCGAACCCGTACCCTAAGCCGCACCCTAAGCCGTACCCTAAGCCTAACCCTAACCCTAGGCTACCCTTGACTGCTTCTGCCTCCAATAGATTTCCTAAGCACTAGTGTTTTAAGGAACAGCTTAAAAAGAGAATCCTAATGTGATTTCTTTATAATGGGTGTGTTCCTTATCTTATCCTAGTGTCTAAACTCTTCTCCATGGCTGGACCACCAAATAATATTCCTTTACGTGCTAAGGGGTATCTAGAGAGTGGGATAGGTTTAATAACTACCCTAACCCTAACGCGTACCCTAACCCTAACCCCTACCCTAACCCTAACATGTACCCTAATGCTAACCCGTACCCTAAACCGAGCCCTAACCCTAACACTAACCCTAACCCTAACCCTAACCCATACCCTACGCCGTACCCGAAGCCCTCCCCGAACCCGTACCCTAAGCCGTACCCTAAGCCGTACTCTAAGCCTAACCCTAACCCTAGGCTACCCTTGACTGCTTCTGCCTCCAATAGATTTCCTAAGCACTAGTGTTTTAAGGAACAACTTAAAAAGAGAATCCTAATGTGATTTCTTTATAATGGGTGTGTTCCTTATCTTATCCTAGTGTCTAAACTCTTCTCCATGGCTGGACCTCCAAATAATATTCCTTTATGTGCTAAGGGGTATCTAGAGAGTGGGATAGCTTTAATAACTACCCTAACACTAACGCGTACCCTAACCCTACCCCCTACCCTAACACTAACACGTACCCTAATCCTAACCAATACCCTAAACCGAGCCCTAACCCTAACACTAACCCTAACCCTAACCCTAACCCATACCCTACGCCGTACCCGAAGCCCTCCCCGAACCCGTACCCTAAGCCGTACGCTAAGCTGTACCCTAAGCCTAACCCTAACCCTAGGCTACCCTTGAATGCTTCTGCCTCCAATAGATTTCCTAAGCACTAGTGTTTTAAGGAACAGCTTAACAAGAGAATCCTAATGTGATTTCTTTATAATGGGTGTGCTCCTTATCTTATCCTAGTGTCTAAACTCTTCTCCATGGCTGGACCCTCAAATAATATTCCTTTACGTGCTAAGGGGTATCTAGAGAGTGGGTTAGGTTTAATAACTACCCTAACACTAACGCGTAACCTAACCCTAACCCCTACCGTAACCCTAACACGTACCCTAATCCTAACCAATACCCTAAACCGAGCCCTAACCCTAACACTAACCCTAACCCTAACCCTAAGCCATACCCTACGCCGTACCCGAAGCCCTCCCCGAACCCGTACCCTAAGCCGTACCCTAAGCCTAACCCTAACCCTAGGCTACCCTTGACTGCTTCTGCCTCCAATAGATTTCCTAGGCACTAGTGTTTTAAGGAACAGCTTAAAAAGAGAATCCTAATGTGATTTCTTTATAATGGGTGTGTTCCTTATCTTATCCTAGTGTCTAAACTCTTCTCCATGGCTGGACCTCCAAATAATATTCCTTTATGTGCTAAGGGGTATCTAGAGAGTGGGATAGCTTTAATAACTACCCTAACACTAACGCGTACCCTAACCCTAACCCCTACCCTAACCATAACACGTACCCTAATCCTAACCAATACCCTAAACCGAGCCCTAACCCTAACACTAACCCTAACCCTAACCCATACCCTACGCCGTACCCGAAGCCCTCCCCGAACCCGTACCCTAAGCCGTACCCTAAGCCGTACCCTAAGCCTAACCCTAACCCTAGGCTACCCTTGACTGCTTCTGCCTCCAATAGATTTCCTAAGCACTAGTGTTTTAAGGAACAGCTTAAAAAGAGAATCCTAATGTGATTTCTTTATAATGGGTGTGTTCCTTATCTTATCCTAGTGTCTAAACTCTTCTCCATGGCTGGACCTCCAAATAATATTCCTTTATGTGCTAAGGGGTATCTAGAGAGTGGGATAGCTTTAATAACTACCCTAACACTAACGCGTACCCTAACCCTAACCCCTACCCTAACCATAACACGTACCCTAATCCTAACCAATACCCTAAACCGAGCCCTAACCCTAACACTAACCCTAACCCTAACCCATACCCTACGCCGTACCCGAAGCCCTCCCCGAACCCGTACCCTAAGCCGTACCCTAAGCCGTACCCTAAGCCTAACCCTAACCCTAGGCTACCCTTGACTGCTTCTGCCTCCAATAGATTTCCTAAGCACTAGTGTTTTAAGGAACAGCTTAAAAAGAGAATCCTAATGTGATTTCTTTATAATGGGTGTGTTCCTTATCTTATCCTAGTGTCTAAACTCTTCTGCATGGCTGGACCTCCAAATAATATTCCTTTACGTGCTAAGCGGTATCTAGGGAGTGGGATAGGTTTAATAACTACCCTAACACTAACGCGTACCCTAACCCTAACCCCTACCCTAACACTAACACGTACCCTAATCCTAACCAATACCCTAAACCGAGCCCTAACCCTAACACTAACCCTAACCCTAACCCTAACCCATACCCTACGCCGTACCCGAAGCCCTCCCCGAACCCGTACCCTAAGCCGTACTCTAAGCCTAACCCTAACCCTAGGCTACCCTTCACTGCTTCTGCCTCCAATAGATTTCCTAAGCACTAGTGTTTTAAGGAACAACTTAAAAAGAGAATCCTAATGTGATTTCTTTATAATGGGTGTGTTCCTTATCTTATCCTAGTGTATAAACTCTTCTCCTTGGCTGGACCTCCAAATAATATTCCTTTACGTGCTAAGGGGTATCTAGAGAGTGGGATAGCTTTAATAACTACCCTAACACTAACGCGTACCCTAACCCTAACCCCTACCCTAACACTAACACGTACCCTAATCCTAACCAATACCCTAAACCGAGCCCTAACCCTAACACTAACCCTAACCCTAACCCTAACCCATACCCTACGCCGTACCCGAAGCCCTCCCCGAACCCGTACCCTAAGCCGTACCCTAAGCCGTACCCTAAGCCTAACCCTAACCCTAGGCTACCCTTGACTGCTTCTGCCTCCAATAGATTTCCTAAGCACTAGTGTTTTAAGGAACAGCTTAAAAAGAGAATCCTAATGTGATTTCTTTATAATGGGTGTGTTCCTTATCTTATCCTAGTGTCTAAACTCTTCTCCATGGCTGGACCCCCAAATAATATTCCTTTACGTGCTAAGGTGTATCTAGAGAGTGGGATAGGTTTAATAACTACCCTAACCCTAACGCGTACCCTAACCCTAACCCCTACCCTAACCCTAACATGTACCCTAATGCTAACCCGTACCCTAAACCGAGCCCTAACCCTAACACTAACCCTAACCCTAACCCTAACCCATACCCTACGCCGTACCCGAAGCCCTCCCCGAACCCGTACCCTAAGCCGTACCCTAAGCCGTACCCTAAGCCTAACCCTAACCCTAGGCTACCCTTGACTGCTTCTGCCTCCAATAGATTTCCTAAGCACTAGTGTTTTAAGGAACAGCTTAAAAAGAGAATCCTAATGTGATTTCTTTATAATGGGTGTGTTCCTTATCTTATCCTAGTGTCTAAACTCTTCTCCATGGCTGGACCTCCAAATAATATTCCTTATGTGCTAAGGGGTATCTAGAGAGTGGGATAGCTTTAATAACTACCCTAACACTAACGCGTACCCTAACCCTAACACCTACCCTAACCCTAACACGTACCCTAATCCTAACCAATTCCCTAAACCGAGCCCTAACCCTAACACTAACCCTAACCCTAACCCTAACCCATACCCTACGCCATACCCGAATCCCTCACCGAACCCGTACCCTAAGCCGTACCCTAAGCCGTACCCTAAGCCTAAACCTAACCCTAGGCTACCCTTGACTGCTTCTGCCTCCAATAGATTTCCTAAGCACTAGTGTTTTAAGGAACATCTTAAAAAGAGAATCCTATTGTGATTTCTTTATAATGGGTGTGTTCCTTATCTTATCCTAGTGTCTAAACTCTTCTCCATGGCTGGACCCCCAAATAATATTCCTTGACGTGCTAAGGTGTATCTAGAGAGTGGGATAGGTTTAATAACTACCCTAACCCTAACGCGTACCCTAACCCTAACCCCTACCCTAACCCTAACATGTACCCTAATCCTAACACGTACCCTAATCGGAGCCCTAACCCTAACACTAACCCTAACCCTAACCCATACCCTATGCCGTACCCGAAGCCCTCCCCGAACCCGTACCCTAAGCCGTACCCTAAGCCTAACCCCAAGCCTAACCCTAACCGTAGGCTACTCTTGACTGCTTCTGCCTCCAATAGATTTCCTAAGCACTAGTGTTTTAAGGAACAGCTTAAAAAGAGAATCCTAATGTGATTTCTTTATAATGGGTGTGTTCCTTATTTATCAAAGTGTCTAAACTCTTCTGCATGGCTGGACCTCCAAATAATATTCCTTTACGTGCTAAGCGGTATCTAGGGAGTGGGATAGGTTTAATAACTACCCTAACACTAACACGTACCCTAACCCTAACCCCTACCCTAACACTAACACGTACCTTAATCCTAACCAATACCCTAAACCGAGCCCTAACCCTAACACTAACCCTAACCCTAACCCTAACCCATACCCTACGCCGTACCCGAAGCCCTCCCCGAACCCGTACCCTAAGCCGTACCCTAAGCCGTACCCTAAGCCTAACCCTAACCCTAGGCTACCCTTGACTGCTTCTGCCTCCAATAGATTTCCTAAGCACTAGTGTTTTAAGGAACAGCTTAAAAAGAGAATCCTAATGTGATTTCTTTATAATGGGTGTGTTCCTTATCTTATCCTAGTGTCTAAACTCTTCTCCATGGCTGGACCACCAAATAATATTCCTTTACGTGCTAAGGGGTATCTAGAGAGTGGGATAGGTTTAATAACTACCCTAACCCTAACGCGTACCCTAACCCTAACCCCTACCCTAACCCTAACTTGTACCCTAATGCTAACCCGTACCCTAAACCGAGCCCTAACCCTAACACTAACCCTAACCCTAACCCTAACCCATACCCTACGCCGTACCCGAAGCCCTCCCCGAACCCGTACCCTAAGCCGTACCCTAAGCCGTACTCTAAGCCTAACCCTAACCCTAGGCTACCCTTGACTGCTTCTGCCTCCAATAGATTTCCTAAGCACTAGTGTTTTAAGGAACAACTTAAAAAGAGAATCCTAATGTGATTTCTTTATAATGGGTGTGTTCCTTATCTTATCCTAGTGTCTAAACTCTTCTCCATGGCTGGACCTCCAAATAATATTCCTTTATGTGCTAAGGGGTATCTAGAGAGTGGGATAGCTTTAATAACTACCCTAACACTAACGCGTACCCTAACCCTACCCCCTACCCTAACACTAACACGTACCCTAATCCTAACCAATACCCTAAACCGAGCCCTAACCCTAACACTAACCCTAACCCTAACCCTAACCCATACCCTACGCCGTACCCGAAGCCCTCCCCAAACCCGTACCCTAAGCCGTACGCTAAGCTGTACCCTAAGCCTAACCCTAACCCTAGGCTACCCTTGAATGCTTCTGCCTCCAATAGATTTCCTAAGCACTAGTGTTTTAAGGAACAGCTTAACAAGAGAATCCTAATGTGATTTCTTTATAATGGGTGTGTTCCTTATCTTATCCTAGTGTCTAAACTCTTCTCCATGGCTGGACCCTCAAATAATATTCCTTTACGTGCTAAGGGGTATCTAGAGAGTGGGTTAGGTTTAATAACTACCCTAACACTAACGCGTAACCTAACCCTAACCCCTACCGTAACCCTAACACGTACCCTAATCCTAACCAATACCCTAAACCGAGACCTAACCCTAACACTAACCCTAACCCTAACCCTAAGCCATAACCTACGCCGTACCCGAAGCCCTCCCCGAACCCGTACCCTAAGCCGTACCCTAAGCCTAACCCTAACCCTAGGCTACCCTTGACTGCTTCTGCCTCCAATAGATTTCCTAGGCACTAGTGTTTTAAGGAACAGCTTAAAAAGAGAATCCTAATGTGATTTCTTTATAATGGGTGTGTTCCTTATCTTATCCTAGTGTCTAAACTCTTCTCCATGGCTGGACCTCCAAATAATATTCCTTTATGTGCTAAGGGGTATCTAGAGAGTGGGATAGCTTTAATAACTACCCTAACACTAACGCGTACCCTAACCCTAACCCCTACCCTAACCATAACACGTACCCTAATCCTAACCAATACCCTAAACCGAGCCCTAACCCTAACACTAACCCTAACCCTAACCCATACCCTACGCCGTACCCGAAGCCCTCCCCGAACCCGTACCCTAAGCCGTACCCTAAGCCGTACCCTAAGCCTAACCCTAACCCTAGGCTACCCTTGACTGCTTCTGCCTCCAATAGATTTCCTAAGCACTAGTGTTTTAAGGAACAGCTTAAAAAGAGAATCCTAATGTGATTTCTTTATAATGGGTGTGTTCCTTATCTTATCCTAGTGTCTAAACTCTTCTGCATGGCTGGACCTCCAAATAATATTCCTTTACGTGCTAAGCGGTATCTAGGGTGTGGGATAGGTTTAATAACTACCCTAACACTAACGCGTACCCTAACCCTAACCCCTACCCTAACACTGACACGTACCCTAATCCTAACCAATACCCTAAACCGAGCCCTAACCCTAACACTAACCCTAACCCTAACCCTAACCCATACCCTACGCCGTACCCGAAGCCCTCCCCGAACCCGTACCCTAAGCCGTACCCTAAGCCGTACCCTAAGCCTAACCCTAACCCTAGGCTACCCTTGACTGCTTCTGCCTCCAATAGATTTCCTAAGCACTAGTGTTTTAAGGAACAGCTTAAAAAGAGAATCCTAATGTGATTTCTTTATAATGGGTGTGTTCCTTATCTTATCCTAGTGTCTAAACTCTTCTCCATGGCTGGACCCCCAAATAATATTCCTTTACGTGCTAAGGTGTATCTAGAGAGTGGGATAGGTTTAATAACTACCCTAACCCTAACGCGTACCCTAACCCTAACCCCTACCCTAACCCTAACATGTACCCTAATGCTAACCCGTACCCTAAACCGAGCCCTAACCCTAACACTAACCCTAACCCTAACCCTAACCCATACCCTACGCCGTACCCGAAGCCCTCCCCGAACCCGTACCCTAAGCCGTACCCTAAGCCGTACTCTAAGCCTAACCCTAACCCTAGGCTACCCTTGACTGCTTCTGCCTCCAATAGATTTCCTAAGCACTAGTGTTTTAAGGAACAACTTAAAAAGAGAATCCTAATGTGATTTCTTTATAATGGGTGTGTTCCTTATCTTATCCTAGTGTCTAAACTCTTCTCCTTGGCTGGACCTCCAAATAATATTCCTTTATGTGCTAAGGGGTATCTAGAGAGTGGGATAGCTTTAATAACTACCCTAACACTAACGCGTACCCTAACCCTAACCCCTACCCTAACACTAACACGTACCCTAATCCTAACCAATACCCTAAACCGAGCCCTAACCCTAACACTAACCCTAACCCTAACCCTAACCCATACCCTACGCCGTACCCGAAGCCCTCCCCGAACCCGTACCCTAAGCCGTACGCTAAGCTGTACCCTAAGCCTAACCCTAACCCTAGGCTACCCTTGAATGCTTCTGCCTCCAATAGATTTCCTAAGCACTAGTGTTTTAAGGAACAGCTTAACAAGAGAATCCTAATGTGATTTCTTTATAATGGGTGTGTTCCTTATCTTATCCTAGTGTCTAAACTCTTCTCCATGGCTGGACCCTCAAATAATATTCCTTTACGTGCTAAGGGGTATCTAGAGAGTGGGTTAGGTTTAATAACTACCCTAACACTAACGCGTAACCTAACCCTAACCCCTACCGTAACCCTAACACGTACCCTAATCCTAACCAATATCCTAAACCGAGCCCTAACCCTAACACTAACCCTAACACTAATCCTAAGCCATACCCTACGCCGTACCTGAAGCCCTCCCCGAACCCGTACCCTAAGCCGTACCCTAAGCTGTACCCTAAGCCTAACCCTAACCCTAGGCTACCCTTGACTGCTTCTGCCTCCAATAGATTTCCTAAGCACTAGTGTTTTAAGGAACAGCTTAAAAAGAGAATCCTAATGTGATTTCTTTATAATGGGTGTGTTCCTTATCTTATCCTAGTGTCTAAACTCTTCTCCATGGCTGGACCTCCAAATAATATTCCTTTATGTGCTAAGGGGTATCTAGAGAGTGGGATAGCTTTAATAACTATCCTAACACTAACGCGTACCCTAACCCTAACCCCTACCCTAACCATAACACCTACCCTAATCCTAACCAATACCCTAAACCGAGCCCTAACCCTAACACTAACCCTAACCCTAACCCATACCCTACGCCGTACCCGAAGCCCTCCCCGAACCCGTAACCTAAGCCGTACCCTAAGCCGTACCCTAAGCCTAACCCTAACCCTAGGCTACCCTTGACTGCTTCTGCCTCCAATAGATTTCCTAAGCACTAGTGTTTTAAGGAACAGCTTAAAAAGAGAATCCTAATGTGATTTCTTTATAATGGGTGTGTTCCTTATCTTATCCTAGTGTCTAAACTCTTCTCCATGGCTGGACCTCCAAATAATATTCCTTATGTGCTAAGGGGTATCTAGAGAGTGGGATAGCTTTAATAACTACCCTAACACTAACGCGTACCCTAACCCTAACCCCTACCCTAACCCTAACACGTACCCTAATCCTAACCAATACCCTAAACCGAGCCCTAACCCTAACACTAACCCTAACCCTAACCCTAACCCATACCCTACGCCATACCCGAATCCCTCACCGAACCCGTACCCTAAGCCGTACCCTAAGCCGTACCCTAAGCCTAACCCTAACCCTAGGCTACCCTTGACTGCTTCTGCCTCCAATAGATTTCCTAAGCACTAGTGTTTTAAGGAACATCTTAAAAAGAGAATCCTATTGTGATTTCTTTATAATGGGTGTGTTCCTTATCTTATCCTAGTGTCTAAACTCTTCTCCATGGCTGGACCCCCAAATAATATTCCTTGACGTGCTAAGGTGTATCTAGAGAGTGGGATAGGTTTAATAACTACCCTAAACCTAACGCGTACCCTAACCCTAACCCCTACCCTAACCCTAACATGTACCCTAATCCTAACACGTACCCTAATCGGAGCCCTAACCCTAACACTAACCCTAACCCTAACCCATACCCTATGCCGTACCCGAAGACCTCCCCGAACCCGTACCCTAAGCCGTACCCTAAGCCTAACCCCAAGCCTAACCCTAACCGTAGGCTACTCTTGACTGCTTCTGCCTCCAATAGATTTCCTAAGCACTAGTGTTTTAAGGAACAGCTTAAAAAGAGAATCCTAATGTGATTTCTTTATAATGGGTGTGTCCCTTATTTATCAAAGTGTCTAAACTCTTCTGCATGGCTGGACCTCCAAATAATATTCCTTTACGTGCTAAGCGGTATCTAGGGAGTGGGATAGGTTTAATAACTAACCTAACACTAACGCGTACCCTAACCCTAACCCCTACCCTAACACTAACACGTACCCTAATCCTAACCAATACCCTAAACCGAGCCCTAACCCTAACACTAACCCTAACCCTAACCCTAACCCATACCCTACGCCGTACCCGAAGCCCTCCCCGAACCCGTACCCTAAGCCGTACCCTAAGCCGTACCCTAAGCCTAACCCTAACCCTAGGCTACCCTTGACTGCTTCTGCCTCCAATAGATTTCCTAAGCACTAGTGTTTTAAGGAACAGCTTAAAAAGAGAATCCTAATGTGATTTCTTTATAATGGGTGTGTTCCTTATCTTATCCTAGTGTCTAAACTCTTCTCCATGGCTGGACCCCCAAATAATATTCCTTTACGTGCTAAGGTGTATCTAGAGAGTGGGATAGGTTTAATAACTACCCTAACCCTAACGCGTACCCTAACCCTAACCCCTACCCTAACCCTAACATGTACCCTAATGCTAACCCGTACCCTAAACCGAGCCCTAACCCTAACACTAACCCTAACCCTAACCCTAACCCATACCCTACGCCGTACCCGAAGCCCTCCCCGAACCCGTACCCTAAGCCGTACCCTAAGCCGTACTCTAAGCCTAACCCTAACCCTAGGCTACCCTTGACTGCTTCTACCTCCAATAGATTTCCTAAGCACTAGTGTTTTAAGGAACAACTTAAAAAGAGAATCCTAATGTGATTTCTTTATAATGGGTGTGTTCCTTATCTTATCCTAGTGTCTAAACTCTTCTCCATGGCTGGACCTCCAAATAATATTCCTTTATGTGCTAAGGGGTATCTAGAGAGTGGGATAGCTTTAATAACTACCCTAACACTAACGCGTACCCTAACCCTAACCCCTACCCTAACACTAACACGTACCCTAATCCTAACCAATACCCTAAACCGAGCCCTAACCCTAACACTAACCCTAACCCTAACACTAACCCATACCCTACGCCGTACCCGAAGCCCTCCCCGAACCCGTAACCTAAGCCGTACCCTAAGCCGTACCCTAAGCCTAACCCTAACCCTAGGCTACCCTTGACTGCTTCTGCCTCCAATAGATTTCCTAAGCACTAGTGTTTTAAGGAACAGCTTAAAAAGAGAATCCTAATGTGATTTCTTTATAATGGGTGTGTTCCTTATCTTATCCTAGTGTCTAAACTCTTCTCCATGGCTGGACCTCCAAATAATATTCCTTATGTGCTAAGGGGTATCTAGAGAGTGGGATAGCTTTAATAACTACCCTAACACTAACGCGTACCCTAACCCTAACCCCTACCCTAACCCTAACACGTACCCTAATCCTAACCAATACCCTAAACCGAGCCCTAACCCTAACACTAACCCTAACCCTAACCCTAACCCATACCCTACGCCATACCCGAATCCCTCACCGAACCCGTACCCTAAGCCGTACCCTAAGCCGTACCCTAAGCCTAACCCTAACCCTAGGCTACCCTTGACTGCTTCTGCCTCCAATAGATTTCCTAAGCACTAGTGTTTTAAGGAACATCTTAAAAAGAGAATCCTATTGTGATTTCTTTATAATGGGTGTGTTCCTTATCTTATCCTAGTGTCTAAACTCTTCTCCATGGCTGGACCACCAAATAATATTCCTTTACGTGCTAAGGGGTATCTAGAGAGTGGGATAGGTTTAATAACTACCCTAACCCTAACGCGTACCCTAACCCTAACCCCTACCCTAACCCTAACTTGTACCCTAATGCTAACCCGTACCCTAAACCGAGCCCTAACCCTAACACTAACCCTAACCCTAACCCTAACCCATACCCTACGCCGTACCCGAAGCCCTCCCCGAACCCGTACCCTAAGCCGTACCCTAAGCCGTACTCTAAGCCTAACCCTAACCCTAGGCTACCCTTGACTGCTTCTGCCTCCAATAGATTTCCTAAGCACTAGTGTTTTAAGGAACAACTTAAAAAGAGAATCCTAATGTGATTTCTTTATAATGGGTGTGTTCCTTATCTTATCCTAGTGTCTAAACTCTTCTCCATGGCTGGACCTCCAAATAATATTCCTTTATGTGCTAAGGGGTATCTAGAGAGTGGGATAGCTTTAATAACTACCCTAACACTAACGCGTACCCTAAC
This sequence comes from Balaenoptera physalus, assembly GCF_965194825.1. NCBI lineage: Eukaryota > Metazoa > Chordata > Mammalia > Artiodactyla > Balaenopteridae > Balaenoptera > Balaenoptera physalus. The sequence goes on along the minus strand of NC_138903.1, from coordinate 140,340,502 downwards.
CCTACCCCCTACCCTAACACTAACACGTACCCTAATCCTAACCAATACCCTAAACCGAGCCCTAACCCTAACACTAACCCTAACCCTAACCCTAACCCATACCCTACGCCGTACCCGAAGCCCTCCCCAAACCCGTACCCTAAGCCGTACGCTAAGCTGTACCCTAAGCCTAACCCTAACCCTAGGCTACCCTTGAATGCTTCTGCCTCCAATAGATTTCCTAAGCACTAGTGTTTTAAGGAACAGCTTAACAAGAGAATCCTAATGTGATTTCTTTATAATGGGTGTGTTCCTTATCTTATCCTAGTGTCTAAACTCTTCTCCATGGCTGGACCCTCAAATAATATTCCTTTACGTGCTAAGGGGTATCTAGAGAGTGGGTTAGGTTTAATAACTACCCTAACACTAACGCGTAACCTAACCCTAACCCCTACCGTAACCCTAACACGTACCCTAATCCTAACCAATACCCTAAACCGAGACCTAACCCTAACACTAACCCTAACCCTAACCCTAAGCCATAACCTACGCCGTACCCGAAGCCCTCCCCGAACCCGTACCCTAAGCCGTACCCTAAGCCTAACCCTAACCCTAGGCTACCCTTGACTGCTTCTGCCTCCAATAGATTTCCTAGGCACTAGTGTTTTAAGGAACAGCTTAAAAAGAGAATCCTAATGTGATTTCTTTATAATGGGTGTGTTCCTTATCTTATCCTAGTGTCTAAACTCTTCTCCATGGCTGGACCTCCAAATAATATTCCTTTATGTGCTAAGGGGTATCTAGAGAGTGGGATAGCTTTAATAACTACCCTAACACTAACGCGTACCCTAACCCTAACCCCTACCCTAACCATAACACGTACCCTAATCCTAACCAATACCCTAAACCGAGCCCTAACCCTAACACTAACCCTAACCCTAACCCATACCCTACGCCGTACCCGAAGCCCTCCCCGAACCCGTACCCTAAGCCGTACCCTAAGCCGTACCCTAAGCCTAACCCTAACCCTAGGCTACCCTTGACTGCTTCTGCCTCCAATAGATTTCCTAAGCACTAGTGTTTTAAGGAACAGCTTAAAAAGAGAATCCTAATGTGATTTCTTTATAATGGGTGTGTTCCTTATCTTATCCTAGTGTCTAAACTCTTCTGCATGGCTGGACCTCCAAATAATATTCCTTTACGTGCTAAGCGGTATCTAGGGTGTGGGATAGGTTTAATAACTACCCTAACACTAACGCGTACCCTAACCCTAACCCCTACCCTAACACTGACACGTACCCTAATCCTAACCAATACCCTAAACCGAGCCCTAACCCTAACACTAACCCTAACCCTAACCCTAACCCATACCCTACGCCGTACCCGAAGCCCTCCCCGAACCCGTACCCTAAGCCGTACCCTAAGCCGTACCCTAAGCCTAACCCTAACCCTAGGCTACCCTTGACTGCTTCTGCCTCCAATAGATTTCCTAAGCACTAGTGTTTTAAGGAACAGCTTAAAAAGAGAATCCTAATGTGATTTCTTTATAATGGGTGTGTTCCTTATCTTATCCTAGTGTCTAAACTCTTCTCCATGGCTGGACCCCCAAATAATATTCCTTTACGTGCTAAGGTGTATCTAGAGAGTGGGATAGGTTTAATAACTACCCTAACCCTAACGCGTACCCTAACCCTAACCCCTACCCTAACCCTAACATGTACCCTAATGCTAACCCGTACCCTAAACCGAGCCCTAACCCTAACACTAACCCTAACCCTAACCCTAACCCATACCCTACGCCGTACCCGAAGCCCTCCCCGAACCCGTACCCTAAGCCGTACCCTAAGCCGTACTCTAAGCCTAACCCTAACCCTAGGCTACCCTTGACTGCTTCTGCCTCCAATAGATTTCCTAAGCACTAGTGTTTTAAGGAACAACTTAAAAAGAGAATCCTAATGTGATTTCTTTATAATGGGTGTGTTCCTTATCTTATCCTAGTGTCTAAACTCTTCTCCTTGGCTGGACCTCCAAATAATATTCCTTTATGTGCTAAGGGGTATCTAGAGAGTGGGATAGCTTTAATAACTACCCTAACACTAACGCGTACCCTAACCCTAACCCCTACCCTAACACTAACACGTACCCTAATCCTAACCAATACCCTAAACCGAGCCCTAACCCTAACACTAACCCTAACCCTAACCCTAACCCATACCCTACGCCGTACCCGAAGCCCTCCCCGAACCCGTACCCTAAGCCGTACGCTAAGCTGTACCCTAAGCCTAACCCTAACCCTAGGCTACCCTTGAATGCTTCTGCCTCCAATAGATTTCCTAAGCACTAGTGTTTTAAGGAACAGCTTAACAAGAGAATCCTAATGTGATTTCTTTATAATGGGTGTGTTCCTTATCTTATCCTAGTGTCTAAACTCTTCTCCATGGCTGGACCCTCAAATAATATTCCTTTACGTGCTAAGGGGTATCTAGAGAGTGGGTTAGGTTTAATAACTACCCTAACACTAACGCGTAACCTAACCCTAACCCCTACCGTAACCCTAACACGTACCCTAATCCTAACCAATATCCTAAACCGAGCCCTAACCCTAACACTAACCCTAACACTAATCCTAAGCCATACCCTACGCCGTACCTGAAGCCCTCCCCGAACCCGTACCCTAAGCCGTACCCTAAGCTGTACCCTAAGCCTAACCCTAACCCTAGGCTACCCTTGACTGCTTCTGCCTCCAATAGATTTCCTAAGCACTAGTGTTTTAAGGAACAGCTTAAAAAGAGAATCCTAATGTGATTTCTTTATAATGGGTGTGTTCCTTATCTTATCCTAGTGTCTAAACTCTTCTCCATGGCTGGACCTCCAAATAATATTCCTTTATGTGCTAAGGGGTATCTAGAGAGTGGGATAGCTTTAATAACTATCCTAACACTAACGCGTACCCTAACCCTAACCCCTACCCTAACCATAACACCTACCCTAATCCTAACCAATACCCTAAACCGAGCCCTAACCCTAACACTAACCCTAACCCTAACCCATACCCTACGCCGTACCCGAAGCCCTCCCCGAACCCGTAACCTAAGCCGTACCCTAAGCCGTACCCTAAGCCTAACCCTAACCCTAGGCTACCCTTGACTGCTTCTGCCTCCAATAGATTTCCTAAGCACTAGTGTTTTAAGGAACAGCTTAAAAAGAGAATCCTAATGTGATTTCTTTATAATGGGTGTGTTCCTTATCTTATCCTAGTGTCTAAACTCTTCTCCATGGCTGGACCTCCAAATAATATTCCTTATGTGCTAAGGGGTATCTAGAGAGTGGGATAGCTTTAATAACTACCCTAACACTAACGCGTACCCTAACCCTAACCCCTACCCTAACCCTAACACGTACCCTAATCCTAACCAATACCCTAAACCGAGCCCTAACCCTAACACTAACCCTAACCCTAACCCTAACCCATACCCTACGCCATACCCGAATCCCTCACCGAACCCGTACCCTAAGCCGTACCCTAAGCCGTACCCTAAGCCTAACCCTAACCCTAGGCTACCCTTGACTGCTTCTGCCTCCAATAGATTTCCTAAGCACTAGTGTTTTAAGGAACATCTTAAAAAGAGAATCCTATTGTGATTTCTTTATAATGGGTGTGTTCCTTATCTTATCCTAGTGTCTAAACTCTTCTCCATGGCTGGACCCCCAAATAATATTCCTTGACGTGCTAAGGTGTATCTAGAGAGTGGGATAGGTTTAATAACTACCCTAAACCTAACGCGTACCCTAACCCTAACCCCTACCCTAACCCTAACATGTACCCTAATCCTAACACGTACCCTAATCGGAGCCCTAACCCTAACACTAACCCTAACCCTAACCCATACCCTATGCCGTACCCGAAGACCTCCCCGAACCCGTACCCTAAGCCGTACCCTAAGCCTAACCCCAAGCCTAACCCTAACCGTAGGCTACTCTTGACTGCTTCTGCCTCCAATAGATTTCCTAAGCACTAGTGTTTTAAGGAACAGCTTAAAAAGAGAATCCTAATGTGATTTCTTTATAATGGGTGTGTCCCTTATTTATCAAAGTGTCTAAACTCTTCTGCATGGCTGGACCTCCAAATAATATTCCTTTACGTGCTAAGCGGTATCTAGGGAGTGGGATAGGTTTAATAACTAACCTAACACTAACGCGTACCCTAACCCTAACCCCTACCCTAACACTAACACGTACCCTAATCCTAACCAATACCCTAAACCGAGCCCTAACCCTAACACTAACCCTAACCCTAACCCTAACCCATACCCTACGCCGTACCCGAAGCCCTCCCCGAACCCGTACCCTAAGCCGTACCCTAAGCCGTACCCTAAGCCTAACCCTAACCCTAGGCTACCCTTGACTGCTTCTGCCTCCAATAGATTTCCTAAGCACTAGTGTTTTAAGGAACAGCTTAAAAAGAGAATCCTAATGTGATTTCTTTATAATGGGTGTGTTCCTTATCTTATCCTAGTGTCTAAACTCTTCTCCATGGCTGGACCCCCAAATAATATTCCTTTACGTGCTAAGGTGTATCTAGAGAGTGGGATAGGTTTAATAACTACCCTAACCCTAACGCGTACCCTAACCCTAACCCCTACCCTAACCCTAACATGTACCCTAATGCTAACCCGTACCCTAAACCGAGCCCTAACCCTAACACTAACCCTAACCCTAACCCTAACCCATACCCTACGCCGTACCCGAAGCCCTCCCCGAACCCGTACCCTAAGCCGTACCCTAAGCCGTACTCTAAGCCTAACCCTAACCCTAGGCTACCCTTGACTGCTTCTACCTCCAATAGATTTCCTAAGCACTAGTGTTTTAAGGAACAACTTAAAAAGAGAATCCTAATGTGATTTCTTTATAATGGGTGTGTTCCTTATCTTATCCTAGTGTCTAAACTCTTCTCCATGGCTGGACCTCCAAATAATATTCCTTTATGTGCTAAGGGGTATCTAGAGAGTGGGATAGCTTTAATAACTACCCTAACACTAACGCGTACCCTAACCCTAACCCCTACCCTAACACTAACACGTACCCTAATCCTAACCAATACCCTAAACCGAGCCCTAACCCTAACACTAACCCTAACCCTAACACTAACCCATACCCTACGCCGTACCCGAAGCCCTCCCCGAACCCGTAACCTAAGCCGTACCCTAAGCCGTACCCTAAGCCTAACCCTAACCCTAGGCTACCCTTGACTGCTTCTGCCTCCAATAGATTTCCTAAGCACTAGTGTTTTAAGGAACAGCTTAAAAAGAGAATCCTAATGTGATTTCTTTATAATGGGTGTGTTCCTTATCTTATCCTAGTGTCTAAACTCTTCTCCATGGCTGGACCTCCAAATAATATTCCTTATGTGCTAAGGGGTATCTAGAGAGTGGGATAGCTTTAATAACTACCCTAACACTAACGCGTACCCTAACCCTAACCCCTACCCTAACCCTAACACGTACCCTAATCCTAACCAATACCCTAAACCGAGCCCTAACCCTAACACTAACCCTAACCCTAACCCTAACCCATACCCTACGCCATACCCGAATCCCTCACCGAACCCGTACCCTAAGCCGTACCCTAAGCCGTACCCTAAGCCTAACCCTAACCCTAGGCTACCCTTGACTGCTTCTGCCTCCAATAGATTTCCTAAGCACTAGTGTTTTAAGGAACATCTTAAAAAGAGAATCCTATTGTGATTTCTTTATAATGGGTGTGTTCCTTATCTTATCCTAGTGTCTAAACTCTTCTCCATGGCTGGACCCCCAAATAATATTCCTTGACGTGCTAAGGTGTATCTAGAGAGTGGGATAGGTTTAATAACTACCCTAAACCTAACGCGTACCCTAACCCTAACCCCTACCCTAACCCTAACATGTACCCTAATCCTAACACGTACCCTAATCGGAGCCCTAACCCTAACACTAACCCTAACCCTAACCCATACCCTATGCCGTACCCGAAGACCTCCCCGAACCCGTACCCTAAGCCGTACCCTAAGCCTAACCCCAAGCCTAACCCTAACCGTAGGCTACTCTTGACTGCTTCTGCCTCCAATAGATTTCCTAAGCACTAGTGTTTTAAGGAACAGCTTAAAAAGAGAATCCTAATGTGATTTCTTTATAATGGGTGTGTCCCTTATTTATCAAAGTGTCTAAACTCTTCTGCATGGCTGGACCTCCAAATAATATTCCTTTACGTGCTAAGCGGTATCTAGGGAGTGGGATAGGTTTAATAACTAACCTAACACTAACGCGTACCCTAACCCTAACCCCTACCCTAACACTAACACGTACCCTAATCCTAACCAATACCCTAAACCGAGCCCTAACCCTAACACTAACCCTAACCCTAACCCTAACCCATACCCTACGCCGTACCCGAAGCCCTCCCCGAACCCGTACCCTAAGCCGTACCCTAAGCCGTACCCTAAGCCTAACCCTAACCCTAGGCTACCCTTGACTGCTTCTGCCTCCAATAGATTTCCTAAGCACTAGTGTTTTAAGGAACAGCTTAAAAAGAGAATCCTAATGTGATTTCTTTATAATGGGTGTGTTCCTTATCTTATCCTAGTGTCTAAACTCTTCTCCATGGCTGGACCCCCAAATAATATTCCTTTACGTGCTAAGGTGTATCTAGAGAGTGGGATAGGTTTAATAACTACCCTAACCCTAACGCGTACCCTAACCCTAACCCCTACCCTAACCCTAACATGTACCCTAATGCTAACCCGTACCCTAAACCGAGCCCTAACCCTAACACTAACCCTAACCCTAACCCTAACCCATACCCTACGCCGTACCCGAAGCCCTCCCCGAACCCGTACCCTAAGCCGTACCCTAAGCCGTACTCTAAGCCTAACCCTAACCCTAGGCTACCCTTGACTGCTTCTACCTCCAATAGATTTCCTAAGCACTAGTGTTTTAAGGAACAACTTAAAAAGAGAATCCTAATGTGATTTCTTTATAATGGGTGTGTTCCTTATCTTATCCTAGTGTCTAAACTCTTCTCCATGGCTGGACCTCCAAATAATATTCCTTTATGTGCTAAGGGGTATCTAGAGAGTGGGATAGCTTTAATAACTACCCTAACACTAACGCGTACCCTAACCCTAACCCCTACCCTAACACTAACACGTACCCTAATCCTAACCAATACCCTAAACCGAGCCCTAACCCTAACACTAACCCTAACCCTAACCCTAACCCATACCCTACGCCGTACCCGAAGCCCTCCCCGAACCCGTACCCTAAGCCGTACGCTAAGCTGTACCCTAAGCCTAACCCTAACCCTAGGCTACCCTTGAATGCTTCTGCCTCCAATAGATTTCCTAAGCACTAGTGTTTTAAGGAACAGCTTAAAAAGAGAATCCTAATGTGATTTCTTTATAATGGGTGTGTTCCTTATCTTATCCTAGTGTCTAAACTCTTCTCCATGGCTGGACCTCCAAATAATATTCCTTTATGTGCTAAGGGGTATCTAGAGAGTGGGATAGCTTTAATAACTACCCTAACACTAACGCGTACCCTAACCGTAACCCCTACCCTAACCATAACACGTACCCTAATCCTGACCAATACCTTAAACCGAGCCCTAACCCTAACACTAACCCTAACCCTAACCCATACCCTACGCCGTACCCGAAGCCCTCCCCGAACCCGTACCCTAAGCCGTACCCTAAGCCGTACCCTAAGCCTAACCCTAACCCTAGGCTACCCTTGACTGCTTCTGCCTCCAATAGATTTCCTAAGCACTAGTGTTTTAAGGAACAGCTTAAAAAGAGAATCCTAATGTGATTTCTTTATAATGGGTGTGTTCCTTATCTTATCCTAGTGTCTAAACTCTTCTCCATGGCTGGACCTCCAAATAATATTCCTTATGTGCTAAGGGGTATCTAGAGAGTGGGATAGCTTTAATAACTACCCTAACACTAACGCGTACCCTAACCCTAACCCCTACCCTAACCCTAACACGTACCCTAATCCTAACCAATACCCTAAACCGAGCCCTAACCCTAACACTAACCCTAAACCTAACCCTAACCCATACCCTACGCCATACCCGAATCCCTCACCGAACCCGTACCCTAAGCCGTACCCTAAGCCGTACCCTAAGCCTAAACCTAACCCTAGGCTACCCTTGACTGCTTCTGCCTCCAATAGATTTGCTAAGCACTAGTGTTTTAAGGAACATCTTAAAAAGAGAATCCTATTGTGATTTCTTTATAATGGGTGTGTTCCTTATCTTATCCTAGTGTCTAAACTCTTCTCCATGGCTGGACCCCCAAATAATATTCCTTGACGTGCTAAGGTGTATCTAGAGAGTGGGATAGGTTTAATAACTACCCTAACCCTAACGCGTACCCTAACCCTAACCCCTACCCTAACCCTAACATGTACCCTAATCCTAACACGTACCCTAATCGGAGCCCTAACCCTAACACTAACCCTAACCCTAACCCATACCCTATGCCGTACCCGAAGCCCTCCCCGAACCCGTACCCTAAGCCGTACCCTAAGCCTAACCCCAAGCCTAACCCTAACCATAGGCTACTCTTGACTGCTTCTGCCTCCAATAGATTTCCTAAGCACTAGTGTTTTAAGGAACAGCTTAAAAAGAGAATCCTAATGTGATTTGTTTATAATGGGTGTGTTCCTTATTTATCAAAGTGTCTAAACTCTTCTGCATGGCTGGACCTCCAAATAATATTCCTTTACGTGCTAAGCGGTATCTAGGGAGTGGGATAGGTTTAATAACTACCCTAACACTAACACGTACCCTAACCCTAACCCCTACCCTAACACTAACACGTACCTTAATCCTAACCAATACCCTAAACCGAGCCCTAACCCTAACACTAACCCTAACCCTAACCCTAACCCATACCCTATGCCGTACCCGAAGCCCTCCCCGAACCCGTACCCTAAGCCGTACCCTAAGCCGTACCCTAAGCCTAACCCTAACCCTAGGCTACCCTTGACTGCTTCTGCCTCCAATAGATTTCCTAGGCACTAGTGTTTTAAGGAACAGCTTAAAAAGAGAATCCTAATGTGATTTCTTTATAATGGGTGTGTTCCTTATCTTATCCTAGTGTCTAAACTCTTCTCCATGGCTGGACCTCCAAATAATATTCCTTTATGTGCTAAGGGGTATCTAGAGAGTGGGATAGCTTTAATAACTACCCTAACACTAACGCGTACCCTAACCCTAACCCCTACCCTAACCATAACACGTACCCTAATCCTAACCAATACCCTAAACCGAGCCCTAACCCTAACACTAACCCTAACCCTAACCCATACCCTACGCCGTACCCGAAGCCCTCCCCGAACCCGTACCCTAAGCCGTACCCTAAGCCGTACCCTAAGCCTAACCCTAACCCTAGGCTACCCTTGACTGCTTCTGCCTCCAATAGATTTCCTAAGCACTAGTGTTTTAAGGAACAGCTTAAAAAGAGAATCCTAATGTGATTTCTTTATAATGGGTGTGTTCCTTATCTTATCCTAGTGTCTAAACTCTTCTCCATGGCTGGACCTCCAAATAATATTCCTTATGTGCTAAGGGGTATCTAGAGAGTGGGATAGCTTTAATAACTACCCTAACACTAACGCGTACCCTAACCCTAACCCCTACCCTAACCATAACACGTACCCTAATCCTAACCAATACCCTAAACCGAGCCCTAACCCTAACACTAACCCTAACCCTAACCCTAACCCATACCCTACGCCGTACCCGAAGCCCTCCCCGAACCCGTACCCTAAGCCGTACCCTAAGCCGTACCCTAAGCCTAACCCTAACCCTAGGCTACCCTTGACTGCTTCTGCCTCCAATAGATTTCCTAAGCACTAGTGTTTTAAGGAACAGCTTAAAAAGAGAATCCTAATGTGATTTCTTTATAATGGGTGTGTTCCTTATCTTATCCTAGTGTCTAAACTCTTCTCCATGGCTGGACCACCAAATAATATTCCTTTACGTGCTAAGGGGTATCTAGAGAGTGGGATAGGTTTAATAACTACCCTAACCCTAACGCGTACCCTAACCCTAACCCCTACCCTAACCCTAACATGTACCCTAATGCTAACCCGTACCCTAAACCGAGCCCTAACCCTAACACTAACCCTAACCCTAACCCTAACCCATACCCTACGCCGTACCCGAAGCCCTCCCCGAACCCGTACCCTAAGCCGTACCCTAAGCCGTACTCTAAGCCTAACCCTAACCCTAGGCTACCCTTGACTGCTTCTGCCTCCAATAGATTTCCTAAGCACTAGTGTTTTAAGGAACAACTTAAAAAGAGAATCCTAATGTGATTTCTTTATAATGGGTGTGTTCCTTATCTTATCCTAGTGTCTAAACTCTTCTCCATGGCTGGACCTCCAAATAATATTCCTTTATGTGCTAAGGGGTATCTAGAGAGTGGGATAGGTTTAATCACTACCCTAACACTAACGCGTACCCTAACCCTACCCCCTACCCTAACACTAACACGTACCCTAATCCTAACCAATACCCTAAACCGAGCCCTAACCCTAACACTAACCCTAACCCTAACCCATACCCTACGCCGTACCCGAAGCCCTCCCCGAACCCGGACCCTAAGCCTTACCCTAAGCGGTACCCTAAGCCTAACCCTAACCCTAGGCTACCCTTTACTGCTTCTGCCTCCAATAGATTTCCTAAGCACTAGTGTTTTAAGGAACAGCTTAAAAAGAGAATCCTAATGTGATTTCTTTATAATGGGTGTGTTCCTTATCTTATCCTAGTGTCTAAACTCTTCTCCATGGCTGGACCTCCAAATAATATTCCTTTATGTGCTAAGGGGTATCTAGAGAGTGGGATAGCTTTAATAACTACCCTAACACTAACGCGTACCCTAACCCTAACCCCTACCCTAACACTAACACGTACCCTAATCCTAACCAATACCCTAAACCGAGCCCTAACCCTAACACTAACCCTAACCCTAACCCTAACCCATACCCTACGCCGTACCCGAAGCCCTCCCCGAACCCGTACCCTAAGCCGTACCCTAAGCCGTACTCTAAGCCTAACCCTAACCCTAGGCTACCCTTGACTGCTTCTACCTCCAATAGATTTCCTAAGCACTAGTGTTTTAAGGAACAACTTAAAAAGAGAATCCTAATGTGATTTCTTTATAATGGGTGTGTTCCTTATCTTATCCTAGTGTCTAAACTCTTCTCCATGGCTGGACCTCCAAATAATATTCCTTTATGTGCTAAGGGGTATCTAGAGAGTGGGATAGCTTTAATAACTACCCTAACACTAACGCGTACCCTAACCCTAACCCCTACCCTAACACTAACACGTACCCTAATCCTAACCAATACCCTAAACCGAGCCCTAACCCTAACACTAACCCTAACCCTAACCCTAACCCATACCCTACGCCGTGCCCGAAGCCCTCCCCGAACCCGTACCCTAAGCCGTACGCTAAGCTGTACCCTAAGCCTAACCCTAACCCTAGGCTACCCTTGAATGCTTCTGCCTCCAATAGATTTCCTAAGCACTAGTGTTTTAAGGAACAGCTTAAAAAGAGAATCCTAATGTGATTTCTTTATAATGGGTGTGTTCCTTATCTTATCCTAGTGTCTAAACTCTTCTCCATGGCTGGACCCTCACATAATATTCCTTTACGTGCTAAGGGTTATCTAGAGAGTGGGTTAGGTTTAATAACTACCCTAACACTAACGCGTACCCTAACCCTAACCCCTACCGTAACCCTAACACGTACCCTAATCCTAACCAATACCCTATACCGAGCCCTAACCCTAACACTAACCCTAACCCTAACCCTAAGCCATACCCTACGCCGTACCCGAAGCCCTCCCCGAACCCGTACCCTAAGCCGTACCCTAAGCCGTACCCTAAGCCTAACCCTAACCCTAGGCTACCCTTGACTGCTTCTGCCTCCAATAGATTTCCTAAGCACTAGTGTTTTAAGGAACAGCTTAAAAAGAGAATCCTAATGTGATTTCTTTATAATGGGTGTGTTCCTTATCTTATCCTAGTGTCTAAACTCTTCTCCATGGCTGGACCTCCAAATAATATTCCTTTATGTGCTAAGGGGTATCTAGAGAGTGGGATAGCTTTAATAACTACCCTAACACTAACGCGTACCCTAACCGTAACCCCTACCCTAACCATAACACGTACCCTAATCCTGACCAATACCTTAAACCGAGCCCTAACCCTAACACTAACCCTAACCCTAACCCATACCCTACGCCGTACCCGAAGCCCTCCCCGAACCCGTACCCTAAGCCGTACCCTAAGCCGTACCCTAAGCCTAACCCTAACCCTAGGCTACCCTTGACTGCTTCTGCCTCCAATAGATTTCCTAAGCACTAGTGTTTTAAGGAACAGCTTAAAAAGAGAATCCTAATGTGATTTCTTTATAATGGGTGTGTTCCTTATCTTATCCTAGTGTCTAAACTCTTCTCCATGGCTGGACCTCCAAATAATATTCCTTATGTGCTAAGGGGTATCTAGAGAGTGGGATAGCTTTAATAACTACCCTAACACTAACGCGTACCCTAACCCTAACCCCTACCCTAACCCTAACACGTACCCTAATCCTAACCAATACCCTAAACCGAGCCCTAACCCTAACACTAACCCTAACCCTAACCCTAACCCATACCCTACGCCATACCCGAATCCCTCACCGAACCCGTACCCTAAGCCGTACCCTAAGCCGTACCCTAAGCCTAAACCTAACCCTAGGCTACCCTTGACTGCTTCTGCCTCCAATAGATTTCCTAAGCACTAGTGTTTTAAGGAACATCTTAAAAAGAGAATCCTATTGTGATTTCTTTATAATGGGTGTGTTCCTTATCTTATCCTAGTGTCTAAACTCTTCTCCATGGCTGGACCCCCAAATAATATTCCTTGACGTGCTAAGATGTATCTAGAGAGTGGGATAGGTTTAATAACTACCCTAACCCTAACGCGTACCCTAACCCTAACCCCTACCCTAACCCTAACATGTACCCTAATCCTAACACGTACCCTAATCGGAGCCCTAACCCTAACACTAACCCTAACCCTAACCCATACCCTATGCCGTACCCGAAGCCCTCCCCGAACCCGTACCCTAAGCCGTACCCTAAGCCTAACCCCAAGCCTAACCCTAACTGTAGGCTACTCTTGACTGCTTCTGCCTCCAATAGATTTCCTAAGCACTAGTGTTTTAAGGAACAGCTTAAAAAGAGAATCCTAATGTGATTTCTTTATAATGGGTGTGTTCCTTATTTATCAAAGTGTCTAAACTCTTCTGCATGGCTGGACCTCCAAATAATATTCCTTTACGTGCTAAGCGGTATCTAGGGAGTGGGATAGGTTTAATAACTACCCTAACACTAACACGTACCCTAACCCTAACCCCTACCCTAACACTAACACGTACCTTAATCCTAACCAATACCCTAAACCGAGCCCTAACCCTAACACTAACCCTAACCCTAACCCTAACCCATACCCTACGCCGTACCCGAAGCCCTCCCCGAACCCGTACCCTAAGCCGTACCCTAAGCCGTACCCTAAGCCTAACCCTAACCCTAGGCTACCCTTGACTGCTTCTGCCTCCAATAGATTTCCTAAGCACTAGTGTTTTAAGGAACAGCTTAAAAAGAGAATCCTAATGTGATTTCTTTATAATGGGTGTGTTCCTTATCTTATCCTAGTGTCTAAACTCTTCTCCATGGCTGGACCACCAAATAATATTCCTTTATGTGCTAAGGGGTATCTAGAGAGTGGGATAGCTTTAATAACTACCCTAACACTAACGCGTACCCTAACCCTACCCCCTACCCTAACACTAACACGTACCCTAATCCTAACCAATACCCTAAACCGAGCCCTAACCCTAACACTAACCCTAACCCTAACCCTAACCCATACCCTACGCCGTACCCGAAGCCCTCCCCAAACCCGTACCCTAAGCCGTACGCTAAGCTGTACCCTAAGCCTAACCCTAACCCTAGGCTACCCTTGAATGCTTCTGCCTCCAATAGATTTCCTAAGCACTAGTGTTTTAAGGAACAGCTTAACAAGAGAATCCTAATGTGATTTCTTTATAATGGGTGTGTTCCTTATCTTATCCTAGTGTCTAAACTCTTCTCCATGGCTGGACCCTCAAATAATATTCCTTTACGTGCTAAGGGGTATCTAGAGAGTGGGTTAGGTTTAATAACTACCCTAACACTAACGCGTAACCTAACCCTAACCCCTACCGTAACCCTAACACGTACCCTAATCCTAACCAATACCCTAAACCGAGCCCTAACCCTAACACTAACCCTAACCCTAACCCTAAGCCATACCCTACGCCGTACCCGAAGCCCTCCCCGAACCCGTACCCTAAGCCGTACCCTAAGCCGTACCCTAAGCCTAACCCTAACCCTAGGCTACCCTTGACTGCTTCTGCCTCCAATAGATTTCCTAGGCACTAGTGTTTTAAGGAACAGCTTAAAAAGATAATCCTAATGTGATTTCTTTATAATGGGTGTGTTCCTTATCTTATCCTAGTGTCTAAACTCTTCTCCATGGCTGGACCTCCAAATAATATTCCTTTATGTGCTAAGGGGTATCTAGAGAGTGGGATAGCTTTAATAACTACCCTAACACTAACGCGTACCCTAACCCTAACCCCTACCCTAACCATAACACGTACCCTAATCCTAACCAATACCCTAAACCGAGCCCTAACCCTAACACTAACCCTAACCCTAACCCATACCCTACGCCGTACCCGAAGCCCTCCCCGAACCCGTACCCTAAGCCGTACCCTAAGCCGTACCCTAAGCCTAACCCTAACCCTAGGCTACCCTTGACTGCTTCTGCCTCCAATAGATTTCCTAAGCACTAGTGTTTTAAGGAACAGCTTAAAAAGAGAATCCTAATGTGATTTCTTTATAATGGGTGTGTTCCTTATCTTATCCTAGTGTCTAAACTCTTCTCCATGGCTGGACCTCCAAATAATATTCCTTATGTGCTAAGGGGTATCTAGAGAGTGGGATAGCTTTAATAACTACCCTAACACTAACGCGTACCCTAACCCTAACCCCTACCCTAACCATAACACGTACCCTAATCCTAACCAATACCCTAAACCGAGCCCTAACCCTAACACTAACCCTAACCCTAACCCTAACCCATACCCTACGCCGTACCCGAAGCCCTCCCCGAACCCGTACCCTAAGCCGTACCCTAAGCCGTACCCTAAGCCTAACCCTAACCCTAGGCTACCCTTGACTGCTTCTGCCTCCAATAGATTTCCTAAGCACTAGTGTTTTAAGGAACAGCTTAAAAAGAGAATCCTAATGTGATTTCTTTATAATGGGTGTGTTCCTTATCTTATCCTAGTGTCTAAACTCTTCTCCATGGCTGGACCACCAAATAATATTCCTTTACGTGCTAAGGGGTATCTAGAGAGTGGGATAGGTTTAATAACTACCCTAACCCTAACGCGTACCCTAACCCTAACCCCTACCCTAACCCTAACATGTACCCTAATGCTAACCCGTACCCTAAACCGAGCCCTAACCCTAACACTAACCCTAACCCTAACCCTAACCCATACCCTACGCCGTACCCGAAGCCCTCCCCGAACCCGTACCCTAAGCCGTACCCTAAGCCGTACTCTAAGCCTAACCCTAACCCTAGGCTACCCTTGACTGCTTCTGCCTCCAATAGATTTCCTAAGCACTAGTGTTTTAAGGAACAACTTAAAAAGAGAATCCTAATGTGATTTCTTTATAATGGGTGTGTTCCTTATCTTATCCTAGTGTCTAAACTCTTCTCCATGGCTGGACCTCCAAATAATATTCCTTTATGTGCTAAGGGGTATCTAGAGAGTGGGATAGGTTTAATCACTACCCTAACACTAACGCGTACCCTAACCCTACCCCCTACCCTAACACTAACACGTACCCTAATCCTAACCAATACCCTAAACCGAGCCCTAACCCTAACACTAAACCTAACCCTAACCCTAACCCATACCCTACGCCGTACCCGAAGCCCTCCCCGAACCCGTACCCTAAGCCGTACCCTAAGCCGTACCCTAAGCCTAACCCTAACCCTAGGCTACCCTTGACTGCTTCTGCCTCCAATAGATTTCCTAAGCACTAGTGTTTTAAGGAACAGCTTAAAAAGAGAATCCTAATGTGATTTCTTTATAATGGGTGTGTTCCTTATCTTATCCTAGTGTCTAAACTCTTCTCCATGGCTGGACTCCCAAATAATATTCCTTTACGTGCTAAGGTGTATCTAGAGAGTGGGATAGGTTTAATAACTACCCTAACCCTAACGCGTACCCTAACCCTAACCCCTACCCTAACCCTAACATGTACCCTAATGCTAACCCGTACCCTAAACCGAGCCCTAACCCTAACACTAACCCTAACCCTAACCCTAACCCATACCCTACGCCGTACCCGAAGCCCTCCCCGAACCCGTACCCTAAGCCGTACCCTAAGCCGTACTCTAAGCCTAACCCTAACCCTAGGCTACCCTTGACTGCTTCTGCCTCCAATAGATTTCCTAAGCACTAGTGTTTTAAGGAACAACTTAAAAAGAGAATCCTAATGTGATTTCTTTATAATGGGTGTGTTCCTTATCTTATCCTAGTGTCTAAACTCTTCTCCATGGCTGGACCTCCAAATAATATTCCTTTATGTGCTAAGGGGTATCTAGAGAGTGGGATAGCTTTAATAACTACCCTAACACTAACGCGTACCCTAACCCTAACCCCTACCCTAACCATAACACGTACCCTAATCCTAACCAATACCCTAAACCGAGCCCTAACCCTAACACTAACCCTAACCCTAACCCATACCCTACGCCGTACCCGAAGCCCTCCCCGAACCCGGACCCTAAGCCTTACCCTAAGCGGTACCCTAAGCCTAACCCTAACCCTAGGCTACCCTTTACTGCTTCTGCCTCCAATAGATTTCCTAAGCACTAGTGTTTTAAGGAACAGCTTAAAAAGAGAATCCTAATGTGATTTCTTTATAATGGGTGTGTTCCTTATCTTATCCTAGTGTCTAAACTCTTCTCCATGGCTGGACCTCCAAATAATATTCCTTATGTGCTAAGGGGTATCTAGAGAGTGGGATAGCTTTAATAACTACCCTAACACTAACGCGTACCCTAACCCTAACCCCTACCCTAACCCTAACACGTACCCTAATCCTAACCCATACCCTAAACCGAGCCCTAACCCTAACACTAACCCTAACCCTAACCCTAACCCATACCCTACGCCGTACCCGAAGCCCTCCCCGAACCCGTACCCTAAGCCGTACCCTAAGCCGTACCCTAAGCCTAACCCTAACCCTAGGCTACCCTTGACTGCTTCTGCCTCCAATAGATTTCCTAAGCACTAGTGTTTTAAGGAACAGCTTAAAAAGAGAATCCTAATGTGATTTCTTTATAATGGGTGTGTTCCTTATCTTATCCTAGTGTCTAAACTCTTCTCCATGGCTGGACCCCCAAATAATATTCCTTTACGTGCTGAGGTGTATCTAGAGAGTGGGATAGGTTTAATAACTACCCTAACCCTAACGCGTACCCTAACCCTAACCCCTACCCTAACCCTAACATGTACCCTAATGCTAACCCATACCCTAAACCGAGCCCTAACCCTAACACTAACCCTAACCCTAACCCTAACCCATACCCTACGCCGTACCCGAAGCCCTTCCCGAACCCGTACCCTAAGCCGTACCCTAAGCCGTACTCTAAGCCTAACCCTAACCCTAGGCTACCCTTGACTGCTTCTGCCTCCAATAGATTTCCTAAGCACTAGTGTTTTAAGGAACAACTTAAAAAGAGAATCCTAATGTGATTTCTTTATAATGGGTGTGTTCCTTATCTTATCCTAGTGTCTAAACTCTTCTCCATGGCTGGACCTCCAAATAATATTCCTTTATGTGCTAAGGGGTATCTAGAGAGTGGGATAGCTTTAATAACTACCCTAACACTAACGCGTACCCTAACCCTACCCCCTACCCTAACACTAACACGTACCCTAATCCTAACCAATACCCTAAACCGAGCCCTAACCCTAACACTAACCCTAACCCTAACCCTAACCCATACCCTACGCCGTACCCGAAGCCCTCCCCGAACCCGTACCCTAAGCCGTACGCTAAGCTGTACCCTAAGCCTAACCCTAACCCTAGGCTACCCTTGAATGCTTCTGCCTCCAATAGATTTCCTAAGCACTAGTGTTTTAAGGAACAGCTTAACAAGAGAATCCTAATGTGATTTCTTTATAATGGGTGTGTTCCTTATCTTATCCTAGTGTCTAAACTCTTCTCCATGGCTGGACCCTCAAATAATATTACTTTACGTGCTAAGGGGTATCTAGAGAGTGGGTTAGGTTTAATAACTACCCTAACACTAACGCGTAACCTAACCCTAACCCCTACCGTAACCCTAACACGTACCCTAATCCTAACCAATACCCTAAACCGAGCCCTAACCCTAACACTAACCCTAACCCTAACCCTAACCCATACCCTACGCCGTACCCGAAGCCCTCCCCGAACCCGTACCCTAAGCCGTACCCTAAGCCGTACCCTAAGCCTAACCCTAACCCTAGGCTACCCTTTACTGCTTCTGCCTCCAATAGATTTCCTAAGCACTAGTGTTTTAAGGAACAGCTTAAAAAGAGAATCCTAATGTGATTTCTTTATAATGCGTGTGTTCCTTATCTTATCCTAGTGTCTAAACTCTTCTCCATGGCTGGACCTCCAAATAATATTCCTTATGTGCTAAGGGGTATCTAGAGAGTGGGATAGCTTTAATAACTACCCTAACACTAACGCGTACCCTAACCCTAACCCCTACCCTAACCCTAACACGTACCCTAATCCTAACCCATACCCTAAACCGAGCCCTAACCCTAACACTAACCCTAACCCTAACCCTAACCCATACCCTACGCCGTACCCGAAGCCCTCCCCGAACCCGTACCCTAAGCCGTACCCTAAGCCGTACCCTAAGCCTAACCCTAACCCTAGGCTACCCTTGACTGCTTCTGCCTCCAATAGATTTCCTAAGCACTAGTGTTTTAAGGAACAGCTTAAAAAGAGAATCCTAATGTGATTTCTTTATAATGGGTGTGTTCCTTATCTTATCCTAGTGTCTAAACTCTTCTCCATGGCTGGACCCCCAAATAATATTCCTTTACGTGCTAAGGTGTATCTAGAGAGTGGGATAGGTTTAATAACTACCCTAACCCTAACGCGTACCCTAACCCTAACCCCTACCCTAACACTAACACGTACCCTAATGCTAACCCATACCCTAAACCGAGCCCTAACCCTAACACTAACCCTAACCCTAACCCTAACCCATACCCTACGCCGTACCCGAAGCCCTCCCCGAACCCGTACCCTAAGCCGTACCCTAAGCCGTACTCTAAGCCTAACCCTAACCCTAGGCTACCCTTGACAGCTTCTGCCTCCAATAGATTTCCTAAGCACTAGTGTTTTAAGGAACAGCTTAAAAAGAGAATCCTAATGTGATTTCTTTATAATGGGTGTGTTCCTTATCTTATCCTAGTGTCTAAACTCTTCTCCATGGCTGGACCCTCAAATAATATTCCTTTACGTGCTAAGGGGTATCTAGAGAGTGGGTTAGGTTTAATAACTACCCTAACACTAACGCGTAACCTAACCCTAACCCCTACCGTAACCCTAACACGTACCCTAATCCTAACCAATACCCTAAACCGAGCCCTAACCCTAACACTAACCCTAACCCTAACCCTAACCCATACCCTACGCCATACCCGAATCCCTCCCCGAACCCGTACCCTAACCCGTACCCTAAGCCGTACCCTAAGCCTAACCCTAACCCTAGGCTACCCTTGACTGCTTCTGCCTCCAATAGATTTCCTAAGCACTAGTGTTTTAAGGAACAGCTTAAAAAGAGAATCCTAATGTGATTTCTTTATAATGGGTGTGTTCCTTATCTTATCCTAGTGTCTAAACTCTTCTCCATGGCTGGACCCCCAAATAATATTCCTTTACGTGCTAAGGTGTATCTAGAGAGTGGGATAGGTTTAATAACTACCCTAACCCTAACGCGTACCCTAACCCTAACCCCTACCCTAACCCTAACATGTACCCTAATGCTAACCCATACCCTAAACCGAGCCCTAACCCTAACACTAACCCTAACCCTAACCCTAACCCATACCCTACGCCGTACCCGAAGCCCTCCCCGAACCCGTACCCTAAGCCGTACCCTAAGCCGTACTCTAAGCCTAACCCTAACCCTAGGCTACCCTTGACTGCTTCTGCCTCCAATAGATTTCCTAAGCACTAGTGTTTTAAGGAACAACTTAAAAAGAGAATCCTAATGTGATTTCTTTATAATGGGTGTGTTCCTTATCTTATCCTAGTGTCTAAACTCTTCTCCATGGCTGGACCTCCAAATAATATTCCTTTATGTGCTAAGGGGTATCTAGAGAGTGGGATAGCTTTAATAACTACCCTAACACTAACGCGTACCCTAACCCTACCCCCTACCCTAACACTAACACGTACCCTAATCCTAACCAATACCCTAAACCGAGCCCTAACCCTAACACTAACCCTAACCCTAACCCTAACCCATACCCTACGCCGTACCCGAAGCCCTCCCCGAACCCGTACCCTAAGCCGTACGCTAAGCTGTACCCTAAGCCTAACCCTAACCCTAGGCTACCCTTGAATGCTTCTGCCTCCAATAGATTTCCTAAGCACTAGTGTTTTAAGGAACAGCTTAACAAGAGAATCCTAATGTGATTTCTTTATAATGGGTGTGTTCCTTATCTTATCCTAGTGTCTAAACTCTTCTCCATGGCTGGACCCTCAAATAATATTACTTTACGTGCTAAGGGGTATCTAGAGAGTGGGTTAGGTTTAATAACTACCCTAACACTAACGCGTAACCTAACCCTAACCCCTACCGTAACCCTAACACGTACCCTAATCCTAACCAATACCCTAAACCGAGCCCTAACCCTAACACTAACCCTAACCCTAACCCTAACCCATACCCTACGCCGTACCCGAAGCCCTCCCCGAACCCGTACCCTAAGCCGTACCCTAAGCCGTACCCTAAGCCTAACCCTAACCCTAGGCTACCCTTTACTGCTTCTGCCTCCAATAGATTTCCTAAGCACTAGTGTTTTAAGGAACAGCTTAAAAAGAGAATCCTAATGTGATTTCTTTATAATGGGTGTGTTCCTTATCTTATCCTAGTGTCTAAACTCTTCTCCATGGCTGGACCTCCAAATAATATTCCTTATGTGCTAAGGGGTATCTAGAGAGTGGGATAGCTTTAATAACTACCCTAACACTAACGCGTACCCTAACCCTAACCCCTACCCTAACCCTAACACGTACCCTAATCCTAACCCATACCCTAAACCGAGCCCTAACCCTAACACTAACCCTAACCCTAACCCTAACCCATACCCTACGCCGTACCCGAAGCCCTCCCCGAACCCGTACCCTAAGCCGTACCCTAAGCCGTACTCTAAGCCTAACCCTAACCCTAGGCTACCCTTGACTGCTTCTGCCTCCAATAGATTTCCTAAGCACTAGTGTTTTAAGGAACAGCTTAAAAAGAGAATCCTAATGTGATTTCTTTATAATGGGTGTGTTCCTTATCTTATCCTAGTGTCTAAACTCTTCTCCATGGCTGGACCCTCAAATAATATTCCTTTACGTGCTAAGGGGTATCTAGAGAGTGGGTTAGGTTTAATAACTACCCTAACACTAACGCGTAACCTAACCCTAACCCCTACCGTAACACTAACACGTACCCTAATCCTAACCAATACCCTAAACCGAGCCCTAACCCTAACACTAACCCTAACCCTAACCCTAACCCATACCCTACGCCATACCCGAATCCCTCCCCGAACCCGTACCCTAACCCGTACCCTAAGCCGTACCCTAAGCCTAACCCTAACCCTAGGCTACCCTTGACTGCTTCTGCCTCCAATAGATTTCCTAAGCACTAGTGTTTTAAGGAACAGCTTAAAAAGAGAATCCTAATGTGATTTCTTTATAATGGGTGTGTTCCTTATCTTATCCTAGTGTCTAAACTCTTCTCCATGGCTGGACCCCCAAATAATATTCCTTTACGTGCTAAGGTGTATCTAGAGAGTGGGATAGGTTTAATAACTACCCTAACCCTAACGCGTACCCTAACCCTAACCCCTACCCTAACCCTAACATGTACCCTAATGCTAACCCATACCCTAAACCGAGCCCTAACCCTAACACTAACCCTAACCCTAACCCTAACCCATACCCTACGCCGTACCCGAAGCCCTCCCCGAACCCGTACCCTAAGCCGTACCCTAAGCCGTACTCTAAGCCTAACCCTAACCCTAGGCTACCCTTGACTGCTTCTGCCTCCAATAGATTTCCTAAGCACTAGTGTTTTAAGGAACAACTTAAAAAGAGAATCCTAATGTGATTTCTTTATAATGGGTGTGTTCCTTATCTTATCCTAGTGTCTAAACTCTTCTCCATGGCTGGACCTCCAAATAATATTCCTTTATGTGCTAAGGGGTATCTAGAGAGTGGGATAGCTTTAATAACTACCCTAACACTAACGCGTACCGTAACCCTAACCCCTACCCTAACACTAACACATACCCTAATCCTAACCAATACCCTAAACCGAGCCCTAACCCTAACACTAACCCTAACCCTAACCCTAACCCATACCCTACGCCGTACCCGAAGCCCTCCCCGAACCCGTACCCTAAGCCGTACGCTAAGCTGTACCCTAAGCCTAACCCTAACCCTAGGCTACCCTTGAATGCTTCTGCCTCCAATAGATTTCCTAAGCACTAGTGTTTTAAGGAACAGCTTAAAAAGAGAATCCTAATGTGATTTCTTTATAATGGGTGTGTTCCTTATCTTATCCTAGTGTCTAAACTCTTCTCCATGGCTGGACCCTCAAATAATATTCCTTTACGTGCTAAGGGGTATCTAGAGAGTGGGTTAGGTTTAATAACTACCCTAACACTAACGCGTAACCTAACCCTAACCCCTACCGTAACCCTAACACGTACCCTAATCCTAACCAATACCCTAAACCGAGCCCTAACCCTAACACTAACCCTAACCCTAAGCCATACCCTACGCCGTACCCGAAGCCCTCCCCGAACCCGTACCCTAAGCCGTACCCTAAGCCGTACCCTAAGCCTAACCCTAACCCTAGGCTACCCTTGACTGTTTCTGCCTCCAATAGATTTCCTAAGCACTAGTGTTTTAAGGAACAGCTTAAAAAGAGAATCCTAATGTGATTTCTTTATAATGGGTGTGTTCCTTATCTTATCCTAGTGTCTAAACTCTTCTCCATGGCTGGACCTCCAAATAATATTCCTTTATGTGCTAAGGGGTATCTAGAGAGTGGGATACCTTTAATAACTACCCTAACACTAACGCGTACCCTAACCCTAACCCCTACCCTAACCATAACACGTACCCTAATCCTAACCAATACCCTAAACCGAGCCCTAAACCTATCACTAACCCTAACCCTAACCCATACCCTACGCCGTACCCGAAGCCCTCCCCGAACCCGTACCCTAAGCCGTACCCTAAGCCGTACCCTAAGCCTAACCCTAACCCTAGGCTACCCTTGACTGCTTCTGCCTCCAATAGATTTCCTAAGCACTAGTGTTTTAAGGAACAGCTTAAAAAGAGAATCCTAATGTGATTTCTTTATAATGGGTGTGTTCCTTATCTTATCCTAGTGTCTAAACTCTTCTCCATGGCTGGACCTCCAAATAATATTCCTTATGTGCTAAGGGGTATCTAGAGAGTGGGATAGCTTTAATAACTACCCTAACACTAACGCGTACCCTAACCCTAACCCCTACCCTAACCCTAACACGTACCCTAATCCTAACCAATACCCTAAACCGAGCCCTAACCCTAACAGTAACCCTAACCCTAACCCTAACCCATACCCTACGCCATACCCGAATCCCTCACCGAACCCGTACCCTAAGCCGTACCCTAAGCCGTACCCTAAGCCTAACCCTAACCCTAGGCTACCCTTGACTGCTTCTGCCTCCAATAGATTTCCTAAGCACTAGTGTTTTAAGGAACATCTTAAAAAGAGAATCCTATTGTGATTTCTTTATAATGGTTGTGGTCCTTATCTTATCCTAGTGTCTAAACTCTTCTCCATGGCTGGACCCCCAAATAATATTCCTTGACGTGCTAAGGTGTATCTAGAGAGTGGGATAGGTTTAATAACTACCCTAACCCTAACGCGTACCCTAACCCTAACCCCTACCCTAACCCTATCATGTACCCTAATCCTAACACGTACCCTAATCGGAGCCCTAACCCTAACACTAACCCTAACCCTAACCCATACCCTATGCCGTACCCGAAGCCCTCCCCGAACCCGTACCCTAAGCCGTACCCTAAGCCTAACCCCAAGCCTAACCCTAACCGTAGGCTACTCTTGACAGCTTCTGCCTCGAATAGATTTCCTAAGCACTAGTGTTTTAAGGAACAGCTTAAAAAGAGAATCCTAATGTGATTTCTTTATAATGGGTGTGTTCCTTATTTATCAAAGTGTCTAAACTCTTCTGCATGGCTGGACCTCCAAATAATATTCCTTTACGTGCTAAGCGGTATCTAGGGAGTGGGATAGGTTTAATAACTACCCTAACACTAATGCGTACCCTAACCCTAACCCCTACCCTAACACTAACACGTACCCTAATCCTAACCAATACCCTAAACCGAGCCCTAACCCTAACACTAACCCTAACCCTAACCCTAACCCATACCCTACGCCGTACCCGAAGCCCTCCCCGAACCCGTACCCTAAGCCGTACCCTAAGCCGTACCCTAAGCCTAACCCTAACCCTAGGCTACCCTTGACTGCTTCTGCCTCCAATAGATTTCCTAAGCACTAGTGTTTTAAGGAACAGCTTAAAAAGAGAATCCTAATGTGATTTCTTTATAATGGGTGTGTTCCTTATCTTATCCTAGTGTCTAAACTCTTCTCCATGGCTGGACCCCCAAATAATATTCCTTTACGTGCTAAGGTGTATCTAGAGAGTGGGATAGGTTTAATAACTACCCTAACCCTAACGCGTACCCTAACCCTAACCCCTACCCTAACCCTAACTTGTACCCTAATGCTAACCCGTACCCTAAACCGAGCCCTAACCCTAACACTAACCCTAACCCTAACCCTAACCCATACCCTACGCCATACCCGAAGCCCTCCCCGAACCCGTACCCTAAGCCGTACCCTAAGCCGTACCCTAAGCCTAACCCTAACCCTAGGCTACCCTTTACTGCTTCTGCCTCCAATAGATTTCCTAAGCACTAGTGTTTTAAGGAACAGCTTAAAAAGAGAATCCTAATGTGATTTCTTTATAATGGGTGTGTTCCTTATCTTATCCTAGTGTCTAAACTCTTCTCCATGGCTGGACCTCCAAATAATATTCCTTATGTGCTAAGGGGTATCTAGAGAGTGGGATAGCTTTAATAACTACCCTAACACTAACGCGTACCCTAACCCTAACCCCTACCCTAACCCTAACACGTACCCTAATCCTAACCAATACCCTAAACCGAGCCCTAACCCTAACACTAACCCTAACCCTAACCCTAACCCATACCCTACGCCATACCCGAATCCCTCCCCGAACCCGTACCCTAAGCCGTACCCTAAGCCGTACCCTAAGCCTAACCCTAACCCTAGGCTACCCTTGACTGCTTCTGCCTCCAATAGATTTCCTAAGCACTAGTGTTTTAAGGAACATCTTAAAAAGAGAATCCTATTGTGATTTCTTTATAATGGGTGTGTTCCTTATCTTATCCTAGTGTCTAAACTCTTCTCCATGGCTGGACCCCCAAATAAAATACCTTGACGTGCTAAGGTGTATCTAGAGAGTGGGATAGGTTTAATAACTACCCTAACCCTAACGCGTACCCTAAACCTAACCCCTACCCTAACCCTAACATGTACCTTAATCCTAACACGTACCCTAATCGGAGCCCTAACCCTAACACTAACCCTAACCCTAACCCATACCCTATGCCGTACCCGAAGCCCTCCCCATACCCGTACCCTAAGCCGTACCCTAAGCCTAACCCCAAGCCTAAACCTAACCGTAGGCTACTCTTGACTGCTTCTGCCTCCAATAGATTTCCTAAGCACTAGTGTTTTAAGTAACAGCTTAAAAAGAGAATCCTAATGTGATTTCTTTATAATGGGTGTGTTCCTTATTTATCAAAGTGTCTAAACTCTTCTGCCTGGCTGGACCTCCAAATAATATTCCTTTACGTGCTAAGCGGTATCTAGGGAGTGGGATAGGTTTAATAACTACCCTAACACTAACGCGTACCCTAACCCTAACCCCTACCCTAACACTAACACGTACCCTAATCCTAACCAATACCCTAAACCGAGCCCTAACCCTAACACTAACCCTAACCCTAACCCTAACCCATACCCTACGTCGTACCCGAAGCCCTCCCCGAACCCGTACCCTAAGCCGTACCCTAAGCCGTACCCTAAGCCTAACCCTAACCCTAGGCTACCCTTGACTGCTTCTGCCTCCAATAGATTTCCTAAGCACTAGTGTTTTAAGGAACAGCTTAAAAAGAGAATCCTAATGTGATTTCTTTATAATGGGTGTGTTCCTTATCTTATCCTAGTGTCTAAACTCTTCTCCATGGCTGGACCCCCAAATAATATTCCTTTACGTGCTAAGGTGTATCTAGAGAGTGGGATAGGTTTAATAACTACCCTAACCCTAACGCGTACCCTAACCCTAACCCCTACCCTAACCCTAACATGTACCCTAATGCTAACCCGTACCCTAAACCGAGCCCTAACCCTAACACTAACCCTAACACTAACCCTAACCCATACCCTACGCCGTACCCGAAACCCTCCCCGAACCCGTACCCTAAGCCGTACCCTAAGCCGTACCCTAAGCCTAACCCTAACCCTAGGCTACCCTTGAATGCTTCTGCCTCCAATAGATTTCCTAAGCACTAGTGTTTTAAGGAACAACTTAAAAAGAGAAACCTAATGTGATTTCTTTATAATGGGTGTGTTCCTTATCTTATCCTAGTGTCTAAACACTTCTCCATGGCTGGACCTCCAAATAATATTCCTTTACGTGCTAAGGGGTATCTCGAGTGTGGGATAGGTTTAATAACTACCCTAACACTAACGCGTACCCTAACCCTAACCCCTACCCTAACACTAACACGTACCCTAATCCTAACCAATACCCTAAACCGAGCCCTAACCCTAACACTAACCCTAACCCTAACCCTAACCCATACCCTACGCCGTACCCGAAGCCCTCCCCGAACCCGTACCCTAAGCCGTACGCTAAGCCGTACCATAAGCCTAACCCTAACCCTAGGCTACCCTTGAATGCTTCTGCCTCCAATAGATTTCCTAAGCACTAGTGTTTTAAGGAACAGCTTAAAAAGAGAATCCTAATGTGATTTCTTTATAATGGGTGTGTTCCTTATCTTATCCTAGTGTCTAAACTCTTCTCCATGGCTGGACCCTCAAATAATATTCCTTTACGTGCTAAGGGGTATCTAGAGAGTGGGTTAGGTTTAATAACTACCCTAACACTAACGCGTAACCTAACCCTAACCCCTACCGTAACCATAACACGTACCCTAATCCTAACCAATACCCTAAACCGAGCCCTAACCCTAACACTAACCCTAACCCTAACCCTAACCCATACCCTACGCCATACCCGAATCCCTCACCGAACCCGTACCCTAAGCCGTACCCTAAGCCGTACCCTAAGCCTAACCCTAACCCTAGGCTACCCTTGACTGCTTCTGCCTCCAATAGATTTCCTAAGCACTAGTGTTTTAAGGAACATCTTAAAAAGAGAATCCTATTGTGATTTCCTTATAATGGTTGTGGTCCTTATCTTATCCTAGTGTCTAAACTCTTCTCCATGGCTGGACCCCCAAATAATATTCCTTGACGTGCTAAGGTGTATCTAGAGAGTGGGATAGGTTTAATAACTACCCTAACCCTAACGCGTACCCTAACCCTAACCCCTACCCTTACCCTAACATGTACCCTAATCCTAACACGTACCCTAATCGGAGCCCTAACCCTAACACTAACCCTAACCCTAACCCATACCCTATGCCGTACCCGAAGCCCTCCCCGAACCCGTACCCTAAGCCGTACCCTAAGCCTAACCCCAAGCCTAACCCTAACCGTAGGCTACTCTTGACTGCTTCTGCCTCGAATAGATTTCCTAAGCACTAGTGTTTTAAGGAACAGCTTAAAAAGAGAATCCTAATGTGATTTCTTTATAGTGGGTGTGTTCCTTATTTATCAAAGTGTCTAAACTCTTCTGCATGGCTGGACCTCCAAATAATATTCCTTTACGTGCTAAGCGGTATCTAGGGAGTGGGATAGGTTTAATAACTACCCTAACACTAATGCGTACCCTAACCCTAACCCCTACCCTAACACTAACACGTACCCTAATCCTAACCAATACCCTAAACCGAGCCCTAACCCTAACACTAACCCTAACCCTAACCCTAACCCATACCCTACGCCGTACCCGAAGCCCTCCCCGAACCCGTACCCTAAGCCGTACCCTAAGCCGTACCCTAAGCCTAACCCTAACCCTAGGCTACCCTTGACTGCTTCTGCCTCCAATAGATTTCCTAAGCACTAGTGTTTTAAGGAACAGCTTAAAAAGAGAATCCTAATGTGATTTCTTTATAATGGGTGTGTTCCTTATCTTATCCTAGTGTCTAAACTCTTCTCCATGGCTGGACCTCCAAATAATATTCCTTTACGTGCTAAGGGGTATCTAGAGAGTGGGTTAGGTTTAATAACTACCCTAACACTAACGCGTAACCTAACCCTAACCCCTACCGTAACCATAACACGTACCCTAATCCTAACCAATACCCTAAACCGAGCCCTAACCCTAACACTAACCCTAACCCTAACCCTAACCCATACCCTACGCCGTACCAGAAGCCCTCCCCGAACCCGTACCCTAAGCCGTACCCTAAGCCTAACCCTAAGCCTAACCCTAACCCTAGGCTACCCTTGAATGCTTCTGCCTCCAATAGATTTCCTAAGCACTAGTGTTTTAAGGAACAGCTTAAAAAGAGAATCCTAATGTGATTTCTTTATAATGGGTGTGTTCCTTATCTTATCCTAGTGTCTAAACTCTTCTCCATGGCTGGACCTCCAAATAATATCCCTTTATGTGCTAAGGGGTATCTAGAAAGTGGGATACCTTTAATAACTACCCTAACACTAACGCGTACCCTAACCCTAACCCCTACCCTAACCCTAACATGTACACTAATCCTAACCAATACCCTAAACCGAGCCCTAACCCTAACACTAACCCTAACCCTAACACTAACCCATACCCTACGCCGTACCCGAAGCCCTCCCCAAACCCGTACCCTAAGCCGTACCCTAAGCCGTACCCTAAGCCTAACCCTAACCCTAGGCTACCCTTGACTGCTTCTGCCTCCAATAGATTTCCTAAGCACTAGTGTTTTAAGGAACAGCTTAAAAAGAGAATCCTAATGTGATTTCTTTATAATGGGTGTGTTCCTTATCTTATCCTAGTGTCTAAACTCTTCTCCATGGCTGGACCTCCAAATAATATTCCTTTACGTGCTAAGGGGTATCTAGAGAGTGGGATAGCTTTAATAACTACCCTAACACTAACGCGTACCCTAACCCTAACCCCTACCCTAACCCTAACACGTACCCTAATCCTAACCAATACCCTAAAACGAGCCCTAACCCTAACACTAACCCTAACCCTAACCCTAACCCATACCCTACGCCGTACCCGAAGCCCTCCCCGAACCCGTACCCTAAGCCGTACCCTAAGCCGTACCTAAGCCTAACCCTAACCCTAGGCTACCCTTGACTGCTTCTGCCTCCAATAGATTTCCTAAGCACTAGTGTTTTAAGGAACAGCTTAAAAAGAGAATCCTATTGTGATTTCTTTATAATGGGTGTGTTCCTTATCTTACCCTAGTGTCTAAACCCTTCTCCATGGCTGGACCCCCAAATAATATTCCTTGACGTGCTAAGGTGTATCTAGAGAGTGGGATAGGTTTAAAAACTACCCTAACCCTAACGCGTACCCTAACCCTAACCCCTACCCTAACCCTAACATGTACCCTAATCCTAACACGTACCCTAAACGGAGCCCTAACCCTAACACTAACCCTAACCCTAACCCATACCCTACGCCGTACCCGAACCCCTCCCCGAACCCGTACCCTAAGCCATACCCTAAGCCTAACCCCAAGCCTAACCCTAACCCTAGGCTACCCTTGACTGCTTCTGCCTCCAATAGATTTCCTAAGCACTAGTGTTTTAAGGAACAGCTTAAAAAGAGAATCCAAATGTGATTTCTTTATAATGGGTGTGTTCCTTATCTTATCCTAGTGTCTAAACTCTTCTCCATGGCTGGACCTACAAATAATATTCCTTTACGTGCTAAGGGGTATCTAGAGAGTGGGATAGGTTTAATAACTACCCTAACCCTAACGCGTACCCTAACTCTAACCCCTACCCTAACCCTAACACGTATCCTAATCCTAACCCGTACCCTAAACCGAGCCCTAACTCTAACCCTAACCCTTAACATAACCCTAACCCATACCCTACGCCGTACGCGAACCCCTCCCCGAACCCGTACCCTAACCCGTAACCTATCCGTAACCCTAAGCCTAACCCTAACCCTAACCCTATCCCTAACACTTACCCTAACCCTAACCCTAACCCATACCCTACACCGTACCCGAACCCCTCCCCGAACCCGTACCCTAAGCCGTACCCTAACCCTAAGCCAAAGCCTAACCCTAACCCTAGGCTACCCTTGACTGCTTCTGCCTCCAATAGATTTCCTAAGCACTAGTGTTTTAAGGAACAGCTTAAAAAGAGAATCCTAATGTGATTTCCTTATAATGGGTGTGTTCCTTATCTTATCCTAGTGTCTAAACTCTTCTCCATGGCTGGACCCTCAAATAATATTCCTTTACGTGCTAGGCGGTATCTAGAGAGTGGGATAGGTTTAATAACTACCCTAACCCTAACGCGTACCCTAACCCTAACCCCTACCCTAACCCTAACACGAACACTAATCCTAAACCGTACCCTAAACCGAGCCCTAACCCTAACACTTACCCTAACCCTAACCCTAAACCATACACTACGCCGTACCCGAACTCCTCCCCGAACCCGTAACCTAAGCCATACCCTTACCCTAACCCTAAGCCTAACCCTAATCCTAGGCTACCCTTGACTGCTTCTGCCTCCAATAGATTTCCTAAGCACTAGTGTTTTAAGGAACAGCTTAAAAAGAGTATCCTGATGTGATTTCTTTATAATGGGTGTGTTCCTTATTTTATCCTAGTGTCTAAACTCTTCTCCATGGCTGAACACCCAAATAATATTCCTTTACGTGCTAAGGGGTATCTAGAGAGTTGGATAGGTTTAATAACTACCCTAACCCAAACGCGTACCCTTACCCTAACCACTACCCTAACCCTAACACGTACCCTAATCCTAACCCGTATACTAAACCGCGCCCTAACCCTAAAACTAACACTAAACCTAACCCTAACCCATACCCTACGGATACCCGAACCCCTCACCAAACCCGTACCCTAAGCCGTACCCTAAGCCTAACCCTAAGCCTAACCCTAACCCTAGGCTACCCTTGGATGCTTCTGCCTCCAATAGATTTCCTAAGCACTAGTGTTTTAAGGAACAGCTTAAAAAGAGAATCCTAATGTGATTTCTTTATAATGGGTGTGTTCCTTATCTTATCCTAGTGTCTAAACTCTTCTCCATGGCTGGACCCCCAAATAACATTCCTTTACGTGCTAAGCGGTATCTAGAGAGTGGGATAGGTTTAATAACTACCCTAAACCTAACGCGTACCCTAACCCTAACCCCTACCCTATCACTAACACATACCCTAATACTAACCCGTACCCTAAACCGAGCCCTAACGCTAACGCTAACCCTAACCCTAACCCATACACTACGCCGTACCCGAACCCCTCCCTGAACCCGTAACCTAAGCCATACCCTAACCCTAACCCTAACCCTAGGCTACCCTTGACTGCTTCTGCCTCCAATAGATTTCCTAAGCACTAGTGTTTTAAGGAACAGCTTAAAAAGAGAATCCTAATGTGATTTCTTTATAATGGGTGTGTTCCTTATCTTATCCTAGTGTCTAAACTCTTCTCCATGGCTGGACCCGCAAATAATATTCCTTTACGTGCTAAGGGGTATCTAGAGAGTGGGATAGGTTTAATAACTACCCTAACCCTAACGCGTACCCTAACCCTAACCCGTACCCTAAGCCTAGCTCGTACCCTAATCCTAACCCGTACCCTAAACCGAGCCCTAACCCTAACACTAACCGTAACCCTAACCCTAACCCATACACTACACCGTACCAGAACCCCTCCCTGAACCCGTAAGCTAAGCCGTACCGTAACCCTAAACCTAAGCCTAACCCTAACCCTAGGCTACCCTTGACTGCTTCTGCCTCCAATAGATTTCCTAAGCACTAGTGTTTTAAGGACCAGCTTAAAAAGAGAATCCTAATATGATTTCTTTATAATGAGTGTGTTCCTTATCTTATCCTAGTGTCTAAATTCTTCTCCATGGCTGGCCCACAAATAATATTCCTTTACGTGCTAAGGGTTATCTAGAGTGTGGGATAGGTTTAATAACTACGCTAACCCTAACGCGTTCCCTAACCCTAACTCCTACACTAACCCTAACACGTACCCTAATACTAACCCGTACACTAAAACGAGCCCTAAACCTAACACTAACCCTAACCCTAACCCTAACCCATACCCTACGCCGTACCAGAAACCCTCCCCGAACCCATAACCTAAGCCGTACCCTAACCCTAACCCTAAGCCTAACCCTAACCCTAGGCTACCCTTGACTGCTTCTGCCTCCAATAGATTTCCTAAGCACTAGTGTTTTAAGGAACAGCTTAAAAAGAGAATTCTAATGTGATTTCTTTATAATGGGTGTGTTCCTTATCTTATCCTAGTGTCTAAACTCTTCTCCATGGCTGGACCCCCAAATAATATTCCTTTACGTGCTAAGGGGTATCTAGAGAATGGGATAGGTTTAATAACTATGCTAAACCTAACGCGTAACCTAACCCTAACTCCTACCCTAACCCTAACACGTACCCTAATACTAACCTGTACACTAAAACGAGCCCTAACCCTAACACTAACCCTAACCCTAACCCTAACCCATACACTACGCCATACCAGAAACCCTCCCCGAACCCATAACCTAAGCCGTACCCTAACACTAACCCTAACCCTAACCCTACGCCGTACTCGAAACCCTCCCCGAACCCGTACCCTAAGCCGTACCCTAAACCTAACCCTAAGCCTAACCCTAACCCTAGGCTACCCTTGACTGCTTCTGCCTCCAATAGATTTCCTAAGCACTAGTGTTTTAAGGAACAGGTTAAAAAGAGTATCCTGATGTGATTTCTTTATAATGGGTGTGTTCCTTATGTTATCCTAGGGTCTAAACTCTTCTCAATGGCTGGACCCCCAAATAATATTCCTTTTTGTGCGAAGGGGTATCTAGAGAGTGGGATAGGTTTAATAAATGCCCTAACCATAACGCGTACCCTAACTCTAACCCCTACCCTAACCCTAACACGTATCCTAATCCTAACCCGTACCCTAAACCGAGCCTTAACCCTAACCCTAACCCTTAACATAACCCTAACCCATACCCTACGCCGTACGCGAACCCCTCCCGAACCCGTACCCTAAGCCGTAACCTATCCGTAACCCTAAGCCTAACCCTAACCCTAACCCTAACCCTAACCCTATCCCTAACACTTACCCTAACCCTAACCCTAACCCATACCCTACACCGTACCCGAACCCCTCCCCGAACCCGTACCCTAAGCCGTACCCTAACCCTAAGCCAAAGCCTAACCCTAACCCTAGGCTACCCTTGACTGCTTCTGCCTCCAATAGATTTCCTAAGCACTAGTGTTTTAAGGAACAGCTTAAAAAGAGAATCCTAATGTGATTTCTTTATAATGGGTGTGTTCCTTATCTTATCCTAGTGTCTAAACTCTTCTCCACGGCTGGACCTCCAAATAATATTCCTTTACGTGCTAAGGGGTATCTAGAGAGTGGGTTAGGTTTAATAACTACCCTAACACTAACGCGTACCCTAACCCTAACCCCTACCGTAACCCTAACACGTACCCTAATCCTAACCAATACCCTAATCCGAGCCCTAACCCTAACACTAACCCTAACCCTAACCCATACCCTATGCCGTACACGAAGCCCTCCCCGAACCCGTACCCTAAGCCGTACCCTAAGCCTAACCCCAAGCCTAACCCTAACCGTAGGCTACTCTTGACTGCTTCTGCCTCCAATAGATTTCCTAAGCACTAGTGTTTTAAGGAACAGTTTAAAAAGAGAATCCTAATGTGATTTCTTTATAATGGGTGTGTTCCTTATCTTATCAAAGTGTCTAAACTCTTCTGCATGGCTGGACCTCCAAATAATATTCCTTTACGTGCTAAGCGGTATTTAGGGAGTGGGATAGGTTTAATAACTACCCTAACACTAACGCGTACCCTAACCCTAACCCCTACCCTAACACTAACACGTACCCTAATCCTAACCAATACCCTAAACCGAGCCCTAACCCTAACACTAACCCTAACCCTAACCCTAACCCATACCCTACGCCGTACCCGAAGCCCTCCCCGAACCCGTACCCTAAGCCGTACCCTAAGCCGTACTCTAAGCCTAACCCTAACCCTAGGCTACCCTTGACTGCTTCTGCCTCCAATAGATTTCCTAAGCACTAGTGTTTTAAGGAACAACTTAAAAAGAGAATCCTAATGTGATTTCTTTATAATGGGTGTGTTCCTTATCTTATCCTAGTGTCTAAACTCTTCTCCATGGCTG
This sequence comes from Balaenoptera physalus, assembly GCF_965194825.1. Classification (NCBI taxonomy): domain Eukaryota; kingdom Metazoa; phylum Chordata; class Mammalia; order Artiodactyla; family Balaenopteridae; genus Balaenoptera; species Balaenoptera physalus. The sequence goes on along the minus strand of NC_138903.1, from coordinate 140,305,397 downwards.
GACCTCCAAATAATATTCCTTTACGTGCTAAGGGGTATCTAGAGTGTGGGATAGGTTTAAGAACTACCCTAACACTAACGCGTACCCTAACCCTAACCCCTACCCTAAGCCTAACACGTACCCTAATCCTAACCAATACCCTAAACCGAGCCCTAACCCTAACACTAACCCTAACCCTAACCCTAACCCATACCCTACGCCGTACCCGAAGCCCTCCCCGAACCCGTACCCTAAGCCGTACCCTAAGCCGTACCCTAAGCCTAACCCTAACCCTAGGCTACCCTTGAATGCTTCTGCCTCCAATAGATTTCCTAAGCACTAGTGTTTTAAGGAACAGCTTAAAAAGAGAATCCTAATGTGATTTCTTTATAATGGGTGTGTTCCTTATCTTATCCTAGTGTCTAAACTCTTCTCCATGGCTGGACCTCCAAATAATATTCCTTTACGTGCTAAGGGGTATTTAGAGAGTGGGTTAGGTTTAATAACTACCCTAACACTAACGCGTAACCTAACCCTAACCCCTACCCTAACCCTAACACGTACCCTAATCCTAACCCGTACCCCAAACCGAGCTCTAACCCTAACACTAACCCTAACCCTAACCCTAACCCATACCCTACGCCGTACCAGAAGCCCTCCCCGAACCCGTAACCTAAGCCGTACCCTAAGCCGTACCCTAAGCCTAACCCTAACCCTAGGCTACCCTTGACTGCTTCTGCCTCCAATAGATTTCCTAAGCACTAGTGTTTTAAGGAACAGCTTAAAAAGAGAATCCTAATGTGATTTCTTTATAATGGGTGTGTTCCTTATCTTATCCTAGTGTCTAAACTCTTCTCCATGGCTGGACCTCTAAATAATATTCCTTTACGTGTTAAGGGGTATCTAGAGAGTGGGTTAGGTTTAATAACTACCCTAACATTAACGCGTACCCTAACCCTAACCCCTACCCTAACCCTAACACGTACCCTAATCCTAACCAATACCCTAAACCGAGCCCTAACCCTAACACTAACCCTAACCCTAACCCTAACCCATACCCTACGCCGTACCAGAAGCCCTCCCCGAACCCGTACCCTAAGCCGTACCCTAAGCCGTACTCTAAGCCTAACCCTAACCCTAGGCTACCCTTGACTGCTTCTGCCTCCAATAGATTTCCTAAGCACTAGTGTTTTAAGGAACAACTTAAAAAGAGAATCCTAATGTGATTTCTTTATAATGGGTGTGTTCCTTATCTTATCCTAGTGTCTAAACTCTTCTCCATGGCTGGACCTCCAAATAATATTCCTTTACGTGCTAAGGGGTATCTAGAGTGTGGGATAGGTTTAATAACTACCCTAACACTAACGCGTACCCTAACCCTAACCCCTACCCTAACCCTAACACGTACCCTAATCCTAACCAATACCCTAAACCGAGCCCTAACCCTAACACTAACCCTAACCCTAACCCTAACCCATACCCTACGCCGTACCCGAAGCCCTCCCCGAACCCGTACCCTAAGCCGTACCCTAAGCCGTACCCTAAGCCTAACCCTAACCCTAGGCTACCCTTGAATGCTTCTGCCTCCAATAGATTTCCTAAGCACTAGTGTTTTAAGGAACAGCTTAAAATGAGAATCCTAATGTGATTTCTTTATAATGGGTGTGTTCCTTATCTTATCCTAGTGTCTAAACTCTTCTCCATGGCTGGACCTCCAAATAATATTCCTTTACGTGCTAAGGGGTATTTAGAGAGTGGGTTAGGTTTAATAACTACCCTAACACTAACGCGTAACTTAACCCTAACCCCTACCCTAACCCTAACACGTACCCTAATCCTAACCCATACCCCAAACCGAGCTCTAACCCTAACACTAACCCTAACCCTAACCCTAACCCATACCCTACGCCATACCCGAAGCCCTCCCCGAACCCGTACCCTAAGCCGTACCCTAAGCCGTACCCTAAGCCTAACCCTAACCCTAGGCTACCCTTGACTGCTTCTGCCTCCAATAGATTTCCTAAGCACTAGTGTTTTAAGGAACAGCTTAAAAAGAGAATCCTAATGTGATTTCTTTATAATGGGTGTGTTCCTTATCTTATCCTAGTGTCTAAACTCTTCTCCATGGCTGGACCTCCAAATAATATTCCTTTACGTGTTAAGGGGTATCTAGAGAGTGGGTTAGGTTTAATAACTACCCTAACACTAACGCGTACCCTAACCCTAACCCCTACCCTAACCCTAACACGTACCCTAATCCTAACCAATACCCTAAACCGAGCCCTAACCCTAACACTAACCCTAACCCTAACCCTAACCCATACCCTACGCCGTAGCAGAAGCCCTCCCCGAACCCGTACCCTAAGCCGTACCCTAAGCCTAACCCTAAGCCTAACCCTAACCCTAGGCTACCCTTGAATGCTTCTGCCTCCAATAGATTTCCTAAGCACTAGTGTTTTAAGGAACAGCTTAAAAAGAGAATCCTATTGTGATTTCTTTATAATGGGTGTGTTCCTTATCTTATCCTAGTGTCTAAACTCTTCTCCATGGCTGGACCCCCAAATAATATTCCTTGACGTGCTAAGGTGTATCTAGAGAGTGGGATAGGTTTAATAACTACCCTAACCCTAACGCGTACCCTAACCATAACCCCTACCCTAACCCTAACATGTACCCTAATCCTAACACGTACCCTAAACGGAGCCCTAACCCTAACACTAACCCTAACCCTAACCCATACCTTATGCCGTACCCGAAGCCCTCCCCGAACCCGTACCCTAAGCCGTACCCTAAGCTGTACCCTAACCCTAGGCTACCCTTGACTGCTTCTGCCTCCAATAGATTTCCTAAGCACTAGTGTTTTAAGGAACAGCTTAAAAAGAGAATCCTAATGTGATTTCTTTATAATGGGTGTGTTCCTTATCTTATCCTAATGTCTAAACTCTTCTCCATGGCTGGACCCCCAAATAATATTCCTTTACGTGCTAAGGTGTATCTAGAGAGTGGGATAGGTTTAATAACTACCCTAACCCTAACGCGTACCCTAACCCTAACCCCTACCCTAACCCTAACATGTACCCTAATGCTAACACGTACCCTAAACCGAGCCCTAACCCTAACACTAACCCTAACCCTAACCCTAACCCATACCCTACGCCATACCCGAAGCCCTCCCCGAACCCGTACCCTAAGCCGTACCCTAAGCCGTACCCTAAGCCTAACCCTAACCCTAGGCTACCCTTGACTGCTTCTGCCTCCAATAGATTTCCTAAGCACTAGTGTTTTAAGGAACAGCTTAAAAAGAGAATCCTATTGTGATTTCTTTATAATGGGTGTGTTCCTTATCTTATCCTAGTGTCTAAACTCTTCTCCATGGCTGGACCCCCAAATAATATTCCTTGACGTGCTAAGGTGTATCTAGAGAGTGGGATAGGTTTAATAACTACCCTAACCCTAACGCGTACCCTAACCCTAACCCCTACCCTAACCCTAACATGTACCCTAATCCTAACACGTACCCTAAACGGAGCCCTAACCCTAACACTAACCCTAACCCATACCCTATGCAGTACCCGAAGCCCTCCCCGAACCCGTACCCTAAGCCGTACCCTAAGCCTAACCCCAAGCGTAACCCTAACCGTAGGCTACTCTTGACTGCTTCTGCCTCCAATAGATTTCCTAAGCACTAGTGTTTTAAGGAACAGTTTAAAAAGAGAATCCTAATGTGATTTCTTTATAATGGGTGTGTTCCTTATCTTATCAAAGTGTCTAAACACTTCTGCATGGCTGGACCTCCAAATAATATTCCTTTACGTGCTAAGCGGTATCTAGGGAGTGGGATAGGTTTAATAACTACCCTAACACTAACGCGTACCCTAACCCTAACCCCTACCCTAACACTAACACGTACCCTAATCCTAACCAATACCCTAAACCGTGCCCTAACCCTAACACTAACCCTAACCCTAACCCTAACCCATACCCTACGCCGTACCCGAAGCCATTCCCGAACCCGTACCCTAAGCCGTACCCTAAGCCGTACTCTAAGCCTAACCCTAACCCTAGGCTACCCTTGACTGCTTCTGCCTCCAATAGATTTCCTAAGCACTAGTGTTTTAAGGAACAGCTTAAAAAGAGAATCCTATTGTGATTTCTTTATAATGGGTGTGTTCCTTATCTTATCCTAGTGTCTAAACTCTTCTCCATGGCTGGACCCCCAAATAATATTCCTTGACGTGCTAAGGTGTATCTAGAGAGTGGGATAGGTTTAATAACTACCCTAACCCTAACGCGTACCCTAACCCTAACCCCTACCCTAACCCTAACATGTACCCTAATCCTAACACGTACCCTAAACGGAGCCCTAACCCTAACACTAACCCTAACCCTAACCCATACCTTATGCCGTACCCGAAGCCCTCCCCGAACCCGTACCCTAAGCCGTACCCTAAGCTGTACCCTAACCCTAGGCTACCCTTGACTGCTTCTGCCTCCAATAGATTTCCTAAGCACTAGTGTTTTAAGGAACAGCTTAAAAAGAGAATCCTAATGTGATTTCTTTATAATGGGTGTGTTCCTTATCTTATCCTAATGTCTAAACTCTTCTCCATGGCTGGACCCCCAAATAATATTCCTTTACGTGCTAAGGTGTATCTAGAGAGTGGGATAGGTTTAATAACTACCCTAACCCTAACGCGTACCCTAACCCTAACCCCTACCCTAACCCTAACATGTACCCTAATGCTAACACGTACCCTAAACCGAGCCCTAACCCTAACACTAACCCTAACCCTAACCCTAACCCATACCCTACGCCATACCCGAAGCCCTCACCGAACCCGTACCCTAAGCCGTACCCTAAGCCGTACCCTAAGCCTAACCCTAACCCTAGGCTACCCTTGACTGCTTCTGCCTCCAATAGATTTCCTAAGCACTAGTGTTTTAAGGAACAGCTTAAAAAGAGAATCCTATTGTGATTTCTTTATAATGGGTGTGTTCCTTATCTTATCCTAGTGTCTAAACTCTTCTCCATGGCTGGACCCCCAAATAATATTCCTTGACGTGCTAAGGTGTATCTAGAGAGTGGGATAGTTTTAATAACTACCCTAACCCTAACGCGTACCCTAACCCTAACGCCTACACTAACCCTAACATGTACCCTAATCCTAACACGTACCCTAAACGGAGCCCTAACCCTAACACTAACCCTAACCCATACCCTATGCAGTACCCGAAGCCCTCCCCGAACCCGTACCCTAAGCCGTACCCTAAGCCTAACCCCAAGCCTAACCCTAACCGTAGGCTACTCTTGACTGCTTCTGCCTCCAATAGATTTCCTAAGCACTAGTGTTTTAAGGAACAGTTTAAAAAGAGAATCCTAATGTGATTTCTTTATAATGGGTGTGTTCCTTATCTTATCAAAGTGTCTAAACACTTCTGCATGGCTGGTCCTCCAAATAATATTCCTTTACGTGCTAAGCGGTATCTAGGGAGTGGGATAGGTTTAATAACTACCCTAACACTAACGCGTACCCTAACCCTAACCCCTACCCTAACACTAACACGTACCCTAATCCTAACCAATACCCTAAACCGTGCCCTAACCCTAACACTAACCCTAACCCTAACCCTAACCCATACCCTACGCCGTACCCGAAGCCCTCCCCGAACCCGTACCCTAAGCCGTACCCTAAGCCGTACTCTAAGCCTAACCCTAACCCTAGGCTACCCTTGACTGCTTCTGCCTCCAATAGATTTCCTAAGCACTAGTGTTTTAAGGAACAACTTAAAAAGAGAATCCTAATGTGATTTCTTTATAATGGGTGTGTTCCTTATCTTATCCTAGTGTCTAAACTCTTCTCCATGGCTGGACCTCCAAATAATATTCCTTTACGTGCTAAGGGGTATCTAGAGTGTGGGATAGGTTTAATAACTACCCTAACACTAACGCGTACCCTAACCCTAACCCCTACCCTAACCCTAACACGTACCCTAATCCTAACCAATACCCTAAACCGAGCCCTAACCCTAACACTAACCCTAACCCTAACCCTAACCCATACCCTACGCCGTACCCGAAGCCCTCCCCGAACCCGTACCCTAAGCCGTACCCTAAGCCGTACCCTAAGCCTAACCCTAACCCTAGGCTACCCTTGAATGCTTCTGCCTCCAATAGATTTCCTAAGCACTAGTGTTTTAAGGAACAGCTTAAAAAGAGAATCCTAATGTGATTTCTTTATAATGGGTGTGTTCCTTATCTTATCCTAGTGTCTAAACTCTTCTCCATGGCTGGACCTCCAAATAATATTCCTTTACGTGCTAAGGGGTATTTAGAGAGTGGGTTAGGTTTAATAACAACCCTAACACTAACGCGTAACCTAACCCTAACCCCTACCCTAACCCTAACACGTACCCTAATCCTAACCCGTACCCCAAACCGAGCTCTAACCCTAACACTAACCCTAACCCTAACCCTAACCCATACCCTACGCCGTACCCGAAGCCCTCCCCGAACCCGTACCCTAAGCCGTACCCTAAGCCGTACCCTAAGCCTAACCCTAACCCTAGGCTACCCTTGACTGCTTCTGCCTCCAATAGATTTCCTAAGCACTAGTGTTTTAAGGAACAGCTTAAAAAGAGAATCCTAATGTGATTTCTTTATAATGGGTGTGTTCCTTATCTTATCCTAGTGTCTAAACTCTTCTCCATGGCTGGACCTCCAAATAATATTCCTTTACGTGTTAAGGGGTATCTAGAGAGTGGGTTAGGTTTAATAACTACCCTAACACTAACGCGTAACCTAACCCTAACCCCTACCCTAACCCTAACACGTACCCTAATCCTAACCAATACCCTAAACCGAGCCCTAACCCTAACACTAACCCTAACCCTAACCCTAACCCATACCCTACGCCGTACCAGAAGCCCTCCCCGAACCCGTACCCTAAGCCGTACCCTAAGCCTAACCCTAAGCCTAACCCTAACCCTAGGCTACCCTTGACTGCTTCTGCCTCCAATAGATTTCCTAAGCACTAGTGTTTTAAGGAACAGCTTAAAAAGAGAATCCTATTGTGATTTCTTTATAATGGGTGTGTTCCTTATCTTATCCTAGTGTCTAAACTCTTCTCCATGGCTGGACCCCCAAATAATATTCCTTTACGTGCTAAGGTGTATCTAGAGAGTGGGATAGGTTTAATAACTACCCTAACCCTAACGCGTACCCTAACCCTAAACCCTACCCTAACCCTAACATGTACACTAATCCTAACCCGTACCTTAAACCGAGCCCTAACCCTAACACTAACCCTAACCCTAACCCTAACCCATACCCTACGCCGTACCCAAAGCCCTCCCCGAACCCGTACCCTAAGCCGTACCCTAAGCCGTACCCTAAGCCTAACCCTAACCCTAGGCTACCCTTGACTGCTTCTTCCTCCAATAGATTTCCTAAGCACTGGTGTTTTAAGGAACAGCTTAAAAAGAGAATCCTAATGTGATTTCTTTATAATGGGTGTGTTCCTTATCTTATCCTAGTGTCTAAACTCTTCTCCATGGCTGGACCTCCAAATAATATTCCTTTACGTGCTAAGGGGTATCTAGAGAGTGGGTTAGGTTTAATAACTACCCTAACACTAACGCGTACCCTAACCCTAACCCCTACCGTAACCCTAACACGTACCCTAATCCTAACCAATACCGTAATCCGAGCCCTAACCCTAACACTAACCCTAACCCTAACCCATACCCTATGCCGTACCCGAAGCCCTCCCCGAACCCGTACCCTAAGCCGTACCCTAAGCCTAACCCCAAGCCTAACCCTAACCGTAGGCTACTCTTGACTGCTTCTGCCTCCAATAGATTTCCTAAGCACTAGTGTTTTAAGGAACAGTTTAAAAAGAGAATCCTAATGTGATTTCTTTATAATGGGTGTGTTCCTTATCTTATCAAAGTGTCTAAACTCTTCTGCATGGCTGGACCTCCAAATAATATTCCTTTACGTGCTAAGCGGTATTTAGGGAGTGGGATAGGTTTAATAACTACCCTAACACTAACGCGTACCCTAACCCTAACCCCTACCCTAACACTAACACGTACCCTAATCCTAACCAATAACCTAAACCGAGCCCTAACCCTAACACTAACCCTAACCCTAACCCTAACCCATACCCTACGCCGTACCCGAAGCCCTCCCCGAACCCGTACCCTAAGCCGTACCCTAAGCCGTACTCTAAGCCTAACCCTAACCCTAGGCTACCCTTGACTGCTTCTGCCTCCAATAGATTTCCTAAGCACTAGTGTTTTAAGGAACAACTTAAAAAGAGAATCCTAATGTGATTTCTTTATAATGGGTGTGTTCCTTATCTTATCCTAGTGTCTAAACTCTTCTCCATGGCTGGACCTCCAAATAATATTCCTTTACGTGCTAAGGGGTATCTAGAGTGTGGGATAGGTTTAATAACTACCCTAACACTAACGCGTACCCTAACCCTAACCCCTACCCTAACCCTAACACGTACCCTAATCCTAACCAATACCCTAAACCGAGCCCTAACCCTAACACTAACCCTAACCCTAACCCTAACCCATACCCTACGCCGTACCCGAAGCCCTCCCCGAACCCGTACCCTAAGCCGTACCCTAAGCCGTACCCTAAGCCTAACCCTAACCCTAGGCTACCCTTGAATGCTTCTGCCTCCAATAGATTTCCTAAGCACTAGTGTTTTAAGGAACAGCTTAAAAAGAGAATCCTAATGTGATTTCTTTATAATGGGTGTGTTCCTTATCTTATCCTAGTGTCTAAACTCTTCTCCATGGCTGGACCTCCAAATAATATTCCTTTACGTGCTAAGGGGTATTTAGAGAGTGGGTTAGGTTTAATAACTACCCTAACGCGTAACCTAACCCTAACCCCTACCCTAACCCTAACACGTACCCTAATCCTAACCCGTACCCCAAACCGAGCTCTAACCCTAACACTAACCCTAACCCTAACCCTAACCCATACCCTACGCCGTACCAGAAGCCCTCCCCGAACCCGTACCCTAAGCCGTACCCTAAGCCGTACGCTAAGCCTAACCCTAACCCTAGGCTACCCTTGACTGCTTCTGCCTCCAATAGATTTCCTAAGCACTAGTGTTTTAAGGAACAGCTTAAAAAGAGAATCCTAATGTGATTTCTTTATAATGGGTGTGTTCCTTATCTTATCCTAGTGTCTAAACTCTTCTCCATGGCTGGACCTCCAAATAATATTCCTTTATGTGTTAAGGGGTATCTAGAGAGTGGGTTAGGTTTAATAACTACCCTAACATTAACGCGTACCCTAACCCTAACCCCTACCCTAACCCTAACACGTACCCTAATCCTAACCAATACCCTAAACCGAGCCCTAACCCTAACACTAACCCTAACCCTAAACCTAACCCATACCCTACGCCGTACCAGAAGCCCTCCCCGAACCCGTACCCTAAGCCGTACCCTAAGCCTAACCCTAAGCCTAACCCTAACCCTAGGCTACCCTTGAATGCTTCTGCCTCCAATAGATTTCCTAAGCACTAGTGTTTTAAGGAACAGCTTAAAAAGAGAATCCTATTGTGATTTCTTTATAATGGGTGTGTTCCTTATCTTATCCTAGTGTCTGAACTCTTCTCCATGGCTGGACCCCCAAATAATATTCCTTGACGTGCTAAGGTGTATCTAGAGAGTGGGATAGGTTTAATAACTACCCTAACCCTAACGCGTACCCTAACCCTAACCCCTACCCTAACCCTAACATGTACTCTAATCCTAACACGTACCCTAAACGGAGCCCTAACCCTAACACTAACCCTAATCCTAACCCATACCTTATGCCGTACCCGAAGCCCTCCCCGAACCCGTACCCTAAGCCGTACCCTAAGCCTAACCCCAAGCCTAACCCTAACCGTAGGCTACTCTTGACTACTTCTGCCTCCAATAGATTTCCTAAGCACTAGTGTTTTAAGGAACAGCTTAAAAAGAGAATCCTAATGTGATTTCTTTATAATGGGTGTGTTCCTTATCTTATCAAAGTGTCTAAACTCTTCTGCATGGCTGGACCTCCAAATAATATTCCTTTACGTGCTAGGCGGTATCTAGGGAGTGGGATAGGTTTAATAACTACCCTAACACTAACGCGTACCCTAACCCTAACCCCTACCCTAACACTAACACGTACCTTAATCCTAACCAATACCCTAAACCGAGCCCTAACCCTAACACTAACCCTAAACCTAACCCTAACCCATACCCTACGCCGTACCCGAAGCCCTCCCCGAACCCGTACCCTAAGCCGTACCCTAAGCTGTACCCTAACCCTAGGCTACCCTTGACTGCTTCTGCCTCCAATAGATTTCCTAAGCACTAGTGTTTTAAGGAACAGCTTAAAAAGAGAATCCTAATGTGATTTCTTTATAATGGGTGTGTTCCTTATCTTATCCTAATGTCTAAACTCTTCTCCATGGCTGGACCCCCAAATAATATTCCTTTACGTGCTAAGGTGTATCTAGAGAGTGGGATAGGTTTAATAACTACCCTATCCCTAACGCGTACCCTAACCCTAACCCCTACCCTAACCCTAACATGTACCCTAATGCTAACACGTACCCTAAACCGAGCCCTAACCCTAACACTAACCCTAACCCTAACCCTAACCCATACCCTACGCCATACCCGAAGCCCTCCCCGAACCCGTACCCTAAGCCGTACCCTAAGCCGTACCCTAAGCCTAACCCTAACCCTAGGCTACCCTTGACTGCTTCTGCCTCCAATAGATTTCCTAAGCACTAGTGTTTTAAGGAACAGCTTAAAAAGAGAATCCTATTGTGATTTCTTTATAATGGGTGTGTTCCTTATCTTATCCTAGTGTCTAAACTCTTCTCCATGGCTGGACCCCCAAATAATATTCCTTGACGTGCTAAGGTGTATCTAGAGAGTGGGATAGGTTTAATAACTACCCTAACCCTAACGCGTACCCTAACCCTAACCCCTACCCTAACCCTAACATGTACCCTAATCCTAACACGTACCCTAAACGGAGCCCTAACCCTAACACTAACCCTAACCCTAACCCATACCCTATGCCGTACCCGAAGCCCTCCCCGAACCCGTACCCTAAGCCGTACCCTAAGCCTAACCCCAAGCCTAACCCTAACCGTAGGCTACTCTTGACTGCTTCTGCCTCCAATAGATTTCCTAAGCACTAGTGTTTTAAGGAACAGTTTAAAAAGAGAATCCTAATGTGATTTCTTTATAATGGGTGTGTTCCTTATCTTATCAAAGTGTCTAAACTCTTCTGCATGGCTGGACCTCCAAATAATATTCCTTTACGTGCTAAACGGTATCTAGGGAGTGGGATAGGTTTAATAACTACCCTAACACTAACGCGTACCCTAACCCTAACCCCTACCCTAACACTAACACGTACCCTAATCCTAACCAATACCCTAAACCGAGCCCTAACCCTAACACTAACCCTAACCCTAACCCTAACCCATACCCTACGCCGTACCCGAAGCCCTCCCCGAACCCGTACCCTAAGCCGTACCCTAAGCCGTACTCTAAGCCTAACCCTAACCCTAGGCTACCCTTGACTGCTTCTGCCTCCAATAGATTTCCTAAGCACTAGTGTTTTAAGGAACAACTTAAAAAGAGAATCCTAATGTGATTTCTTTATAATGGGTGTGTTCCTTATCTTATCCTAGTGTCTAAACTCTTCTCCATGGCTGGACCTCCAAATAATATTCCTTTACGTGCTAAGGGGTATCTAGAGTGTGGGATAGGTTTAATAACTACCCTAACACTAACGCGTACCCTAACCCTAACCCCTACCCTAACCCTAACACGTACCCTAATCCTAACCAATACCCTAAACCGAGCCCTAACCCTAACACTAACCCTAACCCTAACCCTAACCCATACCCTACGCCGTACCCGAAGCCCTCCCCGAACCCGTACCCTAAGCCGTACCCTAAGCCGTACCCTAAGCCTAACCCTAACCCTAGGCTACCCTTGAATGCTTCTGCCTCCAATAGATTTCCTAAGCACTAGTGTTTTAAGGAACAGCTTAAAAAGAGAATCCTAATGTGATTTCTTTATAATGGGTGTGTTCCTTATCTTATCCTAGTGTCTAAACTCTTCTCCATGGCTGGACCTCCAAATAATATTCCTTTACGTGCTAAGGGGTATTTAGAGAGTGGGTTAGGTTTAATAACTACCCTAACACTAACGCGTAACTTAACCCTAACCCCTACCCTAACCCTAACACGTACCCTAATCCTAACCCATACCCCAAACCGAGCTCTAACCCTAACACTAACCCTAACCCTAACCCTAACCCATACCCTACGCCATACCCGAAGCCCTCCCCGAACCCGTACCCTAAGCCGTACCCTAAGCCGTACCCTAAGCCTAACCCTAACCCTAGGCTACCCTTGACTGCTTCTGCCTCCAATAGATTTCCTAAGCACTAGTGTTTTAAGGAACAGCTTAAAAAGAGAATCCTAATGTGATTTCTTTATAATGGGTGTGTTCCTTATCTTATCCTAGTGTCTAAACTCTTCTCCATGGCTGGACCTCCAAATAATATTCCTTTACGTGTTAAGGGGTATCTAGAGAGTGGGTTAGGTTTAATAACTACCCTAACACTAACGCGTACCCTAACCCTAACCCCTACCCTAACCCTAACACGTACCCTAATCCTAACCAATACCCTAAACCGAGCCCTAACCCTAACACTAACCCTAACCCTAACCCTAACCCATACCCTACGCCGTACCAGAAGCCCTCCCCGAACCCGTACCCTAAGCCGTACCCTAAGCCTAACCCTAAGCCTAACCCTAACCCTAGGCTACCCTTGAATGCTTCTGCCTCCAATAGATTTCCTAAGCACTAGTGTTTTAAGGAACAGCTTAAAAAGAGAATCCTAATGTGATTTCTTTATAATGGGTGTGTTCCTTATCTTATCCTAATGTCTAAACTCTTCTCCATGGCTGGACCCCCAAATAATATTCCTTTACGTGCTAAGGTGTATCTAGAGAGTGGGATAGGTTTAATAACTACCCTATCCCTAACGCGTACCCTAACCCTAACCCCTACCCTAACCCTAACATGTACCCTAATGCTAACACGTACCCTAAACCGAGCCCTAACCCTAACACTAACCCTAACCCTAACCCTAACCCATACCCTACGCCATACCCGAAGCCCTCCCCGAACCCGTACCCTAAGCCGTACCCTAAGCC